>NW_026126550.1:2285000-4685000 GCF_943737965.1 Phodopus roborovskii
GTCCTAGCTTATCAGTAGGCAGCAGCTGTTAGGTGAGGCTTCACCCAGTATGATTCTAATGGCTAAATGTTTGCTTATTTGGGTTATTATTTTTAATTGGATTTGTGCATATTTGAGTCTACAGCCAATAGGTTTTGTTGTGTATAGGTCCTATCCTGCAATAAGGAAAGAAGCTGGGGATCAACATGCATAGGTCACCTTTAGCTTGTTAATGCATCTAAGTGAGTTGATAGTCACTGGGCCCCTACACAGATGGATCTCTCACCTCTGTTCTCTTACTGCTGTGTTGTATTCAACACTGCTTAAGTATAGGGCTCTGCATGGACCCCCGAGGCACCTTGAGCAAGCTTGAAGCTATTGGCTGGAACATCTTGCACCAGAGTAGTTCTTGGTACTCTTCTTGATTTGTTAACACACATCTGCTGGGGAGGAACTAAGCCCAAGGACTTGCACACTTGACCCTTGATTTTTTTCCACTGTGCTGTGAGTCAGTAAGTATATAAGCCAACTCCTTCTCCTCAACAAATGGCATTCAGCATTCAGCATTCCAGCTGCACGATTGACCCAATGTCTTGTCTCTTATTTCAATCTCTAGCTCTTTGCCGGATTAGTGGAACAGATTGTAGTGTGGGTGCTACACTTAAGGCCACCATGCCTGTCTGGAAAGGCCAAGTATGTGAAAACTGGCCACCACAGAAGGGTGTGCTAGCAAGTTTTCAATGTCAACTTGATACAGGTTAGAGTCATCTGACAAGGCAGAGCCACAACTGAGATTGGTGCAAGGTTACTGAAAAACCTGCAGAGTGTGGACCTTCACGCTCCCACTCAGGAAAGGCGACACCCCAAATCACTCCCAAGAAGCAGTCTTGATGATGTAAGACCCTCAGAATGAGGAATCTCCCCGTTTCAGTCGGTTCCCCCCAAGAAATCAATGTCCAGTCCAGTTGATGCAACATGCAACAGGCTTTAATGAACAGGAATCATTTGCACAAATGGGCCCCCGCAGCACACAGGCTAGAGAGAAGCGTCATTCTCCAGGCACAGGTGTTTTTACAGGCAAAAACCACAATCTTAGGGAGGGGGTGTGACCCTCAGTCTATTGAGTACATGACCCTTTGAGGCAGGATGGTCTCACTGTTAGGGTCAACAGACCTTAGGGCCTCAGGGTGTGCTAATCAATCTTGTCTGGGCAAACTGGAGTTGCAGCTATCTCTTTGTTTTTTAAGGACCCTATTTACCACCTGTTGACTCACTGAAAGGAGGGGCAGTGTAAATTCTTGGTAACCTGCTATCTTAGGGCCTTGTGAGGGAAAGTTACTGGTGGTTAGCAAATTACAGGAGCTAGGCACAGTGGTCTTGGTCAGCTTTCTGGATCAGACTGCCCTTCATTTCAATTATTTGGGCTCCATTTCATTTCTTTGCTAGTTTAAGTCTTTCAATGTAAAAGCATGAGGTCTTTTATATTCCAAGTGCACTGGGGTCAACAGTCATACACCATGCATGTGTAGAGGACTGAGGACCCTGGGTACAGAATTGAGACAGCTTTTATAGGGTTACAACAAAGCCCACACATCATAAACCAATCATCTCAAAGCATCCAGAGCCCGCACGGTGTGGACCAATCAATTTAAACCATCCAAGCCCACACTTTATAGACCAATCAGTTTTCTATAGCCCTGGAGGTCTGCCTTTGTGTGGACTCCTAGGTGGGGTGACAAATGGCAATTAGGTTAGGTCACTGGGGTGGGGGTTTCATAAGCAGTTTACAAAGTCAGGTAAGGAGTGTGACCTTTCACATATTTACTGGCTGAGGGCAGGGTCTGGAATTTAAGATATTTAGTATTTTTAAACTACTAGCTTCCTGAGGTCAGTGGAGAGTTAGGCTGTATTGTTTTCATCCTTACAGTTACAAATAAAATTGCTTTAGTCACTTCACACTGGATTCCTACTGTACCTCTCACTTCTGCACTTTCCTGTGGATGGGATTTCTAGGCTTTTCTTTAGCGTGAACTGAAGTCAAAAGTCACCTTCTCATAGATAGTCTCTGCAGGGACCCTCCCTCTCAACCCATGCCCAGCTCTCCTTTTCTCTTTTCTTTCAGGTTAGCTGTGATCCAATCCGTGTCACCTATTCAGCTATAGGTAATTAGAGGTAAAGAGCCTCCTGACCACTGAGTTAAAGTCCTATCCACAGGTCCTCAGGAGGCTGTGATTGGAGATGGCTTCTTCAGAGAAGTCACCACAGTTTAAGAGGCCAAAAGAGCAATATCTTCATATGAAGAGGGGTCTCCAGAGATCACTTGCTTTGGAGATTGAAAAGAAAAGGGGAAGGGGGAACTAGGTGGGGTGGAGAGACAGGACAAGAATACTGAAAATCCACGAAAGGAGCCAACCCTGCTGAAACTTGATCTGGAGCTCCAGAAAGAAGAGGAAGTAAGCTTGCTTTATGTTCCCTAGCTGTGGCATTTGTGATGATAGCCTAACTGGTCAATACAGAGACTTTTCTTCTTCCTTACATCTCTCAAAGCACCCAGAACAGTGCCTGGCATGCAGGTCCCTGTCAACAAATGTGTGCTGGGTTGAATTATGGTCCTTGATTGACAGAAAGAATAACGACTCTGGTAGAGCTCCAAAGGCCAGTGCACACCTCCTCTGAGCACAACCTGGAAGAGATTCACATGCCCTCTGGGCCTCACCTCCAGCTGCAGAATCCAAGAAGCTGTGAGATCATAGAGCTCTGCACTAAATAACATCAACTAAGTTTGATTGTGCTGGTGTTCTTGAAGATGAGCAGCTTTCCGAACCCTGGCTTAGGATCTGCTTTATAAGATCTATGCCTTGGCATCACGAAACATTTCTAAGATCCATAAATTCAGAATTCTGACTGCATCTAGCCAGAAGGAATTTGTATAAAAAGTTGTACACATATGCCCATTAGGCTAATGACAGATCCAAAACTGTCAGCTCAGGGGATTCCATGGGATGTACCAGTGATCTGGTTTGTAAATAAACTGAGGTTGCTATTTGAGTGGGAAGGCAAATAATTTAAGCTGGGGCGGTGATTGGAGATAAAACTTGTTTATTGATATACATGCCACAGATTCCAGTGTTTTGTTTTTCTTTATATTGAGAAATTTATTTTATCAGCTCCCCCAAATGTGCTGAGTATGGTATTTTAAGATGTGATGAAAAGGTACAATATCTTCTTGGAAAATAGCTGTGATATTGTGAAAAGTCCAATTGGCATTTTATAAATTGTGTTTAATGGCCAGAGAGGTCAATAATAAATGCAACAATAGGAAGAAAACTAATATATTCAACAAGGTTATCAGCATGGCTACCACAAATAATATAAATACAAATAAAAGACTGTTTCTGAGACATGGAATGCTTTAGTAGGAAATCCCCAAAGTTATAAGGGCCCAGTGCTATCTCAGTAGTGAGAAGCACTCCCTGCTAGGCCCTAAGGGGCACATGCAATACAAATGACAGAACATCTGCCCTCTAGGAAAGCTGTCTTATTAAAGATCTAGACCCTAGGACAAGACATGGCTGAGGGCAATCCAAAGTAACATTTAATGAAGTGCTGTGCTGAATATATTCTACTGCATGAAACAGACATACCACTTTTTTAAGAACCACCAAAAATGTGTGTAGCCCAAGTCTCAGAGAGGCATCTAGTTGAAAGACAGGCTGGGGCAGTGTATCTTGAAGCTTCATGTAGAGAGCACACTGTCTGCTTGGGATCTATCCATCTGGTGTGGCTTGGAAAAGGACTTTTGGTGACCTGGAGGAGGGTGGCCTCATCTAACTGACACTTTGGAGCCACCCTGCTTCTTCTTGGAAGTGATGGGAAAAGGGAGACTTATGATGGCTGGGGCCCTTAAGCAAGGTCCCAGGGAAAGGTGGTACTTGTGTAAGACCCTCAGAATGAGGAGTATCTCAGTTTTGGTCTGTTCCCCCAAGAACTCAATGTCTAGTCCAGTTGATGCAACACTCAAGAGGCTTTAATGAATCATTTGCACAAATAGGCGAGCTCAGCACACAGGCTAGAGAGAAGCCCTATCCCCCAGGCACAGGTGTCTTTAAAGGCAAAACCCATAATCTTAGGGAGGGGGTGTGACCCTCAGTCCATTGAGTACATGACCCTTTGAGGCAGGATGGTCTCGATGTTGGGGTCAACAGACCTTAGGGCCTCAGGGTGTGCTAATCAATCTTGTCTGGGCAAACTGGAGTTGCAGCTATCTCTTTGTTTTTTAAGGACCCTATTTACCACCTGTTGACTCACTGAAAGGAGGGCAGTGTGAATTCTTGGTATCCTGCCATCTCAGGGCCTTGTGAGGGGAAGTTAGCAAATTCCAGGTTAGACTGTCCTTTATTTCAAATGGGGGGGGTCTTTAACTTTACTTTTTTGTCTTTTACTTGAGCTAGCTATCTGGGTCTTGGGTATTGTAAGTGGCCTAGAGAGAGAAGAGGACACTTTGAATTGGGTCTCTTTCAAGAGGATCATAATAAAAAGTGGACTCCACTCAATGTGACAATCCATCTTAGCCACAGAGGTCAGAGCTTTTAGTATTGACTAAGCAGACTCATTCTACAGACAAGGAAAGGGTGGTCCTCTACATGCACTAGACAGTGGCTTGCATTTGTGGCTAGAATACCCATCAGAAACAGCTACAGAAAGGAAAGGTGCATTTGAGCTCAAAGTTCCCGGAAGTTCAGTCAATCATGAGAGGAGAAGTGTAGGGCCCTGCATGGACCCCCGAGGCACCTTGAGCAAGCTTGATCCTGTTGGCTGGAACATCTTGCACCAGAGTAGTACTTGGTATTCTTCTTGATTTGTTAACACAAATCTGCTGGGGAGGAACTAAGCCCGAGAACTTGTACTCTTGACCCTTGATTGTTTTCCACTGTGTTGTAAGTCAGTTATATAAACCTACTCCATGTCCTCGAAAAAAATGTCATTTGGCATTTGGCATTCAGCATTCCAGCTGCACATATAACCCGCTGTCTTGTCTCTTATTTCAATCTCTAGGCCTTTGCCCTATTAGTGGAACAGATTGTAGCTTGGGGGCTACAAGTGGAGGTCCGACTGAGATCGGGAAGAAAGGATCACCTAAGAGATCACCCTCAGAGGCCTTCCAGCAAAGTAAGTGAATGAGGGTATATTGAAGGATGGGTACCAGTAACTGTAAGGAAATTCTCAGTGGGCAATTAGTGGCCCTATTGAAAAGACAGGGCATCAGGATTAAAACTAAGACAGCGAAGACTTTCATTGCCATATTAGAAAAACCTAGTCCCTGGTTTACACACTCTGGAGGCTTCAACATCACCGATTGGTAACAGGTAAAAAGATCTCCAAAAGGCTTATAAAGAAGAGGGGCCTGATAATTTCCCTATTGCCACAGTTTCCCTTTGGTGTATAGTTAAATATGAACTCCTGAGCAACAATGTTAAAGTAAAAGAACAAATGGCAGAGATGATTAGGACTTTTGAGGAAGTACAAGATTTAGAATCTGTGCAATCTATCAGGGAACAACAGGGATCCCAACTAGAAGATGATAGTCCCACTTTAACTACTGAAGAAGATACTTTGGAAGCAGAAACTGAACAATTAAAACAAAGAATTGCTGAAGCTGATGAGCACCAGTGCCATCTGCCATGACACAACCCCTTTTCTTATGATCCCTTTGGTAGAGCCTCTGCACCTCAAGGGATAAAGGAGGAGGTCAAAGATTTAATAACCACAGTAGAAGAATTAGGAAATGAAAGACAAGTGTAAGGATGGAAAAATTTAGTCTACCTCTCCCTAGACTCTGCCCCCTAGCAGTGAGTAGGCACAAGGTCACATTCTTGATTGTTTATGACAGGGTGGTTTACGACAACACCTGTGAATAAATGAACACAGGAAATGAGCCTTGTCACACCACCCAGAAGCCCTAACGAAAGCAGACTTCCTGGGCTAAGCGCGGGCTTGGATAGTTCAAATTGATTGGTCCGCACTGGATGCTATGAGATGATTGGTTCATGATGTGCAGGCTTTGTTGTAATCCTATAATAGCTGTCTAAACCCTGTACCCAGGGTTCCCAGTCCCCTACTTCCATGTGGAGTATGGCTGTGGACCCCAGTGCAGTGGAACATAAAAGACCTCATGCTTTTGCATCAAGACACTTCTTGTGAGTGATTTGGGGGGAGCACCTTTCCTGAGTCGGTGCGTGAGGGTCTGGTCTACGCCCTCTGCCAGGCTTTCATTTGGTGCATTGACCAGGAATGGCCGGGAAACCGCGACCACCCCTCTCACCTGAGAACCTGGACTTGGAGGTACGGGGATCCCCTCTGATGTGTGTATTTAAGTTTGTATGTATTATGTGTTGGCCAGTGTATCTGTTCTGAATATGTGTTTTCTGGTATCGGTTTTCTGGAATGCGTTCTTGGTTTTGGTTTGCAGCTGCCTTCTTGGGCCGTAAGGACCAAGGGGCTGTGATCAGCAGATGTGCGAATTCGGTCACAAAGCTGTGGCCTGGGGCAATCTCCGGCGGGGGGGAGGGGGTATAGGAAGCCTGGGGATGCCCACTTCTTAGCTTCTGTCTGTCGGTTGGTACCGAGTCTGAATCTGTTTGCTGCCTCCAGGGAACACCCTAGATGGTGATGAGGTTCTTGCCGCTTGGAGTCTTTTGCCTGTTTGCTGGAGACTCGGCAGGTCACATGTCTGGATCTGTCAGTTTCTGTTTGGTGTGTTTTCGTTCTATGAGTCTTTGGTGTCTTGTCTTTGTCTGTAGTTTTACCCTAGGACTGACTGTGATGGACTACTCCCCTTTAGTTTAATTCTTGACCACTGGACTGAAGTTAACCCATAATCTGTCAGTAGAGATTATTGAGATTCTGGCAGACTTTTGTGCCTGAGTTGATGGACATTTGTTGTTGGATGGCGTTTAATTTTGACATTATCCAAGCTGTTAACACAACTGTTTTTCAGGACCTGGCTCTCATCCTGTCCCACTGCCAGAGAGCAACTGTGGGTCCATCTTTGGGACTGGAAGACCCAGTGAGACTGTAAATGCGCGGGTCTCCCACCCCCTGGAGCGTGCCACCACTGCCACTACAGACTCCTGGGCTGCCGGGGTGGGAGGGGCAGAGCCATGCCAGAATGGATGGGCGGGGTTATGACCCTGCCAATGTGCATGTTTGGCTGCCCCCAATGTTGGGTGGCCAGATTACAGCCTCCAGTGCTGTGCCTCCGATCTTTGTAATTAGGAAACTAGCTCTTTGTAATTAAAAAACTAACCACCTGTCGTGTCTACCTTGATCAGCAAGGAAAACGCAACACCCAGACTCTTCTTTAAGCAGTTTATTCAGGAACCTTGTATAATCTTCTTACCCCGGGGTAGGCCAGCCCACAGCTTAAAAGCCCGTGGGCAGTCAACCCCAGAATGCCATGCGGTGAAAAACAAAAGCAGACAGGTCCACATACATGGAAGCAAGCCAGATTCTCAGCCTTAGCCAAATATGGAATTGTTTAATACAGAGAGCACTCATCATCGCGAAGGTGGAAGGTGGAAGCCAGTGCCATCTTTAAGGCGTGGCACTTTGCAGCTCTCTACAGTTCCCCTTTTTTATTTTATAAAATGCAACAGGCAAGAGTAGAGGTCTGATCTCTGATGCCTAGGGACCTTTGTACTGATCCTCATCCAGATGTCACCCACCCAAATGAGTACCAGACCCGTCCGATACCTTTTTCTCAGAGGCGGGGCCTGGGGTATCAACCAGCATGCAATCAGACATGCTCTTCTTGGGGCCACTAGTGCTGACCCCGAGTGCAGTGCTTTGCCTCGCATCCTGAGCATGAAGATTTTAGTTCTTAATGGTAGCTAACCATACTTGGGGGGACTGTCCTGCTTCAATGGTTGTAAAGGCTTGAATGATCATAGCTGTATTACGCTGCTGTGTAATTCTGATCCTATACAAACACCACAGGCAAACCAAGGAGACCAACAACAAGTGGCCTGCTAATGCTCCTATACCCGCCCATTCCTTCAGATGATTCATAGCAGAAGTCAGCCAAGATGATAGTCCCAATGCTCTTCATGTTGGACTTTTCTAATCAGGCATTCTGGCACCCACACCGGATCTTGTTGGTCCTGTAGGAAAACACAAACAGAACCTTGTGCCCATGTCAGCATGGGATCAGGCCCACACCAGAGGCCTGTCAGAATATCCTTCCACTTGACCATCCCTTTATCAGGGCCATGTAATCTTGATGTCTATCAGCCGCAGAGTGGCCTTGAGCATCCACATTTTAAAAAAATTAATAGTAAATAGGTCAAGGGAAAGTCTCTCCTTTGGGATACGGCCATGGCCTATTCCCCCTGTTTGTTTTTGGAGGCATTCTTTCAATGTACGATGAGCATGCTCCACAATACCACGTCCTTGAGGATTATATGGCAATCCATGAAGGAGCTGACCCCCATTTGTTGACAAAAATAGGCAAAGGCTTGTATAAGCTGGTTCATTGTCAGTTTTTAGCTGCTGGGGCTTACCCCAGAGAGCCCAAGCTTCTAGGCAATTAGTTATGACATTGTGTGCCTTTTCTCTAGTTAAAGGCATGGCATATATGATGCCTGAACAGGTATCCACAGACACATGTACATACTTTAAGCTTTCAAACTCAGATATGTGGGTTACATCCATTTGCTAAACTTTTAGAGGGAGCAAACCCCTTGGATTTAGTGCAATACTGGGTGGATGTTGATGGATCACACATTGAGGACAATCCAGAATCACTTTTCGAGCATCTACTCGAGGAAGATGAAATTTTAGTTGTAATGCTCTAGCATTTACATGAAAAGTCTTATGAAAATTCCTTTCCTTTTCTAAGGTAGAACTCAAAAATATGCATTCCATCCTAGTCCACTGATCAATTTTATCATTACCTCTGCTTAAAGGCCCTGGCAGACCTGTATGAGCTCTAACATCCTGAACAAAAAAACAAATTTTCCTTTGCCAAATTAAATTTTGTAATTGCTGAAATAAAAGGCAAACTGGACTGGCACTCTTTATAGGTCCAGCCACTTCTAAAACCTTAATGGCATTAACAACATAAGCTGACTCAGATATCAAATTAAAAGCAAAAGGACAGCCTTAAAGACTTCCACTACTATCTTTAATTCTACAAACTGAGGGGAGCCAGGCTGGAACTGATGCAACACAGGCTCCTGTCTTTCTATCATGTAGGCTCCACTGCCTGTCTTAGAGCCATCTGTAAATACATTTGAAGCCATTGAAATAGGCTCAGACAATGTTACCTTGGGAAATATTACAGGATGCTCCTTAAAAAATCCCAATAATGGATGCTTAGGGTAATGATTATCTATATTGCCATCAAATCCACACTGCAAAATGGCACAATCATCTACTTTGGCACAAAGAATTCTAACTTGATGGCTGGAATAGGGCACTATAACTATATTTGGAGTGACTCCAAAATATTGCAAACATTGTTGGATTCCATTCAAGGCTAATTTAGCCACCACAGTGGGATAATGTTCAATAGATTTAGCAGGAGATATTTTAGGATAAATCCAAAGTAGTGGTCCCTCTTGCCATAACAAGCCTGTGGGTTGATAATATGTAGGAAGAATACACATAACAATGTCTTGACCTTCTGTAAACCTCTGTAAAAAGGCTCTCTGTAATCTTTCTTCTACCATCTGTAAAGCCTTTCTTGCCTCTACAGTTAATTGTCTAGGAGAATTTAGGGCAGAATCTCCAATCAAAACATTATACAAAGGTTCTAACTCATAATTTGGCAATTTCAAATAACATCTAATCCAATTTATATCTCCTAACAATTTTTGAAAATCATTTAGGGTTTTCAAATTATCTCTTATTTTGTGGAATAATTTGTTTCTCACTAATTTTGGCTCCTAAATAATTTACAACTTTATTTTTCTGAACCTTTTCAGGAGCTATAAACAACCCTTTCTTTTCAAGCAATGTAACTAAATCTATATAAGCCCACTCCAACATTTGTTCTTCCTTTGCAGTCAATAGTATATCGTCCATATAATGAATACATCTTAAAGTAGGAAATTCTTTTCTTAATGGGCCAATAGCTTCTCCAACATAAAGTTGACACATAGTAGGGCTGTTGGCCATGCCTTGTGGCATAACTACCCACTCAAATCTTTGATCCGGCTCCTAATGATTACAAGATGGAACAGTAAAGGCAAATCTCTCACTATCCCTGCTACACAGGGGAATACAAAGCAATCTTTTATATCAATAACAATTATATGCCAGGAGGCTGCCAAGGATGATAGCAGTGGCAAGCCCCTTGTACTGGGCCCATAATTTGCATCTGATTGTTAATTGCTCTTAAATCATGTAACAGATGCCATTTTCCAAATTTCTTTTTAATCACAAAAATGGGGGTATTCCATGGAGACACTGAGGATTTAATATGTCCCAAGGACAGTTGTTCAGCCACAAGTTCTTTTGCAGCATTCAATTTGTCAGAGGAACATGGCCACTGAGGAACCCACACTGGCTTCTCTGTTTTCCAAGTAATGGGAATGCCTTCCTCAGTGGCCCCTAGGAAAAACCCAAGCCCTGCCTAGGATTTCTTTGTTGAGTACTAATGGGATCTTTTCTTCCTTGTAAGAACTTCCCTATTCCATAACTTGGATGATAACCCATGTCTTTCATCATCTTTTGAGAAGCAGGGGAGTACTCATTGCTCAACTTATAGCCCATGTCTTTCAAAAGATCTCTTCCCCATAGAGAGATCGGAAGTTCCAACACATAGGGTTGCATGACTCCAGAATGCCCTTCCCCATCTTTCCATTGTAATTGTCTTGCACTCACATCTGGTGCCTTGGCATAACCCAGACCTTGCAATGTTTGAGAGGAGACTTGTATTGGCCAGCCTGTAGGCCAGTCTTTCTTGGCAATAATGCTTCTATCTGTACCTGTATCCAACAAGCCTAGGATCTTCTTACCATCTACAACAAGCTCCAAGACTAGTCTTTGATCCATGTCTAAGGACAGAAATGTTAAGTCTGTCCCTGTGGATCAAAAACCTTCTTTTCCTCTTTCTTTGGACTGTACAGCAAAGCATTCATGTAAGCTGGGTAAGAGTAACAGTTGAGCTATCCTATCTCCAGGGGAAATGGCTGAAATCCCTTTTGGGGATTCGACCGTGATCTTCACCACTTCAGTATAATCTGGATCAGTCACTCCTGGGTGGACTCTAAGGCCTCTCAAGGCTGTAGAAGATCTTCCTAAAAGTAGTTCAACTGTACCTGGGCCAAGGGGCCCCTTAAAGTCTGATTCTATCAATTGGACCCCCATCTGGGGAGTTAATATGAGTTGGGAGGTGGAGCGGAGGTCCAATCCTGCTGAACCTGCAGTGGCTCTCTGTGGTCCTTGGGATGACGAAGGGTTGGCCACCTCTCCTGGCTCCACTCTTTGTAGTGATTCTCTACTGCCCCGCATATTTGCGGGCCCTGAGGGCGGGGGCTCCCCTGACTGTTTTGCCTTGAGTTAAAGGTTGCCCATTAATGTCTTTCACAGAGTGGCACTCATTCGCCCAGTGTTTTCCCTTTTTACACTTAGGACACAGTCCAGGCTGCTTAGGGCATTGTCCCCCTCCTGCTTCAGCTGCACTTCCTCTTTCAGGGCACTGTCGCTTTAAGTGCCCCATCTTGCCACACTTAAAGCAGGCACCTGAACTTCCTCTTTTATTTTGAGTCAGCTGAACTACAGCTTCTGCTAGGCCAGCGTTAGTCAATGCCCCCCCCCCCCAGCTCTCTGCAGACTTTCATGCATGCCTCCAATCCTATACTCTTATAAGGTGTAATGGCAGCCCTACACTCCTTTGTACACTGCTCATAAACAAGCTGCTTAATCAAAGGCACAGCTGCATCAGGATCACCAAGCACCCTCCCTGTGGCTTCTACCAGGTGAGCAACAAAGTCTGAAAATGGCTCCATGGGACCCTGTAAGATCTTAGTAAGATTGCCGCTCACTTCTCCTTTGTTAGGCAGAGATTTCCATGCCTTTATAGCAATGTGATTAATTTATTCAAAAACTTGTATTGGGTATCCTGTCTGTTGATTAGCAAAGCGCCCCTGTCCCAGTAGCATGTCTCTATCCCAGGCCAGATTTCCTACAGCCTGATTAGCAGCAGCCTGATCATTGGTATATTCAATTAAAAAGGCTTTCCAGTCTAAATACTTGCCTGGGCTCAAATATGCATGAGCTAGCCCTGTCTAATCATTGGGTGTCATGCAGTGTCTCTGCAATGCTTCCACTTGTGCCACAGTAAAGGAGGCTGTAATTCCATATGTTCTTACAGATTCAGCCAGAGACTTAATCACCTTAAAATCTAATGGCTCTTCGTATCTGTTCCATTGTGGATCTTGAAATACTGGATAGGCTAAGGATAGTTCTGTTCTCACTGCTTTCCAGACCTCAGGGCAAAAAGAGCGCCCCTTACTGCCACTCCTTCCCTCCGCGTATGGGGGGGGGGGGGCGGACGGCATTGCCTTATATGGAGGCATCCCGCAAAAATCTCCACTTCCAGGCCTATCCTTTTCTCTCTTTGTCTCCCTTTTTCTTATTCTTGTCTTCTTGATCTGCTCTATGAGAGCCTGTAGCTCTTCCTCGGAGTCTACAGACTCTGAGTCTTCTGACTCTGTGAGATCTGGGTACAATTTGTTCTTTGTCTTATCTCCCTTTTCACTATTTGCCTGTTCTGACCTTTCTTCCTGCAGCATCTCTAAGGCAGCCTGTCCATTCTCCACCGCCTCGCTGGTCCTCAAGACAGCTTCTCACTAATTTCCAGATAGGTCTTACTCCACCTTTAAGCGTTCCTTGATCAGCAGCGAAGTCAAGATCTCTCCCTAAATTTTTCCCATGAAGGGATTGTAAGGCTCCCGGAGACCGCAAACCAAGGTGTAACAGTATCGCATTCCTCCAAGAACCTCTCTAGGGTGCTTTTCCTAATCTTTAATTTCTTAGAATGAAGAAGCTTATTCAGAGCCAAAAAAAATTGGGTGCGACTGAGAAGTGCCTATTGCTAAACTTGCAAAGTTTCCTTTTAAACTTTTACTTTCAGTTCGCTGCACTGCAAACTCTTCTTGCTCCCTCTTTGTTTACAGAGAAGAGCAAATTATCTGCTCTTGTCGCAGATCTTCCCACTCCTTCTTTGTTTACCTAGAGGGGCAAAATACCCACTTTTGTTGTGGATTCCCACTTTACCTGGGAATTTACCAGTGCACTGTCCAGACTGCAGAAAGTTCTGAGTCTTTCGATGAGGAGTTCCCTATATGGTACGGGCCACCACTTGTTGCATCTACCTTGACCAGCAAGGAAAACACAACACCCAGACTCTTCTTTAAGCAGTTTATTCAGGAACCTTGTATAATCTTCTCACCCCGGGGTAGCCCAGCCCACAGCTTAAAAGTCCTTGGGCAGTCATCCCCAGAATGCCATGCAGTGAAAAACAAAAACAGACAGGTCCACATACATGGAAGCAAGCCAGATTCTCAGCCTTAGCCAAATATGGAATTGTTTAATACAGAGAACACTCATCATCGCAAAGGTGGAAGGTGGAAGCCAGCGCCATCTTTAAGGCGTGGCACTTCACAGACCTCTACAAACACCCTCCCTCCTACCCCTGTCTCAGAGGGTCACCAATGCCTCATGGGGTTGGTAGAGTCTCTTGTGTTTTCTCAACAGTCAACAGCCTGCTACAGACTCTCTTCACAACCGAGGAGCGGGAGAGAATACTATTGACTTGGGATTCCCTTTGGCTTGCCCCAGTTGGGACTGCAACACGGTGAAAGGTAGGGAGAGCTTGAAAGTCTATCGCCAGGCTCTGATCGTGGGTCTCTGAGGTGCTGTGAGACAGCCCACCAATTTGGCTAAGGTGAGAGAGATAATTCAGGGACCAACTGAATATCCCTCGGTGTTTCTTAAAAGACTCATGGAGGCCTTCATGTGGTTCACTCCCTTTGACCCTACCTCAGAAGCCCAGAGAGCTTCAATGACTCTGGCCTTTAGAGGGAGAACAGGTGTGACAGAAAACAGGAAAGAAATTTGACTAAAATCTTGGCCGCAGTAATTAAAAAATTCTAGAGCAGGCCCTAGACAGTCAGGAAGCCTGGGCAACAGGACCCCTCTTGATAAAGACTAAGGGGCATGTTGTTATGGATGCCACAGGGCAACTGCAGTATTCATGGACTACCCAAAGAACTGAGGACCTTGGCGTGGGCCGGGTATCCCACTTGTTCCTGGTTATCCCAGAATGCCCTTACCCTCCTTTAGGAAGAGACATTCTGCCAAAAGCAGGAACCCGGATTTATTTTGACTCTGAACAGCCACCAGTAACTGATAAACAGGGAAGGAGCTTGATCCTGTAGCCAGTGGATGGTCTAGCTGTCTAGAAGCTATGGCAGCCATGGCTGTACTGGTCAAAGACACTGACAAGTTAACTTTGGGGCAAAAAGTAACTACAAATAGCCCCCCATGCACTGGAGAGCATTGTCCAGAAGTCCCCAGACCGATGGATGACCAACACCCTCATGACTCACTGATGCACTACCTGCCATTCTTCTGCCTGAGGAGACTGATGAACTGGTGATTCATGACTGCCATCAACTGCTATTTAAAGAGACTGGAGTTCACAAAGATCTTACGGATATCCCACTGGCCAGGGAGGCATTGAACTGGTTCACTGATGGGAGCTGTTACATGGTAAAAGGTAAAAAACAAATGGCTGGGGCAGCGATGGTGGATGAAACCTGCACTGTTTGGGCCAGCAGCCTGCCAGAAGGAACCTTAGCACAAGAAGCTGAGCTCATGGCCTTGCAGCCGGCCAAAGAAAAAAATCTGTAAACATCTACAACAGGCAGCAGTTATGCTTTTGTAACTGTACATATGCACGGGGCTATCTATAAACAAAGGGGAAAGGAAATTTTACCCTACTCAAAAGGGTTAAAATATGTCCAGCAGATACATTGTCTAACCCACCTAGGGGCTAAACATCTGCAGAGACTGGATAGAACATCCCCTTATCATGTTCTGAGACTATTGGGGGTGGCCGACTCAGTAGTAAAACATTGTGTGCCTTGTCAGCTGGTTAATGCTAACCCTGCAAGAATGCCTCCTGGGAAGAGACTGAGGGGAAGCCATCTAGGTGCTCACTGGGAAATGGACTTCACAGAGGTAAAGCAAGCTAAATATGGTAACAAGTACTTATTAGTTTTATAGACACCTTTTCAGGATGAATAGAGACTTACCCTACCAAGAAGGAGACCTCAACCATGGTGGCTAAAAAAATACTGGAGGAAATCTTCCCAAAATTTAGAATAGGAAGGTACTAAGATCAGACAATGGTCCAGTTTTTATTGCCCAGGTAAGTCAGGGACTGGCCAAGATGGTGGGCATTAATTGGAAATTACATTGTGCATACAGAACCCAAAGCTCAGGGCAGATAAAAAGGAGAAATAAAACCAGTAAAGAGACCCTCACTAAATTGACCACAGAGACTGGCATTAATGACTGCATAGCTCTCCTACCCTTTGTGCTTTTCAGGGTTAAAAACACCCCTGAACCATTTGTGCTGAACCCCTATAAATGGCTCTATGGAAGGGGGCCCTCCACTGATGGAAATTGCCTCTGTACATAGTACTGATGTGCTGTGTTTCCAAGCCTCTGTTTGCTAGGCTTAAGGTGCTTGAATGGATGAGACAGCAAGCATGGAAGTGGCTCCGGGAGGCCTACTTGGTGAAAGGAAAGTTCTGAAAGTTCCACATCACTTCCAAGTTGGAGGAGATTCAGTCTATGTTAGATGTCACCGTACAGCAACCTTGAGACTTGATGAAAAGGCCCACTTTATGGCCATTCCAAAATATGTCCTCTTCCCCTGGAACCACCCCCATTCCACTCGAGGTTATAAGACCCAGGAACAGCCTCTTTCAACTGCTCATTTTTATTCCTATCTTGCTGCTTACTGTTAAAAAAAAATGTTACTTTTGTTAGGGAGTGAATGAATTCGGTCCAAATTATGGCCTTTTAGTCCTCCCAGTTCTAAGATTAGAACTATTAACAAGAGAAGAAGTAGGGAATGTAAAGATGGAAAAATTTAGCCTAACTCTCCCTAGACTCCTCCCCCTAGCAGTGAGTAGGCAAAAGGTCACATTCTTGACTGTTTACGAGAGGGCTGTTTATGACAACACCTGTGAATAAATGAACACAGGAAATGAGCCTTGTCACACCACCCAGAAGCCCTAGCGAAAGCAGACTTCCTGGGCTAAGCGTGGGCTTGGATAGTTCAAATTGATTGGTCCGCACTGGATGCTATGAGATGATTGCTTTATGATGCACAGGCTTTGTTATAACCTGTACCCAGGGTTCCCAGTCCCCTATTTCACATGGAGTGTGGCTGCGGACCCCAGTGCAGTGGAACATAAAAGACCTCATGCTTTTGCATCAAGACTGCTTCTTGTGAGTGATTTGGGGGGGGTCACCTTTCCTGAGTCGGGGTGTGAGGGTCCACACCCTCTGCAGGTCTTTCACAAGCTTTTCCTGTGACTGAGACCTTGGATCCTAATTGTAACAGGGTTAGGGAGCACAGCCCATTAATTTTCAAGGATTTAAAACAACTTGAGGAAGCTGTCACTTTTTATGTGCCCCATGCTCCTTTCACTCAGGCAATTTTCAAGTCTTTCACAGCATTAAATTGAACCCCTAGTGATTGTATGCAGCTCTGTAGAGTCATACTGAGTGGGGGCCAGGTGCTAGCCATTACCTTTTCTCAGAAGGTTCGCAGATGCTCACAGTGTGGCCCTTTTTCCTGACCACTAATTATAGTTTGGGAAAAGCAGCTATAAATTTACACTTTAGTCCAAAGATAAGAATTTCACCTTCATTTCAGGCACTTGTGCTCTGGCTCCCTTCTTTTTCATTGTAACTAATGCTACTAATTTTAGAGGAAGTCTCAATTGTTCTCAGCAGGTCTGCTGACTGGTTAGCTGCTGAATATATGAAACAACAGCTGTTGTGGTTCTTGTACCCGGGGTGGTACCTATGTCAGAGACCTCCTCTACAGATGACCAACTTATGCGGCAGAGAGAAAAGGAGATTTCGAGATCACAGCTGCTAGTACTGCCACTACCAATGCAGCAACCGTTTCAAGAATAGCCCTCTCCCAATCTGTAAATAGTGCAAGCACAGTGGATTAACTATCAGGTGAATTGGCTGAAGCCTTAGCCACCCAAAACACACCGGATAACCTAGTATAAACTGGCATTTTAAACTAAATCTACAAACTAGCCTCCTATAGGAACAATTGGATTTATTGTGGGAGGCCCCATATGGCTTCTTGTTCACCCTCTTTCACACATATCTGTGTTATATCTGCTAAAGCTGAGAATACATCAGTTGTAGTTAGGTTTCTCCAGGGATCCTGGAGTGATTCAGTTTTTAAATTTTACATATGCTTTAGCCATGAAGATCATTAACATCAATGAAACCAGAGTACCACCTGCCAGTGCAGAAGAACTTTTACAAGGACTTCAACTGGTGGGCAGATTAGAGAATGGGCAAGCTCTCTCCCACTGGGGTTCATTGCCCTTGTCATTGGTGCTATCTGCCTGATCTGCTAAGGCTGCCACAGCATTAGACAGTCCCAGGCCAACTTTCAAACACCACAGAGTCTATTGTCTTTAACTCAAGAAAAGGCCTCTGTCCAAGTATGGCTAAACTTACAGACAAACTAATCACCAGAGATGGATAAGGCAGAAGGGGGCAAATATCCAACCTAAGGCAAGAAGGTTACAGGCCTGAATGACCTCTCCAATAATGGGTAAGGAATTATGCTGATGCCCTCTGCCACCTAAGACAGGTGTTAGTTTATATTAAAAGAAAGGGGGACCTGTAGGGCCCTGCATGGACCCCTGAGGCACCTTGAGTAAGCTTGAAGCTGTTGGCTGGAACATCTTGCATCAGAGTAGTACTTGGTACTCTTCTTGATTTACTAACACACATCTGCTGGGGAGGAACTAAACCTGAGAACTTGCACACTTGACCCTTGATTGTTTTCCATTGTATTGTAAGTCAGTATATAAGCCCACTCCATCCCCTCAATAAATTCGGCATTCAGCATTCCGACCAGATGTCTTGTCTCTTATTATAATCTCTAGGCCTTTGCCTGATTAGTGGAACAGATTGTAGCGTGGGTGCTACAGGAAGCATGCCAGTGTATGGTAGTAAAAGGGAGTGTCTGAGGCTCCTCACATGACCTGGATAGGAAGCAGAGAGTAGCTGGAACCAGAACTGGCCTTCTACCTTCAAAGATTTGTCCATAGTGACCTATTTCTAACAGCCAGGCCTTACCTGCCCTGCAAGTTCCACAGTCTCCTGATACAGTGCCACCAGTTGGGAAACAAACATTTACAGTGTAAGCCTGTGGGGACATCTTAGAGTCAAATCATAAGGGCTTCAGATCATGACCAGACTATCTACTGCATTGGGTTTTCCTTGGGAAATGTAAAACCAAAGCTAGAGAGGGCACCGATGGCAGACCAAAGTTCCCTGTAGCTGGGAGAGAGGACCCTTGGAGTGAATGGATAGCTTAGGCTAAGGTAAGACTTTAATGATCTCACCTACTCCTAAAAGGGAATGCCAATGGACCTCATATTATGAGGGTCTTGTTCAGGAGTCACAGTTGTCTGATAGGATGGTCATGGTCATAGCCTGCTCAGAGGATAGCATCTAACACCCCTATCTCATGCTCTTTCTCACTCAGGGCATAGTCTTTAATATTTGTTATTTTAATTATGTGTATGTGAGTATTTGCTTGCATTGCCTGCATGTATGAATGTATATCATGTGGTTGCCTGGTACCCATGGAACCGAGAAGACGGTGTTGAAGTATTGAATCCCTTGGGATAGGTTACAGACAGTTGTGAACCTTCATTTGGGTGCTGGGAACCAAAGCATCCCGGCCATTGATTCCTCATCAAGAGCCATAGTCCATTGCCATTCACTTATATGCCTGCTCTTGAAATTAGAAATGGAATCAGGCAGGATGCTGTTTTCTGTGTCTGGTTTCTTCCATTCCACTTAGCTAAATGACTCACCCTTGCCAGGGTAGGTCTGTTTTTTGTTTGTTTGTTTGTTTGTTTGTTTTGTTTTTGTTTTTTTTTTTTTAATATTGCTTTTGTTTTTTGCTGTCCTCAGGTCACAGTTCATGATGTGAATGATGCATAGTTTACTTATTCCCCACCCACTCTTGTTCATTTGTATTTATACAGAGTCTTGCTTTATATCCCATGGTGAGCCTCAGACTCTCAGTTATCCTGCCTCTGCCTCCCTAATGCTGGGATTAATGGCATGCATCACTATGCATGCATGCCAGTTCACTTGTAGATGGGGATCATAACATAAAATTTATGGAGAACAAAACCTAGGACCAGACTAAGTCCCCAGGGCTAGTCATGCAGCTGGAATGATCAGGATTTGAACCTGTGCTACTCAGCCTCATGTCCAGTGTGCCTTCTTAAGACCTCACTGAAAAGTACACCCTTGGAAGTCTTTCTTTGTAGACTGTAGAAATGTGAACTATTTGACTTATCTTTAAATCCCTTGAAAAGAATAAATAGTCTAACCACAACAACAATAACAAAAACAAAGGGAAAATCCCTTTACTGAAATTCTCAAAAAAATGTAGCTAAGTTGAAATGAATTTATGGTAGGCTTCAAATAAATGCTTAAAGTCCGATTTTCATGCAAAATTGTAGTCAAAGTGGATTTTCCCCCATTTGGAATTGAGAAAGAAGAAAGGAGGAGGAGGAAGAGTCTGGGGCAGTGGAATCAGTTCTCCAAATCTGCAAATACAGTGGTCTCAGTGAAATTCAGGGGAAAGAACTGTCTCCTTTTTAAAATTTTTATTTTTTTTATTGAAGTTGTCTTTAATTAAAAAGATTTTTTTCCATATAATATAATCTGATTGTGTTTTCTATTCCTTCCACTCCTACCAGCTCTGTTCTCCTCATCCTCCCAACTGGATCTACATACTCTTTCTGTCTCTCAGAAAATAAGTCAAGTTCTAGACATAATAATATGTAATATAGCAAGATGAAACAAAAACAAATCAGAATAGACCAAAACAAACAAACAGAATGAAAAGAAGCCAAGAAAAGACATAAGAAAGTGAAAGATGCAGATGTTGATACACTCAGGATGGAGTGTGTGATGGAGACATAACACTGGGGCTGGGTGTCCTGAGGTCTCTCATTCTCTGTAAGATGTCTTGTTGTGAGTCTCTGTGTTCCATCTGTTGCAGGAAGAAGCTTCTCTGATGATGGCTGAGAAAGACACCGATTTATGAGTATATCAGAATGTCAAGGAATCTTTTTAATTCTAACCCCCCCCCCCCAGATAAATAGTATTTGGTTTTCCCATAAAACCAATTTGAGGAATAGGCCTTGAATAACATCAGATGTTGGCTGGTTTCTCCCACAAGCTTTGTGCCACCATTACACTAGCTCATCTTGCATGCAGGACACCATTGCAGATCAAAGGGTTTGTGGCTGGGTTGGTGTTTATAATGATATGTAAGTAAAGCCTTTATATCTGACTTTAAGTGAAGTGTATAGTAAAATCTTTGTGTCTAGCTTTGAGAGAAACGTTTCAGCAAACCCTTGCTTTGTTTGGGTTAATCAGTAGAGGCTGAGAAATTGTTTTGAAACTGTAAACCTTGAGGAATCGTTTCTCTGGAGTATCTGCACTTGGTGCTGTGTGAGTGCTTACAGCTGCACCAACTTGGTCCTAGGTCTCTCTCTGGCAGACCTGGAGCTCTTAATTTTATCAAAAGGGACTGAGAATTGTGTGGGTTGTCTGCTCTTATGGGCAGAAAGAGCAAGATAACTTTGGTATTTGAAACCCTTCCCAGCCCCAATTAACCATGTAATTGTTTGACTAACGTTACTGGAATGAGCTAGCTGGGTGTCAGTCTTTTCCAAGAAGGCTGTACCTCTCTGCTACTTCAGAAAATGAAAGCTTAGTATCTTGAGGAGCGTCTCTCTCTACTATGGTACCTACAACCAATCATTAAATAATAGGTATTTACAAACATTTCTCCTTTAGCAGTGTGCAGAAGAACTTCCAGTACCAGGAACACTAGCCAGAAGAGGTGAAGGTTCTATGTAGGCACCAGCTCAGCAGCTTCTCTAGTTGCAATGAGTTGTGTAGGTATCATTTTCAGCAATATGGCTTTACGGTCACTTCGTGGAGAGCCACTTACTGCTTTGCAACAGTCTGAGTTGTCTGGGGGTTCCTGAGGGACCACTTGGCCAATAACTTGATTAGATGTAAACCATTCTCCATACCGAAGCTTCATTTGGTAACAAGAGATGTTCGGTTAACCCCATTATTTGGTGATTTCATTTAGATCCCCTTTATTATATTAGGTTTCTATACTACCCCTCAAATGTCCCTCACCTTTAGATATCTCTTCCCATATTTCTTTCCTTGTCCCCCTCTTCACTCTCTTCTCCCTTTTGACACTCCCATTCCAGTCCACACCATCCACCCATAACTATCCTATTTCCCCTTCTTAGGGAGGTCTCCGAGGGCAATCTCTTAGGTGATCCTTTCTTCCTGATCTCGGTGGGACCTCCATTTGTAGCACCCTTGCTACAATCCGTTCCACCAATTGGGCAAGGCCTAGAGATTTAAATAAAAGACAAGACAGTTGGTCATTCATGCGACAGGAATGCTGGAATTCCAAATACCGTTTATTGAGGGGAAGGAGTGGGCTTATATACTGACTCACAGTACAATGAAAAACAATCAAGAGTCAATCAAGCCTGAAAGTTCTTGGGCTTAGTTCTTCCCCAGCAGATGTGTGGTAGTAAATCAGACAGAGTACCAGTAAAAACTCTGGGGAAAGTTGTTCCAGCTAACAGCTTCAGGCTTTCTCAAAGTGCCTTGGGGGATCCATGCAGTGGAACCTTCAGCTCCTCTAGCACCTTGTCTGCCTACATGCTGCCATGTTTCCCACCATGATAATAATGGGACTAAACTTCTGAACCATAAGTCAGCCCAATTAAATGTTTTCATTTATGTGTTGTTTTGGTCATGGTCTCTTCATAGGAATAGAAACCATTGCTAAGACTCTTTGGAATGTGAATAGGCTAGAAGGGAGACGATTGATGGGGAGGGATGGAAGCAAAGTGTTCACCGGTCTGTGTAGTTCCCTGGGAATGAGAGTAGAGAGTGAGGAGAGACATTAGTCTGTTACAGAGCTCGGGATGAGATTGGGGAATTTGGTTAGATTTGGAAGAAAGGAAGGAGAGTGTAAACCTGAAGCTTACCTACCTGTTTTGCTGGCCTACCTGCTTCTCTGGAAGGCTTGGCTGTTGGGTTCCCAGGGAGTACCTTCCAGAGTTGGGGCCTCAGAGAAAGGGATGAGTGGAGAGGAAGTTTGAAGGAGGCTTGTGTGGTCTACTGGAGATGTGGGCACTACAGATGTTCTGTTCCAGAGCTGGAGATGAGACTGGAGAGTTGACTTTGGAGGAAATATAAAGATCTGCAGTTAGCCTATCTGCTTCCCTCAAGAACTGTTTCCATATAGAGTGATTTCTCTGTGGTTGGCTGTCCCAGTGTGTGTGTGTGTGTGTGTGTGTGTGTGAAGTATACCTGTGGACATGGCCTGAGATAGTGCCAACATACACCTCTCTGCACTGGAATTTGAAGTCCCTAGACCCTGCCTCTTTAGGGAGAATGGGTCTCAGGAATTAAAAGCTATTAAAAGCTCTCTTCTCACTGCATCATCACTAACTGCAAGGCCCTGATAGTATCAGCAATGCCTAAGGTCTAGCTCCCAAGGAGGCTAGGAGGATGTGGGAAGCACCTGGGTGATCTAAGAAGCCCAGAGTGAAAACAGCCATGTAAAGATTCAGAACAGTTGTATAAGATAACCAATCATTTAATAGGTGCCCCAATAGGCAACGAAGGACTGGGGACACCTAGGAGAATATTGGGGATAAGAGACACAAGGAACGGACAGCAAGACAGTATTCTGATCAAGCTGACAAATTTTATTTTCTTGGGGGAGGCTTATATAGGACTTTAGACAGGATGTGAGCAGGGTATGGGCAGTTTCACACAGGCAGGGTGAAAAGGTTAGTAGGAGGAATACCCTGAGCTGGTTATCTAATCTTTAACTGGCTGTAAAAAAACAGCAAGCCTGTATCTTGGAATGCTCTGCTGAACATTCTGCTTATTTCTTAAGAGGCAGTAATTTTCCATCTCAGAGACCTGAGGTTGTGAGGACAGTGATGGTCCCCAACACATAGGGAAGGGTGCTAATCAAATGTCAAGTCTGGGACCAAGAACTGGAGTGATTCATGTGTAGCATGTAGGCTAGAGGAGAGGGCTCAGCTTGAATGTACTTTCCCAGAAACTGGTGCTAAATACAAGTGCCTGTCAGGGAGAGACAACTCCTTCCATTACTGCAATGACCTTCCCAAACAAAGGCATCATCTGTGGCATCGAGACTATAATGGGATGGGGAGAAAAGGCTGTTAATTTTATTTCTCTTTCATTTTCTGGGTCAACCTTCTCACCCCATTCTATGTATGATATACATCTGTCCTCCTAGCCTAGAATCCAAAACTTGCTCCCAGCTACCCTGTTGGTAGTGTGTCATTTCCTACAAACATTTTAGTTTTTTGTTCTTTATTCCCACAAAGACTGATATCAGTAGCTATTCCCATAGATACAGATCTTCCTCTGCAACTATTTCTGTTTCTCTCCTCTGACCCCAAATTAACTTATCTTGGTCACATATATAGTGCTAAGACATCACCAGAAAAATTTCTGACAAACTAACCTCTGGTGGATTGAGACAACACTCGGAGACACTGACACACAATGGGTAAGTGTCATAGATAGGTCTCCTTGGCTTTGTGTCACTGGGAGATTCCTGTAGATAGAAGTTCCTCATGATGCAGTGACCCCAATGATAAAATTATCAGTGTTGTTACTTCATAACTGTAATTTTGCTACTGTTATGAATCATACTGTAAATATCTGAAAGGCAGGGTATCTGATAAGTGATTGTTGTAAGGAGTAAGGTTTTTTCCGCCAGCCGCCGAGTCTTGTCCTGCCACCGCGCCAGCCCCAAATAATGCACAGAGACTCTGTATTAGATATAGTTCTGTTGGCCCGGTTACTTGTTTCTTATCCGCTAGCTCTGTCTTAATTATTAGCCCATTTCTATGTATTTCCACCTGGTCTTACCAGGGAGAGGCGGCTGGCAGTTCTTCCTTCTCCAGACATCCCACATTGGGCGCCATTTGTAAGAAGTACGGTTTTTCGGCCCGCCACCTGGTCTTGTCCCGCCATTGATCCAGCCCCAATAAACACACCGAGACTCTGTATTTGATATTATGCTGTTGGCCAGTTACTAGTTTCTTATCAGCTAGCTCTGTCTTAATTATTAACCCATTTCTATGTATTTCCACGTGGTCTTACTAGCAAGAGGCAGCTGGCGTTTCTATTCTCTCCAGACTCTCCATCTTGACCCTGATTCCTACTTCCTCTTTCCTCCTTGTCTCCTAGTCCCTCCTATCTTCCTTTCCTATTGGCCAACAGTGCTTTATTCATTAACCAGTATGAGAAACATATTTACATAATGACATCTCCCATCAGATCGTCAAAGGGGTCATGACCAACAGGTTGAGAACAGCTGTTGTAGATGGCATGTAGAGGTGTCCTGTCTTATGTTTCCATGAATAGCTCATAATTTGACTGTATAGACTTATGAATTTATTGGGAGAGAAAAGCCCTAATGTGGGTCAATTTCTGCATTTTCATCGAGCACTTGTCAGTATCCCAGTGCACATCCTGATAGACCTCAGAAGACAAGATGCTGACTAACAACTCCAGAGTCTGTAATGAGAGAATAGACTTTACCCCATTAGGATTCATCCTCTGCTTTTATGCAAGTTTCAAGTCATTCTTTCCATATTACAATATTGACACATCTGAAGGGATTGAAAGATGGACATCACTTGACATGACATCACAACATAACTGGTATGGTGGCACCACAATATCTTCTGGTTTCTGTGAGAGTTCCTGGGCTAGTAACTCTTTATGTGATAACCAGGATATGGCTAGCACCACTCCACTTCCAGCCTAGAATATTCTAATAAATGTGTTACTGCATTCTTTATTTTCCTATCAAAGCAAGCAGCATCCTGTTCATTGAATTATGTATCTGGGGCTGGGGCTATAGTTTCTTGGTGAAGCACTTGCCCAGTATACATAAGGTCTTAGATTTAATAGGAATGAACACACACACACACACACACACACACACACTGTTTCTTTAATGATAACGAAAGACCCTCAGAGCGTGGACCTTTATGCTCTGACTCAGGAAAGGCGACACCCCAAATCACGAAAAAACGGTCTTGATGCAAACAGCATGAGGTCTTGTTTATTTCAAGTGCACTGGGGTCTACAGATATACACCACACAGGTGTAGAGGACTGAGGACTCCGAGTGCAGAATTGAGACAGCTTTTATAGGGTTTACAACAAAGCCCATGTATCGCAAACCAATCATCTCATAGCATCAAGAGCCTGTGCGCAGTGTGGGCCAATCAATTTAAACCATTTTATAGTTTTTAGACCAATCATTTTAAATCATCCAAGCCTGCACTTTATAGAGCAATCAGTTTTCTATATCCCTGGAAGTCTACATTTGCATGGGCTCCTAGGTGGGGTGACAAATGGCAGTTAGGAGAGCTCACTGGGGTTTCACAAGCAGTTTAAGAAGTCAGATGAGAGGCAAGGAGTGTGATCTTTCACCTATTTACTGGCAGAGTAATCCTTTGATTAACAGTGAAGACATTGAACTCATAATTTGATGGCACAGAGGGGACAGTTTACAGTGCTACATTTTTGTACCAAAGGAATCACATTAAGAACCCCTGACCTAAAGCCAAACAAGGGTCTGAGAATGTTCTAGCAATAGCTAATAGACATGCTGAAAGTTATGTAAAATACAGCACCTGGAATCTGGAAATAAGATAGTGGGTGGTCCATGCATTGAGGTGAAAGGATGGAAAATACAGTCTAGTTCTCCAATGACGCTAGAAAGTTAGAAGTTTAAAAAAACCTCAAATTCCAGACCCTGTCCTCTGCCAGTAAATAAGCAAGGTCACACTCCTTGCTGCTTTAAGACAGACAGGGCCCTGAGAACATAATCCTGGCCTAGTAACATAACAGAAAATTATCTGACTAACTGCTTATCTGACTTCATAAACTGCTTGTGAAACCCCTGTCCCAGTGACCTATGTGTGGTCTTTGTTGTAAACTCTATTAAAATTGTCTCAATTCTGCCCTCAAGGTCCTCTGTCCTCTACCCCTGAGTGGTATATGACTGTGGATCCCAGTGCACTTGGAATAAAAATTCCTCATGCTATTTGCATCAAGACCACTTCTCATGAGTGGTTTGGGGTGTTGTCTTTCCTGAGTGGGAGCATGAAGGTCCACGCTTTGCAGGTCTTTCATTTGGTGCATTGGCTGGGAAACTGTGACCACCACTCACACCCGAGAACCGACTTGGAGGTAAGGGGTTTCCCCCTGGTGTGTGTGTGTGTGTGTGTGTGTGTGTGTGTGTGTGTGTGTGTGTGTGTTGGCCGGCATCTCTGTTCTGAGTATCTGTTTTCTGGAACTCACGATCTTGGTTTCAGTTTGCAGCTGTCCTCTTGGGCTGTAAGGACCAGAGGACTGTGATCAGCAGATATGCTAGGAGGATAACAGGCTGCTGCCCTGGGAGACGCCCTGGGAGCTGAGGAGGCCCAGGGATGCCTGGTAGCTTCCTTCTGTCAGTCGGTAGGGCCAAGCTCTGTTGTTGAAGCAGAAGCTTCCTTCCCTGTGGCCGTCCGATTCTTTTGCATGCTTGTGGAAGACGAGGATGGGTTGTGTGGATCTGGATCTGTTAGTCTCTGTTTTGTGTGTTTTCGTTCTGTGTGCCTTTGTAGTTTTATCATAGGGCAGACGGTGATGACTGATGACTCCCCTTAGTTTGACTCTTGACCACTGGACTGAAGTTAAGTCTCAGGCCCATAATTTGTCAGTTGAGGTTAGGGAGCTTCTGGCAGACTTTTTGTGTCTGAGTGGCTAACATTAGGTGTTGGATGGCCACCAGAGGGCACGTTTTAATTCTGAGATTATCCAAGCTGTTAAGGCAACTGTTTTTCAGACTGGATCTGGCTCCCATCCTGACACACCACCCATGAGCACTTGCCTGGGGCCATCGTTGGGGCTGGGAGACCCAGTGAGGCCATGAGCGAGCAAGTCCCTTGCCCCCAGGAGCGTGCTGCTGCTACCACCACCGGGGCTGAGCCACAGCCAAACGGCCATGGGCTGGGACAGTGGGTGAACTCTGGGCTCCCTCCCCACTCTGGCCCCCATGAGGTGACTGGCCAGAGGCTACTGCTATCCTTCCTCAGTGTCTCTCAAAGTCATTCTTGATAACAGTTCTGATCCTTCACCTGGATGGATGAGATAGAGATCAGGGTGCCTCAGGGGGACCTTCTGCCCGACCTGAAGCTCAGGCTCAGGTGGTGGGAGAGGAGCCACGCCAGAGTTGCCCCCTAGTGTCAGGTGGCCAGATTGCAGCCTCTTCAGTACTGGCCCTTCTCCTCCTCAGATCTTGATAATTGGAAAACTAACTACCCCCCCTTTCCCAGAGTATCCCCAGTGCCTTTTGGGGTTGGTGGAGTCCCTTATATTCTCTCACCAGTCTAATTGGGATGATTGTCAACAGCTGCTGTTAGAGGCTAGAAAAAAATGGCCCTGGGGTTGATGGGCAGCCCACGCAGCTGCAAAACAAGATTGACACGAGATTCTCCTTGACTTGCCCCAGTTGGGACTTCAACACCGCTAAAGGTAGGGAGAGCTTGAAAGTCTATCGCCAGGCTCTGGTAACTATAAGCTCAAAATTAAGGTGGTTTTCATTGTGCTAAAAGTCTGCCAGTTGTATGTGTTAATTGGTTTCTAACATGAGTATGCTGCTAATGTGTCTTAATATTTATGTTTTCACAAACTCAAAGGATTCTTTTAAGTACCAGGGAGCTGAATTGGACCCACCCAAACAGGTCAGATTCACTCCAAATAAATATTCGACCTTTCCCTGGTCCCAGGACTCCCTTCCCTCACCTCGGGAGCCCCTCCCTCATCTTACAATTCTCCCCTCAAGTGCCAGGACCTAAGAGAAAACTATTTTTCTAAACTTAACCTTGTCCTCTGCTCTACCAACATCTTGACAGGTCTCAAAGAGATGCCAGAGTGCCATACTGTCAGGACTGCGATGAAACAACCAGCTACCAGGACATGGCAGGACCCAGGCTTTCTCATTCCCCCAAAGACATCACTACCCCAAGTCAGCAGGAAGCAGTCTTGAGAACTCAACATCCCTATTCCCTAACCTGCCACACCCAACCCTCCACCTTCTTAATAATAATAAGAGGTGGGAATGTTGGAACCCAGCAGTCTGCTGACCTTGCCCCCTGACGATGGGTGGGAGGCTGATGGCCATGTCATCTCTACTTCACGACTTACCTGGCTTACCTGCGCAGGGGACTCAGTTACGTATGCACAAGTTTCCCTTTTAAAGCAAATGCACCTCTCTCTTCCCCTTGCTCTCTTCCCCTTCTCTCTCCTTCTCCCTCTCTTCTCTTGCTCCCCTCCCTCTCTTGCTCTTGCTCTGCTCTCCTCTCTCTCTCCTCTCTTGACTTGCTCTCTCTTCCCCCCTCTTCCCTTTCCTCCTCCCTACCAATAAACTCCACATGGGCACTGGAAAAAAAAAAACTGTGCTTCTGCTACAGGACAGATGGCCATGTCTGTCTTAGGTAGTGTCTTCTTCCACCTTCCAGCTTTACCCATCATGGGAACATACATTCCATCATGTGTGTCCTGTCTTAGGTTGCTTGGAGCTAAGAAGACTTTACCTGTCCCTCTGACTACCAGCCTCTGTAATAATAATAAAAAAAAAAACATTAGGGGATAGTGCATAGCTTGAAGCCACACACCTCTGAACCATCTTTTCATTGAGAGTTCACAAGCAAGCTCAATAATGCATATGCTTTTGTGGCTGCAGCATCTCCTGCAAAAGGAGAGACTGAATCAAGATAAAATGGCCTTTTAAAATCGGTCTGGGATGTCTTGAGTGGCTTTTGCTATATAAAAATCTAAATCTGCCTATTCAAATGCATTGCATTGTATTCACAAGCATCATGTCTAATTCTAATTTTTAGCAGAATGGGTTGACTTCTTCATCCACAACAAATATCTAGTATAGCAAAGATTGTCAACATTAATGATTCCAGTATGCTTATTAACAACTGACACGTAATTGACTAAATTACAATTCTCATAATTTCAATTCAATCAAAGGACAATAAAATGTAGCGCCTGTGCTACCATCTTTTTCACGAAACAGGTGAAGGCCTAGAGATTGAAATAAAGACACAAGACAGTGCGTCATTTGTTCAATGGCAATGTCGGAATGCTAAATGCCGAATGCCGTTTATTAAGGGGATGGAACGGGTTTAAATACTGACTTATAGCACAGTGGAAACTTACAGGAATTTTAGGCTTAGCTCCTCCCTATGAGGTGTGTGTTGTCACGAGGTGTGTGTTATCAAAATGGGAAGAGTACCAACAACAGCCTTGGGGCAAGGAGTTCCAGCCAACAGCTTCAAGATTTCTCAAGGTGCCTGGTGGGGGGGGGTGCATGTAGGGTCCTACAATAAAATATTCTAATGGTAAATAATGTATGAATAACTCTGCAATTCTGAACCTTTTCTTTTTCCCTCTCTAAAGTCCAATGCACCGCTGCTTATAATTTTCAAAGACAAGTGTGAGATACTTTGCAGAAATTTAAGTACTTGTCCCTTACAGCTCTCTTCCTCCCCACCCAGCTGTATAACTTCCATGATCTTAAGGTAGAGCAAACAGGGTTGTTCTCTGAACTTTCCGGTGCACAGTGCCCGCCATACCTTGGTGCATGACTTCCTCCTATGCTTAGCCCATCCCCTGGCTTGGGTATATAAGCCCATTACTCTCTGTAATAAATAGCAGCTTCTTCTTTACTTCTCATGGTGGTCTTCTAAGTGCTTCAATCCTGACACCCTCTGCCAGCTCAGTACTTTGGTCACATGGGTGTGGAGAAAATACCATAGTCCTTGAGTACTAAATATTAACTGCAATACTTTTGTCCATTTTCTGCTCAAATACTGAAGACAGGCTTTTGCCACACACCACATCCATAATAGCTTCCAATTATCCCAAGATGTGGTGTAGCTAACTATTTAACAAAACAGGCTTTTTGAGACACTGGAAATCTCGAACCAAACTGAAAGTCTCCAATCTCCTTTCCTTCTGAAAATCTAGAACCAAATGTTTTAGTTTTTTGCCCCTTCTCAGACTATAGAGTCAGGAACACAGGTTCAGCAAGTCTCACTCAAACTGGCTTGGACACGATCCCGAAGTTTCAGGTCCATTTTTCCTCTGTATCTCACCAAGCAGTCTGGCAACCACCAGGCCTAATTTTCTTCCTGTGAAAAAACACAATCATGCCCTCGACCCCCTATTAGGACAGGAATGGGCCCCTTCCATAGTTTAGTGCATGGGTCTTTCCATTTGACTTGAGCAAAAATCTCTCAAGTTCTATCATGCCAGAATCTGTCTGCTGCAGATTGCTCACGGGCGTCCACATTTAAGAAATTTACAATGAAGAGTGCATGATTTAACGAATCATGTGGAGAATGGGGGCACAACCCCCCTCTCATTTTTAGAAGTTGCGATTTCAAGGAGGTATAAGCACATTCCACAATTCCTTGCCCTTGAGGCTTATAAGGAGTGCCTGTTCTGTGTTCAATTTTCCATTGAGCACAAAATTGCTGAAATGCTTTACTAGTATATCCAGATCTGTCTTTATAATTCTTGGAACTCCCATGTTAGCAAAACATTTTAAACAGTGACTAATCACGTGCTTAGTGGCTTCTCAAGTTTGTGCAGTAGCCATTAAGAAACCTGAATAAGTATCGACTGCCACATGCACATATTTTAATCTGCAATTCTGCAATATGAGTAACATTCATTGCTGTAAATGGAAGCAGAATTTACTTGAGGATTTACTCCTACATTAGCTATAGGTAAATATTGTGGGCACACATAATATTGACAATTTGCCGAGCAGTCTCTCTAGTTAAACCAAACTGTTTTCTTAGACTATTACTATTTTGATGATGAAAGGTATGTGACTGCTGACCTGAGATAATGTGACCTTTTTTGTCAGTCTATCAGCTGACTCATTACCTTCAGCCAGTGGTCTGGGAAGGTATGAATGAGCTCTTATAGGACCCACAAAGCACAGTGCCTTTCTTTGATGAATGGCACTTTGAATTTGCTCAAACAGTATTTTAACCTTATTATTACTAGTTCTAATGTATGAAACTGTTTCTATAATTTGAAGAGCTCTGAAAATATAATGACTATCAGTATATGAGTTAAATGAATCATTCATTAGAAGCTGAAAAACTATTGCAACAGCTCATAACTCAATTATCTGAGCTGAAGGTGGGTCTGTCTGTACTACATACTTTTTTCCATCAATAACATAAGCTGCTTTTCCATTAGAAGAACCATCAGTAAAAAATAACATAGCATTTTTTTACAGGATTACTCCTTACAATTTTAGGGAATACAAAAGGAAGTATTAGCGCAAATTGCAACAGTCTGTGAGCTGTAAACTGATCAATTTTTCCCAGAAATTGAGCAAAAGCGATTTCCCATGAATCACTGTTTTGAAATAACCAATCAACTTGCTGTTTGGTATAGGGAACTTGTATTACACTTGATTCCCTGCCAAAATATCTCCTAGACTCTATACAGCATTTTTGTATCATTCAAGCTACTGCTTCAAAATAAGGATCTACACTTTGGCTGGGGAAACAGGTAAGTGCAACCATAACAATGGTCCCCCTTGCCATAAGACAGAAGTCGGACTATGCTGTGTGGGAAGCACATAAGCCTCCCATGGTTTTGCATAGTCAATATAGTATATCTGCTTATGCCAGATTGCATTCTCCAACTGTAAAAGAACTTGTCTACCCTCTTTAGTTAGCTGTCTGTGTGAATTGTGAATTGGGAACACTACCTCCTTTTAGAATATTGCTTAAAGTTTTCAAACTGCCAGTAGATGCTTTTAAAAAAGGACATAACTGTTGAATATTTCCCAATAACTTCTAAAAATCATTCAATGATCATAAGCTATATTTTCTAATTTCCATTTTTGATGCTTAATTTCTTTAGGATATAACACATGTACCAAATATTAGAAAGGTGGCTGTCTCTGCTGTTTTTCAGGGGCAATTATTATCCCTGCTCTGGGAAGGTTCTGTTGCAACTGCCCATGCAAGGATGGAAAAATACAGCCTAACTCTCCAATATACCCCCAGGAAGCTAGAAGTTTAAAAATACTAAATAACTTAAATTCCAGACCCTGTCCTCAGCCAGTAAATAGGAGAAAGCTCACACTGCTTGCCACTTATCTGACTTCGTAAACTGCTTGGGAAACTTCTGCCCCAGTGACCTAACCTAACTGCAATTTGTCACCCCACCTAGGAGCCCACACAAATGCAGACCTCCAGGGCTATAGAAAACTGATTGGTCTATAAAGTGTCGCGCCCAACCTCGACCAGCAAGGAAAAACGCAACTCAGGGGAGAATCTTCTTCTAGCAGTTTAATCAGGATCCTCGAACATGCTTCTTCTTCTGACCCCGGGGAAATGCCCGCACAGGCTTAAATCCCCTTGCGCTGACCAACCCTAGTGAGCCACGTGAACCCTGCATATAGGCTGCTCTTATACGGAAGCAAGCAAGCTGAACAGGCTTAGCCAAATAAGGATTTGTTTACCACAAGGAGCACTCACCATCAGGAAGGTGGAAGGCTGAAGCCAGCGCCATCTTTAAGGCACGGCACTTCACAGCTCTCTACAGTTCCCCCTTTTTGTTTTATTAAGGCAACAGGCAAGGGTAGTAGTCTGATCTCCAAGAACATAGTGGACATTGTAATGACTCTGAATCCTGGTAGTCAGCCAAGTCAGTGCCACATCCGTCTGGTATCTTTTTTCCTGGAGGTGGGGCCTCGGACACCAACCCACATGCAACCAGACTTGCCCTTCTCGGAGTTGCTTGCTTCCAGAGCCAACTCGGAGTGCAGTGCTAAGCCATACAACCTGAGCGTGAAGGATCAATTCTTATTCATGACTGCGAGCCATGCCTGGGGGGACTGCCCTGCCTCAATGGCTGTAAATGCCTGGACAACCATAGCTGCATGCTGCCTCTGAGCAAGCCTCAGCCTGCAAAGGCACCACAGGCCCACGAAGGAGATAAGCAGCAAGAGGATAGCCATGGCTCCCATTCCCGCCCATTCTTTCAGGTGGTTCATGACTTGAGTGATCCATGTAGATAGTCCCTCTGCAACCGAGATGTTGACCCAGGTAGAATTCACATGCACAATGGAAAGTCTCAGGTCCTGCATTAACTTATGGAATTCACCAGACCAATTGCCTAAAAGATACTGAGAAAGCTGGTTAGACATATTGGCAGCCACCGAATACTTTTGATATGACACAGAGGTCACACATAGCCCCGTCATCTTCCATTCACATCCTATTTGTGCCAACTGCCACAAAGTGTCTATTTGCTCCTGCACCAGATCAATTCTTTGGTTCACCATCATAAGACCTCCTTTTAACTGAGCACTAATTGTGGACTGAGCATCCAAGGCAGTAGCCACATTCTTGGACAATTCATCTAACTTAGAGGCTGTCTGTACCAATGTGCTCATGGCCATGGCAGCCGTGACTGAACCCACAACTGCAAAAGAGATAGCTGCAACTATGGCTGCTGTAATGCCAAAATCTCTCTGTCGTCTAAACACCGTCATAGCACTTGGGGCATCAACAGGCACGGGAATCCATCTGCTAGGTTGAGGAGGATTAGGATTGAACCATTCACCAAAATGCTCAGAGGTAGACCAAGTAAATTCAGCCACCCTATGAACTCTGCCCCTTATCATAAGGAAAGGGGACAGATCTATGCAGCTGCCATTAATGCCGCACAAGAGCCAGAGATCAAAAGGGTTGGAAATATCCACCTGCTGCAGATCCTGATCAGTAAAGTTTCTCCCAGAAAAGGTTTTATTGAAGCTGGTACTAATTCCTGGCGAGAAGGTAAAATATCCCTTGCTCGCCCAAACAACCTCTTTTGATTGACATCCCATCCAGGGACGGAAACTACCTCCTTGTTTACTCAACAATGAGGGGCCCACTTAGGCTGATGGGGTGCTGGCTTGTCAAACTCACTCTTAGCAGGCCACCATCCACTTACCCAGGAGGTGTTAACCTCCCTAATGGGGCCTCCCGTGGTGGGCACATCAAACCAAGCTGCAGATTGATTAAATAACATAATACACTGACTCTTATCACTAATATCACAGAAAAGCATAGGCTTCCTGTTTAAAAAAAATCTCCTATTTTCATTTATATTAGCAATCGCACTATCATAAGGCAAATAAGGTAAATCTAAGCTCTTATTAGTACTAAAAAATCGGGGAAACATTTTTGCATCATAGTGTATCGGCATGGGTCTTCGGAACACCGACAGGATGGATCCCCTATCGTGGCTCAATCTGCACTGGTGGCCAAATCAGGCTGATGTTCATCTGCACTGGTGGCCAAATCAGGCTGATGATCAACAGCAACAGCAGGCTTTTCATGTTTGTTGCACTTTCTTACAAACCTCTCTGGGACCCACAATGGTTCTTGGCGATCCTGGGGGAAAACACAAACAGACCCTCTCACCCATGCCAACACCGGATCAGGACCATGCCATAACCCGGTGATCACATCTTTCCATTTCACATAGCCTTTTAGGCTCCCTCCTTGCCACTGATGATGATCAGCGGCGGAAAGGCCATCAACATCCAAAATTAAAAACTTGAGGGTAAAAAGGGCTGAAGATATTCTTTCCTTGGGAGTTTGGCCTTGACCTACTCCCCCTTTTTGTTTTATTAAGCATTCTTTTAGGGTGCGATGAGCTCGCTCTATAATCCCTTGTCCTTGAGGATTGTAGGGTAATCCATGGACAAGCTGAACTTCCATTTGTTTGCAAAAGGAAGTAAATCTCTGAGCTGTATAGGCTGACCCATTATCAGTTTTTAGCTGTTGAGGTTTTCCCCAAGCCACCCAGGCTTCCAGGCAGTGTCCAATGACATGGTGGGCCTTTTCTCCGCTTAAAGGTATAGTATGTATCACACCTGAACAAGTATCCACAGACACATGTACATATTTCAAAGCTCCGAATTCTGAAATATGAGTGACATTCATCTTCCATATCTTTAGGGGCATTAACCCCCCTCGGGTTTACCTCCACACCAAGTGGATGTTGGTATATTATACACTGTGGACAGTTCAAAACCACCTATCGAGCACCTGCTCTAGATAAATGGAATTTCTGTTGAAGAGTCCTTGCATTCACATGAAATTGCTGATGGAATTGCCTAGCCTGATCTAAAGATGAGCTATAAAAAATATATTCCACCCTTGTCCATTGATCAACAATGTCATTTCCTTCACTTAAGGGCCCAGGCAAACCCGTATGAGCTCTAATATATTGAATATAAAAGCATTCCTTTCTCAACCAAATTAATCTTTGTAACTCTTATAAGAGTGAACAACAACACTACTAATTTTAATAGGGCCTGCTAATTCCAAAATTTTTACTGCATTCACCACATATGCTGAATCTGAGATCAAATTAAATGCAAATGGGCAAATTTTGAATACTTCGACTACAATTTTCAATTCCACAATTTGAGGGGATCCTGGCTGAAATTGACACAGTACAGGAGGCTTATTTGCAATTGTATATGCCCCACAACCAGTTTTTGAACTATCAGTAAAAACATTTGGCGCCCCACTAAGTGGGACTGAAGAAGTTACTTTTGGAAAAATCACAGGATGTTCCTTAAAAATGATATTAGAGGATGCTTTGGATAATTATTATCTATCATTCCTTCAAACCCACATTGCAATATGGCCCAATTATTGATAGTGCCACAAAAGATCTTAACCTGGTGACTGGAGTAAGGCACCACAAGTAGCGCTGGGGGCACTCCAAAAAATTGAATGCTTTGTTGAATTCCACTATGAGCCAAACTAGTGACTGCCCCAGAGCCCACAAATATATGGGGCAGTAGAGAGTCAGAACCAAGAATGGAGTCAAGAGAGACGGCCGTCCCTTCGGCATCTGAGGAACAGTGGAGAGCCACTGCGGGTTCCGCAGGATTGGACCTCTGCTTCACCACCAGACTCGTACTAACACCACAAATGGGGGTCCAATTAATAGAGACCGATTTCAAAGGACCCCTTCAACCAGGCACTGTCCGGCTGCTCCTAGGCAGGTCATCCTCAGCTTTGAGAGGACTCAAAGTTCATCCAGGAGTTATCGATTCAGATTATACTGGGGTCATGAAGATCATGGTGGAATCCCCTAGAGGGATTTCCACTATTTCTCCGGGAGATCGTATCAGCTGCTTTTATTACCTAGTATTCATGAACGCTTTACAGCCTGGACTAGAGAGAGACAGAATGGTGGTTTTGGTTCCACTGGGACAGACTTAACCTTTTTATCTTTGGACCTAGATCAGAGGCCAGTATTGGACTTGATTATAGATGGTAAAAGGATTTTGGGCCTTTTGGATACAGGTGCAGACAGAAGCATTATAGCAAGAAAGGATTGGCCTACTGGCTGGCCCATACAAGCTTCTTCTCAAACTCTGCAAGGACTTGGTTATGCAAAGGCTCTGGACATGAGTGCAAGACAGCTGCAATGGCAAGATCAGGAAGGACATTCTGGATTTATGCAACCATATGGGCTAGAGTTACCAGTTTCCCTTTGGGGAAGAGATCTGTTGAAGATACGGGTTTTTAATTAAGTAATGAGTACTTTGACACTGCAAAAGGAATGATGCAAGCCATGGGTTATTTCCATGGCCGGGGAATAGGGAAGCACCTACAAGGTTGCACTAGTCCTGCAATTCCTCCCCAGAGTCTGTTTCATCCATATCAGACTCCCCTGTGCTCTTAACCTCTTCTGATCTTTCTTCTTGTAGCATTTCTAGCACAGCTTTCCCTTTTTCCACTGCCTCTCTACAGCATTTCTGGTCCTCAATGCAGCAATGCACTAACTTCCAAATGGGTCTGACTCCAGACTTTAGCGTCCCTTGTTCCCAAGCGAAGTCAAGATCCCTGCCTAAATTGTCCCAGCACGCTAACGTAAGGTCTCCCGAAACTGTGAACCAAGGTGCAATGGCATCGCATTCGCCCAGGAACCTTTCTAATGTGCTTTTCTTTATTTTAAGTTTCTTTGACAAAAGTAGCTCCCGAAGAGCCAGAAAAATTGGATGAGACTGAGATGTCCCCATTTTAAAAGATTTTACTTTCGGTTAGCTAGAACCTCTCGCTCAATGCCTGAGACTTTATTGCTGCTTATCCCTGCAGTCCTTATTGTCCCACTCTTCCTAGGGAACCTTATTGCCACTTATTTCCGCGGTCTTTATTATCCCACCTTACCTTGGGAACTTTCCAGTGCTGCCCTGACTGCAAGAAGTTCTGATCTCCGTCCCGGTACAGGCCACCAGCTGTCGCATCCAACTTCGACCAGCAAGGAAAAACGTAACTCAGGGAAGATCTTCTTTTAGTAGTTTAATCAGGATCCTTGAACATGCTTCTTCTTCTGACCCCGGGGAAACCCCTACACAGGCTTAAATCCCCTTGTGCTGACCAACCCCAGTGAGCCACGTGGACCCTGCAGATAGGCTGCTCTTATACGGAAGCAAGCAAGCTGAACAGGCTTATCCAAATAAGGACTTGTTTACCACAGAGAGCACTCACCATCAGGAAGGTGGAAGGCGGAAGCCAGCACCATCTTTAAGGTGCGGCACTTCGCAGCTCTCTACAATAAAGCATGGGCTTGGATGGTTTAAATTGATTGGCCCACACCGCACAGGCTCTTGATGCTTTGAGATGATTGGTTTATGATGCGCAGGCTTTGTTGTAACCCTATAAAAGCTGTCTCAATTCTGTACTCAGGTCCTCAGTCCTCTACACCTGTGTGGTGTATGACTGTGGACCCCAGTGCACTTGGAATAAAAATTCCTCATGCTGTTGCATCAAGAATGCTTCTCATGAGTGATTTGGTATGTCACCTTTCCTGAGTCAGAGTGTGAAGGTCCACGCTCTGTGGGTCTTTCATCCATATGTTACAAGCAAAAATTCCTCACTCTTATGAGCAAGCAAAATATCATCCATATAATGAACAATATAGACCTGTGAAAATTCATCCCTAATAACTTTTATATCTTGAGCCACAAACTTCTGGCACAATGTTGCACTATTAGCCATGCTCTGGGTCAAGACCTTTTAATGGTATCCCCTCATGGATTCTTTAAAATTAACTGATGGAATACTAAACGTAAATGTATAAAAATCTTGAGGAGCCAAAGGAATGGTGAAAAAAAAAAACAATCCTTTAAATCCACAATAATCTTATAAGTATCTTTTGGTATAGCTGTGGGAATAGGCAACCCTGGCTGTAAAGCTCTCATTAACTGCATGGTCTCATTCACTTTTCTTAAATCTTGTATCAGTCTCCATTTCTCTGACTTCTTTATCACAAAAATAAGAGAATTCCATGGGAAATTAGAAGGTACAATATGACCACTGTCCAGCTGTTCCTGTACTAACTGCTGAGCAGCTTGTATTTTTTCTTCTGATAGAGGCCACTGATCTATCCATACCAATTCATTACTTTTCATTTAATAGGGTCTGCATGGAGTGCAGGCTTCTCAGTGACCTCTGCTAAAAATGCTCCAGTCCTGTTCTGGTATGTTTCTCACTAGGCAAAATAAGTTAAGCTCTCCTTTCATTCTACCTGCCTAGTCCTTGATTGGGCAACAATCCCTGCTGGGACATTTGATTAGTAACAACTGCATTGGTGCTATACAAATACACTCCCATTTGGGCCATAACATCTCGGCCCCACAAATTTACAGGCAAATCAGGATCAATGAATGGCTGAAAAGTTTCTTCATGACCTTCCTCATCTCTCCAAGCAAGTTCCTTGCTATTCTGTTCAGGATTCTGAGTCTGACCAATTCCTTGCAGCTGTGTAATGGTCACGGTCTTTGGCCGTGCTGAAGGCCATTGACTGGCTGTAATAACTGACTTATGCACATCTGTGTCTAGGAGGCCAGAAAAGGCCCTGCCATTTATATATAAGGTGATTTCTGGGCGCTGTGGACCGATGACTTATAGGCAATAGGCATCAGATGAGCCAAATCCAGATTTCCTCTTCTATCTCTCTTAACCTGTTTTTTTTTTTTTTTTTTTTGTCTTCACCTGGAGGAGTAAAATCAATTGAGGAAGTCTCTGGCCTGCCTTTATTACTGAAGTTCCATTTGGAGAATGAGTCATAATTTTTGTTTCTCCCTCAAAATGAGCATCAATTACTCCAGGAGCCACAAAAATTCCCTGCATGGTTGTGCTACTTCTCCCTAATAACACTCCTACCTTGCCCTTTGGTAAAGGACCGTAAACACCAGTAGGAAGAGCTAGTATTTCCATATCTGAAGTTAAAACCATGTCAGTTGTTGAGCAGAGGTCCAGTCTGGCACATCCTGCTGTGGCTCTGCAGAGGTCCTGAATGAATCTCCCTGTGGGGGAAACCGTTGCTGAATGGCCCCACAGCTTTGTCTGGGCCTGAGGCGGGCCCCTGGAAGTTTCCCTGCAAGGAATTCCCCTGGGCATCTTTCTTAGATTTATATTCATTTGCCCAGTGCTTTCCTCTCCTGCATCTTGGGCACAAACCAGGTTCTCCTTTTATTTCTCTGTTTGGTCACTGTCTGACCTGGTGCCCTTTCTGACCACATCCAAAGCAACCTCCAGAAGGCTTTGTGCACTTCTTCCTTCATATGCCTTGCTTTCTCTGTAGGAATAATATATCCTTAATTGAAGTGCCTTGTAAGGCAGCAGCCATAGCTAAATCATGAGTATATGTAGGTCCAATATTTGAACAAATTCAAATAAATTCATCTATGTCATCTCTCTTTCTATAAGGTCTTAGAATGGCCTGACATACTGTGGTACTATTCTTGGAAGACTTTAGTTTGCAGAACAAGGATGTAGGAAGGGGCAGGGGAGGTAAGAAGAATAGTTCTTGCAAGTAGAATATAGAAAATCACAAAGAATGGATGTTGACATGGGTGGAAAGATCGGAAATTATGAGAACAAGAAAGGTTACTATGGTGATGGGGCTAGTGGCTATATGCTAGGCTGATCTTGTTAAATAGGGCTAGTTACTGAATCACCAAACCTTTGTGGAATAACTAAAGCCTCTAAATGTACAGCCAAGAGAAAGCCAGAGTATGAAAGACTTTAGTTTGCAAAGAAAAAAAAAAGGGGGGGGATAAGAAGTTTCTCACAGGTCTTGGCCTACAACAAGGAAATAGGCCTCAAACCTGGAACAAATGGTTCCAGATGAACAGTCCTGGGTCACACCTGGCCATCGGACAGTCTGGGGACTTTCCAAGGTACATTCTGTGGGTTTTCCTTTTTCCTTTAAAGAAAAACAGGTCACACCTGGGTGATCTCTCAAACATGAGATCATACTTTGTAATCAGTCTCCTTGTACCCATGCATATATGTTGATTTGTGGTTTTTCTCTATAAAAAGAGCCTGGAACCTTTGAGGGGTGTGCAGCTTTTCCCGAGATTGCTGACACCCGAGTGCGCACTGGTTCAACAAACACCTCTTGCTTGTTGCATTTCCTGTTTTTTTGTGTTTGTATTGCAGGGCTCTCCCATTGGCCCATCAGGACCCCAAAATTAGGGTCTTACATTCTCATAGACTAGCTGCTTTACAATCAAGAGTCCAGCTTCCATATCTCCCATTATTCTGGATGATGCCTGCATTAGCCTAGAGACAAAATTCTGAAACAATTCATCAGGTCCCTACCTGATCTTTGTTAAGTCTTCAGCCTGTGCCCCAGCAGCTGGAAGCTTGTTCCAGGCTCTTTTGGTAGCTGTGCCTATCTGTGTACACACTGCTACTTCAAAACCTAACTGTTGATCTGTATCTTTGTACTGCCCTTCACCTGCGAGCATATCATAAAAAACAGGAAGATTTGGGGCTCTATTTCTCTCTGATATGACCTGACACTGCTCTGCAAATTCTGTCTTCCACAGAAGATAGTCCCCTCCTGATAGGCAGGCCTTGGCTATCTGTTTCCAATTTCCAGGGGCAGGGGTTGGGTAAATCTTCTATAGCCATATTCTCTATTAGCATTTGTGTAAAACCCGCTGTTGGTCCATACTGAACACAAGCTGTTTTTAGCTCCTTGAGCTGCTTAAATGGTATCACCGTATATATCTTAACTAGATTTCCTTGAGCATCCCTTTGCTCGATTACAGGAAATGTCTGAAATCCTTGCACATTTTCCCCTCTGTCTGCTGCTTTTCTAACACTAGTTTTTACTGGAGACATCTGACCCACTGTGACTGTTTGCCATGACTTGTGGGCTACCTGCTTCTTGGCTATACTAGCCACTATAGTAGACAAGGAGATGTTTCTCTGGTCTGAGGAAACTTGAAGAGTTCTTATCTCCTGTGCGAGCAATTCCACTAAATCTTTCAAACATTTTAGTTCCTGTTGAATCTTACCACTAGGTTTCTGCTTTTCGAGATCTCTAGCCAAAAGTGAGGGAGGTAAAGACTCTTCATTCTGATACTCAGTAGCTTTTCCTATATACTCATCACCATCAAGCTGCCATGTGCATGCTTCCTTGTCTAGCAGCTCCTCCATAAGCACAGAGGGTCCTGTCACACTAATAACTGGTTCAGAGGTAGATTACTTCCTCTGAATTCTCTTGTATAAACATCAATAACCAAAGAGTATCTGTAGATACACTTTCAGTTCCATGCTCAATATAATACTGTTGGATTTTTAACCCAACTTAATTCCATATACTCGAGTCTACAGTCCCATGGTTTGGAAACTCAGGACATACTTGCTTTATACATTCTAAAAAATTCTGTAATCATTGCTGCTCAACTTCTACTCCCATTGTTCTAAATATATCTCTAATTCACTGTCTTGTCAACTGCTTGCTACTTCTTTGTCCCATTATTATGTTTATATACAATTTTACTCCAGACTTACGAAGTTTACTCACTGCACTTTACTTCTTTTCTCTGAGTGCTTACTTCACTTTTGTGGTGTGTATTCTTTTTCAGTGTCCATCATTTATGTTCCCTGTGCTCAGTCCCACCTTTGGTGCCATGTTCCAGGAGTGGTCTTTGTGAGGCTGCAATTGGAGTCAGCCAAGCAGCCCCAAGTCCATACCTGAGTGGGGGAATGTGGATGAGGGAAGGGCTAGCTATAGACAATAAAGAAAGACAGAGAGACAGAATAAAGGTCAGGAGGGCAGATCAGTCAATACTGAACTGCCACGGATTTATTTTTCACTACTCTTATATACCTTAACTAAAAAGGGGAACACAATATCATGTATACAGAACAAACAGACTTTTCTTCCTCACTTATTCTAAGGGTTCAGTAACCACACCTTAGTTCCAATTTCTTGTTCCCTAGCCTTGAGGTCAGGAACCATGGGGGGTGAGGCTAGGCCACATGGTCAAGATAGCAGCTGCCATGAACTCATTCTCAACAGCTGGCAGAAGTCATATATTTTTGAGATATAATTTTATTGGCTTTTTTCTCTCCACCAGTGAGGCAAAAAGATTTGTGAAACTAACAGGACACCGGAGTCCAAGGGGTACAACATCCAAAAAGACCACTGTAGGCCTGAGAAATGCATGTACCAGTCTAAGAACAGTGCTAGGGTATAAAACCCGAGACCCCTTGTGGGTCTGAGAAACAAATACACCAGTCAGCATGAGTGGTGCTAGGGCACAAAATCCGAAAACCTCATTCGTGGGGAAACATGAAAAACTCTCAGAGTATTGAGCAGATGCTACCTCAGCCCAGCCCACTGTGAGCCATTGGCATCTTCACAGATAAGAAAAAAGGAGAGGGGCAGCAGAGAGGACAAACAAGAGTGAGGCATTTGAACAGGAGCATAAGATGCTTAGGGTAACAGGACACCTTTATGTGGAGGGAGATTCCTACCCTGAGATGGGTTGCAGCTGCAGGAGAGTTTTAGCATGGTGGGAAGAGAACAGAAACAAGTTTAGGGAAAGAGATTGTTTAGCAGAGGTAGAAAAAACTCCTTCCATCTACCTGTTCACTGGCAGTAATTGTGGTCAATTTAATTTATTTTCTAGGGGATATCTAGGCTGGTTTATTTCCCATGGGTGAAGTAAAAACTGGCCAATCATTCTTGGAACTCATCAACCCAAGAATGTGGCCAAGGGCCAGGTAGGTTCCCGATAAGGACTCAGCAGAGGGCAGTATCTTAACTCACTCATGGGAAATGTCCCAGACCCTAAGGAAACGAGTTACAATGAAAATTGTAGCCAGTGTGGGATGGTATTTCTAGCAAACAGGTGGATGGGACTGGACTGCTGGTTCTAATGAGGGTCTCCGAATGTCTCTGGCTGGCGATCTGACAGCAGGCGGCCACCTGGTACTCAAGGAGAGCCTGACCGAGTCTTGGCACCAAGGTTGTTATTTTGCTGCAGTTATTCAGTTATTGCCTATGAAACACAAACACGAGACTCAGCATCCACATGGAGTTTATTGGTAGGGAGAAGAGAAATGGAGGGGGGATAGAGCAAGGCAAAAAAAGAGAGAGAGAGGGGAGCAGAGCAAGAGCAAGAGAGGGAGGGGAGCAAGAGAGGAGAGGGAGAAGGAGAGAGAAGGGGGAAGAGAGCAAGGGAGTTAGAGCGCACAGGTATTTTTTAATTATATTAAGAAGGGGGAATTTGTGGGCGCCCATAAAGAAGGGTGCACTCCATCTTGGCACAAGGACAGAGAGTTCAAAGCTGTCCTCAGCAAGTCATAAGACCTAATGATCAAAGGTGTTATGATGGGAGATGTCATTCTGTAAATATGTTTCTCAACTGGTTAATGAATAAAGCATTGTTGGCCAATAGGAAAGAAAGATAGGCAGGACTAGGAGACAAGGAGGATTGGAGGAAGTAATAAGGAGGAGTGAAGATGGAGAGTCTGGAGAGAACAGAACCGCTGCTCTCCCTCCCCCTCCGGTAAAAAGACCACGTGGAAAAATGTAGATTAACAGAAATGGGTTAATACTTAAGACAGAGCTAGCCAATAAGAAACTAGTAACTGGCCAACAGCATTATATCAAATACAGAGTCTCGGTGTGCTATTTGGGGCTGGTGTGGCGGCGGGGACAAGACCAGGCGGAGAGCAGAAAAAACCTTACTCCTTAAATATGGCACCCACGTGGCTAATAAGAACTTCCACTAAAAATTTAACAAAAGCTTAAAAAAGGGTTTTAGAAACAAAAGAACAGAAACAAGCAAGGTTTCTTGGTAGCAGCATTTTTCTCGGTTGGACTCTGCTTTGCCAGAGACAAGCAGATAATTGTCCTTTAAGGGAAGGTTCCTGACTCAGCATAAGCGGCAAAACACTGCACGGCTTTTAAGAAGCACTGCTAACAATTTATTGATGTGTACGAGAGCTTGCAATGACAATGACCACATCTCCAAGCTGGCAGCATGCAGACCAAGGCAGTGAGCACAGTTCTCAGTGCTGGCGGTAAAATAGCTGCCACCATCTTTGGTAAACCGCGGCTGACACAGCTATGACTTTCATTTTAGCAATGTTGTTTAACATATAAAGGCTCGTGGCCAGAAAAAGATAAAGATTTACAGTAAAGACAGATTCATTTTAAGAAAAACTACTAAAGGTTTAGAGTGTGTTTTAAAATATACGTAGACATGTTAAAAAATAAAAAAGATAAAATGGTTTTAAAAAGACAAAGAGGAGCTGGGTGTGGAGGCACTGAAACACCCTAAGAGTTCGGAGTCTGTCAGGGGGGAGGCCCTTGCCCCAAGAGATGAGACCAGACCACTGGATGCCAGCCCAAGAGGCTGTTTATTGCTCACACAGGTACCTGTGGACGCTTCAGTCTTTCGGGAGACTGAGCATGCCATGGTTAAAACATATGCAGTTTATATAGGGTTGGGGTGGCAAGAAGTAGGCTTATAGAAGCAGAAGCATGGTTACAGGGATTTCATTGTTCCATCTAAATAAAGCGATTGTGGTTAACCAAGGACAGAGTTTTTTATTTGGGTTGGGCACAAAGAATACAAAGAATTCAGTTATGACTATCTCAGCATTCTGGTGGTCTTGATAGAATGTTCCCAGGACCTTCTGTTCCCGGATATCATCCTGCTGACCTTGCTTTGGTCCAAGCTGCAGACCACAGATATCTGGTTGGCGTCAGATGAGAGCAATACCTGGTTCCCTCCTGTACTTTCCCATAACTTGACCTTGGCAAGTTGGCAAGAGCAGCTCAAACAGACAATATGCATAGTGGGGGTCTTTCAGCACATGCCTTTAACCCCAGGACTCGGGAGGCAAGCAGATCTCTGTGATTTCCAAGTAAACCTGGTATGCAGAGTAAATTCCAGGACAGATAAAAGTTACACAGAGAAACCCTGTCTCAAAAAAATGAAAAAAATAGAAGTAAAAGAAACAGAGTAATAATAAAGCCACCTAAAGATGAAAAACTCAGAGAAAATCTGGATACTGTACTGTGTTATATTATCTTTGTATCTTTTGACTGCTGAGGAAATAACAACTGTTAAAAACAAATGCTGCTGGATCAATCCAATTTATATATTTTAAAAATGCTTTGACTCCAAAATTTAAGTCTAAGGACAAGTTACTGGGGAAAAGAATTTCTATTTTTGTTTCCACAGAAAATGAAAATCTGTGGATTCCTTCCAGACTAATGTGGTTTGATCAAGCCAGATCCCCTGAAACAATGTCCCAGGTGATCCAACAATCAAAACGGTTGGGACAAGCCAGCCTTGCAGACTACATCCAGGATTTCTGCATCTTCTTAGGATCCCCATGACAGTGCCCCCTATCAGTAGGAAGTAGTTTGGAAAGAACGATGCCCAAATTCCCAAATATTGTTTATAAATGTTTGTTTTTATTTAAGTGGGCTTGGTTATAAATGGTTAATGATCACAACCAATCTCTTTTTAAAGGTAAAAAGGGGGATTATGGTATAGATATGAATATTTTGTTTTGGAATGGATTTTCATTTATTGGTACAATTTAAGATCAATTTTGTGATGTGTATATTCTCCTTTTGTTTAGGTATTGTGTTTATATAGCTAATTTAAAAATGTAATGTATAATTTAGTTCAGATTTTAGATAGTTACCTATAATAGTCAAAACTTATAACTAGGTGAGTTAGGTTTTCTAGATATGCAGAGATGCATTTGAGATATATAGGCATTCTTCAAACCTTTCAAAGACCTACAGAATATGGCATTTAAAATGGTTTAGAGTTTTTCTTGACAGTGAGACATAAATGCTCCTGGCAACACCACCTGCATCAGAAAGGAAGATGGACATTGAAGAAACTCGTTATGGAGTTTACTTCCAATATGGCAAGACTGGCCATTTGGACATGGTAATGCTCTTGTCTGGACTGTTTGACTTTGTGCTGTGTAAACTGGACATGCAGGACCCACAGAAAATTGACTGCTGGTTCAAGATGGAAATTACTACAGAGTTCCTATTTCATGGAAGAGTCTGTCAGACAGTCTGCAGGACACAGAGAAAAACGACTGACAAACTGCCAATATAAGAAGACAGTTTAAAGTTTCCTGCTTTGCTGAAGAGTCTGCCAGACAATGGCCTATGGGCTGAAGATGGAAGATTACAGAAGAACTTCAGGTGACTGACAAGGCAAGATGTCTCTGTCATTTCTAGAGTTTATATATTATCCTTCTGTGGTGTTTGATGGAGTTGAAGACAGATAGCTATGGTTATAGTTTTCCTTAGTTAGGATTAAAGATAAGTTACTTAGACTTTAGACACACAAAGATAGGATAGATGATGGAATATTTTCTTCAAATCTTGTTAAATGTTAATGAACTAAATATTGTTAACTGTGATTCTTATTTGATAACTGTTGTGTTATATATTTTGCTATGCTAAGGTTAAAACCCTTCTTTTTATTTAGACAGAAAAGAGGAGATGATGGGAGATGCGATTCTGTAAATATGTTTCTCAACTGGTTAATGAATAAAACACTGTTGGCCATTAGGAAAGCAAGATAGGCGGGACTAGGAGACAAGGATTGGAGGAAGTAGTGAGGAGGAGTCAAGATGGAGAGTCTGGAGAGAATAGGACGCCAGCCGGCTCTCTGGTAAGAGCACGTGGAACTATTAGATTAACAGAAATGGATTAATAATGAAGGCAGAGCTAGCTGATAAGAAACTAGTACCTGGCTAACAGCATTATATCAAATACAGAGTCTCTGTGTATTATTTGGGGCTGGCACGGCAGCGGGACAAGACCAGCGGTGGGCGGAAAAACTTTACTCCTTACAGTGTTATAAGTATGTTTTTCCCTGCCGATCCTCCTGGTCTGGTCCCTCCTCCACACCAGACCCAAATAATATACAGAAGCTCTGTATTAGATATAATTCTGTTGGGCAGTTATTACTTTCTTATTGACTAGTGCTGTCTTAAATATTAACCCATTTCTATTAATCTAAATATTCCCTCGTGGTCTTATCTTACTGGAGAGAGGGGCTGACATTCTTCTCTCTCCATCCTCCAACTTGGATCCCTTCCTACTACTTCCTCTCTCCTCCTAGTCTCCTAGTCCTGCCTATCTTGCTTTCCTATTGGCCAACGGTATTTTATTCATTAACCAATACAAGAAACATATTTACAGAATGACATCTCCCATCACAAAGGTGTGGCTACAGTAAGTGTGTTTTGGCTGTCTTAGTCTAAATAACAACAGACCTGAATCTGAGGTGTGGCTACTTCTAACTTTCAGGGCTTGGGAAGGAAAAGTTGAATCTGAGTTGTGGCTACTCCTGACCCCAAGGCTAGTATACAAGAAGTTGGAGCTAAGGTATGGTTACTGAACCCTTAGAATAAGTGAGGAAGAAAAGTCTGCATGTCCCATATACATGATACTGTGTTCCCCTTTTTGGTTAAGGTTTGTAAGAGTGGTGAAAAGTAAACTCGTGGCAGTTCAGTATTGACTGATCCGCCCTCCTGACCTTTATTCTCTGTGTCTTTCTTTATCTATAGCTACCCTTTCCCTTATCCACACTCCCCCACTCAGGTACGGACTTGGGGCCGCTTGGCTGGCTCTGATTGCAGTCCCACAAAGAAACCTTCAATGACCAGTCCTCCTGTACACAACGGGGAGGCTGACAAAGCTGGGGTTACAAAGATTACTAAGGGCGCCATCTGGTGGCTGCTGATAGATGGCCCCAGAGAGGAGGGTTTTGTGTGTGTTGTTAAGGATTTACATTTCTTTTGTCTTCAATTCTTAGCAGATGTGTGAACCTCTAAATGCCTGGTGGATAAGTGAGTGAGGAAGGTGATTGTTGTCTAGGGAGCAGCAGTTTCAGCCCTTGGTAGTTTTTAAAGTTACTGTCCTCTCCCCTCCCCTTTTCTCTTTCTCCCCTCCATGGAGGATGAAGGTCAGCTGTGGGAGTTGCTTTCATTGTGTGATTCTAGTGATGAAACTCTGGTCATCGGGTTTGGTGGTAAGTTCCATTTACCCACTGGGCTATTCCACTTGATCCTAACCTCAAGTTTTTGTTTTGTTTTGTTTGGCCAAACAGAGCTGCCTCTGGACAAGAATATTTTCAGGTGTTTTCTGTTATGAATTGAATTGTGTCTCCCTAAAAAAAAGATACACTGAAGCCAGAACCCTAGTACCTCAAAATGTGACTGTGTTATAACATCTCACGTGGTGACCTTATTTGGAAATGGGACAATTATAGTGGTGTTATATTGAGTATGTGACAGTGGAGACATGTAGCATTACCTCTACAAGCTGAGGACATCCAAGCATTGTGAGTACACTACCTGATGCAGGAGGAGGTGAGGAAGTACCCCCTAGAGATTGCTGGTAATGGTCTGCTTTCAAAAAACAAAACAAAACGAAGGGAGGGAATACTTATTTTTACTCATGATTCCACACATTTGTTGTGCTTGGCTTGTGGCATGGCAGAACATAACACAGGGAATGCCCTGAAGTACAAAGCTGCTCACTGTATGGCAGCCAGGGGCCTGATGGGGAGGGAGACTGCGGACAAATATACCCTTCAAAGACACTCCCCAGTGACCTACCTCTTCCTACTAGGGCCTATTTCCTAAAGTCTCCACTGCCCTCCACTGGGATCTACCCAGGAACTAATCTGCTGATGTTAGAGGTTTTTATAGAGGCTTCATGATAGGGGATGTCCTTATGTATATATGTATCTCTTATTGGTTGATGAATAAAACACTGTTTGGCCAATAAAGGCAGGAAGATAGGCAGGATTAGGAGAGGAGGAAAATTCTGGGAAAGGTAGGTGTAGAGAGACCTAGAAAGAAAGCCATTTAGAGACTGGGGGGATAGGATGGGCCAGCAATTCTCTGGTAAGATAAGGCCATGTAGAAAAGCATAGGCTAGTAGCTGTGGGTTAATAATTAAGACAGAGCTAGCCAATAAGAAGGCCTAGCCATTGCCAACAGTTTTATAATTAATATAGCATCCTTGTGTTTATTTGGGGCAAAGCAGCCGTGGGACCAGGCAGGACAAGAAACTACAGCAACAACTCCACCTCAGAACAGTTGCTTTGTGGACTGAGTCTTCAATCCATGAGCTCCGGTAGAAACATTTCAGGTCATACAATCTCCCTATGTGTTGTAGAGAATGTATGGCACCATTGACACTGTGATCTTGGGTTTCTACCTTAGGACCTTGACAAAATCAACTGTGCAAGCCACCCACTTTGAGATTCTTTGTTATGACAACCCTTGCAAACCATTGTCACCCACATCACCTTTCTTGTTAAGAAGAACAAGGCAGAAGTTGAGAACGTTCCTAAAAACTAGAGAATAAACTAGCATCTGTGATAAGGAAGGGGGGGATAACAGAGTTAGAGAAACATGTGCTAGATGATGATAACAGGGTACCCAAGATCTGGAGTGCCAAGGTAAGGTGCAATTTTAAGTGAGGCAAGAAGGGAATATGAGAAACGGCGGAGAGAGCAAGGAAGCATCGGGACAGAAGAGGAAGGGGGCCAGGGAAGACACAAAGTCACAGTGTAAGACAGTCCCTGTGGGACAGAGCCCCTAAGAACATGTGTAACTTCTGAGGATTGGAGGGTGTGCTGGTTTATGATCTCATTTTGGGTCACTATAAGAGAACACCACATTCTGGGTGTTTGTGAGAGGCTTATGTAGATGGTGGTTTTGAAGACTGACAGCCCTATGCTGGGCAGCTCCATCTGTTTGGATTCTACCTGTTTAGCTTTCTGATAAAGGTTATCTTACCTGTCTTATGATATAGTGGAGAAGCAGAAAGAATGACTATGGGCAGAAGGAGCCAAGCATATGCTGTGGCCTCTCTTTATAAAAAAAAAAAAAAAAAAACAAAAAAAACCACTGTGTTATTCCCTTACTTCATAAGAACAGCAAAGGTGGCGGCCCCATAGGCTGGCTATCTTTCACTAGGCCCTACCTCTTAAAGCGAAGACACTGAGGCTTGGCACCATGAAGAGAACCCAGGAGAGGCTTTGATGAAAGTACAGTCCAGTTACAGCAGAGATGCCAATATTTTGGTGATGCCAGTACCATGGGATGACTACCAAAGTCAGCATCAATGGTAGAGTGGAGTCTGCCCAAGGTTAGAAGATAAGGAATATTGCAGCAGAAGGCAGGGCTGGGGAAGTAACCCAAGCCCTTTGGAGGATCCCAGGAGATCATCAGTGGATCCCAGACATCAGACGCTGATTTATTTACATGGCTGGAGTTTGGTTTTACTTTATTCAGATTGTGACTGTGCCTTGGATCTTCTCTCTTGGAATAATGAAGTACTTATTCTTGATTATATGAACCCACAGTAACAAATTTTAGACTTTAAAAGAGACAGATGCTTGGAATTGTATAAGTTACTGAATTTTCAAATTGTTTGAATTTGTAAAACTGTGGGACTTCAAATTTGGAATTGCTATGTTGTAATGTTGGCATTAATGAATGATCTTGGGGATGTATTAAAAAAAAGAAAGGTGGTAGCTTAACAGAGATGTGTTTGTGTGTCAAGCTGACAAGGGGTCAATTGTTCTGGATAATTTTTGCCAACTTGGCATAACCTATTGTCATCTGAGAGGAGGGAACCTCGATTGAAAAAGTGCCTCCATAAGGTCAGACTATAAGCAGACAAGCATGTAGGTCATTTTCTTAATTAGTGTTTGATGGGGGAGGGCCAAGCCCATTGTGGGTGAGGACATCACTGGGCTGGTGGTCCTGGGTTATATAAACAGCAGGGTGAGAAAGCCATGAGGAACAAGCCAGTAAGCAGCATCTCTCCATGGCCTCTGCATCCATGCCTGCCTCCAGGATCCTGCTCTGTTTGAGTTCTTTTTTTGTTTGTTTGTTTTTAATTTTTATTTAAATTAAAAACAATCTTATTTTACATACTGATCCCAGTTCTCTCTCTGTCCCATCCTTCCACTCCTCCCACTACGCCCACTACCCCTTTGAGCTCTCATCCTGGCTTCCTTTGATGATGAATAGTGACAGAGAACTGTGAGCCAAATGAACCCTTTCCTCCCCAAGTTGCATTTGGTCCTGGTGTTACAATCACAGCAACAGTAATCCTAACTAGGGCAGTGTGAAAATGTCTTAAAACCTATTACTCTGTATGCTTAAAAATACTTTTATGTTGGCCATTATTTGAAGACAGTTGTAGATGTGCATGTGGGACCAGATCCCCAAGATATTTTATTTGCCTGTGATCTATGGCACTCTGGAGAGAGTCTGAAATAGTGAACTTGATTAATAATGTTTACATTCATTTTTGTCTAAAGAATCAGAAACATGCCAGACTCCAAAATTAGCAGGCAATTTGGGTTTATTTACCAGTATCCATAGATAGAAGCCATTGCCCAAAGAAGCTGCAGTGTGGGGGCAGCTGTGAGAGGGTCCACTTCTAACATTTAGCTTGCCATGTAACAAGTTGCCAGTGTTTCTAGGAAGATTTTGAGAGCCGTTACTAATTAGTCAAGACTTGAATGGCTGATACCTGAGCCACAAAAGTCACTACAAGTAAAATATGACTATTTCCAATACACCAGATGACCACATTGGGAATGTGTTACTGGGATACTCCCAGCATTAAATCTCAAAGGATGCTGAAGTATCTCAAAGCAGACTACAGATGTTTATCTCAGGTTCAAAGCAGCACATAAATATATATCCATGTAGTGTGAGACTGCTTCATGAAGGAGGGGCATAGAGTACTCCCTGAAGTTGATGTTCTTGACCTAGGTTATGTTCTATAATCTCCTGAGGAAACTACTTGCCTAATCCCAGCACTTGGAAAGCAGAGACAAGGGGATTGTGGATTCAAGGCCTACTTGGGCTATAGAGGAGCCACTGTCCCAAAACAAGCAAACAAAACCCTCTAAAACAAACAAACAACAACAATCCATAAACCAAAAATAACCTACCATACCCTGGAAAAGTAAATAGGAACATATGAATGAGCTACAGTTCCCCTCATGAATGTTGGGGGTTGGGCCCAAGGTCTCATGTGTTAGGCCAACACTGTACCACTGAGATATACCCTTTACCCTCAGCTTTTTTTAAAAAAAGGGAAATTATTCCCAGCTGACTGAAGACTATATATATCCAAGTTCAAAAATGCCTGCCCTAGTTTTAATTCCAGCACTTAGGAAGCAGAGGCAGGTGAATCTCTGAGTTGGGAGCTAACCTGGTCTGCATAGTCAGGTCAAGCAGGGCTATATAGTGAGAATCTGTCTCAAAAATAAAATGAGAATGTCTGCCCTAAAGGACAGCATATTCTAGACAGGTTTGTTAATGTATTCAGCTTTGTAGTTAACACAAGTCTCATGAGTCATGCTCAGCTCCACCTCAGTCTCTGGTTCATTCTCTTTTACATCATCCCAGCACATGAGAAAATTTTACTGGAAGTCTCCTTAACTTGGGCTTCCACTGATGGCTCTGCTCTGAGTTATTAGAGGGTTGTAAGGTGTGAAAGTAAGCTTCATGGGTTAAGATGAGTCGGGAAAGATTGTGAGTGGAAGTCTGTGCTTATCCAGCAGGTCTTATGAGCCCATACCACTGTCTGCCATCTTTGCAGACATGCCCAGGTCAAAAGCAGCCAACATAAACCAGCTGGAGGTTTGGGGCAAGCCCCACCCTTTTCTTCTTAACAGAGAAATGCAGGGACTCTTCTGTAAGTTTTGACAATCCAAGCTGGAAGGACCAGGTCCTCATCCTCACAGTGCAGCTCAGACTAGCCTCAAAGTCACAATCCTTCTTCCTCATCTTTCATAGTATTGCTGTAATCTAAGACACCTGACACCTCACTCAAGTTTGAAAACAAAACAAAAAAAGCAAAAATAAAACCATCTTTTGAGAAAACTGTCCAGCAGAGGGCGAAAGACGCTGAGGCTGGAACACTGTGGCGTTTTTTTAGTTCTCTGCAAGGGACTCTTGAAACTCCTTCAGGTAAGAGGGATTAGTTTGTATGAGGAGCTCTGTGGAAAATGTGTACATGTGACCACACTGGCTATGACAAACTGGATGTCCTCAGGTCCATGTCATAGCACTTTTCTCTTTTCTCGACACCCAAGCCCTGGTATGTCCATCATTCATTTTGGGGGGTTTATCACAGACACTGTCAGTAGCTTACTATGAAGAGAGAATTTTGAGGTTCCTGGAAATTGTAAGCTGCACCCTTTTCCACCTCTCTCTTCTCTAGTAATAAAATCCATTTGCCACAGAATAAGGATGCCTAATGGGAGGCAAAGCTACCCATTATGTTTAGGGTTAAAACCAAGCTTTCCAGGAACCTCAACGAGAACACACGACTTAAAGCTGTAGGGCAGGACACCAGGCCTGCCCTGGGAGCAAGTTTTGAGGCAAGGATTTCCTTTGCTTGAGGTTAGTCACAGAGACCATGAATCTTAGCTTCCTTTTGTTTCATAAGCAAGTATGTCTCCAGGGAATAAACACTGATGCTCAACTATGGTGCACAATACCTCCCACTAATGTGCAATATCCTTTAGGTTGATAGTCCAGCATCTGCTTGAACTCCTTCTGGACAACAAACACATTTCCTTATGAGATGCCCACTCCTCTCTTGAGCTTTATCTACTCAAAATGTGCTTGCTCCTTAGGTTTGCCCAGTATTGATCACCCCAAAGCTTCCTCACAGTGAACTGGGACTGACTAGAAGATGAGAGGGGAATTGGAAGAATCCCTTGACTTTCCCAAGCTGGCCAGCCTCACATATGCAGCACTGCTGAGAATAAGAGAGACCCTACCTCAACAATGTAGAGGACAGAACTAACACCGATCGATCTCCTCTGACTTCCATATGAATGACTGTTCTGTATAGTCCACAGAATAATCTATATTATTGTTCTTGGTTTTGGATGAGTGAGTCTATTAGGTATACAGTAAGCAAAAGTGAAAGAATAGATAGCAAGTAGTAGGTAAAAAGACAGCATCCAACAGGGATTGCTGAGAGGGAAATAGAAAGTATCATCAAATCAGGACCTAACAAACATAAGGCAGAAGTCCACCAGCAAAGCCCATTGAAGCAGCCTGCTGGTGATCCAGGCTGAGAGTGTTCCAGACAGAGCAGAGGCTAAGGAAAATAACACATTACAGCAGAAAAGAAACATCACCAGGTATTGTCTTAGTTGGGGTCTCTATTGCTGGGAAGAGATACCATGACCATGGCAACACTTTTTTTTAATTTATTCTTTGTGCCTTTCACATCATGAATCCTCCATACCATTCATTTTTCCATCCATTCCTATCTGCCCTCTGATCTTGCAATGCCTCCTCCCCCCAAATAAATTAAAATTTGAGAGAAAGATGAAAAGGAAAACTCAGTCTCTTCATGGAGGCTATAGTGTGATACAGTGAGTCACACAGTATACACTTTTATCCATATATCTTTACTTGCAAATATTCATCACAAACACTCATATTGGTTTGGTTTGAGGCCTCTGGCTTCTGCTGTGCTATCGATGCTTGGCCCTCACTGGAACTCTTCTTGGTTGTCCTGCTATTGCTCCGTGTCGTGGAGATACTGCAGCTTTGGGTCTGCAGGACCAGTCCCTTTATGTGTTCCAGCAGATCACAGAAGGGGTGGATGTTGGGGTAGTCGCAGCTCACCAGCTCTCCCCTGTCCTCAGCACCAGGGTGAGCTCTCCTACATTGCCCTGGCTGGTTCACTTGCAGGGATGAGCAAGGGGCAGGGACAGTTGTCCAACTTTCATGTCCTCAGGGTTGGTTCTCCTACACCTTCAGGGCCAGCTCTACTGTGTTGCTCAGGTATGGTGTAGGGGCCACTTTCCAGAGTGCTACAGCTGGTGAGGGACAGGGAAAACTCTCCTGTTCTTATGGCCTTAGAGCTAGCTCTCCCACCTCAGGCATTGATGGGTGGGTGTGGAGTAGCGTGATTTGGGGGAAGGACATCTCCCTTCTGCTCATGCATAGCAACTCTTATAAAGGATAATATTTAGTTGGGGGCTGGCTTACAGTTTCAGAGGTTTGGTCCATTATTATCATGGCAAAAAGTATGGCAGCATACAGGCATACATGGTGTTGGAGAAGGATCTGAGAGTTTCATATCCCGATCCACAGGCAGTAGAAGTGTCACATTAGGTCTAGTTTGAGCATCGAGACCTCAAAACCTCCCTCCACAATAACATAGTTCCTCAAACAAGGCCATACCCACTTCAACAAGGCCACACCTCTTAACAGTGCTGCTCCTTATGGGCCAAGCTTTCAAACACATGAGTCTATGGGGGCCATTCCTATTCAAACCACCACATTCTGTTCCCTGACCCCCACAGGCTTGTAGTAATAACATAAGGCAGAAATGTATTCAATCCAACTTCAAAATCCCCCATAGTCTATAATGGTCTCAACACTGTTTAAAAGTCCAAAGTTCAAATTCTCTTCTGTGATTCATAACCATAACAATCTACTTTTTAATTAAAAAAAGTTTTTAATTTTACATACCAATTCCAGTTCCCCCTCCTGCCTCTCCTCCTGCTCCCCTTACCTTCTTTCTACTCTGTCCTCCATATACTCCTCAGAGAGGGTAAGGTCTCTCATGGGGAGTCAGCAAAGTCTGTCACATCACATTGAGGTAGGATCAAGGTCCTCCCTGCTATGTCCAGGCTGAGCATGATATCCCTCCATAGTGAATGGGTTTCCAAAATCCAGTTCATGCACTGGGGATAAATCCTGGTCCCACCACCAGTGGCCCCATAAACAGTCACCCACATTCAGAGGGCCTAGTTTGGTCCTATACAGATTCCCCAGTTGTCAGTCTAGAGTCAGTGAGCTCCCACCAGCTCAGGTCAACTGTTTCTGTGGGTATCCTCATTATGGTCTTGACCCCTTTGCTTTCATTATCACTCCTGTTTCTTCAATTAGACTCCAAGAGCCCAGCCCAGTGCTTAGCTGGGGATCTCTGCATCTGCATCTACATCCATCAATTACTAGAAGGTTCCTTGATGACAATTAAGAGAGTCATCAATCTGATTACAGGGGAAGGCCAGTTTAGGTATCTTCTCCACTATTTCTTAGATTCTTAGATGGGGACATTCTTGTGGATTCCTGGGAATTTTCCTAGTGCCAGGTTTCTTGCTAATTCCATAATGGCTCTCTCTATGAAGATATCTCTTTCCTTGCTCTTCATCTCTGTCCTTTCCCCAACTCAAGCATTCCATTTCCTCATGTTCTCTTTCCCCTCCCCTATCTCTTCTCTCTTCTCCTTCTACCCTCCCCCACAGTCCCAATTTACTCAGGAGATGGTGTTTATTTCTCCTTCTCAAGGAAATTCATGTATGTCTCTCTTAGGGTCCTCCTTGTTACCTAGTTCCCTGGGGGTTATGAAGTATAGGCTGGGTATCTTTTGCTTTACGTCTATTATCCACATATGAGTGAGTGCATATTTGTCTTTTTGAGCCTGGATTACCTCACTCAGGATGTTTTCTGTTTGTTTTTTTCTAGTCCCATCCATTTGCCTGCAAATTTCAAGATGTCATTTTTTTCCCACTCTGAGTAGTACTCCATTGTGTAAATGTACTACATTTTCTTTATCCATTCCTCAGTTGAGGGACATCTAGATTGTTTTATTTGTGTCTGTCTGCGTAAGTGTATCCAAGGCCAGGAAAGTGTAGTGCCCTCACTAAAATCTGTTCAAGACTTGATACCCAAAAAGCACCCATGGCACCTGTGGACCCAAAACCAGCAGATCCCCTGGTGCTCTTTAAAAAGGGATTGTTGGTTTTTAACATAGGGAAAAGAAACAATTGTGATATCTCAGCACCATGTGGTATTATTACCACTCCCATTTTTGCCCTAACCATGATTTTTGTTTCTCCTTGAAAGTCTGAATCTATTACTACTGCGTTCTAACAATAGCCCTATTGCTCCTGGGGGAAAAGGCCCCAAAACTCCTGTGCTTAAAGGTTGAGTGTCCATTTGTGGTGTTAATATTGCTTGGGTGGCACAACAGAGGTCCAATCCAGCACTTCCTGGGGTACCTCTGATAAGGTCCTGCACATAAAGGGATTTCTCTGAGGGATTATCTGTATTGGGCAGGTTGCAGGTGTATCCATTGCCAGGTATACCTGGACTTGAGGGGCCTGGGGCTGGCCCCCGCTTCCCGTTTTCCAGAGCTGGTAAGGGATTACCAAGGGCATCTGTTTTATATCTACATTCATTGCTCCAGTGATGAACCTTACAACAATAGGGACAAAGACCAGGCCTAGGACTCTATTGTATTTGTACTCTGGGGGCAGTTCCTTTAGAAATATCCTGATTGTCCATATCCAAAGCAAGTCTTTGGCCTGGCTCCTCCATTGTTCCCACCTTCTTTCATGATTAAAGCTATAACCTGGCTCATAATGTGATGACCATCTATGTCCTAACATATGCATATATAGTCATGAAGACATTTAGCCTTATAAGAACATAGAGCCTCTTTGCAATGCTTGTTGGCATTGTTTAACTATGGGCATGGCATTTTCAACATCACCAAAAATGTGACCAGCCAGCTGTAGGAGGAGTCCTGAATAGGACTCAGATGGTCCCTGTAATACCTTAGATAGTTGATCCCCTGAAGCCTTATTAGGCAAGGCTTTCCAAGCTCTAGTAGCAGCAACAGCAATTTGTGAATAGACCACTGGGTCAAAACTTTTTTTTTTTGAGTTACAAGGGTAACATATTGCCCAGTGCCCATGAGCATATCTAAATTCCTAGCAGGAAATCAGGCAGTGGCATTGTGTTGGGTTGTTTTTTTTTTTTTTGCAAAATTCTTGAAATTCACCTCTCCAGAGCAAATAATCTCCTCCACTCAGTGTTGCTCTACTGACCAGCATCCAATCACTAGGGGTGCAAATTAATGCTTCGAAAGACTCAAAAATTGTTTGAATAAAAGGAGCATGGGGCTCATAAGTAGTGACAGCCTCCTTAAGCTGTTTTATATCCTTGAAATTTAGTGGGCTGTGCTCCCTAACCCTGAGGATCCACTGTCTCAATCACAGGAAAAGCTTGTCTTTCCTTTTCTAATGCTTCTACCTTGGTTATTAAATCTTTGACCTCTTCCTCTGTCCCTCGAGGCACAGAGGCCCTACTAAAGGGATCACATGAAAAGGGGTTGTGCCATGGCAGATGGCATTTGCGCTCATCAGCTTCAGCAATTCTTTGTTTTAATTGGTCAAACTCTGCTTCCAATGTATCTTCTTCATCAGTTACAGTAGGACTATCATCTCCTAATTGAGATTCCTGATAGATTTGTTCCCTGATAGATTTTTACAGATTCTAAATCTTGTACTTATGGCAATGAATTTTTTAGCTGTCTTGTTTTAATCCTGGTGCTCTGTCTTTTCAATAGGGCCACTAATTGCCCACTGAGAATTTCCTTACAGTTACTGGCACCCATCCTTCAATACACCCTCATTCACTTACTTTGCCGGCTGGCCTCCGAGGGTGATCTCTTAGGTGATCCTTTCTTCCCAATCTCAGTCGGACCTCCACTTGTAGCACATGCTACAATCTGTTCCACTAATCAGGCAAAGGCCTAGAGATTGAAATAAAAGACAAGACAGCAGGTCATTCATGCAGCTGGAATGCTGAATGCTGAATGACATTTATTGAGGGGGAAGGAGCTGGCTTATATACTGACTCACAGCACAATCAAGGGTCAAGAGCGCAAGTTCTCGGGCTTAGTTCCTCCCCAGCAGATGTGTGTTAGCAGATCAAGAAGAGTACCAAGAACTACTATGGTGCAAGATGTTCCAGCCAACAGCTTCAGGCTTGCTCAAGGTGCCTCGGGGGTCTATGCAGGGCCCTACAGAGAGGGTTTCAGATGTTCTGAAACTAGGGTTACAGTCAGTAACTGTCCATTTTAAGTGCCGAGAACCACTTCCAGGTCCACTGGAAGAACAGCCATGCTCTTAACTGCTGAGCAGTGGCTCCAGTGGTGATGTTTTCCTCAAGGTTATGCACAGCTTCCTTGGACCCTCTGTTTCAGAGTGCCTTTATGGCTGATGTCACAGTGTCAGCTGAAGGAGGATCTAGCAGTAAATCTGCCTCAAAGGTCACTCATATAGTTGCTGGGACGACTTAGGTCCTCAGGGCTGTTGCATTTCCTTGCTTATCCCCATGTGGACTCTTCATAACAAGCATAGAAAAGGAGAATGGTTTCACAGGGCCAAACTCAGTCTTTAAACTTTTGGTGGAGATAATATCCTATGACTTTACTATATTTTATTGTTTGGAAGCAAATCTATTGGTCTAGCCCATATAGGAAGAGAAATGCTTACATAAGGACAGAAACTAGGGGGCTGTGGATCATTGGAGGTAATTTGGAAGTAGTCTGCATAAGTAATTTAATAACCTCCTATTGGGGAAAGCAATTTTAATTATTCCTGTTTCCCAGTTACAGGAATATAATTCCAATCATACTTCCACTGCTATAATCTTTTAAAATTTGATACAATTAAAATCTGTAGAGAAAGATGGGGGGTGGAGGCAGAGTGAGGAAGAGAGAGGGGAAAGAGATGGGGGAGATAGATAGAGAATGGCAGGTGGAGAATTGAGGGGGGTGTTGCTAGCTAGCTGCTGACCTAGGGTTATAATATCATCATGGGTCCCTGAGGATAAGAGTACATCCCAAAGTTTAATGACAAGACCAGCTGCCTCAGAAGACAGCAAGGCATCTTAGTCATATCAACTCAGGACCTTCACCATTCAACACACACTCAACTCACTCATCCCTATATATTCAGTCCAGATGTGGTATTCTTTTTGTTTTGTTGTTTTGAGACAGGATCTCACTCTATAGCTCAGGCTACTCTAGAATTTGCTATGTAACAGGAAGCCTTCAACTTATGATCTCCCTAACTCTGCTTTCTGAGTTCAGGCAAAACACTCTTGGCTGGATGAGCTATTCTTGCATTTGGGATTGGAGTAGGTTACTTTCACTATAGCAAGCTATAATTCTGACTCCAAGAGTTCATGGCCATATATTCTCCTCCCCCTTTTGAAAAGTATTAATATTATGTGTATGAGCATTTTGTCTGCATGTGTTTCTATGCATCACATGTGTGCCACAGAGACCAGATGATGGAATCAGATCCCCTGGAACTGGAGTTATAGATGATTGTGAGCCCCTGTGTGGGTATTAGCAAGTGAATCTGGGTATTCTGGAAGAGCAGTCAATGCTGCTAACTGCCAATCCACTTCTCCAGCCCCTCCTCCCCTCTAATCTTGTCTTCTTTGCTATATTGGAGATCAAACTCAATATTCAGGTTTCAGTTTACCTTCCTCCCTGTCTTCCCATGCTGGTGAGTCCCCCCCACCCCCTTCTTCACTTTCAGGGAGTTTACACTTCAACTTCATTCAGATATTGGATTCATTCTCCTGTCTTAGGAGAAACATATTTACAGAATGACATCTCCCACCAAATAGATTATATTGTTGTTCACATATTTTCTGTCCTGCTCTGTGCTGTTTCTCTGAGCAGGGCTCTGCCTGGTCAAGCGCCCTATAACCCAAGCCCTCATCGACCTTTCCCAGTGAGGTATGAATGAATGATAAGGGAGGCTCTGAGAGCTGGAATAGCATATACTGCATCCCTTTCTCCTCTGCCACAACATCGACTATTTTCAAGACATACCCCAGAGGAGGGAGAGTGTAGAACAGTGGCCCCTGTAACTCATCGTAAAAATGAACAATGTAGTTTTTGCAAAGGAGCCCAGACTTAGGGCTTAGTTTGTTACTACAGCAAACCCCAGTCAACCCTGATAATACAGATCATAACTTTAAAATGCCTAAGAGGCTCACCTCCTCATCTTCAGAACATATGTAAATAGACAAAAGCATGAGGAGGGTATGTGGGAACCATACCGTGTAGGTATAAACCAGCGTTTCCAATATCCACTGAGTGGAAGAACACTTGGAGGAGAGAGAAGCTAGGTAGAGTTTATCAGCAAAGGAACCTGGGCCCCTCTCACCACTCCTGTTTCTATCACCAGTGTCAGCTAGCCTGTCTCTTGGCTGCAGCCAGGACAGGGACAAGAAGTTCTGGTATGCTTGTGTACTTTTATACAAATGTGTGTGTAGACTGAATGGAAGAGGAAAGGGAGGAGATATGAATCTGTGCAAGCAGGGAGAGAATATGAGAAAATGAGTTTAACTACCATCAAGCATTTACTTTTATAGTTCACTTAAGTCATGGTCAGTAAGCTTTCTTCATAGCTGGACTCCATGACCCCTTTTCCTTTCTTTGTGTTTATCATTCCCCCCACCCTATCTCCCACCCTCTCTTGGGAACTTCCTTCTTCACCCCTTCTTTTCTACTATCTAAGGGACAGCAGCATTTCCTTTAGAGCCAAAACAGCGTTCACGTCAGCAAATCCAGAGTGCATAACGATGAGCACAGGTTTGGTTCCATTTATAGACCAAGGGACATATATGCACCACTCACAGCACAGGGCACAGTAAGCAGAACACATCTGGAGAAGTGCAAATGAATGCTTTTGCGAGCCCAAAGCTATTTCTTGTAAGTACCTGCCAGTAGAGGGACCAAGGCATTCTTAATAGACAGCATCTCTATTCTAAGAAACCACGAGACAGTCACATTTCTACATCCATGTGCTCCAATCAATCCAGGATACTTATTAACTATCCATATGAAATCCCCATTCCTTTAATCAGCTGAACTTGCACCTCTGGATGGTCCCTTAATCCTGATATTCTCTATGAGGTTCAAGATCCATTTTTTTCCCACCTAGGTTCTAGGAAACAATTAAATACTTGGTCTCTGGTGTGTGATGTTTCTCACCTATTCTTCTATGAGCCTTACATCTGGTCACCTGGAAACTAGGATGTTCCCAGCATCCTACACCGATAATTCAACAAGATATAGGTGTAGAGTGTTCATTGTGTTTCCTGGGATGAAGTGAGTCTTAAAATGTCCTTAGTTTTATTCCAAGGAGGGAATGGCTGTATCTGATTGTAGTATTAAACACTCACAAAGCTCTGGCCAAAACCAGCATGCCCCTGCCCCCCCCCAGGGATGTTATTCGGTTCAGTCAACATTAATTGAGCTTTTAATTTTTTAATTTGTTCCAAGTTTGATGGAAGACAGACAGTTGGAATGAAGGGGGTATGGTGAGGAGGAATGGGTTTCAGGTTGATCCTGGATCCCATTAGGATGGATGTATAGGATTGCCCATCTCGATGGCGAAAATGTTCTAAAGAGGAACTAATAGCAGATTTGGGTATCATACTCAGATGAAATAGGGAATATAGACAAGAAGAAAAGTGTTATAGGAAGTGGGGCACAGTTTTCTTCAGGAACTAGGTGGAAGAAGCAGGGCCAGAAAAGGATACTCAGAAGATGCGATTGAAGAGGCTGGAAAAACAGGAGATGCAAAGGGGAAAGATGATTACTAATATAGCAGCTAGAGAAAACACCATCCTCTGTTGCACAGGGAGAAGACATTTTCATAGGATGGGCTGAGTGGAATTCAGATTTAAACAGTCTCTTCTACCTTCCCCACCCGTGTGTGTGTGTGTGTGTGTGTGTGTGTGTGTGTGTTCCTAGGATTAAACCCTCTACTCCAGTATTTCCCAACCTGTGGATCACAACCCACTTGCAGAGTCCCATATCAGATCTCTTGCATATCAGATATTTACATTACAATTAGTAACAGTAATACATTACTGTTATGGAGTAGCAATGAAATAATTTTATGCCCCAAAACTTCAGGGCAACACCATAGGTGAATTAAATAAGAATTAAATTTCTATTTGGAAGTGATTGTGATGTGTGGAAAATGGGTAATGAAAGAACTCTGTGTAAGGAGGCAGAGACATCCAAGTAAGTGAAGCCTAGCAAGAACAGAGAAGAATGAAAAGCCAGGAGTCAGTAAAGCTAGAGTTGCTGGTCAGGAGTTAAGACTGCTGAATGAGAAGTGCTGGAGTTCGAGGTGGAGGCGGAGGCGAGGAGCCTTTCTTAGAAGGTGCCGACAACAGAGTTCTGGCCTCAGTGTTCTGGCTCCATGAGTCTGCAATGAAGCCCTGTGCTGGCTAACAAAGCGTTTGCCCACTGGTGTGGAAGTTATCAGGCTATGCTGATGGCTGCTTTAATGGTGATAGCCAACCTTAAAAAGTACTACAACCCAAGGAGAAGGACTGTAGGGGGAGTTTTACAGTGCAATGTTTTGGTGCCCGGAATCCAACCCATGACTTCACAAATGCTAGGTTAATATACTACTGCTGAGCCACACTCTTGAGTCCTGCAAGAAGACTATGAGAGAAGCGTGTCTGAGGCATTTCTATGTGTTATTGATGCTGATTATCGTTCCATCTCAGAGCCAACTGGAGCTGCCCGAACTTTCTATCAGACCCGAAAGAAGTGTTTTTGTTTGTTTGTTTGTTTTGTTTTTTGTTTTTTTGAATTTCAGAGGAACTTAAAACTTCAGATCCCATGTCTCACTAACAAATCAGAATTCTGGACGGGGGCGGTGGGGTGGGGGAGGTCCCTCCTTTGATACTCTCAAAGATTTCCCAGGTGAGTGTCATGGAATACTGTCGTCAGTAATGCAGCTGTTTCATTCCAGCTGTAGAATTCATCTGGGTGTCACCTTCTCGGGAAAGGTTCCAGAACAACTGTCCCAGCTGGTGCATGTGTATCTCCTGGTTGAAAGCCACACTCAAGGTCAATTACTATGGTTCAAAGTCCAAGGCAGTGTGCTGGACCTCGGCTTTCTCATCCCACTTCTTCCAATTCTTTTCCCTTTGGGGTTCTTTGGAAGCTGGAAAAAGAAGTATGAAAGTGCTGTGGACAGCCAAAAGCAAGGGCAGAGGAAACGCACACATGACATAGTAAGGACAGAGGGATACAGAACACGGAAGAGAGGAGCCAAGGGAACTTGAGATTTTGTTTTCTGAGAGGAGAAGCCTGGAGTCCAGTAAGAGGCTCAGGGTGAGACAAAGCTCCCGCAGGAGAACACCGCTTTACTGATTCAGGATTTCTGCGCAGGGAGTTCATTTTGATGAGGATGATCTTTAGTGTGCATCAAAATCGTGACATAAATAGGTTTTCATAATGAAAACGTTCAGTACAAACTTATAAAATCGAGAGGAAAAAGTAAAGGCCTTCCAGCCGCCGATAGCTTCCTCTCTCTTTTTAACTTTCCAGTTACTTTTCTTCCCTCTTTTCATGTCTCTCTGGCACTTCTGCGCAGGTGGGTAGAAACAGCGTCTGGCGGCAGGTGCCGCACCCCGCCCGCACCTGTGCGGCGTTCGCCCTGCGGCCAGCAGGGGGCGGCGGGTGCCACTCCCGGGGCTCCGCTCCTCGCCGGCCCCGCCCCCCCGCCCCAGGACCCGGTGGCGACGGGGGCGCAGAGGGCTTAAAGGCGGCGGCGGCCGCCCGCGGTGAGGCGCGGGTTCCCCCTCCTCCCTGCCTCCCTGGTTTGCGCGTCCGCGCCTCCTCTCCATACCTGAGCCGGGAGCGCGGCGCGCCTTTTCCCCGCCCTCCCGCCACTCCTGGCCGCGGCACCCGCGCTGCCGCCGCCCAGGGAGTAAAGGTCGCGCGGGCCGGAGCGAGCGGACGTCGGCGCCAGCAGGTCGGTCCACCCGAGAAGGGAGCGCGGAGGACCTGGGACCCGTCCGCGGAGACTGCACCAGCGGTGCACCGAGAGCGCGCGGGCGGGCGAGCGAGCGAGGAGCCGGGCCTCAGAGCGCAGCCCCGACCCAGCGTCCCGCCAGGCGCCCGGGGCTCCGACTCGACCCACGGGGACATGTCGTACAGCGAGCTCTACACCCGGGTGAGTACGGGCCCGGTGCGGCCCCGGGACACAGGTGCGGCGCGACACGCTCGGGGCCACCTTCCTCACGGTTGCCCGACGCCCCTGCCGGAGTCTCTGTGGCCTCGGTCCCGGGCACCCCCAACTTGGATGGCTGAGAAAGTTTGGGTGTTCCGGGAGTGTGCCGCACCGACTGGCTGCCCCGCAGAGTCCTCCTGGCAGCCGGGCAGCTCCGTCCCACACAGGGGGATGTCGCCACCTTCCACTTCGCCCTTCGCTTTTCGTCCTCTCCGGGTCTTGGTCTCCCGCTGAGAGCCTGGGGTCACAGGGGCATCTTAGCTCACTGGGAGGCGGGGTAGGACACCAGCTTTCACTGAGACACCCGGCATGCGGCCCCGCGTCCTCTTTCATGTACCGCGTTCCAGGTTCCCTACAGTGCCGAGCGCCCCTCAGTTGGCCTTTCTCCCCGCGCGCGTGGTGACTAGACGGATCCTGAACTTGGGAGTGGGTGGGGAGGGGGGCGGCAGAGAAGTGATGGAGGGGGTTCTAGTGACCCCAGGGAAGTGCATTCTTTTTAAAAAATGTATATTTAATTATTTTTATTATATACATATAATATAATGTATATTCATACATACATATATGCCTGCATGTCTGTATGTGCACCGAGGAGGCCATAAGAGGGCGTCAGAGCCCCTGGAACTGGAGTGGGTGCTGGGAACCCGACCAGGGTCCTCTACAAGAGCTGCAAAGAAGAATGCAGCAAGTGCTCTTAACCGAGGAGCCACCTCTTCTGCCCCAGGAAGGCCATACTTAATTTGCCCACAATGGGCATTTTGAGGCAGGCCTTTTGGGGTTATCAGGTATTTGGAGGAGGGTTGGAGTAATTATTGACTAGGGATGGAGTTATCTTTTAGGTCAGGATTAGGAACAAGAGCTGCAGGAGCATCTGCTCCCAGCTCAGCGCGGCAGGTGGTTAGTTAAAGTGACCTGCAGCTCCTCCCCAGGTGCTGGCTCTGGAACAAGTCAGGGCCTTTAATCACCCATCCTTTTTTTTCCTTTAAAAAAAAAAATGTTTCTTATATCCCGATGTCTGTTTTTGTTTTTGTTTTTTTCCGTCTTTTCTGGTGGCTGGGACCTGTTTGACGGTCTTGCCTGCCTGCATGCCTGTGTGCAGAGGGGTATGTGTATGCAAGCGCACCGTGTACACAAGTCCTGTAGGTAGGTGAGTTTGCAATTCCTGTTACACCGGCCTTGTGGACAGGTCTGGGCGGGGTAGGAAGAGGAACTTCCGCATCCTCACCTGGCGATTGCTAGCTGTGTCCAGCGCATGGGGGAGCCCTTCAGCTCTGTGGGCTCTCCGCCCATCTTACTTTAAAAAAATTAAAATCACTTGTTCCTCCGGACCCGGTCCGGGTCAGCAAGAGCTAAAGCTCATCCAGTGGTTATGAAGGAGGGTGTCGCCTGCTTGGGGGCCGGTCCTGGTTTGCTTTGGATAGTCTTTGGATTCACCAGGAACTCCAAAGCACTTTAGGTACCAGTCTCTTTGAGGCCGGTGGAGAAGATGCAAGCCAAGCTGGAACTCTAGCAATACCGGCTTGGGAAATGCACTCCACCTCTTTTACCTGTGGGAGTTAGGGGAGGAGCCTTCAGCTCTGGCGCTGAAGAGGTTCAACAGAAACCTGGTCTGGAGGCTGAAAACCAGTGAGGCTGGGAAAAGACAGCCTGAGCTGCATGGAGTGTTCAGAGCCGAAGCTGTGTTCCGTGAGAGTGTGCGGAGCAACAGGGAGTACACGAGAGATGGGTAACTGCACCACATGTCCATGAAGCATGTCCTGAAGTACTCGAGCACAGTATTTAACTGCTTCGTTATGAAGCTAATAACTTACTGAATACAGGAGGTTTTGGAGACCTAGCTTCAGAAAAAACAAAACAAATCAAAAAACAAAACAACAACAACAACAAAACATTTGTACTGAATTTCTAGTAAGTCACTTGTAAGGAAAACAATTTGATTTTTAATTAGATAGGGATGATAAATTAGTGGGTGTCTGAACTCGAAGTATTTCAAGTTCAGTGTTTTCTTGCACTATCTATCTATGGACAAAGCCACAGGCCCTGAAAGAAACAGCTAAGAAGTCAAGTATCCTCACTAGTGTGAGTGTTTGGAATAATTAAAGCAAAAACCAACAGAGTTCTGCCATTAGAGGATTTCCGGTTCTCAGTTATTAACTTATTGAATCTGAAGTCCAGAAGGTTTTCTGTGGCTGCACACTAGCCTCCAGGATGTTTTGTTTTGTTGACAGGGTATGTAGCATTGGCTGTCTTGGAACTCATTTCCTAGTCCAGGCTGGCCTCAAAGTCACAGATCTGCTTGCCTCTGTTTCCTGGGTGCTGGACTTAAAGGCATATACCACTGCAACTGAGTAACTTGCAGGGTTTTGAGTTGGGTCGACATTGCTCTTTCTGGCAGTTAAATGAAGTTACACTTCAGTATGAGAAGCAGTCTGGTTGCTTTCTAACTTTTGTGACCCTACTTGCCAGGCAGGATTCTGAGTATGAATAATAAATTATACAGAGACACAGTACCTGCTGCTCAGATCCACTCTGCTTCTTGGAGATGATTTGTCATTTTGTTGTATTATCGCAATAGCCAATGTTCCCTTTTATTTTTTAACCTACCCAGTGGGCTTTCCTCATGTGTCAAACACTGGGCTAAGGCACATACCTTAATGTATTATGCATGATTATCCAGTGTAGCAACAGCTTTTTTTTTAATTTTTTGGGATGGAAATTTTATAACCCTTTATTGATCATACCTATCGCCCTAGTCTGGAGATATTGGAGTATAAGACATTACATAAGATGTACATAGCCTGTGGGCATTAAATGGTTCTGGGTGATAACTTAGTATGTTGTTATATTTCTGGTTACTCAAAGACTTCCCTCTCCACCCCTGTTTTCTCTACAGCTTTAGGCTCAGATGCTATGGTGTATGTGTGTGTTGTTGTTGTTTTTTTTTTCTCACTGGTGAAGTGCACTTATTAACAAAGACACTCTGTTTTAGAATACCCAGCCCCTTACCTACGAGGAGGTAGGATGTAGTTAGGATGAAAAGAGAAACTCAGTTAGTGCCAGACACTTTCAGGGTGAGTGACCTTAAGGTGAGTCACCTTCATTGACTTTAGAGAGAGGTAGAGTGGACAACCACCAGCTCTGTTGTTACAAGAGCTGCCTTGCTATATGATGTATATTAGTGCTTGGTTTTCCAACCCCTAGAAAAGATAGTGTGGGCTTGATTTGTGCAGGTCCCAGACGGAAGTCAAGCATGGGCTAGCATCGGGGATGTGATTTGATGTTTGCAGAAGACAGCCTGATCTTAAACTATGTGTAAACTCTTCCCCTCAAGCTGAGGCATACAGCCTATAGAAGATTACTCCAGAAACAAAATGTAGACACTGCATTTTAGTTATTTTAAATGATGATATTTTATGTTTGCTACTTTGATTATAGTTAGACTAATTGGGAGGTCATCGTGTTAAGGCATTACTCTAAGATAATCCTTTTTCTTGCTTAGCTTTTAAATGACAGGTCATATCTCCACAGTCTAATGCAAAATTCAGTGTATGTGTATGTTTTCATTTTTCTTCAGTGCTGGGGTGGGATCCAGAGTGTTGTCTGTGCTGAGCAGGAGCTTTACCACTGAACAAACACCTCAGCTCCAGCAGTGGCTTTCTGAGGGCTGCCACAGCTTGCACTATTGGCTGACACAGCTTGTGAGTGTCAGCCTTGAACTAGGAGCCATTGCTAAGAGTTATGATAGGAATGCTATTCCTGTGTTTCTGAGGTTGACCTAGAACTTGCTATGCATCTTGGGATGGACTTTAACTCCTGATTATCCTCCTGTCTCAGTCTTGAGGTTTACAAGTATGCCCATGCCTGGGCAATGTTTATCATTTTTAATGGCTGTATAATATGACCTTATGTCTTAGAGTTCTATTGCTGTGAAGAGACAGCATGAACACAACAACTCTTATGAAAGAAAGCATTTGATTGGGGCTTGCTTACAGTTTCAGAGGTGTAGTCCATTGTTACCTTAGCAGCATGCAGGAAGACCTGGTGCTGGAGAAGTAGCTGAGAGTTCTCCATCAGGATCCATAGGCAACATTCCAACTCTGGTCTTGGAATGGGCTGTTTGAAGCTTCAAAGCCCACTCCCAGTGTCACACTTCCTCCAGTAAGGCCACACCTCCTAATCCTTTCAAATAGAGCCACTCCCTGGGGACCAAAAATTCAAATCTATGAGCCTATGGGGACCATTCTTATTCAAACCACGACATTCCACTCCCTGGCCTCAATAGGCCTGTAACCATTTCATAATGTAAAAAATACATTCTGTCCAACTTCAAAAGTTCTCATAGTCTATCACAGGCTCAACACTGTTTAAAAGTTCAAAGTCTCTTCTGAGACTCATGGCAATCTGTAACCCCCATAAAATCAAACTAAAAAACCAGATCACATACTTTCTTCAACTTGCAGTGGCACAGAATATACATTACCATTCCAAAAGGGAGGAAAGGGAGCATAGTGAGGAAGTTCTGGACCAAAAAAGACCAAAAACCAGCTGGGCAAACTCCAAACTGCATCTCCAAATCTGATGTCAAAGTGCTCATCAGATCTCCAACTCCATTCAGCTTTGCTGGCTGCAACACACCTCTTTGTCAGGCTGGCTCTGCCCCCTGTTAGCAGCTTTCCTCAGCAGGTATCTCCTGGCTCTGGCATCTCCAACAATGGGGTTTCTAAGGCTATCCAAGCTTCTCCTCCATAACTTCACACAGTGGTCTCTCTAGGCTTCTGTTCAGGGGCATCCTGGGTCACACCTGGCCTCAGCAGCTTTCCCTAGCCTTGGAAGGAGATTCCACAACCCCTTTCTTGTATTCTTGACTCTGAAACGAGAACCACATGGTTGAAAATGCCAATCTCTCTGCTTGCTAGGGGTGGAACTTGCTCCCCCAGCATGCATTTTTGTTTGCTTTCTGTTTTTGATGGTTTCCTTTCTATCCTTAAGCTTGAAAAAAAAAATCATTTTCACAAGTTTGAAGCTTAGCTGGATGAGGTCTGGTCCTGAGGTTACCACTCCTTTTATCTCATTTAGCATTAGAGATTTAGTCCATTGTCATCATGGCAGGGAGCATAACAGCATGTAGGCAGAGATGATGCTGGAGAAGGAGCTGCAAGTTCTACATTCAGATCTGCAGGTAGAAGGAAGAGAGAGACTTTGGACTTGCAATGGGCTTTTTGAAACCTCAGAGCCCACCCCCCAATGACTTAATTCTTCCAACAAGGCCACACCTCCTTTACCCCCTAATCCTTTCAAATAGTGCCACTTCCTTGCGGCCAAACAATGAATCTAGATGGGCCATTTTTAGTCCAACCACCAAGCCTTCTACTAGATGTTCCACAGAGTTTTAAACTATTTTCATTTTGATGAACACTAAGGCTGATATTGTGTTGTAGGAAGTTCTTGTAACACATTGCATTTCTTTGTATTAAATAGAAGAAGAAGGGGAAATGATTGGCATGTATTCTATATAACCATTATACATGGGGCCAGCCAGCACCCTCCATCCAAGCTCTGGTCATTATTTTTTTTAGGTCTTTTTACAAAGTTTCATGTCTTAAAGTTGACTTTAATTGGAAGGTTGAACAGCTTTTCATATGCTTGATGTTCATGAACACTTTTCCTTGTTTTCCTCTTTATATTAATTGTTATTCATAGCTTTTTTTTTTTTTTTTTTTTTTTTGCAAAATGACTTCATTTCTAGAAGGAAACATAGAAACCAGAATAACCAGCATCAAAAATACTAAAGATAGCACTATGGCATGTGCTCTCCTCTCTATTTGCTCTGATTCATGCCTTTGGGGCCGGGGGGAGGGGGAATCACTGGTTCTGAGGACTGTTACTGTGTACTTTTGTGTCTGGTCCCTTCTGTGCACTGTGTATTATTAGCTCATTCAATAGCACTAAGATGCCACATTTGTAGCATCTGTTTAATAAGAAAGGGACCCTAGGCTTCCATGGTGTGCCCGAATTGGGGGTTTTTCCCACTACTCTGCAGTTTGCTGTGCACTATCTGTCTCTTCAGTGGTGTGTCTGGAGCATGGTTTGTGTATAAAGACTCCTGGGAACCACCCCCATTTACCCATAGCCAAAGGTCTTTAGGTGTTTGAGGGTATGCCCTGCTGCCTGTCTGTTGGCTAACAGATGTTTGATGTGAGCATGCACTACTCTTCATGAACGTTGTAAGATTTGATCATCTCGGACAAGGCTCCTTTAGTGTATGAGGGAGAGCTTCACAGGTGTATACCAGCACCCTAAGTATTCCTTGGTATAGCATTAACACACTGGAAGATTTGCTAAAGCCCTTCAGAAGCATCCTCTAATGCAACATTTTAAGTTGGACACCAGATACAGTCTTCAAGTTACATAGACTCCAGTGTGGATTAGGCACTGTTGGTACCTTGCTAAATTGTTAATGGCTCAGTCCCAAAATTCTTTAAAGTTGCTTCCCCCCTCCTTTTGTTTTGGAGTCTCAATATGTTTTCCAGGACAACCTTGAACTACTGGACTATAGGCAAAAACTATTGTATCCAGATTATTGCCTTCCTTTGTTCAGTTCTACTTGTGACATACACTCTTAAACTCCTGTTATCACTGCTGAAAACTTAAAGATTCTGCCACCGTAAAACTCAAATGTTCTGTGACATGAAATTGTAAGAGGAGAAAGAACACACTGAGAGCCTTCTGCATGAAATTTAGTCTTGATTATACTTTGAGACCAAGAGGTTCAGGGCCCCTAGGTTGGAAACCAGACCCTATGAAAAGAGGTGGAGAAAGGATGCTAGGCAGTAGAATGCTGAGTCTGTTCGTGTTGTGACCTGGGTGCTGGGTATCATAGTGGAGGTGAGAGGGGAAATATTTGAAATTGTAAATTATACTATATCTTTGTACACATCAACTATTCACTCTAGACTGGTTTATCATCTTTCCCCATCTGTCTAGCTATATCCTCAGTATAATCCAAATCAGCCAGGTGATGCACTGGTACAAAGTATCACCTCATCTCCTGTGAGGTTTTTAAACAATATGGAAGATATTGTTGAAGGACAGGCACATGGCAAAACAGAAACTAGAGTGTTTGGGAATGGAGGTGGCAAGAGAGCATTGAGGGAGATGCTGTTGGCAATCTACTAATCTGGCCAGTGTTCACAGGTGCTTGCTTTATTACTATGCATCATCAGTTACTTTAAAATACAAAGGCGCTACAAATAAGTGTAGTCTTCACCCCTCATTAAGAAAACTTCTCTTTGCAATAGGATACCACAACCAATCAAAATACAGAGATGTGGATGGATCCCTATCCCAATGGATATCTACAAAATATTTCCACACCTAAAGATCAAGATACATTGAAAAAGAGGGGAAGAAAGGTTGTAAGAGTCGGACAGATCAGGGATTTTGCTGTGAGATTGTGTTTCCCAGTATTATGAGAAGCTACACCCATAAAGTCTCAGCCAACACGACTGTTTAAAAATGAGCTCAATAAGGATGACGCCAATGGGCATGCCAAAGTGGATGAGGGCAAGGCCATGAGGCCACCATCCTACACCAAGAACTGTAGGCAATTGAATAAAGCTGGAAGTGGGAGAGGTGGTTGCCTAGTGCCAAACATTCAGCCCTGGAAAACATGCATAATAGTCACATTATTTGGACTGAGCAGGTCCCACTTAGGAATGTATATGATTATACAAATTCATATATGCATGAAATAACAGTGAAAAATGTGGCCATGGATTTGAACAAGATGGAGGAAGGAACAGGAAGGGAGGAACAGGAAGGGAGAAATGTTGCAATTTATAATCTGAACAAATGTGTGTGTGTGTGTGTGTGTGTGTGTGTGTGTGTGTTGTTGCTGAACAGTATGAACCACTGAGTTGAACAGAAGTTCTAAAGCCAAATATAAAGCTTTAGAGCACAGTTAATTTGTCTTTTGTGCATGAAACTAATGGTCAAATATGGATAGAAGTTTCTGTCTTGCCTGGTCTCCCAGCAATTTAGTCTCAAATAAGCACACAGAAGTTTATGCTAATTATAAATTGTTTGGCCTATGGTCCAGACTTCTTATTGGCTAGCTCTCTCTTACACAGATGAATAGAAATGGGTTAATAAGTATCTCCATGTGGTCTTAGCTCACTGGTGGTGCCTGGATCTCTTGCTTCCTCAGCAGCTACATGATATCTCCTAAACAGCTTAACCGATCACCCAGTAAGAGAAACACATATTCACAGCATACAGAAGGACATCCCCCATCAGTCAGGAAAATGGCTCTTATTGAAGATGTACATTGAATCATATGTTCACGATCCTCAACTTTCCCAAGATGGGATTTGGCATTCTGTGGGCACAAAGCACATGCTATTGGTTTAGTTTAACTTCTATGTGCAATCCCCCATTTCTATTCTAAGCCATGGCTCCTTTTTGATAAGGAACCACCTTTACCATAACATTATCTTCTGCCATGTTTGGGCCAGGTGTTGACGTAGGTACCCAGCAGAAAGCTAATCTATTTGCTCTGGCATTTGTCTATCTATGAAGAGAGGAGCCCCTGTCAGTAGATGGTGGTGGTTTGAATGAGAATGATTCCTGTAGGTTCATTTTTATACTTGGGCTCTAGTTGGTGGAGCTGTTTGGTAAAGGTTAGGAGGAATTATTGTTGAAGGATGTGTGACACTGGGGGTATGGTTTGAGTTGAGTACCATTCTCAGCTCACTCTGTCTTCCTCCTGCCTGTGGGTCAGATACAAACTCTCAGCTACTGCACCATAGTTTGCTCCTGCTAATGTTTCCTGCCATGGTGGTCGCAAACTCTACTACCCTCTGTACCTGTGACCCCCAATTAAAGGCTTGCTTTCATAAATTGCCTAGGTCGTGGTGTGTTTTGTCACAGTAACAGAAAAGTAACTAAGCCAGTAGACAATGGTGTTTTTCTTTTTTATTACTCCACTCAAAGGGTTAGCATAATTTGGAAATTGAAATAGCAGGGAAACAATATTGGTGGGTATGAAAGCTTAGAAAATCATGTGAACACTCACATAATTTTTGGTCACGTATATACTCCTGCCTTTGTAAGGTCATCCTGTGTTAAAGGCATGAGCTTTTAGTCCCCTATGAACTAGCAATTTCTCACTAAGACTTTATACATCTTTTCACGGTGAGAGGAGGGGCAAATGCCAATCTCCACACCTCATGTGAGACTGAGTTGAGCTGAGCAGGCCTTTGGAAACAACAATAGTAAAACCAGGCAAGAAAAAATGAGCAATGGGATCACTTTCAGTCTTCAGAAATGATAATAGGCATCATGGCATCCACCCAAAGATTCAGAGCATCTTTTATGTTTATCACTTGGGCAAAAAATGCAGCATAGCATCTGTGTGAACATAGAAGCTGGTGTGAGAAACAGGACAAACTGTCTTTTCAAAGTGCTCTTCCGACCTTGAGCTCTTTTGTTGTGTGAAATTAGTATTAAGGAAGTATTAGTACAGTGCAGGGAGATAAACTGCTTGACCTCATCTCATCAGATTTAATCACCTTCTCGATTTGCCTCTACTCCCTAGTGAGTGCTGATGTTTGTTTATAAAATAAGGAAAATGAATGTCTACTCAGGCTGAAACTTATGTTTCTTTGCTATCAATCTGTTTGCCCTGTGAAATAAGTTTCATGCACCAAAATAATGGCAATGCTTTTAAAATGGGACTGTTAGGACCAGTGTGCTAGATCCCACGCATCCAAATAAACCATCTCTCTGAAGATGGCTGCTGAGGGCAGTAGAGGAGTTGGCTCATCTATACTGCCACTGAAACTGGCTTCACATATGATGACACATTCTGTTGATTCTCATCTTTGCTGGCAGAACCATCATGCTTGAATGACAGGCTTTCTCTATAGAAAGTCAAAAGTTAATCTAAAAATAAACCGGAGAGGGCAGGGATTTTTTGATGGACTGCTGTTATGTATAATGTGTTGTTCTAGGGGTTAGCTTCTTCGATTTATTATTACTGTGTATTTGTATGATGGGGGGGGGGTTGCACTTGTGTGGAGGTCAGAAAACAACTTTGTGGAGTTTTTTTCTCTCCCATCTTTATTTGGTTTCCTGGGAATGAATTTAGGTTTCCAGGCTAAGTTTCAGCACATGTTTTATCCACTGAGCCATCTTGCTGGTCCTGGGTGTCAGTTTTGTAAGGTTTCTTGCTAGCTGTGAGTGGAGTCACTATCATTTTGAATGGTCTCAGTGTCCAATAACCACATAGCATTTAAGACTGTTGGGGAATGCTCATCTGAATGTAGCAACTGTGGTCTACTCACTCAGATTTAGAAACTTCACAGATTGTATATTATATGGATTTATGGTCCACTTAAATTTTAATATAAATACAAGTAAGTTAATGCAGATGTATATAATAGCATTAATAAATATCTCATAATTTAAAAATCAAATGGAAAGACTTTCTGCCTTGTATCCTAAAATGGTCTTTGGAAAGATGAGGGAATATTCCTGCCATGCCAGGCAGGGAGTTTGGTAGTGAATGAGAGTGAAAGTAAAATGAGAAAGGAGGTGACAGAACAGTATTAGTCACATTGGCCATAAGGAAGCCACCCAGGTATCCTTTACAAGGACAAACAGATTGACAAGATGCAGCAGACAGATTACAACTGGTTATAGTCAGTCTTAAAATCTGACACATTCTGCACCAATATGTGCTTGCAGGGGTAGGGGGTCGTTTCATAAAGTGGAATAAGCCAGTCATAAAAAGATAAATATTGGGAGCAAGAGGAGAGGAGGGAGAGGGAACTGGGATTGGAATGTTAAAAAAAAAAGATAAATATTATATGATCCAACATAATATATGAGGCTTCTAGAATAGTCATAGTCATGGAATAAAATGGTAGCTGGTCATTGGAAAGGAAAAAGAGTTTAATGAATTCAGAATTTAAGTTAGCAAGGTGAGTGCTAAGGATATAGATGCTGGTGACAGTTATAGATCATGTACACACCACTGAATTTTGCACATAAAACTGGTGAGGCTAAATGTTTTTGTGTGTTTTATTATAATTGTAAAAAGTATTCTGGGGTGGAAGAAAAAGGACAGATGAAATATAATATAGGTTAGGAGCAACCTACATAAATGTAACCTGTGTAAATGGGTCTAGACAAGGATCTGAGTGCTGGTCAGGTCCTCAGTTTCCAGGTGATCTTAGTTTAACTTCTAGGTTTCAATAAGCTGTAAGTCATGAATAAACATCTATGCAACCTCCGGAGGTTTGTTGGGAAAAAATAAGTGAGCTATCTTAGGTGGTGATGTCATGTCTTTAGGAGATGGTCATATTGTTGGAAAAGCCACAGTCTAGAGCAATGAGTTCTTAACCTCCCTGATGCTGCAACCCTTTAATACAGTTCTTCATGTTATGGTGTCCCCCAACCATAAAATTTTCATTGGTACTTTATAACTATAATTTTGTTACCATTATGAATCGTAATGTAAATATGTGTGTTTTCTGTTGGTCTTAGGTGACCCCTGTGAAAGGGTTGTTCAGCCTTCAAAGGGGTAATGACCCACAGGTTGTGAACTGCTGGTCTGGGTTAAGACAGTGTAAGGTTACCCTGAAGGCTAGGATTAGAGCTCTGAGGCATATCCATTATGTGTTGGGTAGACAGTCTTCAGCTGAGTGTTGTAGCTTCATAGAACACCAGTATCATGGAGAAACTGTGGTTACAATGTATAGGCTTCTGAGGTCCTAGCTTTGTTGGGTAGACAGTCTTCAGCTGAGTGTTGTAGCTTCATAGAACACCAGTATCATGGAGAAACTGTGGTTACAATGTATAGGCTTCTGAGGTCCTAGCTTTGAGGTCTGATAATCACCTCAAACCTGCAGTGTGCAGTGAGGCAAGCTGCCTTTATACTAAGAAGAATAACTCACATTGTCATGATAGCCTGTTCTGGTTAAATTTAACTGTCACTTTGACATAGCCTATAGTTATCTGAGAAGTGAGTCTCGATTGAGGGATTCTTCAGATCAGAATGACCTGTAGGCATGTCTGTAGGAGGCCACTATGGATAGCACCATTCTGGCCCAGGTGGTCCAGGCTATTTATAAGAGCTACCCAACTATGAGTGAGTGAGCTAACAGTCAGTGTTCATCATGTTTCTACTTCAAATCCCTGCAATGGCTTTCCCACATGATGAACTATAACCAAGAAGTGTAAATCCTTTCTTCCCTTAAGCTGTATCTGATCATAGAAACAGAGAGCAACCTTAATACAGTTCTTCTTATCACTTAACTATTAGGGATGTAAGGGCGCTTCAAGATCTAGGCTCTATTCTTAGCAAGTTTAGAGCATTAAGATAGATGGGGGGTCTCTTAGGGATTGGCCTAAGAGCCAGCATTGGGATCCAGAAAAATTCTCAGTATGCCATGTCTCTGGTTACCTGATTATCATGTCAACAAGAGAGGTTGCATTTCCTTCCATACTAGTGCCAATAGTTCTGTTTTAGGATGGCTCCACTAGTCACTATTGTGACTATCATGGAGGACCAAAGCTCTGAAGCTTTTGTAGGAAGCTGCCACTGTTTTTCACACCTTCTGTGATGGGGTTGCCCTTCTGTATATATGTTTCTCTTATTGGTTGATGATAAAACAGTTTGCCAATAGAGGCAGGAAGATAGGTGGGGCTAGGAGATGAAGAGGATTCTGGGAAAGGTAGGCAGAGAGAGACCATGAAGAGATGCCAAGGAAAGAGTATCAGGTCCAGACCCTTCTCCAATAAGATAAGACTATGTGGAAATACTTAGAATAATGAAAATGGGTTAATAATTAAGACAGAGCTAGCCAATAAGAAGCCCTAGTCATCAGTCAACAGTTTTATAGTTAATATAGCGTCTCTGTGTGTTCATTTGGGTCTGAAGCGGTGAGACTTGGAGGAACAAGGAAACTCCAGTAACACCTCTGGTTCTCGAGAATGAACCCAGGGCCTTGTACTCCACTGTGGAGCCATATGCTCAGCTGAGAGCATTTTCTTGATTGGCTGCTTGTGAGCTGGTCCTACCTCAGATCCAGGTGCCTTGCCCTCCCAACCCCTTTGGCCCAAGGAGCTTCCTGAGATGATTACTATGTTGGGAAGCTATGCTCCTTTATTGAGAAGTATGGGTGTTGCTGATACCTGAGATAGGTTTTCCTAGTTGGGCGTTTTGAAGTTACCCAGAAAGTATATGAAAAATAGACTAGGACTTGGGAGACTGACTGTGAACTGAATTATTTCTTGAAAGGCCTTGCTTATTTATGGGACTCATATCCTCAGCCTTAATTTCAAACCTGGTTTCTCTTGTCATGCATCTCTACTCCAGATGCTAGTGGATGTCTCTGTATAGAAAAGGAGCTATGATCTGCCATCACTCCAAAGAAATAATGCGCCCCCCATTTGTCACTATCCAGAGTTCAGATCTTTTTCTCCTTGAATTTGTTCATCCCCTCTTCTAAAAGGGTTCTTCAATACCTCTGTTCTCTGTTCCTCTATTTCCTCCCTCCTCCAATGACTTGCATTCCCTAACCTCCTGTAATCCACCTTGATAAACACTCCCAGGACCATTCACTGTGCTATAATAGCCCTGAAATGTGGCTGGCAGTGTGTAACCAAACCCCACTCTCCAGGCTGCTGGGGTTACACAACACTCAGCCATGTGCACCTCATTTACCCGGAGGAGTGCTGAGGGCATCCTTCTGAATTGTGCTCAGGTTGCAGGGTGAACCATGTCAGGAATCAGAGACTGCCTAAATGCTGGCTGGAGGATAATGAAATGTCTGCAGCTGTGAGTAACACACAGAGACCTGGAACAGTACTAGCCTGCCTTTGAAAGGGCATAGCTAAGCACCACCCAGATTATCTTGACTCTTGATGTTTTCTGCTTTATCTCATGCAAGAAAAGCAAACACTTGGATCAGGGCTGGAATTTAAAACCTCACCTTGTGCCTTTTGTGATTTGTCATTGGCTATACTTCCCTGCTGAGCTACATTTAGGCCTCTGAAAGTTTTTCTGTTAATTAAGAGACTATTGTTTTTGAGTTATTGTAAAAACGATTGTTGGAGCAGAGGTACCTTAGACACCAAGCCAGGAAAGTTTTGAAAGTGTGCATTACTGGATTTTCTGACTTAATAGAATATTTAATGGGTGGGGGTAGATTTTGGGCTGTACACTTGATGATGCATTGTAGAGAGTATGAAATTCTGTTTGCAGAGATGACACCTTCAGCTCATAAGCATGCCACAGACTTTTTGTAAAAGCTGAGACATCTTAATTGGCTTTGGTGGGCTGGGCAATGTTGTGGCTAGACCTACTCATGAGAGTCTACTTGATGCAAAGTGTAGCACTGGGTTGTGAAAGGTAAGGTTTAGTCCTTGTACCCAAGGGTGACAATATCATAAAAGCTATCCAGGAGTAGGGTATGCAGTAGGCATTTTATCAGTCAGTATCCTTACTTTTCAGAGATGACAAGGGTAGGATGTAACATTCTTCTAGTGGGAGAGGCATTGGACTTGACTGTCATAGCACTCCTCAGTCCTCTTCTGTTGTCCTTTGTGGGCTGCTCTTTCTGCCTAACCCTCAGGGCCTCAGCCTGCTTTTTGACTGCCTTCAAATGTTTAGAAGAATGGGCCCCCTTTTCAAGAACCATGGTCAAGTGGGAGATGTGATCAAGATCTCTAGGGGGCTCCAACACTGTTCAAAAAGCTTACTGGAGTGGGGCCTACTTTAGTCTGAAAAGTCTGTCCCTTCCCTAGCCTAGGCCTGAGGACCATCTTGGAAGACAGCTTGGTTGAATGGGATGGATGGGACTGAGCTGAAGTTCTATGCAGTTCCTTAAGACTGTGAGAACATTAAATATTGACACCAAATAATAATTTCTATAAAGCACCATGCTTTTTTTTAAGAAAGAAGGCAAAGATGAGTGCATATAAAAATCCAAATGTAAAATGTTTATACACTATTGTATTATATATAAGAGCTTGCATAATTGTAGAAATATTTCCTCTAGCGCATAAACAGAGTAATACTTTGAAGTATGAGAGTGTCTGCTTGCATGGGTTGGTTCAAGACTACCTCTGATGTGTGGAGCTGTGCTTTGTCATCTTGGATGGTTTTAGCTTGAGCTTGCTATAAAGAACAGAGTTGACTCAGTGCCATTTGGGTGGGCAGGCATGGTGGCCTTGTTTTCATGAAATAAAGAATAACTGCCTCATGTAATTAGTTTAGTGTTTGATATTCTTTTGAGCAGCTGTATCAAAGCCTTTCACCATTCCTTATAAACAGCACTTTTCATCCTAGATGGCCAAGTATGGTCTTGGTGCAACATGAGTGAAGATACCTTCAGCCATAACCAGTAATACACAGGCAACAAACATCTGCCAATAATTTTTTTTCAAGACCCAAGATGATAAACGATGTTCAGGAATGCACACTTGTCTTACAGGCAAAAAGTAGTTGCTTAAATTGTTGAGATGTTAGAAAAGGAGAGTACTATTGATTTTTATGTACTATAGTAAGATTGCTATCACATTAACCTCTTTTTGACCTCCATTTTATTATCTAGACAAAGGTTTGCAGGAGTAAGACAGAATGGACGTTCTACAGATTTCCTTGGGTGGACTCTGGCCAGTAGTGACTTTTGTCAAGAGTATTGGCTTTGAGAGGGAGACAGGTGTGGAAGAGATGAAAAATTGAAGGGATCCCTGCCCTGCTACAGATGTCCTTTGAAGAGAACAAAGTAATGATGATATAGCTTGGGTAGAGTCTGGCTTGAGATGCATTTAGATTTCAGAAATGCAACTCGATGAATTTAAGCACCCCCCCAAAAAAGAGTAAAACAATAAACCAACAAAAGTAGAGCAGTAATTTTATTTGACTATTAGACATTTTGCTGTAATGGTCAGACCAGAAGATTTTCAAGAGGAATTTAGGTGCTCTGTGGATTTATATTTGAGCCCACCATGGAACACACCAGAAAGATACAATTTTCTCTGTCTGTCTGTCTGTTTTCTGGAGTCATACTAGTTATGGTGGTTTCCTAGTTTGTTAGCATATTATTTTCATAACCATGTGAGCTAAATTCTATAATCTCTTAATTTTATTTATTTATTTTTGAGACAAGGTCTTATTCTGTAGCCTAGGCTATCTTAGAACTCAAACTTGCACTCAAGCTTGGGGCAGTCTCCTACCTCAGCTCTCAGCTTCCCAAATGCTATGATTCAGGCATGAGATACCATAATATGAGCCACCATGTCTGGTGCCGTAACCTCCCTTTGTATATTTATAAAGCCTATTGATTTGGTATATCTGGAAAACCTAGAATACTATAGATTTTGGTGGTGATGTTGATTGATACAGTTCAAAGGTCCAAGAAGCAAGAGGTCCTATGTTTGAGGGCTTGCAATGACAGTTGAGATGCTTCACCTAAAAGGGGTGAGGGATGGACACACTGAGAAGATGATGGAGAAGAAGAGAGTGAATTTGCCCTTCTTCATTTTGTTGCTTGAGCCCTCAACAGTTTGGAAAATGCCTCCCATCTTGGAGAGGAGGGACTCTTAACTCTGGATTCCACTGCTAATCTCTTCTAGAAACATCCTCACAGACAAATCCAGAAACAATCATCTTATCAGCTCTTTGGGTACCTTCATCCAGTCAGACTGACTCACGTTAGCCATCAGTTAGGGATGGTGAATGGTACCACCACCAAGGCTGAACGTTTTCAAAAGTTCCACCTCCCAATAAAAATGTGTGGTCATGAGCTTGCTTGAAGCTACTTCTCTTTGTCTTCCAGCTTTTGCTGCCTCAGTAAGTGTCACACTATAGTGGCACTCAGAGCCAGGTGTCATCCTTGACTCCTGTTTCACTTCTATTGCTGTAATTCGGCTTGACTTCACATCTAACTGGAGTCCTGATGATTCTCTATCCCCCACATTCTCACCTGTCCAACCCCATTATCCCTGTCTGCATAATGGGGTCTGTCTCCTAACTGGTCCCTCACTGCTTGGATAATGGGTCTGTCTCCTAACTGCTTCCTGGGTCTCCTTCCAGTCAGTTCTCTACACAGTGGCCAGATAAGTCCTCTGAAGTGTCACATTCTGTCACTTTGACAAGCTACCTTGCTGGGTCTGTAAGACTGTGTATAACATGGCCCATGTCTACCCTGGCTCACGAGTATTCCTGTGAACACTTGCTGTTTCCATCTAAACAGATGCTTCCTTGTTTGGTGAACACTACAGGCTTATTGCCTTTGTTGGGTCTTTCTCTGTGGATATTCTCTCCCAGGCCCTTGGTGGTTTCTTGTCATTCAGGTTTTTCTATCCACCTCTTCAACCCATCTTTTGTGTCACTTCCTGTACTTCATACATTGGCTTGCATAGGGGCTTTAAGAGAGCAGCACCTGCCCTGCCCATGGCAGCATCTCTAGTGCCTAGAACATGCATTAACACACAGAAGATGCTCCGTAAACATTTAAAATCAGATACCATACTAAAGACTCACTTTATAGCTTACTATAACTGACACACTTGTCCAAGTCATTTTAGAGATAAGTTTGGTATTGATGAGGGAGATAACCTCATCACTGAGTGTGAGAGTCTTTCTTTGGTCTCACCCTGACCAAAGCAGCTCACTGTGGTATGTTCAGAATGCCTCAGGATTCTGATTCCCTAGTCCTGGACTCTGGGAACCATGTTGACTGATCAGTTTGTTTACACTTCTTCCCTATATCATGATGGGGACATCTTATGCAGCATCCACAGCAGGGGCCAGGATGAGTATATTTGATGATTCTGCAGATTGAGAGCACTCTTATTATGAGGCTTCCTAATTAGTGCATGTGAACAGGACTTTGGAAGATGCTGTATTGATGAAGGGTTTTCTAAATCTGGGTTTGGCTGCCTGTTAATGAGGTGCTCTGTCGGGTTTGTTTCAAGGGTGAAATGTTACGTGGGACAGTACTTGGCGCTCTCCGAGTGGCAGGAGTTTTTGGTGATCAGTTGTCTTTTAGCACCATCCACACCCTCTGCTTTAACTTCCTGACAAGACTGAGCTCAACAGAACCCTTTCTGTGTAGCTTGCATGCCTCAGGCTGAGACAGCCCTGGAAGCTGCTAGATCTCTGGACTTCCTGACACAGGAGGTGAAGTGCCTGCCCTTCTAGCCATGCCAGCTGGAAGCCAGCCTGTGGCCAGAGCACTGACTGTCCCTTGTTGCTTGACGGGAGCCCCCTGTCTTCTGCAGTCCCTTTTTTTCTGAACCATGTTGTATTTACCTAGCATAATTTCTCTCTCTGTTTCTGTATTCTCACTTTCAAGAAGACCAAATTGGAGTGTTTCCATAAACCCTCTATACCACCGCAGCCTAAGGCAGCCTGCTCTCTGATTGGTCTGGGCACTTACAGTAAATAGCCATACATTATAAGGTCTTGACATTTGCTCACAGCCTCTTAGGCCTCCACTCCCGTCTCCAGCCTGCATTTGTCTTTATCTCTTGGCTGTTTCTTCACTTTTATGTAATTGTCTTATCTCCTCGACTCCTCCATGAGGATAGTATCCACGCCAAGGGCCCAGCATGGCATCTTACAGAACAGGCACTGGTAGAATTGGTGGCCAAGCAATCCAGTGTGGGATTTCGGCGAAGCTCTGAGGATCTGGCAGATGCCAGCTGAGGGCAGCCTGCCTACAAGGAGAGCCTCAAGGAGATAGACATGGGTGGACTCGACAGAGGGAATGATGTTTTGTAGCTCTTAGCTCCTGAAACATATATGAACAAGAGCAATGGAGAAGTACTGAACTCCTGCACTCCCTCTTCCAGTATACTCTTCTCTGACCTCCTGTTCTAATTTATAATTCAACCTTCTAATCCTAAGAAAGCATGGAAGGAAATGTTAAAAGCTTAGTGTTACTAATGGTACCCTTCAGGTATGGAAAAGAACACTGGAGTGTAGGAGTCCTGGCTGCCACTTCTTTTCATTTATTTCACTTCTTCACTGTGGGACATCGGGCAAATGGGCAGTTACTCTGAACTGCTTTTCCTGTGAGTTAGGTGGGAACAATGGGCTTTACCTTAACATTGAGGGTGGGAGTGTGATGAAATGCTGGCCCCTGTGCGATTCTATGGCCATAAAAATCAGTTGTGAAGAGAAAGATATGGAATGACGCCTTAGCCACAAAGCTGAATTATAAATGCTGCTGTTGTTAGTTGGCAGATGGCATTCCCAGAGTTACTGAAGCCAAGGGTGTAGCAGTGTTTTAGAGATGGCGTTTTTAGGTGGTGTGATTGCGAGGCTGGCTCTAGGGAACCTGCAGCAGGTGCTGGCAGAGCGTCTGCCCTCACCACCCATTGCTGGGCAAAAATGCTCTTGGGTCTTCTGGGCCAGGCCATCATGTCTCTGAAACATGTACGGATGTTTCTGTTAAATTTTTGGTGTTTCTTCTTCTTCTTCTCCTCCTCCTCCTTCTTCTTCGAAGCAATAGCAGGGAAATAATTGGAATGGAGTCTAGTATATTAGCATCGAATGTATTAGTAGAGATAAGCGTGCCATGATGATGAGTAATAGAAACTTCCTCTACAGTAGTGGTTTTCAGTCTTCTTAATGCTGTGACCCTTTGGTACAGTTCCTCACATTGGGATGACCTCCCCCCCACCAACCATAAAGTCACTTCATTGCTACTTAAGAACTGTAATTTTGCTACTGTTATAGATTGTAATGTAAATATATGTTTTCTGTTGATCTTGGGCAACCCCTGTGAAAGGGTTTTTTGACCCCCCAAAGGGTTGCAACTCACAGGCTCCACTGCTCTACAGTGAATAAACTATTAAAGGCTGGTTCCCCGCCCCCACCTTCTAAACCACCTTCTGAAGTGGGCAGTCTTGGCAGTCTGAGCAGGTCTGCAGCTCCAGGCTCATTGTTACACAAGGTACCTCAGGATTTCCAGGCAGGGAGGAGTAAGGGTAAAGAGCCAAGACTCCCTTAAACACAGTGGGGTGAGTGTCCTGGCTGGAGATATAACTCAGTGGTGCATGAGGTCCTAGGCTCAATCTCCAGCATCCACAAAGTAAAAATTAGTAAAACAAAATTCTTTCTGAGATACTGGGCAAGTGCTTCAGTTTCTCAATTTATAGAAAAATTACAAGAACCATCTAGGAACTGCCATATATCTTGAATTGGGTTTCACATCTTGGCAAGTCAGTAGCATCGTGATAGCAAAGGACCCAAGCTAAGATTAAATATTTGTCTCTAGTTCTTTTCATTCTAGAATTTTGTCTGTCCCCCTCCCCTCCCCCAGCATCTGTGGCCTGTATAGTTTTGAAGGTTATAGCACAGTCAGTGATACCCTCTCTACTTGAGTCATGTTTTTGGATGATGCTCTGTTGCAAACTCCTGGGTGGTATGTTACTGGTAGTGTTGAGTCTGGGTACTTCTCAAGATGTGTTAGCCAGGTTTCTCTGCCTGCTGTGTCCTTGTATCCTCAGTGGGTACTTACTAAAGGTACCCTTCACTGTCTGCTCCCTGTTCTTTCTCACCTCTCTCAGACTTCATAGAAACACATCTCCTGAAGCGATGGCTACTCAGGGGATTGAAATAATAATCTGCTTCCATCTCAGTTTAGAAGGTACATTTTATCATCAGAAGGAGGCACTGCCACAAGGACTTCTGGGATTCCCCCCCCCCCCATTTTTAGTATTACACAGATCTGAGTTTTTGGAAATTGAGTGGTGTGTTTGTGTAGTAGGCATTATATACTTGTGAACTGTAGGCAGTCTTCTAAAACAGCCTAAACTTTGAATTCTGGGTGAGACAGCAGGAACAAGAACTGGATTAGACATTGTGGCACCACGTTCCTGCTGTGCTGTAGGAGTGGTGGGCTTCCGTTCCGGGTCCTGGAGACCCTGGCATTTGGTATTGATGTCTCTGAGGAGCAGGGAGGGAGTGCTCAGGGGAGGTGGTGGGCAAGTGGCTACTCAGGAGAGGTGGCAGGGATGGGGAGTGGGGGTAGGGGGTAGGGGGCTGTTTAGCAAAGGTGGAGGAATGGCGGCTACTGAGGTGTTCTTTTGTTTTGTTTTGTTTTTTCCTTCTCTTTCCTGAAACATGAGTAGTGGAGGGAATTGAGGTATATCCCAGGACAAGACAACCTGCTGTCTAAAATGCCTGCTAGGCATCAAAACTCTCACTTCTTTTCTGGGTCCCCAAACCTCCTAAAAGGACCTTAGTAAAAACTGCCACTAGGGGTTCCCCAGCACTTCCTGAGTTGTTGGGCCAGTGAGTTTGCCTTCTCTTGTAGCCCAGTGTTTGCAGAAGGCCCTGGGTGTGCTGTGGTAGTAAGAGGGGAGAGAGGCAAAGTAGGAGGTTTGAGTCTGATGCTGTTGGAGGGAGTAATGGAGCCAGGAGGACTTTTTCTTAGCCCGGCCTGTGCCCTGGGGTTAGTACTTTAATTAGCAATATTATCAGTGTAGTGCTGAATAATTTAGAATTAACAAAACCAGCCAAGGCCCCATGTGGCACTTCATGTAAGTGCAATATAAACACCACAGAGCCTTGGCCCTATGTGAAGTTTAACAATCCTCTAATGGTATATTTTATCTCAGAGTTGCTTCTGAACCTGACTGTAAGCCCCAGGGCAACAATGGCCTTTGTGATGAATACATAGGTTTCTACAAATGATAGGCCAGGGGTTTTTGCCTCACTTGGCCGTGGGGCCAGGTGGCAGATGTGCTTAGCTCCATTTATTTTGAGGGCTTGGACATTGAAGTTATACATATTGCTTAAAAAAAAATGATGCAGGGAGTCCTAGGCAAGGGAGATAATCTCCTGCTTAGGAATCATTGCTTGTCTCAGCCTGGGTAGCTATGAAGGGGGCAGGCAGCAGGGCTTCCTGGGGGAGATAGGACTTGCATATAGTCCTATCTATTGGATTGGGACCAGGGTGGGAGTGAGGGTGAACAATGAGAGGAAGCATTTGTAAGCCTTTTCATAGAACATTCCATTTCTGACTTTTAAAGCCATTTGACTTCCCTGTCTCATTTTTCATCTGCTGTAAATTGAGAATCTAGAAGTTAGCCGGTTGCTCCATCACTTTTGGGCCAAGGAGCAGGGGTTTCCCAATGTGGAGTAGAAATTGCAACTGAAGAAGATGAACGGAAGCAGATCCTGGGAGTTCTTCATGGCCATCACTTGTGTAGCTTAAGCTGGCCCCTTTTTCAGGGCTGGGTGGTGAGAAAGGCTGTATTTTGTCCTTGGAAATATACATGTGTGTCCTGCGAGGTCACCTGACACATTGCCTCATACATTGTTTGTGATTAATAATACATTGTTTCCAGATTATATATGTATATATGTATATTATGTATGTATGTGTATGTACACATACACACAGCTTTAAATTATGTGTATGTGACTGTGGGTCTGTGCATGTGATGCTGGTGTCTCAGGAGGCCAGGAGTGTCTGATCCCTGGAACCAGACCTAAAGGCGGTTGTGGTAAGCCACCTGAGTGGGTTCTGGGGTTAGAACTTGGGTCCTCCTACAACAGCAGTGCACTCTCACTGTTGAGTCATCTCCCCAGCCCCTACCTCCATTGTGTGTTCGTGTGAGAAGACAAGTTCAGCTCTACACAGCAAGGATTCTCCCCGTGGCAGTGCAGGGGGTTCTTTTGTCTTTGCTGACACTGTGTTCCAACCTTTCTAGCAGGAGCATCCATGCCTGCCAGGATGGTGGTCATTGAAAATCTGCTCCGGGGATGGAGTTAACTTTGTTGGTTTTTAATATCCTTTCCAGTGAATGAGCTCTTTAAAGCTTTCTTGGCATCTTTAATGTTCCCTTAAAAAATTGAAACCATTGATTGAGTGTGTGCAGTCAGGACCAACAGTTCTTCCCAAGTGCAATAAAAACGGAGAGCTAAACTAGTGATTTGCTCAGAGTTAAGCAGGGCATACCCATACTTGGTTATATTGGAGACACCTGGAAAGAAAATAACCAATTCTTTGCTCCCTGAAGTCATGAATCATGGCCCTGTTAGACCCTGGCTGTAATTTTCCGATGAGGATGTATGTGAAGGGGTAGTGTGGGGGTTTGAACCCAGGACTTTATGCATGCTGGGTAAGCATGCTAAACCTGAACTAACATTCCCAGTCTTTTACTTTGAGAAGGGTCTTGATATTATCTCTGTGTAGCCCCGGTTGTCCTAGAACTTTTGACTTTTTATTCTTGGCTTCCTGGGAGTTGAAATTACAGATTGCCTTAGTTAAGATTTCTGTTGCTATGAAGAGACACAATGACCATGGCAACTCTTATAAGGAAACCCTTAAATTGGGGTGGCTCGCTTACTGTTTCAGAGGTTCTGTCCATTATCATCATGATGGGGAGCATGGTGGTTTGCAGGCAGACACGGTGCTGGCAACATCTTGATCAAAAGGCAACAGGAAGTATATTCATTGTCACATTGAGCAAAGCTTGAGTGAAAAGGACCTCAAAGCCCACCCTCACAATGACACACTTCCTCTAACAAGGCCACACCTCCTAATAGTGTCACTCTCTTCAGGGGCCATTTTCTTTCAAACTGCTACACAGATGTATACAACTTTACCCTGATGATGGATCTTATGAGATCAAAACTCCAAACAGTGAAGTGCTTTCTCTTGGTGGTATGAATAAAGAGTATCGAAAAGTATATTTATGTACTTTGATATGCATGCATGTATGTAAGTATATATATTCAGTGGGTTTGAGGTCAGGGTCATACCATGTAGCTCAAACTCTGGTTTCTTCTGTCTCAGCTTCCTGATAACTGGGATTATAAGGTGTGTGCCACCATGTCTAGTGAGTTTATAATTTGTAAAAAATTCAAAAGCTAGAGAAGGTACATAAAGAAAACCATACTAGCAAATGACTGAGATATATCAAGTTAGTTGTTTGTCTTTAAACTTGATATTTAAACAAAATTAAATTGCCTTCTGCCATCTTTTGTAAGGCTTAACAATAGCAAAACTCAGTATATACAAGGCCAAGATTCACACCAAACCCTAGGTATGGCAATTTCCCAAGATAACTTGGATTCCATTATCAGTACTTATGAAGTAGAATATTTGGGGATCCAGGGTGAATCTGTGTGACAAATTCAGGAAGCTGTATTGTTCAGCAGTTAAAGGTTGCTGCTAGTATATGTGGCTATGTGTCCCAAGGTCAAGATGCATTCCTAGGAAGCTGTGGGTGACAAGGATACACATGCAAAGAACCTCACCTGTTCATTCTGCTGTGATTCCTTAGGAAATGGGCAAGAGGAGGACAGCAGAGACAAGTATTTGTGTACTTGATTGCTTACACGTATCTGAACTCTAAGGTTGAGGAAAGGGCCTCCTACCTATCTATGCAGCAGTATTGGAGACTGGAAGAAACATGAGTTGGGGAAGGAAAACTGGGCTGCTTTGGCTTTCTAGCCAGGCTATTTTATTGTTTTGCTGGGGATGGAACCCAGGTCTGTACATGCTAGGGAAACACTCTACCTGGGTTACATCTGCAGCTCTAGCTGGGTTATTTTGTTAGTGGTATTCTGATAAATACATCTCTTTTCCCGTGTTGGCAGCTAGTTCCTGTTCACACCTGTGTGTCTACAGCTACCTTTGGCTGCCTGTTGTCCCTCTGCAAGACTGATGCCATGTCTAGCCCAGCACAAACATCTCACAACACCTGAAGAGCTGTGAGCCCTTCCAGAAAGAAGGAGCTGTGGAGAATTCCCACAAAGCAGGCTATGTCTGGTGGTCATGTTATCACCAGGGAGACTCCCAGTCTCCACGTTTTAACCCAGGTTCAGCTCTGTCAGAAAGGAATGTTTTCTATTTCCGCCCGTAATAAAAACTCAATTTCAAAAAGTCATGGTAATATGAAAACCCTGTCATTTTTTATTAAACAAATCTAATTCCATGAGAGGTACTGAGTCCCAGATTCCTTGTGTAATGTATTCAAGTGGGTGGGGGAATACCTCCCTGAACAGAAGCACTGCTAGGTGGGTTCTGTTGCCAGTATTCCCCTTGTGACTGAGCAAAGCAGGTGGGATGTGTTAACAGCTGTGCACTGACACGAGGCTCTGCAGGCTGGGCTGTGATGCTTGCTCTGAGAGTAGTACCCATGATAAGGCATATGTTTAAGAGGCACATCTGAAGCCAGAAATAAAGGTGAAATAAAGGTCTAAATAGTTAATCTGTCAGGAATAATAATAACACTACTAGGTCCACTGGTGCACCCCTGCAATTCAGCATTTGGGAGGCAGAGGCAGGAGGATTGCCATAACTTTGAGGCCATCCTGATTTACTCAGCAAGTCACAGGTCTTCCAGGGCTACATAGTGAGATCATCCTCCCCTCCCCAGATGGCAGATATGCCCCTGGCCGAGAAGAGATACACACTGAGTTAGCAGACCGGACTTAAAAAGTCCATGCAGGCTGGCTTTGGCCTTTGCATTCTGTATTGCAACCAGCACTGCAATTCATCTTGTAGCTTCAAGCAGAAAGGGAACATTCATATTTCCTTAAATTTTTCTTTGACTTAAAATGTCACACCTCTAATGACTTGAACTGTTTTTTTTTTCATTTTTTTATTAGCATTATCTTTAAATGGATGCTGTTTCTGTCTACATGACTAGAAGTGACTGGAATACAAATTTTGTAGACTGTAGATCCAAATAAGATGTCTGAGTTCATATCAACTGTTTGGGATTTTCAGAGCAAGTTAGAATCAGGACTGCTTTTCTCTCTCCATGGTAGTGGTCCAGGCTGGAATCCTGAGGTGCCAGGCAGGCACAGGGGTGCTGACTGTAGAGGGCTTGTTTACCCTGCACAGGGCTGCTGATTAAAGAAGGCTTGTTCACCCCACACAGGGTGCTGACTGTAGAAGTCTTGCTTATCCCACTGTAACTTAAAAACTGGCTTGTGAGATGTGTCTGGCCTCAGCTGAATGAAGCTGTTTCTGCTCAATTTGCTTTTAGAAGGATGCTCTGGAGGGCCCTGTGACTCTGCCATTGTTGGAAAGGCAGTCACAGTGCTATCAGAAAAGCAGTGCAGAGTTTCCCACAGTATCTAGCACCCGGGGTGCCAGTGGGTCCTGACCATCAGGAAATCAGATAGGTGAAGAAACTAAGCCTGTGTTCCCCAGGAGAGCTGTGCTGGGTTTCTGCCTGAACTGTTGCTAGGGGTTTCCCCTTCTTCTTTGCCTAATGCAGCAGGTTGGTAAAGCAAAATATCTTGCTCATGAAGGCTGCAGGACTGGGTCACTGCCATCATGAAGGGAAAACCCAAATGTGAATGGCATCCTAGATCATCCAGCTCCAGGGGAAATAGAAGGCAAGTCCAAGGAAAGAGGTCAACCTAAAATGAGAGACCATGCTCTTTGTACAATGAAGGTCCTGCCCATAGCTTCCCTCTTTGGGGAGATGTGGGAAGATCTGGTGAGAAAAGGAAATTGTAGCTGGCTGGGCATTTCATTCACTGTCCAAACAAAGTCTTGAATCATCTTATGTCTTGGAAAGCTGGCAGCTTTGTTTGCAATTCATTTCTGAAGATCTGCTGACTAGTCTGCATTCCACAGGGCCATTTTCATTAGCTACAATTGCATGAGCACCGTACGAAAATTTGTTGGCACATGAAACACAAGCCTGTCTCGAGTGTGTAAGAGGCAGGGTATCCCAAGGGTGCATTGCTTCACTGATGGCTGCTACTCTTAAGAGTGGGAGAGAGGCTACCCTCCCTGTCAGGGCTTGGATTGGGTGGAACAGGGCCAGCTCTGTGGCGTATGCAGCAGGAGGATTCTGTTTCTGGTGCATTGGGATGTTGTGAAAACTTCTGGGCTATAGATGGTGCTGCCTCAGGAAGCTTGCCCAATGCAGCGCTGAGGTGCCTAAGGACACTCTGAATGGATGCTCATTGGTTAGAGCTGATGGACTCAAAGACTGGCACCCTGAGGGGTTGTGTGTAGGGATTAATGTGATGTGGTTGAAGACTCAGGGGTCCAAAGTTGGCTTTTAAGAAGTGCTAGAGGTTTCTTGATTTTAGATTCTGGTGTTGGCTCAGCTCCCTGAAACATTTTTGTAGAGAATGTACACTTCCAAGGCTGTTTACATCTCTTGGTTGCCTTACTGAAGTCTGGCTGTGGGATTCTCGTGATGAGTGGCCAAGAAGCTTCTACCATATGCTCACACTTGGCAAGACCTTGCTCTGGTAGGGAAGGAGGGAATGCTGAGAGTTCTGAAGGTAGTTTTCCTTACACCACTGCTGCTGGAGCATGTTAAGATACAGTGATGCATTTTAGAACCTGATTAGAAGACAGGGTTTAAGCTGAGTTGAAAGGTTGTCCCAAAAGAAACTGTTTCTCTATATACTGTAAAGATCTGAAAGTTTTCCTGGGCTATTGGGGAGTTTCCATGGGGTCCTCTTTGCCAGCAACTCAACTAAATGTTACCCACTTCTGATACTTGAAATTTCACTTGATGAAGATTGTCTAGTTAAGTCATTGTCTCCCCTGTTATTGGATAACTCCATTTAGTTTTCTTTCCTATATTTATAAATCTTTTAGCAGTTTCCACAGTAGCATGTTTCCATATGGCCCCTCAAATGACCATTAGTTGGCTATTGGTCATTCTGTTCAGACTGATACTAAGACTCTATTGCTAAAACCACCATTTACATATCTCATTGAACATGGAGATGTTGAGCTGGTGCCTAACTAGAGCCTTTACCCCTATTAACTAGTATTTCTGATACTGGAGGGTATTCTCCACACTATCAGGAGTGTAAGGCAACCACTAACCCAGCTACAAACCCTGTGATAGATGACAGTGACCTGTCTGCTTGACATGCTGGTGCAATGGTGGGACAGCTGTTGTAGGAGTAACCAACCACTTTCTGATTGGCTTTAAGTCCCATGAGATGGAATCCACCTGACAATGGTAAGGTAGCCCAGAACTGATAGGCCATGGGCCATAGGCAAGACCAAATACTATTGTTCTGCTTAAGGAAAATAGTAATAAGATGACCCGTAATGACATTCTGCTCTACCCATAGATCAGTGTCTGGTTCAGCCCTCATCAGAGATGCTTTCTCTTGTAGTAGGCAGGGCCTAACACAGACCCACAACTGGCAGGGTGCGAAGAGTGAGAGATTTTAGAACACTTAGTCCTGAATGGGTGTCTTCATTAAACCCCTTCTTTCAGGGCTCAAGGATCTGTGTGGAAGAGGAGTTGGAGAGATTGTAAGAGCCAGAGAGGCTGAGTAATAACAAGGAAACAGTGTCTTCCAGACATAAAAGGACCGATGAACTCAGAGAGACCGTGACATCATGTATAGGGTGGGTCTGTACAGGTTCAAGCCCTACAGGGTTGAACTGAGAAGGTGAAGTAGACACAAACTCCTATCTCTATACAAGAGTTTTCTCCTAGTGACAACACTTGCAAAGAAAATTCAGTTTTCTCCAATGGAGTCTCACTAGGTATATTAACCACATTTAAGGGAGGCCCCATGCCCAGCAGTAGATGGCAAACACAAAATGGTCACCATGGCACTTATTTATTTATTTATTTATTTATTTATTTATTTATTTATTTTGTAGATTTTTTTATTTTGACTCATTTCTTGCCTTACTGGTCCATTGCCTTGTATATTATAATTTCAAGTTCTGTATTTTTAAGGGTTTGTTGTATGTGTATGTATGTTATGTTTTTTTTTTGTTTGCCTGTTTTCTAAAGACAGAGAGAGAAAGAGACAATGGGGGGGGGAGAGCTGGGGAGGTAGGGGAAGATCTGGGAGGAGTTGGGGAAGGGAAAACTGTGATCAAAATATATTGTATGAAAAACTTTTTTTTTTTTTTAAATTAAAAATCTCCTTGCCAGAGCTCCATTGGCTACCTCCTGCTGGTAACATTGCAGAAGGAGCAGCCATTGGCTGTCTGCAATTGTGCAGGTGCCTATGTAGTCATTTCCATAAATTCAAAAAGAAAACAAAGCAAACTGCCAAACCAGTTTAGCAAAAAGTAGAGGCCCTGCCCTTGGCTGGCTTCCCTGGCCTCCTATTTCCTGGATGGGGCATCTTTGACTTCTTAAGTAAAATTTCATGCTACTTTTCTCCTATAAATGTCTATCTATGCCTTCAATTTGATTATCATACCCCTGACTCCCTTTTATGGGTAGTGGAGGACATTCTTCTACCCAAAAACTCTAACTCTGTCTTCCAGTGTTTAGGACCTTGGGCCACTTGGTTTAGCCTCCTTTTACTCCATACTGGTGACTTAGTCTAGAACTTGGTTGCCTCTAAGGATACTTTCTAGGGGTCACTGATGTCCCTCTCCAGGGTCAGAGGAAAAGCAACAGCAGCAGGCTGCATCTGGCAGGGTATAGCATTATATGCACTTCCTATAAGCCGTGTGTGTGTGTGTGTGTGTGTGTGTGTGTGTGTGTGTGTGTGTGTGTAGAAGGCGCAGACTGAGGTAAGAACAGTTACTCTGGAACTCTTGAAACCCCAGGTGGACATCACTTTGCTCTAAACCCCTCTGGGTCTGGTCACCTAATTGTTTAGGAATATGTGGGGTTCTAGTCTAATCTTTTTGGTGGAACCCTGGTCTTGTGGATGCTACACAAACTATTTGCAGGGAGAAGGGGGTTTTATTGTTGATCACTGTGAATTCATCTTTTTTCCTTAGCCAGATTGTGAGTTCCACAATGGGGTTTCAGGCCATATACCCCATATACCTGTACTACAAAAGGGACAGGAATCAAAGGTTATCCTGGAGTGACCAGGATAGGGTGACAATTGGGAAGCTGAAATGTAAGCAGTGGTCACTGTAGGAAGAGAACAGGTTTGGTGTGACAGGGTTGGCAGTTGGAAATGAGCACTGGGGTGAATGCTGTTCTATAGATTTCTGAGTTGAATATGGATCTCAAGAGTCTCCTGGTGGCAGCAAGACTAAACGGTTAAGGGTTTACTGTTGCCAGAGTGAGACTTGTATCTGTCTTCACTGAGGTCAGAGATAATTTTAATAGGTGAACGTTGTAAGCAGACATTCCAACTGAGCCTAGGACTTAACTTTCTGGTGAGTCAGTAGTCCCTTGAACTGTGGATAACCTTCACAATGAAACAGATTTACAGATTGGTTGCCAGCCCTTCCACAGGCATGTGTCTGCTATGCATCTTATCCCTAGGACCATATTCATGAGGACTGCCTTTCTCTGCGACCATCTATGTCTTAGGAACTTTTCTTGTCACTGTGATAAAATACCTGGATGAAAGTAATTCTGAGGAGAGAAAGGTCTCATTTGGTTGGCTCATGTTTTGAAGATAGAGTCCATCATGACAGTGAAATCATGGCAGCAGCATCTTGAGGCATCTGGTCACATTGCATCTGCAGCCAGGGAGCAGAGAGCAATGGATGCTTTTTCATGCAGTCTGGGATCATATCCCATGGGATGGTGCACACTTACATCTAGAGTAGGTACTCTCAGCTGGATTAATATCACCCAGTTAGCCTTTCACAGGCATGCCCAGAGGTGTATGTCTTAGATGATCTTAGATAACGTCAAGTTGGCAATCAGTGGTAACCACACTTACTTCTAGGAAAATTAAAATGTCTATCATTTTGGAGAATAATAAACTAAGTACATATTAGCTGGTATATTTAGAATGAGAACCTTTGTTCCTTGTATTTCTGTAAAGAATAATGCTGCAAACCTCCTTCAATACTTTCAAGTCTTTCAATACTTTCAAGCCTCTGGATGTCCTCAACCTTGCCTCTGTAGATGGCAACTGCTCTGTAAATAGCTCCATCATCTACTCTAAGGTAGACATGTTAGAGGAGCAGTTACCCTGGATGGATCTCAGATTAGGCACATAGGTTCACTCTTAGGCCCAGGGTTACTACTTATGCTTGCATTAAACTCTGGTTTGAATTTAGCTTGATAATGTTCATTGACACTGTATGTGAAGTCCTGCAAGTTGGCATGAGGATTGATATTCTAGCCTAATGTTTCATCTTTCCTGGGAAGTAGTGACATTGGTAGTCTGTGCAGTTTATGATATAGTACCATCTGTGTGAGGGGAACCTTGCTTGCTTCTTGCCCATACTGCCCATGGCCATGTAGAGATTCTTTTCCATGTGGCTAAGAACATCTGGGCTTACAGCCTTGCTTTGATGTTCTACCTGAGTGACTTGGAATGTCTCTCAGTTTGAGCGTCCTGGGTTTTAAGTTGCCTGTCCTTTTAAGCTGGTTTTAAAGGTAAAAGAAGATAACAACCATTTGAAAGCTCTTTGACAATGTCAGGAGTTGGAATGTATGAGGGACCTTCTGAGGAGTTTGGGGTCTTTATCAGTCAGAAAGTGGAGAAAGAACCTGCTCTTTGATAAGATGTGGGGTGGAAAAACAGTTAATACAAATGCACATCTTTTTTGAAAAAAAATCTTTATCCTTAAATGTCATTCATGTATACAGTGATATGTGTCATGTCCACTCCCCTTTACTCTTCCAAATTCCCCTGTATCCTCCCATAAAACATACCCTTCCAAGTTTTATGTCTCCTCCTTCTGATAATCCACTAGCCACAATTAATGCTGCCCTTATGTGAATGGATGTGGGCCATTGGTTGGAGGATGGGAAACCCACCAGTGACCACACCTCCCTCCCTGAGATGCTCCTTGAGCCTTGGTAGAGTCAGGGTTTGATAAAGATGTTTCATTTAGGTTTAAGCTCTATTCCATCCTCAGCACCTTGACCATTTGCATTGACTGTTGCCCATTGCAAAATGAAGACTGAAAGTGGCCCAGGTCTATGGATCTAAACATATTTAGAAGGCAGTTTTAACTAACTGACAATAACAGGTTTCTATTTTAGGACCCATGACCTCTCTAGCCATGGATCTAGGCATGAGATTTCCCTCCTATTGATCATGTCTTAAATCCAACCAGAAGTCAGTCAGGTACCTAATAACATTCACATTGCTATTGCACCAGTGAGTACATCTTGCTGGCAGGTTAGTATTGTAGAATGCAGAGTCTAACATTGGTAAGACCATTGATATCTCTTCTCCACCAGCAGCCTGCATTCTAGTCCTCTTGAAGCTAGTCATCAGGGAGGAAGTGTCCTGGTGAGTTTGAGATTCTTTTCTATGTCTTGAAGCCAAAGTAGAATTCACTTTTTTTTTTTTTGATGTGATTTTTACAGATCTGCCCAGGGTTATCCGTGGTTTGATTAACCTGACTTGAAGGTTAACTGTGTAGAATGGTTGTCTATTGTAGACCTATGTGGCCTACTTCTTGTTGAGTTTCCCCAGAGTAATGAATTCAAACCTTTGCTTCTCATGGCTCTTAGTCTTTATGCATGAGATTCGCTATAGAGTTTATGATGCTTTATGTAACCATTTCTCATCTGGAAATGTCCACTAATAGTGATAATGACAAACATGGTGGTACAGGGCATATTTAATCCAAAGTACTCTGGCCATCCACAGACACTATCATTCTGACCTAGTCATGTGTGTTTGGTCAACTTCAGCGTGTGCCGGATCGTTGATCTATAGTTCTTGCCTTTTTGAGGAGGGACAATAATGGGGCAGTTCTTAGATGGGGCACAGGACTGGAGCTCTCATTAAGTGCTCTCATTCTCAGACTCCCACTTTGTAAACATCGCCCTGTGTGTTTTCCTTTAAACAGTGAGGTTTTGAGGGATCTTCACAGGTAGTTTTTGGGTTGTAGGAATCTGTAGTTCTCAATGCAATAATGGAATGGGATGGAATTGTGGGTCTATGAGTGGTACAGATCATGAGCTAGGGACTGATGCAAAGGGGAGTACAATTGTGGGTATGAATGGTCAAGAAGAGCTCTGCCAACGAAGATAGAAAAACAGAGGAAATGTCTAGATATCTGTGAGGATTGGAGATTCACCCATGAAGCTGAGGTGTTAGTGTGTGAAATGGCAGATGTTTTTAAAGTGTTCAGAGGTCCTGAGCAACATTAATGTGAGAGTATTGAAGATTAAGTGATTTTTTTTCTCACTTTTTTCACTATAACTTCTTCCCTGTAATATGTCAACCACTGTTTATGCATTTAATGTATGATCCCAAGAAAATGCTTTATAAAATAAATCCAACATTCTTATTGGATGACTCTGAACTCATTACCTTTGGGACCCTTATATGCTGGCAAATGATGTTCTCAACTAAATGGCTCCATGTCCCCATTTCCACCATGCATGTATTTCTTCTGTGCTCTGATTCCTTCTTTGAAATGACAACACAGGGCTCATGAGCATCTGTTATGTATAATAAAACCTCCAACAGACATGTGGAGTTCTAGTGAATTCTGAGTGAACAAAGAGAACTTAAAACATCAGTTCATGACTTTTACCATTATGTAAGTGCCCACTCTAGTCTAAGTGAGGGACTGTGTGTGCACCTGGAACCAAAGGACATGGTTTCTCACCTTATATGGTTTTAGTCTAGTGAGAGGCAAACACTGTATCATTCCACAAGTTGTATAAGATTTTATGGACACTTACAGTGAACAAGAACAGCATGATATAGATGAGGCACACTTACTTTAGATTTGATATCTGTGATGACCTCTCTGATTATGCAAAAGAAGCTTGTGAGGGCAAAAGGATTTGATTGGATTTGGGAAGAGAAATGGCTCAAGTAGAGAGAGGAGTCAGTACTTAAGGTTCAGGAGCAGTAAAGGGCCTGTCATGTTGGAAGTGTTGAAAGGTCATAAAGGCAAGGCTGCTATAAATAGCAGGATAAGGATGGGGCATACGCTGGGATCATATCATAGGTGATGTTTTAGTTGGGGTAAAATTTCATATTTCATTCCATGTTGAAAGGCAAACCAGTATCGATTTTAAAGTGGCTGGAGATGATTCAATTAAACATGATTGAATTCATCATATTGGTATATTGTGAAAAGAAGGCAGGAGATGTGGGGCAGAGAGACAAGTTAATAAGGGATCATTGTAGTTTAGGTTATGGCTAGCATTGGCTTGTATGTTGACTGTGACAGGATCATTGGACAATTGAATAGCTTTCAGATAATATATATATCTGAAACTTTGGAACTTGGTGTAATGACTGGGTTTAGAGAGGTCATGGGGAGAGGAGTTAGGTTGAACCATGGCTTCTGGCTCTATTACCAAGTCAAAAAGATGAGATACAATGTGAAAACTCCTTAGAATGGGCCACTTGGACATGTCTAAGCAGCTTGAGCTGAAGACATAGATAATAGTTTCATGTAGTAACAAATTTTATTCTATGTTCAGCAAATGACAGCATAGGAGATTTTGCTGAGCATGCAGGTGGTAAATGCCTCCTAGAAGCTGATGTTGCATATATTGCATATAAGCATGTGTTTTTAAACCCATATTCCTCCTGGAATCCACTGGCCTGGGTCTTGTGAGCTGGGTTGTAAGTGAGGGTTTTTAATTCAAGTTAGAATATACCAGTGGGGCTTTGTAGGCTGTGGTTCCAGTTAAAGCATGATGGATTGCTGGAGTGTCCTTGTGCAGGACCATAAGATTTGTGCACCCTACACCAGGAAGAGATTAAGAGTCTTCCTGTCCATCATTTGAACTGTCAGTGTGAGGGGACTTGAAGTTCTGACTATGTATGTATGTTGGAGGGGTCTCTGGTGACCCGTGATGTTTATTTTCTGCATCTTAGTTTGTAATTATTGAGAATATGTTTAGCACTCAAAGGCTTCTAGCCCTCACTATCTGGGTAGAGGGAGGCTTGCTTTCCTTATGGGGGAAAAGATAGCTACTAAATCAATGTGAGCATACTGGGGATTTTCCTCTTTCTTTGTGCATCAACTCTGGTGAAAGAAAGAATGAAACAGTTCATCATGTTTCTTGGGAGTGCCCAGCAGAGTAATTTAATGACTCTTCCTTGAGTTTGGGAGTAGTCAGACTTTAATTGGCATGAAGACAAACTGCTGGAAGGTGGTCAGAAGCAGAGATGGATGGCCCGAAGTAGTGAGAGTAAGATAATACTTAAGGATTACCAAGGTGAACACTTAATTGAACGTATTCTCTTGGAACTTCTTGGGATCTTGTCCTAATACAGTTGTACTTGAAAAGATAACAATAAAATTGATGAAAGTAGCAGACATGAAAACCTGGTTTGGATCAGACAAACCTTCATCCCAGCTGCCCAGTTTCCTACCTGTGTGATTGCAGCCACTATTTAGGGATGGGCTCCTGGTGTCACACACTGAATATACATGGATCCACAGAGCCATGCAAAACAAGTCAGGTTGGTCTGTGTTGCATCACTAGAGAAATTGCAGCTGGGATGAAGGTTTGTCTGATCTAAACCAGGTTTTCATGTCTGCTACTTTCTTGTTATCAGAAACAAAGAACAGAGAAGGGAAATAGACTTTGGGCTGCTTGCTTTGTATACAGTATACTACATAGTAGACAGTATCAGGCAGTCAGTGGAACTGCTTTGGGTAGATGAGAATTGACCTGATTTTAGAGGGTTTTTAGAGAAGGGAGATTATATACACCTCTTGATTCATCCCAGGGATTTGACCAGCCTGTACAGTTGGGAAAGTTCTTCCTCATGACTAATGCTGAAACGTCCCACTTCAGGGTCTGGCTGCCCAATTAGAAGTGCTTGTTGAACAAGCTAATGGATTATTAGTCTTCATTTTGGCTTGTTCAGCATACTGTGTTCAATGCCCTCTTGGTGCTTCCAGATATCAGCAAATGTGAACTCAGTTAAATATGTTTCCAAGGAGTGTGGTATTTCCCTTGGTTGCTATTTACACCCTTTACCTTTGCACTTTGCTCTGTATGACTGTTGTCCCAACTGTATGTAGGTGAGTGTAATTATAACCTTTACCACTTAACAATCCCATCATTCTTCCTTAAGTATTCACATTTTGAAAATGAAAGGAGCCAACTCTACCATCCATAGAGGGAGGAATATCGGACCTTGGTGGGCACAGATTGCCAGAGGCTTGTTGCTCAGTTTTGTTTATTTTTGTTGTTGTTTTGTTTTTGATTTTTGTTTTGGACAAACTTTAAGAAAAGGTCACAGACAGACCTGATGGTCTTAAAAAAAAAAATTCACATATAGGGTCCTTAGAATGAGAGGTGACAATGGTAGCCTTCTTCCCCTTTCTCTAAACCCTTTCTCTCAGGTGTAACTTCTGCTCTGTCATCCATGCAGATGCCCAGATGTTTTAGGTGTGTGCTGCATGAGCTCTGGGAAGTGAACTATGGAGACCTAGAGAACCAGCTGCCCTGTGGGAATTCACACAGGGTCCTGGCCTCATTGATGTCTTATTGTGCTGGCTGACCATGAACATCTATATAATGAGACATTATATTGGTGTGGCAGAGATGTGCCCAGAGATTACTGGGCTTAGGGAGTCAGGACCCTATCATTTTGGGGCACAACGTTTTGCCAATGTTCCATCTCAGTCTTGCCTGGTTTTATTTTCAGAAGGAAAACAGACATTTCTCCCATTGCCTGTTCCTTGTGCATATAAATAGCCAGAAAATATTCAACCCACTACCCTGGCTTAAAAGACACTGTTTAGTTCCTAACTCTTAGAACACTGTACCCTTACAGAAGGACCTTGCACATGCCAGGTAAAGGGTTTACCACTGTATTACACCCCCCCAATACCCCTCACCCCCATCCCTTTAAAAGACGAAGTCTCACCAAATGACTAAGACTGGCCTTTAACTGACACTGCAATCCAGACAGGATTTAAACCTACCACCTTCCTATCTCAGCCTCTCAACTACATGGAATCACAGGCCTGTGCCACCAGCATTAGCATGAGATTAGAATATACAATACAAATGTGCAATGTAATCTTACTGGGTAAGTTGGAATTAAATCTAGTTATCTCACAGGATATCAATATCCCTTCAAAGACTTGGTTAGGAGCCCAGATTGCTTGCTGCAGATAGTCTTGGTAATGGGGCAACCTGAACTTTTCTTGGCTATATCCCTAACAATAGCTTTAGATTGGTTTCCTACAATTTTCATAAGGAAGTTAAATTCTAGTTGTCACTTGCTAAATGGTAGCCTCTGAATCACCAGAATATGGATGAGGAACTGAGTTAGTTTCCAGTATAACATCACTCATTTGCTTTGTTTTCTAGTTTGGCAGCATATGAACTATTTTAAAAGTGGATACCAACTACAATGCAAAGATTGCCCTCACCCTTTATAGATTTTAAGGACTCAGGAAATGGATATTTTAGCTTTCTTGTGTTTTAAAGTGTAAAAAAAAAAAAAAAAAAAAAAAAAAAAAAAAAAAAGCCCTGGGCAGGCTGGGCAGCTCATGTTGGCCTTTCTGTGGTCTGGGAACTGGTTACCTCCTCTCATGTTGCAGCTCTGAGCTACATGATCACCTCAGATGTCAAGAACTCTGCTTGTCACTCTTACAGGTGACTAGCTAGAGTAGGCTTGTCACTCCCTTCTGGTATCACATTATGAAATAAGAATGGCAAAACCCTGTTTAGATCCATGCTGAAATCAGAGTACTTAATTTTCACAAGTATACCTGTCACCTTTCATCTTTCAAAAAATATTTTTCTCTTAAATTATTTGTGTATCTTCGAGTGAGCAGGTACATGTGAGTGCAGGTGCTCATGGAGGCTGGAAGAGGATGTGAGGTCCCCTGACTTTATGGGTCCTGTGGACTGAACCCCGGTTCTCTGCAGGAGTAGTGTGTGCTCTAACCACTGAGTCATCTATATGGATTCTGTCTTTCATCCATTTTAACATAGGAAGATTTAGTGTTTGCTATACTCGTTAACCTGGAAAGTTCTGAGATTATGTGCGGGAGTGCCGTTGTGGGTGAAGCCCTTGAATACCTAAGAAAGAACATAAACTTCAGTGGAGGTGTTTGTGCTATGTGAGTAGGCAAGTGGCTTTCATTTTTCTTGCCTACCATCTTAGCAGGAGACACGGAGAACTTGACTGGCATGGGTTGGTAGACTGTGCTTTTCATAAAGCCTGGCCAATCAAAGAGCCATGTGATGTACTGATCATCTTTAGCTGATGAATTGTGGTCTGGAGATAGCATCTCTATGATTACTCTGCACTCTTGCTTATATAATTCATCATTCCAATTACTGTGCTCACCATGTTCTAGCTATCTTAGAACAGAGTCAAGGGATGTTATCTGGGGTGCAGAGTGTCTGGGTTGAGGCTGGTTTACTGCATCCTGAAGCTGGAAGGCAGTCCAAGGGTATCAGAATGCAGGAGTTAGTGGGTTTTGGGCTCAGTCTGCTCTGAAGAAGTTGAACAGATTACCATAATTCCAAATGACCAAGTGAGAGTTGATGTGCATAGTCTTCAAAAGCAAAAGAAGGGTTCTCTGATGCAGTATGACCCCCCCCCCCACTGCTTAGAATTTTATAAAATAGTGTTTTAGATTAAGGGTAGGAAACATCTCCTAATGCACCAAGCATTTTTCTTGCCTATTTCAATTTATTTGCATAACAATGTGTTGGCGGTTACCTAATTTTATAAATATGAAACACTCAGATACACTAATGGTGTTATAGCATATATTTAACTTAGGTCTGTCTGACATCAAATTCTACAAATATCCACAGAAGGTTGAAAACTTAGTCGTGTTATTTAAATTATGATCCTTGGAATTTATACTCTTAATGATGGCTCTGAGACCCAGGATGGCTCAATGATCACCTCAGGTTCATGTCCTCTACAGTTGCTTGAAGAGTTTGGAGAGGACAGAGTGGCATCTATTCCATTGTTCTCAGGAACAATTTATGGTGGGCCATGTGTGACTGCAATTCTTAGAATATTGGACTAACATGCTAACTGTAAGCTATGGTTGGAGCTCTAGAATATTTAGTTTTTGGAGCTGATTTCAGCTATGAGGACAGTGGGGAAGGTGAGAAAATGAGAAAAAAATAATGCAAGGCCAAAGCAAAACTGAGCCCTGGAGTAAAAAGGAAATCAGGGTCTCTGTTAGCTACCTCCAAGGAGACCCAATATCTATTCTAAGATGGCATCCAAGGCTGACATCTAGGAGAAATGGCTTTAAAAATAAACCAAGGGCTGCTGAGATGACTCAGTGGAGAAAGCGCTTGCCATAGCTCTGATGACCTAAATTGGATCCCCACAACTATCCCCACACAGTAGAGTGATAGGACTGCCTCCTTCACACTGTCCTCTGGCTTCTATATATGTGTGTGTGGCATGCATACAAGCATTCAGGAACATGTTGACATGCTCACGAGTACCCCCACACTATCACAAATATGCTCTAAGTAAATATCAAAAGTAAAAATTAAAATAGGCCAAAACCAAAGCAAACAAACAAAACCAAACCCATGTGCTTACTAATAATGACTCTAATAATGACCTTTTAGGGACAGAGACCCCTGTTCATTACTGGAGTGTGCTGGCAGTTGGGTACAGGGCTGTGGGCACAGCCTTTGTTATGGTATATATATATGGTTTCCGGTGTCTCTTGTCGGCAGCATTTTCAGCATTTTCTAGGTTCTGTAAGTGTCACTGTTTACTGAGCTCTTCACACAACAAACCCCTTAATGGTGGTGGTTGTAGACTGTGCCAGACATATGGGAGAGAGAAAGGAGAGAGACCATGGAAAGCTTCTGATATGGCGAGGTATAGTAAATCTACAAAGGAGGTGTGGACAGCCTGCTCAGGGACTCTGGAAGAGTACTGTGAGTCATGTCAAGGAAGTAATGAGACAAAAAAGAAAGAGTGTCATGGGCTGTGGGACAAAAGTCACAGGAAAGCAACATGGGTTCAAGGAACCAGAGGGGATTCACAAGTCTCCAGTGTGACATGGAGGGGCAATTGGTAAGCAGTGAGGAAGCTAGGGTATGGGGGCTTGGATCAGGAATTCACTTATATACCATCTGAGGTGTTTTGATTTTCCACAGATCAGTGGGGGCCCATATATAAATCTTAAATCATATGTCATCAGTAGAATGTAAGGTGAGTGAGTTCAGGGACAAGTGCCTGCTTAGCTGGCAGGTTTATCATAGGGCTAGGATAAATCCTGGAACAAGGAAGTTAATTAGTCCTATCTTTTCTCTATGCCTGGTATAGCACAGGTAGAATGTAGAATAATTCCTAGAAGAAGGTAGCTACTTAGTTCTTCATGTCTTCTCTATGCCTGGTATAGCACATGTCCATAGCCACAGTCATTAAAGAGTCTGCCGTGTAAGGAGCTCAGTGAATAGATGTGAGTGAGCAAATGAATAGATGTCTTTGGCTTTATGTGCTCAATAAATATGCCCAAGCATATAACAAATATTACCAACTATGTAACTTGCCTTCCATAAACTTTGAAGATGGCCCCCGAGATTTTGGCTCCTGGGGTGGCTGAAGGTTAGTGTTCAGGGTAGGTTTTGGGAGAGGGTGCTGGGTTGGGAGTCACTGGTGGGACTGGCCTTTGACCTTGGGGAGTAGTTTGTAGGGTTAAAGAGTAGTGTAGGCTAGAATGAGAATTAATTAGTTCAAGCCCCATGAAGTGTGAGTCCTAATGGAATGGAATGGAGAAGTTGTGTAGACTAGTGAAAATTGCTCTGTGGACCAATACAGTTTTACAAATGAGAGGTCTGTCTCCACGCCCCACAGCTTCCTCAGAATTAGCTATAGAAGCATTTTTGTCTTGTATATCTCACCAGCTGTTTTCAGTGTCTAAACAACTCTAAATATGTAAGCTTTTTATTTTTATCCAAATGGATTTGACTTTCCTAATATCTCTTCCAGTTCTAAGAGGCAGTGATTCATGTAGAAAAACACATAAAGAGATCATGGGAAATACAGGCTGAGTTTGGGGACTGAGTTAATTTGGATTTCATTTCTCTTGAAAATATAGAGTGCACAAATATTTGTCCCAAGCACAAGGGGTGGCTTCTTTGATGTCATCTGTGCTTCTTCCCAAGGACATAGAGACACAGGGCAGATGCATTGACCAGTGCAGAAAGCACAGCCCTCACTCTGCTTTTCAGCTTGTCTCCTGCTGTACATGCATGATCAGGTTGCGAGGCCAGACTTGGAGCTGCACTGATGAGACACTGGCCAATGTGCCAGGACCCCAGCAGGCAGGGGGCATCTGAGGGCATGGCCCTGCTTTGCCTGTTCTAGCCACCAGGATCCCTGTAAGAGGGCTTTCCAAAGTCTGACTGGAAAAGAACCTACTAGTTATTGGCTGTAACCTTAGACAAGTGGCTTGACCTCCCTGGGCTCTGATTCCTCATCTCTAAAAGTGAGGTCTTTGGATTAAGCCCTCCAAGCTTGTATCTGCCACAAACCCTTTATGAGCTTTGCCCTCTGGTCCCATCTGTGAGGCATTAGACTGAGTGAAGGCAGAACATGGAAGTGTACTGAACATGCCCCCTACTATGTAATTCTCCATCAACAAGACAATTAAACTGGGCCTCTCTCTTCTGATGCCTGTTATACCACTTGGGGAAATGTAGCTTATACACTAAGAAGGGCTGCCCCTTTAACTTAAAAGGCAAAGGACAAGGAAACATGTACATGTGAAGTGGTCCAGTTTTTGGTAAGCAGTTTTTTTTTTTTCATCAAGGTCAAAGGCTCCCATGAAGACCACTGGCGAAACAAGTTTGCAGACTTAGAATGTCTTGGAGTTTCTAAATTGAATGGAAAACCATCCATAATAAGCTTTCATAGCCTTCAGATGACATTTTTCCTTGTGTGTGCAGAAATTTCTTTTGGAATGGCTAGCAGTAGGTTCAATTTGCACATCCTGACTTGAGGTTAAAGCTGGTTGAATAATTTTTAGAGGTTTTTTTTTGTTATTGTTGGTTGAATACATTTTTATTATTAACTAATGGAAGAATGCACTTTTTATGATGAATGAAATGAATTTTTTAAACTCTCTCCATCAGCATTTTTTATTTAAAACACCTCACTTTTAGGACATGGCCTGTAAGGATTGCTGTTGTTAGAACACCAGAACGACTCCTGGAAATAGGTCATTGTATAGTCATTCTAACTTTGTCATCCACTGTATCTCCTTTGGAAAAGCTATGGGAACTCCAGGTGGAAAGTTTCTCCTGAAAGACAAGGCATGTCTGTGTTAGGATCTGTGTGTCTTTATTGATGTGTCTGTCCCCTAACACTCTGCGGGATTTAAAGTAGTCGTGCAGCCACACCCCCCTCATCTGCTGTATAGTGGTAAGGGTGAGGGAAAGATGCCCTCTCCCTTGCAGTTGCCACTCGTGGTGGGCAAGGGAGCTGACCTTTCCCCTTACCAGCTGTAGAGATGCCCTCTTCCCACACCACCTGCGATAGGTGAGAGAGCTGGCCCTGAGGTCATAGACCAGAAGAGGTGTCCCTACCCCTAGTCAGCTGCAGCACTGGGAAGGGTAGCCCTTACACCTCCACCTGGGTGATGAGTAAAGCTGGCCCTGATGGTCCAGGTGTGGGAGAACCAACCCTAAGGGTGTGAAAGCAGGACTGGCCCTGCCCCTTGCTCATCACTATAAGGGATGAACCAACCAGGGCAGTGCTAGAGAGCTCATCCTGGTGGTGAGGTCAGGGGAGAGCTGGGGGCTGACCAACCCTGCAAATACCCAGGCCAGGAACCAGGGTTGTGAGCTGGCCCACCCACCCTAATATCCACCCCATCTGTGATCTGCTGGAGCATGTGAAGTGGCAAGTCCTGCAGACCTAAAACTGCAAGATCTGAAAACTATGGCACAGGGCAACAACAAGAAAGCCAAGAGAAGTTCCAGAGAGGACCCAGCATAGATAGTGTAGCATAAGCTAGAGGCCTCAAATGACAATGAGTGCTTGCAATGAACACTTGCAAGTTTAGATTTTCTTTGTGATGCACTGTGTCACACTACAGCTTCCATGATGAGATTTTTCTTTTTTCTTTTTTTTTCTCTTAAATTTTATTTTATTTTTTTTTGAGGGGGGAGTTCACAAGGGCAGTGGGTAGATATGAAGATATGGGAAATGAATGGGATCCAGATGCATGATGTGAAAAACACAAAGAATAAATAAAAAGAAAGTTTATAAATAAAGTAGTCATGTGTTAGCGTGCTTGAGTGCATGTGTTCTACTGCCCATACTTGGGACATTTGTTTTTGGTTTTTCAAGACAGGATTTCTCTGTGTAGCAGCTCTGACTGTCCTGGAACTTGCTTTGTAGACTAGGCTGACTTCAAACTCACAGAGATCCGCCTGCTTCTGCCTCTGCCTCTGGAGTGCTGGGATTAAAGGCGTGCACTACCACTGCCTGACCTGGGATTTGAACTTGAGCATGTGATGTGATCTGAAGATGGAGGGCTCTTTTCTCTCTGAAGGCCTTCTGGATGCAAATGGTGTTTATTTGGATGCATTGTGTGCCTCTCTTCCATGCTGTGTTAGGTATGACAAAGAGCCTTCGACATTTATCATCCATACCATTCTCTTTGTAGACTCTTGCTGGTGTCTGGCTTGGAGTTTCACTTACTTGTAATACCATTGTTTTCCCTCAGCCCCAACAGCAGTTATATACTGATTTCTCTCTCTCTAGGAGCTTATGACCATTTTTCAGGTTTGCCTGCTACAATTATCACAAATACAGTACACAGAGAACTTCCAACAGCAGCTGTTGCTGTTTTCTACCCGAGTCCTGCTGCTAGATGGGAGAGTAAAGAGCAAAAGTTGAGAAGGTCTGACCCTGGAAAACTTGATAGGAGAGCCAAGGACAAGCTCACACCAAGACAGACCTCTTTAGATTGGCAACCAAAGATGCATTGTAGGGGAAGTTGTGTATGAAGCAGTCATAGGCAGAAGCAAGATCTCTGCATTAAAATGTTCTGGTCTAGTTCTTTACATAGTCCTCTGGAAAGAAAGGGGAAGAAGGGAAATGTCCCTAATAGTGTGCTATGCTATCTAATTACTCTCTTTTTATTTCCCATTTAAAGCGTTGTTTGGGTTTGCTGTAATCACTTAGCATTCCTAATGAGAAATGCTCCAGACATTAGCAGTTATCTGGGTCACCTGGTTGCCACTAAATCAGCAACTCTTTGAAGTCACCTGCCCAGAGTGTTTTTACTACATGAGTTTACTACAGTGGTATGTGTAATAAACTTCTGAATTAAACCAAGGCCATGGCATAAGAAGGGAATAACATAATAGGAGCTTAATGGCCTTCAGAAAATGTTTATTGGATGCCCACTGTGTGTTCAGATCTAAGTAAGACAACCATAAGAGTGGTAGAAAGGGCAATATGTACCTTGTAGGTCACCAGCAGGATCAAGCCAGATGTATGGAAAAAATATTAGGACAGGTGTGCCCACAAATTCTGCTAAGTTCTACTTGACCCTGTTTAAGTCCATGGCACTTACTATAAAAAGATTTTCATGTGTGCACTTGTGGTTAGTAGCTAAGCTATTTCTTCCTTTCCAAAGATCTGCTTTCGCCCTTTTCTGTCTGTAGACCTTTGGGGTTTTCTTTTGGATGTGATACTAATATTACAGAACTTAAAAATCTTCCTTGTCCACATAAATATTGATGTAGTTAGTTGTCTGGAGTCTAGGTCTATACAGATCTACTAGTTCAAACCCTTTTCTATGAGTTGTAGAGGCTATACATTGCTTGAACAATCCCTGATGGCAGAAATGTGTGTTTGTCAAGCCCATGGTATATTCTCCTTGTTGGGAAATGGCTCTGCTTTCAGACTGAAGGCTGCTTTGATTTGTTGACTCTTCTGCCTCTCAAATTTGAGAAAACCTATTGAATTCTGATGGCAGCTCCCTCAGTGCTTTTACACAGTTGGTGCAACATCAAGACATCTCCAGGGCAAATGCATCCAGTCCTTTTTACTGTGACACATTTAATGAGTGTGTGTGTGTGTGTGTGTGTGTGTGTGTGTGTGTGTATGCACACACTTGCATACCTGCACATGCATACATGCCAGCAAAAATCAAAGGAAAACTTGTGGGTGTTAGTTAACTTCTTCCATCATGTATTCTGGCGATTGAACTGAGGCTGACAGCCTTGGTGGCAAGCACCTTTAGTCACTGAGCCACCTAGCTGGCCTTCATCGAACCTTTCCTGTCATTATCCCTTTAAGTACTCACTAGTTTGCCAAGCACATTTTTTTTTTCTTTTTTCTTTTGGCAGTGTTGATACTGAGCCCAGGGCCTCATGTAAACTAAGCAGCTGTCATGGGGACATCTCCCTCCTAGACATTACCAGTGACTTTCTTTATGTGTATTGCTAAGAAGGAAGTGTAGTTAACTTGATGGATTGGGACAAATAAGATAAAACGTAATAGAAACATCCCAATGCCTTTATTCAAATTTAAAGCATCCAATAACTCTAGTACTATGTTCTCTTTGGCCAAAAGTCTTTGAAGAGGTGGTGGGGTTTTCGTCCAGCTCATGCTAAGTTCAGCTGGCAATTTATCAGGTGCATTCATGATGTCTTCTCTTAAAAATTCTTGAACAGAAGTGTTTCCTGTTTGTAGCTTTGCTGATTCTTTGTAGTGAGATTGGCTCTGTGATTTTCCATGTGCTCAGATTTACCTATAGAGGTAGAAGTGAATGTGCCTTGTTGCTGATTGTCAGACCCAGGCTACTCTTCAAATACTTGGTTATGCTTTGGCCATTGTAGCACTTCTTATGTTATGATGATCTCTTGGAGGTAGAAGGAGGCTGTTAACCTCCTGTGATGGGGACTTTGGATTGTTGGCACCCATACTGCAAAGCAAGGCAGGACTATGAGATTGAAACATTTGATTCTGTAACTATCAATTATTCATCGAGCTAAAAATCATTTCCTGTATCTTCATATAAAAATGGATAGCATGACCTCCCCCCTCAATTCCCAGTCAGGTTTCTCCCAGCTCTGGATAGAGGGGATATACACATGTCATACTTTGCTTGAAAAAGAGCTGAGGTGGTTGGCTTCTCTTTCTCTGTCAGACCCACATGGTAGGGTTGCACTTCCTCACCCAGTTGAACTTGAATGTGACCATGAGATATGGTTTCCTCATCTACTTTCCCCTTTTCAGAGTAATCCTCTCAGTGGCAGGTGGAGGCTATTCAATCCACCTGAATTCCAAAACAAAGTTGATCTTGTGTAGAACCTTCAGCCAATTGACAATGAATAGAAGGAAGTAAATGTTGGTTAGATGCTTGTGAAGTTTTGGGTAGGTCAGAACATAAACTATTCCAAATAATACATTCGTTAGACTTCTAATTTAACATCCCAAAAGGCAGATGCTCAACCTAAGCAAATTGATCCCTGCTGGCCCTAGAAGTGTCACAGAATTCCCGTGAAAGAATTACCTTGTTTTTGGAGGGAGAGGGGAAACTAAATATTTGTTGTTTTTTTTTTTTTTTTTTTTTTTTTTTTGTTTTTTTGTTTTTTTTCTTGTTAGCTAGTGTCTTGATGTGTTAACCAGGCTCACCTTGAACTTGGAATCCTCTGTCTCAGCATTCTGAGTCATGGGTATGAAAAACCTTGACTCATACCTGGCAGCTTTCACTAATTTAAATCACTGTCATTGCTTGGTTTCATTATGGCTTGGCTTTACTATTTCAAAACAAAAGGTGACAGGGAATGTGGGGGTCAGCAACTTCAACTGTGGTAGGCTAGCCTTGTTGATTGGCTCTGTGGGGTATCTCATTTTATGTCAGGATGGGCATTTGTTTTCTATGTATTAAAGAATTTAACCTTGCATATAGGATGTCTGGCCTTTGCCATGATCTAGAGGTCAGAAGGGGCATCAGATCCTCTGTAACTGGAGTTAACAGATGGTTGTGAGTTGCCATGTGGGTGTTGAGACTTGAACCCTGGTCCTCTGAAAGAGTAGCCAGTGCTTTCTCTCCAGTCTCTTGAAACAGACTCTTGTGGAGTTATCAGAACCTCATCCTGAGCTGGATGGGAAGATTTGGTTTCCATAGTTTTGACTACTGATACTAGAATGGCCTCAGTGCTTCTCTATGGGCACAGAGGATTTCCTTCCCACAGTAGACATGCTGAATAAGCACACCACTCTTGCTCTTTGATCATGGAACTACCTGATCCACAGGAGAGGTAATTATTCTCTATAATGCTCCAAATTCTGGTAACTGAAGACATTATTCTGGGTTAATAATAATAATAAAACCCTTTTAGCCTTCCTCTGTGCTCACCTGTTATTTGGATACATGTTTTGGAGGAGTCATTTCCTTTAGGTTTGTTTGTTTGTTTTAGTAATAGCATGAATTGCTTTCTTGGTAACTAATAAAGATAACCTCAAGCAAACTGTATAAATCATTTACATGTTAAGTCTAAAATCACATGCGGAATCTTTTGAGCCTCCCAATTACAAGGAGTTTTATAGAATGACCTCATTGTACAAAATAACAATAGAAGTATAAAACCACACATGTGGCAACCAGTGCTGACTTTCTTAGGGCTTCAGCTGGTTAATTATCCCAACTATTTTTCCCCCTGGCAGATGATTGTAATTTCAAAAAATGTAACTGAATTTTGTCTTTCTGACTTAGGCTTCTCTGGTGATTAATACATGTATTGTCATTGTTTCTCATACATACATTTATACATATATATATACATATAAATATATACATATGCACATATATGCATACATACATACATACATACATACATATGGATAGAATTGTTAAGGGGGCTGTGAAGAGATAAGGATGTCTTGGTTGGGAGGTGAAAGGGCATGGTAGCTATGCTTGACACACTCCTTGCCTTTCGTCAGAGCTGCTGGGATACATCTTAGGAAGGCACAGGTAGGAGTTCATGGGTTGATGAGTAGAATCATTTGCCTGACTTTCTGGGCCCATTCCTATGTATACAGTGAGTTGACAAGCAGTATGGCTTAGAAAAAGGTGGTTACACTGTCCAGGAATGTGGGGGAGCAAGGAGAAAGGCTCCCAAGCCCCGCTGTTTGTGAGGGTCCTCCTTCACCCATCTGTTTCTCCTCCACTGACAACCTGTGCCTTGGTGGTCTCCATCGCATGCTAATGGAGAAAACACATTCTCACAGAAACTCACAAGCCAAGATTTGTGCTTACAGGCCCACTGGCTGTTTGAATGAAAGTAAAGTTGAAAGTCAGTTTGCCTCTATTTCACATTTTGGGAACCCACAGAAAGAGCCTGTGATTCAGGACTGTGGATGAAGAGATTTTTGAGTCCTGGCCATAACCCTACAGATCACTAGAAAAACTAGGCAGAAGAAACACAAAGGATATGAAAATAGGATTTTCAAAGGCCACTGGACCTCAACATTTTCTGTACTCTGGATAGCTTAAATTTCTCTGGCCTTCTTTCTCAATTTAGCTGAATATTTTAATATAAATGAGAGTTTTGAGAAAGCTAAGCCAAGTTTATCTAAACTTGTTTATTAGTTAAAATTAAAGTCCTGGATAGATGGAGCTAAGAAGTAAATGTATTGAAGGTAAGAGTTGTAGATCCACTTCTGGGCTGGCTACTGTGAAGGGACAGGAACACCAGACCTTCACCTGTGGCTCTCTGGACCTCACTACACAAGCACCAGCTTGGGCATTTGAATGTTCACTTGTGTGAGGGAAACAGCTGGGCTTTGCTAAATAATTTAGTAAACAAATGGATACCTTCCCACTGTGCCCCTAGGAAAATGGGGTAACAGATTCCTATTATGTGGATTGTTAGCTAATTGGGCATTGGAGAACATTTTATTGTTATGTTTGGAGAACCTGTCAAATAGAGAATACTGAGCATAATTTCACTTTCTGGAAATCTGAAAGGTCACTGCCCACCCCTAGACCCACGTCCTGGTGTGGTTTGGCATGAAGTTCTTTCAAGGGCTGATGATATCGACTAGGCCCTTTATCCTTGTTTGAAACAAAACCAAGCATGATTTGGCATTTTATTCTTGTTCCTTCTCAACCTTGCTTTTTCCTGAGCTGCCACTTGTAACAGCATCCTGCCTACTACCCCTCAGCCCCTAGTTGAGCCTAGTTCATATGCATCCTTTATTCTATAATTCCACCCTAGAAATAACCTGTTTCCTGTGTGAGAATCATGGACAGTCTCTGTTGGAGTCATTCTCTTTCATGTAGAAAAAAAAATCCTTTTAATAACACATTATTAAGTAACATTTGGAGACATATACTTATATTTCAATAAGCAATTTCTTAATATACTAAAGACAGAGCTATGATAGACATTAGAGAAAAATCTATTCCATTTCCTGATTTCCTGCTGAGAAATCTGAGTCCAGTTGCAGATTGGCAGAGCAGGACCTCGTCTGCCCTCTTTCAAGAATGCTGTTAAATTTTAGTTAGTGTCTTTCTATTATACAAAGACTGCTGGGAAGGCAGGGCCCAAGTTCTTAGACATCTTTAGCTTTTCTGGAGGCTGCATTGTGCTGGCATACAGAAGACTGGGCAATAATGTCTATTGGCAGCAACTGGAGAGGGCAGATGGAACAAATAATTCCAAGTGCACCAGTAACCTGTCTACCTGCAGAACCGTTTGACTGTGTGAACCATTTCCATTGGCCTTTGCTGCCAATGGCCTGAAGCTGTGCTTGAGAACAGCTCTTTCTGAACCATTAAAGCCTTAATGGAAAGCATCTTGGAGGAGCCCATGAAAAATACTAAAGTGAGCACTAGCTTCCCTCCCAGACCCTCAACCCCAAAGTATTTAATCTATTCTGATAGGCAAGCTGCTGACATACATTGGTTTATACTTGAATATTGAGTATGTGAAGTAGGACCAATTAATATTTTGGTAACTAAAGATGGAAAGGAGAAAGTAGAATCAGATTGTAAGGGAAGTTTCACAGGGCTAAGAGAACACCTGCCTAGCAGGTGGTGTGCCAGGAGCCTGCCACAGTCATCTCCTTTTGTTAGCTGTAGTTCTGTATGATGTCTGAGAAAAGTGAAATGATGGCATTACTCCCAAAGAGCACAGTGTGTCAGCACTGCGATTCCAAACCAGATACTGGAGACCCTTAAGTTTGAGGTTGCTTCCATTCTGCCCAGTTTACTCTTGTCTCACTACAAAGTGTATTGCACATGCGTGAACCTGCAGATACACATGAAAGCCATTTGGACATCTGATTTTGAGTGGAGTTGACATATGATTTGGATCTGAATCAGCTAAGAATGGACAGGGGCTTTCAAGATATCGGAATATCAGTACAGAGATCCATTGTCATCCGATGTTTAATTTATAATTATCCAATAATACAATTACAACTTCCTTTGATTTTTTTAAATTAATTTGTATGGATGAAAACAAAACAAAGAATACTTCATGGAGTCCTGCCAGTCAGTGGCAACGTAGATACTCATGGGGTGGCGATTCAGGTCCCTTGGGCTCAGGGAAAAGATTTCCATCACCTGAGTTACAGGTTTCATACATGTGAAACCTCTGGGTTAGCTGACCTGGGAAGGACACAGCTCTAAGGCGCTACATACAAGTGTGACTGTGGTGGTGATGTGGGTTTTTGAGAGGGTGAGTGGGAAGTGGTCCACTGCATTTAGCTGTATGAGGAGGACTCACCTTGATTCCCTGGAACAGTGACTATTCTTTGTCATGGAATTTTGTGTGTCTGAAAAGCACTTTGCAAATCTGAAATGACATAAGACTGTTAGATCACCTGAAAACACACCTTTTTTTCCCCAAGGGTTTAAAAGTGGCATTTATTAATGGAAAACAAATTTAAATGTAAGTTCTTGATTAAAAATACTGAGATTATACTATAAAGTATTTCTCCCCACCTCTCCTCCCTCCAAACCTTCCCATATACTTCTCCATGCTTTTATCCCCAATTTCATGTTTCTCTTTTCACTAATTGGAACACATCTCTCTTAAGGCTTATGTGTTCTTGGCACCTAGTTCTATGCAGTATTTATCCCCAAGTTCATGGACAAGCTATCCAGGTTACCTCCTAGCAAGTAGTTCCTAACCATCTTAATAGGATTTAGAGGTTTTAAACCACACACAAGACAAGTGGCAAGCTCATAGGCAATTGTTAGTACATGTGACAACAGTTGTTTTTAATTACCCCACTTAAGCTTAAGAAATAGAAAGTGAACAAATTAGCAATTCAAATGCTCTTTACTTTCTTAGAATGGCATACCTAAATTGATCTTAACAACAAACAAACAAAAGCAGAGATGGTTTGTGGACACTTTTGATACGTTTTCTTTTTCTAGGAGATTCTTTCTGTCAAGAGAAAGCTGTGTGTGTGTCTGTACCCAAGTGGAAGTGACATTAGACACAAATGGACTTTTTTTTTTTTTTAACTCTGGTTCAGATGAAGAGTTCTAAAAGTTGACCATGTCTAATCATCCATCTTCTCTTATTACACATTGGTGGGCACCTTTATGTGCCTAGCTATCAACTAGCACATCTGAATACCCCCAAGGCAGGCCTTCTGACAGGTGTGAGGTGGCTGTTTTGGTCTGGCGGAGAACTCAGGGGTAAGAGTTGGGGGTAGTCTTAGAAATGCAACAGAATATAAGCACAAGAGGGAAAAGTTTTCCTTACAGCATGGGTGGGAAATCACATGGCTGTGGTTTGACATGTAGATTTAGGAGGGAAAGTGGAGGGACTATTCCTTTGAGGAGAGAGCATGGCTCCCTGATGTAGCAACCCAAAGCCTTAGGAACACTTTCTGTATGCTTAGTTGCAAAGCTCAGGGTCTGTCTCTCAAAATGGTTGCTTCATGCAAGAAAGAGCTGAGTAAGCTGCCAGAGGCATTGATTTACCTGACTTGGCTCCTAAGGTTGTTGAGGAATGGCTTTTTTTTTTTTTTTTTTTTTTTTTTTTTTCTTTCAAGGAGTTGGCCAACTTGGAAGACAAAATTCACGATGCAGGTATTTGACACACCACTTGCACAGTCCTCAGGGGTTCTCTTCTCCCTATCAAGGGAATGTGCTATCTCTATTTTGACTTCCAGAGTCCAGACAGCAGCTGTAGGAATATAGGAAGAAGCCCCAGCCAAATGTGAAGGGTGATTACAAATCTGGTGTGCAGGAATGGTCAAAATCCCAGGATCTCTAACATTTAAGACTATCCCTGAGTCACTGTTTTTCCTTGTTTTTATTTCTGTCCCTTTTCCCACTCCTATAAAGTGTAAGCAGTGCAACTGAGATAATGCATTCACATAGTTCAAATTTCCAAAGAGATGAAAAGGAACACAGTGGTTGTTATCTCTCCCACCTTTGACCTCAATCAGGCAACTCCTTTCTTGTGAGCTGCTAGCATTATCAATTTTCTTGTGGATCTCTGTAGGCCTCTCTCCTGTTATTATTCATGTATATGCCGTGGCTTGTATGTAGCTCTCATTTTTCAGAGAATCAATTCCTCCCTTTATTTTACCACCTGTCTTAGACAGGTGCAGTATATGCAGTGCAGTCTATATCTGTTTCATTCTCAATGTATCTTAAAGATGGGTTTCCTTGTTTAATACTTTCATTGTTTTCTTAGTATCGATATGGCAGTAGTTCTTGGACTTGGGTGTGACAAGCCAACGAAGAGCTCAGAGGCCCAGCTGAGTTTAGGGATGGCGGCTTGGTGGGAGTTTGAGAGCCACTGCTCTGTGGTCATGGGTCTGTCTCCACCACTGATGAGGTATCACAGCAGTGTTTCCATTGGGGCAGTCATAGGGTGGGAGAGAGTGATGTTGGGGTTCTGCAGCCCACTTTTCTGGGCTCTGAGCCATCTTTTCTCTCAGCAGCTTCTGCTATCATGTTGGCCTCGTTTAGTTTTGGGGTGTGGTTCTGATGTCTTCATCACATGACCCTTCATGTAGACTTTCTGTGTCCTCTTTCATCTTTTCTTGCTTTGCTTTCTTGAGTAACCTTTCCCAGCCATGCCTGCGGGATGCTGCTCTCTTTCCCCAACTCCAGACCAAACACTTCTTGTCCTAGTTTGGTTTCTCTGCTGCTGTGATGGATACCATAACCAAAAGTTACCTGGGGAGGAAAGGATTTATTTTGCTTATACATATCCATTACAGTCCATCAAGGAAAGTCAGGGCAGGAACAGAGGCAAAGACCACAGAGGGAAGCTATTTACTGGCTTCCTCAACTACCATTTCTGTGTGGCTCAGGCTTACCAGCCCTCTTTGGGCCATGCCCTCCTACACTAATTAGCAATTAAGAAAATGCCTTACTGGCTTGGTGTGCCATGCTTTGCTAATGCCCATGGGAGGTCTACCCCTTTCTGAGAGGTAAGTATGGAGGAGGGGCAGAGGGAAGGTGGGAAGAATTGGGAGGGGAGGCTGTGGTCAGGATGTAAAATAAATACAAAGAAAATGTCTTACAAACATGGCCACAGGCCAGTCTGATATGGGGAAATCTCTTGAGGTTTCCTGGCAACCTTAGGTTTATGTCAAGTTGATGGTTGAAGTAAACTGGTTCTCCCCAAGTCTTCTCAGAGCAGCATTTGGAGAAAATTGTTGGAATCCTCTAAGGTAGTGGTCTCAACCTGTGGGTCACAACCCCTTGAAGGGTCAAACGATCCTTTCATGGGTCACCTAAGACTACCAGAAACAGATATTTAAGTTACGGTTTATAACAGTAGCAAAATTACAGTTAGAAAGCACCAACGAAAATAATTTTATAGTTGGGGGGTCACTAAACATGAGGAACTGATTAAAGGGTCACAGCATTAGGAGGGTTGAGAACCATTGCTCTAAAAATACTGTATAATGGGTTGAAAGGCGTAGGGAATAGTGGAAAGGATAGTTAGTGAAACCCGTGAAGTGCTTACCCTCACCCTTTCTGGGAAATCACAAACTTCGTCTGAGCACTTTTGTCTCTGTGACTGACCACTCTAGGTTTATAGCCCAGGAATACAATGGCAAGGGTTGCTGTTCCTGGATTTCTTTGTACAGCATCAAAGGGCCTTGATTGGTCATCCAGATGTACAAGTGGAGGAGAGTGGGGCTGGTTCATACCCATTGATATTGATTTATAGGGAACAATAAAATTCTTGATGAATTATGCTTTCAGGAAGATAGGCTGGTTTGGCAGATTGTCTTGTAAGTGAATATCACCCCCTCCCCAAACTCAACATGCACACACACATGCATGAAATAAAGCAAAAATAAAGAATAAACCCTCCCACCAAAAAGCTGTACTTAGGTCTCCATAAATAGAGAAGAAAGTGTTCCCCTCTCCCATGGTTTAAGTTAAGGCTTATAATACATCTAAACTGTTGAAGCTTCATATGCATACCTCACCAGGATGCTAGGAGAAAGGGGTGCAAGGAAGTTATGTGAAATGATTGTGGGGGGATTGAGATGTTTGCCCATAATGTTCATCTGCCTTTCAAGTTTCAAGTGGGGTTGTGGAACAATGGCCGTGTTTCATGCTTCTATTTAACTGCCTACAAATATTGCTGCTCCAACTCATGCCTAATTGTTTTTACCATTTCTTAAGGACAATTATCAAGGCCTATTGCTGAACAAATACTGAACCAGCAAACTTAGTCTAAAGAAGGATGGTTAAAGGGAAGACAGGACATGTAGGTCCCTTACTGGACACAAGTAAATGAGTGTTATAAATTCCCCAGTCTATGGAAAACCGCTGTTAACCAGGTTTGAACAAGCTAATAGCATATCATTATCAGTTTTAATTGACATTAAACTATTGTGATGTGAGTCATAGTACAAGACATTTTTTTTCATAGTTAATCCTTTCAAATATAGAAAGATGGATTTTCTCTTGGGATATTTAATGGCCTGGATATGGTCACAAAGTTAGCAGCAGAGCTTGAGGCCCTGACATGTAAGCATTGCCTCCCTTCCCGAGCATGTTCTGATGATGTATGTCCGGGAGGAGGGAGGGCCTTGACCTTGCTACATGGTAGAAATGGACTTTGAGCTCCTGCCTGTCGTGTCTCCACCTCCTGAGAGTTGGGATTACAGGTGTCCACCACCATTCTTGGTTTATGTAGTGCTGGGACTGAGTTAGGGCATGTTTAGTAAGTACTCTGCCAACTGAGTTACAGCCAGAGACGACTTCTAAAGGACTCTTGAAGGTCTACAGTGGCTGCTGTTTCAAAGCCAAGAACAGTTGTTGGCTTGGGTGATAAATGCTTTCTTTCCACTTTTGACCAGTTAGGTAGGGAGGAGGCAGTGACCTCCTCAGGAGGAAGAAGAGGCCGGGAAACAAGAGTTTTTGTCAGCATTTACTGTGGAATTGTGAGCCTTTTAAATTAGGAATTCTGCAAATAATGATTTCTTGGGAAAAGTGGTGCTGATGAAGAAACCTGCAGGTGTGGAAATGAGAAGGTTCTCTTCACAAAGTTCAGGCACAGATCTCACTGTGGACTGAGGCTAGCTTCGTATTCAGCTGCTGAATAAATGAGGGATTCATTGTTCATGCAGCACATGTGCTTGGAAATGCAGTGTTGCTGCAAATAATAGCAGGTGCAGTGGTTTTCCCCTGCTGTTCTGAAACTTGTGAAATGTCACATTATCACCTCCTGTCATGGTGACAAATAAGCTCTTGCACTGATCTCAGTATCCAGCTAACATACTTTCAAGCTGCCTGTTGCCCGTTGTTTTTTGAGCTTCAAATGCTTTTAGAACACTGTTCAAGCTACTTTGCCTTATTATCAGAGAATAATAATTATGATGATGATTAGATTCAGGGAGGGCAAAGCACTATGGGAAAGTATGATGCCATTGTGTATGTGCCTGGGGCCAATGTCAGAAAGAGCTGACTAGATGCGGTTTCTAGAAAGGAGCTGTTGGAGGGCCTTCACGACCTATTATAGCCTCTTCCCTTGACTGATATGGGATGTATTTCAGTGAGACTGTGACAGTTGCTTGTCTTCTGTGGAGTCCTACTGGCGTGTTAAGAGTCAGGGCACACACTGCTTGGGAGGTGGAATGTCTCTCTCTAAAACCTGGAAACCCAAGGCAGGGATTGGAGGTTTTGAGCCTTCAGCTGAGTCTTATTAAAAGGCTTTAGGATTAGATTCCCTTTCAGGACTTTGTAGAATTCATGCAATTAATGACTGCTATGAGGCTGTGTAGGACTTGAGTTATTTTGAAGTGCCACGACACGCTGCTGTCTCATTTGATTCTCACAAAACCTGTATGTGACCCAGCTGATCAGAACACTTGTTTTCCCATAGTTTTAAGAACTGTTGCTTGGAGGAAGGGGACCCTTGCCCTGGACTCCAAAGCTGAAACGTGGCAGTGCAGAGTTCTTGTGACATGTGACTGCTCAGCTTGGGATAACTGAAGCTTAGAGTTGCAAGGGAGTGGAAACAGCTATGGACTTGCTGAGAAGCAGCCAGGCCCTGGCAAGCTGGCTCTGTAGTGTTCTTTCTGAAAACCCAAGAGAAGTTATAATCCACTTTCATACAGATGAGCTTGTTCAGGATTTCCCCATGTATTTTCTATTGGCAAAGTACATCACTGTGTGTGTGTGTGTGTGTGTGTGTGTGTGTGTGTGTGTGTGTGTGTACGTGCATGCGCAGGTGTGCACACATGCGTGTATGCAAGTGTGCTTGAACAATGGCCTTAGTGGTGGCACCCTGTGTAGATGCTTCTGATGGTTCCTCTTGATCATTCTTCTAACTGGCTGAGAATAGCAACATTGGAGCCCTTTAACTTCAGGGGTTGATGAGTGGAGAACACCTCTAGGGTTATTGTGATTAAGCCATAAATCCATCAAGGATGCTTTTAGTTCCTTACATCTGTGTCCTTGCCCACTTGCCCACTAGTACAGTGCTGGCATTGCTGGCTGTCATTGTTCCTTTCAAGGGAGCTTTGCCAATGTCCAGAAAGCACTGCTTTTTTTTTTAAAGCCACACACAAACAATGTGTATATACACAGTTCTTAGCATAACTCCCAGAAGCCATGGAGGCCGTCTATACCCTCCTGTCTAGAAGCCCTAGGGAGGAAGTTTTCAGGTATAGACCATGTGGTTAATCCACTCCTACCTATGAGATTGCACAGGACAGCTGTAGACTTTTTCCTGTCCTAGGAAGACTTAAGGGTCCAGGTGCCTTCTGCTGGCTAATCAGAAACCAGCAAAATCTTTTGCTGTGGTCTAATAAGTTCTTAGAAAAGTTATAGGAGCTGGTTTTCTGTGTGTGTGGTTGAAGCATTTTTAATTGTACTTGTAGTATTAACCAACATTTCTTAATCGGATCAGTAGGTAGCTGACAGCTGATTCCAGTTGTGTCTCTTGACAATATGCCTGATGCTCAGCCTTGCTGTGGGTTCACATAATTTCTATTCTTGAGCTGATTTCAGTGTGGACTATACTGAGCATGCTTAGTAGTTAGGGTTGGGTGAGTGATCTCTCTCAGGGGCTCCCTCTGAGAGGGGGTGAAGGAAGGTGGGGGCATCCATTTCACTTTATTTGTGTCTTTCTATTTGAAGTATATTGTGTTGGTCTTAGACTATTCAGGAAAGTTAGGAGGCAGAATTCCGCCCCCCCCCCCAACCATTCTCTGGGCAGAGGGTCCTGCACTCTGCTTTAGGATTGACACTGGAATTCTCTGCAGGGTTCAGATTTGGGAGCCACACTAGGCTGAGTTGAAAGTCCAGCTCTGCTATACATTGAGAAGCGGGTCAATATTTCACCACTTTGTACTTCAGTTTCTCCATCTGCAGAATGGAGCTATGCCACAGGGACCAAAAATCCCAGGAATTGATACAGTGGAGGCTGGAGGAGATGGGGTTTGGCTTGTGGGAAGGTCTCTTGAGCACTCTGTGTTCTTAGCACATACTGATACTGACCTGCTCCTGGATCATCTGTGTTCTCTAAAGCAGATAGAGAACAAGAGCCCTAGCGACTTGAGTGTTCTGTTTTTATCAGAGCTTATCTCCCATGCCCTGTTCACACATGGGACATTTGCAGTGGTGACTGTGTCATGCCTGACAATTTATATAGGGCAGAATCTTGTCTGTGATTAGCCTCTGGGGTGAAGAGAGTACAGAAAGAAGTTGTTGTATATTATGTGGGATTGTTCTCTTTGAGATTTCAGCCATTGTTCCAGGTATTACTGTAATGGGAGGTCTGTCCTTTGTCCAGAGTCCTGCTCTGACTCAGCCTCTTACCCATTCATCCATGATCGTAAGCCCCACCTCTGTGGGCAAGGCCTAGTATTGCCTCTTACCTCACCTAGATTGCTTCATTGTACCTAAGTCAGTTGGGACAGTCTCATTTTAGTGTGGAAGGTAAAAATGGTTGAGCAGCAATTGAATTGTCATGTTATGATTTTAATGAAGGCTCAAGTATATTATCAGGGTGATCCTCTATGGCTGAGCCCATAATGAGCCTGCTTTTTCAGTAGGCTGCTGGCCAATGGGAGCTCCATACTGGGTGTTTTCTGCTGTAGCCTGCCTCTTCACTGGGCTGCTTTCCCCTGTAGTGCTTCATTTTGTACTCAGCTCTTCTGTGAAGTATCAACAGCATTGCACTCGTTTCTTGGAGGGGAAAACTGAGGCGTGGGAACTCTGTAGTGGGAAGTGATGGGCTTGCAAGCATGAGACCGCAGACCATCAGGTGTGAATAGGTCGCCTTCTCCCAGGCTGACTGGCCTTCACACTTAGCAACTGTGGAATTATCCTAGAGCTGTTGAGGTCCAAGGAGGATGTGAGTCTGTACTCAAAGGCAAGAGATACCCTCGCTGTATATCTTAGCCTGTATATCTCTTGCCACATGGACACATCCAGGTGCCACTTAACTGGCCTCGAGGGCTCTAGTTTTCTCTATTCAGGTAGGAAGGGTACATTTCCCTGAATATGGCAGGGTCATTCACAGGCTTATGGCCACTGTTGTTTGTCTGAATGGAGGGGCACATTCAGAATTCGCCAACAGACAGCCCTTGACAGCCTGCTCTGTCTCATTGCTCTCATACCCATTTCCCCTTCCCTCCAAACCCATATTCTTGTGCTCCCATGTCTACAGCTACTCCACCCTGAGTGTGCCAAGTCTTATCTCATGGCCACTGCTCCGTTCATTTGCTTTTTAAACATGTCAGTTCTTTCCAGGAAGTTGCTGTTGTTTGGTTTCTCAGACAGTCATATGTAGCATTTGTTGGCCTGGAATTTACTATGTAGATCAGTCACTGTGTTTGAACTTAGAGTTGTCCTTTTGCTTGCCTCTGAGTGCTGGAATAGAAGGCCTTTGCCACTGTACCTAGCTATTTTATTCCATCAGCCATTTTTTTTTAAGAGTTCTGGGAAATTTCCTTTTCTGTCTAAGCCAATGCTAGTTTACCAGGAAGGGTTACAGAGAAAGAGAACTAGTAGTCAATACCTAAATACATACAGATGTTCCTCTACTGCAATGGGTTATGTCCCCATTAACCATTATAAGTAGAGAATATTGCACATTGAAAATACATTTGTTACATGTGACTTACAGAGCATTATAGCTTAGCCTAACTTACCTTAAGCATGTGAGGAACACTTGAATTAGTTTACAGTTGGGAAAAATTATCTAATATACAACCTATGCTGTAAAGTTCATCTTGTGTACCTTCTGAAACATCATACTGAAATTGAAAAATGGTTATACACATTGTATGTAGTTATACACATGCACAGCCATAAAGCATGTATCAAACTGCTTATTGGCCAGGTGGTGGTGACACATGCCTTTAAGAGGCAGGTGGATCTCTGAGTTAGAGGCCAGCCTGGTCTATAGTATTAGTTCCAGGACTGCTGGAGCTGTGACATAGAGAAACCCTGTCCCCCCAAACAAACAAACAAACAAAAAACATAAAGTAAAAGTATCAATTCAAAGTACAAGTCAGGATCAATCTGTATAGATGGTGTAAGCACACACACACACACACACACACACTACAGAATCAACTTACACAACAGAGGCAGACATGTCTCAAGATCTACAGTCACCAGGTTGAAGACCTCTAATCGCTGATTGCCTAGTTCCAGTCATACATATCTAGAGACTTGAGAATCAGCACTGATGGGTAAGCCTTACAGAACAGCAGAGATGGGACCCAGGTAGAGCTAGCATTTCATCTTGAAACTGAAAGCAGGCAAACCCTGTGGCTTAGCTTAGGCAGGTGGGATGAGCCCCCTTTACCTTTTTGTTTTGCCCATGTCTTCAGCTCATTAGGTGAGAACTGTTCACATTTGGGAGAACAGTGTGCTTGGCTTTGGTACCAGTTCAAATAATAATCATATCTAGAAGCACCTTCAAGGATGTACTTCGAAAATAATGCTTGGCCAAGTGTTTGGGTCCCCATGGTTTGATCAAGTTTTGTATAAACATCCCAGAAAACAGCATTTAAAACCCATTAAATTCCATTTGCACCACAGTTGTCATCAATTGTACCCCCCTAAACTTGAATAAGGTTAGCTGGACTGCCATTACCCTTGTAATGTATATTTGTATGGCATCCTCTACCATCTCTACTTAATTCTGTTCAGTAGTTCTTGTTCACCCATCTCCACTACTTTTGAAGGGCAGATGCCCAAGTACCAAAGGCTTTATCACTCTTCTTTCCCCCAAGGTGAAGATTCTTGGTCTATAAAGATGAATAATGAAAACCAGGGTCTTAGCTCAGTTTCCCAATGGACAATACAGAGGCTGCTGAATCAAGGTGCTGGGTTTGGAGAACTTGTTTCTTACAGGCACTAGAAAAATTGGTAGTCAGTGTCTGCTGCACAGTATGTGGCCAAATGTGAGACTCTTAGGTTTTCATCAAATGCTTTTATTAGATCGTTGAAGGTTCTAGGGTGTAGTTGGGGAGAGCAGTGGACTCTAAGGAAAATATTTGCTTACTGTACCCCAGTTTCCTAAGCAAACACAGTTGGTACTCCCTCTCCTGACTCCTTAGATCTTTTGATGATAGACTAGATGGTAATAGCAGCTAATTGTATTATGCATGACAAGAAATGACCAAAACACTCAGCCTAGTGAGGTTCAGAACTCTACAGAACCATAGAGTGTCAGGTCTCTGACCTAAGTAGTTTGAGCATTCTGCGGTTCCCATTCCCCACTCCTGTAGGTACTGCGAGATGGTGTGAAAATGCATTTGGGGCATGAAGAATGTGTTGTACAGACTCATTTGAGCATCTTGGAGATGATTCATGCATGACTGCTGCCCACTGGGGAGTTTGCTGAGCTTGGACCGCATGTGAATTGGGAGCAGGAATGTGTGAGAGCTCTTGACTTGTCCTGGCTTTTTACCACCAGAGTGACATATTCATTGTAGACATTTCAGGATTCTGCCACATCCAGGTGATTTGATTTTGGCAGGCTGCTCTTCAACTCTCCTGGGATTTGCCCTCTGTGCTCTGAGCCTGCACCTGACTGCTGTGGCCTGTGCCTTAGTGGAAATCAGACAGCAGTGGTCATGAGCTGGGTCTCTTCAGTGAAATGTGGGCCATGTGAAGGCAGGCTGAGGCTGTTCCCTTCCTACACTTTCTTATCTCTGGTGCCAAGGTACTGGCTAGTTTGGCAAAAGGACTCATAGACTTAGGATGTTTCCTTAGTATCCAGCCTCATCAGAGTGTTTGTTTTGACTGAGGTAAAATATTTAAAAACTATTTGAACTTTTAAAAAGGCTTCATTCATGCATATAACACAACTTAGCATCTTAGTTGTCCTTTAGCCCTTTGGAAGTACATAGTTGAGTGGCATTGAGTACATTCCCACCACCATCCATTCAGCTTTAGAACATGTGCATTAGCCTGCTACCCATGTAACTTCTCAAACCCTAGCCTGTGAAAACCAGTGTCCTCTCTAACTCTGATATTTGGTAATTCCAGGGTATTTATCTGAGTGGGACTGTATCATATTTGTCCTTTTATGTCTTGTTTATTTTGTGTGTCATGAAGGTCAGAAGGTTTATTCATATGTTGATATGGATCAGGCTTTTCGTCCTTTTAAAATAATTTCTCAAAAATGATATGTATGCTTGTTTTGCCTGTATGTATGGGCACTGTATGCTTGTCTTGGCCCACAGAAGCTAGAAGTGGGCATGAAATCCCTTGGGAAGTTTCAACTAACATGTGGGTACTGGAAACCTAACCTGAGTCCTCTGCAAGAATAAATGTTCTTAATTGCTGAGTCATCTCTAAGGCTAAATAATAATTCATTATGTGGCTGGACCACTTTTCATTGGACATGTGGGCTGTTTCCACTTTCTTCCAGTTATCATAAAAAGTGTTTCTGTACCAGCATTTCTGTTTCAGCCCTTGCTTTCTGTGCATTTTGGCACCTTCCTAGACTTTGATGAATCTGCTGGATCATCATGAGTTTGTTTGGAAGATGAAATCACCTTATGTTTGGAGTCATTCTTGGATAGTACCTAAGTGCCTAGCAAGCACTACAGGTATTCCCACTTGCCTTGAAGCAGTACTCATACCTCAGAAGTTCTGTGTAGGCAATGGTGAAGTAAGTGTGTGGCATAGTGCCTTTGAGAAAGTGGGTCTGTACCCCTTCTAGCCCCATTCAGACTGCCAGGAGTTTCGAGTGCCTGAGTCAGGCTTGCATGGTCAGAGGGAAGAATTTAGTATGGACATGTTTTGTGGGAGGCTCTGCAACTTTAGTGGAAGAAAAGACTAGAAGTGGCCAGTTTGGGACAGGAGTCCAGTGGCTTTGTGTATGCTTATGGGGTTACAATGCAATACTTTGCCATATGTAGATGTTATTAAATAACTAAATCATCGTATTTAACATATTTGTAACTTGGAATAAGATAGCTTGAGGTGAGACCACTTAAAGTCCTCTCACAGCTATTTTGAAATATGCTATACTTTATCCATAGTCACTCTTTACTATGCAATCAGCACTGAACTTACCCTTGCTAGCTAACCATTAACCAGTCCCTCCCCTACTCCAAAAGTAACTGTTCTGTTCTTTCTACTTCTATGAAATCAGTGTTTTTAGAAATTAAACACAATATTTATCTTTCTGTGCTGGCTTAACACATTTCATCCACGTTGCTGAAAACAATAGCCTTTTCTTCTGATTATGTGTATACCATTGTCATATGCCATGTCTCCTCATATTGATTCATCAGTGGACACTTGGGTTGGTTCTACATTGTGTCTATTGTGACTACTGCTCCAGTCAACATGGGTAGTTTCCTGAAAAGGACATGTCAACATTCTTGAGATAGCCTCAAATCCACCCCCCCCACCGAAATAGCATATCCTTATCAAAATGATCCGACAGTGAAAGAAATGTACTCAGAACAAGCAGAATAGATAGTTAATGATTAGGACACTGTGCTCATAGGTCTAACCATATCTTAACTTAGGGATTTACACAGGATTCCTTTCCCCCACTATTAGACACCTATCTTTCCTTCTAGTTCCAAAGCCTTTTCTAGCCCCATAGTATTCGTATTCTTTGAAAGGAGTTTTCTCTTGAATGTTCGCTTGAAAACAGATAGTAAAAACATTCAGATTTTCTCTAAATATCTTTTCCATAAAAACAGAAGAGCAGAATGATGATTTCCACAATGGAAAGGCCACTGCTCTGTGGCCTGAGGAGGCTGATGTGACTATATGCATGGGGAAAAGATGCCCCCATCTTGTACTTGGGAATGAGTGTCTACTCAACTAAGACCACATTTCCTACATTTTGATGAAAATGTTTTAGCACCCTGTGTTCGAAAGTGCTTGAAAGAGAGTCTTAAGGTTTGAAAGTTAGCTCCATAAAGCTCTGAGAATAAAACTTTCCATTGCTAGAACCTCTGTGAAAACCTACTGTTGCCAAGGGCAAACCCAGTGGTTGTACAGAAGGCCTGGGTACATTTTGTGCTAATCATATGGCTTTTTATAAATTTTAATATGAGAATTTAGTCAGATTTGCCAAGTAGAACAAAAGTGCAAATAACATGCTGTGGTATAAATGGTCTTTAAATAGACATAGTTCCTAGGCGATACTATTAGCAGCTCGGAAATGACTGAACTTTCGGGGGGAGCTCCTTGTTCTATAGATGGTATGCATCTCTGCATTATGTACACACCAACAACCATTTGATTCAAATGATCCATAAAGCTGCCAGATGGGAGGGCAGCACCTGCATCAAGCCTGATGTCCACACAGAGCAGGCTTGTGGTAGGCATCTGAAGAATGTGCCCCCCAGGGGTACTCGGCACACAATTTTTCAAAGCATTAACTACTTTATCTTGTAGAACCTTAATTTTTTTTTTTTAAAGTCTAGGTAACATCATTTAAAAATGTTCAGTTCACTGGTGTTAAGCATGTTCAACATCTGTGACACTTCTAGCTGGTTCCATAATGTTTGTGTCACCCACAAAGACTATCCATTGTCTTGCTAACCCTTCACTACTGCTAATTTGCATTCTATATGGACTTTCCTCCTAGGTATTTCATATTAGTTGAATTGAGAGGTTTTTTTGGTTTTTGTTTTTTGTTTTTTCTTTTATCTAGCTTCTTTCATTTGGTGTGTTTTTGAGTCTCATTCATATTGGAGTGTGTTAGGAACTAGCAGCCAGTTGACCCCTGCCCCCCATGATGGGCGGAACGCTTATGGTCTTGTCATCTACATCAGCCTTACCTGGTGGCTCAAGCTTTACCTGGCTGCCAGAGGACTCAGTTATGCATGCACAAGCCCCCCTTTTAAAGCAAGCGCCCCACACCCCACTCTCTCTCCTGCTTTCGGTTGGCCACCAGCTACCCCCTCTTTCCCTTCTCTCAATAAACTCCACGTGGGCGCTGAGTCTCATGTTTGTGTTTCTTAGGCATTAGCTGCAGCAAAAGAACAACAAAGTGTATAGGACAACCATATTCCTTTTGGTAGATAAGCCCTTGAGATAACCATTCCACAGTGCTAGCTCTGCCATATTTTATCTATGTCTGAGATGATTGGCATTTGGGTTGTTTCCGTCTACTAGCTATCATGAACTTTTTCTGTTATTTACATTTTGGAAAAGCTCTTTGAGTATTCATTTCCAAGTTTTATGTTTATATTTAGGAGCAGCTTTCCCTGATCATAGAGTTCTGTGATCAGTGGCTTCAGTTTTCTGGAGCAACTGTATCACTTGACATTGCAAGTCGTGTCTGAGGGTTCTGGTTTTTTTCATATCCATGGTGACATCCACCATTTGCCACTGTTGAGTGTTAGCCATCCTATTATATGGAAACCAATTCTGCCTTGTAATATTGATTTGCATTTCAGGACTTTTTTTTTCCTAGTTGAGTGGCATTACAGAGGAGCCATATTCCTTCTTTTAAGATGATTTCATATGATGTTATGAAAGATACTTTGGTGGTGACAATTGCTGAGTGGATGCTTCCTCTGAACTTAGTACACTAGTGATTTTTCTCTCTTAGGTTTAGATCTCATACCACCCTGCTTTATGTATGAGATAAGAGTTTGGCAAGAGTCAATGATGCATTTGAAATTATGTAAGTGGTTAAGTAGTAGTTTTGGGGTTCAGCTCAGGGCTCAAATTTAACTCAAAGGCCCACTTACTTTTTATGGGGAGTTTGAATCCTGGAAGTCAGAAAGGAAAAAAAAAAAAAAAAAAAAAAAAAAGGAAAGGTGACTTCTATTTCAAGTATTTCAGTCAGCAGTGAAGACTTGACATGCTGCAAAGAAGGACTGCTGGGGGGGGGGGCTACATGGGTCCTGGGAGTCTATAGCTATCTCTTGAGATAGCTGAAATCCAAGACTTCAGTTGCTAGGAGCATCCTGTGCTGAAGCCCAGAGCATATGTGTATATGTGTATGGAGGGAGCCACAGGGTCTTTGTTTTGTCCGTGTGACTTTCAAGTGGATATTGTTTGATTACACAGAACCTTGAGGGTGAAGCAGCACACAAGGCAAGCTTCAGCTACAGCAAGGCTCAGGTATGCCTTCTGTTGGTGACATTGCTCAGGAAATGTGTCCTGGACTGAATTGACAATGATCTGAAAAAACTAAATGTAAGACTGGGTCCTAGTTTAAATGCATGGAAATCTGACATTTAATGTCCTTGGGCAAATCCTGTTGTAATAGCCTCTTGTATCTTTTAGATCAATCTGATTTTCCTCATACTGAGTTAGGTTAGAGTGAGATGCACCTGTACCACAATTTTATTTAAAAAGGTCATTCATTGATGCTATAACCGGATTACCTTCTTTATAAGTCATATATTTTGACCATGTTTATTTATGAAATCCATGTGGGAACTGGTTTCTGGAGATGAAGTCTGGAATATACTACAATCTGGAAGGGGAGCAGATGTCCAGAGTGATACTCCAACTCTCTAGGTGCACTGGGTAAATGCTGGATTCATGGTGGGGTCTGGCGATGCCACAAGGAGTTCAGTGGGGCTTCATGAAAGAAATAAAGAGAAAGAATGCTCTGGACAGAAAGATTTCAGAGGAAGGTCCAGAGTAGTTCTAGAGAAATTTGAAAAGCAGGGAGGAGAAAGGAAAACATTTCAACTATGGGGAGTGGTGTGTGAAAAAGGTCCAGAGGAGAGTGTGTTGGCACCAGGACTGGGCTTGACCTGACACCTCACTGGAGGGGGCTGGTGGAGAAGCTCTGTGGACTTAAAGGTGTTCAGGCAGATTGAGGCCAGTGTCCACTATCTCCCAGCTGCTCAGAAAACAGCATACATGTCCGTTTTCTTTTGAAGGGAGGACAGGCCTAGAGGCATGAATTATAAGGTTTTCCTTCCCACAGGCAGTTCCTCGCTTGGAAGAATTATCTTGTAGTCTCTGGATAAGCAGGGATATTCATCTCCTTGTTACTTCTGTGGAACTGAGACTCACATGCAGCAGACCTGTGTAAGGTCCAACTGTATACTTAGAGGAAAATGTGCTGGGCCCAAGAATGCTGGAATATCCTGCCCAGGGCTCACCCTTTCCCCTAACAGCCTAGGTGCAGAGGGAGCAGTAGTGAATGACGATCCTGGAAGTAGTGAGCGCTCCATCTGCCAGGTGTTTCCTAGGAACTGACTTCATCGGGACCTCACACAGGTTCTAGGGATCCTGGCTACAGAGATTGATGATGTCCTGGGAGGAGGTGTTATCTTCTTGCCTTCACTGTCTTCATTCCATACCTTCAGTGAGCTAGGGAAGGGCTTTACCACAGATACTGAAGAGTGTGACCTGAAGAATGATGCTTACAAAGGTCACGAAACTTTGTAATTTCTCCTACTCTGCTCAGACTAATTTGTTAGTTCATTTAAAGTATCTGTACTTTTAATAGAATAATGGTGACTAGTAGATTACTTATAGCAGAATACAAGTAGTAGATTTTGTCCTAGGGCTCATGACCTTCTAGTCCCAGGTTTTTAGCCTCATCGACAATGTCTGTTGTGGGTTCCATTTCATGGAATGGGCCTTAAATCCAAATTTAAAAAAAGCGTTTGGTCACCCCCATAACATTTATGGCACCCTTGCACCAGGATATCTTACAGGCATGTCACTGTTATAGGTTGCAAGGTTGTAAATGCAAGAGGTAGATAATTACTTTCTATGCTGGTATCATATATAGAACCTTCCAGCACCATGACCTCTAGTCAGTAAGAGTGAAATGTCTAGTTTGGTAACAGTTCAGTTTCTCCATGTTTGAAGAATTAAATGCTGTCTTTAGAAATGGGGCTTTATTGCCTTGTAGTGGAAGGCAACTAATAACATTGGAAATAGCCTGTAATGTTTGGTATTTCTGGGAACCTCTTTGATCAACAAGTCAATAAGTGTAACTTATTCCTGGTGGTGATGGCTTCACTGGATATCATATGATGTCTATGGGGCATTCTTCCCTCCCACCCCATTGTATAGTAACTCCAGTTGAATTCCTTTTATATATTTTAGGAAGCTTCTAGAGTGGTAGGTCTTCGGTGTTAGCTGTCCCTCTACATGTTCCTTCATTTGCCTTGCCCTCCCATCCCTGTACCCAATTATTCTGCTAAGTGAATATAGCAATGAAACGACTCCTGACATACTTCTAGACCCATAGATCAATGCATCACTCAGCCCTCATCAGAGAATCTGCTTGTTGTAGTAAATGCTAATTTACACAGAGACCCACAACTGGACAATGCATAGGGAGAGACCTTGGAACACTCACCCTAAATGGATGTCCTTATCAAACCTCTTCTCTCAAAGCTCAGGGACTGATGTAGAAGAAGAGGTGAGAAAGATAGTAAGAGCCTATCATCTGGCTGCAAGGAAGAACCTCCTCCTAGTCACAACAGAGCTGATGCATGAATGAACTCACAGAGAATTAACAGCATGCACAAGACCTGCACAAATTCAAGCCAGACAAAAATCCCCAATGTGGAGAAGGGGAAATGGGTACATAATCCCACCTCTAACCAGGAAGCTATGTATAGTTGATTCCTGCTGCAAGAGGGAACACCAGTTTTCTCTTAGGGAGTGACATCGGGTATATCATCCTCACTCCAGGCCAGGCCTGAAGCTCAGGAGTGGTTGACCAATACAAAATGGACTTCATGTTTATTTGTGTATTGTTATGGTTTGGAAGGTTTTTTTCTTTGTCTTTTTTGCTTTGTTTTCTTGTTTTTATTTTATCTATTTATGAGAGAAAGTGTGAATTGAGTGGATAGGGAGGAACTAGGAAGATGGGGTAGGGAAAGAATATGTCCAAAATATATGAAAAAAATGAAAAATGATTTAAAAATGTAATAAAGTATCTATTAGAACACAAAGTAAGCTAAATGCATTGCCTTTATTGGCTGAATGCCTTCTTCCCTCTCCTCACCTCCAGCACTTGAAAGGGATGGATTGTCTTTTGAAGCCTGACTTTACTGCTGGCCTTCCTCTTTATCATGTACCTCTTAGAGCGGAAAAGGAGCCGTGCAGCTACTGTGACTGGAGGTCAAGTGAGTAAATCCTTGCTGCTCGCTGGCTCTGAGACTTTGGGCAAGCCATGGATCTGACTCCCCAGCTTCAGATATTCTACCTCCCCATTGAATTTCCCCACAATCCTGCTGTGTATGCTGCTTGGATCATGGAACAGAAAACCTCCCCAGCCCACAAGATTACACTGTCTGCAGTGACAGCAGTCTCGAAATCCACAGACAAAAAGTTTGGGGGTGATGGAATGCAGATGTTGATATAATGAACATTGAGAGAAAATGGAGAATTTAGAACAATTAAACTGAAAGATGCGAAGTTTTTAGGGTTGCTGCTACTCAGTTTTCTATTTAAATTGTTACATACAACAGCCCCAGGGACAGCTGTATCAGTGCCAAGGAGGGCCCTCATGTGCTATAGGACAGAACTGCATACAGTGGCTGCTAGGCAGCAGGACTGGCACCATGGGGAAGATGGTCAGAAGTCCAGATTCCTGGGCCTAATCAAGCCCAGCAGGGCTCAGTTACAGCAGTCTTCCAGGGGACAATGCCACATGATAAAAGTAGAGAAACATTCCTAGGAATCTAGCTCCTGAGTCCTCCTGTCATCACTTGCAGGCGAAGACAAGGTCCCAGAGATGCTCCAGGCTGTCCAGGAAGGCCAATAGCGGGCTCGTGTTCCTTCAGTGGCTTAGTGGGTGAGCTGCAATGGAGGTTCATATATCCCTCCTGTGGTCCATGGTGATGAGCAACTGTGGCCCCTCCCCTCTTAGGAACTGTGGACAGAAGGGATGGCTTACTGGTTTATAGGCCTTGTTGCTTTTGCAGAGCACCCAGGTTCATTTCCCAGAACCCACATGGTGGCTTACACAACTCCCCATTAACTTCAGTTCCAGGAGATCTGTGACACCCTTTGCCGGCCTCTGAGGGCACCAGGCATATGCACGGTGCACATGCATATATGCAGGCAAACACATAAAATAATTAATAAAAATTTTAAAAGAAGAAACGCAGGTTCATGGGCCCCACCTGGAATGACAACAGTGACACTGTTTTATAAAGCCTTCTAGGGAGGTTTGCAAACCTGGGGTTCACCTGAGCCCCAGCCTTGGCTTTTTACTCTTGGCTAAGTGCTCTTTGACAGAAAGATAGGTATTTTAAATTACTAAAATCTGTGGCAGTCCTTCCTTGACACTTTCCACAGGTTCAGGTTGGAAACATCTGTCTTGGTGACAGATGCAGGTTTGTTGTTTATTTGTTTGTTTTCCAGTAGCCATAGGCTCTGATGTTCATAGCATGTCCCGGTTTGGAGCACCTGGCTCTTTCAGGGTCGAACCAAGACCATGTGGGGGCAAACTTGGAAAGCTGGGATACTAACTGTTCTGCTCTGAGTTGGTTATTTATTTATTTATTTATTTATTTATTTATTTAGTTCTATTGAGCTGCCATCATTTAACAAACATTTCCTTGATTGCATTGAGTGGCAGAGGCTGAGGCAGTAATAAAAAGGCCATTTTCATTAGGCGCGCAGTAATGTACGGCTGCCAGGCACTGGAGCCCATTCGCCTGTCTTTCACTTCCTCATGAAATTTGGCAGCTTGAGTGATCCGGGGAGGAGATTAGTGCCCCACACTCGGCTTCATTTCCTTTGTGCAGTAAGTGCTTCTTGCACATGCTGGATGGAGAGCCCCTTGGCCAAGGCATGAGGTGCCACGTGGTGGTGATATTACATAAGCCATTGTGTGGGCTCAGGCCTGAGCCTGGGAGGGCTCCTAAAGAGGAAGGGCTGTTTTTAGAAAGCATATCATTTCCATTAGGGACAAGTGCTGGGAGGCTGTTCTACCCCTTTCTTTACCCCATTTCTTTCCTGTTCAGATGGGTGGTACAGGGCACGGTGCAGAATGCCCTGAAGATACACCTTTCCCGCATTGGGTTTTACAGAGCATTTAGGGAACAAATTCCCCCATTATATATGTTGGGCTCTGGCCTAGAGAGAAAGAAAGTCAGACTCCTGGGGAGATGAGATATACAGGATTATATAATCTAAACTTTAAAGATTCTGTAGAAGATGTCTTCTGGGGATGTTTTCCTTGTGCTTAGAGATGAGAGGGTTCTTTCTGACCCAGTCATTTGTCTAAGAGGTGCTGTCCGAGGCAACAGGAGCAAGACAGGCTTTACAAAGTCGTGGGAAATCTGCCATGTACTTGATGGGACTCTTTGTAAAAAGACCTTGTAGGAAGAAGTTCAGAAGTTCAGAACTCAGATTCATGATTGTGTCATTTTAAAAATGTGGTTTTGAGGTTTCTTCTCTGGAGGCATTTGTAGAAACTGACTACTATCCCCTGCTTTTATAGGGCCTTGGTCACATTCCTACTCAGGTTACTTTATTTAACTCTAAATTGCAGTGAATGAAACAAACATAGTCATGGCCCCTACTCCCTCTCCCCTCAAAAAAACAAGCAAGGGAAATTTTTTTAAATGAACTACCGAATACACAGAAGTAATGTATCAGAATGTAGGAGTGAGGTTTACCTCACGGCAAAATGCCATTTACTGGTACTTAGTGTATTGTGGCCATGTGATGGTGTCAAGAAGCTCACAAATGTAGCTCATATATGAAACATGTTCACAGCTAGAGGACATTGGATTCTCCACTGTGAAGACTTTATGTGCCTGACTGTTTGAACCTTGGTGTTCTTTAGCTGCCTCCCTGTTCCCTAGAGAGTTTGGTCAGCACACATTCTTGAGTTACAGATCAGTGACTGAGGGGGGTCTCAGGTGAGGACTAAGAACATGCTGGTCTGGGGACCACACTTTCAAAACCACTGTCCTGGCTTGAGGAAGATTAAGTCCTTGAGGTCAGGGATTGTCTTGTCCTCTAACTATTGAATGAGCACATTGGAGACCTCAAATGTAGCACCTTACTTTTTCGAGTTAAAACTGGAAACTCTCTTGCTACATAAGTGAAATTTTCCAATTAGGGTCAGTGAATTCAACCAAGTGTTCTTGATTGGCACAACTACTTCTTAGCTGTACCTGAGCTTTCCCTCTTCCTTCCTCCGTCCCTCCCTCCTTCCCTCCCTCCCTCCGTCCCTCCCTCCCTCCCTCCTTCCTTCCTTCCTTCCTTCCTTCCTTCCTTCCTTCCTTCCTTCCTTCCTTCCTTGCTGTCTTTTTCTGGTTGGAAATGAGCACCCTACTCACATTCATTGGGTGACGGTGAAGTTCTGGCTATTGGCTAGAAAATAAGTGACAAAAGTTTCTTGGCAGTTGAGAGCTTTGGTCTTCTGATTTCAGTAATATATCATGAGTTATTCTTGGGAGGCTTTCTTAGACCATCAGCCCGTTTCTTAATTAAATTGATGACTCCATTTTAAACTTTTCTCCAGGAAAATGATCATTGACTTGGTAGGAAATTCACATTTGTGTGTGCTCTGGGTATCGGAGTCGGCTTAGCATTTTGGGCCTGTCTGAGAGACAGGTGGGGGAATCAGCCCAGACCCAAGCTGCACTGTGCTTGTGTTGAGGATGTCTGTCCTACTAACTTGATTTGCACCTGCTTTTTTCCCCTTCCTCTTCCTCACTTCCTGATCTGTGCCCATAGGATATATACTATGGTTTGGCTATTTATTTGTCTAGACTGCTTACCAGTATAAATAGTGATTACTATTTGTTTTCCATAAGTATAATTTGTTGGTTTTGGTAGTGCAAAATGCCTTTGTCAATCATTGAGGGGTTAGGAAAAATAGGTCCCTGTGGAAATAGATTCTGTAGTTGCTCATTTATAAAACACTTCAGTTGTTATGATTGTCCTTCCCTCTGATAACTAGACTCTTTCTTCCTTTAGCGAATAAGTTGGACAAGTGACCTGGTAAGGAATTACTGGAGCACAGGGAAAGCCCTAGGCTAAGGGCCTGTTAGCTGATGCCTTGGCCACAGTTGAGATGCAGACTGATAGACTTTGTTCCTTCTTGCCTGTCTACCACTATGACTGGGCTTTCTGCATATTCTTTGCATTGTAAACAACGTGAGTTGAGCACAACAATGACACCGACATTTCATAAACGAAAACTAAATTCTACTATTTGAAAACCTGTTGCCAGTGCCTCAGTTTACTCATCTGAAAAATGGTGATATCACACAGCCATTGCCCTTGCGTATTACCTTACAGAGCTGACAGCAAGCCAGATGAAGTGGTGGCCAGGCATGCTGGGGGCTTTAAGCACAAGGCTGTGGATGAAAACCAGGCTCAGGTGGCAGAGAGATTTTAATGCTATAAATGGGGCTGTGAAATGGAAGTTTAATCTTTTGAAATCTGATCCCATTTGCTCAGTGTAAGGAATGAACTTGGGAAATCAATAAAATGAGTTAATTGTGTGTTCTCTTTTTGCAATTGGTGTAGCAGCCCTTTAGGATTTGGACAGTAGCTCAGCTTCTGCATTTGAGATTCCTGAGAGATGAGGCGAGCAGCTGAATTGCTTCCAAAGAGGGCAACAATCAGAGGTGATGAGCAGAGTGGTTAAGAGCGCAGTTGGGAGGTGCTCCCTGAAGGACTTTGTTATCAAAACTCCTGCACTGACTTGAGACTTTAAAGCCTTCCCAGCGTATTTATCTTTAGGTAGTTAGTACTGTTTTGGATGCCCCTTAATGTGCAGAAATGAACTGAAATGCCCTGAGCCTGATAAGGCCACACTTGATGTTCAGACACCAGGGAAGGGGAAGCAGCTCTATGGTCAAATAATTAAACCATTAACAGAGCAGTGTTCCTTAGCCCAGGGATAGGGTTTTTTCTGATGTGCACGTGCTCTCATCTTTCACACAAATTTGAAATAGTTATCTGCCTCCCGATCATGAGCCTTGCGGTGAAGTTGGCAGAAATGATCACAGTACATCAGAGAGATGGGGGGGGGGAGAGGGGGGAGGGAGAGACAGAGACACAGAGATACAGAGACACAGAGAGACAGAGACGGAGAGACTGGGAGAGATGGGGAGGGAGAGACATACACACAGTGACACACACACAGAGACACACAGACACACACACAGACACACACACGCAGACACATACACACACAGACACACAGACACACACACATACACACACAGACACACACACACACACACAGACACACACACACACAGAGACACACACACAGAGACACACACACAGAGACACACACACAGAGATAACACACACAGAGACATAGAGAGAGAGTCCTGGTAGGCAAAGTGGTTTGTGTCACAGTACCCCCTGAGATTGCTCCAGGGATGGGTATTTTCATCAGTTTGGTTCATCATTCTCTAACAGGCACTTAGAACAGTGTTACCAGTGTAGCATGGAACTGAGCAGATATCCTTTGAAAGGATGGGGAGCTTCTGAGAATGCTGCCTGTCACTCAGCAGGTGGGTGGTAGGGCCAGGCAGGCTCCACTAAAATTTCTCAGCAAACAACCATTAATTCCTGGCAATGAGAATATGTTCTAATTGTGCATTATTCATAGGCAATCAGCATCACATAACCTTCGTTAAACAAAACTATTTTAAACTTTAATGTGGGTGATAGGCTTAGGTGTTTGTGATTTGATTTGTGTTGTGTTAATAAATGTCTTATTGAAATAAATGGCCCCATTCGTTTTTAGCACTGTTGTGGCAGAGCACCCCAGCTCTGCTGGGGGTGGCTGTGAAACCGGTTCATTTTCATTACATCTTGACTATGTATTGTCACTAGTAATTGTTTATTTTCACCTAGTTGAGTTCCTACTAGGTGCTAGCTTAGAAACACACTGTTTTGAAGGAGTTCGTATCAGAGGAGGTTAGAAGGAAGAGCTGATACCAAAGGGCCCTCCTTAGCTAAAGGCAGATAGGGAAGGAGTCTTGGCACAGCCTGTCAAGTATCACACTGACTGAATGCTTGAAGTGATTGCTGCTGGTGTGCCTAGCTGGTGTCCAGAGCTGGGGCTACTACCCCGGCTTCTTTGGAATAGAGTCTGATAGGTATGGGTGACTTTGCTGGCAAAGAAGAGGTTTTGTGTTTTCCTCTTGATGAGAGTGTCTCTGTGCCTGGGTTACCATGATGGGTCAGCTTGAGTGCCATGTGGAGAGAACTGTGCGTTTTTTACAGCATCATTTCCCAGAATGAAGCTCTTGGTACTTCTGATCAAGGCGCTTCTGCTACTTATCCCAGATCTAAAGTGGGCCTTCAACTTCTGATCTGCTCTGTCCATTCGGTGTTTATGGGTTCACACCTTTATTTCCACCCTTTCTCTTCTGCATTAATTCCCTGGAGAGGCCTTCTTGTAATATTTTATTTGTATGTGTGTGTGGTCTCCATGTAGAGGGGTGTCATGCATGCCATGCTTGTATGTGGAGGTTATAAACAGTCTTGTGGAGTTCATTGATTCCTTCTTCCTGCCCTTACCTGGTTTATGGGGTGATCAAACTTAAGTCACCAGGCTTTAGCTTCAAGCATCTTTAGCGCCCATAGCCTTGCTGCCCACCTTTATAATGGGTCACAATTAAGTTGGCGGCAGAACATCACTCATCAGAAAGCATAGCACTAGTTGCCACACATCCCCATGATCTTAGAATAAATGCAATCATGACCTCTTTGTTGTTAAATTTTTTTATATTTATTGTCTCACAATTTCATATATATATTATATACCTGATTATAATCTCTCCCCATTATCTTGATTGCATTCCCTCTCTCTCCAGAATAAACCCTTTCTTCCTCACAAGTCCTTGTTATCCTGTCATATCTTTCCCCCATTATGGCCGATTACATTTAATTAAATTTGCTGTCAAAAGCATGGTGGGTGCACATACATGTGGGAGCCAGGTGTTGTTGTTTGTGTAAGTGAGGGCAAGGTAGCTTAAAGTGGGTTTTATGGATATATGCCACAGTTTCTTTGGAGATGCTTCCTGTCCTGATGGCTGGCTTCAGCATAGAAGGAAACCCTTCCATTGGACCTTCTGGCTGTTTCTGGCATGCCAAGTTAAGAGCCCAGTGGCTCTGAGGAGGCTTGAGCCCTGGTTCTGTTCATTGATCCCTTGGTCTGAAGCAGGTGAAGGGACAAAAGGGTAGATGCACTCTTTGTTGGCTCTGCCTCTTTCAACACCCATGGCCATGCTAGGCAATAACTACTATTACTTGATACTCTGGAACCTGACTAGGCAGTATTCTGAGGTTCTTGGTACAGAGAGCAGAGAGCTAAAGTCTCCCCTGATTCACACCATTAAGTTCTTGGACCTATTCGTACCGTGTTTGCGTGTTAGGTGTTGAGTCTTCTTGTAGTCCATGGGTCTGTTGACTGGGAGGAGTAGAGACTTCATTACATCAAGAAAGCTAGGGTTCCTGTATCTGAGAAGATGCACAGCTGCCTGAATATCTCTTCTTCAGTGGGACAGCTCAGGAGGAAATGAGTTTCTGATTTTCCAGAAGCAGATGTCACATAAAATACTTTGTGTGAATCTTGACAGTAAAATGGAACTAGTCAGTTAGCCACACTAGTATGTATCCAAATAGGTATGACCATGTAGTAAAGAGAGGATTCCCTTTGCTTCTGTCATTGCATGTACTTACATATGACCACTCTTAGCTATCACAGCCAGGGCTCTGCTGATATGTGTAGTTGGGTTAACTGGGCTGTGAACTTAGAAGGTGCCTGCTGTGTGGCAGGAGACAAATCCCTGAAGTTTGCCTATGATGCTAAGAGTCAGTGTGAACTGTGGAACCTCTGCCTTCTGTTGAGTATCCCAAACTGGTCCAGAGAGCCCATTGGAGGTACAGGGTGGGATGGGAATTCCAAACTAGTCCAGAGAGTCCATGGGAGGTGCAGGATGGAGAGGGTACTAGTAAATACTGGTAATGAGTTGGTTTTTTGTTTGTTTGTTTTTTGTTTTGGCAGAAGGTAAGTTTTATATATCTAATATTAAATGCTTACTAGCATGATGAGGCCAGTTGACTTTGCAGGGAAAATAATACATCTTAGTTAAATGCTGCCAGTAAATGTACACAGACAATTATTGAAAGGTCTCAGAAGCACAATCTCACATGAAAGCAGCATAAAATTCAATGACAAGTATCTCAAGTCCTTGTAAAGTGTCTCTTGGAGGCCTATATTTATCCTACTTAGGTGAGATCCTTGGTTAGATCATCAGAAGTGAGGGAGGTTCCCATGAGTTACCTTGAGGTAAGTCCCATGGGAGTAGAAGGGACCACGGGTCTCTTTGCTGTCACCTGGATCACACTGAAAGCTGGTTCCCTACAGCATCTATTATGTAAGAGTGTGTCTATTCATTGCTGAGTGTATATCTTTCCTTTTCCTCTGCTGAAACCTGCCTCCACTGCAAATCTTTCCCTGCTGATCCAGCCCATGCTTCTATGCTGATGACCCACATCACACAGTGCAACCATTTAAAAATCCACCTTGCAGCCAGCAAGGCACAGAAGACTCCCATCCTGAGAAATAGCTAAGTACTTAGGTGGTCTGGTGTTGATTTTGGTAGGGTTTTTGGGATGCCTACTATCAATGTTATAATTTAATTGCAATCTGTACAACTCAACAGTTGCTTTTGATGCCTGTTGCTTCAAAACAACAACTACAATTTGACACATTGTCTGTCAAATTGTTTGAGAAGGATAACATTCATAAAATAAGCTGCTTAAAGCTGTGTAATATCACTACATATATTTTGTTGTCATTAAAGTATAACCCTACAGGAATTTATGGATTGATTGCTTGACAGGAAGTTAAAGGCAAATTTAATTGTGGAGGGAGGGAATGCTTACTTGGGGGAGAATTACTGTCTTGCTCTTGAGTGTTGGTCTCTAGCCCAAACCTTGTGTGTGTAAGAAGTAGTCATTCTGTCATTACATTTCTATGTTCTTGGACACTAAACAGTGGTAGCATTCTCTTACTTTAGACTGAGCTTTGGTTTCCTGGCTAGTGATTTCTTCCCCAAATCAAGCTGTCTCTGATTTTCTGCTTCTCTCTCTCTCTCTCTCTCTCTCTCTCTCTCTCTCTCTCTCTCTCTCTCTCTCTCTGTCTCTCTCTCTTTGTCCTCTCTCTCTCTCTGCTCTCTTCCTCTCTTCCTCCCTCTCTCTCTGCTCTCTTCCTCTCTTCCTCCCTCTCCTTTACAAGGCCCATGGTTTACTGCTGAGGGTCCCTTGTTGCCATCCTACACATAACTACCCAGTTCTGCTCCTTGAGGTAGCAAGGATTTCATTGAGACCTTGTGAGGCTGGGCTGTTCTGTCCTTCCCAGCCCACTGGCTGACAGTTGCTGATTATTTACTAAATTTACTGGGAATGCAATAGTCCTGTTGTGATTATTGCCGGTTTTGCTCTCTAGCAGTGAGTGATTCTCAATCTGTGGGTTATAACCCCTTTGGGGGTCAAATGATGGGGAATCAGAACAATGGCAAGGCAGAATTTGCCTTTATACAATCTGTAGTCTGGATCAGTGTGTGAGTAATGCTAGGCCAGATACTGCCTGTGCTGGCAGAGATGAGAGAAGGGCACAGTAGAGGTTCAGGGTTTCCAGGTGGAGGTTAAGATGTTTCTGGTGGGTCAGGGTAAGAGGTAATTCAAGAACGCCTAATCACAATATACAACTGGCTGACTCACTGACACTCTCCCCTTCCCTCACCTCCTCTCTCTTCCCTTCCTCTCTCCTCCCCATTCCTCTTGTCTCATTTCCTCTTTCCTCTTCTCCCCTCCCCTCTCCTCTTTCCTCTCCTCTCCTCCTCCCCTCTTCCTCCCATCCTGTCCCTTCTCTTCTCTTTCTAGTGTCTTATCACATAGCTGATTGTTCTGGAACTCATGTGGACCAGGCTGACCTCTTAGAGATCCACCTGTGTCTATGTCTCAAGAGCTGGGACCAAAGGCTTGTGCCACCACAGCCAGTGAGAAGTCATCATTATTTTTTGAGTTTTCTCGGCGTATTTGTGAAAGTTTTCTCCCATCTTCTGGTAGACTTTACATTTGTTTATGGAATCTTTTAAAAGAAAGGGAATGCTGTAATATTTCTTAATCTTTCTTCTATGGATTCTGAATTATGTCAGGGTTTCAAAATCTAGAAAATGGATTATTTTTGAGGACAACAATATGGTGACTTACTCAGTGACAAAATTTGTGGGGTGGGGGGCTGGGAAGAGTTGGGGGAAGAGAAACTGATTAGACTCTTGTGTATGAAAAAGCTCATTACACACATTACATTATTTCTAATATATAATATATGTTATTTCTAATATATATTCTATTATTTCTAATATATTATATAATATATATTATTATTATAACATAATAATATTTCTAATATATATTATGTATAAGTTATATATCCATAATATATAATATATATTAGATAATAATTGGAGCACTTGCTGCAGAGCACCTTCTTCCCCCTCCTTGTTCCACTCTGAGTTCTAGAATATCAGACACATTCATCCCTGATGACAGGTGGCTTTTTAGGAAGCCGAGGCTTGGCCTGTTAGAAAATCTGGAAGTAATGGTCCAGCTAAGCAGCCCTCCAACATTCCTTGTTGTCACTTGGCTTCCATGGTACTGTTGTAATCATGTATGGTTTTTCCAGCAGACTTTTTTTTTTAAACCTGAATCTTAACCAAAGTTATGAGCTATAAACACATCCTTAGAGTTAGAAAGGACCCAGCAGCAGGAACCCTACACTCCAGTCTCTCCTCCCCATCACTGCCTGACCTTGGGCTTGTTCCCCATACCTTTCTCATCATCTCCACTTGATTTCAAATGCAGGAATGCCTCTCTCCCATCTCTTTTCTGTGACTTTCAGCTTCAGGCTGTGTCTGCATCTATGGGCTTTTTTGGTCTATCGTTTTTCTTCTAATCTTTTCTTTCCATCTTTGAACCTCTTATTTGAAATCCCTTCAAGGAGAGCAGTTATTCATTTGGAACCTTCTTTGTTTCTGCAGGCCTTTATATGTGTCTGCCTCATTTCCTGGACCCTGTCTCTGTGGCTGAAATTAGAAACCTGCAGAGGCAGACCAGATGCATGAATATCATGAAGTAACAGCCTTGAAATAGCCGAAGTCGGCTGGTAGAGGGTTGGGCTACACAGCTCCAGTGAGAGCTTGCCTTGGGGCTGTCCTAACCAGCAGTCCCATCAGTCTCCTGCTTCCTAGACTTTTGAGGGTGCCCTCAGTGCATGAGTATCCTGTAAGCCATCCCTTGCCTTTTCTACCTCCATTTTTTCCTCTTTCCTCTAAGTGTGTTAGGATGTAAAGTGGATACAGTCAAGGGATACCTGTATGCAATGGGAGTTTCAATCCACAGAAACTAAACAGAAATGAGAGGTGCTGAGCTTCAGTTGGGTGTAGTATTCAAGCGTGCTCTGAAGTGGCTCATTTTTAAAAATGGTATTTTTACCATCCCAGCCACAATTTCCCCTCCCTTCTATCCTCCTAGTCTCTCTTCCTCAACCCCCTCTGTTCCCACCCCCCAATGCATTCTTCCAATTCTGTTTTGGAAAGGGAAGATCTCCCCTGAGTATCAACAACACACACACACACACACACACACACACACACACACACACACACACACACAGTGTATATTTAACTGTGCAATGGCAGAAATAGTTTCAGATGATGAGACAGAGAAGTTGGTAGTGTTCAGAATACATTTGGAAGCTGCTAGCAGTTTTGTGTTAGGAGCATCTCCTTCCTGAGTGTGCTCTACCTCATGGTACATCCCCGCAGGTTAAGGGCTGAGATCTGTGGATGCTGACCTCAATGAAGTACCATCTATAAACTGTAGCTTTATTACTGTAGGTGACAGTTGTGACTAAATTTCCAAGAAAACAAGGATAGGGGTACAATGAAGGCAAATGAATAAACATACCAGGGATGTTTCCAATGGGAGCTGTCTTCCCTGAAGTGTTTAGTACTCTATCAATGTGGACATAGGAGGGAAGTAGATACTTGCTTTAGTAAATATGCATTGATTAATCAAGGCTTTTGAGATGGGCCTCCAAATATTTAGCTTGCCCTTTACAACCCTGCCCCTCCCATTGTATGAATAATAGTAGAGGACTTTGTTCCAGTTTCATTGGATCAGGTGGCCAGTGTCTGCAGCATATTTGCTCCCAATAGAGCCTTTGCCTCTCCTTGTCTTTAGCTGGGGCCCAGGCACATACCTGCTGAGTGACCCGAGATGCTTGTCCTCCTGGGAAGGTCTCACAGCATTCTAAGCATGCAGGCTGTGTGGGCTATCCCTGGGAACCCAGCACTTCTAGGATGGTTGCTGTGGAAAAGGTAAATTCTGAATTCCAGTTTGGAACTCAGAACACAACTTGTTTGCATACTGATAAAGGAAGTTCTTTGACGGTGAGGTAGGATGTGGTGGATCTTGCCACAGGGGAAGTGGTAATACAGTGATGTCCTTTTCGGATGGATCCAAAAGGGGGTAGCTTCCCTGTGCTGCACTACAACACACAGCAGGTCAGTTGCAGGGAGATGTGAAGTACACAAAGCTAGAACACTACCGATTTTAAGTTGCACTTCAGTAACTTTGATTTAAAAAAAAAATCCAAAGAGACTTTAAAAAGAAGAGTTAGGTGAAGACAGTGGGTACAGAGGCAGAACACACTCATGGCACAATAGTAATTTTTCAGAATAGTGAACATGTTGATTGTAGAACATGATTGTAGATTGACTATGCATCCCACATGCATCTGAAGACAAACCTTCTGAAGGATGGTAATACTGTACACCATCTTTCTGGGATCTTTGTCTCTGATCAGTGACCTCATTCCTAAGGAAGAGACTCAAGTGTGCTGAGCAAAGACATCTTTTGTTAATTTTTCCTCAGAAAGAAACTGTGGATTTACTTTTCATCTCTCTTTTCCTTAAAGAAGGATCCTTATAAATTGATCTTTAGATGAACTTTTTAAATGCAACTTAAGAGAATAGAATAGTGGTTCCTAGATTCTGGAAGGGTTATGTTGTAGTGAGTAGAGAGAATCAATATGTACAGGGCTGTATATGAACAAAGGGATAGCTTCCAGTGTCCTGTAACATATCAGGACATTTATGGTTAACAGTAATTGAATATTCGAAAAATGTTAGGAGTTTTATTGTTCTAAAGCCAAATATTTGAGGAAACAGATCAACCATTATCCTTACTTGATGGCTATAAATGTGTACATGTATTGGAATGTCTTATTATAGCCTATAAAATGTATTATTATATGTTGATCAAAACTAAAGTTAAAATTTACTTTTAAATGATGCTTTGAAAGGAAGTTGCTTTGTCTTCCAGAAGGTCACTGTGGGCAGATGATTATTTTAGGGAGAGCCCCCTCCCCATGATGTTACTTAAGCTGGGAGGAATAGGACTCCATTAACAAACATTGGTCAGGCATAGGCTTCTGTTGGGCCAAGAATTTTGGAAGAAGCAAAGATGCATAATACAGAAGCAGTCTTCAAAGGAAATTTATGATCTAGAGGGGTAGATAAGATAGACTTGCAAAACAGAGGCAGAAAATTCAGGAAAGTCTGAAATGAACTGTATGCTGTAATCACTTTTGTACAATGATGTATTGTGGATGAATTTGTTTTAATGGCAATGTGCTCAACTGCTTAATCCTGGCAATTAGTAGAAAATGGTAATTTTTTTTAAAATGTAGAGTCCTTGAAGGAGAATGAAACTTGTCAAGATGTTGGATGTAAAAATTGATTCTCTTTCCATTTTATTTCACATGAGTTTATTTGGAGTTAGATAGGGACATGAATCTTCTAAAGATTTGGAGTTGGGGTTATGGTTCACTTGTGGAGTGCTTGTCTGCCATGCATAGTAACCATTGGATCATTTCCCCAGTGTTTGTTTCTTTATGTGTTATCTACACACAAATGCAGCTAACCGCTTGGCATTTCTACAAGGGAGTTCTTTATCTTCAGTTCCAAATGAAGGAATCATATACGTTCTCAAAGTTTTTCCAGATCCTGAATGGTGAAAGGCACACATAGTCGTGTGAGCAATAGTTTGAGGAGTTAGTAGATGAACGCTTTCCAAGTGCTTGGCAATAGAGGGATAGGTGGCTAACTATATCTGTATACTGGAATACTAAAATGGGTGAACCAGACATACATATACCAACAGTGATAGTCATGTTTGGGTCTAAAAAATTTGTAGAATGGATAGTATGTTATAATTTACCTGAAATATACAATCAGATAATATCAGGAATTCTGGAGTACCTGTTTATATCGCTTTGTCACACTGGTCAGGTAGCATCCTAATGGCTTGTTTGGGCTGGAGAGGGAGTTTAAATGGGGATGAAACTTACAAATATGAAGGAATTGTTTTAAATTCCAAAATTGGAGCAGGCTTAAAATGTTAATAACACTGAATGTTGGTGATATGGATACTTACTGGAACTTTTCAATATTTTCAAAAGGTCTCTTCTATTTTGTAGGGAAACTCTTTAAAAGGATGGTAGGCAGGACTAAGATCAGTATGCTTTGCTGAGAAGTGCCACAGCAGCTTGATTAGACCCTTACTTCTGTGATAGAAGGAGGCCAGAGTTTAGACAAGAGTGCCTATGTCAGGTCATGTACTGAGACTTCAGACATTTTGTAAAACTACCCCTTTCCAGTACACACATAGTGTCTACCTGTTACATGGTGGTCAAGTTCCATGCTGGACACAGGCTTGGCAGCTAATATTGAAGGCCAAATTTGTACAAATGTTTTGGCATCTCCTTAAAGAACATCTTTAACTGGCTTCTTTATAATATGATTGGCTACTCACATAATTGGCTAAAATCTCAATGTGACACTATTATGTGTTCTCAGAGGAAGGCCAAGAACTGAGAAGCGTCAGTTGGCTTCATGAGGAACTGTTTATTGCCCATGTGCTTTGGCACCTACCACATTGGTGCTTAAATATTTATTTGAACTAATTCATCTAAGGATGTTTTATTCATGCATAACTGTTAATCAGGGTGGGTATGAGATCTTCTCCCTGGCTACTGAGAATACAATATGATACATTAGGTTTAAAAAAATAGTAAGAGAGCGGGAAAGACCTTTGTACCCACAAAGAGTCTCCTCGGAGAAGCTGTAGAGGCCCCTTGAGAGCTTCAGGTTCCAGTGCCAAGGGCAAGCCATTTACTGCAGCATATGGAAAGCAGGTGACACACCCCTGTGTGATCACCATTCCTCACGGTAGCCTTCTTCCCCACACTCACTGTATCTTCAACACTTTCTTCCCAAAAGCACAGCATCCCATAGTCTTTTGGTGAATAAATAGTGCTATATTTCTCCATGATCTTTGTCAGAAATATGTAGTGCCTTGAGAAATAGGGTCTTATCTTCACATTCTGGCAGACAGCCACAGGGCAACAACAATGATTTATAGTATTGGTGAAGTCTCTTGGACTCCTCTGAACAAAACTCAAAAGGAAATTTCCCATACCTGACATTGGGGTTTTTATTAGTTTATGGCTCTTGAAAGGTACATTATCATTTCATGTATAATACATATATATATATATATATATATACATATATGCACACACCTATATGTGCATGTATACATATATATGTACATATAGATATGTGTACATAAATATATATTTTAAATAAGCATATAGAATGTTTAAAAAATATCCTTAGTATTATTTCTCTCCTTCTTCCCCTCCCCACTTAAAATCCTCAAACTATTGCTCACACGACTATGTGTGCCTTTCTCCATTCAGGATCTGGAAAGGTCATAGACCATAGAGGGGAAGCCTACTAGTACCATTTTCTAAACTAATATGATCTCTAGTATATTCCAAGTACACATCCTTATACCCACAAATAAGTAGGACCCTCACCTCTCATCAAAGAAAATTCTATTTGCCATAGGTAGAGACTATTACAGAAGTCCACAGCTGGTCAAAATGCAGGCAAAAGGTGACTGTGGGGTACCAAGCTCCAATTGCTGTAACTACAACACAATTCTTCAGGGAAATTCCAGAAGAGGAGGCAAGAACATTATAAGAGGATCAGGACACCTGCTGCTAGACAGTGTCTTCCAGACATGACAGGGAAGCTATACCCATGAAATATCAATAGTGTGGTTTCCCAAACAAGACCTGGCAATGATGATAGCAGTTGGCAAACCAGTGTTGGTAGAAGAAATGTCATAGAGCCCCAGCCCTACATTACATAAAAATCTATAGAAACTCAGTGGCTACTGAGAGGAGAATCAGTTTTCTTCAGGGATAAGACCCAGATAGACTATCCAATCCCAAGTGGTCAGCCTTAAACACATGTACAGGGGCAAAGTACAGTGTGTGTGTGTGTGTGTGTGTGTGTGTGTGTGTGTGTGTGTACATATATATCAATAACAATTGAAGACTGGGTCATGAATTTGAGAGGCTAGTGGGCCCACAGGAATTGGAGGAGTGGGAATTATGTAAATATAGAAATCATGTGTGAAATTCTCAAAAAATTAAATAAAAATGAAATTTCAAAAATACCCACATTCCCACAGGGAAAGAAATGATACAGTTTCGGAGGCATTTCAGTTTTGGGTGGGGTGAGAGTAGATGCATAGTCACGCCCCTCCACTCTCCATTCCATGAGTACTATGTTCAGTGTTCATGGGTGAAAGGACACCTGCTTAAATGAGAAGTCCAGCTTTCCAGGCAATAAAACAGGGCAGATTTCTGCCTTGCTGAGTATTGCCCTCGCCTCTGGGTGATAGCACTGTCCTGAACAGCATTTGCTTGTTAAATTACCTTTGTGCACTTTTATGGTCCATTACATCACCATATAGCTTAAGGATTCAACTGGTTATCCTAGTTTCATCTGGCACACAGTTTTAGAAGGCAGTGCTAAGTGGGTGCATGGCTGGTGTCCCTGTGGAAAGTAACAGGGTGAAACCTTCTTTGTTTAGCCTGGAGATGGTTATTAGATAGTCCATTGCTACAGAAATGGAATTTTAAATTTTATAAAGCAGGTGATGTAAATATATTTCCAGTGATGTTTGTGTTTACCAAAGAAAATAAGCTGTTAGTATGATGGAGAAATATTCACATTGGATGATCTAGGCAACATACCAAGAAAAGGTTCCAGGGCTGTTAACACTGATTATGTTGAGGCTGCCTAGAGATTTTGTGGTTCTGACCTGGCAGATGGATGACAATGGTTTGAAAATCCACTGAGAAGAAACTGGTTTTGTGCTGACACTTCATAAGAAGACTGGACTGTGCCAGTCAAATTTACGGAGGCCCAACCTCCCAACCACTTCTTGAGTGGGAATAATCTATTCTCTGTTTACATCTCAGAGGAATTCTGAGGTTTGAGCTTGACAGTGATTTTACATTCTCCAAACGATAAACACATCTGCTGCTATTACCATTAGAGTAAGTGGTGAGCCATATGTATTATAGGTTCAAATTTTCCCAGAGGGTGGAAACTGAGAACTTTAGGAGCTTCTCTAGCGAGTTAAAGCAATCACTGTGTGAGTAATGAGTTCTTTGGGGCTGGCAGTATTTAAACCCAGACTGCATAAAACCATCCTTGTGCCAGAGATCCAAAAGAGATATGAAGATTGAGTACACATTTCCTTTTAGTCTTCTCCCTCTCACCAATTATGTGGTTTAGATCCCTCGTGGACATATTATTCTTGGCTCTACCAATCTACTATGAGAAAGAATGTAAAGGGGTCTAGCTTAGAGCAGTGCAAATGGTTGACTTGATATTATAAAAAATCCAAATAGTATTCACAGAAAGCTGAGAGGACAAATACCCGACTGCCTGCTTTACCCTGAACAAAGGATAAGGGGCTCACCTTTTCCCCATTTATTTTACAGATAGGAAATTTGCAGCTCAAATTGACAGTATGTACTAGTATTGGCTGGGTAGTGTTCAACAAATTTTAATGTGTTGTGGAGTTCTCCCATCTATTTTTAGAAGAGGAAACCTCATGATATTCTGAGGCACAAGGGACACTGTGTTACTCTCTGGAGTTGGACGTCTGCTACTGTATCTGGTTGGCTGGGATGTGTTTTCTGTGAAAAGGCTTTGTTAATCGTCCCAGGAAACATCCATGCCTTGTTAGTTTGCTTTTAAGTAAAAAGGTCTCCATTGGGGTAGATTAGATGTCTTGAGGGTGAGTGAGCTAGAGGTCCCCGATGATGCTGGGTGCACATATTGCCATATATGGCCTTGGGGACTATGGGTGCCCATAAAGATGGCTCCAAGTAAACCTATGTATGTGAAGAATGATTGACTATATGTTAAAGAGACATTAACTGTCCTTGACCAAAGACTGCATTCTTTCTTGTCCTTGGATGCATAGGGCTCTAATGTTCACACATCACACAGAATATGTGTGCCTGGGGTAATTATATGTTTGGTCTTTTATTTCCAGTTTCTGGTACATAGCTTTTAAAACCATGGGACTCTGGATTAACAGATGCTTTTTTTTTTTTTTTTTTTTTTTTTTGTTACCAAGGTGGCTGCAGCTTCTACTTAGCTTCAGGATGGGAGCTGGATGCCAAAAATGCTAATGAAGGCATGATTAGAGGGCTGTAACTAACTTTCAGCTCTACTGCTGTGTGTGTAAGGAGAAGAGGAGGGTGAAGTTAATCACCAGTAACCAGTAGCTTAAGTAATAATGCCTATGCCAATGAAACTGCCATAAAACCTTAAATGATGGAGTCTGGAGAACATCAAGGTTGGTGAACACATGGAGGTGCTAGGGGACTGTGTTCCCTTGGAGGAAGCATGAAGACCAAGACTCCCCACCCCCAATCCTGTGTATTTCTTCCATTTGGTTGTTCTCTAGTTATGCCCTTTATAATGAATAATGTTGGTAAAGCGTTTCTGTAAGTTTTATGAGCTTTCCCAGCAAATAAGGGAGTCATAAAGACACCCCCCCCCCAACTGGGCATTTTCAGCTGATAGGTCAGAAGCATGGGCAGACACATGAGGCCTGCAATTTCATCTCACCTGGACACCAGTGCTGTGGGACTGAGCCACAACTTGAGGCTCATCATGTTTGTGCTTTCTTAACCCCCTTCCCGGCACTGGCACAATGGCTGGGTGAGTCACCTGCCCACAGGCTGGGTGAGTCAACTGAGACAGACCAGAACTATCATCGTTTTGTTAGTTAGACAAATGGCAGGTCTTTGTTTTTACTGAAAGTTGTAGATTCCTCTCCAATGAGGATAAAGGCGTTGAGAATGAGCTGGGGAATCTTCTGGACTGTGGAGTAGGAAATCTTCATCCAGAAATGTCAAATATCTTGGTGACTTCATGTTTGATATAATCCATCTGAGGGCTGCTTGAAAGATGGAGTCCTGGGGAAGGCAACCTCCCCCCCCCCACCAGGGGTTACCCTAAATTCTTGCTTTGATGATCTATTGAAAGTTGGAGGAGGATGGGGAGGATGGAGAAATGAAGTCACCTGAGGAGAAAATGGCATATATTTTCTTGGAGGACTTTGGGAATTGACATCATAACTTCCTTCCAAGTTTAGCTTGCAATACTAGTTGTAAAAGAATATTGTCTCAAGTCTGCTTTCTGCTCATTTCTTGGTTTACCTAACTGAGCTTTTAAAGGACATCCTCCAGGTGAGTTAGAGCCTTAGTCAGGCAGTGACTCAGAGATCAAAGGCTGCAGGGACTCTCAGCAAGCAGCCCTTTGACTGCCGAGTTCCCATAGGCTGGCTTGGCACAGTTCCTTACGCAGACTTCCGTAGGTAGTATATGTCCCATAAATGCATATTATTTAGCATAATTCCAGGGACAGTTTTCACTCTGTACTCTTTCCTTGTTTGCCTCCTCCCATTGTCCTTGTTTCTAACACCTAATATTTGAAGAGACTTCTGCTGACTGGGAACTGTCTGTAAATGCACATAGAGAGGTCTGTTGGCCTCTGGTCAAATGCTATTCTCAGTGGTGGCAGAGGTGATATCAACACTGTTTTCTCTCTGGGCTTTATAAACATGTCTACTTGGAATAATATATAAGAACAGAGTAAGGGCAGGCAGGAAGATGGGTAGAGAAATGGGTGGGATTCTTGCAAGGGTCTACTCTGGAAAACTGGCTTGAGAGGCTGCCCAGATGGCATTCTGGAACTAAGACATAGAGCCTTTAGAATTGGGGGCTTAAGTCTCTTAACCCTGCCACTAGAGCCAGCTTACTGTCCTGTCAGGCTGTCCCCTTTGTCCAAGCTGTACTAACTGCCCCTACAATCCCTTCTGCCTAGTGCCATTTTATTTTTCTGTGTTTTGTCTTGTGCCTTTGCAAATGGTACTGATGTTAGTTCTTGTGTGCATTTTGTTTGAGATGATGGAAATCCTAGAGGCTTGATGGTGGTGATTGTGTGATATGAATATCTTTCATGCTACAGATTGTTTAAAATGACTAAAATGGTAGATGTTATTACTTTTTAGTTTAATTAACTGTAATTTGAGAATAGTGGTATTTGTACCAGGAGCAGCCCCTCCCTACACCAGAAGTCTCTGGGCTGTACATAATACCCTGTGGTAAGGAGACACAGCTACCCTCGGGTAGACTCTCAGGAGAATTCAGGGCAGGGATTCCTTTGGACACGTCCCATTTGGACCATTGCCCAAATGCTAAGCCTGGATGATCTGGCAGTACTCTAGGGGCCACCCACTCCACTGCAACCCCATGTGCCTGCATTAAAGAGGCTCAGCCATTCATGCAATCTTCCATTCATGGTCACCAGTGCCAGCAAGATGGTGGGCAACTAAGTAACATAAATAGTGAGGTTTCTCTGCTCTATTACTGGAGTGAGGGGCTCTGCATCCCAGGGAAAGAATTTAAGAGGGCCTCATTTCTTAACCCATGCATCATCTTTTAGAGGAGGTAGGGATTAGCCACCTTTAGGGTCAGTGGGGAAAAAGAAGGCTTCTATGACCTCTCTTACATAGTGGCAGTCGGTGGTGGGCGGGGATAATGTGTGAGCCTTCTGAAGAGGGACAATAGTCACATTTTCCCAGAATGTATTTTTTTTTAACCTAACATGCACATTAATGAAAGATTTGAGGAAAAAGACAGTTACAGTGAATGAACCAGAATGAAAGATTAACTACATTCCTTGTTAACAGTATTTAAATAAAACATACTCAGGACAATACATTTAAAATGCAAAGACTTAATGAGGGATTCATGCTGCTACCTGTTACCATCCAGTCAAGAGGAGACACCCCTGGAAGTTTGTAGCCCCATCTTTTTCCCTAGGACAAGGATGTCCAAATGTTCTTGTCCTTTGCCTGTTTTCAAGGCTTACTTGAATAGAGCAATTTAATATATGTTATGCTTTGGTCACATCTGGGATCAGCCTTGTGTTTACTTGCAGTCTGTTCATGTCATTGTTGATTTTAGTGTACTATGATAGGGATATCCTGGAATTTGTTCATTTTGTTGTTAGTGGGCATTGTGTTATTTATTGTCCTTGGCAATTATAAAAAAGGCTGCTTGTAGTAGTCTTGTGCCTTCCTTTTGATGAACATATGTTCACATGTCTTTTGGACACAAAAGTAGCATTGCTGTCACAGAAGACTCTGACCCACAGCCTCAGTGGGTCTGAGTAATTCCCTTCTTTGTATGTCTGTCTAGGAACCTCCTGGAAAAGCCTACATTGGTCTGCATCTTTTTCCAGAGCTTCATTCCTTCTTCCCTTCCCTTCCCTCCTCCTCCTTCTCCTCCCTCCTCTTCCTCCTTCCCTCCTTTTCTCCTTCCCTTCCTTTTGCCCCCTTTCCCTTCCCTTCTCTTGAGGTATGAGGTGGAATCACACTTTTAATCTCTCTTAATGAAGTTGAGCACTTCAGTAATCAGAGAAATTAAGTTAAAGAAATAAGATAAAGGTGGAGGAGAATTCTGATGGGTAACAGTGTGTGCCCTCCCTCCCCTCTTGCCATTAGGGGCATAGATAGAAAGATTTGCCCTAATAGGCATTGTAGTATGCGCTCGGCCTCATGGGACCTAGAAGGATACCTTTTCCCAGGATGCTCAGGATCTGGGACTGATTTGGGAAAGATGGCAAGCGCTGATGCAATTCTTCCCTGGTGGGGCCTCCTCCCTCCCTTTGGATTCAGCTTAACAGGCATGAGGTCTTTGGAGACTCCTGTCCTTTTTCAGCCTTTAGGACATAGATGACTTCAGGATAAAGGAACATCCTAACTCTTCTTGTATTTCTGTTGGTTTCACACATACTTTGGCCCTGATTGCTTGGCTTCTGTTGATCTCAGAAAACATGAGCTCTGGTAAGTCCAAGCGTTCATGCCTTGTGTGGGAACATACACCTCTTCTTCCAGTTCACAATGGGTTGTTGCCTGGTAAAATCTGATCCAAGGAGTGTGTTGGCTGGAGGCTAACGTATGTTTTGTAGGGGCCAGTGAAGGGGCTGACTTCCCTGAACTTGGCTCTTCCCAATCTGCAATAGGACTCTTACCTTGTGAGCACAGAGCCTTAGGGTCACAGCAGCTAGAGGTCTGCTGACCACTTTTAACTACTCTTTCCTCTCTTAGCCTGTTTCCCTACCTGCCCTTTATGTAACCCAAGCACCTCTCTAGAAGCAGCCATTCTTCAAAATGAATAAATAAAGCCTCTTAGTGAGGTTTGCTTAAAGTATAATTAAGCAAATGGTATAAAAACTTAAGATTGAGAATTGTGCAAAGGAGCACTTTAAATCTATAGGCGGTGACTGATTACGCATGATTCTTAAGCTCTGGCTGTGTAGCTTCTTCTGATTGGGCCTCCTGTTCATGCTGCATGTAGGTGTGCATTCAGTGGCTGAATCTAGCCATCTTGAGTTAAAAGTTCATTTTTCTTTGAGTTTTAAAATTAGTTTTCTGGTTAGCATATAAAGTAACGGGTTGAATCATGGTTCCCCCCCCCACACACACAGAGATGCTACTCTTTGTCCTCCGTGTTCCTCTTCCCCATTGCTCTGATGGCCCTTCCCGGTAGTAAATGTGCAGGGATGTGGCTGGCACCTCTTAGCTTCCATGACCCTGCTCACAAAGCCATGGTGTGTTATGAAAACCAGAACACAGATTCAGTGGTCCCCAGATGTTGGATTTTGTGGATTAGGAAAAGAGAGATAACATTCAAGAATCCTAACTACTGATAGATTGCCACTGCCCACCACATATTTGTATTTTATTTATTAAACTGTATTTATTCCTTTAGAATATCATACGCTATACTTTGATTATATTCCCCTTTCCTTCCTTCCACTAACTCTACCCAGATCCATCCCTACCTCCCTATCTTCAACTTCATGTTCTTTTTTTCTTTCTTTCATTTACTAGCCCACCAAGTCCAGTCTGTGCTGCTTGTACACTGCTGGGTGTGGGACCCTTCCCCTGGAGGATGGCGCCTTCTTCTGGGAGCCACACTCTAAAAACAAAACCCACCTCTCCATCCCCCAGAAACCACCAGCTGTCCACAGCTTCCCAGCTGGAGTAAGGGCTCAAGAAGCCCCTCCCACTCCAGGGTAGACTGGCTTGATCTTCTCTAGACAGCCCCAGCTGCCTAGCCCCTAAGTGCAGTGGCCCTGTCAATGTCCAGAAATCACTGTTTCTGCTCTGGTCCTCCCTGACTTCTGGCTTTTACAGTCCTTTTGCCCCTTACCTGTGATGGTTCCTGAGCCTTGGGGTGTGGTGTATGTGACATAGATGTCCTGTGTGTGACTGCATACTTCTCAGTCACTTATTCTCTGCCCTTTGGCCAGTTGTTTTTTTCATTTAACTGCTTTTCACTGCATAAAGAAATGTCCTCTGATGCTTGAGCCTGCACTAGTCTGAGGTTACGTCCTTTTAAACCACAAGCAAAAAAGAATTTCACCTGCCATTTATTACCTACCCTAGGTTCTTGTTTTGTTTAGTATTTGTTGGTCTTTTGTTAAAAAAAAAATACAATCCCAGTATAAAGAATATTATTTTCTTGAGAAGAGAGTGCCATCTTTACAGGCATTTAAAAGGAATGTATGCAGGGCTACAGAGATGGCCCAGTGGAGGAAGAGTACTTACTATGCAAGCATGAGGACCCAAGTTCAAATCCCCAGCATCCATGTAAAAGGGGGGGGGGTATTGATAGTGTGCGAGCCTATAAAACCAGCACTTGCCCAGCACTTGCGGGGCTGGAACAAGTAAATCCCAAGAGGTAGCTAGCAACCAGCCTACCCAAGATGGTGAGCTTCTAAAGAGAGACCCTGTTTCAAGGAAGTGCAATAGAGGAAGTCTTTCTCTGACCTGTCCATCTAGGTACACAGGCTTGCACACCTGGACTCACATGCACATACATACACATACCGTACAACATACATACATAAAGGTATGCACATAAAAGAAACATTTAAAAGCAATTTCTAATGAAGAGAAAGAACAACTGAAATGCTTACACACAGTAGTAGCCCAGGCTAGCCTGGAACTCATTATGTAGCCCAGGATTGCCTTGAATTGGGGCAATATTCCTGCCTCAGTCTCCCAAATGCTAGGATTAAAGGCATGAGCTACTGTGTCAAGGTGTACTTTCCAGAAGCAAACATCTTAGCGTGGCCTCCTTCACTTGATGTAAGTGTGAATGTCCTGGGAGATTTTTACCATCACAGTCATTGTCAGGCTACTTAGTCAATGACATTTTTAAATAAAATGTAATTATGTCATTCCCCCTTCAACTCTTCCCATGTAACTTTCTTGGCTCTCTCTTAAATCCATGGTCTCTATGTATTTAATTGCTACAAATGCTGCTTTCAATCTAACATTTCCTAACAGGTCCTGAAACAGTGAGGCAAAGATTCAAAGGTGTGGTTGCAGAGGCAGAATTCCAAGGCAGGGGTGTGAAGGATGCCATGGCCAGTGGAAAGTATTTCTTGGCTGGTTTGGGAACCGTTTCGTCAGAAGCAACTATCAGCTCAGCTTCCATTGGTCTTGCTCACTGAAGGCTTGTGGTGAGCCTGTGGTAGGAAGGGCAGGGGTGGCTGCCTCATGCACTTGGGGGAGGTGCTGGCTTTGGAAGGCCTTGGGAAATGGTACTATCATTGTGGATGTCTCTGGCTGGTACCTCCCTTGGCTTCTGGGATGGTGTGCAGGTTTGCCTACATGGATGTTCCTTGGAATAGATGTGTGCTGGGTGGGATCACCGGTTGTGTCATCTTGTCCTTAGTGCTGAAGGGTATCAACTGGGTAAATGGCTTCTTGAACTAAGATGTTGCATTCTTGGTCAGGAACCATCAGTTCTGAATGGAAAGATGTAGGTGACCTTCAGCTAGTGTATTTGAGTTGGAGGTGTGCTTTTATTGTCGAATACCTTTCTTTCTCTCCTTATTAAGTTGTTGTTTTTACCTCACTTTGCTGAGGCAAGGCTGACCTTGTGGGGTGTTTGTGGCTAGAGGGAGCATCACAGGGCTATCTCTTGCCTCCCCAAGTATGTAAACTCATAATTAATCACTTTCTCCGTTGTTCAGTTCCCCCAGCCAGGGGAAGGACTCTGCCATGCTCCCAGTGTCTGTTGTTAATATCAAGTGAGTCCATGCCTCTGGCTGATGATTGCTCTTTGCCAATGAAAAATAAAGGAAACAGCTTGCCAGTTCTTCTTCCTTGTTGTCCTTACAGCTGTGGTCATCTGAGGCAGATGCTCAGAGTGACCCCATCCAGCAGTGTCAGTGGAGACACCTGTGGAGAGTTCACAGGGTTATCCTTGAGGCCTTTAGGTAGGCAGATTGTGATTGCAGTCACACTTGCTCAGCAGTCACTCCACCAGCAGCCATGCTCTGGCCTTGGATGAGCATTTACTGGTAGAACTGCATGTTGCCACTGTTAATTGTTTTATGAAATGGGTGTGGTGAGCAGGAAGGACTATTGAGAACTGGAAGTCATTCTGCCTCCTGTGTCTGGTTAGGGGTGAGAGCCTGTCTCTCCTAGACCCATAGTGAGTGTCAAGACTTATTTGTAGCAGGCCTTGTTTATTGTCCTGTATTCTTTTGACATCTTTATTCGCCTAGAAGTCTGAAGTCATCCATTTCTTTTAGGGGAAGAGGGTAGTGTGGCTAAAAAGGAAGGGACCCTGTCTGTAATGGGAACCTGGGCTTTCGCTGCCATTGGTTCGTGGCCTTAGGCAGAAAAAGATGCATGTGCCTTCTACAAGTCACAGGCTTTAGTATGCTTACAAACAGGGCTAATGCTTCACTATGGGGGTTAGAGGACTCACTGACAACAGCTAGAGAATACATGATTTGGTAGCTGATACGTGGTGGTGTTCAGACCACTTAATCAGAATGTATCAATCTCATTGCCATGCAAGGAAACAATAGGCTGCCTTGCACTGTGGCATGAGTGACACCTTTCCTTTGTATGGACCTCCTTAGTCACCTGCACTGTCCAGTGGATGTTTAAAATTTAGATTCCTGGCATTGAGGAAATGGCTCAAGATATGAACTACTCTTGTACAGAACCCAAGTTCAGATCCCAGTGTCCACATAGGGCAGCTCACAACTGCCTCTAACTCTAGCTCCAGGGATTCCAACACACTATTCCTGTCCACACAAGCACACATCTATGTGCATACAACCATGGACACATATACATACACATACTTTTTTTTAAACTAAAATACAAAATAAAATTAAAGTTAGAGTCCTCAGGACCATGTCACCTACCTGCAATATCTTACTGCCCAGCCTATGTCTTCTGTGTGAATTTGTTCTATATTGCCTCTTTCCTCTGGATGTTAACATACTAGCAATACTGACAGAAGTGTGGCCATTTGCTCCAGCACTGAAGTGTTTATAACACGCATGGGCTCTCCTACAAATGCCTGAGTGCCTACTGCATATCCAGCATCATTCTTGATACTGGAGATGGACCAGTGAGCAAAGCAAGATGTTTCTGCCTGAAGCTCACTCACATTGAGGGGGCTTAGGACAGTCAGGAAATGACCCCAAGCTATCCAGACAGAAGAAGTGAAGAAACTGTGGCAAGGAACAGAAGTGATTGATGAGCCTGTTTGTAGATTAATTCCTGAGGAACAGTTTTATGCGAAGGTGAGACTTGAGTTGAGATTTGTGACATGAGGGAGACCATCTATGAAAGTTCCCAAGGCAGAGTGTGGTCAGGAAGGTGGCTAATTCAGACAACAAGGGAAGGAGACACAGGTGTAGATGTTATGGAACCCACAGACTGGAAAGATGAGAGCAGAGACAACCTACATTCAGATTTGATTTAAGCAGGGAAGCAACATGATCTGGTGGACCCTTCCAAGAAGACACTAGCTGCTGGGGAGAAAAGAGTCTGTGAGGACAAGACTAGAAGCAGAGGCCACAGAGAGGGGCTGGGCTAGAGTATGCAGAGTAAAGGGAGATGTGGCAGACCCAAGGTGCCTTTAAAAAAATTATACCTCAGTCACAGTTTCTCCACCGTCCTCTCCTCACAGTCCCTCCCCCAGCCGCCCTCTGTGTGTGCTCCCTCCCCCCTTACCAATGCACTCCTCCTTTATTCTATTCATTCTGTTCAGGAAAGGGCAGGTCTCCCGTGGATATGAATAAAACATGGTGCTTTTGGGTGGTTGAACTAAGGAGCCTGGCTTGATGATAGAATGTGTCTACAGGAAGAGATAGGAAACTGGGTAACACCTGGACTTCTTTGCCACAGTGATCAAGTAGACTGGCATATCAGTTTCAGAGGTGAGAAAGACTAGGGAAGAGATGGACTGGCTCAGAGGCTCAGCTTAAGTTTTCAAAACATTCATCATACACATTAGACTCCAAACCTGGACACTGAGTTGGATATGTGGGTGCAGGTCACAGAGAAGATGTCATTGACAAGTCAAGTTAGTAGCATGGCTGGACAAGAGGACACCAGCACTTTATAGCATGTAGCCACAGTGGGGGACTAGGCAGGTGAGAAGACACCAGGAGGACAGGCAGGCGAGCTAATTGCTCTCACAGAGCTTTCTTTTAGAGGAAGCGTAGTCTCGTAATTAACTTTGGCATGATCTCCTTGGCTCACCTTCTTGAGAGCCTCTTGGCATGTTCTCATCTTACAAGAGTACAGCGCATGCATCACTGTGATTAAATTAATAGAAACCATCTGATGGTTTGGGTGTTGCTTTCAGTCATTTTATCTGTGCCATCTGGGTACCCTTCTATGGCATCAGTCTTTAATACTGGAGCAGTAGCGAGGAAGCTTGGCATTTTTGTTTTCTCCTGCTAAACATGAAACAATTCCTTTTTTTTTTTTTTTTTTTTTATTAAACTGGTCACCCAGCTACTCATTACTCATGAACTTGCTCTGGTTTCTCCTGAATAAAGAGTTGGTGAGATTCCTTTAGTAATGGCTCAATCTTATGCCACACTGTGAACCCAACCTGTCTTTTGGATTTACCTTCTTGTCCACAAGTCACTGGTTCCTGTAGACAGATTTTTCCTTTAGTCTGTGAGATCACAAAAAGCAACAAAACAAAACAATCATCAAAACAGCACAGAGACTTATTATCGCGTAGGCTTGCTCCATTAGCTTTCATAGTTTAAACAAACCCATTTTGCTTCATGGCTTTTTACCTCTCTTCCATCTTGCACCTCGTGTTTCCGCTCTGTGTCCTCTGTCGTACCTCCTGTGCCTAGATTTATCTCTTCTTCTCTCTCTACCTGGAAGTCCCGCCTAACCATATTCTGCATAGCTATTGGCCATTCAGCTCTCTATTAAACCAATCAGAAGGTGCCTTGGCAAAGACACAACTTCATAGTGTACAAAAAGGTTATTCCACAACAGGTTCCACTCTAACCAGTGGTGTTGCTCCTCAGAGTTCTTCCTCAATTTTCTTGCTTGCAATATGAGCCTTTGTTCTATTTCCACCTCCAGTCATGCTCATCATATTGTGTTGGCCCTTATCTGATGGTGGGAACTCCCTGCTCAGCCTTTCCCAGAGCTACTGCCATTCACTAGGCTTAGCCTTATGCTGATTTTCTATAACTCTGTGGTCTTCCACTTATTGGGTGCTGCTGATTTTATGCTTTGTGTAATTATGCTATGAGCTCTTAACAGCAAATCCCATCAAAGATGCCACTGTGCCTCACACTGTCATTGCACAAACTTGTGAGGTATTTGTGTGGTATTTAATACATGAAAGCCCTTTCCCTTGAATGCCCATTTGAGACGAGGCAGGCAACTCCTACCACTAAGGAGACTAAGAGAGGAAGTGGGCAGGTATACACAGCATTCACTGCATTTCCAACTTTCCCAAGGCATTCTGAGCATGAACTACTCAGGAATGGCTCTTGAGTCTCTGCTGTGAACTGTGTTCAGGGGTGCTCAGCAGCCTTTGGGCTGGATCTTGGTAGATAAAGCCTCCACTACACTGCCCCCTGCTTTATCCTCTCAGGCTGTGGAGAGTGTTGGATGTTTTGTAGCCCTTTTTTGTAATGGTTGTTGGTTATATAAGGTTCCTTAGGAGTTGCTTGCTGCTCTGACACAGCATGTTCTAGAAGTTAGCTATTGACTTTTTTCTTGTGACACCAAAGCCTAAGACTTAGTGGAATGTCATTGGTCGTTCCTTGTGGCCATTCTTCCACTTTAAGGGCAATCAAACACTTTGTTTACATATATCATTTTGCCTCAGTGCTTCTTGAGGCTTCAGGTCACAGACAATCTGTCAGAGCTAGACTTCTCATGGATAACCTCTGGAAGAGGGAAGTACAGAGACTTCAGACTGGGGATGGGATTTGATGCCCAAATGTTCTTGAGCTGTGATGTTCCTATGTTGGTGGGTTATGTGCTACACTTAGTATTTCTTGGAAAGAGGCTGCATTTTCTGGTCAAGAGAAATAAAAATCTGCGTGCTAGAGTGTGTTCATGTGTTCAGCTATCCCTGAAGGCAGAAATTTACTGTCTTAGAGCTACTTTGTCCCAAATACCTAACAGCTGCTTCCCAAATTATCACAGAGGCTTAATATTACTTATAAATGTTCAACCAATAGCTCAGGGTTATTATTAACTATCGCTTACATTTTAAGTTAACCTATATTCCTTATTTATGTTCTGCTATGTGGCAATACCTTTTCTTAGTATGGCATGCCCATCTTGTTCTCTCTGTGTCTGGCCAGTGTCTCCTGACCCCACCCTTCTCATCATCCTTAGTTAGGTCACCCTGCCTATACTTCCTGCCTGGCTCCTGGCCAGTCAGCATTTTGTTAAACAAATTATAGAGCAACAAATCTTTGCAACTTACAAGAGAATTATTCCACAGTGCATCTCACCAGCATGCACTGAAGTCCCTTGCAAGGACCATCCCATCTGTATGTGACATAAAGCATGCCACTCCTGTTCTGGAGAGCAGGGGAATGCACATAACTTAATGTAACACATTCCAAAAATGTTGCAGCAAAAATAAAAGAGGCACTGGGGGAACAAAACTGTTCATCCCAGGGAATAGTATGTCAACTGGATCCTGGAGCAGCAATAGGAAGGAAAGGGAACAGGAAGACATCTAGAATACAAGAAAGGCAAGCATGAGCCAAAACACACAGACAGGAAAGGCAGCAATGATATTGAAAATAGGTGAGTGTGGCTGGAGTTATAGAATAGTGAGCATAGAAGTGACAGAGGGAGGTGATCACGGGAGTCCTTGGACCAGATCGTGAAGTCTTGCATGAGCCTTCTATAAGCAAGAAGGATGTTTTCATGCAGGAGAATGATGTCAGAGGATGAGTTTCATTCATTCCTTCCTTCTTTCCTTCCTTCCTTCCTTTCTTCCTTCCTTCCTTCCTTCCTTCCTCCCTCCTTCCTTCCTTCCTTTCTTTTAGGTAATATTACATTTCTATTGATACTTGATTGGGCAGTATGAGTATTTAGAGTTTTTCTTTATTTTGTAGAGACTGGGAGCCCTCAGCATCTCCGCACCTTATGTTATTAGTTACTTCTCTGTTTCTGTGATAAAACACCATTACCAAGGCAACTTTTACAGAAGAGTTTCTTTGGGCTCATGGTCGCAGAGGGATGAGTCATGGCAGCAAGTGACATGGTGACCAGAGCAGGAAGCTGAGCATCACACCGTCAACTGTAATCATGAAGTAAAAAAAGAAAACTGAAAGCATGCAGGGTTTTCTTCTCATCCTCCCATCCCCTGCAATCTGACATGCTTCCTCCTGCAAGGCTGCATCATCTAAACCTCCCCAAACAGCTCTCCCACTACAGGAGCATTCCTCTTTCAGATCGCACTTGCCTGCTGGGTGCTTGAATGATCCTACCAAGTAGGGTTTGAATTGGTCCTGGGAGGTTAGAATGCAGTAGGAAACCATTTGTTGGAGATGGAGTGGTTGATGTTGCTGCTGTAAGTTGTGACTCTGTCACAACACAATGCTGTTCTTCATCCCTAGAGCTGCAGTGAATGCAGACTCTACAAAGTATCACCCAAAGATACAGTGGGAGAGTGATGCTTGCTTTTCCTGGGAAGTCTAGATCTACAGACTGGGGATGTATCTCTGTAAATGGTACCGGAGGAAGCATGTCTGAACCTGCATAACCGAACAGCTGGCATGTGTATCTGTTTTAAGAGCTAGATTTGTGGTTGACTCAATAACTATCGATAATGTAGCATCACACTTGCCAACAGCTCACTGGTTATTTAGAGCACAAGGAATCCAGGAAGAAGCAAGAATTTTGTCGAAAATGAGGCTTTTCATGCTGCCCTAGGGTTTCTGTTCTTATCTGGATTCAAAATAGTTCTGGGTTGAAAGTGTTTTGTAAATAGCTTTTCTGGAACATTCTTGTAGAATGTGTAAGACTGTATTAGGGTCTCCGTGGGTCACTGAGCTCTTAGTGGTAAGAGTGGAATTCATACCCTTCCCCCAGAGGTCCTGAGGGTATGAATTCCACTCTTGGGGAGGTTTAGATGATGCAGTCTTGCATCATCTAAACCTCCCGTCTTTCTGACCTAGTCCATTTCCCATATGTCATTCAACTCGAATCTTGCTCCATCAGTAGGGTCTTTGCTGATAAATAGGATGAGTTAGGGCCCCGTTATGTGATGTGAATGCTCATTGGAGCAGTTTATACTATCACAGTAGATGAGCCAGAGTGTGCTTGCATGCCTTGGAATCAGAGGTGTTTCTTTTATAGTCCCCATTACTGCACACTGCACCAGTCAAGTAGAAGTATTCTCTAAGTCTTCTGGATAGGTGATTGGACTAGAATTCATGCTCTAGTCTGTAGACCTGTGTCATTCACTGGGGACTTGTAGAAGTTCAACAATGTTCAATAGCCTCAAAGACAGAGTATGTGAATTATTTGGGGTGGATGATTTGGCATGCTTGATCCTAAGGAAGGAAGACATACAGCTCCCTTGAGCCCTGCCTGTCCATGTGGCGCATTTCAGTTCTGTGGTAGGTGATTCTGTCTCTTGTAGAATATCAAGAACATACCATCATGCTCCCATGTTCAGGCGAAGTACCATTTTCTCTAAGTGACTGCTCAGCAAGAGAACTGTGTTTTTCTGCAGTCTTCCATTGCTTACTTTATTTTGATTGGTCAAATATGGTTTCTAGAAGAGAGACCTAACCCTGAAACAATATAAGTCAGTGGTGTGGTGACTTTGGCTTAGCAGGTCCATGTAATGGAACAGGTTTAAAATAAAAAGAGAATAAAGAGGCAGACATTTTTGGGACTGTGACATTCTAATGAGTGTTGTCATGATTTTAAGACTATTTCTTCTGAAGGAAGTCATGTACTAGCTATTTATTATAGAGTATAAACTCACCAAAGAAAAAAGGAAATTACCTAGTGATGGCATTACATAGGCTTACATTTGTACTATGTTAAAGACCTTTGATGCAAACGAAGATGGCCTGCTCTGGAATAGTCCTAAGCAAATGAGATTTTAAATATCACAACAGTTTGGTGAATTTATGTCTTAAATTGCTCTGTACTGAGCTTGCTCACATTTAAGAGTGCATACTGCTCTTATAGAGGACCTGAGTTTAGTTCCCATGTGTTCACAACTGCCTGTAATTCCAGCTCCAGGGGATCTGCTGCCCTCTTCTGACCTCCTCCAGTCCTGCATGCAGGTGCACAAACCCACAGACACTATTCACACACCCATCTTCTTAAAAAAAATCTTGTAAAAATGAAAAACAACTAGTAGAGATGGCAGTTGATCTTCCTCATTTTAACTCTTCCTTCCCCTGTAGCCCACAGACCAACTGGTAAGTTAGTACTATGTTGTTGAACTTTCTCTTTTGATCAGACTCCATGCTCTAACCCAGACTTGATGCAATTGGGAAAGTTTTACTTTGTGTTAAAGGATGGATGCTCTCTACTCAAAGTTGTCTTTTTTGATGGGCTGGGGGGTATGACCTCAGGCCATCATGCTTGACTTGCAGACACTTTACTGAGCTCTTTCTTCAGCCCCAACTGCTAATAATTTTATTATAGATTTGGAAATAAACCCTATTCCATTGGTGGTAAATGTGCATGTTGGTATATGAAGTTAGTTTCTTTATCTCTCTTGTGTTTTCAGGCAGGGTTTCTCTGTGTAGCCTTAGTTGTACTGGAACTTACTCTGTAGACCAGGCTGGCCTCAAACTTAGAGATCCATCTGCCTGTGCCTCCTGAGTGCTGCATATGAAGTTTCTATTATTCATTTGCTCACCGTCTTAGCTATTGTTCTATGCTGTGAAGAGACACTGTGACCAAAGTGACTCTGATAAAAGAAAGCATTTGATTGGGGGCTTGCTTACACTTTGAGGCTTAGTCCATGGAAGCATGGTGCTGAGCATGGCCCTGAAACAGTTGCTGAGAGCCACATCCTGATGCATAGACAAAAACAGATGCTGGGCTAGGTGTGGGCTTTTGTAACCTTGAAGCCCACCTGTTGACACACTTACTCCAATAAGGCCATACCTCCTAATCCTCCTCAACTAGTGCCATTCCCTGCAACTAAGCATTCATATATGAGCTGGTGGGGGACATTCTTCTCACCACTTTTACAGCAATCAGTTTTGACCTAGCCCTTTCAGATAGAGGAATTTTAGTGGGTCACCTCTCTCTCTCTCCCTCCCTCTCTCCCTCCCTTTCTCTCCCTCCCTCCCTCCCTAATGTCTCCACAGATTTATATCCAAGTTTGTTGGGAATAGGCATGCAGGAGGGACTTGATACATACATCTGCTGAGCAAATAGAACATGGGAAGTCTTGGATGCTTCAACACCAACACATTTCTCTATTGCTATATCCCACAGCCTTAGTATCCCTGCAACTCTGCCATTAGCAAGATAGATCCTGCCATAAGCCAGCTCTCTACAATGTCAGTCCCTTTCCCTGTACACTAAGAACTTCCTTTCTAGTAAGTTGTCATTTGAGGACATAGTATACATTCTATTTATTGTGTCTGTGGAGCAGTGAATTTTGTCTTCAGCTACATGGAGGTTCTTTCTAAACTTCAGATACACATATAAAATATGGATTAAGCTTTTCTTGGGGATGAATCAAGAGAAACTAAGGGGGTGGCTTACTGATGGCTAGAGGAGGAGTTAAATCATGTGGAAATAAATTGGAAGCAAAAATTTGCATGTTCCCTTGACACCCTGTGGAATCATGGTTCTGGTGGATTTGGGTTGTGAGGCACTTTTCTCCAGGGAGCTTCCACGTGTTACCAGATCTAGATTTGAATGCCTTCGTGGCAACCATAGCCACTAGTCATAGTGCACCAGATACTGTGCTGAATGTTTTTGTACATGCTGAGTCCTAGCAACAGCTCTGACAGAGCAGTTATTTCCCGATTTACAGACAAGGAAGTTGAGCTGCAGAAGTAGACAACCTTGCCTGTTGATGGGAGCTGGGGCAAGCACCTTACTTACTAGGGTTTGTTTATTTGATTTTTCTTTCTAACTTCCTTGTTAAAGGAAGATGGCCAGCAACTCATCAGTGGGAGAGTTGTTTTACTTCAGCCCTCATAATTCAGGGGGTCTTGGCTGGATACAGCTGATGTCTGGGCCCATACACACTATCTTGAGATATACATAAATGTGTGGATGAGTGGGTGAGATTCCACTCAGCTGCAGTAAAGGCCTCATTTTTCTAGGAATTTGGGAGACAATCGAATGTGACTAACTTTCCATAAGCAAGGTCAGCCTGGCTATTTTCGTATTTCCTAAAACAGGTGACTGCTACTGTGGGGTACCAGGACATTTGGGAGGGTGCCAATTTGGGGATGCTTAAATAAAACAACTGGATTAATTTCTGTGGATTTTTGCCCTTTCTTTATTGTCTCTTTCACACTGTGTCAAAGAAACATACAGTGGATATCCTTAGGCCTAGCAGTCAAGGGTGTTGGCTTAAGCTTTCTGAAGAGCTGACCTTAAATATCTTCATACTAAGGGGCTCAAGTTCAGTTACACAGAGGATCTGAGGTCTCCCACCTCTCTCTCCCTGCTAGGATTGGGGAATCCACGCCTGTGCTTTTTGGCAGGTGTCTGGAATGATTAATCCATATTGTTAACTGGATTTAGAATGATCATAGAAACCCCCCCCCCCCGGCTGTATATGTGAGGGTGTGTCCAGAAATGTTTAACTGAGGAAGACCACCCTGAATGTGGGTAGCATGGTTGCAAAGGGTGGTGTCCCGAACTAGTACCAGTGTTCATCTGTCTGGGCTTTGTGACTGTGAATGCAATGTGACCAGCTGCCTCACGCTCCTGCTCCCTCACCTTCCCCAGTGTGATATACCAAGCCCTCAAACCATGAGCCAAAGTAATCTTTAAGTTCCACTTATCAAGTATTTTATCAAAGTGATGAAAAAAGAAACTAAAGGGTCTGGAGAGAGGGCTCAGTGATTAAAGAACACATACTTTCCTTACAAAGGACCTGAGTTTGCTTTCGGCACCCACGACGTGGGCTCACAACCACCTGTAACTCCAGCTCCAGGGATTCTTATGTCCTCTCCTGCCCTCCTTGAACATTGCATCCATGTGTGTAAACATGCACAGAGATACATACATATATGCATAATTAAAAAAGTAAATACTGTAAAAAAAAAAAAAAAGAAAGAAAAGCAACTAATACAGATGGCACCCGAGTTTTCCCCCTTTGACACTCATTTCCACTGGAAATGGGTAGCCCGGTTACTATCTCATTTCTGTGGTGGTGGCTTCAGTCTATGATCAGGCCCTACGTTCTAACTTGGACTTGGCCCTAACTGGAGATGTTTGTCTTCTGTGTTCCTTTAGGGATGGGAGCTGACTCACTCAGATGTTTCTTCCTCAATGGGTTCCAGACAGAATTTATGCCTTGTGCTGGCTGCTTTTATTTCAATACAAGCGACCGTCACTTGGGAAGGAGAAAGCTCAATGGAGGAAATGCCCCCACCAGATTGTCCTGTAGGCAATTTTCTTATTGTTGATTGATGTGGGAGGACCCAGCCCAGTGTGGCACTGGAGAAAAATAGGTGGAGCAAACCAGTAATAGCTCTCTTCCAAGGCCTCTGTGTCAGTCCCTGACTTTAGGTCCCTGCCTGCTCCGATTTTCTTCAGTGCTGGAGTGCTATCTGGAAGTGTAAGATGGAATCAACCTTTCCTCCCCCAAACTGCTGTTGATCATAGTGTTTGATCACAGCAATAGAAAGGTATGTCCCTGGCCAAGTGTTTGTTCACTGTGTGTGTGTGTTCCATTCTGTTAGGAAGTCCCTACCCACAGCCTGGGCTAAGTGACTCTGCATGATATTTAGTTATAGTACAAAACACATGGGGTTCAGGTGACCTTTCAACACTTGGCCTCCAAACACAGATAGGTGTCAGCAGGCAGAGAATGCCTTCAGCCATCAAACTAAGCCATTTGCCCATCTCTGGCTCTTTTTAGGGAGCATAATCCAAACTGTTTTGCCTTAGATCAAGGCATCATTGTACCTGAATTGTCAGTGTATCTGGTGTATAACACAGAAACTCCCTGGGGTTCTTACCTTTTTATGCCTTTACACTTGTTTTCATATATGACACTGTTATATGCGACACTTTATTAATATAAAATACCTGCCAGAAGGATATGGGCTCCTCCCCAAGAAGATCAGGACTTAGAGACAGAAGCTGGGGTCTTTACTCTGGGTCTGCAAAACCCCTACACATTCAGCTCTCAGAAGCCTGGGTAGATTGTCTACTGTGTCTAACCACTGGATTCTTCTGTTTATAATGCCACTCTCCTTGACTTGGATTTGAGACCAGGCTGACATGACCAAAGGACTTGATGTGAGTTACCTCAGCTTAAGGTGATGGAGGTAGCACTAATAATGCCAGGAAGAGAATCCTGAAAGTGCCTGTGTTCTCTTACTGCATGTTTCTTCTTTGCTCTGAGGCTCACTGACATAGTGATTATGATTATGTGATTATTTCATCATTTGGAAAGTTGGAGTTTTTGTTTTGTTTTGTTCTAATGTACTGCTCTGGATCTGCCCCCTAGAGAGTTAATTATTCAAATTCAGGATGTAGGTATAGTGTCCTTGTGTTTTAAAGATCTACAGATAGATATTTTTCCATCAGCCAGCACCAAGAGTCACCTCTCTCAGTTTGTGGAGTGAAAGGGGCTAGATCCAGTTACCACACATAAGGCAAGGTTTAACTGCTTAAGTGCAGAGACCCAAGAACACTAAAATAATTGAGGTAGCAGACTTATGTCTAAATTGGTATTGCTATCTAGAATCCTACCAGGATCCTGCTTTTCATACAACATAGTGTACTTCGTATCACCCCTGTCATTCTCTGATATCCCTGTAATTCTTGGTAACTATTTGAGGTAGATACAGTTTTCACCCTGTTGTTCATCTGAGGAGAGTGGCATCTAGACACAACAGCCCACTCAAGACAGTTATGGCTTGGCCACTGAACTGCCTTAAAGAGCCCAGACACCTACCACAGTGCTATGCTATGTAAAGCTATACATATGTGAACAAATGGTGTGCATTGCAGACATGGTGTTTGCATTTGCTTGCAGCATTTTAGTTGAGAATGCTGGCAAAAGGATGCCTCTATACCCATGGGGATCACTTTACCCAAAGAGGTTTCTCAGACAAACCACATAGGTTGCTGGTTCTCAAGGTGCTTGTGCATTGGATTCATCTGGGAAGCTTCCACACTGCCTGATTCCCCCCCCCCCAGGCTGATGGAGATAATCTAGGGTGTTGCCTGGCTTGGGAATTCATAAGCCCCAAGTGACTGTAATGTGCAGCCAGAGCACAGAGTACTGTTGTCATAGGCACCCGCCCTCTAGCTGAATGCTCAGCTGCCACTGGAGACAGGCAAGGAGCAAAGGCCTGGAGAGCAGCTCCGTGCTGATCTTTAATGTTTGATGCAGGCATCCCTAGTTTATATATGGGGCTCCTCCCCAGATCACCTCTTACTTGGTAATGATGATAATAATAATAAGAAGAAGAAGAATATAAGAATAGTTCACTGGCTTTTTATAAAGGAGCTAAGTGTGCCTAAAATATGGTAGTGACAGATTCTGTAACTCTAATTAGAATACAGAGCAAACATCCTCAGATTGTTGATGTCTTACATACAGTGAAGCTGCTAGAGGTCGCATCTGAGAGGAACTCTCACAGGTGTGAAAAATAAAAGGCTGGTGGTAACTCGGTGGCAAAGCTCTGACCTAACATATGCCAGGTACTAGATTTGGTCCCCCAGTTCCTTACACACACACTCAATTTAGAACTGTTTCTGTCCAGCTCATAAGATGGATCAGTGGTTAAGTGTATTTACTGCTTTTGTGTAGGACTGAAATTTGACCCCCAGCACCTGCATGGTGGCTCACAGGTACCTCTTAACTCTGGTTCCAGGGGAGCTGATGCTCTCTTCCTTCCTGTGCAGGCATCTGGTGCACATAAACTCAGGCAGGTACACATACACACAAATACAAGAAGATAAGTTTCTTGAACATATATATTGCTACAGTTTTCCTACAGATTAGTAGTTAAGAACACATGACAAGAGAAGGTTTTCATACATCATGGTTTTGGACCCTCTGCAGTAAAACAGTGTGGTGGACATTAGGGAAGGTTTGCTGTTTGGTTTTTAATAAATTTTTAAAATTATAATTACATGATTTTCCCCTTCCCCTTTATTTCTCTAACCCTTCTGATACACACACACCCAGCAGCTCTCTCTCAAATTCATGGTCTCTTTAGTTATTGGAATATAAACACACACACACACATACATACACACACACACACACACACTCCTTAGTACACAAATACAACCTGCTCAGCCTATAATGTTACCTGTATGTATATAATCTCCAGGCTGACTGCTTGCTATTAGATAAGTTCTTCTCTGTGGGGCTCTTCTCTGGGGGAAGACCCCTTCTCTCTTCCTTTGGAAAGTTGGATGGCTCTGTCTGATACCATGAAAGCTAGTCCTCTGGGAGGTGGCTTTGAGGCCAATCCCAGCTCTGGTCCTCTGGGTATTGTATCTGAAGTGCATGATGTCTTCAGCAAGGAGGAGTTACCTTCCATCTCTGGGACAACAAAGGGTAGTCTCTTGGACAGCCCCACCCAAGATCAAAAGGGGGATCTCATGCTTGGGGTTTTTGTTAGTTATGGCCCTTGGGGGAAGCATTGTCAGCCCACATGAGAAGACTGCATTTCAATTGTATATGTGTATGTATACACAGAGATATATATGTATATATGTTATCTCCCTGCCAAAAGTTATATATCACAAATACGATGCTATTTTAGTCAGGGATATAATAGTATGCTTCCTTACAACTTTTGAATACATTATCACAGTAGTAGTTATCTCTCCCTTTTGCCCCTTTCCCTCTTCAAGTCACCTGTACCCTGCTACTCCCCTCTCCCCCTGCCCATTTTCTTTCCTGGTTGCTGCAGTTACTCAAGGTTTATTCTCACATCATTTTAATTGAGAGCAAATGAGCCGAATGTAAAGGGAACCATTTCAAGTCATATTTAGCACATGCACTCTGTCTAGCATTTGTTTGCATCACTCCCAGAGATGTCTCCTTCCGATCCTTTTCCTCTCCAGAGCCCCATCACACCTGGCTACCCTCCCTTCTCAAGTTACCATGGCACTTGTCTCTCCCTTTTCAGTCTGCTTTCTTGTTTATTTTGTGCTGGTGATACTTTATGCATATTTCAGAGACCATGCCTTACTTTACATGTGGGCAAGTGTGTGTGGGGGCAGTGTTTGCAAAACTAGAATTCAAAGTTGGTGTATCATTAAATTACTCTTTAAAATGCTGTAAATTGCCCGTTGTGTGCACTGATTATGACGCTGCATGAGCTACCCTGTTCAGTAATTTGTAGGAGCTTCAAGCAGAGAGCCCACAGAGGATAGATGTAAGAGATGGGAGGCACAGGGAAGCCAGCCTGCAGATGTAGCCACCCTGCATTCAGAAGAGAAGAGGAACGTCACACAGGTTATTACTGGAGGGAGACTGCAGAGAATCATGACAGCATTGCCACAGACTGGCACAGGTTAGGTGCCAAGTGTTGACTGGATTTTGGTTTGAAGTTTGCCTAATAAGATCTGAATGTGCAATGCCTTTCTAAAGCCACATTAGAATGTAGCTGCCTGGTTCTTCTTTCACAGCCCAATTTACCTTCTCCTGCATGGACTAAGTAGCCATTATCAATGCCCCCCCATATTTAGGAGTTGTCCCAGCACTCCTTCAAATATATATTTGATATATTCCAACTAAGTAGGTTCCTGAAGCTTGAACAATTGATTTCCATGTCCATAGTCAATGAAACTGTGTGGTTGAGGCTGTTTACATCATGGTGGGCCACAGAGCCAGAAGACAGTGGCTGGATCAGGGCAGGGGATGGAGGCAGGTATAACCATCATAACCCCCCATTCTTGACTAGGCCAAACCTACTAAAGGGTCGGGGCTTCCTGGATTAGCAGCACCAGGGCCCAAAATCATTTAGAGCATGAGGAGACATTTTGGATTCATACAATTTAACAGTGCCTTTGACTTGTCAGCCAATTCCGCTGAATGTAGACTATCAGAACAGCATAACCTATACTGTGAAGTCTTGCTCTACTTCCCTGTGTTTGGCCAGAATTATTTTGTTAACTATAGCATGCCCCATCCTTCTGTTTTGTGTCTCCTTTTAAAAGGGTAGTGTAAAACCCCCATAGTTAGATCTAAGCCTGTGTTCATCTGTCTCCTGGAAGAATTTTAATATCACTGTCAAGTTCTCTTAAGATTGAGAGGGTGCTGTTGTAAATTAGTCCTGTGAATTATTTATTATTTATAACATTAAGTCATCTTGTGTCTTTAGTGGGGGAGCAGGGTAAGTGGATGTTGCTGTAGAATATTTTCACGACAAACTCTTCATAGATGGTGGCATGTGCTTATAGGATTGGATGCTTCACAGAGGGTCTAAGTCTCTTTCCTTCTCATCTTTCAGTACACAAGGGTCTGGATCCCTGACCCAGATGAAGTGTGGCGCTCGGGTGAATTAACCAAGGACTACAAAGAGGGGGATAAAAGCCTGCAGCTCAGACTGGAAGATGACACAGTAAGTGCTGATCCTTAAGGTGGGGGCCCTAGATTTGCTTGCCCACTGGAGTTTCTGAACTCCAAATTCTTTTGCCACTGTTGATGATAGTGTATGTGGAGAGTGACGAAGTATGAGTCTGTCCACTCAGGTTAGCAACTGGAGCTCTGCTGGTAGTCGAGACAAGAGTCTTTATGTTGGAGTGAAGGGGACAGGTCTGCTGTGTTGAGGCAACAGCAGGAGGGAACAATCCCCAGGAACAGAATAGGTGGTGGGAGCCTTGGGCCAACAGTGGGTAATGTTCATGCAGGAGCTAAGTGTGCCCAATGCCTGAGCCCCCAGTGGTGCATATGCACAAGGTAAGGGAGGTAGACCAGTGAACCTGGGACCCAGGTGGCCTGAGGCTGAGGTGATGGGCAGCCATTTTACACCAGGTATACACAGGGAGGCTGGTTTTAATCAAAGTGGTGGGATGACATGCAGAACTGGGTTTGAGACAGACAGACAGACAGATAGCTAGATGGATGGGCTGCAGAGCAGGATAGAGTGGACTGAAGGTTTGTGTTGAGCGCCAGGGTCTGGAATGTCTGTATTGTGTAGTTTGCCTGTCAATTATTAACTGTCTTGCTGTTGTTCATTCTTCAGTGTACTTTGTTTTGTTTCCCATTCCAAATGGTTGGTTGAGCAACCTGTTGATTGAACATTCCCCAACCACCAACTCCTTCTATATGAATTTGAGTGTGTCACTTTGAGTATGGCATTGAGCAGGTGAATTGGAGTTAGTTAGCATGTCCCTTCACCCCCCCACCAGTTGACAGGTTTTGATAGTCATCTCTTGGTTTTGAGGGAAGAAACAAAATTGTCAGCAGATGGACTCTTTTACCATGTTGAATAACTTCCCACCCTGCACCTGAAACAGAATGGATTTAGTTCACCTGCTTGAATGGAGTGCTTTCTACTCCAACAAATTTCATTTCAGTAGGCCTTTTCAAGTGGGTGGATGTTGTTAAAAGTTGTGTGGAGGCAGCGAGGGCTGATCTGTCATGTTGCTAAAACAGCAGATGCTTGTGTCCCTGACTGCACACAGCTTTGGCCCTGAATGACAAATCCTGGCAGCTGCCCATGGCTCATCTCTTCCTCTCCAGCTATGAGACTGGTCACTGTGGAATTGGAAGAGAGCCTGGGGATGGAGATCAGCATGGGCTCTGAGCATATGAGTCTCTGTCTCTGTTGCCCATGGCTTATGACTGGCGCAAAGCTGGCCCCCAAAGTGACTGGGCACTGTCCACTGGAGGTAGGGACACAGGCACTGCATGGCTGGAGGCTGAGTGCTTCAGAGCAGTTCCTCTGAAGCTGAAGCCATCCTGTGCTACCTTCATGGCCTCCCAGCCCCTAAAATAAAGTGGGGTTGGTTTCAGTGCAGAAGCAAATGCAAAGAAGGTAGGCCAGATCTGCTAGGAAATCCAACCCCAGGCTGACAGCAGGACTGCTTACTTCACTGCCAATGGCCTCCTGTGATGAGGCTCCTCACCATTCACCTCAGATGCCCCTCCCACTTTTGCATTTGTTCTAGTATTTCTTCTAGTAAACTGTGGAATATAAATGTAACCAGGTGGTCCATTTCTAAGTGAACAATCCAGTGGCGTTTGCACTACTGCAACGGTTACCATGCTCTTTTTCCATATGGCAAAACTGGATCTACCCCCTTCCTGAACACCTTTCCTGTTTTTTTTTTTTTTTTTTTTTACAGCCTGCCACTGGGCCACCTTCTGTCATTGACTCTGGTCACACTAGCTACCATCATACCACATGGGTGCACATGTCTTCCTCTGGCTTAGGTCACTTTCCATAATGTAAGATGTTCTGTTTGACAGCCAGCCAGAAGATGGTGACATCTCTGGAGAAAAGAATAGTGTCATCTATCTTATTTTCCTCTCTAGAGTCAAGATGAGTATGGTATACTTGTGTGCTAATTCTTGGTCTGGTTCTCTGCTTTTTAGATTGTGCTGGGCATTTGGTGGATGCCAGCCTTGGGTTGATGAGAGCAGTCTCTCTATGCTTTGACCAGAGCAGAGCTCAGTACAGGTCAAGTGCCACCTCCTGTTCCCACCTCCTTGCAAACTGCTCCACTCCTGCCCTCTGCTGGCTGAAAACTCCCTGTTTCTGTGCTTTTACTTGGCCGCATTCCAGCTAAACCCTCATGTACATAGTGAGTTTGAAGTCAGCCTAGACTCCATGAAACAATGTCTTAAAAAAAAAAAAAAAGAGCAGGAAAGAAAGACTCGAAGTACCTGTACACACTGAACACATTCAAACAAGTGTGAATTTTTGACTGAAAGTTTGGTGTATGGAATATATGTACTTAAATTGCTTTTTTTTTTTTCATTTTCCTGATGTTTCTTAATCACATGTTGCCTCCTTTTAAAAATATGTTTTTTATTTTTTGTATTATGATATAATTATATCACTTCCTTTTCCTCCCTCCAAACCTTCCCATATGCTCCTCCTCACTCTCTTTGAAATTCATGGTCTTTTTTTTTTCATTAATGGTTGCTGAATGTGTTTATGTATATACATACATATTCCTAAAAATAGTCTGCTTTGTCTATACACTATTACTCTGCATATTTTTAGGGCTGACTACTTGGTACTGGATAGTGCTCTTCCTTAGGGAAGCATCTGTGTGCTCTTCCTTAGGGAAGACACTTGCTCTCCAACTCAGCATTCTGTAGGTGCCTATAGGTGTTTGTGCAGGGTTGAGGCCTGGTATTATTTCCCCCATCCATTTGGCAGGTCCATTGGTGTCATTCTTGTGTAGCTCATGTTTGACAGCATGTTGGAGAGACTTAATAGATGTGGCTCTGACATTAGTGATTCTTATGTAACATACAAGGCATGTATATCAAAGTTAGTTGAATTTAAAGTTTTCCAACTTATAGGCCGTGCTTTAGAATTTCCAAAACAAAAGCATGCTCAGAAAACAGGTTTTCAAGCTTCCCGGCTAGTTCTGAAGAGCCGTGTAAGAAATGTAACACTTAAAAAGGTAGCAATAGCCACGCTTATCTTGTTTAAATGTCCACATATCCCACCTTTAAACTGCTTTTAGTAAATTACATATATACATCCATGTGTTCTGTCAAATATTTTTTGAGCTCTCAATTCAAATGCTGAGTCAAGCAAAACAACCAAGGTGATGTCCTGAGAGATGACCTTTGGATAAACTGTACCACACCCAAATTACACAGAACTGGAGTTCCTAATGAAGTTATGTCCAAGGACAATTTATTGTCCTGGAAGAACTTACAGATAGGCCGTGGAGCAAGCAGTGCACATGCAAATGGTTGGGCTTGAGGCTTGAGTCTGCTTACACAGGGCAAAACATTAATGGCAAGATAGTCCAAATGAGAAGTGAGCATATGGGCAGCCAGACAGAGCTAGTAAGGAGACATGTGCAGTAGGTCCAAGCACTAAAAGGAAAGTAGACACTGGACACAGGGCCAGCCCCTAACCAAAGAGCTGCTTAAAACTGATACCCACACATAAAGGGAAACTCAGTTTTCTTCAGTGGAATGTCACTATGCCTATCAGCCACATTCCATGCTTACTAGTAGTTGGCCAATACAAAATGGATTCCATGGTTTGGTTTTTTTTTGGGGGGAGTTTGTTTTGAGGAGACATTTTTTAACCTTGATGGGGTTTTTTTCTTGATTTGTTTTGAGTGTTTGGTTTGCTTTTTTTGTTTCTGAGACAATGAGAGAGAGAACATGATGAAGTTGGATGGGTAGGGAGGTGAGAAGGTTATGGGGAGTTGGAAGGGCAAAAATATGATAAAAATATATTGTATGGGAAAAATGATTAAAAAGAAAATAGAGACAGAGCTAGTAAAGAAAACCAGTCTAGGAAGGTTTGTGAGTTGGGAAGAGAGAGCCCTCCCATATTAACTGAAATGTAAAGTTCACTGTCATCTTTCTCAAGCGGCTGAATCCCCACCCTTCAGTCTGCTTGTGCCTCAGTTCTTGCGTTAGTCTTTTGTGTTTGATGTGCTGGGATTATGTAATCAAAGTTCCACGTGGCCTGGTGTCTTATGGGAATCGTAGGTATTTCATTCATCTTGTCTTCTTTTGAACATTGCTTATTGTATGTCTTATGATTTTGTTAGGATAGTGGTGGGACACCAAATATAAGCCAAATGCTTCATAACTGCTCTTCTGTGTCTGCTGCTTGCTTGTCGATAGATCCTGGAATACCCAATTGATGTTCAAAATAACCATCTGCCATTCTTACGGAATCCAGACATCTTAGTAGGAGAAAATGACCTCACTGCACTCAGCCATCTCCATGAGCCTGCAGTTCTGCATAACTTAAAAAGTCCGTTTCCTGGAGTCCAACCACATCTACACTTACTGTGGTAAGTGGGGGCACCTGCTGAGGGGGATTGTCATCTTTAGCCAGCACTTAGGATATTAAAACATTAAGAACCATGACTCTGCTCTCATGCATATGAACCTTTCATATGAGACCCATTGAGGGTTATGGTTAGGGGGATTCTCTGCCAGAGAAGTGGCCACAGCTTCTGGGAAAGTTTGTCTAGGCTCTTGATTGTAGTTACTTGTAGAAGAGCAAGTCCCTTGTGGTACCCTGACTCTGGAACATGTGTACAACATGGATTTTGTTTCCTTCTTCTGCTTTCCCCACTGGTGTTCTCACTGCCCAGGTGAAAATGTAGTGCTTGGAGATGTTGTTCAGGTAATGTGCAAAATCAGTAACAAATGCTTAGAACATAAAGTCCTGAAATTTCTTATGTGTATAACCCTAATTTTGATCTATTCTCTCCCTCCTCTTCCTCACACCATTCCTCATCCCTCCCCCAGTCCCCTCTGCCCTTGAGTATTGTTTTGTAGTATGTTGAGAATAGAATCTTCCAGCAGTTGTCTGGAAATAATGAGGGCCTGATAGGGAACCAGACTGTGGGTGGGATGTTCAAGTTGCTGTCCTGAAGATCTTGGCCTCATTGTTACTGCTATGACAGCTCAGGTGTCCAGGGGCTATTCCACTTTCATATTCCTCTTGGCCTTGGGGGTTGATTACTTAGCCTGGGTGAGCTGCTTTGCTAGGTTTTAGTACTGAGAAGGAATGGTTAACAAAATCTCCTTTACCTCCAACTGGTAGTAAATGTTAATTTAGGAGAAATATCAATTATCAGAAACTCAAGAAAAAAATTCCAATATGAAGCTGTTGCAAAGCTCCCCTTTAGGGGAAAGAGCTAAATGACCATCGGCTTTCCAGTCTCAGGGAATTCCCCCTGGAGTCAACTCCATGTCTGTACAGACCAGAGGTCCCTCAGCTGATCCAATGTTCCATTGGCTCTCAAGAGAACCCAGTGCCACCCAGAATGCAGTAATGTGGAAGCATTCCTCTCTGGAGGAGCCCACAGTGTTTTGGGAAAATAGGTGACCTCATGAGATTAAAATTTCATCTGAGTGGTCATGTGAGTTAAACTGAACCCTCTGAAAAATGGAAGAACGTGTATGGCTGCTCCTAAGAGTGTTCTCCAAATGATAAGCCTCAGTGGGATTTCTCAGGGCTTTGATCCCTATTGTACTGTTTCATTCTGTTTGTTTGTTTTCCAATTCCTGTTGAAGGGGACATACATGTGTTTCTCTTCCCACTGGACCACTAGGAGGGAACACAACACAGGAAAACTTCTCATCATGGCAGGCCCTCATCTTTCCCAGATGACTGGAAATTTTCCAGTTTTGTATTTAGTCCATGGGTCTTTGGATATATGCAATGCAACTTCATGGGAGAGAACAAAAAGGCATATTGCTATCATGTCTTGAAGACGGAATTTGCTTTTCTTCTTTGTGCATTTTGTGATCAATTTGCCTCACCTATCCACAAAAGAGGTTTAAAACCTTAGCAGGATTCTCTCCTTACCAGGTCAGCATGTTTGGGTGCAGGGATGTGGGTATGATCCAGTAGAGAGAAAACACAGAGACTCGGATGCAGGGCACTGCTGTAGGCTTTCTTCTGTCCAATGGCTGTGCTTCCTTGAGGATAGTCCATGTGTATGTTGCCCACTTTATAGCAGAGGCTAAATAAGAACCTGGTGTTCACAGACACTGATTACATCAATATTAGACTTTATGGCAGGTAAATCATGCTGTCCTCAAGTTTATATTTTTTGTTTAAATAGCTCATGTACAAATGAGGGGACAATGTCTTTTCTGGACTTAATTCTCAGGTGGAGTTTTAGGTGAAAGGTCCTCTCCTCTCTGTCCCTGCAATACTTTGCATCTATGTCATGAACTCAGCTGTTGGGTGCTTGTGAGTGTTAGTGTGGCTGTGTGTTCCTGTGGGACAGCCTGAGGCTTATGCCCTCTTCATTCTTTTCACCACAAGGACCTCCATTGCAGCTCACGGATAGTTCTTTCTGTAGTTGACTGGTTACACACCCCCCTCGCCTCCACACAAGAACCATGCTTTAGGCTGATGTCCTGTCTGTTCACAGGAATTGTGCTTGTTGCCATCAATCCATATGAGCAGCTGCCAATCTATGGACAAGATGTCATCTATGCCTACAGTGGCCAAAATATGGGTGACATGGACCCTCACATCTTTGCTGTGGCAGAAGAAGCCTACAAGCAGATGGCCAGGTGAGAGATACCCTCAGCTCAGTGGTTCCCTGAGAGGGGCACGAAGGGGGGAGTGCCTACTTTGCTTGACTGCAGTTACTCAAAAGATGGTGAGACTAGGACCCGGGAAGCCTCTTGGAAACAAAGCCACCCACATTTCTGGTCCTTCCATTCTTTCTCTTGGCTGTGTGTACCTGGAACAGGGCTTGCTTAGATTTATTTCAGGTTTGAGCAATGAAATAATCCCCTGCATTGGCTGCTGCTTGGCTTTCTTTCCTCCTCCCTTGCTGCTATAAGAGAACCATTTCATGGCATTTCTGTTCATTTAGTGAAGCCCACTCCGCATCCCTCCCAAAAGACACTTGAAGAAACAAGGACTCCTTGATGACTTCTTGAGGTAGCAAGCATTGCGGGTGGAAAACAGAATGGCATGTGAGCAGCTGGATTCAGTGCTTTTCTGTTTTTAGACTGGAAGGGGACTTCTGATTGGGTGTCTGAGCAACTGTTCCTCTCTCCCTCCCTCCTTCTCCCACTAGAGTTTTTTTTTTTTTTTTATAGTAGGTGTGGATCTGTGTCATCAGGGAGTAAGCAAAATGAAGACTATCCATATACTGGAATGTTACTTGGTCATAAAAAGGAACAAAGAGCTGATGTGCATACTACTAATACTTATGAGCCTTGGAAACACAGAAACTGAAAGACTAGACCCCAAAAGCTATATATTTTAAAATCCCATTGATACAAAATGCCAAGTGTAGGCAGGTGAATAAGATGTAGATTATCGATTTTCTTGCATGTGTTTATGTGCATGTGTGCATGTATATTCATATGTGTCCACGTGTAGGCAAAGACCAAAGGTTGACAGTGGGTGTCCCCCTCAGTTAATCTCCACCTTATTTTTAGAGACATTTTTCATTGAACCTGAATTATGGATTGTTTGGTCTCTCTTACCCCAAGGATCTTCCTCTCTACCTTCTCAGTGCTTGGATCATGGGCATGACTTGCAGTTTCCAAGTTTTTATGTAGTCACCGGGAATCCAAAACCATATCTTGTACTTTACAACTGAGACACCTTTATGGCTAAGTCACTGGTTTTCTAGAAATGCAGTTTGAGGGACATAGAAAGTAATTTCTGTTGTCTGTCAGGGGGTGTGTGGGGGGGACGCAGGGGGGGGATATGTTAGTGTTTGTGTGTATGTTGTATTGATAAAGCCATTATGAACAAAGGCAAAGGTTTTAGCTTCATGGTGCTCCATAGATCATTGTGAGTTACAGAGGTGAGCCCAGGCTGGACTGTGGAGGCCTTTCGCTACTGAAGTAAGCAAGGCCTTCTGTTAAAGAGGTAAAAAGGTGATCAGATGAACATAGGGAATGCTGAATTAACCTTAAAGTCAACCATCTTCACAGCAGAACTTCCCAGAGCCTTGACGGATGCATTCTGAGTCTACATCAACGGGCTGAATTTTTCTGGATTTACAAATCATATTTAGACACAAAACTGTTTTCAGAGATTATCTCAGGGGACCAATGTTCTATGTAGCACTGTTTGTGGAACACTGTCCTGGAGAAGTATGGATGTGTATGTTGACTGGATAAGAACACGATGTGATGTCTGCGCTGCTCAAAGAACAGCTGATCTCTGGTGGATCCTATTTCATAACAGTCTTTTCCTTCACTGCTTCTGTGCCATTACCAAGGGTAAGAATGCTTTCTCATGAGAAGATTAGTTTGTTGTAGAAATAACTTGTTTTGTCATAAGTTATCCACCTACCTGTGTGGAATGAACACAGCAGAGAATTAAGAGTGAGACTGTGGTTCGGTGTTGTTTCTTATGTCACCCACACTTAACCCCAGGACACATGATTGTTGCTCAAGAATGAATGAAGAATAATTGACACATGGATGTATTTGTTTCTCAGAGTTTCACATAAATTAATTACCCCTTGATATGGGACAGGCCTCCAGACAATGTTCCATGGTCTTTAAATCACATGGGTTGAGGTGGAATCCCAGACAAGTGGTTTTTTTCACAACCTCCGGTGTTAGCCAAGAAGAATGTTCACTGACTGCTCCCATAGGCTTGCTGAAGCAGAACAGACTTTGGTCCTCAAGGCCACACTGAGGGTCTTGAACTAGAGTTTTCCCCTCAGTGGAAAGTTAAGAAGTACCTCAGATTCTGCAGTGAGTTTGGTTTGGTGCATTTCCCAGCCTCATTGGTGGGAGTGGTCATCTCTCTGAGCTGGCTGGGTCTAATTCTTTTTAAAAGCTATTTGTGTTTTTTTTTGAGTTGCTTTTTTCTGAAAATAATAGGAACACTGCAAAGCAAGTCTGTTTGCTCAGGTAGCCAAGGTAATTGAGCACCCACATTCCCCATCTGTCTGCTCAATGCTGCCAAGATGTGACTAACAATGAAAGATGAAATTGTCATTGCCTGGAACTCAGGGGTGGGGAGTGCAGCTGCATGGACCAGTGGCATGGCTCCTGGCTATGGCTAAAACACACACTCTTGCCCAGCAGGAGCTTTGCCTCCCCTGGAGATGAAGCCCAGGAAGGGGAAAGCCTGTGCTCAGTGAAAACAGTGTTTTAGTTCAAGGCCCTTGACAGACTTTTGAGTGGAAACATCGGTGAAAGTGAGTGTCCGTAATGAGAAAAGTGTTCCTGGTAAAAAACTAAAGATAGCTCTGTGTGGTGACCAGGAAAAGGGCTTTTCATGATGGCATCAGTGGAGATGGGGGGCTCCTTGATTGTCAAGAGTTGACAGCTCAGATCCTCTCCACATGGTAGGGGTCTAACGGGAGAGGAAAGAAGAAAAGCTATGCACTCTCCATCTCTGGGATCAAAATAACTGACAAGTTTGTAGTCATGGAGGTAGAGTACTCTTGTGTGCATGAGAATAGACTTGGGATGTGCCAGTGTCTGTTTGAGCTGCAGTAGGTAGAACTTGAGATGGTTTGGGGGGGGGGGGCACAATTATCTGTAAGCCAAATTCAAAGCTTGCTTTTGGATCAAATTAGATGATATATTGCTTCATTTGTTTGTTTATTTATCTTTAGTAGATTCTTTGTTGTGGTTCCTGGAAGTCTGGGGTATAAAGAGCTTCCCGGTGGAGATTTCATGTTCTCTGTGTGAGAACATCATTGGTAGACCAACCCAGGGATACATTTGGCTTGTCTGTGAGTCATCTGTGTGCATGGGGATCTAGGCTTCCCTCCAGTGATCATGGTGTACTGAGTGTTGATGGATAATGGCCTGTCCCTGCCATCCATGGCTTAGGGTCATCCTCTTGTCAGGAGGGCACGGTTCTCGCCTCTGAAATCATAAAATTCAAGAAGTTAGGAGTGGGTGACAGTTGTCTATCGTAATCTTTGTGGCCTACTTGTCAGAGGTATAGAGCATGTCATTGACTACTGTTGCATGTGAGGGAGGAGGCCCCTGCGAGCTTCATAAGTGGGCAGTGTAGTTTGGCTTGGATTTCATAGTGAGATGAAACACTGACTTGATAGCTGCTCATCTTTGCGCAGAGTTGTACTTGCCTCGCCATCGTTACATGTGATGTAAGTGTGACTCTTAGCGGCACCAGCACATGGTGCAGGAGGAGCTCCAGATGGTAGATCCAGGGGTAGCTCTTTATTTTTTCCTGACGTGTGTATGATTTTAAAACTATGTCCTGAGTGTTGCCCTATGTGCTGATCCCACCCCCTAAAGGATGTAAATATTCTTTAACAGTGACGTATTTGCAGCACTTCTTTGGGATGTTAAATCCTGAATGAAAATCACACATTTGGAGGTATTTCACTAGTAGTCTTTATTTTATGTGCAGCACTATTCCATGTTAGAAAAGAGCCTTCAGCAATGACTGTGGGGCATAAGAATGCCAGACAGCATGTCTAGCAAGGACCTCTGGGTGCTGTGTTAACCATCCCCACCCGTCTCTCAGACTCATCATCTGCTCACTAGGTGGTTTTCTGAATTGGGATGAAGTTACTTCCTAGAATGGATTTCTGTGAAAGAAGACAGAAAGTATTTATTTTAGGCTGTCACTTTGTATTGCTTTTCAGTACATTTTTAATGTGTTAAACTTGTGTTCCCTTTCAACCATATCCATGCTCAAGGATTATAGGTCCTAGAACTTCAGTCTTCAATGATTGGCAGCAATGTCTAATGCAATTGGACATATTGGGAAACTAGTATAACATGTTCTGACTCATGTATACAACTCATGTAACCATCACCACAATCATTATAGCACTTCCTTTACTCCCACAATTGTCCTGAGATAAAATCCATCCTATCAGCTCCAAGTAACCACTTTCTGGCACTGTAATTTCAAACCACCTTAAGATTTATTGTCTTCATTCCCTGCACTTGTGTGTTGCTGTGAGGTGTATGTGCATGTGCATGAACACATGTGCTGATCAATATTGTCTAGTATTTTATATCCCACTGAACTTGCTATGAATCCTTAAGTATGTATACATTTTTTGCCTTCTGAATTTTGAATCATATATGACCTTTCTAGTTTGCTACATGTGCAAATTCAATGATTTTGTTCTCAGTTCTTTATCAGTTAAGAATATGAGCTTGGAATTTCACTCAGTGAGAGCATTTACCTAGCATACATAAGGCTCTGAATTCAGTCACCACACAGGTATACAAGAATGTCTTAATCTTGATGAGTTCCATTAATGGAGGAACCAGCTGGTAGTTCAGTTTGTCTTCAAATGCCATTCATTTAATCTCATAGAAGAAGATGTGAGCTAGGAACTCAAATGATCTGAAATTTGCTGAAGCCTGTGCTTTTGCTAGTTTGATCAGCAGTGCTCTGGGCTGTACCAGTCAACAATATCCCATTTCCTCCTGGTCAGGTTCTTGTGCTTCAATTGCCCTTTTGAGCATAAGTGTGAGTGTGAGTGTGTGTGTGTGTGTACACATGCATGAGTGTCTCTGTGTGTATGTGCCTATGTGTGCACATGTGTGTGCCTTCTCAGGCTCCTGGAAGGCACAGAAGGGTTCAACTGTGTAGAGTGACTGAGCCCTGTGTTGGGCTATGCTCTAGAGAGGTGGGCTCTTGAGCACTTGAGTTTATTTCATACTGTTCTCATTATATAGACTTTTTCTGGTGTCAAAGTCAAGCTTGTCACCCCCTATGCATCTCTGAAATTAATAATGTGGTGACATGTAAGCAAGATTCGTTTTTCAAGGTGTCAGAAATGGTTTTCGGTGAAAACGGCTAATAGAAGCTGAAGTTGGACAGGATGGGATGGTGTTTCTTTCTATTTATATCACAGTAATGCCTTTTCATGCTGTGGTAACCACTCTTTTTCTTTCTCAGCTACATATTTCCACCTGCATATCCCAGAAGACAGAGCAGCTGTGAACCATGCATGCTGACATGCCTGATTGTAATAGCAAAGGAAGGTGTATGAAGAAAGGTGGATAAACTAGGGTCCCAAGGACAGGGATAACATCTGGTTTCTCAAACCAGGATGCTGTGTGTGTGTGTGTGGCAAAGGGTACAGTCTGGTGGGGTGATGACCAAGCTCTGCTGATCCACCTCACTGTTGTCCTTAGGGCGTCATCATCAAAAGAATAGAGGTGTAATGTCTACCTTATGATTAAACAGGTTGATAAGTACAAGTGCTTTTGTGTGACTTGTAGCACAGGGCATTCATTGAATATAAGACATGGTGTTGGTAGTGATGACATGGAGAGTAATATGTGATTTGTGCCATGATAGTACAGTGCCCTAGAGGAGATGGTACTCAGAGGAGAATTCAAAATTGGGTAGGTGTTACATGACTTTTCCTGGGGAGATGTGAGCAAATGTCTATTCACCCCAGATAAAGTACCAATTAGCAGACCAAAGAAATAATTCCACCCAAGCCTAGCTTAGTGAAACAGCAAGTTTATTGAGCATGTGTAGGAATATGGGTGAAAGGTTGCTTGCAGGAACATGGATGACTCAAAGGCAGCTGAAGCTTCAAAAAGCCCACCGCAGCATAGGAGACAGCTCACAAAAGATGTGTCCCTGGAGCTGCCTGAAAATCTCACAGTTCTGAGAGTCTTCTTCTCAGTTATTATTACTATTTATATAACCTTAGGGAAGGGCCCTTGAGAATCTTGTAAGTTTCAGGAACTTCAAGAGACTTGTAAGTTTACTTAGTTTGGGGATTGTAAGCAGCCTTTTTCAGGATGGAATGTTCCAGTTTAGAGGAAATTGCTACACTTCCTTAGGACCCCTTGGTTGATAGCCTCAAAGCTGATGTTACTTTGAGTCTTATGAATGAAGAGCCACCCATGGCCTTCCTGTTCTATGTGCCCTGTGAAGTTCTTGTAGACTTTCTCATAAACTCCTTGGAAACCACAAGTAACTTCTATAATTCCAGATTTTTTTGCTTGTTTAGACAGCTTATTATTTTGTAACCTAGGCTGTCCTCTATGTTGGTGAGGTTAACCTGAAACTTGCTACAGTCCTCCTAGGGGCTATTACAGGTAATACCACCAGACCTAACTCTACAATTCTGATTTTAATCTGTCTAGGGGAGCATGGTGCTATTCTTAAATATGTTTAACAGCTTTTGGTTTTATGATCTGAGAAACTGAACTTTGAGTGCCCAGGCATTCCTATGGTAGAGTCTGGGGCAATACCAACCACATGATCATCACCAATAGGTAAGTGGATCTGTAAGATTGAGCAGCCATCTCTTATACTCCAATTATCTTATAGCAAGTAGCTTGAGAGAGCTCTCACCTGAGACCTGTGTTAGAGGCCGGAAAATGGCTTTTCACAAATGGCAATGGCCTTCAATCTGCATAAGTACAGTAGGTTTTGGGGGATGATTCAACTAGTTATGTGTGGAAAATACATTAAAAGTTTTCTTCCATGTCTTTAAATTTTGAGGTGTCATTTATATATTTGTAATTGTGTAATAATATGGTGGCATAGAAAAATAATGTATTGGAGGTGAACATGCCATATTAGTAATTTTGAAAAGGTTCAAGTCTTTGGGCTAGTGTTTAGGGAACTTCTAGGATGGATTAGCTTCTGTGGGTCAGGGTATTCAGAGCTAGTGTTCATGGAGTCCTTGTGATGGGTTTTGATCACCCCTGCCCCCAAGCCTTCATGTTCTGCTGGGTTGCTTTTGACACCTCACTGTGAAGTAATGGTCAAGGAAAGGGGTCTCCGAATTTGAAAACAAGTTAGATGGTGGGATCCTCCAACTTTATCAGCTGCCCTGGATGCATCAGGGAACCCCTGGGAAGACTTTAAAGTACTGAGATTGCAGCCTAGCAATGCCATGGGGCAGCCCATGTGTGTGTGTCCTTCAGGGACTCCGAGGACAAGCTTAAACAACAAATGCCAGTTATGGCTGTCTGGCCCCCACCTGTGTTAGAGATCAATGATGCTAGATGCCCAAGAGGCAGCACCTGCGGCTAAAAGATGGCAAGTTAATTTGCTGGTCCTCTACATTCCCAGAACCAAAGAATAAAATGCTTCATGATCGAATGATTTATTCTTAAAAAGATGTCCTCTTTTGGAAAAAAAAGGGGGGGGAGTTAACATCCTTATAAGAACCAACACCAAGAATATGTATATATAATTATGGGATTTCTTTTTAGATTATGCCTTGAACCTAGTAGCAAAGATGGAGGAGGAGAAAATTTGCGTACTATGTAACCTTTCTGATCACTGGCCTTTACTAGCTAAGAATAGCTAGTTTTCCTGGGAGATTGCTGAAGGCCTGCTGATGTAGGTGTGAACTAGTTAGTTCTCTCATTACTTTTAGCTGGTGTGGGTCAGGGGAGGGGGCGGGCAGGGGAGCACTCTTCAGTTGGGGTGCTCAGGATCAATGCTCACTCTGGTTTGTTCTGTTTCCCCACTGGGTCACTGGGCTCCCAGAGAGTCATTCCATTCGTCATTGCCCTTATTGATCCATCATAATTACCTGACATGTACAAATCCAGCTCAGCAGTCACCAGCAGAGATTTTTCTTCCCAATTGTGCAGGGTTGCCATTTCCACAGTATTGCTCATTTTACTTTCTCACATTTATAGATTCTCTTATATTTTATCTTGTAGTGTGTGTGTGTGTGTGTGTGTTGATATGATGTACTGTGTGTGAGGAGTGTGTCTCTTCCTGACAGAGGAAGACTTTTGAGGTCACATCATCTGGGACAAAACATTTCTTCCTCAGCATTTTCATTTTCAGTGTGTGATAACTCAGTCTGGTGGAAACTTGCAGTTCCCTCTGGACTCGGCCGCTCCACTCTTTGGAAGCACTCCAAGGTGGACAGACATCTGCAACCCCACTACTCCTGCCCTAGCATCTGCCTCCTAATGAAGCAACTGGGGATGAACATTTGTCTTGTCTTCACCAGATTGAACTCTTCCTGCTCTGATTACCATCTGTCATGTGAGAGCTTACCATTCTGAGAGACTTGACTGGGTGTATATTCCAGCCTTTTCTAACTATCCTATATGGTTGCTTCCATACTTGAACTAGAATCCCAGCTTTAGTCTATCTAGAGTGGAGGATTGTGACTCTGTTCCATTCTCCTGTGTCTCCAGACTCTGGTCGCTCTGACGTTGGTTGGTAAAGCATTGCTGTAGAATATTCTGGGTGCCCATCATGGTTATAAATGGTCTTGCACCATAGCTAAGTAGCCATGTCTTTGCTATAACTAGGCTTTATGTTCTTCTAGCACTCTTTCTGCTATAGAGTTGATCTGATGGGGCAATGTGCTTAGAGATAATGACATCAGTCTTTGTTATCCTAGTGGTCAGTTGCCCAAAAAAGTTTTTTTTTTTTTTTTTTTTAATAGGACAGAGCAGGGGTGTTCATTTAGCTGAGTCATACATAGTTCTAGAGCAATGGCTTACTCTTGAGAAGGAAGACCCTGTTTAACTTTGACAACAAACATTTCTACCCTCACCCAGCACATCCCATGGGTTCATTATATACTGCTTCCCATGGCTTCCATCTGCTGTTACACACACAAACCAGAGGTATCAAAACCAAACCCAGCCTTTCCTGAGAGGTTTGCCTTTTTAAGTCTGTCCCGTGGGATTCCCCCTAAATCTTTTCTAAATCTGAGAAGTGGGGATAAAGGCTCAAACAGGGAATGATTGTTCTTTGTTTCTGCCCCCTTTTCTTCAGGCTCTCCTCAGCCAGTGGGATCCATATCATGCCATATTCTGAACTCTCTCTGGCCATGATGTTTATTGAATCTGCAGACTTGACTCACAGTAGCCAAGCTGAAACTAATAGACATTGAAACATTGCATCTCCACACCCACTGGCAGAATTTCAAGGCAGTCATGCTAGGAACCAAAATGTTTATTTTGGTCATCAAAGGCTGAACCATGTGGCACCTTTCATTCATCTTTGTCTTCCTACTATAACAATCCTAATCTTCTGTGACAGATTAATGCCCTGAGTTGAAAAAGGAGGATGTTATATAGAAGAAATGTGGGAGAGATAAACATATTACTATACTTCAAAATTATTTCCCCACATTGTTGGTTTGCATGATAATGAGAGGGAATGTCCCTGCTATGCTGAGTGATGTATGGGTGTTGATTAATCGACTAGGACTTAGTTTCATAGGTTGGTAGTAAAACCATGGAGAAATTACCCATCTCTAAGGCACATGACTGGTAGCTGTCAGAGACCTGTGGACTTGGAAGCCATAACCCCAGCCCCCATGCTGGTTATAGATCTGTGTTGCTGACTTTGGACAGTGGGTAGATGGAAATTCTGTCTGCTGAGACCAGGGAAGTAGGAAGGAGGATGAAGGGAGGCTCTTGAGGAAAGGAAAGAAAGTATTTATTGAAGCCATTTCTATTTTAGATCCCCTACTCCTGTCACTCAAGGAGAGGGGGCTCATAGCTGAATGCAGTATGCAGTTCAGGGAGCTCTTGGCCTATGCATGGTACCCAACCTTGGGAACTGATGGTTCCCAGTAGGGAGAGTGTGTGGGGATGAGGAAGTTACCACTCAGATTTAACCCTGAGAACAATCAATGTTTGAATCTCTGATAAAGGAAGAAGAGGAACCCACATGCAAATTTCCAACCTGGTGAGTAACTCTCAGCTGAGCTGAGGGGTTTCTAGTTGTCATCTCCAAAGAGCATCACCTGCATCCTGACTAATTAGCAAGTTCCAGTGGATCGTTTTCACAACTGCAGGACAGCCAGTCTACTGGGAAGCCAAGTGTGTTGCAGCCACCTTGCTACTGATGGCTGCTCCAACAATGTCACAATGCAGATGACACTTCTCCCTTGATGTGTACCTACATGTCCCTATATGTGGCCTGGGAGGGCAGGGTGAGTTTTCCTCTCCTCTGTCTGCATATTTCCCTCTCCACTCAGTACCTGACTGGTAGGCTTGAGTGACAGAGTGCCCTGCGTATCAGGGTCCACATGGAATGAACAGCTTTTGAAACTGTCTGGATAGACAACTTTGTCACATTAGTGAGCTGACTGCCCAGAGATTTTTCTGCTGGAAAATATCCATCTCCTGGCCTGTCACTTTGTTTAAAGTGTTACTTTTGCTGTCAGCTCTGAGTCAAAAGCTATTAAAATACACGTTGTCTCTAAGATGGAAAATGCCATTTATGTCACACCTCTGAAATGTTACTCAGGTCTCTTGTCTGTCTTCCCCTGGGTCAAAGCCACATTCCCTGAGGCTTGTCTTTGTCTGTCTGTCTCTGTTCCCAAATCCATCCTGGTCTGTCTTTGTAAGGTAAATAATTTCAGTCTCTGAAAATGCTGATAGGCATGAGTCAGCAGGAGGGAGAGCTTAGGCCAAGAGGCAGAGGCAAGTACAGCAGGTCATGAGGACAGTGACAGAGAAGGGTGAGAGCTCAAAGGCTGAAGGCCCCTCATGGAGAAGATGGGCTCCTTCTGTTGCTATGGGAAGGACAGGATGGATCATTTAAAATTTAATGTGAAATGGAATTTCTAGAAGTCAAAGGTAAACTGGTCTAGTGAGAAACATCATAGTTGCTTAAACATTTAATTTGCTTAATGTTTACAGTAAGGGAGTGCCATTCTGTTTGTCAGACAGAACACCTTGGAGTTCTGTTTTGCCGCATCAGCTTTAAAATATAGTTTGGGGTGAGATGTTCTCAAGGTCCCACCACTAGCTGAGGAGCTATTGACAGTTGATGACTGCTGAGGAACTGAGAGTCACTTTTCTTTAGGATCTTGGCCACTGAGAGCAAGGTGACCTTGTGGCTGTTCAGATATAGGTCGTGCTAATTAAACGCAGTGAACACAGCGGGTTAAAATGTAAATAAGCAAAAAACTATAAAAGCAGGAAAAAGTTTTTTCTCTTTGGTGCAAGGTGAAATTGGAACTGCTTCTGAATTATAGTCAGTGTAGAAGGGTTGATGAAGTGGACCAGAAGTTGAGGGGGAGGTCCCAGAATTTTTCCCCCTTTTTTGTTAAGCTCTGTAATAATCTTTATATATACACAGGCAGTGAGATCCTGGATAAATAATGTGTGAATGTTATATTCCTTGTAGTATTGATGTCTCCTGTAATCCTGGGCTGCATGAGAATAAGTCATGTACATTTAGAGAAATTAAAATTTGCAGCTGAACTGCAGTGATTGGCATAGCCAGTGCACCAGCGATCCTAAGGTGACCTAGTAGCTGGACAAAGGGGTTGTATCCTAAGGGATGGGTAACTGAGGGTGGGGGCTGCAGGGTTTTCTGAGAGCTTGCAACAGATGAGCGTGGTCATTTGGGTTGGGATATTGAGGACATTGTCCAACTAAACACTGGCTTCCAAGAGATTGGACCATAGGACAAAAGAGTTTTAATGAGTGGAATAGATCCAAAAGTTAGGATTGTATTTTATGGAGTATCTTAGGGTTACTGTTGCTATGATGAAACACTATGACCAAAAGCAACTTGGGAAGGAAAGGATTTATTTGGCTTACACTTTCAATTACTGTTCATCAAAGGAAACCACGAAAACAACTCAAACAGGGTGGGAACCTAGAGGTAGGATCTGATGCAGAGGCCATAGAGCAGTGCTGCTTACTGGTTTGCTCCTCAGAGCTTGCTCAGCCTACTTTCTTAGAACCAGCCCACCAGATCAGTGGTGTCCCCACAATCAATGGGTTGGGCCCTCCCCCATCACTCACTAATTAATAAAATGCCCATTAGGCTTGCTTATAGCCCATCTTATGGAAGCATTTTGTTAATTGAGGCTTTCTCTGAGATGATCATAGCTTGTGTCAAATTGATACAAAACTAGCCAGTACAATTGACCCCAAGGAAATGAAAACATACACCCATACAAAACCCACCCATAAATATATCCTTATTCATCATTGCCCAAAGTAGAAATAATCTATCAGCTGAAGATGGATTAACAAGATGCAAGTTACATATACCATGGAAAATTATGGGTTTTTTTGGGGGGGGAAGTTTATTGAAGAAAAGTACTGACATATAGTATAGATGATCCTCAAGAAAAGCACATTGAAAGGAATCAGTTGGTCACGGGAGGAAACATGATATATTTCATGTACATAAAATGCCCGAATAGACAAATCTGTAGATGCAGTAAGTTCATTGGAGTAGGGTAGGGTATGAGGACTACTACCAATGGAAGGCAGCTGATAATAATAGACACGGGAATGGTGGAAATGTTAAAAGGTAATTTGGTGGTTGTTCCACTGTGTAAATGGTATGACATATGCATTATATCTCAGAAAACATCACTAACTCTGTGAGTAGTATTTGCAGTTTGGGAAAACAGGGCAAAAAAGGGGGTCTCATGGCTGGTATCATTTGAGACCTAAGTAGGTGAGGTTCAGACTGGTTGGATGGAGGGAGAGATGCAGGTGTGAATGATTTTAAATTGTACAGAATCTATTCCAATATTTGTTTGGATTTCTTCGAGCCCACCCCAGTGTCCTTAAGAATTTTAGTAGATCCTGGATTAATCAATACTGTCACAGGGTAGACAAACACGGCCCTGAGAGAGCTGCCTTCCAGGCTACACACAGTGCTCAGCACAGGTGCACTGACAGAGGTCTGCAGGGGCCATTTGCTCACACCAGTGGCAAGGGAAGAGCAAGCCTGGTGATCCCATGAGAATGGGTGCCAGGGTACCTTTCCTGAGTCCTCAGCGGAGGTGACTGCTATTGCTGCAGAGCCCAGTTTTCCTTACTCTGCTTTGGTAGAATTTCTTGTCGTTAAAAACTTGAGGATCTTGATACATGACACTAAAGGACCACTGAAAGACACTTAAAAATACGATTTTCAGTTTTACAAATGCCTGTTACTACAAATAGATTTAAGGAGTTGGAGTTACTAAAGGGAAATCTAGAATGGCTTTTAAAAAATCAAAGCAAACCTGAGTTATTTGAAGATTTTTTTTTTTTAAAAAAAAAAAAAAGTCACATTCTAAGCCTTCAGTAGAGACACCATTGTCTACAGGGAAGCTCTTGATTGGACTCCCACTAGGCAGAGTATTGGCAGATTTTGTGTCCTTAGTATGATGCTGTCTGGGTTTGCCTAGAGGCTGCCAGTGCAAAGTTCAGCCATTGACTTAAGTGTGGTGTTCTCCTGTCTTTATCACCTTAAAACCTCAGCTAGCTGTTGGTGGGTAAGGGGCTCTGTGAGGAGTGGAGAGATACAGGTGACCCTTCTCAACAGCATTTCCCAAATGGGACCCATCAGATACTATCCAGATCTTGCACGGGTGAGAAAAGACAACTTCAATTTTAATTTTCTTAGATGGCTGTCTGAGATTTGGCAAGTTTTCCTGCTTGCCTAACAAATGATTGATTGCCTTCTATTGCTGGGTCTCTTCCAGCTCATTAAAGTGAGCCTTTTGAGGACCCAGATGACTTTCCAGACTGCATGCAGAGAATTCATTTGTGCTCTGGGAGCCACAGACTTAGGACATTGCACCAAAGAGACCAGCGAATAAAGGAGTGCTGCTGATAAACAGCATGGTCGTGGGTTGTGGGCCCGCTTTGAGCTTTGCTATTACATGAATTATCAGCCCAGCTTTCAGGTGGCTCACACCTGCTTGAATGTCTCAGTCTGAAGCAGGCATTTCACAGGGAAGCCAATCTGGAGGTTGGATGCATGATGTGGTTAAAGGACCTTGGCATGGTGGGAGGGAAGAATGCTGGACTTAGGTGTCTGGTTTGAGTCCCTCAACTTTGTGTGCCTCTCAACTCTTTTCACTTAGAAAAGAAGCAGCTGTAGGAGGTGGGCCCCTAGAGGGAGAAATAGCCACTCTTAAGAGAATTTTCATCATGGGGCCCCAAATATGAAGGAAACAGGTTAAGGGAGCAGGGAAAGGAGAAAGAGAGAGAATTTTCATGTGAAGGAAGATGTAAAAGGGAAGTACAGGCTGAACACGGATCATCAGCCATCCTGTTTCATTGAAGCATGTGGGTCTTGTGTTCCTCAGAACAGTCTGCCAGTCCCTTATGAGCTGAGTTCTTCTTGGATGATGAATGGAGCTTGCCTGGTCAGGTTGATTTCTTGTTTCCTTCTGGCTCTTTGTATCTCTTCATTCTACCCTGGGGCTCTCAGACCCTCACATCTGACACAGCATTGCCTGGGTTCCCACAGTTCTATGCACTCTTCTATAGACAGCCTTGTAGGTCAGTCTGAGCCAAGTGGTCTGCAGATCCACTGCAGGTTTCCACAGTACAGAACACACTGGAATTCCTGACCCAGACCCACCCTATAGGCAGAGGCTGCGCCACCCAAGCTGAGCCAGCCAAGGAAGTCCTTTGGTGTGGTCAGGTAAGATCCCTTCCCTGTGCCATCATCTGTCTTTCATTTCACTCCTGTGCTAATGCCGGTGAAGAAACCAAAGTGAGAGAGGTTTGAGTTGTGTCAAATTGGGGATAAACCTGAAGAAGAGAAATTCCTGGAGTGAAATCTGTGGTCAATGAGGACACGGATCCTCTCTTGGGCTCTTGGCTGATTGAGAATAGTAGTAAATGTTGTTGTCCCCCACACTGCCAGTTCTGTGTTGTGAAAATCCTGAGACACTTCACTGTATCCCAACCACCTGCTGGAGGGACAGAGGTAACATTCTTACTGCGCAGTCTGTGGTCAGAACATGGAAACCACGAAGGCCTCATACCTCTTCCTGTAAGCCTTGCAGAGGTATCCCAAGCCTTGCAGCTTACATTTTCTCCAACAAGAGGAGCATTATCTGCCCTCTATCAAATCATCCTTGGTTCCCAACTCAATCTAAGCACACTCTGACCCAGTAAGTCACTGAGAAACTGAGGTTCAAGTACTTGTCAGCATGAGCCTCCTTTGTTCTATTCTCCTGATTGTTTTCTTAGAAGCTGTTTGCTTCATTGAAACCTTTATTTTATCTGCCTCTCAAACACTTTTTTATTAAGGGAGGGGGCTGTAATGCTGTGTAATGGGTGAGTCCTGAGGCAATTGGTTTGCCTATGTTGCAGGTGTGTGCATCTGTTCCTGGAGAGAGAGAGAGAGCTATTGCATTTTAAAAACTCTAGAGGTAACCCAGAAGATGGAGCATTTATCTTTGCAGTTGAATGAAGCCTACATCAGCATTCATGTATCAGGTTTAATGCTATTCATAATAATAGTGCTGCATGATTTAGTCATAGATATCAAATAGCTGACATGAATGGGTATAATTATTAGTACTTTTTCATAGCCAAGCAATATTCTAAGGTTTCTTTTTCTCACCCACAGTATGTATTCATTCATCATGAAATATTTGAGTAACGGCAGAGCACTGGACATGTGGTTGAATTTTATTCACCATGTGTCTTTGTGCTCTGTGCCGTTTAACCGTTGTCTTGTGTCCTGAACAGGCCTTTTTGGCTCCTGACACCACCTTGTACTAAGCATCTGTCTCTTGAACATACAAGCCACCACTCCCTCACCCCCATGTCTCAATGATTTCTGTGGTTGAGGAAACAGCTTCTGATCCATGAGTCTGGGGTTCTCTTGCTTTTAAGGGACTGGAGACGGGAAAATGTTAACCTTGAATTAAATGTGAGAGACTTGCAAAAGCTGCATGAGAGGGATGGGGACCCCCATAAGCACTGGTTCTCTCCAGCTAGTCCCAATAACCTGTGGAGTAGACCCCCGAAAGTAACCCAGACCTAATTAACTTCAGGCTGGGGTTACAGGTTGTGCCCATACTTGGCTGCATTTGATTTCTCTAAATTGTCCAGCTGTACTGCTTTCCAAACTCAAAAAATTCAAAACTATAAATCCAGCTAATGAGGAAACTGCTTGCTTTTTCTAGGTGAATCGCAAGCCTTTCACTGGAGCATAAAATGAAAAGTAACAACCCCTGTTCTCTGAACTGGGAAGAACAGTTACTGCATTCTCCAATTAAGGAGTGTTCAGTCTCTTCAAGCCAGTTTTTAAGGCTGTGTTACATTGTATACAGAGTAATATCATAATGTAAATATGTGAAAGGGTCGTTGAGGGGACCTGACCTACAGGTTGAGAATCACATGCTAGAGCTTTGTTAAATCCACTGTCGTAAGAATATGCTCAGCCAAGTACAGCAAGTCAGATGTCTTGTAACTTCTTATGGTCCCTTGCTTTATGAGCACAGGAATGGGCACATTCCCATTCACAAGGGCGGGTCCCCAGTCTGTCTCTGCTTATATGTCAGGCAGGTCGGCTGGATGGAGCTCTTGGGTTCTCTCAGATGTGGTGGAGACAGACCCATGACTGACTTGAGCATGTATCATGCTACATCTGTGGTTTATGAAGAGCTCCTGGTTTCTAGGACCACTGTGAAGCAAAAGTGGGAAATGGTATTTGGGTGATAATTTCACTAAGTACTTCTCCTTTACACAGAAGTCCATTTTCATCTTCTCAAGTACACACTGGAGACTCTGACTGCTAAGGACAAATGAACAGTTTTCTGAGTGTATTTATGGCAGTTTTCGGATGACTTAGATTGGTTTCGGGGCTGGGCCCTGAGGGGAGGGTATGGATGTGCAGGATGCCAGTGCCCAATGGCTGAGGTGATCGAGACAAACCTGTTGTCACCCTCATCCCTGGAACCTGAGGTCTGCAGGGCCCCTATCAGAGTGTCCTCCTTCCACTTGTCTGGATCCATCCCTTCCCTCCGCCAGTCCTGGCTCTCTTGTTGTGCCTCAGATGTTTTGCTTTCATCCGTCTGGGCCAGACTCTTGTCACAGCGGTAGTGTCTTTATGTCGCTTCTGATCCTGGGATTAGAGTGATTGTGACTATGTGGCTCTTAGGTCACACCTCAGTCTGCCTCCCTGAAGTTTTCTGTCTTTCTCCTCCTTCACCTCCAACCTAACCTTCCTCTCCCCTATTTGCCCTCTCTCTCTATAGATTCTTCCCTGTAACAGGTTTTTATTGATGTATATTAATATGGATTTTTTTATTCCATCTCGGGTGGTTTAATTTTGTTTGAATTTATGAAGACAGTATCAACATTGCCATTTTGAAATAACCATCCTTTCCCAGTTTGCCCCTGACTTTTCTGTCTCTCAGCAACACTGTCCATGGTGCTGACACAGACAGCCTTGTTGAACAGTTCGTTCCTGTTCTAGCTTGGTGGTTTCCCACTGCTGCCGTGGTTGACAATGTAATTAGAGACTAGGCAGCAAGAAACAGTAGATTGATTATGCCCAGGATAGACAGAATATATGCTGACACTCAAGTTCGCAGATGACTTGTCACTATGGAGGAAACGACAGAATGGCTTAACAACATGTCAGAGCCGATGAGTCCTTTCTGTGCTTTGGCGAAACCAGACTCCTCTGCTTCCTGGTTTACAACCACGCTGGATACTAGGAGCCTAAGTGGATGATGTTCCCACTTCTTCATCTTCCCACAGAGACTCTAGTTCAGATTTGTGCCTGCCTGAGGCTCCAAACGGCTAGCTGTCTTCCAACCATGATTGATCCACGAGGGTAGGGATAACCAGTTTGGCTTTACAGATAGGAAACTGCACAACTCTAAGAGACTCTAGCTCTGAGTTCAGCTTTGCAACTACATATGTCAACAAGGCTGTGTGTCAACTGTCCTTGTAGCACAGTCCAAGTGCTGCACTGCCCACCCAGGCTCTTTGCAGCTGAGACTCTTTATCATGTGACTTAGGTTTAAGGACATTAGGTTGATGATTAATACCTTAGTAAATTGTGGAATAAATGCCATGATGATGTGGTTCTTGGAGAAGGACCTCTGCAGATGGTGTATTTGAGCAGAGGACTTGACAGTGATCCGGTCAATGCTGAGGATGCCTGACTCACATTTCACCCTGTATTAGGGCTAGATTTGTTAACACTGCTTAATTATACCAGAAATAAATGGTCACAGAGAAGATAGAGGATAGGCTGTGGAAGGTTGAACAGATAATGCAAACCTGTGCTCATGTTTTGACAGGATGCATCCCAAGCTCAGGTACTTTGAGCACATTTCTTGGATATGTTCAGCTTCTGGTTTCTCTTCTCTAAAATGCAAAGATTGATATCTGTTGGTTTTATGGCTATTAAGTGTGAGATACATGACTAAGAGCTTTGTAAACACTTGGGCATATTGTAAATAGGCTAGTAATTAAATTAAAAAGCAGTTATACATGAGCCGTTATGAGGCATGATATGACTGAGTACCAGGCATTAAAAGCTCTGAAATGAAAAGTTACCAATCAGGTTGATCTAGGAAAGCATCAGGCTGCCACAGAGCAGGAGTGAATGAAGGGCAAAGCCTTATTGTGGTGTGGATATAAAGATTGGCAGGCAATGGAGCTGGACAGAGAAGCTGGGCTGCCTTGGCCTTGAACCCAGTGGAATGTGTCTCTTCCTCAGAGGCAGAAGGGAGCTACTGGAAGGCTTAATAGCAAGGAGTGGGTAGAGAGCCTCATTGGTTTTCAGAAAGTCATGTGAGAAGGGAATGATAAAATGTGTTCACTTTACAGCCTGTAGGGGCAAACATCCATGAAAAAAACAAAGAATGAAATTCAGCTCAGCCTGATTTTATTGTAACCAGTGCTGGACCAGGACTTCTAGAATTTGGCCCAGATCATTTTGCTTTAGCCATATTTAAGCACAGACCAGTTTTTGAAAACTGTATTCAGATAACTCGGTCCCAGGTGCACAGCAACTTAAGGCATGTTTACATTGAGATTCATTACAAAGTACTCCTGGCTTCTTTTACAAGAATGAGTACAGTTGACTCAGAGATAGTTCCTAAGATTTAGTGTATAGGGAACTTGACTGAGGTAAACACAATGCCCGTGAGAGTCAGGATTTGTCTGACCCTAAGATAACATAGCAGTCACTTAGGCTGTTGTTAAGCACAAGTGACATCACTCATAAGAGTGGGTTATATGGTCTAAAAACAATGTTCAAGGTTTAGGGGGAAAGGTCTTGGATAAGTAAAAACATAAATTCTGGGAGATAAGATAGAGCCTGTCCCATCATACAGGTTGTAAAATGACATCATTCCTAGTGTTCCAGGAAAAGCAGCTGCACACCTCATTCTACTGAAGAGGTGAGCTGTATGTTTAACTTTCCTGGCTTCTCCAGTACTCATCTGTCTGCACAAGGCCTTTTTGCCTGCTAAGTAAAGGAGGAGAGGAAGAGGCTGAACAGTTGTTGTCCAATGCTTACAGATAATGACTGGCCTGAAATTTATAGAGGGGAGAGCAGACTGTTCTGGAGATGAAGTGAGAAGGATGTGCTGATTTTGGTTCTGATGGAGAGGGAAGGGTCACCAACATGGTGGTTTCTGTACTCATGGGAGGGGTTGAGTAGCAGCTAGGTAGCCTACACAAAGAAAGCCCTGGCTTTTTATTTCTAGTTGGGTTCCCTGGGTGTTGGTATCAGGATTTAAGGCCAGTGTCTGGGAACTGTTAGATCAGTACCAAACATGTTAACTGATGTGACTGGCACAGCATTGGATGGGAGGATAGGAGATGCCAAAGTGCTACATGTGTGGGTGGAATACTTGGTCCCCAAGTCACAGCCTGGTCAGTTTATTGTGAGTTAGAGCCCCAGAGCAGACCTCAGGTCTCTGAGCTCAGAGATGACTCAAGCAGGATTTCTCTTTGGCTCCTGTACACATGTTATTGATCTGGCAACCATGAATGACAAATCACTCTTTATGAAGTGCAAACAAAACAACCCTTCAGCAGGGGATTGAAAACAAACTCTCTGACTGTACCATGGCTGACCATATGGCCTTAGGGTGAACATGTCTCAACCACCCTATGTGCCATGTTCTACACCTACCTGAATGGTGGGCAGGGGAGGTCACTAGCTTAAAAAACGGCTGTGAGGGGAAGCTTAGAAGAAAACTTAGGGGGTCTCGAAGGCAAGTCGTACCTCCCAAGTGTCCAGGAAGGGGTCCTGGAGTGAGTTGTGATTAGAGGAATGATGTAGATGTTGGTAACTAGAGGCAAGATGTAGATGTTGACGTCAGGCATTTTTTCCCAGGAGCTGCAGAATGGCTGAGCTGTTGATCTTCTGCTAACCCTCTGCTCTGATATGAGACACAGGCCTTTCAACATTTTCTGCCTGCAGGAATAAATGCCATCCAGGCAGCACCTGGGACTCTGGATGACAGTTGGGCAATAGATTTTTTGGCCATGGTTTGCCTTCTCTAAAGGGAATTTTACTGGGCTTAAAAGGAAAGGATTTATTAAAAAGCAGATTAACTCAAGTCACCATCTAGACTATCTCTATGAGGGGGCTGAATAGCTGAAGCCAACACTGGTTGTAATTTTTGAAGGATGTTGGGTAGGGTTCTGTATTTACACATGTATCCCCATGCCCATCTCCAAATGCCCTGAAGTTGGAAACTAAGTGTTTTCCTTGCCCACCACTCCTATTAATGGACTAGTTGTAGAATGATTAAATGTCAAAAGTGGAGAAACCTAACATGGGACCCATGTTGCTGCTTTCTGCTTTAGAGAAGACAGAATGCGAGAAAAAGGAAGGGCAGGCGGAAGTTATCCCGGGAGGATTGCAGCCAGTGTACAGTGTGCATGAAAGTTGGCACCATAGTAAAAGAGGAAGGAAACAAATGCCACTAGACTTCAAGAGATGAGAAATTACATTTTCTGAGATGCCTGGGGTGGGGAGTCTGGGTGACTCCCAAAGGATCTGTACTGGAGGAACTTCAGTTCAGAGAGGACCCCAGATGCAGTGCTGGGGAAAGTATGCGTTCATCATAGACTAAGTGGTCCATTGTGGCTAACTCACAAAACTGTCCTATGATCTCATGGCAGATATTCAGTGTACAGATTTTCCTCTGTACTGCGATTGAGTGGCTTACAGAGCCTGTTAGTGGCAGAAGCTGGGGCTTAGTACACTCTCCACTCTTTTAGATTGCCCCATACTTTTTAATGGCTTTAGTATCATATATTGTAGAGGGGTTTGCATGTTCAACTGAGGGGCCTTAACTTGATTTGATGAGTATTGAAGAGCTTTTTAACTTTTGAAAAGGGAAAAACGTAATCAGATCATTGATTTAGAAATTTAATCTGGCCAGGGTGTGACAGTACCAAATCAAGGCAACTACTCAGAACAGCTCATGCCTTAGGGATCCCAGGCCTAAGAGATGCTGAAGTGATTGGTTAAGTTAACAATGGCCTGCAACATCAGACAGCCAATCTGTAATACAACCGAGGTTCAAATTCAAGTCTGTTTTAATGTCTGTAGCCTGCCTGGATTCCAGTTCTGAGACAGGAGGAAAGGTAACACAGAAAATAAAGTTGAAGGTGACATTGCTCCATCATCCTTGTGGGTTGTCACGCAGCAGTGAACATAACCTCACAGGTGGTCTAGGAAGTGAGTTTATCTGACTTGAAACTACATGGCAGTAACTGCCCTGATAGTCACCAGATTAAGTGAAAACTCACAGTCACATCTAATAGCTCTCCTCTAAAAAGACTCGGATACAAAAAGTGTGTGTGTGTGTGTGTGTGTGTGTGTGTGTGTGTATGTGTGTGTGTGTGTGTCTGTGTCTGTGTGTACATGCACATGTGCATGTGCACATATGAGTTACACTTCTCAATTGCTCTCCAAGTTATACTTTGAGCTAAAGGGCTGGCCAGCAGCCCCATGGATGCTCTTGTCTCTACTTCCCAAGTGCTGGGATTACAGGTGCACACCCCATGCTCATCCTCTTAAGTGCTAACTGAGGATCACAATGCTCAGGGTGGTGTAGGGAGCACTGTACTGACTGAGCCTTATTGCCAGAACAGTGCAAGGATAGCTGTGATTCTGATGGAATCTTGGCCATGGATTCATCTCCTCACCCTGCTGGGTTTTGATTATTCCACTCTTTTGATACTTTCTCCCCCTTGACACTTGTCGAAGAAACTAGCCCCTCTGTTTTTCCTTCTTGGCCACTTTGCTTTGCACTAGGCTGCTTTGCTCCTGAAGCATCTTGCCTCTTGTGTGAATCAATCCCTTCCCTGAGCAGCGCTTGCTCAGGCATTCTCAGTGTTTTGCACCTGGGACATTGAAAGTGAAAAAGGTGCTTTATTTATCTTTGCCAGGTAAGATGTTTTACCCAGATCCCCTTGCTGTCCAATTTCCTGTGTGCACTGTGCCACTACAGGAAGCCTCAGGGCACTCATGTATCCCTTCCCCAATTTAGCTGTTTCAATATACATGGCCCTCCCTGGATCCTTGGTGAATGGGACAGTATGTGGCTCTCTGCCAAGGACCACAGACACATCCTGCATCCATTCTCCTATTATGAGATAAAAGATGAACACAGCTCCAAAATCTTGGGTGTGGCTTCCCAGTCTGGTTCTTGTTACACACAGGGAGCTCTCAGGGTGACATCAGAAAAAGCACATGAGCCATGTGCCTGTTGCCGAAGTGTAAAGCCAGGCAAAGTTCCCAGCTATCTTGAATGCTTGTGTCTCCTATCAGTGCTATACAAACTTGGTAATTGACATAATGAGAACAGAGCTGACACCTGACACTTGACATTATGTCCAAAGTGTCCTTTGCAATGTAAATAAATAAATAACTAGGTGACAATGCAGGTTTAGCAGCTATGAGCACTTGATGGGTTTGGCTCCAGTACCCACATGGTGACTTCCAACCACCTGTAACTCCAGTTGCAAGGGACCCTCTTCCGGCTTCCATGGGCACCAGGAACACACATGGTGTACATACATAAAAGCAGATAAACACATGGTAATAAGTAAGTAAATGGATGAAAATGGGAAATGGCCACATTGTGGGCATGTTTGGAGGCTACCTTTTTGTGTTGTTGTTATAAGAGCAAGGAGCCTAGAAATAGACACTTACGAGAGCAACCATAATACTTAGAGTAAAGGGGGATCTCAGAAAGATGTGAAGACTTCATTTCCTGAGTGCTAGGAAGGGATCTGTATGCATTTTCATTAATGGGTTGGGTAGCCTATATGTGTGTTCAACTTCATCTTCTCTGTGTCAGAGCCCCTGGGGTCCATGTTTGTCCATGATTGTGATGCTAATGGGGATGGCCTTCTGTGTCCAACTCTTTAGCTCCACCCCTGTCCTTCATATGTTTTCCACAAGCACTCCAGCCTCCAACTGGGCTCTTCCTCTTTTTAGTCCTTTTACATCATCACACCATTGCCCAGCTCCTTTGCTTTGGCCCAGACCTGGAGATGGTAGGCAGTTTTTCAGCCACACTGATAGCTTTGATAGCTAACAAGGCAGGGTATCCAATCATGGAGACTACTCAGTTATTCTCTACTCAATGTGCCTGGGACACCACAGGACCCGGCACTATGAGTCCTGAGTTTTAAATAGGCCTTCATTTAGGAGAGGAGGAGTTGGAGCCTCTGGGCCCTAAGTTGCTTTTAGTTCACTAGCTGATTGGGTACATATGTGGGTAGCAGGCACTGTTATCAGAGAGTTGGAAGTAAAGCGCCAGCCTCCCTTGTAGAGCACCAGCCCCCCTTGTAGAGCGCCAGCCTCCTTGTGGTTTTGTGAACTATGAAACGATGATGGCTCAGTTCACCATCATAAGCAATTTCTTGCCCTAATCGGTATCCCAAATGTTTGTCATTCCTCTCTGCATTGAATGCTTGTATCCCCTGGGGACATGAAAGCACACACCTTTCATTTATTACCTGTCTTCCTACTTTGTATTTCAAAAGTAACTGTGGTTGTGTTTATGTGATGTGAGGTATCCTCTTTATCTGACTTGAATTTAGTCTCCAATCGCTTTGGTTACGGTCCTTTTATTTGATGTGAGATCAGGCTGGTGCATGCCCTTTGTGTAATACATCTGTATGAACAGATTTGTATTCAAATCTGTCCCCACCAGCATACTAGGTTCAGTGCAAGAGAAGATCCTTGTTCTTAAAAAGGAAAACATCTGGGGAATGGAGTGGCACAGAGTATGAGGAACAAAGATGAAAGGATGCATGTGTAAATTCTTAGGATAACAGGCAATGTATCCCCATCTATAGGGTCACACCATCTCCTGAGTGACGTTTGAAAGCCCCATTCGTACCTGCTTCTCCTTCCCATTTTCAGGGTTTGTGTAGGCCTATGAGGGAGGTCAAACTTTACACAGTTATCCACATTTATCCCCAAGAGATGCTTATTATCATGGTTCACCTTTATTGGAGTCTGTGACAGGGAGCAGCACCTTTCCATGGCCAGCGACTAATACAAGCTCTTTTCCTTCCAGGGATGAAAAGAACCAATCCATCATAGTCAGCGGAGAGTCTGGAGCAGGGAAGACTGTATCAGCCAAGTATGCCATGCGCTATTTTGCCACAGTTGGTGGCTCAGCCAGTGATACCAACATTGAAGAGAAGGTCCTGGCATCCAGTCCCATCATGGAGGTAAAGCCTTCCTTCCCAGGGGATCAATGGGGGTTGAATACGGCATGAGTGATGAAGAATATCTTTGAAACAGCTCACCTAGGTAACATTCACGCCCTCCTATGTCAGGGAGAGACAAGAGTGTCACCAAAACCTCAGATCTAAACATAATCTGACCTGGCCACATCCTGCAGGGGCCCAGCGTTACACGGAGTGTGTTCTGTGTTCGTGTTCTGTGTCCTCAGACTCTGCGCTCACTGTAGTAATGGCCATTGCCTTACTGCTGCCACCACTGCTGCTTCCCATTCTTGCTGCTGTCATAGGTCAGAAAATTAGCATCTCCCCAGAACCAGTAGATACTTCAAAGGACTCTCTGAATGAGAAGGCCATTCCATGGTGGGTGAGACAGACTAGGTAGCAACTGGGAAGCATTATCCTTATGGAGAAGGGTGGTGAAGGAGAAGCAGCACAGCTGGGACACCATTGCTTCTGCTGAAGATCTTCAGAAACAGTGCCCTGTAATGGCACAAAGTAGCCAAGGCACGCCCTGTCTGGGTCCTGTCACTGGCTAGGACACTATGACAGGAACCTGGTTTGGGTGGGCTCAGAGAACTGGAATTAAGTTCAGGTCAAAGTTGTTTCTAAAAATTAGATCTTGATGTAGCTCATAATGGTTGAAGGTCTCTCTCTCTTTCTCTCTATCTCTCTCTGTCTTCTACTCTCCCTTCTCATCGTCTGTCTCCTCTTTAATCTCTCCCTCCCTCCCTTCTCTTTGTCTTTTTCTGTCTCTCTGTGTGTCTGTCCTCTTTAAAGGATTTATTCTGATAGAGGAGGACTAAATGTCTTCATAGCCTGGGTCACTTTGGATACTCCACTGTTGTAGTTTCTTTCTTTAGCTGGACAAGAGCAGCTAAGGAAGGAAGGGAGGGAGGGAGGGAGGAAGGAAGGAAGGAAGGAAGGAAGGAAAGAAGGAAGGAAGGAAGGAAGGAAGGTAGGACTTATGTTACTTTACACTGGAAGTCAGAGCAGAAGTCTGAAGCAGGAACCATATGGGAATGCTACTACCTGGCTCATGTGTGCCCAAGGAATGGTGCTGTCCATAGTGTGCTGGGCCTACTGCATCAGATGATTACCAAGACAGTCTCTAGCAGACATGCCCACAAACCAGGCTGATCTAGGTAATTCCTGAGTTGAGGGTTTCCATTCAAATTACTCTAGGCCATGTTAAATTGGCAATCAAGCTGGCTAGCTCTTACACCCACTGTTGAAGCCAGTGTTCTTTTTATTGGCAGGTTTGAATATTGCTTACTTTCTCCAGACCAGACGCCACCTTTGTTTTCTTAAGAAAAAAATAAAGACACATTGTGAAGAGGACAGGGTAAAAATGACTCCCCAGACCCAACTGAAAGCTATGTGCAGCCGTACCTCCAACTTCTGTGTGTTAACCGTACCATCGCCAGCATAGCACTGGAGAAGGGTGATAGGGATTGCTGGGGGAGATAAGTGAAGGAGTTGACAAGCCACAGAGAAGATTTGCAGGGGTTTCTGCTGAGCTCACTTCTTGAAAGCTGGAGTCCAAACTTGAAAAAAGCAAGGGGGGGGGTGCAGAAAGAAGGGGAAAGCTGATGCTGGCAAGGGTGCCATCACTGCAGAAATGGATACTCCCAACCTCCCAACAGAGCTGTCACAGAAGCCTGCAGGCACTTTAGATGCCGTGTGTGTGTGTGTGTGTGTGTGTGTGTGTGTGTGTGTGTGTGTGTGTGTGTGTGTGTGTAACTACCAGTGACTATAAATTTGGGAGTGTTTTTTTTTTTTTATGAAATTCTAGAGAAGAGTTTTATTTCTTATTTTATTTTTTTTCCCTTGGTGTGTTGTTAGCACACAGAAAACTTCACTGGTGTGGAGGAGCAGCTGTATTGCTAACAGTGTCTCCTTGACTAGACTGATGTATGCAGGAAATATCTCCCTTGCTCATGCTACAGTCTTCCTCTTGGCTCCAAGAGGAAGGATTCCCTGACCTTAAGACCCATGGCCACTTGCACAAGTCCTGGTAGTGAGTGAAAACTCCAGCCCATTTTATACTCCTTCCTGTCTATGACTCCCTTAAATCCAGAGACCTGTTGGGGACAGTGCATCAAGTCATCAGGATTCTCTGCTGATAGCTTTGAGGCTGCCCTCTTCAAGAGTGGTGACTCCTTTTCTAGACTGCTAGTCTTCGGATGAGTAATTCTGCCACTTTATTTTCCTGAAAGTCAGGGCTGGTTTGTAAACCTTTAAGGAACATACTTCCTAGTAGCAGTCAACTCTCATGGTGAACTTTCCCTTTTCCCAGCCTCAAATGGAGACTTTATTGAGTTTTGCAGCTGGGAGGGGGCTGTCTGATTTTAATAATCTATACAAGAAGGGAGTCAGAAAATTCAATACTAATGGTCATTTGCCCATCATGAAAAGAACCTGGATACAGTTGGTTGGAATTTGGTTTGGAAGGAAACAGAAGCAGCCCAGTTCAGATAAAGTCTGGTTTCATTGCAGGTCCTGAGCCCCATCAACCCAAACAAGTTATTGCAGCCATAGATCTTTGCACTGTTATGTAGCACTATGCTTCCTGAACCTTCTATGGTACCTCTGAGTCCCTCTATTTCCCTCTGCCTTTGCCAAGTACAGAAGTAAATTCAGAGTCTCAGGTCACAGCAGGTTTTTTTTCGTTTGTTTGTTTTTGTTTTTTGTTTTTGTTTTTAATTCAAACAAAATTCTTTCAGAGTGGCTTTACCTGGAAAACTGTCCTTCCTGCTCAGGGATAGGACCATAGCCTTGGCCTTCCTGACTCCTGGTGTGTCAGGAAAACAGCTAGGCCACTGCTGTGCAGTTCACACTGGATTTCCTCTCAAATGAGACCGAAGTCAGCCTTTCTCCCTTGCTTGACTTTCAACATTCAGTTTATCTTTCAGAGACACGGGCCTTCTTTTAAAAATAAGGTAGTTATCCTGGCACATCAGAGAATTATCTCTTTGATGCCTGGTCGCTGATCAAAGTGCATGTTAGTCATTCTTGGAATTCAGCGCAGGCAAGACACCATGTTACTAAATAAGACAAAAAGGGGCATTTCCAAAATTTTTATTGTGTAAAATATCCATGGCAGATATACACCACTATAGATTTATGAATCAGAGGCATTAAATAAATTCATTGTTTGTATCCACCACTACCATTTACTTCCAAACTTTCCCATTGCACCACTAAAAATCTTATCCCATTGAACAATGACTTTATCCTTCACCAAGTCCTTGCCAAACTGTTTTCAACCTCTTTGACTTTTACTACTCTGGGAACTTCATGTGAGTAGCATCGTGTAATACTGGTCTATGCTTATCTGGTTAACTTTACTTGGCATGATGTTTCCAAGTTTCATCCATATCTATCAATACTATGATTTGTTTGGTTATTCCTCTCCTGATAGAAATGTGGGTGTTTCTATGTTTTGGCTATTGTAAATATTCCTTCTGTAGACATTGATAATGTGGAAGTTATTGATTTAAATCCCTATCCTGGGAATACTTTAAACTATAGTGGTTACTATTAACTTATAGTATGCACTGCCCCTTACAGCCCAAGTAGGCTGTTGAGTTCTATGAGAAGGATGCTTTGGCATGGAACAAACATAAGAGCAACATGCATCCCCAATGGAGACCAGGGTGTGGTTAATTGCTAGAGTCTGAATGAGGAGTGAGGACATGAACTGCCCTAATCACAACTGTGTATATATAGTTGCTTGGGTCCCAGGCTTGACACTCTGCCTTGTGAGCTAGCTGCTTTGGAATCCATTCTCTTAAGTACTGAGGACTCTGTCCATCAGCTGTGAGCGGATGGTGCAGATTTGGAATCCATCCACTTAAGGACTGAGGACTCCACCCATCAGCTGTGAGTGGATGGTGCTATCTGTGGGGGAAGGTGTGAATTTGGTTGTGAAGAGGAAGCAGCAGTGAGGAGGGATGCTGGCTGGGATTAGAGTGCTGCCAACAGAAAGTGAGAAACCTTTTGCTCTGCCAACATCCAGAGCACAACTTTTCAAATGTTTCAGGATTAGCCAGCCTGTACTCAGGAAGTCATCAACTTTTGGCTCCTCGGAGAGGGCTAAGCAACATTGTCTCAACTGGGAGCAGCTGGTTACTGACTATTCTGCCCAGTCCTGGAAGAGTTCCCCTGCTCACCCCTAAGCAATCAGTTACTGTGTCATGTTTCCTTGTTCTCACTACAGACACCACCCCGGGGAGACTGAGAGCCAGACATATCTGTATCTGAGGATACAGAAGGACTAGTAGGCTGAGCTGCGTGTCAGCTGTGGAATTATGAAGACTGGGCTAGGATTGGCTGGGGCAGATCCATGTGATTCGTTGGCAGTGCTAGTATGCCCTAACCCGATTTTTCTAAAGAGCTTGTGAGCATCCCAGGAGGGATTTGTCCCCAAGTCTGCACCAATTAGGAGAGTATTGCTAATCAGGAGATCAGGGGTGGGGGCAGGGACAGAACCCAAATCCAGGCAATTGGACTACATAGAGAACCTTGACCCCCATCCCCCACCTAAAGTATTGTGTATCGTTTGATCTATGGTTTGTGCTGTGGAAAATGATCCTTAGGGTGGGTGACATGCTCATTTGCCTTAGTAATGAGTAGAATAGGCATGCTATTTGATGGCCACTCCAGGAAGTGCCATTTACCAGAAGGGCAAAGCATTTGGCTGCCTGATTACATGAGGGATCGCGGTAGATTAAGCGCTGCAGAAACGTGGGCACAAGTGCTGACTTGGTGGCTCCAGGACATCAGAGCCAGAGTCTCTGATTCTCTAGCCCTTTGCTTCCTGGGCCCAGAGTGACTGGTACAGTTGTCACATGTATATTCCAGATAGAAAAAAAGGAATCAGCGTGGAGGAATGGTGGGTTAGAGGCTCTCTGACCTGCCTGTGTCAACTCTAAAGAGGCTTCTACTCAACTAATAGCTCTTTAGGGTGGCCAGTAATTGTAAAAGGGCTGAAAGGGACATTGGTTTTGGTTTAGCTGTAATCAAACCAAGCAGAATTTCTCTGTCAGCCCATTGTCTTCATAATAGCAGAGATGTGTATATCGAAGGAAAAGGGTTACCATAGTGCCATGGGTCTACAGTCTTGAAGTCAAGAAGCCCAGGGCAGGGTGTTTGTATGGGAGGTGCCTGTGTTCTTTTCTGACTGAGCTGTCTTCCCGGTTATTACACATTTCTATTGTCTGTCAATCCAGGCCATTGGGAATGCCAAGACCACTCGCAATGACAATAGCAGCCGCTTTGGGAAGTTCATTGAAATTGGCTTTGATAAAAAGTACCACATCATTGGGGCCAACATGAGGACCTACTTGCTGGAGAAGTCCAGGGTGGTTTTTCAGGTGAGTGGTTGGACTCGGACATTTGTATTTTGCTGCCAGTATTATTATGCCCACACCCTGTACGCACAGAACAGCCCTTCTTTTGGCCTGGGATCAAGATTCTTGTTTGCATTCTTCTCTTTCAGAGTAAACATTCATTTGGACTAAGCATTTGGTCCACAAATCTTTTACACAGCTTTGACTATTGTGTGTTAAACAGGTGCTCAACCCTGAGATAAAGGACAGGGTAGTCTTCTTGCAGCTTTTACAGTCTTAGCAATAGACAATGTTATAAACAGGGCCTGGGTTCAGCTTTTCAGGGAGCCTGCTTGTTTGGTGGGTCAAAATATGGGTGTGGCTAGAAAGATAGGTGTGTATGCTAAAATAGAATACATGTGTACACACACATTCACACTCACACTCGCACACACAACACACTTTCAACCCACACAGTCATACACACACACACACAAAGTCAGTAACACACACACACAGTTACACACACAGTCAGTCACATACACACAGCATTCTTTCCTAGGAATCCATGTCCTCATATGGATGGGGGTCCTCTGCCTCCCCTCCTTTGCCTCCTGCTTAGTTATCCTTGGCCTCTGCCTGAACCCTTTCTTCCTGACTCTGGAGATGGTTGGTGCCACCCCACCCACCATTCCTCTGTAGCAGCTTTGTCCTCCCACCACTGGACTGAGTTAGCAGAGGTGGCCTGATTTGCATCTGTAGCTTGCTTTTTTCTTATGCACAGTGGCTTCCCAGTCCCTGGGGTTTAGCCCTCCCCAGGATCCCCCAGAATCTCCTGAGCTGTTTCTGAGTGATGCCTCCCTGCTGATGGGTGGCAGGTATTTCATGAAGTTTTAGACCAGCTCCCCCTCTTCCCTCACAAGTTAGTTGGGCAGTCCTGTATCCTTCCTTCACTACAGCAGAGAGAGCAGGTAGCTCTGTTGGGTGGACTGACAAGCTGCTTGCACTTCACACTGGCTTTGAGTTTTTCTCTTTCATGGTAGTCACTACCCAGGCCTCCTAAATATTTATATACCATTCTCCAGCCAATTTAAGGTTATTCTAGTCATGAGCATCCATTGAAAGTCCTCTGGGACCTTCCTGACTGCCCAGCCCAAAGATGTAGGCAAGCTCAGCTTTAGTCCCAAGCCCCAGGGGAGCTTCCAACAGGGATGCAAAGGACTGAGAGTGTGGGTCAGGCAGCAGCAAGGATGGTAGTGTTTGCTGACTGATCCACCATTTGTGGCATGACACTGGTGTTTAATGTAGAAAGAAAAAGGAAATGCCTGCTTCCATGTAAGCCAAGAGGTAAAATTCCTCACAGAAGGCCCTGTCAGAGCAAGGGGAAAACAAGGCAGTTAAAGTTGCAGGTGACCAGGGTGTGGAAGAAAAACCTGAGGGGGGGGGGTTGTCTAACTCATAACACCAGGGTGGAACACCTAGGATCAGAGTGGCCATGTTGATGATCATGGAGATGATCCGGGGAATCACTGCCTGAAACTGATCTCCTTTCCTCCCCCAGGCAGAAGATGAGAGGAATTACCACATCTTTTACCAGCTCTGTGCTGCTGCCAGTCTCCCCGAGTTTAAAGAGCTCGCTTTAAGTAAGTCACCAGATACACAGCCAGGGTAGCCGCTGGAGCAGGCAGGCAACCCGGAGCTCTGCCCAGAACCCTGGCTTGTGGGTTCTTGTCTCAGCTCTGTCCCTACTGTGGTCCTGTCCTTTAGTCAGAACCTTGCTGCCAGTTAGTAAAGGGTTGAATATATCTAGGCTACCCACAAGGGATGAACTGCAGGTGTGGGAAGTGTGTTTTCCATGACAGTGCAGTTGTTACTTCTTGAAAAGGATGTGTTGTGAGGCTAATAATGGTTCAGTCAAAGGGCTGCCACACAAGCGTGAGCATCTACATTTGGATCCCCAGAAAGCCACTCATGTATCCATGTAGGTAACCCCAGCAGTGGGGAACAGAGAAGTGAATTCCTGAAGTTCTGTGGCCAACCAGTATGCCTAGCTGGAATAGATGTGCTCAGGCTTGGTAAGAGGCCCTGTGTCAAACAATAGGGAAGAGAAGTGAGCGAGGAAGGCACCTGGCACTTGTGAACACTGGCTTCCATGGGTACACACAGACCCACACAAATGTGTATGTATACAACATACACACACAGATTTTTTTGTTGTTAATTTTAAATGAAACAATTTGTTTCTTCTTTCTGCACCATGAGAAATGGGTCCCTTTCAGAAATGATCTAGAGATTTATATAATGTTCATCACTTTGCCAATGTATATTAAGTCATATTTTAGGGTTGAGACAGAAAGGTGGCTAACAGTGATAGCCATGGTGGGAAAGCCTTCAGAACACACATATGAAGGATAAGTCACAGTTAAGACAAGTGAGATTCAGTATGCAAAACTGTAGATCCCTTATGAACAGGCATGGAAGCTTCTTGCATATCCATGATGGAGCACTCACTGGAAGGGAGTGAAGCAGCCAAAAGTGTCTCACAACCACCATGGCCAACACATTTGTCCCTACTAACTGAGTGGGCCCTTCATTTGTTTTCCCCTGAACACATTAGCAAGTCCTCCTTGTTTTGAAGCATTGATAGGGAGACAGGGCAGGCTTTTATTCCTGGCTGTCTTGCATGCAGCATCTCTCCTTGGGATGGAGCTGAGTGGCATCCTGTCCTTGGCCTGTTATCTGTATTTACATCTATATATGGAGAGCCTTGGTTAAAAGATGATGTGAAGAACTGTTTGTCTAGGCAAAGGCTGGTTGGTCTTTGCAGCTCTGATATAAACAGATTTGTGAGGCCCTGTCCCCAAAACTTAGCTATCCTAAGGATCCAGTCCCAGTCCCAGCTGTGTCCCCAATAGCTAAAATCTTTCAAGCGGTATTATAGTCACTGATCTATTGCTGTAAAGAGACACAATGACCACAGCTATTGTTATAAAAGAAAGCATTTAGTTGGGGGCTTGCTTACAGGTTCAGAGGTTTCATCCATGATTATCATGGTAGGGAGCACCATGGCATGCACAGCGCTGAGCATCCTGATCTGCAGGCAGAGAGAGACAGACTCTGGGCGTGACATGAACTTTTGAAACCTGGAAAGCCCATCCACCAGTGACACACTTTCTCCAGCAAGGCCACACCTTCTAATCCTTTTAATCCTTTCAAATAGTGCCACTCCTTGGCGTCTAAGCATTTGAATATATGCACCCTTGGCAGGCAATTCTTTTTCAAACCCTACGTGGTTCCAGGATTTGTTTCCTTCCTGGTAAGTTCCTATGGTGTGTTTTGTGTATATCACATAACATGATTCATTCATGAAACTTGACTGGGACCATGTTGATGTAATATTGAATGACATAGCTGCAGGTTCTACTACCATAGTTTAGCCTGGCAGTTACAGTATGGAATGGTAAGAACCATTTTGCAAGAACCATAGTCTCAAGGTAAAGTGTTCCCTATGAAAAGTCATAGTTTACTTGTAACCCAGAAAGGACACATTGGATGGTACCCACTGTGCTGGTCTATCCTGTTGTACAGTTGCTAGCAAGTCTGATCCTTCCAGGATTACCATAATTTCCCAAGGACAAAGAGTGAGTGTATGCTCGCAGGTAGTCAGTGCAGGTTCTCAGTGGACCTTGTGTGAGCACTGGCCTGACCTGGGGCCTTTTGGGTTGAATTCCAGTTCTTAGTCATAAGTGACTAGATAAGCAGCCACAATGTGGGCCACTGTCATCCTCCTCTTGTCTTCCCAAAATGGGGAATGAAGTTTTTGTGGCTAACCTGCAGAAGCTATTTTTTCTCTAAGATAGGTTTCATGGAGACTCAAATCTGACATGATCCACCTGGCTGGCCACTTGATCCTGAATGGAACCTTAATAGGGAAGTTGTCTAACTTTTTTACTTATGTGAGTTGTATTGAGGTTTAAAGAGACTTTTCCTTATTCGCTGTTTGTGAAAGGTACAGACTCTGGGCTTCTGCCAGAATCCTTGAAAACTACCCAATTCAATCAATTTCTTGCATCTTGGAGTGAAATGAAGGGCCTATGATAAGCCTGTGGTCTTGTGTGCCTATGAGCCCTGAAAGTGGGCTTTTGGTTTCACTGATAACCCTGATAAATAGCAGGAAAAGTCAAAGAAATGAACTAGCCAAAAACTCCAGAGATTCTGTGGACATCGTAATCCTTCTCTTGTTCTTAATCTAAAACACATTATGCAAAAATCTCTGGTGTCCTGGCATGAACTTGTGCAATTGTCTGAAGGTGGAAGGCATGGATTTGTGCCTTGTCATTCATATTTTCCTTCTACCCCACTGTTATTATTTGACCTTGGGAAATTTAGAACAACTCCACTGGAAATTTTGTTAGGGGATAATTGATAGTAAAGTCCCCACCTTCTTTAAATCTATTACTTAGGTGTTAAGGAAGTTCTTCTTCCTTTTCACACTCATGAGTGTGTTGATATAGTTTGATAACAGTTGCTGTAGACTTGCACAGGTCAGAGTACAGCCTCCCCAGATGAGGTCCAAGTTGTGTGAAATAGGCCTTGATGTTTGGTGCTCCAATCAATAGACTGATGGCCTCTTTGTCCTCTGTTGACTTCCTGGGCTGGTGTCTGTCTGGTGAACCAGTTAATAGGCATTTTAGCATTTATTTCTCCTTGTAAATTCTTAGGAGAGGGGCAGAGAGGAGAGAAAGGAGTCATAGCTGAATGATGAGTGAAGGTGTTGTAGGAAGGAAGGATAGTGATGGCTTCTTGGACCTGAATGGAGGAGAACTGAGCTGCAGCCAGCCAGGCAGAGAGGGAAGGACCAACTGTGTGCTGCTGTTGTATGATGACAGCTACTCACTGCAGGCAGGGAGAAGCAGAGGGGGAAGAGATGACCTTGTTGATAGTAGTCAGGTGCTTCGGCAGGTGGCCTCTACAGGCAGTGTCACCTCAGCCTAAGAAACAGCCCAGCTGGTCCTGAGTTTGGGGATGCAGAACAGGAGAGGTGGGTGGGGTGGTCTGTCAGACACAGAACAGCTGCCAGTGGCACAGTCGCTGTTGACAGTGAAGGATCTTTTGAAGATGCTGAATATCGCTTCCCTCTGATGCGGAAGCTAGATGTCCACCTTTGGAATCTCTAGTGACTACGCTATCTTGGCTGGCATTCAGTAATGAGTTGAAAAGAAATCAAAGTCATGGGACACTAAAGATTAATCATCTCTTCAGTGGAATATTCTAGTATCAGGCTCTCCATCCTGGTCATCCCCTGGTAAGCCTGTGTAGCTCCTTAGCATGCTGTGGTCATATTCAGCTTACGTGCTGAAAAGGGGTGAATGTAGTAAGTCATCTTCGGGTGGCACTGGAAAAGTAGCCAGGTAAGCTATTTTTAAAAAGTGAGTGTAAGAGGAAGGATTGCTTTATTAACCTTCTGGATCTATTCTTGCTCAGCACTCTGAGCTTATGGAGTAATCAGCTATGAAAGGGCTAAATATGTTTTGAGTGTGAGTCATAAAAATTCACTTCTGTTGAAGCTCTGAGTGGGTAAAGGACTGACATCCTTTCTCTTCCAGTTCAAGAAGCTTGGCTTCCATTCATCTAAGTGTGTTAAGTTGATGCTCCAGGAAATCTCTCTCAGCACACAGAGGATATTCTATGTATCCCTTTCTTTTTATTCCTATTCAAGTATTGGTCTAGCCTATTAGAATGTGGTTGCATAGTCAACCTGTACGTCAATGCTGAGTTCTGACACTTTGCAGCTGGCCTAGGACTGTTTAGTGTTCAGTTTTCCAGAATTCTTGGCAGACTTCATTGTGGTCTGGAGCACTGATGTTATGTAAGAGCACCAGGGCATGGGTAGAGATGAGAAAATAGAGGTAGTTGGGGACTGTCAACGGCATGACAAAGAGAAGGGCTGATGAGGTACAGCTGTGAGGAGATGGGCATGTGTCAAATACGAAGAGAAGAAAGAAATGAGCCTTGAATTTGGTGGAGTAGAAGGTAGCCATGCCACAAAAGGTTTAGGAAATTGAGCCTTGCCTTGAGAGCAGTCAGACTGTTGAAGGGCTTTGTGTAGGAGAGTGATGTGACCGAAGTTACCAGCTTGGGGTCGGGGGTGTAAGTCAAAATTCAATGTGCACTACTAGGTCTAGGGGGAAAGGATTGGGGGGGGGTGGTTCTGAGGGAAAGTGGAAAAGCAGCCTATGTCTAGGCTTGCCCTCCCATCAAAAGCAAGTGCCATACACACAGAGCTTGAAGTACCAGGCAGGGCTGTCGTCACATTTTGTCAAAGACTTAAGTATTTCCCAAAGGCAACTTTTTAAAAGTTGTGTGTACATGTGTGGGTGTGTGTCAGTGTGTCAGTGCCCACAGACGTCAGAGGCTTCAGATCCCCACAAGTTGGAGCTACAGGAGGTGTTGAGCCTCCTGGCATAGGACATAGATAGGTACTTAGTATCGGACTTCTTTCCTCTACAAAAGCAGTGCATGATCTTAACTGCTGAGCTGTCTCTTCAGTCCCCACCCCCATAATTCTAATTGCAGTCAGTCATGTTCTTCAGTCTGACCTGAGGCCAGCCCCTTCATAAGAGCAGATATTACCATCCTCCAAGTAATGCCATTCCAAGTGCTTGTTGGATGTTTGCCTTTTGCTAAGCTTGTCTACTGCTTGTAAAACATAGCACTAACTCTTCTTTTTTTAACATCTGTTAAGGCTGTCAGAGGCACAGTTGAGGGACAGGGAACCTGGGAGGTGAGAGAACACATAAGGATACCAGCCCTTCCTTGTCCTTAGAGCGGAGTAGCTCCCGTGTGCCCTGACCTTGTAAAAGAGATGAAGCCAAGTCCCTGACACCCTTCATTGTCCCTCATTTGTCAAATGTGGCTGCTAGATGAATATCACCCAAGGCCAGAAGTATGAAATTGTAGAATGTGACTCTATACATTTTCCTTGTATGTTAGGTCCTTTGAAAACTCAACTCTGAACTGAGTGATGCTAACCTGAACTTCCCATGACTTGTCTACCTTACCAACTTGTTTACCATGCTGATTTCATGCACTCACAGCCACACATACTGAGTGCAGTACCTGTTTCTTTATCACTCAGTTTTCTCTCTAGTTTTCCATTGTGGATAAGGGAGTAAACATCCATCTAATACCAAAGAATTGGTGTGAGCTAATATGTTCAGAGCAGACACCCTCATAGCTGGTGGTCTGGGGTAATGAGGAATGGAGATCTCTCTAGTGTCTCACTTCTTCCTGCCTCCCACAGCCTGTGCAGAGGACTTTTTCTATACATCCCATGGAGGAAACACAACCATCGAGGGTGTCAATGATGCAGAGGACTTTGAGAAGACTCGACAAGCCCTCACACTCCTTGGTAAGGACCTGCTGAACAAGAGTAGCCTGCACAGGGTCTGATCCCATGGAGGGGAGGGAAAGAGGGGAGGCCTCCCTGCTTACCTATTAAGTCTGCTGAGCCTTGATGGATGCTTTCTTGTACTCTTACTTCTGTCAGTTCATAGGCTTCAAAGGTTAGAATTTGGAAGCTTTCTTAGAAATAAACTTTGGAGCCAGCAACTGCAAAGTATCCCGCCACTTACTTGGGTGTTGAAACACATGGAGAGAAGCCCAGTGTAGCCATGTCTTTGTGTGCTGACTTCAGAGGCAATGTGTGCCCCAAAAAAGACCCTACCACTGAGCCAGTCACCTGCATACTAGGAATGACCCTCCCACTGAACCAGGCCACCTGTGTACTAGGAAAGACCCTCCCACTGAGCCAGACTAGCCACAGCATATGGGCAAAAGCAGACCTCAGTGTCTGGGAGCCCCATGTTACATGCAGTACTATTGTGCTAGCCATGTATTGCAACCCCAGAAGCAAAAAGTTCTCTGTGACCTTCACTAGCAGATGAACTTGTTAGAGCTGGGGAGAGTTGTCCTAATCCCAGTCTGTTTCAGGGGAGAGGTGCTCCTGGGTTTGTGAGATGAAGGGTGTTTCTCTCCTAATTGGGAAACTAAAGTAGTCAATCCTGGGGCCCTTAGCCAAGCAAAGGGAAGCTTAGGGCAGCCTGAAACTCAGAAGGTGACTCAGATGGCCACAGTGTCTTCCCCAGCTCTTCTCTGATAGAACCAAAGCTTTTGGCTTCTCTGCCAGGTTATTCAGAACAACATCTGTTCAGCTCTGTGGTATAAGCCAAGTTTTGTCAGTGTTCAAGCTAAATGTGAACAAACTGTACACACCCTAGTCTCTATGGGAGGAAATGAAAGGCTTGTGCAATGTGGTTCCAGTGTGGGCACTTGTTTGGGTAGATGAGACATGGGTAGAACTCATTTTTTTGTACCTGTGAGTTATCAGGAGATAGAAAACATTCTGGTTATTCCATCATGAAAACAACATGGTTATACCTAGAGCAACAGTAAGAAACTGTGGAAAGGGCTGAAGTGGCCTTTGAGGACAAAAGAAGTGCTGCTATGGCTGGTGTAAGGAACCAAGCATCCAATGGACTATTGAGTAGAGGAACCAGAGTTGTGGATGAACTTTAGGCCCATCTAGGAAGAGGAGAAGTATACCCAAGGCTAAGGACCAGCACTCTGAACAAGTAGGCTGTGCTTGCTCTGAGAATGATGGGTCCCTACGCCTAATGTGAGCTCAGCAAGGAGGTTGTTGGCCCTTAGGTAAATGGTGACAACTGGGAGGGACCAGACCCAAAATGGAGACAATCTTCTGCTGCCTTTGCGTCACTAAGGTGTCCTTACTTCAGAACCCTGACCCTCTGTCAGTCAGCACCAAGCAATTCACAGAGGGGAAGACAGAGTATATTGATAGCTGCTTCACCAAGCATCACATACCATACAGATCTCCACAGTGAAGGACTTAGGTTATATATGATAGTGAGCAGATGTGTTCTGCCCATTCTGCTTACAGGAGAAACATCCACCATTCTGCAGTGCTGTGGGCAATGGACAATAGTTGGTAGGAACAGATGGATGTCTCCCAAGCTGTGAGGCAGATATTTTTCAAAGCAAATCACATTTGTGAAATTATTTCAACATTACTTGCTTCTCTACAACATAATAAATGTAGTAATCTCAATCTTCCCATTTCCTTCTCATGATTTTCCTTTAGGTATAGGGCTTGCACTGTAGTGTTGGGTCACTTATCATTTGTAGTCACTCATCATAGAATGTTTAGTTTTTGCCTGTTCAGAGGACCCCTTGATTCCTAGTTGGCAATTCTTTTTCTTAGGTCATGCTTGGGCTGTCCACTTTGTGGAGGAGCTGGGGGAAATGTTAACCCTGTCTTTGCCTCCATTTAGACAGGTGCACTGGTTGTTGTAGCCTGAGTAGAGCAGTCTAAAGGATACCTAGGTGTAGCTGTGGAGGAATGTGGGGAACAACTACCATTTCTTCAATAGAAGGCAACTTTACTAACACTCATCATACCGTCCTGTCAACTTTTTAAATAAGTTTGAAATACTTTGAAATTTAAAAAGAATTAAATGCCCTCAAGCTAAATCTAAAATTTAAGAGATATGCCTCTGGTAATTGGTGCAAGCAAATAACAAATCTGATGATCAAGGTTATTGCTGTAGTACTTCTAGGCTGTGAGTGTTTCTGTCACTGTTGAGGTATGTATGGCAAGTCAAACAGCCACCTTCAGCTGGCACTGCCCATAAGCCAGCTGGCTGGCCAGTCCCTGGAACAGTAATCCCAGGGGTGTGGTGGAGGAAACTCCTTTTCTTCCCCTGTTGGCTCCATGGTTGTGTCACAGATGTTTGCAGGATATTAAGTTGGGAAAAAACGACTGCAGATAAACGGCCATCCTTATTAAACTCATAAAAGCACCCATAAAGTGTCTGGTTGAAATGAAGCCCAAAGTGAGTCAGCCCTACTGCTGCCTGTCCATGCTCCTGGATAAGTTCAATGAGAACGTGCCCCATCTGGTGTGACCCAGACAAGCAGAGTGAGGCTATTTCCCTTCCAATAGGAGCCCCTTTGCCCTCTGAGATGCTTCTCTGAGAGGTAATTACTTGGCTTGACTGGTTTGGGGAGCCATTAACCCAGGAAGGAAAATCAAACAATTTTTAAAGTCCTTAAGAAGGATAAAAAGTCCATTCTATCATAGAACAGAGATTGTATGTCATTCATGCATCTTTTTCTCCTTCAGGAGTGCGGGAATCTCATCAAATAAGCATCTTTAAGATAATTGCTTCCATCTTGCACCTTGGAAGTGTGGAGATTCAGTCTGAGCGTGACGGGGATTCCTGCAGCATACCAGTAAGTGACACCAAGATAAAATGTGCATCGTCAACTCAGATTCCCCGGCCTGATACCATGGGCTTAGAGGGCACCCTCTGGTTATTTATTCTGAGCAATAATGACTTCTGTTTTCTCGATGATAATTTTTTTTTTAAAGAACCAATCCAATTTCAAATTAGCTGCCATCAAATTTCTATCACTGGGGCAAGGGATTTAGTGGCTAGTCAATAAATTTGTTTGATGGGTTTATTTTCCAAGTACTCTGAGGTACATAGAATTCTGCACCATGTCATCAATCTATTGAGTACCATGTGAGCCTTAGGCTGAATGAAGTCTTTGCAGCAAGGAAATGGAGTGTTGGACACCATAGTTGGTGACCACTTCTAAAGATCTGGCATTCTAAGTGGCTGAGATGGGATGGCTTGTGCTGACCCTTTCCCACCCCAAGGCAGAATACTGAGTGAGGCATCTCAGTCAAAGGCTTAGCAGCCATGGCAATTCCTTAAAGGCTTACAACAAAGGTCCTTTCCTTTGAGTCTAGTGCCACAGTTGGCATGTGGTAGACAAGAGTGTCTGTGTGGAATAAGGATGCTGGAGGGGGTTTGTGTGGCTGTGTCCTGTCTGCCACTTAATTCTGTTGGCCAGGGCTAAAACTGGCATTCAGACCCTGAATAGGTGCATCTGCCATATTTCCATATGTATGGCTATTCATGACTAGCCTAGAAGAAAGTCCACAGTATGATTCTTACTTCTCAGGATGTGGGATTTAAATAACCAGATTCTAGGAAAAGTCCAAAGAGGTGCCCGTGCCACAAGCCAAAGCCTTTGCCCTTCCCACTTATTGCTACAGCTATTGTATAGGACTAGAGTTAGCAGAAGTTCAGAATGCCCCTGCCTTTAAGGAGGAAAAGACCTGAATTCTACCTGAGTTCAATAGAATTCCTCCCCAACCTCCACTCGAGCCCTATATGTTGTCCTTAAGTGAGAAATGTTGTTGGGAGTGAGGTGGTGTCTGGGCCTATCACCCTCTCCAGCATGAACTCTGTAGCTTCTGTAGCTCTGAGAGGAGGTTTTGGAACTTGTAGTATCCCAGAGTGATTTCTGACATCTGACATTCACAACCTGCCTTGCATGTGTGTACTGTGGGGTGGGTGGAAACTGCAGTGCAGTGGCAATGGCAGCCATGATGCTTGGCTAGCAAGTGGACAGTTCCAATGTCTGTGGCCCAGCTGGTGAGTGCAGGCCCAGACCCACCCTAGTAGTGAGGGTTTGAGGCTGGTGAAGAATTGGCCCTCTGGGGTCTTTGCCATAGGGGTCTAAGCCTCCCATATGCACATCCCTTCCTGGCAAATGCCATGTGTATCTTTAGGGCAGCTGAATTCTGCAAGGAACCAAGAAGATTGGAAAGAAAAATATGCATTGACATAGCTCTGGTTTAGGCTGATGATAAGCAATTTTGGTGTGTGTGTGTATGTGTTGCTAGGGATCAAGGTTTAGGTTCCTCCACATGAGCTCTCCACCTGAGCTACATGCACAGCTTCTTTGCTATGGATTCTCACACTATGCCAAGCCTACCCTCTTCCCCTTAGCACAATGATTTTTCATTCCTTGTGTGATTATTTTCTCTCTGTCTCTTTCTCTCTCTCCTCCCCCTCTTTCAAACTGTTGAAGTTGACAAATCTACTTGTTCTGAGTCACCTTTGCAATGTACAGGGCCCAGGAGGCACTCCAGAATGATAGCTGGGTGACTTGTTGAGATTGAGTAGGCCATGATGGTAATGAAAATGAGAGCTAGTGTGGCTGAGACAGAACTCAGTGAGCCATCAGTAAGGGAGTAAGGCCCTGAGCACTTGTCCTGGATATGAGTCAGGGCTGGTACCTTCTTTGGAATGTCCAGCCTTGGGCTTGTAAGCAGTTTCTCTGATATTATGACTAGTCCTACACTCCTGGGTATTCCTATGAGAGGCAAGTCATTGATCAGTGCCCATCATCACCACTAACTGTAGGACCATGTCTGTTATGTCACTATTCTTCTGGATACATAGTAGCACCATGTATTTGTGAGGTCTGCATAAAGATGGGGCCATCAGGATACACTCAGAGAAAAATGGACAGAGGATGCAGGTGGCAGACAAAGTGAACTGAATTGGGGAACTTATGAGGTCTATCAGGTATGTGTCTTAGAGATGCTCACTCACCTCCCTGTGTCCATTTTCTCCTCTACACACTGAGTGGAGGCCGAATGCAGCCCCTTATGGAGGCCTTCATCACTCCAGGCTGATCTTGATTAAGTTCAGTACCATTTTGATTGATTGAGCCAGAATGAACCATTTCTAGAGCATGACTCTCTTCCTATACAGAGGAACAAACTAAGTAAATCCCAGAGACAGGGCCCTCTTTCATAAAGGACAGAATAACTAATGCTCATGCCAGGACAAAGCCCAAGCAGGGTTCTTTCTAGTACCACTTCTTCTCACTCAAATTTTTGACCTAGTGACCTGAGCCACCCATACAAACTTCCAGTGACCCATTATTGCTTATTGGAGAAGTATGCCACTGAGAAGCACATTAGGATGGATCTTTGATATGTTCCTCTGGTCCATAGGTAGGTTTGCTGTCTACTTATAAGCAATGTGCCTTCTGTCTGTAGTTTTTATTAGAACGTGTTCCATGATTGCCAGTGTTACCTTAGAGATGCAACAGTGTCCAATTACTTGGACACCAGAGGCAATTTTTCCCTCTTGAATTTGGCAATACAGGCTCATAAAACTAACTTGCTGTCTATAATGCTGACTGTTTTAATGGATTTATCATCATCTAATTATGCATAAATGTAATTGTATGATGTTAAGTCGGTTTCTGTTAACACCTTTAATCAACAGTCAGAAGTGTGTGGGAGCAGAGAAGTCCCCACTGTGCTGGAGACCTGTCCCCTGGTGGCTGTTAAAGAGTTAGCTCCCAAACTGTGGTGTCTCTGCCACATTCTGGAGTGGGGGTGCCTGGGAGCTGGTCCATGTTGTTTGCTTCAGGCAAACCACTCATTCAAATGTCAGGGGATCCATCTGTACTGTGTGCCTAGCAATTAAGAATTCCTTAAAAATTAGGTCAGATGAACAAATTGGACACTTGCCACATGTGAACTTGTTGCCTGCCAAGCAGGTTCCAAATTCTACCCTGAATGGTAACATTATTTTGGAGCAGGCAGGGGTAGAGTGGTTGCAGAGTGAAAGCTGTGGCCAGAAGTTGCCTTGATTCTGCCATTAACTGCTTAGTGAGTGTGAAGGGCAGCTCTCTACACCCCAAGCCATGCCTGCTCAAGCTGCCTGCCTGGCTTGATGGTCAGGGAGCCTCACTCAGACACATTTTCCTCATCTGACCCCAGAGAAATGAGGACCTTAGTCCACAGGAGTGGGCATGTTCTTTTACATGCCTGCCTTTTGATACTCATGAGCTCAGCTGTGTTTAACCTGGTATAACACTGGTTAGAGCTCTCTCCAGGGTGTGTTCCCACCCATGCTTGGGGAACACACTGTTCTTGAGTTTGTGGGGAGGAGCTTTCTTTTCTAACATCCCATTTTATATTAATGTTTGCTTTGGCTAGATGGCTAGATACTGCAAGGGATAAATAGCCAGAAGATATAATGTTAAGAGGGAAATGATAGTGTTGTCTGTGTTAATTTTTTTTAATTGAATAAGCCCTTATTTAAATCCTACAGTTGGCCTCATCAGAAATTGAGACCCATAAACAGTCTAGATCCAGAAGGAGGTAACATATCATGTTATGAATTTAAAAGATTCCCTTCCTGCCTTAGTGTTAATAAGCTGGCTTAGCCACTTTGCCAAGTACAGCAAGATGAGGGTCTAAAAAACCACCAGGGGTGATGGTTTTCTGTGGGGTTTTTCCAAGAGACTTAGATGATTTAATGAGGTGAGGCACAGCCCTAGAGAGGAGGGGTTTGATTTCCTAACAGTTTACAAGCCAGGCGGTGTGACTGGTAAACACTGCTGAGAAGCACTGTCCCCTAGGTCTGGACTTGTTTCTACCAGCACTTCTGAACACACCCACTAGAGTCACATATGATTTAGAGGACTGGAGTGTAAAACACCAGGGTGCTTCCCATGTCCTGTCTACCTGTAGGACAGTTACCAGTTGGGTCCCTGTCACAGAAGGGGAACTGAAGCCTGAGGGCAGGAGACCGTTGAATGTCCCTCAGCCCTAGAGCGTGTGTGTGAAGGGCTTAGGGTGGGAGGCTGAGCACTGCTTTTCTGGAGTGCTATGGGTGCTGCATGTGCCCTCTACAGATGCATGCTATATGCTTAACTCATGTCTTCTGCTTTCTGACCCCTGCCAGGAGACTGCCTCTGCATTACTAAGCTGTCAGTTCACAGGCTTCTCCCTTCAGTCCCGCTGTCCCCTCCTACCAGTTACCTGGCTGTAACCTGCAGTTCAGGAAGGCACAGGACCAATGCACAGTGACTTACTTTAAGTCTCTGTCATTTGGTCATTGGCAGGTGTGATGATAAGTTTAAGCAACAGCACCTAGGCTCTATACTTACCTGATATGGGCCATGGGGAACTAAACTACTGAGGTGGAGGACAGGTTCCATGCCTGCCAGGATACTCTTGGGCTCTGGGCAGGAGGGAAAATGGGCAAAGCATCCTGTCTCCCATCCCCCTCCTGATCCTGTCTTCTTTCCTCAGCCTCAGGATGAACATTTGAGCAACTTCTGCCGCCTGCTGGGAGTGGAACACAGTCAGATGGAGCACTGGTTGTGCCACCGCAAGCTGGTCACCACCTCAGAGACCTACATCAAGACCATGTCCCTGCAGCAGGTGGTCAATGCCCGGAACGCCCTGGCCAAGCACATCTATGCCCAGCTATTCTCCTGGATCGTGGAGCACATCAATAAGGCCCTGCACTCATCCCTGAAGCAGCACTCCTTCATCGGGGTCCTGGACATCTACGGGTAGGCTTGCACTCCCTGGTCTCACTCTGTCTGCTGGTCATCAGTGTGTCCCTGCTAGCGTTTAGGAGTCTACAACCTCTTTGGCTCCCTAGTGGTTCCAGCCAGCAGGTGCAGGGACATTTGGGGCTGTTATAACTAGAGTCATTGTTTACCCCAAAGCAGAGATGCCTACTGTTCTACAGGTGACAGTTCCCAAGGGAGAATGTGCTCTGTCAAAGCAATGATAGCCCTGTGCCCATCACAAACTCTATTACACCATTTTTCTTAAGATGGAGACTTATTATGTGGCCTAGACTGGCTTCAAACTTGGAATCCTTCTGCCTCAGCTTCCCAGGTACAGGGATTCTGACTGTATTTTGCCAGGGTCATATTAGACCTCCAGTTTTACTACTAGGAAACTGACTCTGAGAGAGAAATGCCTTGTCTATTCTCATTGTAGGAGTCTCTCTCAGTTTTTATATATGTTAGGTCTTACCATTTGATCTCACTCTCTTCAATGGAGGTGGTTGTTTTAATAGTAATTTTGCCCAGTTCTGCATAGACTAGTGCTATATGTTAGCATTTGTGAGGATTGCCTTTCTTTTGGAATCTAGGGGGAACTGACAGGTTTTATTTATGACTTATCTCTGCAGGGTGAGGCCACATAGCTTGGAGGTAAGTATGTATGACAAGACAGCAAGAGACTGACTTTCTCTAGCCAGGCTGCCACCAAGAGCTAAATGACTACAGTCATAACCCCTCTGGCTGTTTCTATGGCTTCAAGTGAGGTTGTGAGTCAGTCTTCCTGAGATTATTTCAGACCCATCTAGACGCATGATGGTTTGTGGACAGGGCTGTATCCCCCTTTGCTCTTCGTTTCTCATGGCTGCCTTGACCTTTTGAAGCTAAGAATAGATTAAATTCTCCTAGAAGGAATGCTTCTGCTTAAAATAGCAGCCCAGACCATAAATTGCAGTGTTGTAAGAACAGGGACACTCTAGGGGTTGGAACTACTGGGACCACCTGAGGATGGCACAAAGGAGAATCTTCTTCAAAGAGACCATTTCCTGTGCAGATAGGCTCCCCCACCTCCCGCTGGTGCCTTGGCTTGTCGGTGGCCCATATTGCATGGGGCTTAAGAAAAGAGTTAAGTTTTATTCTGGGATCACAAAGACCTCAGGAGCATGCTGAAGAGTTAAGTCTTTTGCACAAAGTAAATAATGCAAGAACCCTTAGAGACTGTAAAACAGTCCACACAATGGTTTAGATGCTTTGTGATGGAGGCCTAAGATGAAAACCAGAGAAGCCATACATTTTTATACAGGCATGAAAAATTTTCTGCAGGAGTCAAGATGTGAACTAGATGGAGGAGGATAGAACATGGGAAGTAGGAGAGGCAACCATTGGGAAAAGAAGTACAGTCAAGGTGGTAGAAAACACCCAAGGTGTCAGAGCTGGAGGGGTGATTTTGTAATTAAGAGCACATGTTGCTCTTGCAAAGGACCTGGGTTCAGTTCCCAGAACCTATATGGTGGTTTACACATCTGTAACTCCAGTTTGAGAGGGTTCCAATGCCTTAACTGGATCCAATGTCTTCTTCTAACTTCTGTGGCTACCAGGCCTGCAACCAGGCAAAACACTCATACACATAAATTCAGATAAATTTTAAAAACTTAAACGTGAAAAGAAGTCATATGCTTGATGAAGAAAAAACAGAAGTGGGAGGTGCATCCTCCCCATGGCTTCTCGATGTAACCGCCCCCCCCCTCTGGTTAGCAGGGCACATACTTCTACTCAGTCTTCCTGTTGCATTGTGAGAGCACCTCATTCCTACAGAACTTATTGCCTAACTGTCAATAACCGATTCTTACTTTCCCTCCACCTTGAGTATTTTCAGGTCATCAGATTTCAGGTGGTGCCACTCCCTGGGCTGGAATCCTGGACTGTAATTAAAAGGAAAGAGTGGATTGAGGACAAGCATTTATTGCTCTGTGCTTGATTGTAAGATGTAGTATGACCACCTGCTCCATGCTCCAGATGCTGTGACTTCCTTCAACCAGTGACTGTAACCTCCAACTATGAGCCCCAAACCCCTTTCTTCCTAAGTTGCTTTCATTGGGGTATTTTATTGCAGTTACAGAAAAACAGTAAAGACAGGTTGGATCAGATGTTATAACCCAGTGTCTCCAGGTCTTCTTTCAAGCATGGCCCTAAAGGTCAGCCCTAAATCTCAGTGGAATAGAGCTGGCCAGAGTTCTGAACTATGGAGGTGCTGCTTCATTTTATGTTAATCTGTAAATGTAAGCATTTCCACAGATCAGGATACAAGCGAGCACCATGGGGGCCAGCACCACGCTACATATCCATGCACTGACTGTCAGGTTGCTTGTGGAGGAGAAAAAGTTGCAGCTGCCTCTAGAAATCTGTGGGAGCCTGCTACCCACTGGGCTCTCTACAGGCATTTTGAGTAGACCAGTTCCAGACACACAGTGCCTGGTTATAAGAATGGCTTCACTTTCTTTAGCTCCCTTTTCTATTCTCCAAAATAGTGCAAGATAAGCAATGCCCAGAGAAATTGTGCCAATCCAAGCTGTTCTAACTAAGGACCTGTGAAACTCCCTGTGGGATGTTTCCTGCCAGGCAGGGCTGGACATTGATATAGAACAGCCTGGCAGCTTTTGGCTGGAGTTTCTTTGCACGTTGATTAGCTAGCATTGGCCTCTACTGGCTTCATTAGTTACAATGGTAATCTTTTATTCCTCCTTGAGGCATCAAGAAATAAATGGCTCAATTTGGGGGAAATACACACTATTATTTTTTTGTCTTTGACTTCAACTTTCAAATGCCAAGGTTTGGTTCCAGCCAGTCCATTTGTGCAGAGGACAATGAAGGGTGCAGTAGGTAAGCACATTACTCTGAGAAATACTGTAGGAGAGGCTGAAGTAAGAAGTAGGGCAGTTGTGGGATGAAGGATATGGGATTTGCTGTCTATTTTGGTTTTTTTTTTTTTTGTTTGTTTGTTGTTGTTTTTTTGTCTGCAGCTATGATAAAATATTCTAACAAAACCAACAAAACAGAAAGTGTGTTTGTCTTAGCTCACAATTCAAAGTCAAGCCAACCATGGTAGAAGTCATGGCAGCAGGTTGAAGTGTCTCATCTCATGTATCCACAATCCAGAAACAAGTATGAATGCCAGTGTTCATTAGGATTCTCTGTACAGTCCAGGATCCTTTAGTGTTTGCTTTGGGGTTTCAGGAACTTAGTGCATATCTGAACATTAATCTCTTAGTGGAGGTGAATTTACATGTCCTCCATTTCTACTCTGTAGACTCACTGTCCTGTATTTGTAAGTTTATTTCTTAGATTTACCATTGCCTTCATTTGCTGTTGAAAGAAAATCTTTGTGTCATTGGTTTGTTTTGCTTTTGGTTTCACTCTCCAGAGCAGATAATTGCACAGTCCCAGAATAGTTACTCAGAGAGACTGCCCAGCCTCTCCTGACCTGTGTAAAGGGGTGTTGTGGAGAATGAAGGGGGCAAACTCTGCAATTACATTTACCCATTGGCCTGAGGACAGCATCCCAGTTCTTGGTGGACTGGAAGGCCACAGGACATTGTCAACTCCAGAGCAAGCATGGCCAGATAACCTCAGTGTTAGACTCACAGGCCATGTGATGCTTTTATGTTGGTAATATATTATCTTGACATCTGAAGAGAGGTTTCCATCCTGGGGTAATCCAAAACCATGTGCAATCTTCAAGACTCATTCAGGGTGTCCAGCCTTTTGACATTGCAAAACAATGCTATCATCTACAGAGTTCATCTGGGGAGCCAGAGATGGAGGATCCTTGGGGATTGCTGCTCAAATGGGCTAGCAGAACCAGTGAGCTCCAGGTTCAATGAGAGAGACTATCTCAAAATCAAGGTGAAAATGTGATTGAGGAGGACCACTGACACTGGCCACTGGCCTCTACATCCACATACACATGTGTGTGCTCACCCTTATACATGTATACCCATCCCTGCACACACATAAACACATACACAGAAGTCACAAAACAGTGTTTTAAGATAGTTTATGATTTTATATTAGGGGTTCTAGTCACAGCAATCTATGGCCACACGTGACCCATGGGCTGGGCATAGTTGATGGTCACTTGGAATATGAACCCTCCATAATTGAAGGCTCATATGAAGCCCCATTTTTCCTCTGTCTATATTTAACCACCTTGATACTGTAACCTCACCTCTAAAAGCCTAGAGAAGATGAAGTTAGTATTCCCTTGTGTTAGGGTTTCTATTGTTGTGAGGAGACACCATGACCACAGCAACTCGTATAAAGAAAAACATTTGATTGGAGTGGCTCACTTACAGTTCAGAGATTCATTCCATTATTGTCATGATAGGACATGGCAATGTGCAGGCAGACATGGTGCTGGAGAAGTAGCTGAGAATCCTAACTCTTGCAGACAACAGGAAGTGGTCTGAGTATCACACTGAGTGAAGCTTTAGCATATTTAAGACCTCAAAACCCACCTCCACAGTGACATATTACTCCAACAAGGCCATTCCTTCTCCAACAAAGCCACACCTCTCAATAGTGCCAGTCCCTTTGGGGGTCATTTTCTCTCAAACTGTCACACCCCTGAAAGGTTCTCATGTACTGAAATAGCTTATAGGCAGCTTTCTAGTAGTAAACTGGGGAAGAGGGATCATGGCTTGCTATTCATTGCAGTTCTTAGAAGTTTGGCTCTTGGATTTGGAGAAGTATAGTACCTGAGAATGGGCATTTTCTGATCCCCATGGAAATAAGGTGTGAAAAGCACCGAGGAATTAAGATACTGGCAGAGTACTTGTCTTCCATCAGTGCCTTGGACCTGTTTCTCACAGAAGGACAAGCTTTGTGGACAGAATATACACAAGCACAGGGACAGTGGGAATCTCTGCCACTTGAAAGTCCAATGCGCAGAATGAGAATGGTTGATAGACAAGAAGACTTTAGGCTGCCCTTGTGAGAGTTCATGGCTTCAGGGTGAGAAAGGACCTGGAAAAGATATTTGGCTCTGATCTCTGGCATCCATGCTTACTGACTCTTTTTGAAAGTTCATCCAGAACTAATCTCTCCAAGGTCAGCTTCCTGGGTGCTGTTCAGCTGTTCAGTGTGTAAAGCCCATATACACCTCTTTACATTCTGCTATGGAAGCCTAAGGTCCTAGTTGCCCCGACCCACACTCAGAGGAGATGCTGTTGCCCAGCCTTCAAGCAGCAGGCATCACTCTGCTGGGTCTCCTTTCTGTGGGGCAGCAGGTTCATGGAGGTAAATAATTCAGAGCTAAGGCATAGCCTTGTCACTGCAAGTTCATCTTGTAGTGGCTTTTGTTGTGTTTTTGGAGGCAAATAGCTCTCATCCTTCCTGAAACTGGGTCCAATGAGAAGGAAATTGTTCATTGCTCTGGTCACATCTTTATTGCAGAAGGAAACAACGGTATGGTCATTGCACTATCAAAGGACAGATGCCATATCTCCTTCTCTGTGTTCTCCTTCTTCCCACCAAAGAGTTCTGATCTAACTCTTCTCAAGACAAATCCATTTCCCTCCTGTATATAAATGTTCTTGTGACATTTTAATGTTATGGAGTAAGTGTGTTTATTTTTAAGAGTCATTTCTGTTGATGGACAGAATTATACAAATATAATTCTGTTGGAAGGGAGACATTGTCCTGTCTCCCTGACTGTGTGTTTCTGAAGTTGGGTGTCTTAGTCATTTTCCAAGTCAGCCTAGCCTCCCATTTGTCTCCAGCATTACAGTAATTATGCTAGAAGGCAGAGGAATTGTGACCAGATAGTATCTTAGAAACAGGGAAATTATGAGCTAATTTCAGCCATCTCAAATTAATGAGAATGTTCTTTGTGGAGTGCTACCAGTGTAAACCTGTAAAAAATGACAAGTGGAAGATACTTAAATCCTCTATCTGTAGAGCTCAGGGCTGGCTCTGCCAGCATACCCGATGGCCATTATCTGGCCATTTTCAGGGCTGACTCTTTAATCTTCTTTTTAGGCTATGTTAATTACATTTCCTCTAGGTTTGAACAGTCATCAGCTACCACTGTGGGTGGAAGTGGGGATGGCTGAGGTTCTAAGTGATATAACTGGATCTACAGAAGGGCTATCTGGAAAAGGAGAGGCCATTCTACAGGGTAATAACTGCTGCTTGTGCCGCACTGTGATGGAGCAGTGACTCATCATAGCATTTAAGTCTTTGATCTTGTTTTATTAACTTGGAGTCATTTTTTTCCCATGTGGGCATGGCCAAAGGCTGTACTTTAATGTGGCTGACTCCAAGAAGTTGATCCTTTTGATCTGAAACTGATTCTCCCTTTTCCACATCTTAGACCTTGCTGGGGAGGAGGCTATGGGGGAAGCCTGGGGCTTTTTGCACAGTGCTCTGGGCCTGTTAGGCGTCTGGTGAATCTATATTTGGTAGTCCCTCTACACAGAGAGCTCTCTCCCCATTGCTGTATCTCCAGCTCCTCTTTAGGGACAGGACTGTCACCTCTTCCTGAAAGCAGTGTTCAGGGAAGGGCTTGCAATGACACCTTGCGTAAGACAGAAAATTCAGTTGTCTCTATTTAAGAGTGGGACGGGGTGGAACTTATGGGTTGTGAAGAAGGCCAGATGAGGCCTGTAATTCCAACCTGTTCCTGTTGGTAGTATCATTCTCCAGGCCTCAGATACCCCTCCTTCCAAAAAACAAAAACAAAAAACAAAACAAAAAAACACTGTTCACAGCCCTTCCAGGTGATCTCTTCCTTTTAAATTAAAGTTTGGCCCCTCTCTCTGGTCAGAAGACACTTTGGTCTTCTTACACTCTGACTTTGGGTAGTTCATTTTCTCATACATGAGCTTCTCAGCTGTAGAGTGGAATTAATAAGAGACCTCACTCCTACTTGTTGTGAGCATTAAAGGAACCTCCCACCCCAAGCCAGTGACCAGTAGGTGCTTGTGCTGGCCAGTGTTATATCAATTTGGCATAGGCTAGAGTCACCTGAATGGAGGGAACCTTCCCCCATACACCCTTCCAATGCCCCTAATGGTGGACCTCTCTGAGCATCCTATAGGTCACCTGCAATTATCTAGTCCCGCCCTTCCTTAATGTTTTAGAACTTGTTACTTGCCACCAATAGACATCAGGCCCTAGTAGGGGTTTTTGCCTGTCCTCCTCCCTTGCTTAGCCTTATCTTTCTCCTATTTAGGGATCACATATAATAGTCATTTCTTAATTAGAATCTTCCAGAATCCCCTACTGACCCCAGAAAAATCCAAACCTTAAATAGTATAATTTACAAGCCCTGTAGGCAGGGCCCTCCTCTTTCTGCTGCTCCAAATCTCTTCTCCCTTGCCCTCTCCTCTTCTCTCCTTCCCTGTTCTCCTCCCCACAGGCTTCCTTCCTTAACCCCATCCCTCAGCCATATTGCAAATGTGTGGGCTGAACAATGAAGTACTGATATTCTAAAGTATGGACAGGTCATATGAGTCCATGTTGGGGACTATAACCTAACAAAGCTACAGAGGTTTCCAGACAGTTCTTCAAGTATAAGTGATTCAGAGAAGAAATGTTGAACCCCCTTGATTATCAAAAGAATTCAAAGGCATCTTTACACCAAGTAACAAGAAATTTAAAAAATTGTTTGAGAATTTCCTTCATGAATATAGTGCATTTTGTTCATCAATCTCTATCCTCTTTTGCTTCCATCCAGATCCTCTCCTAACCCACCACCACTTTTCCTTTCCGACTTCATAGGTGCTTCCCCTGATCCTCCGGATCCACCTGTGTTCTCATGGGTGCATGGCCTTATAGTGAGGCATGGGTAGGCTCTCAGGGTTCACATCCCTGAAGAAAAGTGACTTTCTGTCTTCTAACATCAGTTGCCAATAACTCTTTGGCTAGGTGTGGGACTTCATGGACCCCTCCCCCATCCATGCTAGCTTGAGCCTATACAGCAGAGGTTCTCAATCTGTGGCTCACAGCCCCTTTGGGGGCTCAGTCACCCTTTCACAGGTGATTTCATAAGAACATCAGAAAACAAAGATATTTACATTACTAGTCATAATATTAGCAAAATTACAGTTATGAAGTAGCAGCAAAAATAATGTTATGGTTGGGGGTCACCACACCATAAAGAACTGTACTAAAGGATTGCAGCATTACAAAGGCTGAGAACCACTTCTATACAAGTTTATGCAAGCTCTCACAGCTGCTGTAAGTTCATTTGTGCAATGGTACTGTCAAGTCTCACAAATACTGCCTGTACTTCTGGCTCTTAGAGTTTTCCCACAGTCTCTTCTGAGATGGCTCCCTGAGTCTTGGGGTTAGAAGGAGGGTATGATGTAGATGTCCCAGTTAGAGATGGGTCTCCTGTTTTCTTTGGGTTGGTCAAGTGTGGGTCCTTATTAAATGCAACCTACTGCAAAAAGAACCTTCTCTAGCTAGGTCTGAGAGATTTGCTAATTTGTGAGTATAAAGATGTGATCTTAGAGGGAAGTTTATTAGTATGTCTATTTAGCAGAATTAATGGTATTAGGTTTTCTCCTAGGTCCTATGACCTAGACAGCCACTAGTTTGAAGCCCAGTTAATGGTATAAGACATGAGTTCCATCTTGTGGAGTGGGCTTTAAATCACACCATATTTTTTTTAACCAACAGATATGGTAATACTCCTAGTGAGGTGTGGGGATGGAGTAGAATGACCTAAATAGAACACAGTAGGTTTTATGTATTAAAAACATTTATCTGCGAAAGTTGCTTATCTGTGTCTCTGCAATACATTATACATGACATTTGTAAAAATGCATTGCAATATTGAAACATTGTATTCATTGGTATACTTAACTCAATAAAAATATGTTAAAAATATAACACCGTTGACTGGTGTTAAAATAACACTCATTTATAGCAAGGACGAGGGTAGAAAAATAAGAAATTACTTCTACATTTCTGGGTATGTGCTTGTTTCTCCCTTTCACAAAACAGTGCTCTGGAGACTGGGGAGATGGATTAGTGGGCCATAATCTTTGCTGTGCAAGCAGGAGGACCTGAGTTAAAATCCCTAGCACTTATATAAAAAGCAGGGCATGGCTACATGAGCAACTATAACCCCAACATTTTGGGACTAGAAACAGGATTGCTGGAATTTGCTGGCCACCAACCTGAGCTCCAGGTTCAGTGAGAGAATTTTTTAAGGGAATAAGGTAGAGAAGTGGTAGGAACAAAACAGCTCTTCTAGCCTCTTCATATATGCACAGATGCATGGACATACATAAACACCTGCACATAACATACACATTGCATACAACACACCCACACACATACACACATGTTTTTTGACTTGGTTCTTCTCCTAGGATAATATTGTCATGAAAGAATCATGAACTTGAAGAGATCTGTAAAATGGTCACAACACTGATAGCATCATAGGATGGGAAAGAACCAAACACCCTTCATGGGGGATTGGCACATCTGTGTGCCAGCTCCCAGGTGCGTCTGTAAATTGGGGGATGTGTCCTAGGCTTGAGAAGTAGCAACATACCTGTGTTCTGTCTGCCCCAATCCAGACACCTCTGCATTCCCAGGTATCAGCCCACAGATCCATACAGACCCAAAGAATAGTGCAGTGATGTGTTTGGAGTGGAAGTTAAATAGTAAAAACAGGAGTAAAGTATGTGTTTGTTTTTCTTTTATAAAAATCACCAAGAAAAGACCTACTGCTATGGAAGAGAATCATGGCTGACCTTCTCATTTCTGTCTGTCTTCCCTGTAATTTCCTACTGTCAGTCCTTTATCAGTTATAAACAAAGCTGTCTATGTCCTGCTTCTAATTTCCCAAGACTGCAGCATTGATGAGCCACAACAGAAGTCTGTGTGCATAGGGAAGACATAAAGAGGAAGGCAGCTCTGTTGAATCTCAGTGACTGCTTCCATGGATGGTATATCTTACCTGCGGCTTCACTCTTTCCTTTGCAGGTTTGAGACCTTCGAGATTAACAGCTTCGAACAGTTTTGTATCAACTATGCCAATGAAAAGCTCCAGCAACAGTTCAATTCGGTAGGCTTGATGTATGACCTAGGTTGACAGGGCAGGGGCTCGCCATCCCCCTGGCATGACACCCAGGCCACTTCTCTTCTGAGATTGGTGTATTTCTGCTCTGCCTGGACCTCCCTTTCTTCCTGGTGATGCTCCTAACTTTTTGAATTGGCTTTTCATTGCCGGGGAGGAAATGTGACTTAGGCAGCTTGGGGAGAGGGTAAAAGGTCTCCCTTGATTTACCCACTTCTCTCTGAGCCCAAGCTCTCAGGGCGTTTAAGGAACTGGAGGCCAGATACAGGATTCCTTTAACTGGCTGGAGTCCAACAATGCATGTGGGATTATAATATCCTAAGACAAGGGTTGCAAAGGAATGGGAATTACCAAGCTGAGCTCTGCCGTTTCCACTCTAACTGTGAGTTAGACCTTTTCTGACAGGTACCTGCCATCCAAGACAAAGAACTTTACAAGTGCTTGGGGAGATGACTGCCAAGTGTGTCTGTAATGCACTCACCCTGGCTTTTTGCTTCTTGCCTTAGCATGTATTCAAGCTGGAGCAAGAAGAATACATGAAGGAGCAGATCCCATGGACCTTGATTGACTTTTATGATAATCAACCTTGTATAGACCTCATAGAAGCAAAGCTGGGTATCCTTGACCTGTTGGATGAAGAGTGTAAGGTAATACTTCTGTTGTCATTGAGTGGTTCAGGTCTAGGTATTGGGCAGAGGGCTCCTATGTGATGCAAGGGAACAAATGAAATCTCATAGCTGGAATTGAATCTGATTGTCTGGAAGGAGTATTGGTTGTCCATCATGCTTACTAAACTTTAACCCACTGAATGTAACTAGCAGATAATATTCTCCTAGTAAATAGTGGCAGAAAGTGGGTGCTTGCTATGTTGGTGGTATGGATTTGGTCTCTCACAGCCAACATCTAGACAGGTGTTCCTAGGGTGGTCTTTATAGTATCAGATGGCTGTGATGATGGGAATCCACAGGACAGTGAGAACCACATCTACAAACCCCTGAATTTTGTGGACTTCTCCTAATATAAAATAGAACTGTGCCAACAGCAGTTGACAGTCACTCCCACTGTGGTGCCTGATTGGGAAGGGAGATGAATGTGTAGCAATTGGTCCCTTTGGTGATAGAAGCCTGCCTCAGAAGGTGTGGAAGCCATACGGCTTATTCTAGACAGAGAAGAACCAATTGCTTTGATTTCTGTTCTCCCATAATTTTCTGGAAAAACACTGAGTATGGCTGGGTGTTTAGGGAAGGAAAGGCATACTACTTCTAGAATGGTTTTCTGAAACATTGCCTTGGTGCACATCCATAGTCCCAGCACTCAGCGTGTTGAAGTAAGAGGATCACTCAAGTGTAAGACTAGCCTAGACTAAAAAGTGAGTTCAAAGCTAGCCTGTGCTATCTATTGGGTCCCTGTCTCAACAAACACACAAAAACCTCTCCCCACCCCTAAAAAAAAAAAAAAAAAAAAAAAAAGGTAGAAACATACCAAATCCTGTAATCCTGTAGCTGGCATATGTGTATCAATTTTGAGGTTGGCAGTGAGGAATTGAGGGGCAGAGTCTCACTCTACACCCCAGAATGGCCTAGAACTCTCTGAGTATGGTGATATGGAGACAAGTGAGTTTGATATGGTAAAAATGTGTTGAATGGGGAGTTATAGGAGAGGTGGATCTTAGTCAGAAAATTTGTATACACGTGACCTTTATCACTGGTCTCTGACTGTTCATGTCCATCTAAATTAGTGACTGTATCGGATCATAGGATTTTCTCACTGAAGTTCAAGTGTATTTTCAAGGCAAGATGACTTGGTTGCTAGCAGATGGCAGCATTTACTTCGTGGAGCTTCTCTTTGTGGTTTGGTGTGACCCAGTTGGGCCAGTCCCTTGAGTTCCTTTTTGCTCCTAGTTACTGTCCTGACAAGCCCTGCTATGTGCTGACTCCTCCTTCACCTACACCTGGTAGTTCTAAAACAGAACTCTAGCAGACAAATATAAAGGATTATTTATAGAAAGTGCTGAATTAAATGTATTTTATTGTCTGTCCAACACAATTAATAGCCTCCTTCAAGAAAGAGGTTTCTTTCTCTGAATTTCCTATGGCACATGGCTCAGGGGATTCAATACTAGTTTCACCAAATTGAATGTGGAGAAAAAAACGGTTTGCTTGCAAAGGGCCTAAGAACTTTGTTTCCACATCTGTAAGCATTTCTTTAGGAACACATCTTATTTACTGAGTAAAGCCCTTTTCTAATTGGCCACTATAAGGGTCACTTCCAATCTTGCCTGACCTGAAAGCCTGGCATAACTCATAGGGAGTAGGTGAGGGTCTGCAGCTGAGGACTGTCAGTGAGTGTCAAGGGTAACAGAACGAGTGATGTCTTATTGGATACGCCACTGCCATCGCTGACCATTCAAACAGCAGGCACAATGACTATGTTGTATTTTTCCTACCCCATTATTGTCCTCTCTCATTCCCTCCCCATCTCTCTCCCCACTCCCCAAAACCCTTCTTCTTCCAACAGGTCCCTCCTACTTCGTTGTCTTTGTTCTTTCTTTTAACCTAATGAACCCAGTGCTGCCTGTATGGCTGAGTATCTATGTTTGTGTGTGTTTGTTTGGGGGTGTGTGCTATTTGACTGGAACATGGGCAGTTTATCAGTGCCTTCACCACTGAAGAAAAGGACTCCCTTCACCCTAGGGTCCATTAACTGCCTGTAGAGAGACAGAGACTTGTAAGTCCCTCCTCTATATATGCTAATGAGCCTAATCTCATGCAGGAAACAAGAGCTTCAGTGAGTTCATGATTTCATTGGCCATGCCGCACTGATCACTGTTTCACACACTCCTCCAAGAGTTCTGCCACTTGCATTACTTACACTCTCTGTTCCAGGGTGTTTGCTGGGTGTGCACACCCTACCTCCTGTGTTCGTGTTTGTGTGTGTGATACAGATGTCCCACTCAGAGCCGAGCACTGCACTGTCACTTATTGTCCACACACACAATTGTGACTGCATGACCCACTGCAAAAAGAGGAAGCTTCTCTGATGAAGGCTAAGAACAGAGCTAATCTCAAAGCACAGCCAGCAGTCTGTGTAAAAGCTTCAATGAAGCAAGTTGCTTATTTACTTTGGAAGCCATCTGCAGAGATGCAGAAAGAGGCTGATCCTGAGAACTTGTCACACAGTGGCACCTCTAAGGCTAGATCTACATTTGGGGGACAGGAAATAAGTAAAGCATCTTTGTGTGTGAGGCCAGAGACCAATTCTCAGTCCTTTGATGTGTGGGAAAAGATCTAAGATAGTCTTCTGACTCTGTATATTAGAGTATGTACTAGCAGTATCCAGAAGCTGATGGTGACCTGTAATAGTATGTCTATGTGTGTGAGTTCTATTGTTAGGAATTCCAAAGAAGATAGACACGAGACCAAAAAAGGCCAGGCAAGGTTTCAAAAAGGGGCAACAGGCTGAGCCAAGGCAGTAGTATGGATGAGCTAGGGGAGGGGTAAAGGTTAATTATGCTAGTCTTCCAAGTGAGCATGAGCATGGTGCTGCAGGGAATGGGGGTGGCATTGCAGGAAGAAGCATCTTCAGACAACTCCACAGATGGGATTCTGCCCCTGTGGCCTTAGTGTCCATCTTCATCTTCTCTTGGGCATCCCCTTTTTGCTGCCTAGCTTGTCCTTTGAGGCTCAACATTCTCCCATGGATGCCGACTTACACACAGCAGGTCAATGATCTTTCATAGCAGGGCCCTAAGAGTTTGGGGTTGAGTTATTCTTATCACAGTCTGTCAGTGTCCTGGCTTGAGAGCTGAATCCCGATTCCAACCCCCTGCCATGATGTGCCACTACTCTGTTCTGCTTCACGAGGCACTGTTACTGGTCTTGTGGTTCTGCAGGTCCCCAAAGGAACTGATCAGAATTGGGCCCAGAAGCTCTACGAACGGCACTCCAACAGCCAGCACTTCCAGAAACCACGCATGTCCAACACAGCCTTCATTGTCATCCACTTTGCAGATAAGGTATCTGTCCTTTTTGTTGACCTAGGCCATTTTAGGCCCACAGTAGGAAAAATAAAGGGTTCCCAGGCTAAGGAAATGGCCTTTGTGAGTTCCAGTGGCCTGGGGTTGTAGATAGATTCCCCTCTGCACTTTGCTTCCTCAGCCTGCCCTGACCCCAACTCTAGTATACCAGACTGTCAAGACTAGATACAAGCTAAGCATATGCTATCACAGTTGCCTTTCACATAAACATCAGGTAGTAATTGAGGGTTGCTCTCCTGGGACAACCGCAGTAGTGGAGCAGTTAGGAGTCATTGAGCTGCTGTCATTGAGCCTGAGCAGAGGGAGGAGTGAAGACAAGGTTCTTACATGTTTGGGCTCTTTCTGGAGTAGCTTGACTGATCCCAGTGATGGGGATAGACACTGAACATCTCTAAGTGGACTTCAACCAAATTCTTAGGTGGTAATGTGCGTGTAATTGCGTATCCTGATTCAATGCATCTGGGACACTGGCTGAGAAGTTGCATTCATGGAGCCTAAAAAAGCTTTCTCTCATGGGAATTCCCTTTTAAGATGGCATTTTCCTCTGTGTAAATCTCGACATAATGGATTTGCATTTTAAACAGGGACATCTGTGGGTCTCCGTTTACTCTCAGCTTCTTTAGAAAAATGTTACTAGATGAGATGAAATTGCTTAAGAAGCTGCTAAGGCTCCTGAAAGACTGTTTTTTTTTTTTTTTTTTTTTTTCTTTTATTGCCATGAGCTCAGGTGGAGTACCTTTCCGATGGTTTTCTTGAGAAAAATAGGGATACGGTATATGAAGAACAGATCAACATCCTGAAGGCCAGCAAGGTAAAGAACACTGGGAGTGGGGCTGGTGAAGTCACTCAGTGGGGGAATGCTTGCTTAGTCATGTTAGAATACTTTCACGGGGCCCTGGGATCAATCCCCAGCACCTTAAAAAGATAGACATACGGGAACTGGGTGTGGTCATGTATGCCTGTTATTCTAGCACTCTGGAGATAAAGGCAGGAGGATCACTGAAAGCTCAAGGCCAGTCTGATCTACATAGCAAGTTTTAGCTGGTGCTAAAGAATGAAAAAATAATAATATAAACCAACAGATAAGGGATGGGCTATGTTCCTATGAGCCCCACTATGAAATATGGGGCAGTAGCAATGTGAAGTGTTTTTTGTTACATCTTGTGAGGGGACAAAGCAGGAAGAAGGCATCTTTCAATTCCAAGAGGGAAAAGCTAGGAAAGACAACCCCAGATGAAGCTCATGGGAGGTGCAAGACAGCTGACAACCAGGAAGAGATACAGGAGTAAAGCTATGCTGAAAGGTTCGCTAATGTTCAAGTCACCTGCCTTCCTTCCTCTGCTTGCATACATAAGACGATTTGAACCACCCCAAGCCTAGTGTTTGTGTACTTCATTTCTGTTCGGCCATCTAAAGGACAAAACCTGAATGTACTTGTATTAGTCAGGATTCCCTAGAGAAATAGGACTGGTAGACTGAATAGCTATAATATTTTATTAGCATGGCTTACATGACTGTTCTGACAATGTCTGTCTCCAAAGAGAGAGTCCAAGGACCCAACAGTTGTTTGGTTCATGACACTGGATGTCTCAGCTGGTCTTCAGTATGTGTCAGAATCCCAAAGAAGCAGGCTCTAATAACTAATGAAGGAATAGACTTTTCCATCGAGAGTGAGGACACTCAGGCAAAGACCAAGAGCTTCCTTCTGCCATGTGCTTTATATAGGCTGCCACTAGGAAGCGTGGCCCAGATTAAAGGTGGATCTTCCCAAGTCAAATGATCCAATCAAGAAAATCCCTCATGAGTATGTTAAATGTTTGGGTTTTAATTAATTCCAGATGTAGTTGAGTTGACAGCCAAGAATAGCCATCACAGTAATAAAATGTGAAACTTCAAGGACAGTTAAACCTACTTTGGAATATTTATTATCTCCAAAATTTCATCTGCTCCTTTTTTCAGGACCGTAGCAAAGAAATGCAGATAGTGTGTCCATCTGCACTTCTCACTATATACTTGTAAGCACTTTCCTGTGAGTCACCATACCAACCCACTCTTTTCATTCAGAGATGAGCAAAGCTACATTCTTGTTGTCCCTAGATGAGCTGAGCTGATAAGCATCCACACAGGAAATATAAAGGGAACAGAGACCTCAATAGTAGAAGGACAAGAAGCCTGGGCGTGCCTGCAGCCAAAAGGGGCCAGTGCACCTACAGCTGATGCAGGTATAGACAGTGGTGCCAGCCTCGGCCCTTCAGTACATCCAGGACCACTCTGCAGGATTTAGGAGCCTTTCTCCCAGACTACATTGTACCAAACTCACTGCAGGGCCCTGATAACACTGAAGAGATGACAGTAATTTCTCTTTGTGATAAGCTTTAGAATTGTGACTGCAATAGAGAGAAATGATGCGATGGAGAAAGAGCAGCCAGAAGCATTGACCCAGGCGATTAAGGCCAGGTGAACCCTTTTTCAATCAGGTCAAAGATGGGATTTGGGTAGGGTTTGAGTCAGCAGCAGCCCATTGTTTGTCATCTGAGCATATATCCACATCAGGGAACAAACTGCAGAGACAATCAGATTGTTGTAAACATGCATAGTGTTTTGGAGTTTGATCTCAGATTAATGTCTAGATCTTTAGCTCATGGTGGTTAGCAGGAGTTTCTCCATTATTGATGATAATGGGGATGGAGCATAGAAAAGTATTCTCTAATCACAATTGAAGAGAAGAAAAACTATCTGGCAAGGCAAGTATTATTAGCTGAGCAGTTTTTGCCACTTAATTTTATTTAACAGTTTCATTGAATAGTTAGGTATATAGAAACATATATGGACACATCTAGACAATCTTTGAGATTTTAGTCAAGTGAGAAAATGCATTTAGTACTTAACATGTGAGATGCAGAAAGATGTGTGTGATTGTGATGCAGGAGTGTGGAGGTCAAGAAGAAAGTTCTATAGAAGAGTGTGTTGGAGACCTCAGTGTCAGCAATTTGCTACCAAGACCTGCAGAAGTTGAATGTGGTCATGCTTAGGGTAACAATTATTACAGTGTAAGAACACAAAGCAAACTCAGCAAAGAACAGGTGTGTAGGGGAGCATCAAGGATACAGCAGGTGCAAGCTTCCAAAACCCTTCTCCCGGAGAATCACATAGGTGTGTGGGGTTCCTCCACAGAGACAAGTGCAATAGTACTTAAGAGGATGTTTGCCAATGGACTGGCACTCTTGGTCTAGCAAGAAGTAAACCTTCAGACTCCCACGAGAAAAGCAGATGCTCACCAATGAATGAAATTGTTTGCACAGCCAAATTAGAAATAGTGAAGCAGTCATATCAGGGAATGGTGAAAACCCACCCAAAATCCAAGTTGCCAGATGCCAGTCAAGAGCTGGGCTGGAAAGCAGGCCGTGGGAAGGATGGTGCTCTTGCTCTTTTCTACACATGATGGTGTCTTAAGTTAAACATACTGGACTTTTATTAGAAATTTAGTGATAAAAATTGAAATATCACAGAGTTATATACAAGGCCCCTCTCCCATTCCATGAGCCATCTTCTGTTGAGTGCTTAGTCTGCATTATAGCACACTGGTGTGTTCTTTTAAGGGTGAAATAATCAAAATATGCAAAACTGCTCCCCTCTGCTTTTGTACATATCGTTGTGTCTTGGCCATCCCTTCATATGTATACACACAGGCTTTTCCTTTTGTAAATAACTCTTGGTAGTTTGCTATTATTTTTCAAGTGAAATTGATTGTTCAATTGGTATGTGCAACAGTTGTAGAGTTGTTAAACTGAAGGGGAAAAAAAAGTCTGTGCTATTTTTTTTTTTTTTTAATGACAGACTCCCTTGTTTTGCCCCAACCCAACTACCACACTTCTGGCTTTCCATGGCCATGTTGCCTCCTCTACGTGTGCACAACCAGAACCTACAGATGAGCCTGCACAGATGCTGCTGCACAGCAAAGAGGGGCACTGGGCTCTCAGGCTCTGCCTGATGCCTAGTGCATCTGTCATTATGAACACTTACACGTCTTTCTTTACTAAGCCATGCTCATTTTTAAAAAATGTTTAGCTGTAGTAGCAGTCCTCCAAGACTTAGGTTTGAACTGCAAACCAAAAATAAAATAATAAAGACCTAGAAACATTTAAGACCCTAGGACACCAACTGGATAATGTAAAGCTTACTTTTTAAAGATAAGTTTTAATCTCTAAACACAGCTAATTCTCAAATCATTGTTTAAATCATAATTTTATTTCATGTATTTTTATTTTATGAGAATCCTATTGGCTTTTATCCTTTATGTGGCATACCTGATAAGAAATTATCACCTTGTTGAGAGTGATTAAGTGGTGTGAAACAGAGGAGTCCCCCCTGCCACCAGCCAGGGAACCATCACAGAAAGCACACTTGGGATAAAGCAAGGAGAATGCGATTAGGGAAGCCTGTTAGACTATGAAGAGGCAGAATGGAGCTAATGGCTTCTCAGCTATTACAGAGCTATAAATAGGGACGCAGCAAAGAAAGGCCTCTTTAAAACCCAGCATTAAAACATTCATTCCTTTTAATACTAAGAACAGCAAGTTTTCCCTCCCAACTGTTATGCTTAAGGAAAGGATTATCTTGGTGTAGGGGAGGCTCAGGGGATGCAGTCCTAAAAAGGACAGTGTTTTTCCTCTGAAGATGTTCTCTCACAATGTGTAGGTCAGAGGGACAACTATTCATTTGGAAATTGATGTCAGTGTGAGCCAGGCAACCTGGCCATGGGTCTGGATGGACACAAGTAACACTGTCTTTCCACTCTATGTCCTCCAAGAAGTGACTTAAAGTACAGTACAGGTTATAGAGTCTGTCCAAAGCACCTCCACTGAGCCTGGTGATCCCCAGGATCCAGGCATAGCAGAGAAGCCCCTCAGACTGAGGTCTAATGTTCCACTTGGAACAAATGTGTGTGCCTTAGGGTTCTTTGGAGCAGAACCGGTGAAGTGTGTGTGTGTGTGTGTGTGTGTGTGTGTGTGTGTGTGTGTGTGTGTCTGTGTGTGTCTGTGTGTGTGTGTGTTCGTTCATGTGTCTGAATGTCCTCATGTGTGTGTGTGTGTGAGAGAGAGTGATATGTATATATAAAAGAATTTGTAAAACAGTAACAAGTTTTCTCACTCTCAAGAAGCTGAAAACCTGGACCAGATCCTCCCTTGAGGCTGGGGCCCCAGCAGTTGGAGGACCCTCATAGTGGCTGTCTGACACCAGGAGGGCCGAGAACCCAGTTGGAACTTGGTCCACAAGGTTAGGTGCCTCTGTAGTCTCAGTCTGGAGCCACAACCCTGAAGGATTCCTGCCACTAGTGCTTAGTCAGTGATCTGAAATAGCAAAGAAAGCAGCAGCAACAGGGCAAATCTACTCATTGGCAGGAGGGAGAGCCAAGTGAGCAAAAGGCCATTTTTATCTGGAGGTGCTGCCTACAATTTGGGGTACATCTGCCCACAACTGGAGTGCACCTGGCCACATCAGTTAAGGTGGTCAGAACAATTTCCCTACCCAGGTGATTCTAATCTGTAGCAAGTTGACATTAAAAACCCCCATCGAGGTTTGCTTTAAAATTCATTACTGTTGGGTGTAAGCTTTATAGTACTTTGTTGAGACTATGCATTATGACACACGTGTTCCTCAGTATGCTTGGCGTCCAATACCCTGGCTGTTGGAAAATGTGTCAGATAATAAGAAGATTAGAACTTCAGTTGATAAATAGTGTTGCCTCCCTTTTCCAAGGTGGGGCTGAGTCTTTCAAAGCCCATTAAATATTTTTTTTATTTATATGTTGAACATTCACCCCCTTCCCACCAAAGTGAAAGAAGTACTTGAAAAGAAAGTGCTGTGTGTGTGTGTGTGTGTGTGTGTGTGTGTGTGTGTGTGTGTGTGTGTGTGTGTTTGCAGCAGTTTTTGAGGACAACCTCCTGATCAAACTGTTCTCCTATGTCCTCTTCCAGTATCACCTGTCTGTCTGAAAGGAAATCTCCAATATAGTCTTATAAACACGAATGAATAGTGTGGTTTCCAAGGAAACAGTGTGCACACAGCTGCAATTGAAATTTCCTTAGACTGTCAGACTTTAAAAGGTGTTTTCATACCTCTCTTAATCCCTTTGCAAATAGATTTGCCTCAGGTCTTTAAAGTCTGTATCTAGGCTTGAATGGCAGAGAAAAGCCAGTACCTATGGGGATATTTCACATAAATGCCAAACAGGATTAGCAATGTGTTTGGTTTATCTGAATATGTTGCCGTGACTGCAATTGAGTTAGAAAGGAACAGTTTGTGTAAAAGCCTTGGTGGGATACATTTCAGTGGCTGTCATAGGAAGAACTGAGGGACCTCCATTCTTGGTCTTCTTTACAACACAGGCTTTCAGTACCTCCCACAGCAAACCTGGAGTTTCTTCTTCAACTAGCAGTGTGGAAATTTTGTTGAGTCCTTTATCAAGTTGTGATATTTGTTGTGATTCAGGTTTGTTTCTATTTGGGGCGTTCCCAAGTAACGTGCATGTCTATCCCAGCCCTCCTTGGCAGATGAGTGAATAGGGGTCATGCTAGGCATTTTCTGCCTGGCTTTTTTGCTGTTGGCTTACAATCCAGGATTATATAAGGGTCCCTCTTAGCCTTTGAGTTTCATGGCCAACCTAGATTTTTTTTTCTATATGACTCTGTTACTGAAGGAAGCCCTGCACACATGAAGCCTACTTCTCCTTCCCAGGTACAATCTTAGTAGCAGAGATCTGCAATTAAAACATAAATTTGGAAACAAACCCCAAATCTTTTAGATGAGTGTGCCAGTGCAGATCCTAATCTCCCTTGATGTTGGCATCTCTAAGTTGACCTAAGAAAAAAGAGCTGAAAACTTAAAATACTTTTATTTCTCAATCATCTGACTTCTAGGTTACTCATGAGACTTTTGATCTATTCCCAACTATAGGACTTAACAAATTTTTTCACATAAGCTATTAAAGACTTCTATAGACTAGATCTCTCATATAGTGTAATTACACAGCTCAATAACCCTTACCATTGCTACAAACACTTAGCCACCCATTATCTCCCTGTAGAAGTTTTTGAGCAATGATCTTCCCTTATTCAAGTATGCCTGGGCACTCTGGTAGAATTGTAGAGGCTGGCAGTCACCTGCCTACAATCTCTTCTGTCCCTTCTATTCCTATGTTCTCAGCAGGTCATGGTAGTTTTCTGCCATAGAACAGTAAGGACCTACAGATGTTTAAACAAGGGGATTCTAGATAAGGTTTACATTGAGAGGAAGCTCCAACTATTGATGAAATCCATTTGAATTATGATTTACAACAGAACCCAGGTGGTGCTGAAGGAGGGCACCCATGTTCTGATTCATGTAGGGAAGAGTCAGGCATTGAACTATCACAGATCCTGATGAGATGAGATGGGGCATGGTCTTTACCCTCAGTTTCAGAAGTCAGTGGGTGAGGATACTGTCATCCATACTGAATTTGGAGCTTCTGTGGCATTAGAGAAGGAGAAAGATATAAAGCAGACAGTTGGAACTAGGGATCATGGTGATGGGAAAGGCTCTGGACTGGAGAGCCAGTGTTGAGGTATAGTAGAAGACTCAGGCCTGAAGGAGTCTGCTAGGGATTTGTGTTAGAGCCCTCAGTGAGGATCTTGCAGAAGGCAGTGCAGGAAAGGGAGGGGCCAGAAGCTGGGTCAGTGAAGAGTCCTGGAGAACTGAAAACCAACAAAGATTAGCAGGATGTGGAACTTCCATGTCGCTGAAAAGACTTCTAAAAAGGAAGTATGGGTCAGTGGGTGGAAGCCATCAGAGAAGACAGGTAGTCATGCCTTCCATGCTACACCATGAACTCCTTATGTGTAAAAGGCTGTATTTGTTTCTGTTCACTTTTGTGTAACCAGCCCTAGCATGGATTGGATATCTGGGAATCAGGAAAGATTGGTTTCATTTCTATGATAGCACATAGAATTTAATGCCTAGTAAAAGTAACGCTACTATGTTAGTGACATGCAAATATATCTCAGACAAAAGAGTATTTATGACTTTGAAAACCCAATGCAAATGTGCAGAATTGCTATCTGTTGGCAGATAAAATTTCAAATAATTTTTATAATTGTGTCTCTGAAGCACCCTCAAAGCCACCTGCTTGGCAACATTGTCCTCAGCAATGGTATAGGAATCCCTTTATTTCCTATTATGTAAATATTTGGTTCTGCATATTCTGAAGATTTCAAAACCCTGGGCCAGGATTTGAAGCATTTTGCTAAGGAATGTGATCACATCCTCTAGTTCTAATTGTCACTAGTCTGTTACAGCCAGAAGAATGTACTTGAGCTATTCACAATAGATGGTCTTTGACCTTGCACTATTGGTTTATACTTTGATTCATTCATTTTACCTTTGTGATGCTGGCAATCAAACCCAGGGCCTCCCATGTGCTACACAAACTTATATGTCTACAGCTCCCCAGGCCAGATTGTTTGGTGCTTTTAGACATCCTAGGCCAGTGAACTGTAAAGATGGTTGGCACACAAACCACTATGCTAAAAAACTGAAAGTTAAGGTGCTTCTCGTGGCTGGCTCTATGGGAATGAAAGGGTAAAAGGGAAGAGCAAACAGGCATACACACACAAACATGCGCGTGTGCGCGCGCGCGCACGCACACACACACACACACGTATTCACAGGCACAGTAAACAGCTTTGCTGCTTAAAACCTCCAATTGCAAGCCAAGTGGTGGTGGCACACACTTTAATCCCAGAACTTTGGAGCCATAGGCAGGCAGAGCTCTTTGAGTTCAAGACCAGCATGGTCTACAAGAGCTAGTTCCAGGACAGGACGGGCTCCAAACTGTACAGGAAAAACCCTGTCTTGAAACAAACAAACACAAACTTGGCAGTTTCTTCCAAGTATGCACTATAAAACACTTAAATGTAAGTACCCTTGACTCTAAAATTGACTTTTAAAATGTAAACTTATAATACTAAGGGTAAAATAGTTGTATATACCCCTTGTTTTAGTTTTAAATCCTTGGTATAAGAAAGAGACAAGCCTTGAGTACCAGTTGTGAACATTAGCCATCACAACCTTGCACCTGCCAGTGGGTACACCTGTGCTGATCTCTCAGGAATTTTGTGCATGGGACCAGACCTAACGACCAGTGAAAATTAGTGCTTTACTTTTCACAATGTCTGCCAGTTTTGTTACTATGCAAAGAAAGCCAGAGGCCATCATGTGGGGTTAGGGAATGCCTGCTGTGCAGTGTCTGCACCTCCCAGTGTGGTGGACACAACCAATTCCAGACCAGAGGTCTTAGGCCACTCTGGGTGTGGCTGAGTTGCAAGAAGCCCTAAGGGGATAAGATGGTAACTGGCCTGTTAAATGCTCCAGTCACCTCAGCCTGCCACTCAGCATAATTACCTAATGGTGTTGTAGAGCCTGCTTTTGGATAAGCTGTGTCACCTGATCCTGATGCCCAAGTTCAGTTCTCATGTGCCACTAGCACCATCTTGCTGCTTTATTTGGATACTGTCACATATTCAAATGGCTGAGATGAGTTAGGACCTCCTGCAGGCTATAATACAAAGTCCAGGACTGGGTCGTGGGTAATATTGAATGTCAGCTTGACAAGATCTGGAATTAACAAGCAGACAAGGTCCTGGGCTTGCCTGTTAAGGATGATCTTGATTGGGTTAATCTCTGAGCATGCCAGCAAGGGCTCGTCTTGATTAGGTTACCTGAGGTGGGGAGATCCATGCTTACCAGGCTTGTATCCTGCTCTGAATAAAAAGAAGAATTCTACCTGAGTAGTAGCATTTGTCTCTCTGCTTAGTGATTGTAAATGTCACATGACCACCTACCTCAAACTCCTCCCTCAGTGGCCTTGCCAGGATGGATCCTTAAACTGTGAGTCTGAATGGATGTTTCTCGTAGAGTGGTGTTGTCAGGGTATTTTATCCTAGCAACAGGAAAAGTAGAGAATGCAGACTCTGAAAACACTGAAGGACTAATGGAATGTGCTGTTGAATTGTTTTGTGGGTTGTGAACCTGTCATATGATTTTGTCACTTCCTGAGCTATTGCCATGACACCCTGCTTTTGTCCTCTAAGTGCCTGATGAATACTTGTTAATCTGAGACTGTTGTCGCAGAAGGCCTGGGATATTTGTTGCAGAACAGGATCAGAGTGTGAACTTCTGTCTCTGCCACATAGGACCTGTATCCTGATGCGAAGATGCTGTCTTTAAGGACAGAGCTTCCCCTCCTTGTCTAACGTCCCTCTTTGAGTTCTGGGGGTGTTCCTAGTGGGAAATCTTTATTGATTTTGTATGTATAACATAATACTAAAAGTAGATAATGTCTAGATGTTAGATGAAGTAGTGAGCATCTCATATTGCCCTTATCTCTGTGTTGGGAACAGCAAGAATACTGTGGGCTCAGCAAAAATAGTACTCTAGGCCCATATATGCCAGGATGGCTTCTGTGTGCTATAGATTAGGCCTATGAGATACAGACTTAGGAGCAGGTAAAATGTGTTGGAGAAAGTAAAAGGGATGCAGAGCTGGTCCTAGAGAGACAGGTTTTAAGACATGTAGAGAGAATAGAAGGTAGGGTCTTTGGGGTAAGATGAGCCCAGTGAACAAAGGTGGAAGGGAGGAATAGGAATATAAGGCTTACCATCAGGAAGAACAGGGAAAGCAGTTTAATAACTGTACCAGCAGTATCTTCTGGGAGGTGATGGGCTCAGACGTGCTAGCCCAGGCATCCAGACATGGTAGGGGAGAGGGATTATTGAATTTAAGTGGTATTTAAAGAATGGATTAGAGGAACCCCCAGTCTGAGGCATTGCCTTTTAGCCTTTTTTCTAGTGAGATTCAGCATGCTGAGGTTGACTCATTTCCCCTCTACTGTCAGGTGTGTATTGGAGACCTCACAGTGCTAGTCCAGCACTGATTTACTCAGGGATCGAGGGCAGACATGTCCTCATCAGGCTGAGAGTCTTGATGGACATGCTGTCTGTGCCATTAGCACCTTGTCACCCTAACACAGGAACACATAACAGCATCCCTGTAGCAATCTTCTATAGTAGATGCAGTCTCAACCCAGGACTCAGGGGAGCCCAACAGCATTGCAAAATTCAACAATAAGTATTAGAAAACAGTTAACATTTACAAATAGTTCTGTGAACAAGCCAACCAAGTCACATGCTACAAACTCAAGAATGTTCTCATTACTCAAAAAAAAAAAAAATGCACTTAATACCTGCCACCCCCTTCCCTCTTTGGACAACCAGTAGGGCACTTTCTCTTGTCTAAATGCTTCAAACAGTCTCACATCTCTGTTTCATTTATGCATGGCTTTTACCATTTAGCATAATGTTTTCAAAGTTCATCTCTGCTGTGTTCTAGCATGTGTGAAGACTTCATTCCTTTACACTGTTGAATAATATTCCACTATATTGATGTACCAGTCTTTATTCATTCATCCCATGGTTGTCGTTTGACCCATTAGTACTTTGTAGGTTTTATGAATAATGCTGCTACGAACATGGGTGCACAAGGTTTTGTATAGATGTGTATTTTCATTTCTCAGAAGTATATATTAACTGTTTCTGAAGAATATAAACAGCATTTAACTATAAGAGATCTCCTTTTCACCCTTCTTCCTGTGATTATGTCTAGTTCCCACTAGTGGCTGACTTGTTCCAAGATGACAAGGACTCTGTTCCTGCCACCAACACAGCTAAAAATCGATCATCTTCAAAAATCAACATTCGATCTTCCAGACCCCCCATGAAGGTCTCCAACAAGGAGCACAAGAAATCTGTGGGCTTCCAGGTCAGTCCTGTCCCAGGCCTGTGGCATGTGTAGCAGGGCTGGCTTGGTAGGGACTTACAGAACAAGGAAGGGGCCTAGAAACAGGGTCCCACTAAAGGTCTCCAGGTAGTGTAGGGAGGGATTGTCCAACTGAAGTGCTTGCTTTCTAGTATGTCTCCAAAGACAAAGCCCTGGTAATCCCACCTGCTTTTATTTCACAGGGGCTGCCAATTTGAACATTTCATGCAAACCCCACTGTTTCCTGCATGTTTGGGTACAGGCATTATATAACCGCTTTCCCCATATGCAGGGATAGTGGGCCTCTAGCACACAACAGGCAGATCTCTCATCTCTTAGCACTCATGTTTTATCTCATTGACTCCCCTGACAGTGAGAGTTAGGCACATTACGGAGTAGTCTCCCCCATTTATTTTGAAGAGCCCTACTATGGAAGGCCTCAGTTTTACTCACAGCAAGTGTTGGTCACTGAATGTCTTCCTTATTCTGTCCTTCTGAATTAATCACCATAATAAAAGTGATTCCTGCTGTCACTGGAAATTTAGTGTTTCTTCACAGTGCATTCAACAGAATATTAAAAATAACCAAAGTCTGGTTTTACCTCTGCAGTTCCGCACTTCCCTAACCCTGCTGATGGAGACCCTGAATGCCACAACGCCACACTACGTCCGATGCATCAAGCCCAACGATGAAAAGCTCCCCTTCCAGTAAGTGCCAGCAGGGTGTAGCCCCACCAGGCCCCTTATCCTGCCTCAGAGTCAGTAGCCATGGGGCTACATGCTGACCATGCCCTCTCTGGGCATGCTGCTTGCTTGCTTGCTTCCCTTCCGCCACATTTCCAAGGCATGCTTGGGAATACCTCTGCACCTGGATCTGTTGGCTTGAAAGAGCTGGTGGGCAGAGCAGCATCCAAGGCCTAGAAGAGGAGAAATGGAACTTGCTGCCTGTTCTGCTCCAGCCAACTGTGACCCCATCAGTCCATTCATCAAAGACCGGTGTTCACTAAATGCCAGGTTCTCTACAAGGCCTAGTGTACACACACACACACCACCACCACCACACACCACACCACCACACACCACCACCAACACCCCTGAGGGAAAGAGGATGAGAAAGGAAGGGGAAAGCAGAGAATGATAATAAAACAGAATAAGAGAGACTGAAACCAAGGCAGAAAACCTCAATTGTAATCCAGGACCAGAGTTGGCTGATTCCAAGCTGATCTTTACTTCCTTTGTCAATTAGTTATGATTTTACAATATCCTGACTTTGAAAACACACACACACACACACACACACACACACACACACACACACGGAGATAATAAATGAGAATTAACCAGTAAGAAATATAACAATTTATATGATTTAAATGTGTTGCTGTTTATTATTATTATCGGCTGGGAAATAACACGATCAGTGAAGTGTTTGCCCTGCAAGTGTGAGAACCTGAGTTTGGTCTCCAGGCCCACATAAAAAAGCCATGTGAAGTGGTGGGTACTTGTATTCCCTGCACTGGAGATGTGAGATAGGTAGATCGCTGGGGCTCAGTGGCCAGCCACAGCCAAAGTAGTCTAATCAGCAAGCCTCAGGACCAGCTGAAAGACTGTACCTTAAAAAACAGTGTGGATGGTACCTGAAGAACAACACCCACAGCTGACTTATGGCACACACACACATACATACACACACTATACATATATAGCACTATATATGGTGATATAAACTATTGACATTATTCTAGAAACAAAATTCACTATATAGATATATATATATCCCTATTTCCAGTGTTTTGTCCTTAGCAATAATGAAGCCATGCCCAAAGGGTGTGGCCACCATTGCAGGTTCACTGGCTAGACACCGCTACAATCGTGTGTATCAGATAGTATTTGTCATAAACAATTGTCCTGAACATGATATCAAGGTTAGAAGCATCATTGGCCTCTACCTGCCACATGCTAGTGGCATCTCCATCAATGTGAAAACCAATATGTATACACATTACTAAGTGTTCCCTAGGGAGCATAATAGCCCCCATTAAGCCCCCTTGTCCTGTATATTTTTGATAGCACTTCTTGTATAAAAGTATTTCCCCTCTGCTTTTGGTCAAGAAACATCTGTCTTATTTCTTCTTCATTAGACACTTGGCTATGACAGGTAGAATGGCATTGAAATTGTGCCTCTCTCCCCTGGTTAAAGGACTTCCATGTCACAAATAACTGTCACAGAAGTGACTGACTATCAACAATTCTATGAAAATATTATGGGGGTAGGAAGGGCAAGATGTCTCAGCCAGTAAAAACACCTGCCCCAAACCTGATGGCTTGAGTTCAAATCCTGAGAACCCACATAGTTGGAGGAAAGAACTGACTTGGAAAAATACTGTGAAGCAATGAAGTGACTGTCCTCTCTCAGAGAGAAAGTGGTCCAGGGTGGGTGTCACTTTAGAATTACTTGGTAGAGGACCTGGTGAGAGTTACTAACTAACTGGTCTCAGGGTCTTGGTTGCTGAGAGGAGACTATAGGGATGCTGCAGATCCTGGGGAAGTAGCTGGAATCTTATAGCCTGTGCAAAGTTGATAGAGTAGTGAGTGATGATTATAGAAGCTGCAGCTGCGGGCTTATCCGTCTGCAGCCTGAGGCCATGCTGTTCCTGCACTGTTTGAGAACAGTGAAGTGTAAACCTGGCATTCAGCAGTTTACACCTGTGCCTGGTGGGTTTTTTTAGTCTACAGTTAGGAGTTACTTATCATCCATATTGAAAGTGGAAGACTGGTTTTCCATTCCTCATCATACCATAGTGGGGTAGTGATAAGATTAGAACACAGAAGGATCCGGGCTTCCCAATTCCCTGGACAAGGAGGAGGGTGCACCATCTTCTTTGTCCTGTCTTGGTGATTTTTCTCTTGAAAGTTCCTTTTCCTTCTGTGACTGCTGTAGCAAGTCTAAGAGCCATGGTGGGCAGATGCTCTCTACACCCACTAAGTAAGTGAGGGAAATGAGACGAGAGATCATGTCTTGCCTGAAGTGGTCCCAGCTGTCAGTGGAGACCTCCAGCTGTGGTAGTCCACACAGGGGCTGTGGATGGGATACTGATGCTGTCTGAGGCAGAGAATATTTTGCTGAACTGATCACCAAAGGAGATGTTAAAGCTAAGCTAAGAAATAACTTGACTTAGACTAGATGTGGTGGCACATAAGACAGGAAGATCTTAAATTCAAGGCCAGACTGAACCCCACCATGTCTCAAGAAGAATTATTTCCTGATGAGACCATCTCTAGGCATGGCACATGAGAAAACTGCCCCCACCCCCGCTGTTCTCCCAGCATTTCACAATGCTGCCTTGGTATATGGGGTATCCTCACTCCACAAACCATACTCTGGCCATCAGACAAGGCCTAGTCTCAGAGCTGGAGTAAGGAATTTTCAAAAAGCATTATATAGGATGGTACAAGAGTGAGGAAAGATGTGTGCCACAGAGACAAAGAGTAGCCCTCTTAATAAATGAAGGAGCAGCTAAGCATCCTGGCTCATGATCCCAGCACTTGAGAGGCAGAGGCAGGCAACCCCTATGAGTTCTAGATGGTAGCCCAGAGGAAAGGGCTGTAGTAGATATGGAGCCCCGGGACAAAAGTCCCGCATCTATGCTTGAAAACCCTAGAGCATCCATTGACTGCCTTAGAGGTAAGAGGAACAGAACCTGGGCCTGAGGGCTTTCCTGGGATTGTGAACAGAGCTCCTGTCCTAAGAGGCCTCTTCTGGCCCAATTAAGGGCCAGATCCCAGAACTGTGCTGCAGATCCAAGTGGACATAAGTACCTCAGGGCATGGTATGGGAAAGTGTAGGTTCCACCTAGGTGCTCGGTGGTTCCTTTTGTCTACTAAGCCTCTTCCACTACAGAGCTGTGGTCCTTACAAGAGGAAATTAAGTCATAGAGTGACTGTTCTCATCAAGACATGTAAAATTCAACACTGAGTTGTCCCCTATATACATAATGTTGCTAGTGACCTGAAGTTATCTCATGTAGAGCTGAAGGAAGTAGGAAGAGAATTTGGAGATGCCAGGTCAGGGGTGCAGCAGAAAATAGGGGCAGGGTAAGCAGTGTGAGGGAGGTGAGGAGGTAGAAACAAGAACAGGCCTGAAGGAGAGTGTGGGAATCCTCAAACCTAGGACCTAATGGAGTCACAGTACACCTGATAATGCAGTAACAGCTTAGAGACATCAGACTCCAGGAAAACACCTGCTGAATCCAGGCAATCTCGGGACCCTTTGCCAGTTTGATGACTCATGAGGGACGCTCGTGTGGCAAACAGCATGAGAGAGTGATGTGGGTAAGGCCAAGGGAACGTCACACCTTACCAAGATGAGTAAACTATAGATAGTCTATCTCACGGAGAGACAGAATGAGGGTGGCAGTCCCTAGGCCACCTCCATCCTTGGAATTCCAAAATCCTTGTAGGCTGTATAGCCGTAAAAGAGCACTGGGGTTGTCAGGGAGCATGGGGTTTATCCTGTGGGCCAATGTAGGTCCTGGAGCTGGTGTAGTTCCCACTTCTCTTCATCTGCCAGGGTGAGCTAGCTGCCTACAGCCTTAACCAGGTTTTGATCAAAGCCACTGTGCTCTCTGGTACAAGGTTCTGGGCCTTATGGGTCTTCAGACTTGTTCTTTCATCTTCAGAGTGCAAGGAACAAAAGAAGCATAGCCCTTGGCTTCAGTTGAGCCCCTGACAGCCAGAAAGAAGGGCATGTATGTTCCTCATCACTTGTCCAAGGAGGGCCATAGTCTGAGAAAATTCTAAAATGTGGCTTATTCTGAGTCAGTTTGGTTCTTAATAAGATTTCTGGCTGTCCCAGTCTCCTGCTGTCATTCTCCAGTGTTCCCTTCAGCACCTGCTTCCCCACAGATCTTAAGGTGTGCCTTTTGGTGTCTTCTGCTGAGCCCTGTCCTCCTCTTTCCCCTCCTAGCATCACACACACCCTTAAAAAGTCTGTGGAAGGAAGTGCTCAGGGCAAGTTCCGGAGAGTAGACAGAATGGGTCTGGGAAGGTGGGCGTGTCTCAGGGAGGCAAGTGGACAAAGAAAAGGATGGGAGTAAGAATGTGCAGAGTCTCCGGCTGGGATAGCTTAGTGGTGGGGTGGAGTACTTACATAGCATGTTCAAGGCCCTGGGTTCAATTCCCAGCACTGAATCAACTCCATGAATGAATCCATTGTTGGGCAGTGGTGGTACATGCCTTTAATCCCAACACTTGGGAGACAGAGACAGATGGATCTCTGTGAGTTTGAGGCCTGTGTGGTCTACAGAGTTCCAGGACAGGCTCCAAAACTATGAGAAAGCCCATCTCAACAAACTAAACCAAAAAAGAAAAAAAAAAAGGATGTAGGCAGTCTTCAGACTGCTGATGTGGCTTCCTCCATCTTTCAGTCAGTACTTTACCCCGACCTTGTGTGTGGCCATATATCTGCAACTGGTGGCAGCAGGTTTCATATGCCACAAGAGAGGAATGCTTTCCCTCTCTCTCTTGTTCTCCCACCTGCCACCATGTCTTCATGTGATTTATCTTACTTGGCAGCTTCGACCCAAAGAGAGCCGTGCAACAGCTCAGAGCCTGTGGAGTATTGGAGACCATTCGGATCAGTGCAGCTGGCTACCCATCCAGGTAATGCCATCACCCAAGCCTTCCTCAGGCTGCTGCAGAGCCATGGTATGTGCTATCATCCTGGGACAGACCCTCAACAAATCCCCTACATCCTGAAAACCCAAACGGGGTGCTGACAGAAAGAATTTCAGCCCAACTTGAAAACACGAGAGTCAACAGGAACCGGGTGTTGGGGAAGCTTTTCTGTGCAACGTGGCCCAGGTGATGGGCTAGCTAGAACTACAAAGTGGACATCTCAGTCTTATCCTTCATCTTTTCCCCCATTGTACTGTGACAAAATACAGTGGCATAATGTTTGCTGTCTTTACTATTTCAAGTATACAGTCCAGTGGCATTACGCATAGCCATTCTTACCAGCCACCTCAAGAATTCCTTTAATTTTACAAAACTAGAACCATTCACAGCGGCTGGCTGTTTTAGTCTGTCCCCCATTACTGTCATGAAATGCCTGAGCGAACAAAGTACTCCACACAGACTATCTGCATTTTCAGACCGCTTCGAGTTGGTCTCAGTTTTAGTCTGAAAGCCCGAAGTTATGTAGGATGATGTAAGAACATCATCCAATAAGAAGAGGGCGAGTGGCTGGGGTCCTACAGTCCCTCCTAAAGGTGCAGTTCCATTGACCTAACAACTTTCCCATAATTCCCCTTAGCCCTGCTTGCCCCATTATTTTACCATCTCCCAACACTGCCATTCTGCGGCCAAACTTCTAACTCAGGAACCTTCATGGGGAAAACCATACACACTATGGCACGGCATTCCTGTCCCAGCCCCTGCACCCCTGTCTACTCCTGTCTTTCACCAAAAGACATTAAGTCTGTCTACATATTGTCTTTTGGTCAACTCTAGATGCTCCATCTTAAGTGGAATTATGTGGTACCAGTCCTCTTTGTGATTTGCTTATTTCACTATATATTTAAGGTTCTGTGTTATATTTAGCATGTGGTAGAATTTCTTCTTTCAGGCAGAAGAGTGAGCCTTTATATGTATGTTATCATGTTTTACCTATCCTCTCCCCTAGTGTTGGACCTCTCTAACTCTCAATGTGAAAGCATATCTATTGTAGAAAATACAACTTTTTTGAGTTAAAAATAACTCTCATGGAGACTTGGGGGATGTTACTCAAGCATAAGCTGAGTTCAGGTACCCGGCATCAGATGTATTGTCAGTAACCCCATTACTGTATTGGGTGGGGGGATGGATCAGAGACAGGCAGATCTCCAGAGCTTAATGGCCAGCCACTTGATGAGGCCCAGGTTCAAAGGTTATGTCTCTAATTGAAATGAGAAAAGAAGTAAGGTGCCTCAAAGGAGGCACTCAGGGTTAACCTCTGACCCTTGTGTGCATATCTACACACATGCACACACTCACATGAACACACACACCACAAACAAAATGCATGACTCTGGTGATCTGGCCTGGGTGTGGCTATGCCACAGAACTACACTACAGCCTGGAGAAGCCACACCAAGACTGTGGCTCTCCTTTGGGCACTTGCCCAGCAGTGTGAGTTTACTGCACTGGCTCTTCCAAAGTCACATTGCACACTAGTAATGTTGTGTGAGCCAAATGCCTTCTGCTGTCAACCAGGATGGGGCAGTGTGGAGGAGCAGCCCTGGAGCCTGCTTGTGAAGATCCACTACTCTGAGACACCTCTCTTTGGAGATAGGAGGAGCCAGCGTGGGGGTATCCCAGGCCTTCTTCCTCTTTCCTGCACCTGGCACTTTCCCAGGCAGTGGGGGACCAGTTTCATATACTGTGGTTAATTGCCCATAAACAGCTTAACCATAAGCAGCTCCCATGTGTCAGCCCTAGTGGGGAAATTGCTGGGAGAATCAGCACTTGAGCTGGAAAGTAGGAATTGTTACAAATCTGCAGCAGGAGCTTTTCCAGGCCAAGAAGGTTTAGGCAATTGTTCAGGGTAATTCTGGAGCCATGTGAAAGGCTCTTTGAGAAGCAGGAGGCAGTGTCCTTGGAGTCTGTCTCATGTTTCAATCTGAAGGTCAGAGCAGAATATTATAGATCCACCTGCTTTTTCCATCGGCCCTTGCAGTATCTGGCATTGCCCTTTGATTGGTACAGTAGAGCTGGGGTCTGACATAAACCATGTGTGTTCTCATCACCTCTGCCACCTTTCAGAGCTGCCACAGGCCCTGGGTTCAGAACCTACAGTTCCATTCATTGGGAGAACTGGGGGAGGACCTGAGTGATCCCAAGCTGCATCCTTATGAGTGCTCTCTCCTAGCTCTTGCATTAGCTAGTCTCCCAAGACATCATCTAAAAGAGGGCATTGTAGTCCTGCTATTATGAGTTTGCTGATTCTCAAAATTGTATGTTGAGACCCATTAGTGGTCAACAAATCAATCGAATGGGCTGTGGCCAGATTTTCCTTGAAAACATTAGGTTGGAATTGTAATAGAACAGTTTGTGGAAGAAAGGATGTTTAGGCATGACCACATCTCTGTGTTATGGGTAGAAAAGACATACTTAAATCTAACATGTTTCCCAGGGAGGCCCACAGAAGGACGTGGGCTGCTGAGTCACCAGCCAGCAATTGAGTTGGTTCTAGAATCAACACCATTTTGCTTGTACTGTGATATTTCCCAGCAGTACTATTCAAATCAGTCAAGTGCTGCCCTTCAGAAAAGGGATTATTATAACACATAGTTGCCTCTGTGTAGGCATAAGTATCTGAGGGAGCATGAGAGAGGCTTCTGATTTTCTTTTTGTGAAATCTCTGTGTGTGACCTCAAGTCAGTGTTCTGAAATCCCCTAAACTCTCCATGCAACTGAAAAAGTTAATTATAATTTGTATAAAAGGCTTGGTGGTATTGCTCAGTGGTAATGTGTTTCTATGCATGTATAAAGCACTGGGTTCAATCCCCACCACCAAATATACAGAGTGTACGCACGCGCGTGCACGCACACACACACACACACACACACACACACGGGGGGGGGGGAGGATGAGTTACCTCAGCGCAAACTGTTTGGAGGTATTATATAAAAAGCTCAGGCAGGTGGTTACTGAGCAGCCATGCAGGTGGATATAGAACCCTGACCGTGAGGGTATACCTGCCACCTCTGATCCACTGGCTAAGATCTCACTCAGCCTTGCCATGTGAAATCATAGTGACAGTGTGCCACTGTATTTCTACAGGACTTGATGCTGCAGCACAATACAGTCCGTTTTCAAGGTAGAAGGGGGTAATTTATTTCTGGGGTCTCACGAGAGCTTTATGTAGAGTGAGAACAACCTTTTGCCTTCATAGGCTCCTCTTCTCCCACAGTCTCTCTCCATACCTCTCTGTGGAGCATCCAGACCTGTGTTGACACCCCTGCCCACCAGGAGCTCAAATTTAGAAAACACAAGCTTGGAGCCATTTAGGGAGCAATGCAAGGTACAAGGATGTAGAGCAAGTATGGGAAAGCTGTAGCCTCTCAGAGGAGTGAGATTTAAGCTGGGTCTTAAAGAACAAGGATTCAGATTGGTGGGAAAACAGCAGGAGCTGTCACTCCATTGATGGCAAACAAGTTAAGACTACTTGTCTGCCAACTTTGTGCCCTCTTGCAACTGCTAGTTTGTGAGTCATAACAAGCTTATATTCATCTGCCCAATGTCTCGCCCAAGCAGCAAAGAGGACCAATGCCCACTGAGGCTTTAGCCCCACACTGAAATGGCATTGACTGCTCAGCTCACCTGGCTGCAGGTAAAACAGCCACCAGCAGGGATAGCATTCCATGGCTTGCTGGCTCACCTAGTGGATATCTTTTCCTGTGTCCTATTTATTTCAGAGCTTTTTCCAAAAGGAAATTGCAAGGGTCTCTACACCTTTTCTTTTTGTAATTAAAGGTATTGCAGAAAGTTCAGGGAAGAAAGGATGTGTTTCTGGTGATGCAGAAAGCTGCAGTTTAAATGCATGAGCTTAGATCCAGCACATGTTTCCCATGTCCTTTTTGCATTTGTTGCCTTAACACATTTTGCTAAAGGGTCCAAGAGCTGTTTCCCTTCCCAAACTGCAATTGGAAATTATACATTACAGAAAGCAGCACTTTGCTTAGTGTTGAAATGGAGTTGCAGCACCCATTCTATCACGTGCATATCCTAATCCCCATCCATGCTCCTGTCCTCACCAAGCTCCAGCATCCAGTATGCTATTGTGAGTAGCCAAATCTGTTGATCTGACTTGGGGAGACCTTCATGGGACCAGAAAGACTTGAGCAGGTTGAGATTCCCCTGCAAAAATGATTCACCTCCTGAGCTTCTGAGAACTCACAGGGAGTGATTTCCCTTGTATTTGCTTGTCAAGTAAGTGCAGAGCATTTCCCAAGCTCCTATGATTGGAGAAACACCCTCCTGTGTTTCTCTTATTTGAGTGACAAAAAAAGGAAAAAAACCTGTCCAGGATTACAGAGAACTGTGAAAACTCTTTCATGGAGTTCTTCCCAAGGGCTCCAGCCTTTCAGATAATTCTCCCACCCAGCCCAAGTGATGCTGTGGGAGGAATTCTTCCCCCATTTGAAAATGGAGACATAATCAGCACCACTAAATTTCCCAAATTTTACCAGTAAGAACAAGTGTGCATGATTAGTCAGCAGCAGTGTTCCGGGTCTCCCACTCTCCCACAGGCTTCGCGGTGCCTGTCTACTTTTATCCTCCCTGAGAATTACAGCTCTCTAGGAAGCTGACTTATAATGAAAATGTATTATTCAATTTGAAATGCTCTGCAGTAGCTAAGAAATATCCTCACTGTAAAGAGCATAAAGAAAGGTGATGGATGGACTGTCTAGGACAGCAGCTCCCAGATGCCTCTTGTTCTTGTGTCTGTGCTGTTAACCATCTCTAGGCGCTCTCACAGCTTTATAACTGAAAGAACTGTGAGGCAAATACTGCTCAGCCAAAACAGATGTGGGAGGACTCCTCAAACATACAGTGTTTGTATCAAAAAGAAGCAAGACAAAACCTCATGCACACAGTTCTCATCCTATTCTTGGAAGCCCAGTACTGGTTTTTCATCTTGAGACAGGGTCTCACTTTGCAGTCCAGACTAGCCTTGGTCTCATTTAGAGCCTAAGCTGGCCTCAAACTGGTATCAGTCCCTCCTGCCTCAGCCTTCTAAGTGCTGAGCCCATAGGAATGTGCTACCCTGGCCAGTGCTTGCTGAAGACTTGCAGCTTTCCCGACTTTACCTTTCCCAACCCAGGTGGAAAAACTGGTCTATAATTATAGAATTAGATAGAGGTCTTGGAAACCGCCTTCTCACCTTCTAGCTTACCTTATATGAATCATACAGTTGCTGCCTTTGATCTTGGACTTCTTCCGAGAATGTGTAAGGTGGGGCTTAGCTTATCTCTGTTTCTTATCTCTGTTGTAGGAGCTTTGTCTGTCCTTGTATAAACTGAGATATGACCCAGTAGTTCAGTGGTTCTCAGCCTTTCCAATGTTACAACCCTAATGTAACAAGTTTCTCATGTTGTGGTGACCCTCAATCATAAAATTATTTTGTTGCTACTTCATAACTGTAATTTTACTAGTTGTGAATCACAATGTAAATATCTAATGTGCAGACTATATGATATGTGACCCCCCAAGGGTTGAGAGCCACTGCCGCAGTTCATACTCCAGCCAGTACATCCCAGTAGGACTATTCATTTACAAACCACGAAGCCAGTACTGCTTTTCAGACCTGTGAAAAGTCAGATTCAGAGACTGAGCCCTGAGCATTTGCTGGACCCATGTATGGAACATTTAGGATTTTCACTTTTCAGAAAGTGAACATGTTCATACATGCTGTTTTGGTTTTGTTTTCAGACAGGGCTGTACTATGGAGCCTAGGTTGGCCATGAACTTGTAGTCCTCTTGTTTCTATCTCCCAAGTTCTGGGATTACAGGTATATGCCACATGCCTAGCCTCATACATGTTTCTGTACAGACATATATTTTCATTTTTTATTCATTATATAGCTGCCAGTAGAAATACTGGGCCTTATGATAACCATTTACCCTTTGAGGACCTGCCATACTATCTCCACAGCAGTTAAATTTTCACAATCACCAGCAGTAGACAAAGAGCCCCATAACCGCACACAGCCATCTGAGGCATGTGAAGTGATACCTCACTGTAATTTTGATTTGTTTTTCCCTAATGGTTCATGATGTTGGCCCTTTTCACATGTTTTAGGTCATTTTGTGAATTCTCTAGAGAAATGTATGGTTGAATCATTTGTGCATTTTAAAAATTGGATTATTTGCCTGTTGTTGAGTAATGAGAGTTTTACTTTTGATACCATTATCACACATGCAAATACCAATTCTATGATTAGTCTTCTTATTTTCTTTTTTCCCTTTTTTTATTTAAATTAGAAACTATCTTATATATCAATCCCAGTACCCTCCCCCTCCTATGTATCCTAATGACCCCAATCCCTCTTCTACTCCATAGAAAGGTTGAGGCCTTCTATGAGTATCATCAAAGTCTGTCAACATCAGTTGGACCAGGTCCTAGGCCTTTCCCCATGTGTCTAGGCTGAGAATGGGGAATGGGCTCCCAGTGTCCATTCGTACACTAGGTATAAATGCTATTCCATTGCCAGGGGCCACATAGACTGCCCAGACCTCCTAAATAACACCCACTTGCAAGGAGCCTAGTTCTGTCCTATGCTGGCTTCCACATTGTCAGTCTGGGGTCCATGAACTCCCCCTTGTTCAGGTCAGCTGTTTCTGTTGGTTTCCCCAGCATGGTCTTGGACCCTTTGCTCATCACTCCTCCCTCTCTACAACTGGATTCCATGAATTCTGCTCAGTGTTTAGCTGTGGGTCTTTGCCTCTGTTTCCATCAGCTACTAGATAAAGGCTCTATGATGGCGTATAAGGTAGCCATCAATCTCATTATAGGGGAAGGGCATGGTCCTATTTTCTTGATGGCATTCTTTTAAATGCAACAACTTTTCAGTTTTAATGAAGTTGAATTTATTTGCTTTTATTTTTTAGTTATTTGTGCTTTAGACATCATATCTAAGAAATCATTGTTCAATCCAAGGACAAAGGTTTGTACTAGTTCTTCTAAGTGTTTCACAACTTTCAGTAATCCTATATGTAAGTTATGAGATAAGGGATCCAACTTCAATGTTTGTTTGGGGTATGCTGTTGTCTCGGCATCACTTTATGAAAAGATCACATTGACTCTTGGGCTCAGCAAGATGGGCAGTATCGCATTTTATGAATGAGGAAACAAATCCCAGGACAATTGTGATTGAATCAAGTCCTCCCAGATGGAAACAGTTAAGGATGTGTTTGCCCTTGTAGCAGCCAAAAGTATAATTACTAAAGAATACTAATCCTACCCTGAAGGGTTCTTCACAATTTTCTAAAGGGTCCTTGAGACCATTGGCCATGGCATCTTCAGGGCAACTTCTTTGTGATCTGACATCATAGAGACTGACTTAAAGAATCATACCAAGGTCTTTCTCAGGAGGTAATCTGAGGGTTTATGTAATCAAGCCAATATCCTCATTCAGTGGGGGAGCAACACAGAGCTGTGCAGCTGTGGCCAGCCTGTTTCATATGTCTGTCTCAGTTCACTGATGACTTTATCTACCCTACTTCACAGATAATCTTGTAGGCAGACATCTTCTGCAGAATAGCCTTACATGGTGATGGTTAAATACAGTGCAAGGCTCGAAATGGGAACCTGGTCAACCAAAGTAGCACTCCAAGCAACTCTGTTTTCTGTGACATTCACAACAGCTGCATTATCCCTCAATGTCTCAAGCCCAAGGAGCTCATTTCTAAGCAGGCCTTTCTCCAGATTGAATGCTCTGATAAATGTTTGCCTAGTCTCAAAGCAGTCACAGCCCTCAAATTTCACACACACACACACACACACACACACACACACACACACACACACACACACACACTAAGGACTGTTTGTCCATTCAGGTGAAGGAAGTCATTTCTGAAAAGGAAGCATGATATTGAAGACTAGAATGCACAGATGGGCACCCAGCATATGCATTGGAATCCAGGGAGAAAGTCAGGGTTAAGGAAGTGGGGAGCCTACCTCCACAGTGGCTGCACACTGTCATAGAGCGCTGTCAGGAGCTGGCCCTAGTCTCAGAGTGTTTTGCTTCTGCTACTAATATGAGATAGAATTCCATGCCATGCCATCCTTGGGAATGGATGCTTTGCAGCCAGCGAGGCACAGTGCTATACTGAATGAGAGAAGATATATCATGGTCACCTGAGTAGGAAGGGTCCACATAATTAGAGGACAATAGTGGCTGCTAGCCTTCTAAATGAAAACTAACATATATTCTATAGCAAATGTTTTTGCAGGTATTGAGAGATTTTGTTGTTGTTCCATGACTCAGTGAGGGAGTGGTGATAGTCCAAAGTTCCAGAATACCCTGAATTGTATGGGATTCTCACACTCTAATCCCTTAGCACACCCTTTAAGAGGTACTGGTAGAAAAGGTTTAAGCTGGAGGGCCCAACCATTTGAATAGTCAATAAAATATTATTCAACTATAGTAAGCAACTGGTTATAAAGACACCACACTACAGTCAGGGAGACTTTGCTGTGAAGGTTTTCTCATTGGGTACATGCAGGTTCTTAAAAGAGGGAACCAGTGTTTTGATCCTGGACTCTGTGGTAAATGATGTTTCTATAGGTCTGGTGATGCCAGGCCCTCACAGCAAACTCACATTTGTTATACTATCTCCTGGGGGAACGAGTTCCTTCCCAAGGCCAGGGGTTCTCTTCTCAGCATTCCTCTTTTCCAACTTCACTGTACCACCCTTTCCTTCTGCAGGTGTGTTTCAAAATGTGTTTGCAAGTAAAAAGGCCTGGGTGCCTTAAGCAGGAAGGAACATATTGGATAGCTTTCCCAGAACTCCTATAATGACTCATTGGCTATGAAGGCTCAGGTACTTTAGTGAGATGGGTGACTCTGTTCTTAAGCAGAGATGTCATGCAGTCTGGTCTTTACCTGGGTCACAGTAATGGCCAAGGTCAGAGTCATACTTCCATGTTCCTGTGTTCCAAACTCATTACAAACTGGATTTGACATCTTTGCAGTCACATTTCCCCCACCCTCATAATTTCCTTGAGTTGTAGATCTGTCAGCAGCAAGAGAATTTTCAAATTAGAAACATTTAAGGATTTTAGCCCAGCTAAATGCTGTCTTAATTATTTCACAGCAAAATTGCAAACTCACAGAGACAAATAGTAAGCACACAAATAACCATGATGCAGAATGGGAGAAGTGCCCTTCAAGAGTCAGGAGAAACAGTCAGGAGAAAGTGCCCACACCAAACCATTACATTCTGAGATGTGTATATCAATGGCAAGGAGTCAGAGTAAGAGAGGTGGCAAGGAGATCTAGACTCCAGGAAGTTCTTTCACAGGCATGATTCCACTGGGTTCTTAGCCAAGTCCATCTTCCTCTAGGTAGAAGTATCAGAGGCCAGGGCAGAAAGAGCCTAGGAAAGCACCAACACAATAAGCTACTAAACAAAATGCACTTCTGATTTGCATTTAGCTGCGAAAATAACCTTACCATTTCCATTTGGTTGGTTGGTTGGTTTTTTTTGTGTGTGTGTGTCAGGGTTTCTCTGTGTAGCTTTGGAGCCAGACCTGGCACTCACTCTGTAGCCCAGGCTGGCCTTGAACTCACAAAGATCCACCTGCCTCTGCCTCCCGAGTGCTAGGATTAGAGGCATGTGCCACTAACGCATGGCCCTGTTTGCATTTGTAAGGTAGCTGTTAAAGGTAGCAAGTAGTCCACCACTAGAGGGTGGGAGAGTTTCTGCTCAATGAGTAGAATGTCAAAGCCAAGGGGACACCTTTCCTGACCCTGAGATAGAGTTCTCAGGGCTCTAGTACTCTCTGCCTTCCCTCATTAAGAGAGTGCGTGCCAGCTTAAAACCAAGAAGTATAAGGCAAAGTAGATTTGTGATTTTCAGGGGCTGGCAAAACTACTCAGGGGTATGAGAATTCATTTGGGGGTTGTGAAAATGTTCTGGAATTGAATACTGGGGATAGTTACACAACTTCACAAATACACTAAAAGTTATTTTAACTGTATAAGGGGAAAATTTAGGTTAGATATATGGCTTAGTGGCTAAGAGCACTGGCTACTCTTCCAAAGGACCCGGAATTGATTTTCAGCATTCCTGTAACATCCTACAACCATTTATTACTGTAGTCCCAAGAAGATCTGATGCCCTCTTCTGGCCTCTGCATGTATCAGACACACATGTGGTGCCCAGATGTACATGTGGGCAAAATACCATACATATCAATAATCACAAAAGGATAAGTATATAGTATATGATGTCCCAAAAGCTTTTGCTTGTTTAAAAGGAGCAGACATGAGCTAGGGGTGTGTTGCACACCTGTAATCCAGCATTTGGGAAGGGGAGGCAGAAAAGATCCAGAGTTCAGGGTCAACCTCAGCTTTGTGGTGACTTAGAGGTCAGCCTGGGGTACATAAAATCCTTCCTCAAAAAGGGAAAGAACCATCTTTAGCCATGTATGTCATAAAGGAAGAGATACAGATGAGTAGAAATGACCTTTTGTTATTTCCACTCACATCAGTCTGTTTCGTTCCAAGGCCCAGTGTCCTTGGGATCAGTAAAAATTTGTCAGGTGAAAAAGAGTCTGGAGTGCAGAATGTCTCCGATGACCTGTTCTTCTGTCTTCCAAATTAAGAGCAGTGATAAAAGAATCATGGTGAGGACATGTTCATTCTTACAAACTTTCCTGCATTTAGAAATGTGTTTGTAAAGATCAGTATGACTTCTCAAAGATGAAAAACAAACTGCATAGACAAAGCTGTGTCTGCATAAGGTGCCTGAATTCTACAGTGGTGGCAGCAGAAGAGAGAGCTCTATGGGTGTGAACAGATGGAGACATGGCTCCATGGGAGGTACCTCCTAAACACACAATTTCCCCAACCTAACTTCAGGAATCCTGACACACTGTGGAGTTCCTAGTAGGAAATGGAAAGGACAAAGCTCTCCTGGGACTGGTCTGAAGTTCCTACAATAATGTATATAACAGCCTTGACTCCATGAGACAGCAACTAAGGTCACCTTCTGACCACCTTGGTTTTTCCTCCAGGTGGACCTACCATGACTTCTTCAATCGGTACCGGGTGTTGATGAAGAAGAGAGAGCTTGTCAACACTGACAAGAAGAGTATCTGCAAGTCTGTCTTAGAGAGCCTCATCAAGGTGATCCAGCTGTAGGAGGGCATGGACCAAAAGCCCTGACAGTGGAGGGCAGGGCTACCTACAGTGTTGTCTTCATCCCCAAAAAACTGCCTAAGCCATTTCCTGAAACAGTGGCTGGGAAAGGAGAATCCCTTCCCTGACCTAGAGCATTCTCTACATTTCTACATCTCAGCACACAGAGAGCACAGGTCACCAGGGTGTGTGTGGAGGCAACCTATGGTGGCCATGGCTGCTGCTGCTGGTATCTCAGCAGCTCTGGTTTCTCAGGACTGTTGTGCCCAGTGGAGGTCTGATCTGTAGCCAGCATCAGCTTGTTATAAATAAAAAAACAGATTTGCAGGCTTTGAAAACTTGTTTTAAATGAAACAACCCAAAAAATCACATTTGAGGCTAAAAACATGGAAGAGCAGAGCCTGGAGGGGTAAATCCTTAAATATTTCAATAGTTCTAGAGAGTTCCAGGGTTATAACAAAGTATAATAATCTGTCTCCATAAAGTGCTAAATTATAGAAAACACCTTCCAGAATGTGATGATATTAAACATGTTTTTGCAAACTAGCTGGCTAAGACAGTGCTGAGAGGGTGGTGTGTGGTTAACTGTAGATTGTGCTTGGTTGATGGACTCTGGTTAACTATGGTGTTGCTGTGGCCCATCCATCATAACTGTATGGGTTTTGACATCTCATTTTTCATTGGTTAGGAAAATGTGTTCAAGGTCAGCTGAGTTCAGTTAATATATAGTGCTTCCCTTCTTGCCAGGGCTGGTCTCCTGGTGTATACCCCAAGCCTGTGAGTAGCTTCCATGACCGCATGCTTGCCTTCCTCTTTGTCCTGAGTCATAGTTCACCCTGGCCTGGATTCCTCCAAGATTATTAGCAGAACTTTCCATCCACAGATGAGGAAACGGAAGTATAATAAGTGACTATGAATTGCTTAGGTTTTCACAGGCACAGTACCTACTGCTCTGGGGTGATTGGTTAGGGCACTGTATACAGTTATCTATCTTGGAGATATACTGCTCACTTGTGCTTTGGCTGAGCCACAGGTTACCTTTCCATGGCTGCCCCCTTTATCTCACAGATATTTGCTCACATCCACTGCCCTAACTGCCTAGACCAGTGGTTCTCAACATGTGGGGCCCTAAATATTGGGAGGGTCACATATCAAATATCCTGCATATCAGTTATTTATAATATGATCCATAACAGTAGCAAAATTAGTTATGAAGGAGCAATGAAAATAATTTTGTGATTGGTGATTGCCACAACATGAGTAACTGTATTAAAGGATTGCAGCATCAGGAAGGTTGAGAACCACTGGCCTAGACCACCCCTTTTGAACATTGTTTCTTGCTAATCCTCCCCCTCTTAAAGGGTTTCTCCTGTTTACTTTTCTATCTGCCTTCCCCATGTTGTTGGGTTTTTGAGGGCAGGTATCTTTTTAATGGCTACATCCTGGATCCATGCCTGTCTTACCATGAAGACTGAAGTCTGTTTAATGAATACTGAGAATCTAGGAGTGTCTCCTGGGGCAAGGGGTAAACACACAATCTGGCAAGTGGTTGGAAGGAAAGGCTATTATGTTTTTGCAGCATTCTCTAACCAGCTGGTCTCCCTCCCAACCTTGTAAAGGATCCAGACAAATTCCAGTTTGGCCGCACCAAGATCTTCTTCAGGGCGGGCCAGGTGGCTTACCTGGAGAAGCTTCGGGCAGACAAGTTCCGGGAGGCCACTGTCATGATCCAGAAGACAGTCAGGGGCTGGCTGCAGAAAGTGAAGTATCAGAGGCTGAAGGCAGCTACCTTAACTGTGCAGAGGTTCTACAGAGGACACCTGGCCCGCAGGTGAGCCATTTGGGGGTGCACCTCGGGTCAGGATGAAGGGGAGGGACTCTTTGTCTAGAATTGCAGTTATTCCTCTTGGGCCCAATCTGCTTCTTAAATCGCTCCTAGTACCTTTGTGCATCCCTGTGATGACTTTCTTGACAGGACACCAGCCAGACTCTTCCCTGTGCGGTACCATGCAGGGGGGAACTACTGCCACCACTCTCTTCCCAATGAGTGGCTTTGGGCTAATGAACAATAAGATGGCAGCAGCAGGGGTAAGAGGCAGAGCTCCAGTGAGATGCTAGATGTTGCTTCCTCCTAGCCTGTACATGGGTTGTCGGATTGAGGCCTAGCCTGCCTCACAGTGCTTGCTCCTTTTTGCCTTGGAGAGATGATGGAAATTGCCAGTTTCTCAAGTGGCTATTCCACCATCTCTACTGGAGAAAGAGAAACACAGACCTGTAGTTGAAATCTCTTCATGCATTCCACCTAGTCCCCCTGGACCATTTTCTTTCCCACTTGTGGATCCCTGCAACCACTTATGAAATAACCACTCAGAGGCTTGATATCAGTCATACTGTTTGACCAATGGCTCAAACTTCTTACTGGCTAGGGCTACCTATTACTTAACCCATTTCTATTAGTTTATATTTTACCACAAGGCTCATAGCTTGTTACCTCACATCTTAATTCCCTGGCACCTCCCTCACTCCGCCTTCCTTCTCTCTGCATCTTTGTTTGGATGTCCTGCCTAGCTATATCTTTCCTGGCCATTGGCTGAAATAGCTTTATTCATCAACCAATAAAAGCAGCGCATATTTGCAGCCTACAGAAGGACCTCCCCCACCTAAGTTTGGTCTAGGCCTCTTTTGTATGGTAAAGGTGGAGGTGCTGTCCTCGCTTATGTGCTTGCTGCAGGCTGCTTTCTTACACATAGTCAGAGATAGCTCTTGCCATTGTCACCTCTGTACTGTTAAGATAAGCTCCAGTGCAGAAGCTGTGGAGATGAAAGGGCAGTCAGGCCACCTCTGAGTGGCTTTTTAGTCCCTACCCACTATCATCGGCACTTGCTCAGGCTTCCTGGTGGTGATCTTGCTGCATTCTCCTTGAAGGGGTCATGTGACCCAGGGGATGGACAGGCCTTGTGTGAAGAAAGGACAGAGAGACAGACTAGGGGACCCATGAACCTCTGCATGTAGGTGCTGGTGGCCCAGGAGGGAACTTCCTTTCTCAGGGTTGTGCTGTGATCTCCTAGGTCCTCCCCAGCACTGGGCACTCTGATCCTCTCTCCCTGAGCCCTTGCAATGAACTTGATAGGCTCTCAAGAAGGGTGGGACCTATGTGCTCTAAAGGTGGGTGGACTGCAGAAGGGAGAAAGTGGGAAGTTTGGGAGAAATGAGAAAACTAGGAGGGGTCATTGTTGGCCTGAGGAGTTTCTTTCCATTCAGCAAACATTTGCCCTGGTCCTGAATTGCCAAATCCTAAACTAGACACAAGAATGCAGCGTGTTTGAACTATCTCTGAGCTTGTGGGGGCACAGGATGACAGCAGTGTGACCCTTTTAACAATGGGAGATGCTAGGCTGGAGAGATGGTCCAGCATTTAAGAGCACTGGCTGCCCTTCCAGAGAACACAGGTACAATTCCCAGCACCCACACGGCAGCTCACAGGTGTCTGTAACTCTAGTCTAGCTGGGGCTCCAACTAGGGCCACAGAGGGAAGGGCTTACTTCATGAGTAGCTCAGTTGGCCACGTCCCTGTCCCTGATGCCCCCTGTGCTCTTCCACCACTACTCCCAGACTGGCTGAGCACCTGCGGAGAACCCGTGCAGCCATAGTGTTCCAGAAGTACTACCGGATGCAGAGGGCCCGCCTGGCCTACCGGAGAATCCACAGAGCTGCAGTTGTCATCCAGTCCTTCACACGGGCCATGTTTGTGCGAAGAAACTACTGCCAGGTGAGTAGCTGCCATGAGAATCTCACTCTCTGCACCAGTACCACTGCCTCTCTGGAATGGAATGATCATTGGGCTTCCCAATATGTTAAGCTTCTTAGGCTGTGGTTTCCTTTCTAGTAAAATAAGGGTATAAATAGGAGTTTGACAGCTGCTTCCCTGTGGACACATTATCTACAGGACCTAGCTAAAACTTTCCATCAAATCCTCAGGTGTTAGAGGTCACCTGTGCTCTGTCTCATAAACCCAAGGCCAGCCTGCTTTCACCTCAGGGTGGTTGGAGAAGCTGCACCTGTCCCCATTCTGTAGAGCAAACCCACAGGCTGAATGTGCTTGTCCTCACCAGGTCCTCAAGGAGTATAAAGCCACAATCATCCAGAAGTATGCCCGGGGATGGATGGCACGTAGACATTTCCAGCGGCAGCGGGATGCAGCCATTGTCATCCAGTGTGCCTTCCGGCGGCTCAAGGCCAAGCAGGAGCTGAAGGCCCTCAAGATTGAGGCCCGCTCTGCAGAGCATTTAAAACGTCTCAATGTGGGCATGGAGAACAAAGTGGTCCAGCTACAGCGGAAGATCGATGACCAGGTCAGTGGAAGGAAATTCCTACACAGTTGCTGAAGCTTGAGGGATACTGGGACATGCTTGAGAGGGACCTCAAGCTTTTTCAGGGAGCTGCAGGTACCAGAGACCTCAGGAAGTACTGCCCAGTAAGTAAGAATAGTTACTACCTATAGTACACAGAACAGAGCTTCCCCTAACAAAGATGCTAGGCCCTAATCCCCAGGATCTATAAATTTGTGCATCAATTAAGGATGTCTGGTTTGGAAGATGACCCTGGGATACCCAGGTAGGGATACCCAGGAACCATAGGATGCTTGCAAGAGGAAAACTGGATCAAGTTAGTTAGTGTGGCTTCTGTGATTAGAGGTGTGTATCACCACTGCCTGACTCTATGACTAGCTAGTATGACTGCTGGGATTAAAGGTGTGTGCCACCACTGCCTGACTCTATGGCTTGTGGCTATCTTTGCATTCTGAACCCTGAGGCAAGCTTATTAAATCATAAATAATATATCACCACACAGGTTCACAAGCTACAACAGTCAAGCCACCTTTAGGAGCTACAAATAACAGAGGGATGTTCTCCCATAGAGTGTCCGAAAGACTACAGTCCTGCTGACCACATTTAGACTTCTGTGTTCCAGAACTGTAAAATAGTAGCTTATGCTGTTCTGAGCCATCCACTTCATCTTATTCTTTATAGCAATAGTAGGAAATTGATAGATTATGTCAGACTCCTACAGAGGCTGTGTGGTACAGCTAAAGCACTGGCTGGTGTTTACCAAAGGTTCCTGTGGACCCACATTGTACTTCCCTATTTGTGTATGACTGTCCCCATGAGGTAAATGTTGGCATCCTGTCTGACATGACATTGGTATTGCATTGCTTAAGCATTTAACTCTGTCTGCCCTGGCCACCTTCACACATCAACCAATTAGATAAGCAATTAGATAAAGCCCTATATGGGTGGATTTCTGTGAAAGGGATCTGAGGCAAGCTCCTTCTTTGGGTTCATGTCTGCTCAGGGTAGAGTACAAGTTGGAAATAGGTTTACACCACTCAGGTGACCCAAGGATCTACTCCCCTATACCCCAGAAGACCTCCATTCGGTGCCTGATTGTCAGACAGACAGGAAGAAACATGGCACAGGTTGGATGCTGTTATTATAGAGATAAACCTTAGTACAGTAGAGATTTTGAAGCTTCTCAAAGCCTCAAGGCAGGACAATAGGAGAGTCATTTTGCTTTTGATTTTTATTTTTTTCTTAAAGATAGACTCTCATTCTGGGCATTAGTGGCACATGACTTTAATCCCAGCACTCAAGAGGCAGAGGTGGATCTCTGAGTTTGAGGTCAGCCTGGTCTACAGAGCAAGTTCCAGGACAGGTCCCAAAGCAATACAGAGAAACCCTGTCTTGAAAAATCGGGAAAAAAAAAAAAAGACTCTCATATAGTCTATACTAGTCTGAAGCTCTGTTTATACCACTGTGATTTTTGTTTTTGAGCCTGTGTTAGGTGTGTTATGTTCACTCACATATGATTCATACAGTAGATGATCTGTACATGAGTCATTTTGAAGATGATGGATTAGGAACATCAAATAGTTTAGCCAAGTCACAGGGGAATAAAGTGTTAAAATCTGAATGCACCCCAGACCTCACCCCACAGCCTGCACCCCAGGTCTCACCCCACAGCCTGCACCCCAGACCTCACCCCACTGCCTTCACCCCAGACCTCACCCCACAGCCTTCACCCCAGACCTCACCCCACAGCCTGCACCCCAGACCTCACCCCACAGCCTGCACCCCAGACCTCACCCCATAACCTGCACCCCAGGTCTCACCCCACAGCCTTCACCCCAGACCTCACCCCACAGCCTTCACCCCAGACCTCACCCCACAGCCTGCACCCCAGACCCACCCCACAGCCTGCACCCCAGACCTCACCCCACAGCCTCACCCCAGACCTCACCCCACAGCCTGCACCCCAGACCCACCCCACAGCCTGCACCCCAGACCTCACCCCATAACCTGCACCCCAGGTCTCACCCCACAGCCTGCACCCCAGACCTCACCCCACAGCCTTCACCCCAGACCTCACCCCACAGCCTTCACCCCAGACCTCACCCCACAGCCTTCACCCCAGACCTCACCCCACAGCCTTCACCCCAGACCTCACCCCACAGCCTTCACCCCAGACCTCACCCCACAGCCTGCACCCCAGACCTCACCCCCACAGCCTACACCCCAGACCTCACCCCACAGCCTGCACCCCAGACCTCACCCCACAGCCTGCACCCCAGACCTCACCCCACAGCCTGCACCCCAGACCTCACCCCATAACCTGCACCCCAGACCTCACCCCACAGCCTGCACCCCAGACCTCACCCCACAGCCTTCACCCCAGACCTCACCCCACAGCCTGCACCCCAGACCTCACCCCCACAGCCTGCACCCCAGACCTCACCCCACAGCCTGCACCCCAGACCTCACCCCACAGCCTGCACCCCAGACCTCACCCCACAGCCTGCACCCCAGACCTCACCCCATAGCCTGCACCCCAGACCTCACCCCACAGCCTGCACCCCAGACCTCACCCCACAGCCTTCACCCCAGACCTCACCCCACAGCCTGTACCCTAGACCTCACCCCACACCCTACACCCTAGACCTCACCCCACACCCTACACCCCAGACCTCACTCCACACCCTACACCCCAGACCTCACTCCACACCCTACACCCCAGACCTCACTCCACAGCTTGCACCCCAGGTCTCACCCCACAGCTAGTGTGAGGACGGTGCTGGCTTCTTAGTCTCCACTGTCACTGATGAGCTGCCCCTGGTCTTTGTTATTACTGGCTTAGTCTTCCTGAGAGGAAAAGAAACTTGCTGCATCAGGGCCCTGGCTATGTCAATGGGACCACAGGACCAGGCTTCCAAAAAAGCAAAGAGAAAGGATGCAAAGTGCACATGGTATGGGTGTCGGGAAAAGAGAAAGTTGGCAGTGGGGTCACCAGGCATGGCAGTGCAGGTCACCTGATCTGACTGTGCCTATTTGGGGGCAGTTTTGAACCTTCCTGTAGCCTCTGGGCAAGAAAATTGATGAGTCTTTTTTGTTTTATTTTGTTTTGTTTAAGGTAGACTCTCATGTAGTCCTGGCTAGCCTGTCACACCTTTTATAGCCAAGAATGACCTCGAACTTCTGACTTTTTGTCTCTCCCTCCCGAGTGCTGGCATCAACAGGGGTGGGCTACCAGGCTCAGTTTTATGCCATGCTAGGGCTCAACCAGGGAATTCACGCTGCAAGGCAAGCACTCTGCTGATTGAGCCACATTTGCAGTAAAATGAACTATCCTTTGGCTGAGCTGGCTGTCCTACATGTGAGCCCCTGTGCAGAGAGAGCTGACAGTGGAACACTTTGCTTTCTTGCTCCAGGTAGAGGCCAGGTTTCTTAGAAGAGCTGGTACCCTGGGACTGTGTTCTCTGGGAAGTTATCCAGAGTGCTGGCTTGAAGGTATTTAAAGATAGTCCTCTAAGTACAAGTTGGGGATGCTCAGTCCCTACCCTGGTCAGCCTGTAGTGACACAGCAAGTCAGGGAAGCAGTGACTAGGGAAGGAGTCTGTTAAAACAGCAAGCACCAGTGTCCTCTGTGTCTGCCAGGGCCAGTCACCATTGTTCAGTCTCCTAGGCACAGTGTAGCCAGAAGGACAAGGGGACTGAAACCACTCTTCCCGCTAGGGAGGAGCCTGTGTGCCACAGGCTAACCTGCTGGTTTCAGATAGTGCTCAGCATCGGCCTTGCTGATGTATGAAGTCAATGCCAGAGGATAAAAATAATATAGCATTTTACACCCCACATGCTTGCACATCAGAGAGAAGTAGATTTGAAAGGGCTATTTTTAAAGGGAGCTTTTTGCCTTAAGCTTCCTCCTGCTTGGTGAACATCTGTGAGCAGTGGCAGATGTTGCCACCCTGGGCTAGGCTTCCTATATGCATCGGGTGATCAGAGGACACATGAGATCTTTTTCACACCATTCTCCATGTGACTCTCATGCCGGGCACTAGATTCATACATTAACTCATTGATCTTCACCACACCTTCAGGGCAAGTCTTACTATTGTCCCCATTTTAATAATGAGCACACTAAAGGGCACAGAGGGTAGGTAACCTACCAAAAGCCATGAAGCCAGTAGGTATCCTGGCTGAGATTGAAACATAGCGGGTTGCTTTCAGGCAGGTTTTTGTCACCTCTGGCTAGATCACTCCCATGGGATACCCTTGGGACATACAAGGAATGTTCTTCAGGCCAAACAGAGACCCTAATGTAGGTTTGGGATCATGAAAATATCATGTTCTTGGGGCAGGTGGCCAATGTTTGACATCCATGATGGTGGGTGAGGCATGGGCACACATCACCATGAGCACTGGCGATCTCTTGGTGGGCAAAACATCTATTGGGAAGTGAGTTGGGTGTCTTTTTCCCTGTGACTCCAGGAATTAATCTAGACAGCCACTCTCTTTACAGTCTTTAAGCCAGAAGGAAAAGATGCACATTGCCAGGGATACCAGAGACAAGTGTCCCAAGTCACTTGTCAGAAAAGCATGACATAGGAGGTAGTATCTCCATACCGGAGACTGAAGTCTAGAGAGAGTATTCCCCACCACCATGTGAAGGAAACCAAAAGGCAAAACCAGGGGAGATGAGCACCCCAAGTTCATGCCTTCAAGCTGAGGTCCTCAGCTGCAAAGAACAGACTCCAACTGGCACCAAGTTTGTGAGTAATCAAGAGGACATTGTTACATTAGAGTCCCTCAGGAAGAAATAGGGTAACCCAGAGTCTGGAGCTGTCCCTGGTGCTAAAACATTTCTCTTCAGGGTTTTTGGTCTCTGATGTCACATGCCACCTCCTTGGCAGTGACCTTTACAGGGACCATCCTGGAAATTGTCCCATGGTGTACCTAGCATTAGCCTCTGGTATGATATGGTTCAACCAAAATGATAGAGTCTGTGAACTCTGTCACTGTGGTAGAATGACATGGCCAGATTTTACAGTTTCTTGTCATAGAATTCAAGATTCTTAGGCCCTTGTGGCTATAATGCTGTGTTTAAACATTTTTATCTGAAAAAAATATAACCCAAATCAATAGTTAGGTCAGTGACCTTTAAATCAGTTGGATTCAAGATAATAGCCATTTGGTAAATGTTACATTAGTCCATATTTTATGATTCTCAGGGGTATCCATATATGTTAGGAAAACAGTCTGCTATAAATTACAGCTTTGGGACTTTTCTGTGCACCAGTGAATTATCTGAATTATGTGTGGGCTTTCAGTTGCCCTCCCTGAAGATGACGTTTGATAGGCATAAATGAGGTACAGTGATAGCCCCAAGTGAGCACTTAGCAGAAGTAGTCTGTGAGTTCCCCATGGAGATTCTTGCAATGATTTTCCCTCTTCCCACACCAGCCCACACGAGACTGGAAAGCACAACGAGTCTTGATTGTGTCGGTTTTGTGCCTAAGACACAAAACATACAGCCACAGGAAGCTGGGCGCGGAGGTGGTTTGAATGACAAGGGTGTTGGTGGTGATTGGGACTGGGGCCTGGGAGAAGCAGAGCCTCTGAGCAGCAGCCAAGGGGACTCCATAGAGAACACAGGTCAGTGAGATTCAGTGACAGTAACCAAGGAGTGACTGTGGCACATACTGGATAAGCATGTTGTTCCCTATATATTGACCTTCTAAGATGGGCTGAGGACAAGACGAACCCAGGCACAGGTCTGTTAGCTTCAGACACCTTCTTCCTCAATGTTTGAGCCTGGTCTCTGGTAGCATCAGAGTCAGGAAAGCTGAACCTCCCAAAAACATCAGCATTCCAAAGTGTCACATTTGACCATAGCAGGGTGAGACGTGCCTGTGTCGCCTGCTCCACCACCATGTGCTTGTCTCTTTATATCCCGACCAGCTCTGTTTAGGGACTTCAGCCACCTCTCTACCCTTGTTGATCTGGCCTGGACCAAGCCATTGGGAGTTGACAACTGATCTGAGCTAACTCACATCCCAGAGCAAAGATGAAGACAAAAAGTAGCTAGTTAAGCATGACCTCCACCTGGGCAGGGATCCTCTGCCTCCAGTGTAGACCCAGACCCTGGTGAGCAATTCACACAGGTATTGGTCTTTCTAAGTAGATGCTGCTTAATTAGACTTCCCTAGATTCTGCAGGTGAGGCTCATAGCAAGACAGATGTAGGGGGAAGGAGGCTATACCTGGAGCTTGCAGAGAGCATGGGGAATCTTGCACACAAGGAATGAACTGCTTGCATGCTCAAACATAGCACTTGGAGCTGTGTGCTATTGTGTTTATGACAGCAGCCTTTCTTTGAGCATTCCTATGAGGTTTAATTTCCCTGTGAATTAGCCATTGGTTCCTGATGCCCTGGCTTAATGACATCTTAGCTGATGGCTCTGTTCTGCTTGGAGTTCTGTGGAATACAGCAATGAAGAATAACCAGTGAGTGCTGCTTGCCTGCTGATTCAGGGAGTGCTCTCTCCTCTGCTCCTGCTCTCTCTACTGACTACTCTGCCTCATCTCTCTCACTTCTCCCAGCCCATCCTTTACTACCCGGAGCTTGATCCTGGAAGTAGATTCTCAGAACCTGATGCACACACAAGTTGGCTGCTGATTGGGTACACAGCCTATGGGTGGGTGTTATCAGATACCAGTCTTTCCAGTGAGGGTTATGTGGTATGAGCTCTGTTGACAGGTGGCAAGAGAGACCCTGGGGCCCCTTGGAGGGCCTCCTTGAAAGAGGGGATGCTGAAGGGGTCCTTTGTCTCAGAGGAAGGGATTAGGTTACAACTCTTTGTGCCAGTTAGTCCAAGGCCAGGAGGGCTCCTTGTGAAATGCTGGGGAACCCTAAGAGGCCAAGGCTACAGATCCAGGAAGCTGGCTGCATCATTCTTGCAGCCAGCCAACCTACCCTGTGAGTAGTCATGCATATTCCTTGAACTATTTCTGTGTCGGTGCTGCTGTTTGTGTCTCCCTCCACTTCTAGGTTCACAATAGAAGTTAAAGATGCTAGAGAGATGGCAGGAGAGTGCCTGGGCATGTAAGGGCTCTGAGATTTAATTCTGCCCCACAAGTCTGGCAGCCTTTGTGCGTTTTCATGACTCAACCACCCTCTGTTTTTCCTTACCCACCTCTGTTCTCTATAGAACAAAGAGTTCAAGACTCTGTCAGAGCAGTTGTCTGCAGTCACCTCCACACATGCCATGGAGGTGGAGAAGCTGAAGAAGGAGCTGGCACATTACCAGCAGAACCAGGAGGCTGACACCAGCCTGCAGCTGCAGGAGGAGGTGCAGAGCCTGCGCACTGAATTACAGAGGGCTCAGTCAGAGCGCAGGGTCCTGGAGGATGCCCACAGCAGGGAGAATAGCGAGCTGAGAAAGGTATGTGTGGACCCGGGGAGCAGGCCTGCAGAAAAGGGTGGTGGGTGGGCTTCATGCTGGGAAATTTCCCTGATTTCCAGGGCTTGTGTCCTCAGACCAGCCACCCTTCTTCGCTTCGAAAATGGCTCTGCTTCTGGGTCATGCAACAAATGTCTCTTCCTCGAGCAAGTGTTGAGTGAGCTTCTGCCATTAGCTAAACACTGTGGCATCCATTGCGATAGCAAATGGTTGTCTAACGTCTTTGCCCATCTTCCTTAAAACCTACAGGCAGTTCCCAGGTCAACTCTACAGATCTAGTCTTTAGTGAGAGAGATGACAGGTGTTAAGAGTTTTAGGGCCTCAACAGCCTATAGATATCATTCCCACCAGGAAATCCATATATTTTTTTTTGGGGGGGGGTCTGCTTTGCAAGCTGTAGCCTGATTTTTCTCACTATAGTTCATAAGGCTCATAAGGCTTTCTCCCAGTCCATGAAATGGGACTTTCTTGGATTGCTTCCACTGCTCCAGCTGTTCAGCTTTTCTGAACTTCCAATATAGCTCTCCCAACTAGGAAAGTCCCACACTGGAGGGTCGTGGTTGAGAACCTCTGTCTCTCCCCATCTCTACCATAATGCAACTAGAAGGAAAATAGCACATCATCCTCATGTTTGGTATCTGTCCACCATACAGAGTCATGTGGATTGAGAACCCAAGGAAGGAGAGAGTCTAAAATCAGGACAGACAATGCTGGCACACCTGGAGCAGACACAGAAATACTGACCCTAACCCCTACTCTATACTGTCAAGTGTGTGCAAAATCTCCTACTGGCCAGGATGCCCATGTGTAGGTGTGCATGTATGTACATGAACATACTTCGACACATGGCCTTGATCATCTCTAAGTCTGCTTCTGGACTTGGATTAGCCAGTACATACGATTTTATATGTTTTTCTAAACTGGATAGAAGACTTCAGTCCTGCTCTGTAGTCCTTGGCTCTTCCTCTACCCTGCTTCTCCCTTGTAGCTGAGAACCATGAACTCTAATTTCCCTTCCCAGCTTCCCACGAAGATTTTGAATTGGTGTCTCAGAGCACCTAAAATAGTTGGGTTTCTGTCCAAAGGCAGGTAAGGGTTTATTGTATGAAAACTTGTGTGGCGAAGCCAACCAGAGAAGCCAAGTCCACCCTGCTCTCTTTAAAAAAATAAAAATAAAAAAATGGCTGTTACCTAGGAGCCTATTGGCCTAGAGATTGAATATAACTGGAGCTTGGAACTAGCAAGAAAAAAGTCCAGGACACTACCAGAAAGGGGATAGTTGGTGCAAAGACACCTGCCCCCACACCATCTTTTGAGATGAGGGTTCACCTTGTAGCCCTGGCTGGCCTAGAACTTGCTACATAGGCCAGAATGGCCTCAAACAGAGATCTGTCTATCTGCCTTTGTCTCCTGAGAGCTGGGATAAAAATCTTACACTAATATACTTAGCTAAGACCCTCTTCTCTAACTCCAAATGAATACAAGCCTATGTTAACAGCCCTCAAAAGACACTGGAATAAAATGATTCATTAAGTGGGCAGATCCTTGCTTTCTAGGAAATGGAAAAATGAGAAATAGACATTCTCCTTTCTCTAGTAGTCTGTGGAATATTTTACTTCAGTGGTTGGAGAATGGTCAAGGGACAGCTGGTTCCCACTTTCTATTCTAGTATCTGCCTAGCTGGGGTTTAATATGTAGCAAGGACAGTATCCAACCTGAACAAGTGCTGAATAATAAGACAGTTGGTTTCTTTCTGGTCATGTCCAGGAGCTTTCTCTGTGTTGAGTGAGATTGATGAGAGCAGCAAAGCACAGAGATGGAGCCAGCTGCTGGTAGATGTTTAATTAATGGGTTTGATGTTTCTGTCAGCAGAAACTGCAAGTGCTGTATTGGAATTGGCATCCTGGAACAGTTGGGGCTGCCACCTCCAGTGCTCTTACCTAGTAGACCACATGGCTATGCTACCTTAGCTCTTAGGATTCAGGAGTCTGTCTCTGTGTCCACAGAGCATGGGGCTGCCCCTGTCACACGCCAGCCTATCAATTTTTAGTGAGGGAGACATGACCTCTCCATAGACTAGTCCTCACTAAGGATCTTAACTCTGTCCCGTCTGTTCCTTCCTAAAGCCTTAGCGTCCCTCTCTGGCTGTGCTGTTCTGTGTAGCTTTGTTACTTAGAAGGGAGGTACCTCCCTGGGCTGCCACTGGCATGGAAAACAATAGCTTCATTAGGGTTTCAATTGCTGTGAAGAGACACCATGACCACAGCAACTTTTGAAGGACAATGTTTAATTTGGCTGGCAAACAGTTCCAGAGGTTTATTCCACCATCATCATAGTAGGAAACATGGTGCCATGCAGGCAGCCATGGTGCTAGAGAAGGGGCTGAGAGTTCTACATCTTGACCTGAAGGCAGCAGGAAGTGAACTGTGACTCTGGGCATAGCTTGAGCATAGGAGACCTCAAATCCCACCCCTGAAGTGGCACACTTCCTCCAACAAGGCCACACCTGCTAACAGTGCCACTCCCTTTGGGGACCATTTTCTTTCAAACCATCATGAGCTCCTAATTGAGAGTGTGCTCTGAAGGTTACATGGAGCCTACCTTGGTACAAGGCTGCAGTGAGAGAAGAAAAGTGACCTGCATCCAATTGCTTGACCCTGTGGCATCCTGGGCACTTCCCTGGTGCCTAGTAGGCCCTAGGTCCTGAGTGGTCAGGCTGGTGCATCAGATTGTATGTGGTTTCACCTTAGCAGTCACAGAACCACCCCTGCTGGTTTCCTTCAGTAATTCCAGTATGTGGCATAATGGAAACAGAGAGATTTGTCTGGAGAGAGTACAGGGCTCTCATTGGTTGAGCCTCCTCAAGGTGCAGCACAGGGATTTGTGGTTTCATGAAAAGGCTGACAGTTATTAGAAAGGGTTTTAACTCATCTCTGAGGATGACAGGGCTTGCCACAGAATGATAGAAGTCATTGTCCTTCACTCAGCAGGTGTTTATCTAGTGCGCTGTGTGTTAGAAACTGTTCTACATAGTGGGACAAAAAGAATAGTCACAAAGGTTCTTCTCATTCTTAGGAAACAGACGGTAGAGAAGGGAGTGCTTCTGCGATTTTCCTTCTTGTGCTATAAAAGCACACTGAGCAGGGGGATGAAGAGTGACTTTTGTAGGGGAGTGGGGCGTGGGTCATGTGTGACAGCCAGAGGTGCCTCACTGAAGACACCTGAGTGAGAGTGAGCCACGAGGACATCTGCAGTGACCGGTGCTGAGCAGCCAGGAGGAGAAGGATAGTAAGGCTTTGGCAAAGAGATGGGGGTGAGACCTGGCAGCACTCTGTGATGTCAGGAACCACTGTAGCCTGTGAAACCTCCAGAGATAAGCAGTTGTCTTCAGCATTGAAGGCTCTGTGAGCTTGGGAATGAACTGGAACACATCCCCAAGAGTATCCTGGAGATGCGAGTTATTCATTATTTTGAAATTGCTTAAGTATCTGAAAGATGTTAATTTCAACTTTGTGTTAAGAGTCCACTACCTAAATATTAACATCATTGTCATCACAATGTGTGTGTGTATGTGTGTGTGTGTGTGTGTGTGTGTGTGTGTGTGTGTGTGTGTGTGTACGCGCGCGCAGGTCAGGGGGTAACTTTTAAGAGTCAGCCCTCTCTTACCATCTGGAATTGAGCTCAAGTAATTAAACTTGGTGGTGATACCCTTCCCTCTGACAAAGCATCTCACTGGCCTCTCATGCCTTAGATTTTAGAAATTTTTAATTTCTTCTTTGAGTCCATCTGCTACTATTTCTTTCCAGCTCCTCCTGATACCACACACTCTAAAACTTCATATCTTCTTTTTTACTTGGTTTTAATAACTCGAGTCCAATTAGTGCTCCCTGTATATCCATGGGTGTGGGGCCATCCACTGGGGCATGGGCAACCTCCCAGGGGCCATGTCCTCAAAGGAGAGTGACTGTCCTTCCCTGAGTAGACATCAACTGCCAATAGTTCCCCCACTAGGGGTGGAGCCTCAGAGTCCCCTGCAACCTCCATGCTGGGTTCTTGGTTTTGTTTTTCTGGCTTTTGTTTTGTTTTACCTGTTGGTGTTTTTCAGCGAGTTGCAGACCTGGAACATGAAAATGCTCTCTTGAAGGACGAGAAAGAATACCTTAATAACCAAATCCTGCACCAGTCAAAAGGTAAGCTCCAAAGCAGCATTATGTCTCTTCCTTCCTGCTTTTCCTGGCGCCTAGATGATGCCGAGGAGGAAGGGCTTGCTAAGGAGAGCTGGGGAGATGGGAGGTGAATCTTAACACTCTGCTGTGACATTCTTTTGAACAATGTGTTGGAAGGAGAGTACATTCCTAATGTGTAAAGCCACCCATGGGACTTGGTATCAGTATTCAAGTATTCAAAGCATGACGCCGCTATGCACAGTTCTGTGACCTTGTGCAAGTGTCCATCTGAAAATGGGCAGGGAAGACTGAACTGGAAGGGCTCATGGGAGGATGGAGCTAGATATGCCAGTGAACCGCTTAAGCTGGTGCTGAGCACAGAGAGTGTCCATGTGTGTCTTTACGTTTGTCTTGTTCATCTTTATCACCTGTGTTTCCTACCATACTGTCACTCCTCTTGCTGAAGACCAGGGTCTTTGATTAGACTCTAGATGAACCTCTCAAGTACTCACTAACTTCCAGGCTGCCACCCACCCCTGTGGCTCACTTGTCTAAGGTGGGGACAGTGGAGTACGTAACAAAGCCAGTTCTCGTCTGTCCAGTGTAACCAGATCTCCTCCCTGGGGTCCTCATCAATTTCACAGGGCAGCTGAGCATCATAACCTCACAGCCCCTCACCAACCTAAGATCTTGTGACAATATAAGATGCTTTCAAATTGGAAAAAAAAAAAAAAAAAAGAAAGAAAAAGAAAAAACCCAACTTGCTTTCCTTTATCTGTTACTATGGATACGGGGTTGGCAAGAGAAAAAAGCCCATCTGAATGTCTTTGGTTCCTAGCCCACTTCTCCCTATAGCACCTCTGGTCTGGTCTCCAAGGACCTGTAAGAGCAGGATTATGATGAGAGTTCAGAATGAAGCCTGGTTCTACTGGAAATGCTGCCAGGTTGGGGTGCTCATGTGCATTGAGAGTCTCTCTCCCCACCTCTCTGAGAGCAGGGTCACCCTTCTTCCTGTCAGGACCCTTGGTTCAGGACAATGAGACCCTCCTCAACTCCACAGTGGGTGAGGGAAATGAGAGACTGCGATGAGCTATTGTGGGCAGCCTCTTAACAGGAGATTAGTCAGAATGCTCCTAGCAGGGCATGCGCATTACAGGATCCCCCTCAGTTGCTGAAACCCAGCTTCCCATGCCTGCTTTCCAGCTGAATCTTCCCAGAGCTCTGTGGAGGAGAACCTCCTGATGAAGAAGGAACTGGAGGAGGAGAGGTCCAGGTACCAGAACCTCGTGAAGGAATACTCCCTGCTGGAGCAGAGATATGAGAACCTTCGAGATGAGGTGACCATGCTAAAGGCAAGGGAGGCAGTTCTGCTGCCGGGTGGAAAAGGCTTCCTTTTCTGCCTTTTAGACCTGGCTGTGTAGCCCTTGCTCTCTGGCACTGCCCCACTCAGCAAACATGCATGTGTGCAAGGACCACCTATTCTTTTGTTCCTATGGGAACCCTGGGGTTAGGAAGCTGCCAGTCAGTGGTCTCTTCCTGAGGATGCCCTTTGTCAACACTGAGGTCTTATTGAGATCTTAGGAGGCTAGCAATTATTTTCCTATGTGTGTATGTTGTCATCCTGCTTCTTGTTCTAGAAAACTCAGGTGTTGAGACAGTGGTATGGTGGGCTGTGCCCTCAGCTGCATTGGTACATATAGAGAGAGACCCTTGGAACCGGATTTGATCTCCTAATCTGACAAAAATGCAATATATTTTTGTGACATTTCAAGATTTGACATTCTTATTTACCCATATGAATACTCCCTCCCAACATACATATTCAACATCAGTAAGTTAGTTGCATGGAAACCAGGAAAGCAATCTGAATAGGAACTGAAATAGAAATCTAAAAAAATTCCACCAAGCTCAGTTTTTCACTCCTAAAGAACCCGGCTGCCAAAAAAAAAAAAAAAAAAAAAAAAAAACTGAAAGGTCTTTTTAAATGAATAGCACGGAAGGTCCGCTCTATTTCTAATTACTCCATATCCATGAGCAGAGTGTGATGGAAGGAGAGGCAGTTCAGGGTAGACTTGCAGCATTCCTTCCGGAAACACGGAAAAGGGTACACTGTGTGCATTCTGGGGGCACAGTCGGGAGAGAAGGGCTGTTCTTCCTCACTTTCTGGGTGTCATGGATTGTAAAACATTAAGAGACAAGGGAAGGGCTGGGCATGTGGCTCTTCAGTAGAAGGTTTATATAGCGTACATGGGAGTAGTTATTTATCCACTGTTCCAAGGAGCAGTGCTGTTGACAAGGAGCAGTCCTTGTTGACAAGTGAGGCAGTTGGCTGATGTCCAGGGCCTACCGCTCCTTGAGAAGTTAGTCTCATTCTTAGTATGAGCTGGTTATGAATTGTCACATTTTTCTCCATAAGCAGCAAACTCCGGGCCACAGGAAGAACCCATCAAATCAAAGCAGCTTAGAATCGGACTCCAATTACCCCTCCATTTCCACTTCTGAGATTGGAGACACTGAGGATGCCCTTCAGCAGGTAGAGGTAAGCCTGGGCACTATTTGCAGCCATCCTGCCCCGGATGTGTTAATGACCTGCGTGGAACTATCCAACAGAGATTCCCACCCTGTGGGTGGTAGCTCAAGGGTTGCAGGGGATGGGCATTGAGAACAGGGTTATTGGGTTACAGTGGACTTATAGACTGTGCAAGCTGTGCAGTCAGATGTACAGTCCAGCATTTGTGTGGATACTGTTTCCATGCAGATATGAGCACACCATACCTCAGGCTATGTTCTTAAGGCAGATCCTGAGCTGGCTGAGCACAAAGTACTCATTACATGAGGCAGAACAAGATCGTGCTGCCACACGTGTACACAGTATAGTGTACCCACTCACAGGCAGACACATGTTTGTGTACATACTTAACCCACATAGTAAAATCCAGACATGATTCTGCAAGAATAGAAATATACTGGGAATTAAGTGCATTAGTATCATGGGCTCCATGGTAGGGGATATTGATCATTTCAAGTTGCAATCTGGTAGGTTTGGGCATCACATTTACAATGACTGGTGGCCACAGTGATCCCTCACCAGGAAGCACTATGTCCTGAGATTAGTTTCTCTCATGTAATGCCATTTCCCAGAAGTAAATTCCCTTTTAGCTTCCAAAGAAAATGTCTGTGCCTGTGTCCATGTGTTCTTAGAATATGTGATTGGTTATTTAAGTGGCTCACATGGGAGAAATACAACTGACTGAGACGGAGATATAATCTAGAAGAGAATAAGCCCACAGCATCAGCCTTCCTGTGAGAAACACTAGTGGTTTGGCACTGGCTTTGTGTTGGAGGCAAAGTTAGTGTTGGGGAGGAGTAAGGAGACAGATGGCTGATACAGAGGTGGGCAGCGAGGCATTGTGTGTTCCCTGAAACATTTGTGCTGTGGAAACTACCTTCTGTGCACCCCTCTTCCTTTGTAGGAGATTGGTGTAGAGAAGGCAGCTATGGACATGACCGTCTTCCTGAAGCTGCAGAAGAGAGTGCGGGAACTTGAGCAGGAGAGGAAAAAGCTTCAGGTGCAGCTAGAAAAGGAGCAACAGGACAACAAGAAAGTGCAGGTGCGTGACAGCTCTGTGAGCCTGTGGCAGCTCTGTGAGCCTGTGGCAGCTCTGTGAGCCTATGGGGTATTGATGGTGTTGGGTTTCAGAGCCTTCTCTCATTGGAGTCAAACTAATCACTTCTCTGTGAGTGTCCCATACCACTGCTCTGTGCACCGTGTACTCCCTGAGTGTCCCAGGGCAAAGGATTCCACCGGGAAGCTGTAGGGAGTCCGTAGGAGCTCATGCCTGGAGGACTGGCAGCAGATGCAGAGAAAATAATACAGCAGAAGTCAAATTTAGCAGAGAAAGTCTACCACCCTTGCAGGCCTGGAACCTAGCACGAACTCGGTCAGACAAGACCTTTCTTACCCATGGCTGTGCTGTCACTACAGCAGAAGCCATCCTCATCTTCAGTCTTGAAAGAACACTGTGTGAAACTTTACGCTGGAGAGTAATTGCTCTGTCTCCAGGACCTTGGGGCACCTAGGCTACGTGTAGAACTATGTTAGTATCAGACTCATAGCAAGTATACATATGTTACAAAAGAAAACACAGAGCCAGCAAGATGGCTCAGTATTGGTGAAGGCACTTACTGCCAAGCCTGAAGGCCTGACTTTGATCCGAGGGACACACAGGATGGAAGGAGAGAACTGATCCCTGTAAGTTGTACTCCGACCTCTACATACATACCATGCATGTGCAAGCCATGATGAACACACATGCACATATTCACTAGTATATAGTATATTTCTTTCTTTTAAAGACAGGTAAAAATTCAAGAGAAAAACAGCCATTGGGGAATTTGAATCGGGCTTAGGAGTAGCAGATGTAACCCAATGTGTAATATAAAAATCACGCTATAGTGTGGATAGGAATTCAGAGTTGATTACACACACATGCATGTAGCCATGCAGGGGATAAGAGCCATGTATGTTTTCTTACTTTGAAGTTGTGAGGAATATTTCTTGTGGGATTTACGTCCAGTTCTGGGTCAGATCACTAGCAGATCTATTCTCAGGCCTAAGCTGAAAACCGTGGGTCTTGACACTCTCCAGCCATCCCTGACCTCCACAGCCTGTACCCAAACTCTTCTTTCATAATGACTTTCTTACCTTTCTAGTTGGATGTGGTGCAGATTCTGGTGTGGCTTGCTGGCAGCTTCCTGGTTTGTTGTTGTTGTTGTTTTATTTCTTTGTTTTGTTTTGTTATGTCTTGTTTAATAAGCTGTAAGTGAAGAGGGAAATCTTGGTTGATTTATATCCCTCAGGTGGGTTAGATCACAGTGGGTAGTGTGAAAGCATTAAGTACATAAGTGGCTTTTCCAATTATAAGGAAACCTGCCCTCATAGACAAACAGGAATCAAATACTGGACAGATGTTCTTTCAGTTGTATCCCCCCAAAACCCACTGCAGGTTGAAGATGTGCAGAGTTAAAATATCCTTTAGTTCTCCAAGCGTCCAGACACTAACTCAGCAACAGCACAGCCATAGAGTGTGGCTGTTCCTTTCCATGATCAGTGGGGATGACTGGGGGTAACAGAGAGTTACCATTGCTCTGTGGCATCCGTGGGGCTCATGAGCAAATCACCCGCCTGGGAAAAGGTCAAAGTTCAAAATGAAGAGCAATTTCTGGTGAACATTAGTTGCTCTTGTGCCATCTAGAGTCAAGGAATTTTAAGTCAGTCATCATAAGTCATGGGTGACTTGTGTATATGAAGTGGATGGCATTAGATATGCCTAGCATGGAAGTTTCTAGGTACTCTCCTGAACCTAAAGGCATGATTTCTGGACCCTCCATTTCAGAAAAGGAAGAATGGCTTCAGAGTTGGCTTGTCTGGATCTAACTGAAAAGGGGACTCTCTCAAAATACAATTCCCAATCAAGACCGGTGGACTGTGTCCTGTGTGTTGTTGCCCACAGGGATATCGCAGGAAATAATATGGACCCTCTATTATCCCCTGAGATTAGACTTCCAGAGATCAAGTTCTGGGGCTTTCCTTAGTTTCAGAAGGAATCTTCTGAAGAGATATAACCTAGGTCCCCAGCCTTAGAGGCCATGCACTCAATACAGCCTGACTGGGGTGTATGTGGGGTGTTCCATCCATGTGGTGTGACTAAGCCACTGTGAGAGTGGAGCCTCAAGTGGATGCTAATCAGACTGCTCCATCTATGCAGTCCCTTTCCCCCAGACATGCACAGTTGCCTTATCAACTACAGTGACTCTGACAGACAGTGTACTTGGAAACATGACTTACATGGCCCTTGAGGTATTACTACATGGTCCTCTTTCTTTGAGAATCTAATGCATTCAACATTTAGAGGGTTGTGTGGCAAATCTGTGCCACACAGAATGTAAGTGCAGGCCACTTACCTAGCAGCAGGACTGCTGACTCCAACTTGGGTCATTCATATCTCCTGTACCACTGATGATGGAGGGAGCCAAGGCAGAAGTTGGTACCTTGACAAGGCTCTCCCCCAGCTTACAGGGCAGGAAACAGTGCCACAAATGTACACATCCTTCGTCTGGAGGCAGTTGCAGGAGACATTCACTCTAAACCCCAGGCACCACAGCAGTGATAGCCTTACTTGGACTTCAGGTTCCCAGGACTTAGGTAATCTTGTAAGTGCTCTATTGGGTTTTAGTTCTAAAAATCCATCCTCTTCAGAGATGAATCCCCCTACATTAAACTCACTCCAAGCAATTGGCTGCTTAGAAAGTTGTTTGTGCCCCCCTTTTAACAGTAAATTCAACTCTAATGGCTGCCACAGAATGAGAGTCCTTGGCCAACCTGAGTCCTGGTGGACTTGTTATTCCCGTTACTATTGCCCAGAGCCACCAGCTTTGGCATTCTACATACTGCATACCTACTGTGAGCCAGCTGCCTTGCTAGAGTGTCTAGAGGAAATGGCTGCAATACAAGGTGCTTTGAATTGGGAAATAGACCCATGAGTTCACCCTCCACCACCACCACCAAACATGTGCATAGTATCAATATTCAGGTTTTTTGGCTTTTTGTTTTGTTTTGTTTTGTTTTGTTTGCTTTTTCTTTTTTGGTTTTTCAAGGCAGGGTTTCTCTGTATTGCTATAGAGCCTGTCCTGGAACTCACTTTGTAGACCAGGCTGGCCCAGAACTCACAGATATCCACCTGCCTCTGCCTGCCAAGTGCTGGGATTAAAGTCATGTGCCACCAACTCCTAGCAAATATTCAGATTTTACAGCTGGGGTTGCTGAAACAAAATACCACCAAATAGGCCACTTATTAACAAATAGGTCTTCTTCCAGAAGTCGGAAGTGACAGTTTTACTGTGACTGTCTTCTTCAGGCAGTGAGGAGGACTTAACCTCATTCCTTTCTCTTGGTTTCTGATGTTCTTGACCTGCCATCTTGTCTGTGTGTCCTTTCCTTGTATAGCATTAGGACTCCATTACATCTCCTGAGACCCTTCTTCCAAAGGAGGTCACATTCACAGGGAGAGGAATTTAGGACTTAAAATTTAAGCCGTGACACAGTGTTACACAAACCTATTTTTGAAGGAGGTGGGGAATACAACTGTGGAGGGTGAGGTTGCCAGCTGTTCATGCAAAAGCAGGATGAGAAAGTGTGGCTGTCATAAAAAACATCTGCTGAGCACACGCCCTGTGGCTTGTGCTTACCGTTCTGTCCCTCCTATGCAGGTGGAACAACAAAACAATGGCATAGATGTGGACCAGGATGCAGATCTGGCCTACAACAGTCTGAAGGTAAGGCTCTCTGATCTCTAGTATAAGGCAAATGTCAGAGCCGGGCTTCAGGAAACTGGGTCCCAAAGGCCAGTGGAGCAATAAGCAAGTGAATGCATTTCTACACTTCCACATCCTCATCTTTGAAATAAAGGGGAGTTTGTATTTATACCAAGAAACACGTGCCTCTCCTACTTGAAACGGCTCCAGCTAGAATAAAATGTGGCCACAGGAATAAAATCACTTTGAAAGATACCCAGATGTAAGGCAGAGGGTTTCTGTGTGTGGCAAACAGAGAGGGCAAAGTGGAGGCTTCAGACCCAAGGAGGAGGGAGGGGAGACCCTTCCCTCCCAAAGACTTTATGATGAGGCACTTTCAACAGTCAGCTGGTCCCCAACAGAACAACAGTTTGTTCATAGCTATTGCTCAAAAAAAAAAAAAAACAAAAACAAAAAACAGCCTTGAGTCACTTCTGTGGCTTCCAACACCGCCCCCCCCCCCAACTATTTTTCACTGTGGTAAAATACATATAGCAAAGCGTTTACTATCTCAACAAGTTTAAGTGTTTATGAGGGGTGGCAATAGAGGATTCATTCATGATGTGCAAGGGGTTCATTGCAGTTCATCCCTGTAATTCTGTTTATCTTACAAAACCTGACTCCACTGAAGAGTTCCCACTCCTCCCTCCCCACAGTCTCAGTCAGGTACCATTCTACTTCCTGTCTCTATGCACTACTCTAGCAGACTCACAGTATTTGTCTTCTTATGACATTAACGCCTTCAAGATTCAGTCATTTTATATATGTTGTTATCCTGGTTCAAGTATTTGCTATGGGCCTACACCTCTGTAGACTCTGCTTTGGCTTCTTGCTCAGATAATAGAGGTTCTACCCAGTGGGATTTGGCTCAGTCACCTTGTGTCTCTAACAAGTATATCACTTTTTAAAGTTTTTAGAAAGTCACAGAACATATGAACACATAATGGCTGTAGGAAGTCCTGTAAACAATGTATTGCTTACAACTGTCAGCTTGAGGTGGGGCACAGCTTGGTGATAGAGAACTTGTTCTGGCTTTGATCTCCAGCACTACATATGTATGAACATGCAGGCATTCATGCATACACACACACACACACACACACACACACACACACACACACACACACACACAGAGCTATCAGCCCAGCGTTTCTACAAAGAAAAATTTCATGGCCAAATTTCTTAGAACATATACTGAATCACCAGTGGATACTACAGACCCATTGTATGAGATACATTTCTCTGAGAACTTAGGGGTGATGAGTTTACTCCCTAGTTCTGACTTACCACTGATGACATCAGATCTTGAGCCATGTATGTGCTCTTTAAAAACAGAAAGTTGCTCTTCAGGTAGACAGGGAAAGTTAAAGCAAGAGAAGAGATGGACTAGCTGGGACTTGTTGAAGATCCAGAAAGCAGTGAGCTGTGTCCCTTGGCTGTCTTGCAGAGACAAGAGCTTGAGTCCGAGAACAAAAAGCTGAAGAACGACCTCAATGAGCTGAGGAAAGCTGTTGCTGACCAAGCCATGCAGGACAACTCCACCCACAGCTCCCCAGATAGCTACAGCCTCCTGCTGAACCAGCTCAAGCTAGCTAATGAAGAGCTTGAGGTCCGCAAAGAGGAGGTGCTGATCCTCAGGACCCAGATCATGAACACTGACCAGCGCCGACTGTCTGGCAAGCACATGGTAAGGAGATGGCAGCCACAGTTGCTCTTCTTGGGGGTGACATTGAGCCTGTAGGTTTGTGTTTTTATGTATCTTTACTTGGGGTGGGGGGAGTCTTAAACCTGAAGAGCAAAATGTCTGCATATCTTTGACGTCTCTAACAGTAGAACAGGAGTTTAATGCCCTTTCTTCATGACCTGCATGATCAAGAGATGGAGCTAGAAGTTTCTAGAATTTACTAAACTTGAGAAACTAATCAAGGAGGCTGGAGAGATGGTTTTGCAATGAAAAGCACTTCGCTGGCCTTGCAGAGTTCAGTCCCTGGCACCCATATCAGGGAACTCACAACTGCCTATAATTCCATGGGTATCTGACACCCTCTTCTGGCCTCCATAGGCACTGCACTCACATGAACAGACACATGGATGATTTGGTTTGTTTTTTGTTTTGTTTGTTATTTTTTGTTGTTGTTGTTTGTTTTGTTTTGGTTTTGGTTTTTAATTAAGAAAATGTTCAAAAGAAACAAGACAGGAATAATCTTAGTGGCTGTTTTTCATGTTATGCCCCTTGCTGTTCATTTTGTCTGTGGAAGTATTTCTCTATCAGCTCTTCCAGGGCAGTGGGCCCCCTTCAGATTTGTTTCTGGTATTCTCACCTTTCTAAGACAGATTGTAGAGTGGGAGGTAACTGGAGTCATCCAGTGGGCTCTAATAGACTGGACCACTGTAGACATGGGCCCTAGGTGGCTTGGGGGATGAAGTACTTCAGTAATGAGCCTTGGATGGTGTCCGCTGATGTGTGTGCTCTCGTCTCCCAGGATCCAGTCCAGTCTCCCCTCTACTTGCTCTCATACCTCACCAGGCACTGCTAAGGCTGTCCTTCCACCCAAGATGGCCCCTTGAAGTCCTGCCCCTGCCTGCGTCTAACAGCAGCTGGCTGTTTCTCTGGGTCTTCCTCTCTTCCCAAAAGCACATTTATATGTCTCAATATTGGAAAGCCATTTCCTAGGTATTGTGCAACCAAGATTAATTTTTATTTGGTATCTTCTAGGAGCCAAACATCAATTCCAGAACAAGTTGGCCCAACAGTGAAAAACATGTGGACCAGGAAGATGCCATTGAGGCCTATCATGGGGTCTGCCAGACTAACAGGTAGGGCCCACCTCTGAGAGCTGTCCCTGGAGAAAGTGGTAGGCAGTCTGGTGACAGGAGGGACCATTGTCTAGCCTAGCATGTTACTGACCATCTGCACAACCTTAGTGAATTATTTGTTGGAAAGAGAAGGCCCTTTGGAAACCTGTCAGTGAAAAGTGTTTGTTTAAAATTTCTGGAAGCAGTGAACCCTTCAGAAAGAGCCAGGGTCTCATGCTGTAAGCACAGCCTGGGTTTGCTTCCTCTGAGACTTGGGATTTCCACATCTTCTGCTGCAATCTTCTGCAGAGGAGAAAGCTGAGGCCCAGAAGGATTAAGCAGTTTTAGGCAGGTAGCTTGCCTAGAGCCAAACCAAGGTAAAATCCAGGAGGCTGGGCTTCTAGGATGCACTGCTCCATGCCCACCCTGCATGGGAAACCAGAGGGGGAGATGTAGCCAGCCCCCAATTCTCCGTAAAGAAAAAAAGAGAAGGAATGAAGATGACTCCCTGCACTAAAGCTGGAGGTGAGATTCAGTCACCTTAAATTCTCTTGGGTGGAAGAGAAGGAATGAGAAGCATGAGTGAAAAGAGCATGGGTAGTAAATTAAATTAGAAAGCAAGCTGGCAGCCCATGCTGGGCTTATCGCTCTGATCTTTAGAACCGAAATTGTTCCTGGCCCTCTTTCTGTTCACTTCTTAGTTGTCAGGAGTCCAGTCCTCCATCTAGGTCTTAACAGGGGCTGCTCAGTGCCCAGATTTTGTCATCTTACCTCAATAACAATGGAGACAAGGAGACAGAAATAGCCTTTACTATATCTTACAATCAGTCCCTGCTCAGAAAACTCAGCAAGCAATAGTGAACTAATAGCTGAGAACCTGACTTAAGAAAAGAGCAGTTGCCTAGAGGAGGAGAAGTTGGGGGACCCAGGTCCTCAGTATCTGCCACATTAGGCACTGCACAAGTTTGTCTCCTTCAGTTTAGTTCCAGCCTCAGCTTTGAGAAAGTTTTGTGCTTGCTGCAAATCCGAGCATTAAGAGGAAAAGCAGCTGGATTGACTGGCAATGAAGGGGAATTAGGCCATGATGTGATTCTGGGAGCCCAGATAGACACCTCCTTATGACAAGGGTGCTGTGAAGATGGAGATTTGCTGTGCCTTTCCTGTGGTTGGCCTACAAGGGAGAGCTTTACATGCACATGAGGTTGGGTGGGTCCCTTAGAATTTTGATGAAATCTGTACCTAGAATATGTATTGTGTGCATATCCTGAGTTCAGGCTAGAATTATGAGAAGATTCCAGCTACACTTCAGTCCCATGTGCAGTCCCCCAGGTTTAGCACTCTTCCCACTTGCTGAATTCCCATGGTCTGTTGAGATGTGCAGAGAGATCCCACCTGTTCTGTGTCTCCCCTGCACTGTGAGCCTGCAGGCAAGCATCTCCCCTGCACTGTGGAGAGCCTGCCGTCTAGGGTCTCCCTTGAGAGGAGCCTGCTGTCTAGGGTCTCCCTGCACAGAGAGCCTGTGGGAAAGCAGTACTGAGGCCTGCTTTGGCCAGATCTTCCAGAGTGTGAGACACTCCCTCTTCTGTTTCTGCAAACTCATGCTGCCATCTTGGGACCTAAGAGCTGCCAGCATTGTTCTGACTGCTTTACTTACAGCAAAGCTGAGGAAAAGAAATAGCCATGGAAGTCAAGCTTAGAGCCAGAAGTCTACCATCCTTTCCCAGCTGGCTCTGGGATGGAGATGTGGCCTGGGAGAGAATCTACTGCCACCCCCCACCCCCAAGGACAGCATTCCCTAGGCAGGCCCTCCAGGTCATTGAGCTGGCTTAGCACTTGGATGCAGAGTGTGGCCGGGGCTCAGTACTCCTTAGTACTCCTCTGACCCCTTCCACCAGAGCCCTGTCAAGGTTGTGGAAGTCTTCCACAGCAAGTCAGAGTGCATTGTTGGCTCTGTCCTTGGGACCCAGGAAACAGCAGGAGACCTCAGCACAGAAAAACTTTACTGCCTTTGTCTAGAGTTGTGCCCCTGGAGGTGCCAATTCTTGGAGATACAGGTGCACCTAGACAGAGCCCAGCTCTGAAGGCAGCTTCTCCCCTCATGTGGCCTCTTTCTCCCTCTGTCTGTTCTCCTGATCTACTTCTCAGAGGCCCCAGCCAAGCTCCTGGGCCGCTGATAGAAAATTCAGTATGAGCTAAAGAAGTTAGTGCCCATAGAGCACAGAGGGATCTTCCTGCACACAAGGTACTGACCAGCCTCAACATGCCTTGGTATATGATGGAGTATGGTTGCTTGATCCTATTTTCCAAGGTCTGCAGAGGGATGTGCATCCTTTCTGAAGCCATTTCTGTTGCATGACCTCTGCAGCTACTAGAAAATACTTCTGAGGTCATCTAGCTCACTATGTTAACCTAACCCATGGAAAATCAGGTCAGAGAGTACAGAAGGACGGCCTTGCTGCCCCTTCCTTTGTATTTAGCCACTGCGGGTGAGCCTATGCACAGGGCAATCTGTGAATATTAGTTGATTTCCTGGAGCTGAGCTGTTTGGTTTTTTCTCTTCACACCAGCAGGTGTCACTCCCTCCCCAGCCACACTCCCAAGCATAGGAGGGAAAGAGTCTGAGACTCTGGTACTTTGGGTTTGTTTCTCCTAGGAGCAAAAGCCTCAGTTGTCCTGAGTTGGTTCATTAGTTTCTTAATTCATTCATGTGACTGTTTTCACATTTTGATGCTGAGTGTCTGGGCTGTACATTATTACCTTTTACCTTTCTACATGATCCCCAGCAGGTGACAGAAGTCAGAACTCTAATTCCCTGTGAAATTAGAAACAATGGGACTGATGCTAACTTTCAAGAAGTATGTCTGGGCATCATCCGTGTGCCACTCGGAAAGTATGACAATTACAGAAGTGAGGAAATGTTCTTTCAGAGACCCAGCAGTCCTTCTCAAAAGATCAGCCAGTGAGGCTGGGGAAGCTTCAAAAGATTGGGAGACACTCCCATCCCAGAGGTCCAGCCATGCCTCTACTTGTCGTGGAAGGAATGGCTAGAGTACAGCATGCTGGCCTTTATCTCTTTTCAGTACTGGTGCACACTTGCTGGGCACTTCCAAGAACTCCTACAGTCCCAGGGCCTCCTTTGGAGTAAATAATTGCTACAAATGACCCTAGGGAGATTCAAGCCTCAACATCTGAGAACAGGAGGTGCAGATATCAGCCCCTGCTCAACACAGCCTTAGGTCCTTATGGATTTTCTGGGACATGTGGATTACCCAGGACACCTAACCACTGGGCATGGAAAGAGAAAGCTGTATCTGGCTGTCTTAGTTACTTTTCCATTGCTGTTGATAGGGGGCTGTGGCCAAGACCATTAATAGAAAAGATAATTTGGGACTTATGCTTTGAGAGAGTTAGAGGCCATAAGCATCATGGTGAGGATCATGGCAGCATGGTGCTGGAGTGGTAGCTGAGAGCCTACATCCTGGTCTAGACACACAAGGCAGAGAGAGAAATACTGAGAATTGTAAAGTCCCTGGAGACCTCAAAGCCCACCCTCAGTAACACACCTCCTCCAACAAAGCCCACCTCCTAACCCTTCCCTAATACTTCCACCAACTGGGGACCAAATATTCAAAACATATAAGTCTATGAGGGCCATTCTCATCTAAACCGCCACACTGGTGAAGTTCCAAACATTTGCCAGGCAGAAGGCTTAGATAGAAGTGTTCCTCGAAGTAACCTTGTTGGCAATAGTCCTCCTCACTGCCCTGCCACACAGATGGGGACCTCTAACACTAAGTGTTGGCCATAGACTAGGAACAGAAGCCATAGAAAGGTCCCAGAAGTGGACTTTCAGGGTGTGGTACAGATTGGGCACTGCAGCTGTAGAAGCAGTCTGTGTAAGCAGGTCTGGGGCTTTCTACTAGAGCCTAGCTCTGGAAGGATCTGAAATGGATACTTTCAGCCCCTACTTTATTCAAAACATGACAAAGCAAGACAGTAGTTTGCTTGACCAGGGCTATTTGGTTTACTGTCTGGGTTCTGGGATGGGTTGAATGCCCTTTCTTTTAGGCTGTGTAAACTAACTCCTGCTGCATGATTCATGCCCTCCATCTGCTATCCCACTGGCCTTTAAAGACACCCTTGTGCCCAGGACTTTGTGAGGTGGGATAAGAACACTGGGCACAATGACCTCCAAGAGCCACCTTGGCTGACCTCAGGCAGATAACATGACCATTAGAAGATACCAACAGATAGAAGCAGGAATCTGCTTTCACAGGTTGACTGGACAGGGAAATGGTATGTAACTTAAGTCAAGGGAAGACATCATTTGATTCTGAGCCTGTAAGGTTGTTGCAGTTAACTTTAATCACATGCACACATGTATTTCTATAAAGAAAGCTGGAGTTAAGGTTAGTAAACAAATACATGTTCTTAGAGAATAGCAGAAAGTTGTGAATGGAAAGGGAAGCAAAATGTGCAATCTCTTTCTTTACCCTGGCAGAGGCCAGCATCCCCTTGGTGCCTCACCTGCCTCTCTGTGGTGCAACATCCTCCATACTGTAAGGGCCTGCTCAGCCCCTGTGGCGCCATATGCACATTTCGTGTCTTCTCTTCAGACCCTGTTTAGGCTTGTCTCCCTGTTCTTTCAACTTCTTCAGATGGAAGGAAACATGGTGGGTATGAGACATGGAAGTGCCATGGCCCAGCCTATGTGACTGTTCTTTGTAGAGTTACTGGAACAAGTACAGTTCATTGGCCTTTGGCAATATGTCCCTGATCTGCAGCTGTTGGTGGATCTCTGTAAAACCACATGAACCTCTTTCCCAGACAGTACCTGAAACCTGGGAGATAAGGAGGATGCTGTCTGGAAGCACCTAGAGTTTGGGAGCCAGAGAGAAGTGTGGGAAACAATTGCAGTCTGTACTGTCTTCTTGACTCCAAGCCTTGCCTGTAAGCTTTCCAGTCTTTTTGAATGCTTCTCTCCTCTCCATTGGACACCCTCTCTTTCTATACTTTATTTCTAGCAAGACTGAGGATTGGGGATATTTGAATGAAGATGGAGAACTCGGCTTGGCTTACCAAGGCCTAAAGCAAGTTGCCAGGTCAAACATGTTCCTGTCTTGTGTGTGCTTCATCTATGTGCCTGCTCATGTCTATGTTCCTTGTTTTGGCCTGAGCAACTGCGAGAGTATGAGGCACGATTCACAAGAGCTTCTGTCTAGCAGCCCCTATGATGTTCATTAGTCATTTGTGTCTGGGAAGACACAATGATATCAGCAGAAGCTGCTTGCCTAGGTCAAGATGGTGGCACTAGGTGACCCAACTCTTCTTTCTATAGGTGGAGAAAAGCAGGGTTTCTGTAGCAGAAATCACACAACTATTGAGAAAAAAACTGCAAAGAAAACTTGGTTGTAGGGCTCCAGGGCCCATGCTACTGATATGCTACATGCCAACCTTCTTACCCTTCTGGGTTAGCCACAATCCTTGACCTAGTTTGCATGCTGGCTGTGCTGCAAATGCAAGACTCCTTAGTACATGCTATCAGCATGTAGCTAGTCCCAGTCCCAACAGCTGGTGCTGCAGGTATGTTGTGCTATCTGACCCTCACAGCATCCTTGTGAGTGCAATGGGGCAGGGTTAGGGGAGTGGTTGAGTCCTGGTTCAGTAGACAGTCCAACATTTGATATCAGTACCAAAGCTGACCCCATCCATCTTCAGCAATGGGTGAACAGTTTAACCAGGAGCATATGCAGAATGACAATGGCACAATGGCCTGCTATATTTGCTGTGACTTTTAGAGAAGCAAAACTTTGTTCTTTTGTTCTCGACAAGATATGTGGTGGTAGTCATCAGGGCTAGCTTCTCAAAAGAGGAAAGTAGTTCAGAGAGGTGGATGAGTGTGAGGCCTGGCTCCCTCAGCGACTGGGTGACTGGGTGGTGTCCATACCTCAGCTTAGACCTGCCACCGCCCTCTCCCTGCTGCTGCTGGTAAGATGGTGAAGGTTCCTACATGGCAGTGAAGGGAGCAGCAAATCTAGTGCTGCAGCCTTTGCTGAGCCCCATAACTTGAGCAGGGGATGTGGTCAAGGTTTCTTATTGTCAAATGGTGGATTGGAGCAGGCCCTGGCACACAGGGCCACCATAAGGAAAAGGTTCATTCCAGGCAAAGTTTTACATATGTAGAAAATACAGAAGCATTAGGTGCTGTTTCTACTGTGATGGTCAGAGTTCTACCAGTCAAAGTGGGAATCCATGTGTGCATTTCTAGGGCACTCCTCATGTCCATCATGAGATTGGATGTGGTACAAAGAAAACTCAAGCAAATGCATTAGAAAATAACACACAGGATCTGGGCTTCAGGAGATCTTTCAGACGCTTCAATAGGAATCTTACTCCTGGTATAGAGTCCTGAGCTGAATCTACTTGAGAGTAAGGCAGATGCAAGCAGGGGACACGTAGCAGGTTATAAAGAGGTCCTAGCACAACTCCCTAGAACCAAAAGGTCCATGTCCTCTTCCTGTTAACTTTACATCTTATGCTAATGAAGTTTTAAGTGTGTAGTAGCCAATGCTGAATGTTGTCTGAATACTGTGTGCAAGCTGAAATTTTGGTTTCTTTACCAAAGTACTAAAGTTACTATTGTTTTTCATTGATAATAGGCCTGTAGTGGTAGGCAAATCCCTTCATCGTTTTTCTCGTTCATTTGCATCACGCTGCTGAGAAGCCCTTACATACATATACCAGCCTAAAGAGCTGACTTGGATGCCTAAAATGTGGCTGCTTCTGCCAACACAACAGACTTCCTCTTTCTCACTATTCCCCTTCCCTATGGTAGTTAGCTCCTAAACCAGCAGAACAGCAATCCCATGGTGCCTGCCTGTTCCTTGCCATCTGGACTCCAGGAGATGTCCCTGGGCACCACCCTGGGCAGAATCTTTACTAAGGATCAGGAAAAGACTGGGGGGGACCGTGTCCTTCAGAACCCCACCAGCCATGTCCCTTTTTGCTGAAGGTAGCTAACTAGATCAGAAAACTAGATCCGGTGACTGAAGTCCCAGGAGATGCCCCTGTTGCATCTGGTCCTGTCAGGGTCAGATCCAAGCTGAGGCTGCTGCTGAGCTACCGACCCCTACCTCTGCTAAAGCAGGCAGGTGCTCCCCTTGGGTACCTGGTGCCCTAGCCATGAGCCTCTTAGAAATCTCTGCGCCTTCTCTCCAGCCTCCCCAAGCTTCCTCAGGATCTTTGTTTCTTATGGCACATCCCCCCAAATAGTCTTAGCTGTTTAGACCAGAGGGAATTTTGTAAAAGATGACATATAAAGTAGAACAATAAAGGAAATGAAAAGCAAAACATTAGCTCTTCAGAAGAAGAAGAAAGAAAGGAAAATAAACTAATATAATTAGTGTTGTTTATTAGTATTTTGCCTTTATAAGGACATTCTTACAAATTTTGGAGCAGATGTTGATGTCACTATTTAAAGAACATTATGAGTCATTTATCAGTGTTAATGGCATGTTGTCATGGAGACAACCTCTCAATCCCAAACCAGTAGTCTGTGCCCATGTGAGGGTGGGGGGGTGAGGGTGGCAAAAGAAGCCTAAACTCAAGGGTGCCTTTGGCCTTGGTTTATGGTCATCTGAGAGGATGGCAAGTCAGTTTGCTTGCCTGTTGATACCTACCTCCCCACTGCGTTCATTCATGTTGGGGCCATATGGTTGCTCCTGCTATGCACTTGGCTACCCCTCTGTTGTGTCTGCCTGCGGCCCCTCACTGTGCATGCTCACCCCAGCCACATGGTGACCTGACCTGCTTTCCTGGGTGCAGGTTGCTGGAGGCTCAGCTGCAGGCCCAGAGCCTGGAGCATGAGGAGGAGGTGGAGCGTCTCAAGGCCCAGGTAGAGGCCCTGAAGGAGGAGATGGACAAGCAGCAGCAGACCTTCTGCCAGACCCTGCTGCTCTCCCCAGAGGCCCAGGTGGAATTTGGTGTCCAGCAGGAGATATCTCGCCTGACCAATGAGAACCTGGTAAGTGGCTGTGCCTCATGGATTATAGCTCTTGAATCACTTATATATGGGATAGGATTAGGAGCTGCCAGACGGGCAAGGCTCATATCCTTAGCTCTGAAGTAGGACTTGATGTATTAAAATGGCAACATCCACGTGCAGGTTGGGGATGCTGGCAGATCCTAATGGGGACAGCTTGCCTATGCTCCACGTGGAGCTGGAAGACCTAATATAGCTTTATCTGGTGTCTGGACTTTGGTCTTTCTCCATGAAGTTTCTCTCATATGCTGTCTTATTTCCTAGCCTAGCCTGAGATGCTGTATGTGGCACTAGCCTGAGATGTTAGTGGCACTGGCTTCCAAGAAGATCAAGCAGGAGCCATAGGGCTCCTAAACCATTATTCCTAGGACCAGTATGACATCACTTCTGCCCCATGCTAAGTGACCAGGACAAATACCACAGTTCAGCTGGATATAGTAGGGATATACTTGTCCCTTGATGGGAGCAGAAGTAGTTGGTGGCTATCTTTGGTGGCCCTGGAAGCTATTAGAATGGTGGGAGAGTGTGTACCCTGTGAGAACTACAGGCCAGAAGGAAGGCGATTGAAGGGCAGAAGGAAGACGGTATTCGTAAAAACATGGTTCTCCGTGGCATTAGCAACGCATATTAAAGAAAAAGGAGAAGTTGGAGACAGGATTTATGGAGGAAAAGAACAAAAGTGGGGCTCACATGTCTTTTGGGGCAGGGTACCTATGAGGGAAGAGTAGGAGGTACTCAATCCTGATTGTCAGGGGACACACCCCGGCAGGGCTCCCAGCCCTGCCCAGCTGGGCCACCATTGCCCCGATGACCAGGAAGCCTGGGTTCAGGCCAATCCAAAGAGAGGAGGGTGAGGTTTGGGATTCACACATACCTCCTTTTCTTTCCCCTATTATATGCTCTTATTACTATAGACAATTGGCCTGATGCATGGAAATATATACATTGTCGGCAATAATATACATATGTGAAAATGTCATGAAACCTACTTTTGTATATAACTAAAAACCAAATAAAAAAAAGTAAGTTGTTGAGCCAGCTTCCAGTAGATTAAAGACAGCCTAGAAAATGTATTTGCTGGTCTATGCTTCCTGGAGGGCCACTGGACATGATGTTGTGGGTGATCAGCTAGCAAAAAGAGCTGTATGACATAGAGGTGCTGTATTCAGCTGCAGCCTAGGAGAGACAGTGGACAATCCCACATTGAGAAGAAACTATGTGGAAAGATTGTATCATAGGCCCATCTGCCCATGTGAACCTTGACATGTGTAGGAGCCCAAAATTCTGGGTCTGTGAAGATGAGGAGAGGAACAAGAAGACTACAGTTGGCCACCTTTGGGAAGACTTGTACCACATGGTCTGGGATTGTGACCCAGAAGCAGAGCCAATGTATAGCACATTTTATGAACTATTTGTGTTTTGCGTCCCCATTGTCAGCAAGTATCTATACCAGCTATGTGCTAGATGAATCATGGGCACTGGGCAAGAAGGTGAACATGTGTATACAACTGATCACAACACAGCATGCTGGGAACTTCAAGAGCTAAATGTATAGGAATTCAGGGCAATTCTGGCTGAAGAGGTCAAGGAGGCTTGTGGGTAGTGTAAAGATGTCATTGCCCCCATAGCATCTCACTAGAGATGTCTTCAGATACACTCAACTTCCGATGCCAAGATTTCTCTTGGGTTAATTTGGTCCTTTAATCACCATCACTGTGACCTTTGTGGCTTTAGACCTCAATAGTAGCCCCCCCAAGTTTGCCAGCTTTAGTGTAGCCATAATTTATCCTGAGTTTGCTGAGCTTGGGCTTTAAAAACTCCCAGTTGGCTCCAGGGCACTGTAAGTGTGGGGAGCACAGCTTTACATGATGCTGCTTAGCATGTTAAGGAGAAGGCTCCTCGCATTTTAAATGAGGGCTGTTAACCTAAAGAGCTGGCAGACAAGATGCAGCACCATGGGTAGCAGTCAGCAACTGTGGGAGCAATTCGTGTGGAGGGGTACCTTTTCCAGGCTCCTCCGCAGAGGCTGCTGTGGAGTCTGTGCCTTAAAATAGAATGGTTGCTGCAGCCTGAATGTTGGACTTTACCCTTCCTTGAAGAAGTATCTGGTGACACTTGCACACAGGTGTCACAGAATTCGTTAATTATCCCCCTGGGTTTTGTGAAAGTTTGTTAAGAACAATTATGGGGAAACACAAGCACAGTTTTGTCTTCCAGACTTGGTAATGTCACATTCGTGGCTGAAAGTTGCAGTACCAGAACCTTGACTGGGTCTGCAACATTCCTCATTCAGTGAATTGGCTTAGTCAATGCGATGAATGAGATGGGGTAGGAAGAAACCCAAGGGCTCACAGGTGTGGTGGTTGGAATAAGAATGACTCCCATAGGCTCATAGATTTGAATACTTAGTTACCAGGGAATGGCAGTATTTGAAAAGATTAAGAGGATTTGGAGGTGCAGCCTTGTTGGAGAGTGTGTGTCACTGGGAGTGGGCTTTGAGGTTTGAAAAGCCCATGCCAAGCCCAGTGTCTCTCTCATCCTGTGGGTCAGGATGTAGCTCTCTGCTACTATTCAAGCACCTGCCTGTGTGCTGTCACACTCCCTGCCCTGATGATAATAGACTAAGACTGTGAAACAGTAAGCCAGATTCCAATTAAATGTTTTCTTTTATGAGTTGCCTTTGTCAGTGTGTCACTTCACAGCAATAAAACAGTGATTAAGATAACAGGAGACCTTATCTGTCCCCTAAGAATCTTGACTAAAGTTTTTCAAGATACTTAAGTCCTTTGTACCAATTGGCTTCTTGCAGAATCTCTGATCTGTTCTCCCCCTCCTTTCCTCCTCCCTCCCTTGCCCCTCCCCTCTCCCTTCCCCACCTGTCTGTGCTATCACCCCCATCCTTTGAACTAGGTAAACATTTAAATGCCCCTCAACCTGAGGAGGTTTTTTAGATGTTTGTACTATCTGTCAATTTGTTTGTTTGCTTGTTTGTTTACTTTTGTGGAATCCTAGCACACACGTATGGAGGGTTGGAGGAAAGCTTCCAGGAGTCGGTTCTCTCCACCATGTAGGTTCTGGGGACCAAACAAGTTTGGAAGCAGTGCCTGCTGAGCCACCTTGCCAGCCTCTTCCCCTTTTAAATGAAAATGAAGTCCCTCAAAACACCAGACCCAAGACAAATGATAAATAGGTGTTTATTAGGGAAGGACTCACACAGATAAAAGTAAAAGACCTGCACCATCTTCCTGCTCCAGAAGATTCAGTCTCTGCCCTTCCCATGCTCTCCGGAACCCAAGAGAGCACAAGCCAGCCCCTCCTCTACCTTATAAAGGCTCTCATCTGCACCTGAAACCACGCCCAAAGGCTGTGGCCACCACTACAAGTTCACTGCTACACAGCACAGCACTCAAAGACACACATACACATAAAAATAAAATAAATCCTTTTAAAAAAATGTCATCCAAGCCTTGAATTCTAAGGTAAAGCTTCTATCTTAGTGGTAGAGCACTCCTTAGCACATATCTAGCCCTGGGTTCTATACCCTGTAACACACATGGGGTGGGATGAAGTGCTTGCTTCTCCCTTCCATGGCTCTGGTTACCTAGGCTTGGCTCCAATGGTGAAAGCAGGGCTCCTTTCCCTTCCCTACCTCAAAGAGCCACCTCCCATCTGGATGAGGATAACAATGATTGCAAAGTCCTTCCCTGGACAGCTTACTGCTCTAGGTCCCAATGGACTGACTCGCTTCCAGTGGCAACGGTTGCTAGGGACTGAGGCCACCACTCCTGTCCTGTTTGGCTTCCAATCCCAGAAGTCCGTTTGGCTTGCTGACCCTTCCAGCTCTATGCCTGCTTTACCATACCTCCACCCAGAGTGCTGCTCAACACTCCCATGGACACCTAGGCTGGGTGCCCTCTGAGGAGGCTTGACTTAGGGAGCCCTAGGATTCCACAAGGCGCCAGAGTGTCCCAGTGGGAGGAATTCGCCCTGGGAGGAGTTCAGCCTGTTGTTGCTGGCACAATGAACTCTGACTCATAGCCCTTCCTGAGCTCTGAGCAGGTGCTGAGCCAGTGTGAGACAGCCCTTCTTCCCCCACCTGAGTGGGGCTCCTTGGCCTTCTTGAGCCCCTCTGTTCCTGGCAAGAGTTTTCCATTTCCTTCAGTGTGAGGCCAACACCCTGTGCTCATGCGGCTCCCTTGTGCTTTCAGGATTTTAAGGAATTGGTAGAGAAGCTGGAAAAGAATGAGAGGAAGCTGAAAAAGCAGCTGAAGATTTACATGAAGAAAGCCCAGGACTTAGAAGGTAGTGTGCCTGGGTGTGCAAGAGTATGTACCTGAGTGTGTGCATGAGGCAGAGGTGACTTTGCCAGCCTGTGGGACTTCAGTCCACGGCCCCCTTCATCAGTTTTCTGGTGGCTGATCCTTCTCCAGCCCTGTCATGGAAGAATTCATCTTCCTGGGAGCTCACATCTCAGCAGGCAGAGAGAGCTGCTTGAGTGGGTATGAGCCAGGTTCTGCAGGCTGGAGGAGTGACACACAGGTTCATAGTGAGCTGCTTTTGGAAGACATAGAGCCAGAGGCAAGGCTTTCTGGTCTGAAAGAACACTGTGTCACGAAGACCTATGGCTCTCACCCCATGCCATGGATGTTACACTTAAACTCCCAGTTTGGAGTCTAGCCCAGAGGGAGGGGCAGACAGAAGGCTAATCACTTTCCTAAAGTCCTGTAACTGTAACTGTTGTGCTCTCTGAGCGAGTGCCACCCTCCTTGTAGCCCTGAGGCCCTTCATGTCTCAGATCTCCATCTTCATCCTTCTCAGTGTTCTGTCTCCACCAGCACCCATGATACACACTCCTGGCCTGCAACCTGGCCAAACTGCATTGCCAAGTGTTTTTCCGTGCAAAATGCATCTCCTCAGCTAGACTAGTGGGGACAAAATTGAGAACTTCACATCTGTCCTGGCTGATGGCAATACTTTCATACTGTTGGTCCCCCGGTGTGCAATGAATAAATTTTTGGAGTCTGTTATCCTCCCCTGGTCTGGGGGAAAGATCTGAGTAGAGTTTAATAAGTCCTTGATACCCTGACGGGTACCACTAAGATGTCTCCCAGATAGTGGTGCTTACATAGGCTCACACTACATTTAGATGCTAGGTATAGTGTTTCTGCCCCACTGACACCAACTGCTCCCCTGGCCAGCTCACAAATGTACTATCATAGTGTCATGATGGCCAGTGCTGTGTACACATGGGAACTGGGTAGAACCGGCTTGGCTGGCTCTCTTCCCAGACTCGGGGACCTTCCTTACATCTTGGTAGGAGGAGAGAAGGACTTATCAGCAGGGAAGGCTGAACATGACAGCAACCACTTCTCATATTTTCTCTGGTCAAAACCTATCCATTTCCCTCTTGGATATTCTCCTCCCCTTGTCTACAGCAACCCTCCATACATGTGCTAAGGTCCTTGACCCACAGAAACAGAGGGTTCAGGCTGCAGGAACAGGCTACATAAAGTATGGGTGTCCCAGTTCCCTGAGCATGATCCCCAGGCTGAGACATCGTCAGCTGCATGTTCTCACCATGTTTCTGTCATCTCTGTCCCATTCAGCTGCCCAGGCCTTGGCACAGAGTGACAGGAGGCACCATGAACTCACAAGACAGGTCACGGTCCAGCGAAAAGAGAAAGACTTCCAAGGCATGCTGGAGTACCACAAAGAGGACGAGGCTCTCCTCATCAGGAACCTGGTGACAGGTCAGGATCTACAGTGGCATGCCACCTGCCAGCCCTCCTTCCTCTCCCAATTCTATTCACCCCCAACCCTCTCATCTCCCCTGTAGATCTTCTTAATGCCCTCCTCCACCTCAGGCTGACCATCTCCAGCTGCTCTATGCTCCCCTTCTGCCTCTTCAAAATCCCACCTCTATAGCCTTGCGTCAGCACTGGGAAGGGGAGTGGGGGCTCTGTTCTGCCAGGGGCCACATGGCTCCTGCCCACCACATTGCTTCTCCATGGTGGCTGCTGCACCTCTTCTTTCTCTGAGGAAGTTGAGGGTGGGCCATGGTGCTTTGGCAATAGTGGGACAAGCAGCGCAGGCTTGTCAGCAACTGTGCCAAATGCTGTACCCTCCTTGTTTGTTTAATTTTCCCCTCATCTATATCAGTCAGCACTATACAAACCCTGGCTTTATCTTGGAGAATACTGAAATCATTCTTGTAACTTGTTCAGATCACATAAGGGATAAATAGTGGGTCGTGGGTTCTAATCCTTCTATTTACAGTTTGTAGTACTGTGCAATCCAGCACATGTGAGTGTGGACTTTAGAACTGGACAACCTATGTATAAACTTGCCCCCTTCCTCACAAGCCATGTAGTCGAGGGCCAGTGTCCTTGTGTGTGACCTGAGAAGGTGATAAAACCTGTAACACCAGGCTGAAGAGGTAGCTCAGCAGTTTAGAGCACTGGCTGCTCTTCCAGAGGACCCAGGTCCAATTCCCAGCACCCACATGGTAACTCACAACTGTCTGTAACTCCCATTCCAGGGTTTGGACACCCTCACATTGACATTGTATGCGGCAGGGTAAGGGTTAGAAGCTCAGTAGTGGCCTAGAAGCTTCAGCAGCTCTGGAAAAGGTAAACTCCTCCCAGCTTGGTCCTCAGGACTAAAACACCTGCTACCCACTTTCTAGCCCCTACAGCTCTGAAAAGAGAAGAGGTTTTCCTATTAAGTTAGAGGGGAACCTCCTGCCTATGGAGTCACTCTTCAGGGATGCTTAGTTAGGGGGTCTGAGTCATGTTTGCAGATTGTTGAGGTTTATGTCAAGATAGTTCTCTGTGGCCAATAGTGGATGCTGCCCGCCTTCAGGGAGGGAATACAGAACTCCTGGGAGCCACTTTCCTCACTAACTCTGGTCTGATCCCCTTCCTATCTTCTCTCAGCCTCATCTGCCTTCAACAAGCCCTTTTATTCTCTGTCCAGCCCATCAGCTTCCTGCAGAACCAGGAGGAAAATCTTAAGAGAAAAGAGTCCTGATGGACAAAAGGAGGGTCCTTTAGTAGTCTGATCCTCTAGTCTTACACCACTGGCTCTTCTCTGTGGTACTATAGTGTCCCCTTCTGTCAATCAGATGGTAGGACTGACCCCGCCTACCCCAGCATCTGAAATAGAGCCAGGGAGGAAACTGGATGCAATGCAGGGCTTTCTTACATAAGGAGTCAGAGCTCCAGGTAAACATTACCCCAGAAGAGGTCACTGCAGGGCAGTGGGACCTCTGCTGAGATGCTCCCAGGCCAAGAGCACAGGAGAAACAGAATGTAATCTCTGCATGGTTGTCCTTTGGTTGTTTGATTTGGACATTTTAGTAGCTTGTTAGTGACTGTCATGCTCCTTATAAAGATGACTCTGTGGTGAACATGAATCAGAAAGTTTACAACATTGGAGTTACCTGACTAAGTAAATAGGACTCTAAATTTTATAACATAAGTAAGAGTGAGTCAAGGGTCTCTTTACTGCTCTTATTGCTGAGATGGCTCTAGGCAATCATCTCCTACCCAGATAGCAAGGAAGAGTGCCTCATCATCTGCCTTTAAGAGACCCTATATGCATAGAAGGACCACCTCTTAGGAACCCATCACTGGCTAGTTGCTTCAGAGAAGAGAAGAAAGTAGAGTTGTAATTCCCACCCTATGAAATGCTAACATCTGCCTAGAAACAGAAGTGAGCTACAGTAGAAAATTCCAAGGTAAGGCAAGCTGCTTAAAATCTGCACATGGGGAAAAGCTTGAAGTAAGATGTTAGAAATTGGAAGCATGGGCCTATGAAATGCATTTTTTTTCCTGGATGGAGACTGCTGGCATTCTAATTAGAACCAAGATCCAATGTATAGCCTAGAACCTAGAACATGCCAGAGTGCAGAGTGTTAGGACTGTAACACTAACTAGAAGGATGTAACCTGTAAATCAACTGAAGATACTTGCAGCCCAGCCCAACCCAACCCTCATCAGCCTTGACAGATGACTTGACCCTGTTGGTCCCTGGCAGAGGATGGGAGCCTGGGAGCCCTCCCCATTTGTGAGTTCCAAGCCCAGAAGGCTTTGGGGGCTTGGATTGGATAGTGTACTGAGACTGGAGGCTGAGAACTAGGATACAGACAGCCACAGTGAGGTGCTGGGGCACTTTCTCACCCATCTCCTGACTTCCCACTGCCCTGGTTTCTTACCATTACTCATCACTTTAAATCTGGCTCCTTGCACCCAGGACACCATAATCCATATGACACCTTCTCAGGAGTATTAGGAGGGAGGGGCAGGGAGTTTGAGTGCCAGCATGGAGTTCATAGAGTGACAGTCTAAGAAAGGGAAAGGGGTAGAAGACAGCAGCTGGACAAAATGGCATGTTGAGTAGAAGGCAGAGTGGCAGTGGGCTGCTGGACAGTTCAGCTGTGCAACCTCAGGGTCTGTGCTGAGGGAGTCATTCCAAACTGACAGCTCCACTGTTCAAGTTTGACTTTTGTTGCTGTAGTGAACCATGACCATTCCCATCACACTCCATCATGAAGAGAAGTCAAAGCAGAAACCTGGAAACAGGAGCTGATACAGAGGACATGGAGGGGTGCTGCTTACTGGCTTGCTCCCTGTGGCTTACTCAGCCTGATTTCTATAATACCATCCGGAATTCCTGCCTAAGAGTGGCACTGCCCACAGTGTTGTGGACCCTCCTGCATCAACCATTAATCAAGAAAATGCCCTACCAGCTCACCTACAGGTCTCGCTTATGGAGGCATTTTCTCAATTGTAGTGCTTTCTTTCCACTTGTATAAGGTGACAAAATAACTAAACAGCACACCCATGGACCAGAGGTCATTCCAGCCTTCTCAGCCCTCAGCTAACTGGCTATCTCTGGGAACATGATATTCTATGAGATATGATACTGCTAAATTCTCCTGATACTGATCTTCAATTCAAAGAACCCATTGGACCTAGTTAAAAGTTAGGGTACCAAGAAATGGAGGTATTCTCACCCCATTGCATGAGCAAGCTTATATCCTGCCTCTAGGTGAAAGCCCCTTCCTGGGGACCATGGCATGAGTCTCTACCTGGTGGTCCTTTCCTTCATGTGGCAGATAAGTCACTGGGGGCCTATTTATTTTACTGCTCCAATACAAGCACCTAGGAATGTAATATGTTCTTTTGCTTTGTTTCGTGACAGGGTTTCTCTTTGTAGCCTTGGCTGACCTGAAACTCTCTTTGTAGACCAGGCTGACCTCAAAATTCATAGATATCCATCTACCTGAGTGCAGGGATTAAAGGCATATACCAGTATATCCGGCCAGGCCATACTTTTAATTTTTGACCTGTGTCTACATCAGTGATCTTGTTGCTGTGATAAGATACCATAACCCAAAGCAACTCATAAAAGAGTTTATTTGGCTTACAGTTCCTGAGGGACAGAGGCCATAAAGGCAAGGAAGACATGGCAACAGGTGCCCCAACAGGAAACCAGCTGACCACATTTCAATTGCACACAGGAAGCAGGAAGTAGGTGGAGTCTATAAATCCTCAAAGATGTACTTCTGCTAGCAAGGCTTCACCTTCTGAAGGTTCCATAACCCTGCCCCCAAACAGTACCAGCAGCTGGGGACTAAGTGTTCAGACACATGAGTCCATAGAGTTGTCAAACTACCACGGTCTATCTTATCCCTCTTTGAATCCCTGTAAGAAGTGGATTCCTAGGTGAGTCACAGGGAAATAATGCAAACATTTCCCTTTGAGGCAGGACTCTGACCTTCAGAGTGTTGCCCAGTAGCACTAACCCACATGTTATTGCTGTTAGACCTGAAGCCCCAGATGCTGTCGGGCACTGTGCCCTGTCTGCCTGCATACATCCTCTACATGTGCATCAGGCATGCGGATTACACCAACGATGACCTCAAGGTACACTCATTGCTGAGCTCCACCATCAACGGCATTAAGAAAGTCCTCAAGGTAAGTAAGGCACCTGTGCAGACAGACTCAGTTCCTAATAGCCCCAGCAAAGCCAGGACCTCCATCGTTTCTCTTATGTTGTGCCAGGGCACAAATTACACTACCTGGGATGCCTAGCAGTTCTCAGAGCAGGCTCAGGACTCAAGTGCCAGGAAGCCCAGAACTCCAGTGTGGGCCTCCCAGCAACCTCCCTGCTAAACCTGTGTTCACAAGAATGACTGGCTGCCCACTAGCATAGATGCTAGGGAGATGGATTGCCTCTGTACCGAGTTCAGGAAGCCATACTCTCTCTCTCTCACCTTTTCAAGAGGCTAGGACACACTATCTGGTGGCACAAGGAGAGCAGCTGCCAATCATCACTTTACAGGATGAGGCAGTCTGGGCCAGCTTGGGCCTGCCTGGGGGTGGGTGTGAAAACAGCTCAATAATGTCACCTTAAGACAGAAGATGAATGTAGTAGCAGCTGTTTGGTGATGAGACATGTTCACAGAGGAGCTGGGGCCAGGTGGCAGGAAGGAGATTTTAGAGACAAGAGACGTCTCGGTGACAGTGACAGTCCTATGTCATAGACTGACTTGTAACCTCCCCAATACTGCTGACTCCAAGGAGGCAAACCATCCTCAAGAGCACCATGGGCAAGCCTCTTCTGGTCTACCAGCCTGTGGTCCATGATTTGAGAGAGAGAGAGAGCTAGTCTCTACTTCTGGCAGTGTGTCCTTGGCAGCTGTCCTGCCTTCCCTGTCTCAGGCTCCTGTAAGTAGAGTTTTCCTGTCCTGGCAGCCGCTTCCAGCTTACCACACAGAGTTATATTAATTGTAGATGTCCGGCCAATTCTCAGGCTTATTACTAACTAGCTCTTGCATTTTAAATTAACCCATAGTGGTACCTCCATTAGCGTGGCATGTTCATCTACTGCTCCCTCTGCATCGGGCTGGTGATTCTTCACTCTGCCCTTCCCCTTCCCAACATTCTCAGTTTGGCTCTCCCACCTAACTTTATCCTGTTCAGCTGTCAGTCATTCAGCTTCTTTATGAAACCAATCACAACGACAAATCTTCACGGTCTCCACACAGCATTACCTACTAATTTCCCTGAAGTGTGTCATGCACATGCTGGTCACTCTCAAATCTGTATCTCTGGCCTTGACCTCTCCTAAAAGCTCCAGCTGGAGACTAAGGCAGCCGAGGACGACAAACATCACTTCCTCAGAGAGGTCTTTTTTAGCTCTGAGCTAGATTTGCCTGCACTAGCCCATAGCCTGTGTGGTCGGCCTTGTTGTTTTATTGTCATAGCTCATAGTCATTGCATTTAAATAACGATGTTGTGTTACAGGAAGGGCTCTGAGAATTAAGAGGATGTAATATAGGAACTGGATAGGTCAAGTTGTGTATAGGTTGCTAAGCAGCCTTGCTCACTCAGTCTATTGCCTCTGAACATCTGACTTTTAGACCAGTGGGACATTAGTGTATTTTGTTACTGTGCCCCCGCCAGGGTAAACTTTTGACTAGACTAGAGCCTGGGACTGATGGGCCTAAGCTTTACATTCCTTAACTCTGGGAGACAGCCTATTCTTCCCACCTGTGCAGGTGTAGACACCACTCATCAAGGGACCAGAGAACGGTTCCATCTGTGTACCAAGTCAGGGAGTGGAGAAACAGCAAACCTCAGCAAAGGGTATCCACTCTTGTGAATGCCAAGTAGACTGCATACATCAGGGCTGGCTGAGGAATGCTAGGTGACACAGGAAATACAGGAAGAGGGCAGCAGGGATGTATGTCAGCCAGTGGGAGACACTTCACTCAGAGCCAGTGGCATGCTTTCCTTTTCACAGAAGCACAATGATGACTTTGAGATGACGTCATTCTGGCTGTCCAACACCTGCCGCTTCCTTCACTGCTTGAAGCAGTACAGTGGGGATGAGGTGAGTGTTGAGCAAAGTGTCTCACTGTGGGCCACACGTTATCTATTTGCAGTTGGGGTGCTTTGGCGTTCCTTAGATGATGGTGGAAAGCCTGTGAGGCACCTGCTGGACCCTCAGCTTGTGGGCATGTGTTAGCAGGACCAGGTGGGGGCAGAGAGACTTTGGGCTTCAGTGAACCCAAGAAACCCTGAAAAACCACCCCTTAATCAAAACAGTAGAATAGTTATAGAATTGAGTTTGCTTAACCACACAGTGCCAGAAAGCCCCTTCATTCTCTAAGGGACCCGTGTGACCTTTGTATTTCTAACGCTGTCCTAAAGGAGCCATGACAGCGAAGACTGGGAGAAAGGTCAAGTGTCTGGTGCATTAAGATGTCTTTTAAGCTCTGTCTATTTAAGAATAAAGATGGCCACAAAAAGAGAGGTAGCCTGTATAGAACTTCATGGTGCAAATAGACATTGAGGTCAAGTTTCATGCTTCTAGATTAATTTGATTTTCTGACCTGAGACCCAATTGATAAATCACTTCCTGTTCCACTCTAGACCTCTTGAGTCCTGCTTTATCTTGAACTCACCATTCCCAACACAGGTGGGATTTCCCTCTGCCATGCAGTGCCTGCCTTCAGCTTCATGCCACACAGTACACTCTCCAGTTCCCCCAGTGAGAATCTCACTGCATCCAGGCCTTCCACCTCCCACATCCCCACAGAGTCTCAACTCTCCCCTCCCCCTGACTTCCACATACCTCACCCTGCCCAAGACCAAGGTAGAGCAAGAATTAAAACCATGCAACAGTATTTTAAAGTTTTACTCCATCTTTTGTGCCAGAACCAACAGGAACACTCTTCTCCCTGATGTAGTAAATGGCTCTCCTTCACCTGTCAATCATTTTTGGAGTGCATTTGATCCCAACTCCCTTCAAGAATTCGAACTTGGGTTTAGGCACTTGCTTTTATAATGAAAGGGAAGGTAAAGGTAGAAGAAACACCCTTTGTCTCAGGTTAGATGCCTTCTTTTTCTTCACCCACAATAGCACATGCTAGCTCTTTACCTGTGGAGCACTTCAGGTTACTTCATCAATGTCCCTCACTTCACAGTGCCTTAGCTTCCTTTGTGACAGAAAGCCCTGACCAAAAAAATAACTTAATTGAGAAAGAGTTTATTTGGCTTACAATAAACTCCAGGTTACTGACCACCACTGTGAGAAATCAAGGCAGCAGAAGCAGCTAGTCCATGTGACATCCACAATAGAGAAGGGAGAGCGAGGGATAAACAGGCCAGTGCTGGGCTCCCTCTCTCCTTTGCGTTCAGTCCAGGGCCAGCCACTGAAATGGTGCTATCCACATTCCTGGTGGGTCTTCTCACCTCAATCCAATTAAGAAAATCCCTCACAGGCATGCTCCAGAGGCCGGCCTCCCAGCTGATTCTAGACTTTTGCCCCTTTGACAATTAGAAGCCAGTGTGTTATACAAGGGCAAGCCTAAGGCCACCATGACCCTGGGCTGCTCCATGTAATTCTGTTCCTGGAGACAAGATTTGAACCACAGTGAGGGGATATGGCTGCCTCTTTGTCAGTCCTGATCTTTTTTGGCTGCTGTTGATTCCTCTTGGCCTGAATAAAAAGGACATTGGAACTAGGCTCAGTGGCACATGCCTTTAATCCCAGCAATTGGGAGGCTGTGGTAGGAATACCACAATTTTAAAGACAGCCTAGACGATATAGCAAGACCATCTCAAAACAAAAGAGAGTGGTAAGAAGACCCCAATCACAAAGTCCTTTTGATGTCATTACTTATCCCAGATCACAGGTTCATCCTACTACATCAGGGTAAGAGGACAATGCAGTCACCACTCCTGCTTGCCTGGTAACTGATAAATGGCAGAGTCCATAGATGTCTCCTACAAATAGAACCTGCCCTATTCCTGTAGGGTCTTGTATAGCCTAAGATATTTTATGGCAATCTGAATGCAGATAATACCAGATAAACATTCAGAAAGCACGGGACCTCCTTTATTACTATTTTTTTCCTGGCTTTGGGTTTTTAATATATAGAACTCACCTTTATTTTGAGGGTCTGAATGATGTAGGCCTTTTCATTTACAGAGTTCTGACTTATCCATCATGAGATTGCCATCCCAAAGGCCTCCTGCTTTTGAGATCAGTACACATAGGGAAGGCCTGAGCAGAGCCCTGCAAATAGGGAGTTGTTAAGGTGACCCAAGTTCCAGAAGGTGGGCAGAGCCTAGGGGTACCCAGAAGTTCATTAATATGCATTCTTCCTCTTCAGGGCTTCATGAAGCAGAACACTCCGAAGCAGAATGAGCACTGTCTCAAGAACTTTGACCTCACGGAATATCGGCAGGTGCTAAGCGACCTTTCCATTCAGATCTATCAGCAGCTCATTAAAATTGCTGAGAGCTTGTTACAACCTATGATAGGTAAGCTGCTGCTGAAGGCTTCCAGCACACATTGTGTGGTCTGGAGGAGGAGGGGGGGGGTTGTGGCAAGCTTGCCTTGCCTTGCAGCAACCAGTTGTTACCAACTATGGCTTCCCCAAAGCCAGGCCCATCCTGGGGTAAGCATGAGGTTGTATGGAATCCAGCTAGTACATATCCATTATCTGTCCAATCCCCATGAATCTAAGTGACTATTTGATCCATGTTTTTTTTTTTTTTATGTAAGATTTACATCCACCACATTCAGAATTCTTTGCCAAATGTGTTAAGTCCCTGCATATGTTGACACCATCTGAATGGTTTCATCCAGCCAAGGAGTGGTCCTACAGTAGAATTCTGAGGGGAACATACAGACTTCTCTAACCACGCCTTCCTTTCAGTTTCTGCCATGTTGGAAAACGAGAGTATCCAGGCGCTATCTGGTGTGAGGCCAACTGGCTACCGGAAGCGCTCCTCCAGCATGGTGGATGGAGAGAACTCATACTGCCTGGAGGCCATCATCCGCCAGATGAACTCGTTCCATACTGTCATGTGTGACCAGGGCCTGGACCCTGAGATTATCCTGCAGGTGTTCAAACAGCTCTTCTACATGATCAATGCTGTGACTCTTAACAACCTGCTCCTGAGGAAAGATGCTTGCTCTTGGAGTACAGGCATGCAGCTCAGGTGAGAGAGGTGCCCATGCCAGCATGTGGAGGCTAAGGGGCCCAACACAGGCTGGGGGCAGAACACAAGGCCGTTGTGTCCAAGGTGAAATCCACATCTAACTGGTAGCCCTTGTCATAATCAGTATGTGACTCAAACCATCACATTTTTTTTTTTTATTGATTGGTGCTGGTCACCCTGCAGAGATAGTGACCTCGTAAACAAACTAGATGCTCACTAGCTTAGTGATGCTCAAATGTCCTTTGAAGATCAATGAAATGTGGCTAGGTCAGTGAGAAATATGGATAAGTTATGACTTATCGGGGCTGTCAAGTATAAACATTTGTAAATGTTAAATATAGATTTTTAACTTAGCATACTGAATGCTTTCCTCCCTGTTACTATATAGACACATTGGGTATCTCAGCTTTGCTTGATTTTAAGCATGCATTCCTCTTCTATTCATTCTTTTCTCATCATATGGTTACTGAGTGCTAGGCACTCTGTAGAGTTTGTCCTTTTATAACATGTGTGTGCACATATAGGAGTGGTACATACATGTGTACATGAACATATAGAGGCTGGAGGACAACTCAAATATCCACCTTTAAAAAAGTCTCCCTGAACTGAAACCTGCCAAAGTTTGTCTAGGCTGGCCAATGAGGTATCTCCACCTCCCAGCACCGGGATTGCAACTGTGTGCCACCTTGATCATTTTTGGTTTTGTTGTTGTTTGTTTATTTGTGGGGTGTGTGCGTGCATGGATGTGTGCGTGTGTTTAAATATGGGTGTGGGGATCAAACTCAGGTCCTCACGTTGGCAAAGCAAAGCAAACATTTTACAAACTGAGCTGCCTCCTTACCCATACTCTGAAAGCTTTTAACCACATGAGGTTAAAGTGAAGGTAAGGATGACCCTAGTTACACCTCACCTGTAAAACACAGCAGGTACCCTCCCTCCCCCATGAATTAAGGCCCAACACAGCTCCCTTTCTACCTATGGCTCAGGTACAATATAAGTCAACTTGAAGAGTGGCTTCGAGGAAAAAACCTTCACCAGAGTGGAGCGGTTCAGACGATGGAACCTTTGATCCAGGCAGCCCAGCTCCTTCAGTTGAAGAAGAAAACACAGGAGGATGCTGAAGCCATCTGCTCTCTGTGTACAGCCCTCAGCACCCAGCAGGTACAACCATTTGAGACCAGCACTGGCCCCACCAGTCTGTTCTTGCCCAGAGTTTTCTGATGTGGTCCTGCCAGCCTTGTTGACACACTCCCCATTTGCAACTGATGAACATGGTCTTGATGAAGTGGAGGTCACTTTGGTCTGTAAAAACTGATGCCATTTCCCTAAAACGTTCTGTTCCTTCCTATGTGCTAACTTACAAGGTGGTAAACCCACAAACCTTGATAATAGAGGGTGATTGAAAGGAGTCGGTTCTCTCTTCCATCATGAGGACTCTGGGATTTGAATTCAGGTAATCAGACTTGGTGGCCCACTGCGCCATCTTGCTGACCTCATGTCACAACTTTTTAAAGACAGCTCCAGATAGTTTCTTACCAAAAAGAGATTTCTTTGTCTGAATCCGTCAGTATGAGGCTGTTTGCTTTCTTTATGTATTTTCTTTACAACTATAACTTTCATATGGTCATATTCTAAGACCCCATTTATATCATCTTAGATGAATCTTTACAGACCTAAAGGTACTTCATTATTTTAAATTCCTCTCCGCAAAAATTGTATTTGTATGTTGTAGACATACAAATGGCTAGTCTATAGAGAGATGAGTCTCCAGATCTTACCTTTGATCTGGACACTTCGAAATAGTCTACAGACAAATGGAACCAGTCTCTTCTGATCAAATGCATGCCCTTCCCAACCTTCCCCTTTGCAGCCAGCTCTAAACACGGTTCATTGAAGGACACATGCTTCTCAGACTTCCTCCACTGTCCATTGAAATGAACCAGAGAACTCTTTAAGAAAGCTGAAAATGCTCCTGTTTCCCAGGTCCCTCTGTGAGTTTACTTCTTGCTTGCAGTTGGCCTTGCATGAGGCCAGAGTACTTCCACCAAAACAACTGATAGGCAGACAAAAGGCTGTGTCTGCTTAAGAAGAAAATCCCACTTGTAAATGATTTTTACTTATTTATTTTTTTGTGTGTGTCATTTTGAGACAAAGTTTCTTTGCGTCCTTGGCTGTTCTGGAACTCACTCTGTAGGACAGGCTGGCCTTAAACTCACAGATCCTCCTCCCTCTGCCTCCTAAGTGCTGGGATTAAAGATGTGCTCCACCACTGCCTGGCATAAATGAATTTTCTTAAGGAAGAGATGTAAGCATGGTTAAGTAAGCCCTCCCTCATCTAAGATCCCTGCGCTTTTCTGAAGAACCTTTAAGTTGCCAGCAGAAAGGAGGCCGTGAGTCCCAGACAGCAGTTTTCTGAACTCATTGTGTGTAAGCCACCAAGCATAGGGGAAAGGTGGGTACTGAAGCTCAAACCTTGCAGAGGCAGCCATGGGTGAAAACTCCATAAACAGCAGCCTGGCCACACGCCTAATGGGCTCTCTCCACAGAGTTACACACTTGTACGATGCCGCTATCACAGAGTCTGAAACTTCAGAGTTGTCTTCAGTTTGCCTGGTTCTGTGCTAAACTTTGTTTTCATTCCAACAGATTGTCAAAATTTTAAACCTTTACACTCCCTTGAATGAATTTGAAGAGCGGGTAACAGTGTCCTTTATAAGAACAATACAGGTGAGTCTTGTACCAGTTATATGAAGTCCTAGTCAGAAGCCGGAATGGGCAGGGTTTAACCTTCTCTTTACTAATGCTGGCTACACCGTGTGCTAGAAAAGCCTGCATTCATAGGCTTCCTACTTAAATGAACGTGAACCTCAGTGTTCACAATAATAGTAACTATTACTATAGTAATAATAGTAGTAGTAATAGTAACACACAGATGGGTGGACTTAACCTTAGCCCCTCAGCTTTCTGACTCAAGCATTTCATTGGCCAGGAACACTTTTCTGAATCAAGCTACCAGGTGGGCTTAACAAGAGGGCTTAATCTCAATTCCTCCCATGTGGAACTAAGAAATATCCTCTAGGAAGTAAATCAAAACTCTTAAACTGTGTCCCTGATCCATACAGTATTTGTCTTTGGAGAATACGGTAAGGAGAAATTTATTTAAGAGATCCATCCTGAGATGTAAATTTTTAACCTAAACACTAGCTTCCTCAAGCTGAGCCCAGGGAGTTTTGGGTTTTGTTGGGGGCCTTCTTGTGTGACAGTGACTGGCAGGAGCTGATTGTGACTCCACAAAATAGGACTCATTTCCCTCACTGGGACATGTAGGGGGAGGGGAGGTATGCGGGACAGACACATTGTATTGGCCAGCATGAACCAAGGATGGGAACTGAAGGAACATGCCCAGAAGGGAGACCAGAGAAATGGAGATTTATCAAAGCTGTTAGAGGCCCTGAGAAGACAAGGGCTTTGGCATAGAATGCTGTTCTCCTTTGCAAGGCTGGAGATTTTGTTCCAAGATTTAAAGTGCTCTAGAGATTTAGAAAGAGTGTCCTGGACCTGAAGAGACCCATGGAAAAAAATAAATGAACTTTAGCCTGGTATTTGAGTAGAGATGAAGCCAGAGGTCAAGTGACAGATGCCAAAGCAGACTAAAGGTAGCTGTTGCCTGCCTCAAGGGCAATGGGGAAATGCCAGGGCCCACTAAGCATACAACCCTCAGAACAGGCCAGCTCACCCACACAAGAATGCATCAAAATAGAGGAGGGAGGATGCTGAGTGGGAGGATGGGTTAGGATGAGCATAGAGCCAGCTCCTGACTGCAGAGAAAGAATTGGGAGATGGGAGGGAGAAGCCATGAGATACCCCGACCCACTACTAATTTTTGTGAAGGGTTGAAAAGCAGCTCAAACAAAAGTACAAGTGGTGAGCAGTCACCACCCTCACCACACCCCCAATCCCATCCCATCACCACCCCCCACCACACTTGATCTCATGTCCCAACAGTCAACGCTGCTTGTAAGACATATCATTGCGTGCACATTAGATGCAGTATACGTGTTTAAAAACATATGAATTACTGAAGCATTGCACAGCAAAACAACACTTAAATATTAAAACTTGGATACTGGAAGCTTGAGAGCTGTTAAACCTACCAGAGTTCACAGGGCTTTTCTGAGAGACCTTGTACCTGTACCTTGAGCCCAGCTGAAACTGCTGTCATGAAGCCTCTCCTTTCCACCCCTTTTCATGTTCACCTCGATGTCTTTTACAGTTTCCTCAAGGTGTTGTTTAAGATCTTTATTATTTAAAAAAAAAACTTTCAAATAAAAACATCACACATGGAAATTAACCAGATCCAAAATCTATACAACTTAGTGAGCTCATATACAGTTAAGGTCGGATTATATCTTAGCAAACTTATATACAGTTGGGGTTGGTATTCGGAACAGAAGCTGTGAGTCTTCACCTTAAATTTTACACTTTCAGTATTGAATATATTTTATGTACATGTTTACTATTCAAAACAATCCACGACCGAATTGTAACCAGAAATATAATTAGCTTTATGTCCTCTTTCATAACTCATGTCAATAACCTGCATTCAGTCCTTCATCATCCCTTATATTTAGTATTTAGCCTTTCTTGTTCTTTTCATGTCACATTGTACCTTCAGGTGCATGCATGCATGCATATATATATATATATATATATATATATATATATATTTGGCTACATTCTGCATAAGTTTATTTCTTTCTGAGATTATGTAATCTCACTTACTATTATACATTCTAAGACTATCCATTTTCCTGAAACTTTTAAACTTCATTTTTTTCTTTAATATATTCCATTATATATGCAATAGAATATATATATTATATATTTTCTGTTTGTAAACAACCAGGTCCACAACTGTTATAGAAATCTCTATAGTGGGGTATGGAGTGCCTCTGGGTATATGCTTAAGAGTGAAATAGCTGGGTCATATAGTAGCTCTAAACAGATTTCCCTAATGTCTGTCTTAATTAGCACTCCTACCAACAGTACACATAATAGTTCCTTTTCTCTCTACATCCTCTTCATTATTTTTTTTTTCTGATTGCTCAATGATAGTCATTCTGACTAGGGTGAAGTAGTATCTCAAAATAATCTTAATTTGCATTTCCCTCATGACTTCGGACATTACATGCTTTTTAATATAGCTATTGGCCATTTGTGTTTTTTTGTTTTTTGTTTCTTTCTTTTGAAAGCTGTCTGTTGAGTTCATTGGCCCATTTGTTGTTGGCAGGTTTATTCCCTTGGTATTTATTTTCTGCAGTTCTTTGTAAGTGTTGGATATTTGCCCCTGGCCTGAGGGTAGCTGATAAAGCTTTGCTCCTGTCCTGTACACTGTTGACTCTGCAGTGTGGAAATCTTTTGTTTCATGCAATCCATCTGATAGTGCTGGGGTTAGCACCCACACTGTTGATGCTGTAGTTGAATATGTCTTGCCTACCCCGTTATCTTATTTTCTAAAAGTTCCCTAAAAGTTTCAGGTTTGGGGTTTAGAGTTAAGGTCTCTGATCAATTTTAAATTGATGGTGCACAAGGTGAAAGATACAAATCTAACTTCATTCTTCTGCAATTGTGCTAGCACTGCCCATTTAAAGGGCTATCTTTCTGGGGTGTATTTTTTTGCTTCCTTTATCAAAAATTAGGTGGGCATTCTTCAGGGCTTTTAAATAGTAGAGCCCACAATGTAGCTAATGCCCTGAAATATGAGGAATAGCAATGCTGAGTGGCTTCCTGCGGAGCCTCCTGCTCTCCACAATCATGGGTGTGTGGCCATTCTACAAGAATCAATGAAGCCATCAATAAGAGACCATGCCAGGTCTCACCCGAGCCACCACTGGTACCCTGAATCAGTGAAGCTTGTTGCTTATTCCTCTGTAAATAGCCTCATCTCCTCCAAACCCCACCTCTTATATCCAACTGTTGTGTCAGACTCTTTAAAGTTGTGGCCCCACTCTTCAGATGCCAGAAATGAGTATGCTGTGGCTAACATCTGGAGGCTTCAGCAGCACTTTCTGTCATCATCCAGGTAAATGAACAAAATGTGAGCAATTTGATGTTCTACAGTCCAAGTCACAGAGACCTGTACTCAAATGGCTCGCCCTTCACAGCCACTGGTACTTGCAGGCCTCAGCCCGCTTCAAGGTTTAAGAGTAATGGTAAAGATGCTCAGAGTGCTAGAGCTGTTAAAGCCAGCTGCTACGGAGATTTAGCAAAGAACAGCCCTTGGCTTTCCAACTCCAAAGTTGGGTAACAATTAAACTCTAGAAAGTTATACTATAGCAAGACACTGTTACTATATGAAGCAATAGTGTCTTATCACAAAGAAGGAAAAACAAAACAACAACAAAGTTTTGTGTCTCAAGCTGTCATGGCATGACCTATACTTTCCTGATGCAGATTTATGGATCTTCCCCTTGACAACACTCTCCACAGTTCAGTGACCTTAGTTAAAAGTACAGCTCCTTGCTGGAGTCTGTAGTTAGCTGTTAATGGTTAATTCCAAGTCAGGAAGAACAAAGTAAGGGTATACTAATGACAAATACAGCACTTGCCAGGTGCCAGAACTGAACTCAGTGCATTGAACTATTGACTCTTGGTCCTCACAGCCTTTTAAGAAGAGTTCCCTCCATCTCCTCCTAAGGAAAAATCTGTATTGTGTAGTTTAGCTTTGTCATTGTGGCATAGTACCTAAGATTAACTTGAAAGGTTCTTCATGATTCACGTTCAGATATTTTAGTCCACAGTGACTCAACCTTTGTCTAAGGGTCTGTGAACACACAGTATGTAATGATGTGAGCCTTGGGCAGGGGATACCTGCTCACTGCACAATAGCCCAAGAGTAAGAGACAGCAAGAGACAGTGTCCCTGTATCTTCAAAGGCATGCCCCAGTGACCCAACTTCCATCCTAAAGAGTCCATCATGTAAAAAAAAAAGAAAAAGAGAAAAAGAAAAAAAGAAAAAGAAAAAAAAAAAGTTCATCATGCCTGCTTATGGACCTTATCTTACAATGCTCTATGTCACCAAAAGTGGGAGATTAAAGTGTCCCAGAATTAACAGAGAACTTTATCTTTCTTCAGTTCTGTCAATTTGGGCATCAAATATTCTAATTGTGCTCCCATCTATAACTGTTCATGATGAATGGAAACTTTTATTAAATGTCTTTGTCTCCAGAAGTGATGTAAATTTCCCTGTGTTCTTGAAGGAAATTTTGTCAGATGTAAATTTCTCATGTACCCCCCCCCTTTGTGCTGTATCACCCTAATGCCTCCTAATGTCCATTGCATCTGATGAGAATTGACTGTTAGTCTCATTTCAGGGTACTCTATGGCAAATGCATTCCTCCACTGTTCTTTTTAGGATTCCCTGTGTTTTGGTTTTGACAATTTGTATATCTTGGTGTGTGAGTTTATCCTGACTAAAGTTCAAGGAGGGTGGATGTATTCATACCACTGCCCATTGGAGTCTGGATGGGTTTAGTTTTTATTTAAATGTTTTTCTGCCTCTTTCCCTCGTTTTTGCTACTTCTACATGTATGTTGATACCTTGCTTCCTGAACCCTCAAGCTTTGTTTGTTTGTTTGTTTTCAGTCAGGGTCCTACATAGTTGCTATGTGGTCAAAAATGACTTTGAACCCTGATCCTCTTGCCTCCACTTCCCAATCGCTGGGGTTGGAGGGTGTGCAGCACCACACCCAGCTCTAGATTTCTTACTCATCCTTTTCTTTCCTGAGACTTGGTCACTTCAACACTATTGTCTTCCAGCTCACTGGGCTTCCTTTCTGCCTCCCCAGGCCTGCTGTGGAGCACCTTTAATGAATTTAATTTTGGTTATTGTCCTTTTGTCTCTTCAGAGAGAGGGGAAGAGATAAGGGAATTCGTCCTTTTAAATATTCCAATTGATGCCACTAAGATAAACCACTGTATCCAATGAAAAACCTTTCCAAGACAAGTATCCATGTTGAATTCCAGCAGATGAACCAAAGTTCACAATCTCACTCTTTTAGAGGTCAAAACTCCACTGCTTTCCCTGACACTCCCTGGACACTCCAGGGATGTGGGCTTCTGTCACCATTGGCATATTCGAGGCTGAGGAATGGGGCATAAAGTAGGTTCAGACACATACTCCCAAAGATCACCATCTCTCTTCATCAGCATGGCTATAATGGGTCTCTAAGTGTGTCCCAGAATTTTGAAATGGTTAAACAGAATCATGCTTTCAAACTCAGTGATTGCTTCAGTGGGGTACTCATCCTTAGACTTCCTGCCTTGGCAGTTTTCATGATGTTCCATTCTGCGGATGACAAAATTAAGACATAGGGAGGTTTGGACATTTGTTCAGGGCAGGAAGCCTGCCTCTAGAGCACTGGTTCTCAATGTAGATAGCTACCCCTTTGGGAATTGAACAACCCTTTCACAGGAATGGTCTTAGACCATTGGAAACCACAGATATTTACATTATGATTCATAACAGTACCAAAATTAGTTATGAAGTAGCAATGAAATAATTTTATGGCTGGGGATCATCATAACATGAGGAAAACTGAGAACCACTGCTGTAAGATCTGGTCGATGAACGATGCCATCAGTCTTCCCATGGGGTTCTCATAGTTTCACCTTCTCTTGTAGCTGGAAGCATTAACATAATGCTAGAATGGCAACAGTGCTTAACCATCTGATCTCCAACAACCCAGACTAGGGCTTGTCTCCACTACATGCCTCACAGGCACAGGAAGACCACGTTCTCCTGACCCTGTACACCTTATACATTATTTTAGAAGTCTTTCCATGCCTTATGCCCGCTCGCACTGGTGGAATTACTTAAACTTTAGGTTGTTGTAAAGTTTTTACATGTTCTTACTCTCCCTCCCCAGGCCCAACTACAAGAGAGGAATGACCCTCAGCAGCTACTGCTGGACTCCAAACACATGTTTCCTGTTCTGTTTCCATTTAATCCGTCTGCCCTGACCATGGACTCAATCCACATTCCGGCATGTCTCAGTCTGGAGTTTCTCAATGAAGTCTGAGGATGGGTGTTTCCAAGGCAAACCAGGAACCATGTGCTGTCAGCTGAGAGAATTCTAGACCTGTTAAATACGCCCAAAGTAGATGAAACCAGAGTTAGAGAACCCGTGGAGAGTACCGAACTAAACAAAGTGACACACGTTGTCAGTTTTTGTATATGCTGCTCAGAATAAAAACACTTGAAATGTGGGAGATTGTTTAAACAAAGACACATCATAATGAATAGCCACTGTGTAGCTCCAATTGCCATATAAAAATGCCAGTTCTGCAGAGTGGAAGTGCCTAGCTTTGATCTTTGTATATAACTGGAAAGAAAATGTCCAAATTAAGATAATATTAAAAAAATAATGACATAAATTGCCTTTGTGGGTCTTTCAACAAAGAGTAATATGAATGCCATAAAAATTACATATGTTGATAAACCAAAGGTGTGGATGAACTTGTAGTGAGGTGTTTTAAGAACAAACTGTGGGCCTGAACCTCTGCAGAAGTTTCCCCAAAGTATTGACTGCTGCTGGTAAATAGGAGATGGTGGTACGGCTGACCTCCGCACTAAACATGCTGTATACCATTTCTAAGCAAACAGGATGACGCAGACCCTGATAAGCTTGACTTCTTGCCATAGTCTCAGGTTTGTGAGAGTTACATAATGCCATCACAGATACCAAGTGTGAGAAAGGTAGACAAATAGTTTCCAGTGCTAGCCAATGCCCTGGGGCCAGCAAAGCTTCCACAACAATGTAAGTATGAAAAATAGCAGATGGGAATAGATAACTTTTATTTGCAGGTATAAAAGCCAAACCAGGGTGAAAGCTTTTAACTTCCCCTATGTCACTAAACCTTCAACAAGGGCCTCACAGTATGCTATGGACTCCAGGCCCCAAGAGCAGAAGGGAAACAGACTTCAGTTTCAGAACCCAATTGTCTGAAGGAGAATGCATGATCACTAAGTTATAATCCAAAGGTTTATGGTTTGTTTTTTCTTTAACTGCTTAGAGAAAACTTTCCCTTCTCAAGTTATTTTCAACTTTTTTTTCAAACTTTAAAATCAATGTAAATACTCTACTATGAAATAAACATTTAAAAGAATATTTAATAATAATGGAACAGGCTTATGTATTTGCTGCTCTTATGCTTTTGTTTTGCTGTGGGTGCTTTTTTCAGACTCAAGAACAAAGATTTAGTTGGACAACTATATATTCTTTCTACCGATTTTTATAAGCAATATTTATTAAAAGTATGCACTGTCCCTGACAGTTCAGGTTGTTTGCAAATCATACAGGAGCCTCATTATCACACTGAGATTTCTCCATACTTTAGAAGACCTCTCTGAGTGTCTCCCAGTTTAGAAGGTTCCTGGGAATACAGTGACTCCAAGCCCTAGAATCCTCTGTCTTTACAGGACTGTGTCCCTAGTCCTCCTTGCCTGGTGGGCCAGAACAAGAAACAGCACCTGGCTTGAGATTAAGTTTGACAACAAATGCATTGTTATCTGCATTATCCCTTCTGTGTCAACAGTAAGCACCCCAACTAATCTTGAGTGTTTGTCCCCAAGAGCAGTGTGCAGCCCCCCCCCCACACACACACCTGGCACTTAGGTGTCTGTCTCTAAGAGCAGCCTACCACCTTCAGTTACAGCCCTTGATAACTATACCAGACCTTTCAACCACCAAAAGCAAATTCTTTGGAAAGCCAATTTTAAACAACTGGGTCCATGGCTACCTCTTTAAAGTTGGTTATGAATAGAATTTGTTTATTAATACACTTTAGAGTTCAAAATTGACTCATGTATAGACTGTCCTTAACCCCCAAGAACACCAAAAATGCCTTATTAAGCATTTTTAAGAAGTGGTGTCTTCCCAAATGTGGCTCTCTGCCCACATACAGTTTGAAGCCATCTCCTCATCCCAAGCAGCCCCATGTGGGTTGTGACTCTCCTGTCACTGATTGGTCAGGAAGTGCAAAGGCTCACTAAATAAAAGCTTAGCAATTAGACACAGAGGAAGATGATCACTAATCCTCTCTACAGCCTAAGAAACAACATCTTTAGTTTTTCCAGAAACCAGGAGTTTCCACTGGAGCTGTACTGACATTACAGTGGTTGATGAGCAACTACATCTTCCCTGTTTCATTGCAAACCTGAAGGGTGAAAAAGTACCTTGTGAGAATTTTTTTTTAAACACTTTTGTTCTGTGTATTTTCCCCCCAGTGCTGGGGATTGAACCCAGGTCCTCAGGCATATCATTAGAGCACACTACCCCAGAGCCTCCCTCAGCAATGGGTTCCCTTCCCCTTTTAAAGGTAGTTTTAAACACGCCCCAGTTTCACAAAATCAATATCTTTAAATATATGCAACACAAGTTTGAACTCTTCTCTAGGTATCTTTGCTTGCTTATCTTTCTATCATGTGCCTTTAGCAGTTGCTGAAATAACCTGTGTACCACTTATTCTCTGAAAGAGTTGCTGTGGGATAAACCTAATGTTCGGTGTAGGTAGCACCCTGTAGACTTCCCATTCATCTCATGAAGCAAGCACCTTAAAAACTAACCACTATTCATAAGTCTACCTTTTGTATTTTAAGTGCTATCGCCCAGGTACTACCCACCTCCCTATAGAAATGTTGCATTTCCACATAAATTAGTTGTCACTAAAGCAGACAAGCATGTGATCTGTGCACATCCTCCCCGGGCTAACCCCGCTGCAGTTAAGAGAGGCAGCACCTGTAGGCTCGCCTGACTAACCCAGTGGTAAGCTTTAACCCCCTTTCCATGGAACACGGCAGGAGTTCCTTCCTGATATTCCTTAGGATCAAATGTTAAGGCTCTTGTGAAAATTAGGAGTTTGGAGACTATAGGTCCCTAAAATCTACCACTAATTTAACTTTTAGAGCCCTAATGAATGCATTGATATTTACAGCATCAAACTGGAATCCAATTCTTTTTCATATACTAGTTCCCAAACACTTGAGCACTATGAGTGAGTGGTGGCTAACTGTGCTAGCATAGGGCCTTCATTTCTCCTCAAAGCATTTCAAGTTGATCTCTACAGTTAGCTTGCTATGAGTCAAATACCCAAAATTGCCCTTTTTTTTTTTTTTTAACACATTGGTCCCATAATCACAGAATTACAAGATATAGGAAAATTAAAGGATAATGCCAATGACAAACAAGATTGTTTTCTCTTATGACCATCATTGGATATGAAAAATTGTCTTTTCTAAAACAAGAATTGGGACAGCAAGATGGCTCAATGGGTAAGAGTAGATGCCATGGAAGCCTGACAACCTGTGTTTGATCCCCAGAGCCCACAGTGAAAGGTCTTACACACAGGCACATGTCTGCACACTCACACACTGTAACAGAGTACATTCCAACAAAGGGAATCAACAGGATGGAATTGGGCTACTGTCTGAAAGCATACTGGTAAGAAGCCAATTTGCATATAATGTTTTGCAATCAGCTGGCATTTAGCTAAAGGCCTGCCTCTCAAAGAGTTAACAAAATATTCAGGGGTAAATGTAACACTGCAGAAGAAATACTACTGAAAAAAAATTTTTTTTTTCATTTTGGACAAGTCTGTAAACTACAGCTTTGTTATAGGAAAACGCTTATAATGGTTGCTGTAATTATTCAGCTGTGAACAAAAATTTGTGGAAATAAATACTTTTGAATAAAGTGGTGTGCCAAATCTGAACAAAATTTAAGATGTCAGCTTGACTAAAAGTAGTACTGACTAAAGTCTTTTTTTTTTTAAAGATTTGTATGTATGAGTGTATGCATATGTACCTGTATAAGTGTGTACACACATGTGTGAGGTGTGTGCACTGTGTTCTCAATCATTCTATCATTCTGCCTATTTCTTCAGGGCAGAGACTCATCCCTGAACCTGGGACTCTGTTTCCTGTTGGGCTGGAAGCCCCTGTGACTCTTTTAGCTTGAGTTTGCTGGGTCACCTAGCTTGTTAGGTGGGCACTGGAAACTGAAGTCTGTCCTTGTGAATTTTGAGCAAGTACTTTTAACTTAAGCCATCTCTCTAGCCTCATGGTGTGTGTGCATGTGTGTCTGTCTGTTTGCATGTGTGTGTTTGCATGTGTGTGTGCATGTGTATGTGCATGTGTGTGTCTGTGTTTGTGTTTGCATGTGTGTCTGTCTGCCTCTGTGTGTGCGCGCAAGTGTGTCGTCTGTGTTTGTGTGTGTGTCTGTTTGTCTCTGTGTGTGTGTGTGTATGTGTGTATGGTGTGTGTACACACCTGCCCATGCCAGTTCAGGTGAGGGAAGGATGCTCAGTACCTTCCTCATCACTCTCTACCTTATTTCACTGAGACAAGGTCTCTCGTTGGACTGGGACCTCACTTCCTGGGGCTAGGCGGCAAGCTGCCAATACCCACTCATCTGTCTCCTCGTACTGGGGTTACAAATATGCCTGTGCATCCTGCTTTTCTGTGTGTGATGTGGATTTGAACTCAGGTCCTACTACTTACACAGCACATGTTCTCTGTTATCCAGAGCCACCTCCCCAGCCCCTACTTTTAATGTTTCCTTGAGAACTTAATTCTGAAGTATTGATTCAGTTATGCATGGGGTCAGTACACAGCCACCTGTAAGCTGGAGATGGGAAAGGATGTGCTCTAGAACAGTGATTCTCAACCTGTGGGTCATGACCCCATTGGAGGTCAAATAATTTCACACGGGTCACCTAAGATCATTGGTGGGGGAACATTTATATTACAATTCTTAACAATAGTAAAATTACAGTTATGAAGTAGCAACAATAATTTTTTGGCTGGGGGTCACCACAACATGAGGAACCATATTAAAGGGTCACAGCATTAGGAAGATTGAGAACCACTGGTCTGGAAGATAAAATTTATTGAGCAATTACTCTGGAGCTATAAAGAATTCAAGGCAGTTTGGGTATAAGAAAAATTAGCATGTCAATAAGGAATAATAGAGCCTAGAGACAAACCAAACAAATTGTATGCTGAACTACAGTAGAGAAGACATTAAGCTGGTAGTAACATTTTCTGAGATCTCAGAAATAATTTCCACTGATAAAAGGACACCACCATGTTGTCAGCTCCATCCTATCAAGATCTCAGTGTCTTTTTTAATGTGAAAAATTGACAAGCTCATTCTAAAATCTCTATGGAACAGCAAAAGCTCCTTGAGAAGATGGGAAGCCTTTCCCCAGCGAGTCAGCTATGTGAGACTGGCATGGACTCAAATATGGAAGTCTTACTTCCTCCCTAGGAAAAAGCATCAAAATCGCCTGGGAACTGATAAAGGTCACATCCCCAGCCCTTCCCACACTTACAAAACAAGGCATCTCCATGGCTGGCTGATACTCTCAGATATACATCTCTAGGAACCTCTATTGAAATACTCTTAGTAGACAGAGGTGTAGCTCAGAGGTAGAGGGCATGTGCAGCTCTGCATTTTAAGAAACGGTAATGTTCACAATGTATTAGTGAAGTCTCTGGACCCAGAGTCCAACCAGAGGATGGGAGTCCTTTTCTCTGGCAACTGGCAGTAGAGTACACTTTAATGAAGCCTTCACCTGATCCTCCAGGCTAGGCTTTAACAGTTTACATTAGCTGTATTTACATGTGAAACCCTTACCACCCAATGGCTGAGAAAGGAAGGCAGCTCCAAATCCAGGACCTGGCTAAGGCCCATATGGTTGGTAGTACCAGATAGACACATGATCTTATAAAATGCCAACACCTACTGTGACTGATGTGAGATGAAACAAGACAACTTTGTAAGTTCACCTAAGTACAAAAAAATGGAAACCATGGCATACTAATCATCCCAGCTACAAGGGACTGTAGCTTCTTCACAAAGTGTGGCTTTAGCCAAGCTCTAATCTTACAGATTATTCCATAGGCACTACAAGGTTTTCTCACAGAGTGTATACAACAGCATTCCCATAAATTGTATTGGACCAGGTCTCTATTCTTTTGTTTTGAGATAAGGTAACCTGGCTGGCCTAGTACTTACTGATCCCCAGCTCCAGACAGGAGCTCCTGCTTCTTTGGAGCCTAAATCAAACACCAAATCCTAACACCTTCTTGCTGAGATACCAACCAATTCCCTGAGGTATGCCCTGGGTGTGCACTTTCCCGCCTATTGTGAACATTAACCACAAGTGTGTTTCAGAACCCATCTGACTGAAAGATATCAAAACTGTTGTCTTCCCTGATCAACATTTTTGCTTTACAGAGTGACCTTGTACTCAAGGATGTATCAAGATTTGTTCTGTATTGGTACATGACATTTTAAGAAAGGCTTATAAGAATCTGCAAATAGCCTGAGACAAATAGAGAAGAAAAACACTTTCAACTCATGTCTAAGACAATGCCTCGCAGCTACTGGAACTCATCAAGACAGGGTAAACTTAAAATAAGCAAGCTCTCAAATCAACATCTATCACTTCATGTCTATAGTTTGTTTATCCTTGTTTGACAACTTGAACTTCCTGGAGAGCAAATACTTGCTATAAGTAAAAACCATACCCAAGCTATTATTTGCCTTATAATTAAAGTTCTCACCAAGGCAGACTGTGTGTATGTGCAAGCTTTCCACTTGCACTGTCACTATAGGGGTTGGGGTTTGACACAGGTCCTACTATGTAGTCCATGCTGACATGATGGACTTCCTATCTTCCACAGCCTCTCAAGTGCTATGATTATAGGTATGCACCACAGACTCACAATCATACATTTGTTGTAAAACTACTGCAGCTCCAAAGGACTTTGCTTGCTTTCCTCTGCTGCCAGTACTGTACCTCCTGTCAATGCTGATTATAGGAAAGCATGGAAAAATGACTCAGAAAGAGTGGGAGGAAGGACGGAGCCGCACAGCTGAGATCCTGGACGATCTTAACCGTAGAATTTATAGATTTGGAATGGATTCACTAATTTCCAACTTTGTTAACACTGTATCTTCCCCTCCAAAATTAACTACAGAAAGAGATAACACTGCATCTCTAAAAACATTGGAGGCTTAACCTGTAAGGACACAATACCAGGCTGGGATCTTAGAAGTCTGTTGTGGAGGCCCCTGTAACATTTTGGAAGGTATAGTGTTACAGGTGTACCTGTCTAAATAACTAACTACTTTAGAGATACTTCTAAGTAATTTTGTAGCTTGGTTAAAAGATACTCCCTCCCCCTTTCCGTAAGTCTCCATAAATGGGAAAACAGTACAGAGTATAATACACTTTCCCATTCCTCAGTAATATTTTTGCCACTTATTTTTCTTCTTACTGTTTATATGCATCTCTATTCCTGAATGACTTTAGTCGTAGATACTGCAACTAAACATTTCTGTGCATGACTACAAACAAAACAAAACAAAGCCTCCAAAAGCCAGTCTCCTACTGCCAATTAATTTTGGGGTTGTCTTGCTGTGATTAGATTCAGGCCATTCCGGGGAGGAATCCTACTTAAGTGAATTATGTTCTCCTCACAAGGGAGTCCATGATCTTATTGGTGATTCTAAGTTTGATCATCTGGTTAAGAGAGCACCTCACTTCCTTTTCTGATACTGAAACTGCAGATATACACATACCTGTCTGAGTATGTACTAACTTTTCATGGTAAACCTGGAAGCCCCTCTTAGTGGTGACTTGGAAGGAGAATAAAATAGAGGAACACATGCAAGAGCGCAGATATTTGTTCGCCTAGCTTGAGCTTTGTAGGCATGTAGGCATGCATGAAAACTCCAAAGAGAGCTGTAAATAAACTTGTGCTCAAGGGTTCTCAGGATGAAGTAAACTCAACTTTTTTTTTTTTAAATAAGGTTTTAATGAGTAGGTGTGAAATTGCAAACAGTAGCTTCCTTGCACAAACCTTTCCACATTTCTGCATTCTTTAAAGTTTTCACACATACACAAAATTAAGTTAAAGCTATGAGTAGTGGGGCACGCCTTTAATCTCAGCATTTAGGCCGATCTTGTAGCTTGAAGCTAGCCTAGTCTACAAGATGAGTTCCAGAACAGCAGGAAACCCTGTCTTCAAAACAAATAAATAAACAAACAAAAAAAAAAAAAAGAGAGAGGAGGGAAAAGGATTAGGTTTAAATCACAGTCCCCACCACATACACAAGGCTAGATCGTGGAGCAGGCAGTCTGAGGAGTTAAAACTAAGCAACAGCGCACCCACGCCCTGTTCCCATTTCCAGGCTGCTCGGTGCCGGGTGTCGGGAAGCGGGCCTGTGCTCTCAACCTCCCCTCCCTGCCCAGGCCGCCTCCTGCTCGCCCGGCCTCAGTGTTCGCAGCACACTCCATCACCTGGTTCCCAGAACTCAGATTGCGCAGTGGTCACGTCATCATCGGCAGGGCTCAAACAGGCAGCGTGGGCATCCCTAAACCGGAGCCCCCCACCCAGCATCACCTCCCCCTCGGCCCCTCATCCCTCAGCTCCCCGCGCCGGGTCCCCGGGCCCCATCACCTGCCACGTTTTCATAATCCTCTCAGGCTCCAGACCAGCAGCGCCGGCCACGTGAGGCCTGATCATATAAGGAAAATACCTCGGGCTCACACGGGGCTGGGTCGGGGACCCAGTCGCGCCCTGCTCTACCGAGCTCCCCACCCTTTCTCTAGACGCCCAGCTACCCGCTGTTGAAGCCCCCTAGACAAAGCAGGGCCCCAGCCATCGGACTGCGCAGGCGCAGGGTCAGCCGATCCCAGCGCAACGCCGCCAGCCCCGCCCCCTGCCGTCGGCCCGCCCACTTCCCGTCTGCGGGGGGGAGGAGGGAGATTGGGGTCTTGGCGCCAACTCTATTCTGCCAAGCTCGCCCCTAGAGACGGACCGAGGGCGGGGTTTTAGAAGCCAGGGATAGGCCAGATGGGTGTGTGGCCGGGTCATCCCTGGTTCCCAGGGGAGGGGCGCCGGGCAGGAGTAGCAAGGATTAGGGTAACCTTGACCCTGGCGGCGCTGGAGTTGGGGAGCTGGCGTGGGGGGAGGGATGTAGGGGAAAGGGCAGGGGCGCGGCCTCGCGGGGCGCCGCCCACACTCTTAAGGCTAGGCTAGGGAGGGTGCCCCTGCGACGTCGTGACTGCCCCGCGGAGTAACTGAGCTTTACCATGGCGCTGCTACGAGGTGAGCCCCGCGCCCTTGGTGACCCTGATCCCGGGCTTCGGCTCCTGAGCTCTGCGGGCAGGCCGAGGTGGCTGGCGGGTGCTGGTCATTCCCGGGACCAGGGTCGGGCGGACATTGTTTGCATTGAGGAGGAAACTCCGCAGAAGGCACGGGCGACAGGGATTTCGGTGCGGTTTCCAGAGGACAGGCTAAAGACCAGGATTGGCTATGCTCCTGACCTTGGAGGTCGCTGGCGTGATAGTGAATTCTTTCTTAACTCTGCGGGAAAACGTGGTGGTGCCAGAAACCCTCGGTGGCCTGGGCCAGAGCAGGTGTGCACCGAAGCGCGGAGGCCTGTCTCAGCCACCGTGTGCGGGAACATAATATTCCCCAAGGGGCTTCAGGGAACCTCCACTGGGGTGTCCTGACCCCTCAAAATAATTGAGAAACTCCATCTTACTCCTTTTCTCTTCCGTTCCTTTAATGGGAGCGACTGCAGACAAGTGCAGGCCCTCAGTACATAACTACAGGGTTATTGTTTTAAGAAATGCCAAACTCCTTTTTCGTAGCAACTCATCACAGGAAACGGAATTTTAACTTAGAGACCCGAGTCTCTGTTGACCATGAGGGTGAAAGAATGCATATCAAATCCCGGAGGTAGGAGAAGACTTCACGTGACATTAAAACCATTTTGGTGATGCAAATACAAAGTGGGCTCTGCGGGGGGTTAGCATAAACCCAGGGCACTGCTAGGCAAGGCAACGTTTCAAACCCGGAGGGCACAGTGGTCGCTACTCTTGTCTCGATTTCCTCCAGGCTCTGGCGCTGCTTTTAAAATAAAGGCCGTCAGGCAATAACTTTGACTCTTGTGACTCGAGTTTGACAGTAAGGTGGCGATAGATAGAGTGTGGTGGGTAAATGTGAAGGAAGGGTCAAGTGACAAGAAGTTCGGTCCTGTGGAACTTCTTTACTGTGGGCGATATTACTTGGTTTGGGGGGTGGGGGTGGGGACTGGGGAAGAAAGGCTTGGAACGATTGAGAATTCGTTTTGGATGAAGCTTTTGAAGCCTATGAAGTACATAAAGGGGAGATGTCAGCAGGCACTGGTTAGTGGCATCTGGAAGTCAAAGGAGCCTAAGAGACATGTGACTTAGCCAAGTGAAATGTGGGATAATATGCAGGGTATCACTGTTGCCACACTTTTCTGATCATACAGACTCCTTTGAAATTTTAACGAAAACAGCAAACATATTAAGGAAAAGCAATGTCCGTGTTAAAGAAATAAAAGGTGTGTGTGTGTGTGTGTTAGATTGTGTTGATGTCTTTCCATTTCCCTGCCTTTCACTAGGACATGAATGTCCAGAAATGCAAGTGATGGCCTGTCACAGGCAGGTAGCAGGTAGCGAGCATGAGCAGAAAACCTTAAGCCTGAAGTAGTGACTGCTATGGGCTAGTTAGAAGATGAGGCTGGTGAGGACTAAGGCCACAGGACTGAGTGTTCTAAGGAAGACACATTTGAGTGACTCTGGCGCGGTTCTCAACCTTCCTAATGCTCCAACCCTTTGACACAGTTCCTCATGCTATGGTGACCCAACCACAAAATTATTTTCTTTGATACTTTATTATAACTGTAATTTTGCTACAGTTATGAATCGTAATATAAATATCTGTTTTCCAATGATCTTAATCAACACCTGTGAAAGGGTTGTGAATCAAAGGGGTGGTGACCCAAACCCAAAGGTTGAGAAACACTGTTAACAACCACTTACTTCATTCTTTGGCAAGAAAATTCACCTGGTAGTGTTAATTCTACTCTCCCATAGCTGTGTTGGAAAGGTTCAGAACCCTTCAAGCAAGCAGGCAGCGCTGCCAATTTACTTTTGAAACAAATGGATGACTAGCAGTTTTCCTTGGTTGTTGTTGATAGTTATTCCCCAAAATGAGAACTTATGTAGTAAAGTTCACACTCAAGTCGATACAGTTTATGTTTCCCCCTGAGGTTCTGATTCCATGTTCTTTGGATTAATGTCTCCTATCTTAAGGCTTTTTGTTTGGTATTGTCATTTAGAAGTTTTTGGCATATGAATTCTCAGAGCACTTTAGATTTTAATTTAATATTAAAGTTTTCTAGACCTTTAAATATCCACATATTGGCTTGGTATTGAAATGGCTTATGAAATAACCCTGTAAGATTTCATCTTTGTATCACATGCCAGGTTATGTTTTAAATAGTTGGACTAATATAGTTAGAATGAGTTTGTAGTCAGGATCACTAGGAAGAAGCAGTAATACAGGGAAAGGGAAGTTTATGGAATTGGTTTTATTTCCCCACATTCTTCTTTGTTAATATCACTTATTTCACTATTAATACTTCATATGTATTAATGAAAGGGACTTGTGAAGAAACTTGAAATTAGCCTCATTTTTTTTTCTTCAAGATCATCTATGATCATTCCATTTTCCATGTACATAAGGTACCCACCCCATCACTCAGTGTTTAAAATCCCCTTGTTGTGGGGCTGGAGAGATGGCTCAGTGGTTAAGAGCATGTACTGGTCTTGGAGAGAACCTGAAATTTGATCCCAACACACCCATCACATTAGTAACTCTGGCTCAGCCCACTCCCCCTTTCTTCCATGGGTACTACACTCAATAATTAAAATAAAAATCTTCTTAAAATCCTTGTTTTGGGATTTCAAAAGTTTCACAGTAATGTGCCAGGGTGTGGGAGGAAGGTGTATGTGAAATGTATATTCTGTTTGGGCTTCATTAAATTTGAACCTATAAATTTGAATTTTACCAAATTTAGAGAATTTACATTTTGTATTTCTTCATATTGTTTTCTTCCGATTCCTTTTCATCACTGTGGTACTATAACAGCTGTTGGTGCACTTACTTTTTTGTAATAGACTTTTGTTGAGCAGTTTGGAATTTACAGAATGTACAGCCCATTACTATATGGCAATTTGCCTAATAGTTAACATCATTACCATGGTAAGCCTGGCATTACCATGGAACGTCTGGGGGTTTTGTTTGTTTTGTTTGATTGGGGGTGGTGTTTTGTTTTCTGGGGGGGTTGTTGTTGGTTTTTGGTTTTCTTGGGACAGGGTTTCTCTTTGAAGCCACTGGCTGTCCTGGAGCTCTGTAGACAAGGATGGCCTTGAATTTAGAGATTCGCCTACCTTTGGCTCCTAAATGCTTCTGGGATTAAAGGTGTGCACCATCATGCCTGCATTACATTTGTTACAACTGATTAGCTAATATTGACACATTGTTATTTACCAAAGTCCATAATTTACATCAAGGTCCACACTTTGTTAGACTCAGTGCTTTGAGTTTTGACAAATGTATAAATGGCACATATCATCCCCATAATGCAGAGAAAGATTTTTTGGCCCTAAAAATTCCATGTCCCACCTGTTCCCTCCTGTCTCTGAGCCCTTTCCCCAGTTCTTATTTTTGTACTATCTGTAGTGTTGCCTTTTCCACACATTGTGAAGTAAGAACATATAGTGTGTGGCATTTTCAGACTGACTTCATTTCACTTAGCAGTGTGTACAAAAGATTATGTATTTTATTGTCAAAATAGAATTCCATCTTATATATGACACTTAGATATATTACATGTCAAAGATCATCCATGTGTGTAGGCTTTCAAATCACTTGGGAAAATGCTAAGTCTCAGAATCTCTAGAGCATGTGGTTAAGCTATGTTTTTTTTGGATTTTTTTTAATTTAATTTTATATAACAAAGTCCAATAAAATGAAAAAAAAATTTGTACACAATATTTGGGAATTTGGGCGTCGTTCTTTCCAAACTACTTCCTGCTGGTAAGGGGCGCTGTCTTGGGGGATTCGAAGAAGATTCAGATATCCTGGCTATAGTCTGTAGGGCTGTTTTGTCCAGCTGTTTTGAATGTAGGATCAGCTTGTACTCTGTATCTGGCGGTCTGGCGTGATCAAACCACAATAGTCTGGAAGGAATCCACATCTTTTTATTTTCTGTGGAAACAAAAAAATAGAAGTCCTTTTCCCCAGTAACTTGTCCTTCAACTTAAATTTTGGAGTCAAAGCATTTTTTTTTAATTTAATTTATTATTTTACATGTCGATCCCAGTTCCCTCTCCCTCCCTCCCTCCCCCCAGCCCTCCCTCTCTCCTTCCCTCCCTTTTACCCTCTCTGCCCTCTCACATGCACTCTAAACACCCTCCCCTCCCATCCCCCCACCCCAATTCCATATGTAGGGGAATGCCATCCAGTTGGGGTCATGTAGATCTGACAGGTCCTGTGAAGTAGGGACTAGGGCTTCTCTCCTGTCTCTAGATTAAGGCAGTCATCCCTCCATGGGGGATATGTTTGCAAAATCCTTTTGTGCACCAGGGATACATCCTGGCTCCACTGTCTGAGGTCTCCCAGACTGCTCAGTCCTTCTGGCTGAGACCCATATTCAGGGGGGCCTGAGTCAGTCCCATGCTGGCTTCCCAGTTATCAGTCTAGTGGCCGTCATCTCCTCCTTGTTCAGGTAAGCTGTCTCTATGTGTTTCTGTCGCATGGTCTTGTCCTCTCCATCTTCATCTGGGTTCTAGTTTGACTCAGTGTTTATGTATGGGTGTTTGATCCTGTTTTCAACAGGCATTAGTTGAGGGCTTCATGGAGAAGTTAGTTATTGATCTCACTCTCCTGGAAGGGCATTTATGATAGCCTTTCCATGGAAGCTGAGATTGTTAGTTGGGAGCAGTCTTGTAGTTCTCTCGACCTTTCTTTGTGTTCAATTTTATCCTCAAACGAATATTGGCTCCCTCTCCTATGTTCTCTCTCTCTGTCTCTGTCTCTCTCTCTCTCCTATCCTCCATTCCTAACCAGGCTCAATCCTCCTGGTCGCACATACCTTCCTCTCCTCCCCCTCATTTTCTCCTACTTCTCTCTCCATGAGCTGTCCTCCCCCACTTCACCTGAGCTCTGGGGGACTTGTCCCTTCCCAGTTCTGTGAGGGACTTTATATGAATCTCTTAGAATACACCTTGTATCCTAGTTTGTCTGGTGATGTGAAATATAGGCCGGTGACCATTTGATCTAGGTCTAAAATCCATATATGAGTGAGTACACATACTGTGTTCCTCTTTTTGTGACTGGGTTACCTCATTCAGGATGGTTTCTTCAAGTGCCATCCACTTGCCTGCGAATTTCAAGATACCATTATTTTTTTCTTCAGAGTAGTATTCCATTGTGTAGATGTGCCACATCTTCATTAACCATTCTTCAATTGAGGGGCATCTAGGTTGCTTCCAGGTTCTTGCTATTACAAATAGTGCTGCTATGAACATAGTTGAACAGATGTCTTTGTTGCATGGATGTGAATCCTTTGGGTATATGCCTAAGAGGGGGATTGCCGGGTCCTGTGGTAAACTAATTCCCATTTTCCTGAGGAACCGCCATACTGATCTCCAAAATGGCTGTATGAGTTTGCACTCCCACCAGCAGTGGAGGAGTGTTCCACTTTCTCCACATCCTCTCCAACATAAGTCATTACTGGTGTTTCTAATTTTAGCCATTCTGGCAGGGGTATGATGGTATCTCAAAGTTGTTTTGATTTGCATTTCCCTGATAGCTAAGGATGTGGAGCATTTTCTTTCAGCCTTTTTGATTTCCTCCATTGAGAATTCTTTCTTCAGTTCTGTACCCCATTTTTTAATAGGGTTATTTGGCGTTTTGTTGACTAGTTTCCCGAGTTCTTTGTGTATTTTGGAGATCAGCCCTTTGTCGGATAGAGGATTGGTGAAAATCTTTTCCCAGTCTGTGGGCTGCCGTTTGGTCTTGTTGACTGTGTCCTTTACCTTACAGAAGCTTCTAAGTTTGAAGAGGTCCCATTTATTAATTGTTTCTTTCAGTGTCTGTGCCCCTGGAGTTATGTTCAAGAAGCGGTCTCCTATAACAATTTGTTCAAGGGTACCTCCTACTTTCTCTTCTAAGAGGTTCAATGTGGCTGGATTGAAGTTGAGGTCTTTGATCCATTTGGACTTGAGTTTTGTGGATGGCGACAGACATGGGTCTATCTGCAGTCTTCTACACACCCTCATCCAATTATGCCAGCAACATTTGTTGAAGATGCTTTCCTCGCCCCATTGTATAATTTTTGCTGTTTTGTTGAAAATCAGGTGTTCATAGGTGCATGAATTAATATCAGGATTTTCAATTCGATTCCATTGGTCTACTTGTCTATTTTTATGCCAATACCAGGCTGTTTTCAGAACTATAGCTCTGTAGTAGAGGTTAAAGTCAGGAATGGTGATGCCTCCTGAAGTTCTTTTATTGTATAGGGTTGTTTTGGCTATCCTGGGTCTTTTGTTTTTCCATATACAGTTGATTATTATCCTTTCAAGGTTGGTGAAGAATTGTGGTGGGATTTTAATGGGGATTGCATTGAATCTGTAGATTGCTTTTGGTAAGATTGCCATTTTTACTATGTTAATCCTACCTAACCAAGAGCATGGGAGATCTTTCCATTTTCTGGTATCTTCTTTAATTTCTTTCTTTAGAGTCACAAAGTTCTCATTATATAGGTCTTTTACTTGTTTGGTAAGCGTTACACCAAGATACTTTATGTTGCTTGTGGCTATTGTAAGGGTGATGTTTCTCTGATTTCTTTCTCTGCCTCTTCGTCGTCTGAAAAAAATAGGGCAACTGATTTTTTGAGTTTATCTTGTATCCTGCTAGTTTGCTGAAGGTGTTTATCAGCTGTAGGAGTTCCCTGGTAGAGTTTATTGAGTCGCTTATGTAAACTATCATATCATCTGCAAATAGAGACAGTTTGACTTCTTCCTTTCCAATTTGGATCCCCTTGATCTCCTTTTGTTGTCTTATAGCATTAGCTAGAACTTCTAGTATGATATTGAAGAGATATGGAGAGAGAGGACAGCCTTGTCTTGTTCCTGATTTTAGAGAAATTGGCTTAAGTTTCTCTCGATTCAGTTTGATGTTGGCAGTTGGTTTGCTGTAAATTGCTCTTATTATATTTAGGTATGTTCCTGTTATCCCTGACCTCTCCAATACCTTTATCATGAAAGGGTGTTGGATTTTGTCAAAGGCTTTTTCCGCATCTAGGGAGATAATCCTATGGTTTTTCTTTTTCTGTTTGTTTATATGGTGGATCACGTTGATAGATTTTCGTATGTTAAACCATCCCTGCATTCCAGGTATGAAGCCTACTTGGTCATGGTGGATGATTTCTCTGATGTATTCTTGAATTCGGTTTGCCAGTGTTTTATTAAGTATTTTTGCATCGATGTTCATCAGGGATATTGGTCTGTAGTTTTCTTTCTTAGTTTTGTCTTTGTGAGGTTTGGGTACCAAAGTTATTGTGGCCTCATAAAAAGAGTTTGGCAATGAACCTTCTGTTTCTATCTTGTGGAACAGTTTGAGGAGTAGTGGTATTAGTTCTTCCTTGAATGTCTGGTAGAATTCTGCACTGAATCCATCTGGCCCTGGACTTTTTTTGGTTGGAAGGCTTTTGATGACTGCTTCTATTTCATTGAGGGTTATAGGTCTATTTAAGTTGTTTGTCTGTTCTTGATTTAATTTGTTAAGTGATACTTATCCAGAAACTTGTCCATTTCCTTTGACTTTTCAATTTTTGTGGAATACAGATTTTCAAAGTATGACCTGAAAATTGTCTGGATTTCCTCTGTGTCTGTTGTTATATTCCCCATTTCGTTTCTGATTTTGTTAATTTGCATGTTCTGTCTCTGCTTTTTCGTTAATTTGGATAAAGGTTTGTCTATCTTGTTGATTTTTTCAAAAAACCAACTCTTTGTTTCATTGATTTTTTTTGTATTGTTTTCCTGGTTTCTATTTTGTTGATTTCAGCCCTCAAGTTGATTATTTCCTGGCATCTACTCCTGCGGGGTGAATTCGCTTCTCTCTGTTCTAAGGTTTTCAGTTGGGCTGTTAATTCTCTTATGTGACTATCCTCTGTTTTCTTCATATGGGCACTTAGTGCAATGAACTTCCCTCGTAGCACTGCTTTCAAGGTGTCCCATAAGTTCGGTTATGTTGTATCCTCATTCTCGTTGAATATTAGAAAGTCTTTAATTTCTTTCTTTATTTCTTCTTTGACCCAGGAGTGGTGCAATTGCACATTGTTCAGTTTCCATGAGTTTGCAGGTTTTCTGCTATTTGTGTTGTTGCTGAATTCCAGTTTTAAAGCATGGTGGTTCGATAAGATACAGGGGACTATTCCTATTCTCTTGTATCTGTTGAGGTTTGTTATGTCTCCTAGTATGTGGTCGATTTTAGAGAAGGTTCCATGTGGAGCAGAGAAGAAGGTATATTCTTTTGTCTTTGGATGGAATGTTCTATAGATGTCTGTTAACCCCAATTGAGACATAACTTCTGTTAATTCTTTTGTTTCTTTGTTGAGTTTCTGATTTGTGGTCCTGTCTAGTGTTGAGAGTGGTGTATTGAAGTCTCCCACTATAAGTGTGTGAGGTTTTATATGAGCTTTGAGTTTTAGTAGTGTTTCTTTTACGAATGTGGGTGACTTTATATTAGGGGCATAGATGTTCAGAATTGAGACTTGTGTTGATGGATTTCTCCTGAGATGAATATGAAATGACCGTCTTCATCACTTTTGACTAATTTTGGTTTGAAGTCTAACTTGTTAGATATTAGGATAGCTACGCCTGCTTGCTTCTTATTTCCATTTGATTGGAAAATCTTTTCCCAACCCTTTACCCTGAGGTAATGTCTATCTTTGAAGCTAAGATGTGTTTCTTGTATGCAGCAGAAGGATGGATTCTGTCTTTGTATCCATTCTGTTAGCCTGTGTCTTTTTATAGGTGAGTTAAGACCATTAATGTTGAGGGTGAGTAAGGACCATTGATTGTTGATGCTTGTTTGATATAGGTTTGTTGTTGGCAGTGGTATTGTGAATATATTTGTTCTGCTTCACCCTTGGTTTCTGGTGTAGTTGGATTATCTGTTGCCTACGTTTTTGTGGGCGTAGTTACCTTCCTTGGGTTGGAATTTTCCTTCCAATACTTTCTGTAGGGCTGGATTTGTAGATACATATTGGGAAAATCTGTTTTTGTCATTAAATGCCTTGTTCTCTCCATCTATATTGATTGAGAGTTTTGCTGGATATAGTAGCCTAGGCTGGCATCCGTGTTCTCTTAATATTTTTAGAACATCTATCCAGGATCTTCTGGCCTTGAGGGTTTCCATGGAGAAGTCAGGTGTAATTTTGATAGGTCTGCCTTTATATGTTACCTGTCCTTTTTCCTTCACTGCTCTTAATATTCTTTCTTTATTCTGTATGGTAGGTGTTTTGATTATTATATGTCGAGGGGTCTTTTTTCTTTGGTCCAGCCTATTTGGGGTTCGGTATGCTTCTTGTACTTTCATGGGCACATCCTTCTTCAGATTTGGAAAGTTTTCTTCGATGATTTTGTTGAATATGTTTTTGGCACCTTTGAGCTGGGCTTCCTCACCTTCGTCTATGCCTATTATTCTTAGGTTTGGCCTTTTCATGGTGTCCCACATTTCCTGGATGTTTTGTGTTAAGGATTTGTTGGATTTATGGTTTTCTTGGTCGATGAATCTATTTCTTCTAGTTTATCTTCTGCGCCTGAGATTCTCTCTTCCATCTCTTGTATTCTATTGGTTATGCTTGTGTCCGTAGTTGTCGATTTTTTGCCCAGCTTTTCAATTTCCAGCATTCCTTCCGTTTGTGTTGTCTTTATTTTCTCAATTTCAGTTTTCAAGTCTTGAACCGTTTCCTTCACCTGGTTAATTGTTTTTTCTTGGCTTTCTGTACTTTCCTTAAGGAATTTGTTCATTTCTTCCACTTTTTTGTTTGTTTTTTCCTCCATTTCTTTAAGGGATTTTCTCACATCTTCTTTGAGGGCCTCTATCATTTTTGTGATGGTAATTTTTAAGTTGTACCCTTCTGCTTCCTCTGCTTTGTTGTTGTGTTCCATTCTAGTTGGTGTAGATTCCCTAGATTCTGGTGGTGTCATGTTTGTCTTTCTGTTGTTAGGTGTTCTCTTGTATTGCCTTCTTCAGATAGTTTCTTCCAGTAGGTGTTGGTGGTGTCTCTTCCCTCTCTCTATGGTACTTCCCTGATGGGCTTATGTGGGTCTGAGATTCAATATCTGTAGCTCTGTGTGGTCCAAGCTCTCTAGGAGGTTTCTCCGCAGACAGGGATCCAGGGATGGGGTCAAGGATGAGGATCCAGAAGAAGATGCCAGCAGGTACTCACAGTGGTCCTCTGGCCAATAGCTCTGGCCAATAGCTCTGGCCAATAGCTGGCGGAAGAGGATGAGGGCTGAGCTGGAACTTGAGAAGGTTTTGCAGGGTAGTGGGATCTCACTGGAAACTGGTGCTTTCCAGCTGAGACCTGGTTCTTTGGCAGAGGCCAGGATTTGGGGGTCAAGGATCTTGCCTGCAGGAACTCCGAGTGGACCTAAGCTATGTTTTTTTATGAAATGGGTAAACTGTCTTCCAAAGTGTATTATCTTGTCTTCCACGGACAGTAAATGGCTTTCTGTTGCCACACAGCCTCTCTAGTATTTGATGGTGTCAGTATTTGGGTTTTAGCCATGGGAACCATTGTGTGGTTGTAACACAGTTTTAATTTACATGAATAACCTTTCTTGTTGAGCATCTTTGCATATGCTTGTTTGCCATCTGTGTGTTTTCTTTGATGAACTGTTTGGTCAGAGCCTTTGCCCATTCTTCAAAATTTATTTTCATTACTTCTTTAAGATTTTCTTACAATTGTGTTTAGATAATTTTCACCCCCAGTCTTCCCTCAAGCTCCTCCCAGATTCACACCCCACTTCCTATCCCCTCCTAACTTCATGTCTTTTTTTTTTTTTTCCCCCTACTGTTTGAATAACTTCAGAGTCTGAACTGTGCTGCCAATAAATTACTCATGGGTATGGGGCCATGTACTGAAGTGTGATCAATCTACTAATAGCTGCACTTTGATGGCCTGGATGAGAACTGTGTGTCCCCCATAGTTTCACAGATTTGAACACTTGGTCTCCAGTCTGGGAGATTGTGGGAGGTGTAGCCTTGCTGGAGGAAGTGCATGACTCAGAAGCAGGCACTGAGAGTTCACAGTAGTGTTTCTCAACCTTCCTAATGCTGGCACCCTTTAATACAATTCCTCATGCTGTGGTGACCCCTGCCCATAACATTATTTAATTGCTACTTCATAACTGTAATTTTGCTACTGTTATAAATCATTAAATGTCTGATATGCAGGATCTCTGATGTACAACCAACTCCCCAAAGGGCCACGATCCAGATTGACAACCACCAGTTTATAGCCTTGTCCCTGGTGTAGTTCACTCTCTCTGCTTCCTGCCATGCCTGCTACTTCCTGCCATGAGTCTCCACCATGGTGGGCTTTTGTCTTTCTAGAACCTTAAACCAAAATAAACTCCTTGGTCATGGTGTTTTTATCACAGAACCAGAAAAGTAATACACACCCTTAAAGAGAACTGGTTCCTCCTACCTTAGAAGCCAGCAGCTGTCAGAAGGTTCTCAGAGGAGGGATCTCCTGAGCTCCTCCATCATGCTGATTGCCTGGTTCCTTCCTGTGGAAGGCAGTCTCAACTGCTGTGAGTTCACCAGGACAGTGGTCCTATCATGTCCAGAAGACATTGTCTCTGATCCTCCCGGACCCCTGGTTCTTAGAGCCTTTCAGCCTCCTCCTCTTCCACAATGGTCCCTGAGCCTGGGGGAAGGACAGTAGGGACTTTTGTGGCTGAGTGTGCCAGTGATACTTCACCTTTCTGCATTAAATGCCATCTACCACACAAGGAAACTCCTCTGAAGATCTGAATGCTGCACTAACTTGTTGATGTATAGAGACAGGAATTTAGAAGGCAGCTTATGCTATGTCCATTTAGCAAACAGTAGGCCCACTCCTGGAGACTGTGAGCTCTCCAACCATTGGTTCTTGTCCAAATTTATAGTACCATGCTTGAGTTTCCTCCTAAGGAGAAGGCCTTAAATTCAACCAGAAAGCAGTTAGTCACCCTACAAAATGCTTGTCACTGTTGTACCTGTGGGTATATCTTACCATATGGGTGCCAGAAATAAACTTGTATAGTCAGCCTTGGAAGCAAGCACCATCATCTCACTGTACAACCCTAGTGCTTGCCACTCACTGTAGCTTTGGAATTGTATAATCATAAGGTTTTGGCAATGGTGGAAAGGAATGATTATTTAAGTGCATAAGAACACATACTTATTTATTGTACTGAGGATTGAACACAGGGCCTCACACATGCTAGGCAAGTACTCTACCACTGAGCTGTAAACCCAGCCCCAGCAAGGATGCGTTCTGTTTACCTGGGAAAAGAATCACTAAGTCTGGAGAGTTCCTTAGATTAGTCAACTGCAGGTGAATTTTGTGTGTAAATGGTAGCCAAATCTGCCCATTTTATTGCTCAGTAACTCAGTAAAAGATAACAATAGCAAAACACACACACACACACACACACAGAGAGAGAGAGAGAGTTAGTTCAGGGCTTTGGAAATTTGTCATTCAAGTCATCCTGTGACTCCAGAAGCAGTAGCACATGTAAGTCATTCAGTGCTCCATATGTTCTAGAAATCGTGTTATCTGTCTCTCTTAGGGAGAGACATGGATAGAAGTGGGTTTGGTTTATCCAAATCAGCTTAGATGGAGAACAGTCATAAACTGTTACTGTGTGTCTGTGGGCATGCTGCTTTACATGGGGGAGTATACTTTCTTATTGAAAGTTAGAAAGAGCCTCTTGACAGGAATATTCTAGATGGAGTTCTTAGGAAGTAGGTAGTTAACCTCCCACAACTTTTGGCCACCTAGTGTGCCCTCTAAATTGGAGATTCTTTGGTTCAGCACAGAGAAAAGGCATTTCAGTTTTCAAATGTTTACAATGTTGTAAACAGAGTAAGAATGTCTAAGGGGAATTTATTTACAATGTAGTTCTTGGACCCTGCACTGGATACTCTGTTTCTGTTTGTGTGGTTGGTTCTCTGAATTATTGGATGACAAAGATCTTCAGTTACCTAATTGTCCTTTACCATGAAATTTCATGGAAAGGTAACTTGAACATGTTAGGGATGCTGACTAACCTGTGACTGCTTGTACATCTCTCCTCTATGCGTTAGGTGTGTTTATTGTGGCTGCTAAGCGAACACCCTTTGGAGCTTATGGAGGTCTTCTCAAGGACTTCTCTGCTACTGACTTGACTGAATTTGCTGCCAAGGCTGCCCTGGCTGCTGGCAAAGTCCCACCAGAAACCATTGACAGTGTCATCGTGGGCAATGTCATGCAGGTTAGTGGGGATGGGTAGATATTCATGTCTGTTTCTATCTTTGGTCATTTTCTGGGAATAATTCCTTTACTGTGTCAGCATGATGACACAATAATAGTTATCAGTGTTTGACATTTGTAACCTTGCTCACCCTCTGACTGTAAGAGCAATAGCAGATATAACACACCACATGTCCCATCTGAGTTGGAACACATTTCAATGCTGCTTTTTGTCCTTTATGTATGTATGCTTCCCTATTTGTGTATATGTACACTACATGTGTATCTTGTGGCCATGGGGATCGGGAGAGGGCATCAGATCCCTTGGAACTAGAGTTAATGACAGTTGTGAGATACCCTGCATGTCTGGAAACAGGCCGGGATCTGAGAGACCAATCCTAATAGCTGAGCCTCTCTCCAGCCCTGGCTCAGTATTTCTTTGAAAGCAGTCACTAGGTTTAGGAGAAGTAAGTTCACTTTCTCCATGTACTGCTAAAGGAAATACACCTGTCATTTTCCCATCACTAAGTCAAAAATGCCTGGGATGTCAACTTGGAGGAGAAAAGGACTGCTTTGATTCATGTTTTCAGAGGTTTCTGTTCATAGTCATTTGCCTCTCTAGTTTTCAGCCAGGGCCACAAAACTCAAGAGAGGAGTGTGTGCTGGAGAAGCAAAGAGAGAGGGATAGAGGGTCAGGGCTCTAATCTGCTCTAGGAGGGCATTCCCCCAATGACTGATTCCCTCTCACTGGCCCTCCCTCCTAAAGGAGCCACCACCCATGAGTGCCATCTGCTGGGCCTTTCACAGACACCTCTTGGGGGATATTCTAGATCCTATTTACAGCATGAATGAGTAGGTCCAAGCAATGTAATGCACCTGGCATAATCTCTTACACCTTCTAGGAAATGGTCAGGATTTCTTGTGGAAATGAGCAGCCTCCTTACCCTCTATCTTGGCATGCATCATCTACAAAGTAGATCATCCATATGAAGATGACTGAAAGTTATGTGCACCTTTAAAGTATACAGCCATTTACTGGTTGCCTAGTGTCCTAGTTAGGGTTCTGTTGCTGTGAAGAGACACCATAACCATGGCAACTCTTATAAAGAAAAACATTTAATTGGGGCCAAGTTACATTTCAGAGGGACTAGTCCATTGTTGTTATGACGGAAAGCATTGTAGCATGCAGGCAGACATAGTGCTGGAGAGTTATCTAAGAGTTCTACATCTGGATCAGCAGGCAGCAGGAAGAGAGAGTGGCAGGGGCCTGGCTGTATATTTCTAAGATGCTCTAGCCGTTGTGACAAATACCTGATCAACTTAAAGTGGAAGGATTTTTCTTTCTTTTTGTTTTTTTGAGACAGGATCTCTTTAATATAGCCCTGGTTGTCCTGGAACTCACTGTGTAGAACAGCCTGTCCTCAGGCTCACAGAGATCCACCTCCTCTGCTTGGATTAGAAGTATGCACCATTACGGCTGACTGGAAGGATGTCTTTTGGATCATACTTTCAAAGGCCATGGCCCATACTGAGCTGACTCCATTGCTTTCTGCTTTCAAGACTATGGCTGAAGGAAGTGGTAAAGGAAAGTTGGTCATCTCATGGAAGCCAGGAAGTAAAAAGAGGAAGAGGAAGTGGAAAAGTAACCCACTTCCTCCAGCCAGACCCTACCTACCAAAGTTTCCACTCCCCCCTGTCCACCCACAATAAGCTTTGGCATACAAGCTTTGTGTGCACACAGAGGCATTTAATGTGCAAACCATATCAGATGCCAATGATGTGAGCTCTACCAAATCAGAACAATGGTGGAGACAGAGGTGCAAGGCCTTGGATTTAAACTCTTCTCTGTCCATCCATCATTGTACATCTTCAGAGGCAGAAAAGTCAATGCCATTTTATATTTCAATTTTGCCTATTGAGACTAATCTATTTTAATAATTAATCCTTAATATTAGTTCCCCTTCCTTCTTTTTTTGGCAGGGGGTTGTTGCTACTGATCAAAGAGAATATTAGGATAGAAATAAAGTTGAAATAAACTACATTTGGTTTGAGGTTTTTCTAGAATTTACTTCAGGAAGATATTTTCCTTCTAAAATCCAACTGTTGTTCCCCAGTGTTGGTGGAATCTCTCGTGTTCCTAGGAAGTTACAATAAGTAGTGTCAGCTTCACTGATAAATAATATCAGTTCATTAATAGTGTCAGTGATAAATAGTATCAGTTAATTGATAAATACTATCATTGTGTTTGAGCTTCTGTTCCTAAAGTCAGCATTTTCCCTCCCTGGCACTAGGGTAGAAACTCCGGACTCACATGTGCTAAGTGAGTGCTCTACTACTGAGACATTTTTTCACAAGATCTCACTAATTACACACTTACTGTGTAGCTCAGCCTGGTCTTGAACTTGCACTCCCTCTACCTCAGCCTCCTGAGTTAGATTATAGGCTTATACCACCAGGCCCACGTCTCTCTTTTATTGCTCTATCACTCAATTTGACAAGGCAGCCTAGCACAATCATGCGTTGAATACCAACTTCCAAACATCTACTTCTGTGTTCGCCCTCTTACACCAAGCTTTTCCAACAGTCCTAGTGTCTCAGTATTCAAACTGACGTCAAAGCCATTCTGTAAGGGCTCTTGGAGAAAATCTAACAAAAAGGAAAGTGATTGTCAAAAACAGCAGCCTAAGTTGATGTCTGGTGTCTGTGCATCATGCAGGAGGGCTACACTAGAACACACAGAGGCAGGACTGTATTAGCACATTTATAAAGAATTAGTCTTTGTTCAGTTGACCTAACTGTTCAATCAAAATGACTGCCCCCACCTCACAAAAGGCATGCAAAATGCATGCACTTGCAGATGACTCTTCCCACATGAAGAACACAGGGGTGGCGGCATCAGAGCCCAGTGCTGCCTGGAAATCTTAGAGTCCATGCTCCAATCCAGGCCTCCTGACCTCCTACCCAGTATTCTTTCTATCAACCTCAAATTACTGCATGTATTTTTCTTCTTTAAAAAAAAATCCTCTCCAAGGAGCAGATACAGGGTGCAGTGTGAGGGGGGGGGGCAGGGGGCATGTAGGAGGAGGAGAGGAGGGAAGGAGAACTGGAATTGGAATATAAAAATAAATTAATAAGTTTTTTAAAATCCTATTTTAGGAGCTGGGGAGATTGCTCGGTGGGTAAAGTGCCTGCCAGAGTTTTGATCCCCAGTACCTATGGAAGTGGTAGGTGAGGCAGAAATGGGATACCCTGAGCAAACTGGCTACCTAGGCTAGACATATCAGCAAGCTCTATATTTAAGAAAAAAAAAAAATACCATCTCAGTAGACAAGGTGAACATTGATTGTGGAAGATACATACCCAAGGTCAAGTCTGGTCTCTACGTGAGTACACATGTACACACACACACACACACACACACACACACACACACACACACCCAAGGTCAAGTCTGGTCTCTACGTGAGTACACATGTACACACACACACACACACACACACACACACACACACACACACACCCAAGGTCAAGTCTGGTCTCTACGTGAGTACACATGTACACACACACACACACACACACACACTTGCAAACATACATGCACACACCTGCACATATACCACACATATATACATATTCAAATCAACTATTTTACCAATAGGTAAATGCACACAATAAAATATTTTAAGAGAAATAACTACAAACAGACCCAGGGGAAAGAATATCAGTTGGTTAAACTACATTCAGTGGCATTGATTTGTAAAGTAAGTTCATTTCCCCTAAATGATGAAATAGTCAGCATATTGGCTGATGCTATATTATGATTTCCTTCCCCTTCCACCCTACATTCTAAACCACTAACACATGAGTGTTGCAGGAGATTTGATCACACTGTCACTGTGAACCTCTAGCTTGTGTTATTTACTGGGAAAACTTGTTTCTAGTTGTGGTGTGACTCAGCACCAGCACACACTTTTAATCTAAGACCTGTCTGCTTGAGTACTGTAAACACCATGGGTCAAGAGGCAGAGGAAACACCAGTTGACAGGAAGTTAATATAGGATTTTTTAAGGAAAAACCATAGAAATAGAGTCAAGGGAATGGATAGAGCAATTCACCGGAAGTAGAAGGGAAAGACATTCATTTTGGGGGGGTTCTGGGGTGATGGTAGAGAAGGAAGGTCAACTGGGTGCTTTCTCTGCCTCTCTGAGCAAGCAGGCTTTGACCCCAGCATCTGGCTCCACAGACTTTATTTAAAAAACAAACAAACAAACAAAAAACCAAACAATTGAGATTTTGTTAACAACAATGCTTAAGTGTGCAATATTTGTTGAATTTAATTTGAAAATTAAAAAATTGAAGAACAGTATAGTGAACATCCTAAAAACTCTACTCTTATGGACCAGTTCTTTATGGTTTTTACATTTATTTAATCTTTTCCTATAATAAAAAGCAATCAAATACTCATCTTATTCATCTATCTCTACCCTAAATTGCACTTCTCAACTGATTTCACAGTAGAGTTATTTAGATGCATTGAATAGTAACTGCTGGGCCACCCTCCAGCTGTAGCTTGAGTTCTAATTGGTTTTACTAATAAAAACCCAGAGTCAGATATTAGGGGGGAAAGCTGACAGATCAGAGAAGCAGAACAGCAAGACCCTAGAGTTATTAGCACCACAAGATCCTCAGACTGAAAAAGGGTGAGCTCCTCTCTCTACCTCTCTATTGCTGGGATTAAAGACATGAGCCTCCTAAGTACTGGGATCAAAGGCATGACGTCCCAAGTGCTGGGATAAAAGGTGTGTGTCACAACTACCTGGCTTCGGGTTAACTAGTGGCTAGCTCTGCACTCTGATCTCCAGGCAAGCTTTATTTGTTAAAGTACAAACAAATTATCACCTCATCCAGCCTTTCCAATCAGGAGCTTAAATACAGTAATGCTAGCAAAGGTTCTGAATCTTACTAGCATATAGCTAAGGTTGAAAAGCATATTCTCTGATATAACCTCTGTGGTTTATAATTGTTAGAAATTGTTATGAATTTCCATCTTACATTGGAGGACTTAATATGTGAATTTCCTAAGTAGAAGAAAAACTTAGTACGTTTAAAATTCAGTTGTCTAAAAAAACAAATTAATAATGAATGGTTGCAGAATATTACATTACAGATGTTTCTGATGGCTGTGAACTGTATGCTTAAGAATGAACAAGATAATGCATTTTACCACAATAAAACAATAGAAAACACTATTGACTGAGTTATAGTATTTATTAAAATCATGTATATAGTCTCTGCATATATTTTTTCTCCCTGGATCCATAGTTTATAGATGACCAGCATTTCATATCTTTTTTTCTTTTATTATTGTTACTGCCTTTCCTATAAAGTGACTTATTTTTCTTGTTCAGAGTTCTTCAGATGCGGCGTACCTGGCAAGGCATGTGGGCTTGCGAGTGGGAGTCCCAAAAGAGATTGGAGCCCTCACCCTCAATAGGCTCTGTGGCTCTGGTTTCCAATCCATCCTGAGTGGATGTCAGGTATGGGCTGCCCTTTCTTCCTCTATAAACACAGTGACAGTTACTTGAATAACTGCTCCCCCTCAATAGGGCATTGTAGCTTTTGATTTCTCACTGCTCCAGGTAACTGACATAGTCATAGTTTGATGGGTAAGTTATCTTCACATTGGTCTCTATGACAACACACTTTAAATCCTGGTCCCTACTCCTCCAGCGTTAACTTTAAGCACAATGCCATCCTCTTAGAGGCATGTTGCTTACATCTTTTCAGAGAGATGGAAACTGGAAGAATGAAATGGACCCCTTTATGAACCCTCTACTTTACCAGTTCCATTAATAAGACCTTTTTTTCTTTTCAATTTGTATGACTTTTAAATAGATGTGTCCTTTATTATCTGTTATATATCTAAGCTGGAGATAAGTATCCCTGTGGGTTTCCCAGATTAATAATGAAATAAGAATTACTGTTCTTAGAACAGGGTGTGTCTTGCATCTTTATAATCTCAGAGTTTAGGAGGCTGAGTCGAAGGCTTGCCACCCCTCCCAGGCCAGGGTGAGCTACAGAATGAGACTCTGTCTCTAAAAACAGACTAGTCTAGGGTATATTACTCTGGCACATACTATTGAGGTCTGTTCACTTCCCCCTAGATGTGGGGAATAGCTTTTCACCGACTTGAAACATTTCTTTTCAGGTCACTGCAAAGGAAGACACAATATTTGTTTGAATCACCACTAATTTATAGAATTCTTTATTTCTCAGTTTGTACTCTGGATAGCATAGAAGGACTTTTGTTGTTGGTGGTTTTTTTTTAAAACAGGAAATCTGTGTCAAAGATGCCGAAGTTGTCCTGTGTGGAGGAACAGAGAGCATGAGCCAGGCCCCCTACTGTGTCAGAAATGTGCGATTTGGAACCAAATTTGGATTAGATCTCAAGGTTTGCATTAAATGTTTTTAATGACTTCTTCTACTAGTTATATAAGTAATGTTAATAGCCTTCTTAAGGGAGAAAAAAAAAACTAATTTTGAACCCAATTTTGTTCATGGAATACTGCCAAGATTTGTATGATTTAAATTTTACAGGCTACTTCAAAACTTGTTCGAATCTACATGGGGTTATAATTCTCATATGGAAGAAATCGTAGGGAAAGGTGGGGCAGGGAAGAGAGAAGTAGATTAATAAGTAATCTGGGGAACTAGATTGTTGTCATGGTTATGGGAGTTGTGGAGCAATGTCCATTGAATAGGTGTCTTCATCACAAAAAGTGCTGTGTCTGAATACATCTATTGATCCAGACTGTCTAGGAAAAACCTGATCCTTCACCTCTGACAGCTATCCCATAATAGCATCTGGGATAAAGAATGATAGTTCATTGCCCTGCTCTTAAGGTAGCATTCTCTATCTCTTAGCACTTTCCAGGGGCTGGTGAGACAGCTTAGTGATAAGGGTGCCTGCTTTGCAAGCATGAGGACCTGAGGGCAAGTCCCCAGCACCCACGTAAAAAGCTGGACATGGCTGCAAGTATCTTTAACCCTGGTATCGGGAAATGGAGATGTTGTGCCTACCAGGAATCCTCTCAACCTCCAAGGAAGTGACTCCTGACTGCAAAAACCAAAGATTTTTTATTGCTAAGAACCAAACAAGCTAGGACCTCACTCTATCCAAAGAGTAAGGTTCCTGCTTAGAATTGCAAAGCATTAGGGGGAAGGGGAAAGGGAGGCTTGAGACCGCAAGTCTCAACTCACAAGGTTTCCAAGGTTACAGAGATTTTACCGAATACATTTCTTCACAAGGTTGGCAGGCTCAGTGGCCTTGTTCTCAAGATAAAGGGGCAAGGAGGATGCTGGTGGTGGGCTCTGCTTTCTTCTTTATCTCCTGAGAGCAGTGGGCTCTGTACTCTGCAGTCAGGGAGTTATCTTCTGGAAGAAATTCTTGTCCTCTCTAGTTTTCCCTTCTTGCCATAAGCCCTAATTTTATGCCTTTTAGTTATTAATTTTTCCATCACAGAGAAAGGCAGATCCCAGGAATACTCTGGCAAGCCAGTGTCTCTAAAAGAGAGGGCCTGCACTTCAGTGGGAGAACCTGTCTTAAAGGCATAAAATAATGAGCAGTAAAGAAGCCACCTGAAGGCCTCTCTGTACGTGCACACACACCCTCACATTCACGCATACACAACACACACACATATACACACACTAAATAATATAAATAAATAAGAAATGGCCTTTTGGGACCTAAGGAATGAGACTTAAAAAACATGAGCATTTCAGACACAGGATGTACATAAAATCTCTGCAGAGACAGCTGAACACAGGGATTGTGGGCAGCAAGTGGAATGTCCTTCTCAGATCTCTCTGATGAGATCTTTTCTGTTCCTCAGCAACTCCATGCCTGGTTCTTCTTAGTCTAGTAATAACAAACAGAGCCAGCTGCATCTGTCACCAAAGGCCTGGGATGGAAAAGCTACACACATGTGCTCTTCCCTCCAGAACATGTGACAGCTTACTTAAAGGGGCTGCAGAAAAACCCTATATAAGCCAAGTGTTGGGTTTCTCACCAAAGGATACACTTGGGATTGTGGGGTAAACTCCTGTTGTACATTTAGAGTTGTATATATAGAGTGGCATAAAATGAACATTTGGAAGACATTGGATATTCTTTTTTAAATACTAGACTTTCTTAATGTTTCAAATGTGAATAGGAATAATAAATGCAATTTATATATGTGTGTGTGTGTCTATATCTATATGTAGATATAGACATAGATATCTGCCATGTTCCTTCCAAAGATGGCAGTTAACACAGCACTGCCTCACTGTCTTTATAGCTGGAAGATACTTTGTGGGCAGGATTAACGGATCAGCATGTTAAGCTCGCCATGGGAATGACTGCAGAGAACCTTGCTGCAAAACACAACATAAGCAGAGAAGACTGTGACAGATATGCACTGCAGTCCCAGCAGAGGTGGAAAGCCGGTTGGTATAGAGATGAGAGTGTAGGGGAGGTTTTATCCTGAAGGTTGTAGTGACCGTACAGTGATGTATTTTTAAAACTCGTACCTTTGGAAATCACATATTTTTGTTGTTTCTTTTGGTTTTGGATGATCAGGTAATTGAAAGTTTCACATGGAATTTCTCTTGTATAATAAGGTAATGCTACTTTTAAAAGCAGTATTGAGGGCTGAAGAGATGGGTTAGTAGTTAAGAGCACTAGCTGCTCTTGCAGAGAACTCGTGTTCGGTTCCCAGCACCCACATAGCAGCTCACAATTGAATGTAGCTACAGTTCCAGAGGATCCAGTATCTTCTCCTGGCCTCTGTGGGCACTCCATACATGGGGCACACATCCATCCATACAGGCAGAACACATTCACATAAAGTAAATTTTTAAAGCCTTTTTTAAGTGGTATCTGGGGGTGCTGAAGAGATAGCTTGGTTATTAAGATATGTTCACTGCACTTGTAGAAGACCCAGAGTCAGCTCCCAGCACTCACGTTACTTGGCTCACAACTGCACACAACTCAGGTTTCTATGGACCTGATGCCCTTTGGCCTCCATGGGTACCTCTGATACATATAATCTCACCCAGGCACACATATACTCAGATAAGTAATAAATTAATAACTAAAGCTAATAAGAGGGAAAGTGGGATGTCACTTGGCCTAATCTGAAAATGGGGATTTTGTCCTGAACTGGTCTGGTTTTCCACAGAACACACTGAGGTATGTGGTTGTTTCCACCAGAAGGAACTACTTACTATAGCAGTGGGGGCATGGTTTTGTTTTGGGGTTTTTGTTTGTTTCATTTTGTTTACCAACTATAAAATGATATCAAGAATAAAGTAGCCAGGCATGGAGGTATGCACCTTAAATTCCAGTTCTCTGTGAGTTCCAGGCTAACCTGATTTTTATAGCAATTTCCAGGCAATCCACCTATAAAATAGAGATGATAAATCTAACCTTCCTGTTTCTCAGGCAGATAAGGGGAGGAGTTTTGTTTGTTTGTGTTTTCCAACTGAAATATGATATCAGAGTTCAGATGAAGGGCTGTCAAGAGACTCCATGGGTGGGAGTGTTGATACACAAGCATGATAACCTGAATTTGAAAACTCAGCTCTCACATAAAGCTGAACACGGCCATACTCCAGCATCGGAAGCAGAGACATGGATGCTAGGAGCTAACTGGCTGGCCAGGCTAGCAAAAACAGTGGGCTTCATGTTCAGGGACACTCTCTCTAAAGGGAACAAGGCAGAGAGTGAGAGCAGGGTACCAGGATACCTCAGGTCTCTGTGCAAACATGTGTTGTGTACACAGGGATATATCACACACACACACACACACACACACACACACACACACACACATTAAAATGGGTTTTTTTTCCTGACCAACTCTATTGCTGAAGTGATAGATGACTCCAGTCCATTCTAATCCATGGAGATTCAAAATAATACATTGTTTTACATATAATAGCATCAGTTACAGCTGTTACAATCTCTTCAGGTTATCATTGTCTCAGCCATCAGTTTCTTGGTGGCATAGGCAACTTGGTAAAGTTTACTTTTTTTCACCCAAAATGTTGGATGTATTTTTTTAAAAATTTTTATATTATTTGTGAATAAGTATGAGTGTTCTGCATTTATACCTGCATGCCAGAAGAAGGCATCAAATCTTACTATAAATGTTGCTGGAAATTGAACTTAGGACCTCTGTAAGAGCAGGCGGTGATGTTAACCACTGAGCCATCTCTCCAGCCCAAGTTAGATGTACTTAGTACTATTGGGTCTGTATCTAACACAGCTATCAGTTTAGCATCTCATAATAGAAAAAACATTTAATTAAAAAAAAAAAAAGAGTAGGAGCTCAGGATATGTCTGTAAAGTACTTGCAAGCATGAGGACCTGAGTTCAAATCCCAAGAACCCACATAAGTTGGGCATGGTAACACCATCTGTGGTCCTCATGTTCCCAGTGAAAAATGGAAGGCAGAGAGAGGAGAATCCCCAAAAGCTCATGTACTAGCTGGTCTGGTGTACACCAAGGAGCAACAACAGTAACACAAAGAGACTGTTCCTCCAGCATTGTGGGAGGTGTGGTCCAGCACCCAAGGCTGTTCCTTGACCTACACACACACACACACACACACACACACACACACACACACACCATGCACACCCCTACACTACACACCCTGAACGATAATTTCAAAAAGGTGCAGACTTACTGTGTATACTCCTGAGGGTATATTAAATCCCATTGAGCAAGTGGAGCAGGCGTTAAGTTGACAGATGTGGTTCCCCTGGCTTCTCCTCCTTTTGGAGTTTTCACTCTGATGATAGTCTTTTGCTCTTTCAGCTAACGATGCTGGCTACTTTAATGAGGAAATGGTACCCATTGAGGTGAAGACAAGGAAAGGAAAGCAGATGATGCAAGTGGATGAGCATGCTCGGCCACAAACAACCCTGGAACAATTGCAAAAGCTCCCTCCAGTGTTCAAGAAAGAAGGCACTGTCACTGCAGGGAATGCCTCGGTGTGTCACAGCATTGACTTATGTTCTTGCCAAGTGATTCTCAAGTGTCTCTTCTAGATATGTCTAGAAACTTTCTAACCCTTAGTTGTTTAACTTAGACTGGTATGTTCATATTTTGTTAATTTGAGTTTTCATGGTCTAACACAAAACCTGAAGCCAGGGACATATATAATCTGATTTCTTCGTCTTTTTAGTATGTTAAAAGGAGATCCACCTGGTTTATGATGGTACCTCATACCTTTTCTCTTTCACATAATAATTTATCAGATTTCTTTTTATATCTACACATATCTGATGTTAAGATATTTTTTTTTTTTTGCATTCCTTCCTGTTGCCCTTTGGTCAAGTTTTACTCCTCCCTTAAAGGCTCTCTGAAGTCCCACAGGGTCCTAAGTACTTCCCACTGGCATCCCACACATTGTCAGTGCTTCCTAGCCCTAATTCTACTCTGTGGTCTATAACACCATTAGCTGGAGCATTAAGTCACTTCTTTTACTGGTTTTGTTTTTAACCTGTTGCTTTTGTTTTTAAGGGGGTCTCTGATGGTGCTGGAGCTGTAATCATAGCTAGTGAAGATGCTGTCAAAAAACATAATTTCACACCACTGGCCAGAGTTGTGAGCTACTTTGTGTCTGGATGCGATCCCAGTATCATGGGTATTGGTGAGTTTATCATGAAAACTGTTCTTTTCTCTTACCAGAGTTAGGTTTGTTTGGGCTTTCAGAATCTTGGAAAGGCAACCAAATCAAGATTCCTGGTGAAATCACTTAGGTCATCTTTATGGAAACTGTGGAAACTGTCCTACATATAGCAGGGCAACCAAGACCATGCAATCCCTCTGTGGGCAGCATTCCTGGCATGCTGTCTGTCCGGGGTATTTAAAAGTCATCCCACAGAGAAGCTAGAGGGAGTGCCATGAAATGCATACTGCTTTTGCAGATCCAAATTCAGTTTACAGCATCCACATCAGGTGGCTCACAGCTGCCTGAAATTCCAGCTCCAGAGGTATCTGATTGTCCTGGCCTCCATGGGCGTTCTACACACATGCGCGTGCACAGACACACACACACACACACACACACACACACACACACACACAAATACAGAAAGAGAGAGTACACTTAACTTAAAATTATAGGAATACATTTTAAAAATCAACATAGAAAATAATAGAGGGGCCTGGAGTTGTAGCTTAGTGGCAGAGCCCTTTCATAGCAGGTGTAAGACTTTGGGTTTGGTCCCCAGCACCATGGGAAAGGAAGGAAACAGAATTACTCAGTTACATCACGATGTAGAGAAGCCTGCTCAGGGAGCCAGTACCACAGCTCCACAGTCACTAGTGGGTCTCACTCAGTCTTCTCTTACAACTTACAATGAGTGTAGTTCCACACCAGAAAAAAGCACACTTCTCTTTCTGGAAGTCACCATTAGGCTGGCAATGTCCCCTGGCTCTGCCCAGGCTTCTCAGCAAATCGAACTATTTAGGCAGGTGTCAGGTGACAGGCACTAATGGGGGAGAGGAGATGTGAAATTGTTGATATTTTTCAGGCCCAGTCTAATTTTATTAATTAGAAATGGGACAGAGGATATATGAGCACTCAGGAAGCAGAGGCAGGAGGATTGCAAGTTCCAGTCTGGCCAGTGTTATATAGCAAGACCCATCTCAAAAAAAAAAAAGAAAAAAAGAAAAGAAAAAAAGGGAGAGAAAGGAAAGAAGAGAAGAGAAAAACAAAAACTGCTTTTTACTAAGTACACTAGACACAGAGGCAAATTTTTAAAATTAGTTCATTCTGTGTATGTGTGTACACAGGCACATGTATACACACAAATCATTGCCTGTATGTCAAGGTCAGAGGACAACTTTCAAAAGTCGTCTCTCTTTATGTATTCCGCTTTTATGTTTTCTGGAGATCTAACACAAGCCATCAGCCTTGGTGGCAAGCACTGTCATCCACCGAGCCATCTCACTGGCCCCAGTGAGGAGAGGTTTAGTCTTTCTTATCCGGCACCTTTAAGGAAACAAGAGGCCAATTAGGTGCTCACTGCAGAGACTGGTGCTCTGCATCCCACCCTCCATCCTCTCCTAAGGAAAAGGCTTCTGTACAGTGTAGACTTCAGATTCTTAGCAGACCAGAGTTTTCTGTGAGATTGGGCCTTTTGACTGCTTAGTTTGGTTTTTAAGATGGCTGTGAAGACAGGAGGATGGTAATGTTGTTGCCATGTCAGAGCTGCAGGTCCCCGTAGGTGACACTGTGACTGCTGCCTGGGATTGAGTCAGCTCCCAGCTATCCTGGCAGCCTAAGCCTTCAGACAAGGCTTCCCTCCATGAAGAATTACTAGGAAACGAGCCTGGCATGCTCATACCTTTTCACCTTCCATAAAAATGTCAGCAACTGCAGAAAATTTGACACTACTAAAGTCAGGATTTTTTTTTTTTTATGTTATGGACTTAAAAGCTACAATGATTTAAAAAAAAAAAAAAGTTTCTACTTTGGAAATAGAAGGAAACCCTGAGAAATGAAATCTCTAGAGTGAAATGGCTTTCATCTTATCACACCATCCGAACTGGTTCCTACCCCAATTGGTCCTCTGGGGGGTTTTGTTTCAATAGGTCTATAACCTGAGGTGGGCGTTTCTGCTTTTGATTTCTGAGCCCTTGAGTACTTTGATGAGCTATCAAATTTCTGTGGTTTCAACCAGTAGTTCTTTTATAGTTGTTTTCCAGTTGAACTCATTTAATGGGGGTTGGTGGATTAGCAGTAACTGGTGAGCAAAGGTAAAGCTTCAAATGCTAGGCCTGGATGCTTGAGTGGAACTTTCCATGCCAAGGACCCCTCAGTGTCTGGTGCCTGTGTCACTTGCAAGCTTGTCTGTCCCATCAGGTGGGATTAAACATGGTAACTCAATGACCTGCTGGGTGTGATAAGCAAGAACAGGTAGTGTTTCTAGTAGGGCTGGCTTGGCAGTCTGTGCAAACAGTAGTTCCTCAGTTCTGCAGGCTCCTAACATGTAGCCATTCACATCTCTGCAGAATAGCTGTCACCAGGGAAAAGGAAGACCCAGGACTTGGCAGGACTAGTAGCTTCGCAAGGGAGCACAAAACTGTATGAATACACTGCTGTGGATCATGTGTGGGGTACAGTGGTGGGGTGTGGACTGTGTGTGGGGTGCAGTGGTGGGGTGTGGACTGTGGGGTGCAGTGGTGGGGTGTGGACTGTGTGTGGGGTGCAGTGGTGGGGTGTGGACTGTGTGTGGGGTGCAGTGGTGGGGTGTGGACTGTGTGTGGGGTGCAGTGGTGGGGTGTGGACTGTGTGGGGTACAGTGGTGGGGTGTGGACTGTGTGTGGGGTGCAGTGGTGGGGTGTGGACTGTGTGTGGGGTGCAGTGGTGGGGTGTGGACTGTGTGTGGGATACAGTGGTGGGGTGTGGACTGTGTGTGGGGTGCAGTGGTGGGGTGTAGACTGTGTGTGGGGTAAGTGGTGGGGTGTGGACTGTGTGTGGGGGTGCAGTGGTGGGGTGTGGACTGTGTGGGGTACAGTGGTGGGGTGTGGACTGTGTGTGGGGTGCAGTGGTGGGGTGTGGACTGTGTGTGGGGTACAGTGGTGGGGTGTGGACTGTGTGTGGGGTGCAGTGGTGGGGTGTGGACTGTGTGTGGGGTGCAGTGGTGGGGTGTGGACTGTGTGTGGGGTAAGTGGTGGGGTGTGGACTGTGTGTGGGGTGCAGTGGTGGGGTGTGGACTGTGTGGGGTAAGTGGTGGGGTGTGGACTGTGTGTGGGGTACAGTGGTGGGGTGTGGACTGTGGGGTGCAGTGGTGGGGTGTGGACTGTGTGGGGTAAGTGGTGGGGTGTGGACTGTGTGTGGGGTAAGTGGTGGGGTGTGGACTGTGGGGTAAGTGGTGGGGTGTGGACTGTGGGGTAAGTGGTGGGGTGTGGACTGTGTGGGGTGCAGTGGTGGGGTGTGGACTGTGTGTGTAGTGTGGAAGCTCATTTAGCTGAATGGAGCAACTTTAGCTTTAACTTTATTTGACGTCATTTTTATAAATGGTTTCAGTGTTTAAGAAGGTCAGGGGGCTGGAGAGATGGCTCAGAGCTTAAGACAACTGACTGTTCTTCCAAAGGAGCTGGGTTTAATTCCCAGCACCCACATGGTAGCTCACAATCATCTGTAACTCCAGTTCCAGGGCATCTGGTGCCCTCTTCTGGCCTCTTGGCATCAGGCACACACATGATGCACAGACATACATGCAGGCAAAACAACCATATATGTAAACTAAAAAAGAAGACAAAGGTCAGAGGATGGAGAGATGGGTCAGTGGTTAAGGGCATGTACTGGTCTTACAGTACCCAAGATCAGTTTCCACATCCACATCAGGGACTCATAGCTGTCTGTCAGTCCAGCTCTGTGAAGATCCCATGCCTCCGGCCTCTGAGTGCTGCATTTGTGTGCATAAACACACACTCAGACACTCACATATACATATAATTTAAAAAATTTAAGAAGACAAAAGTTACCCCATTCAAAGATGTTCTTAAAAGATTTATTTGTTATTTTTATTTTATGTGTATGGATATTTTGCCTGCATGTATGTCTCTCGTCTGTGGAGGTCAGAAGAGGGTGTTAGATCCCCTGGAGTTGGAGTTATGAGCAGTTGTGAGCCAACATATGTGTGTTGGGACCTGAACAGGGCTCCTCTGCAGGAGCAATAAATGCTTAACCACTGAACCATCACTCCAGCCCCTCAGAGAATGATTTAATTAACTCTAAAACCCTCAAAGAGTCTCGAGTCCCACATCTTTCAATGGTAAGAACTAGAAATAAGGTCTTTTTTGTGTAAGGATGTAAGCCTTCCTGGGTCTCAGTAAATAAACATGAGTGCCTGGGGAGAGTACTTTCCCCAGAGGGGTCTGGCCTAGAGGATGAGCAGACTCTGAGTTAGCCTGAGCAGACTAAGACTGTTCTTGCAGACAGGGAAGTGGCTAGTGTCTCAGCACCATCAGGTGTCCATCCATTTTACCATCATGAGCTAATGATCTCGGTATTTCTGTATAGTAGTAGAAAGCTGACTGGCAATGCCCTAACTATGCTGGGTACCTGTTTATTATACCTATGTTAGTTACCGTTCCTACCCATTCTCTATTGAGTCCCATTCCCCCTCTGAAACCACCTGAGCCACTGTCTGCTTCAGCACCCTTGTCTTACAGAACCCACCAGGTCGGCCCATCAAGCTCTGTCTACAGTACTTTCCCAGCCCAGACTTCCAAATCTTTCCACATCCCCACCCCCACCAAAAAAAAAAAAAAAAAAAAAAAAAAAAAAACAAAAAAAACAAAAACAACAAAACCATAGTTCCAAAGACCTGGGAAGCACATGGCCGGGTTTACCAGACCCAACCAACATCTGTATTATTAGTTGCTTATCCTGTAGCTACAACAGAATACCTAACCATATGAAAACTTATGGAAGAAGCCTTTATTTTTGGCTATCAGTTCAAGTCCATAGTGGCTGCGGGAACTTTAGGCAGCTGGTCACATGATGTCTGCAGTCAGGAAACAGAGAGATGAATGGTAATGGTTTGCTCACTTCCTCTTTCTTAATCCAAGGTACCTGTCCACCAGTCTGTTAAATAGTGTCACCAACCATTAAGGTGTGTCTTCCTACCTCAGTTAACCTGATCTAAATAACCTTTCACAGGTGTGCCTAGAGGCTAACCTTATCTAGTTGACCCCTCAGAGGTGTGTTTCCTGGATGATTCTAGATCCTGTCAAGTTGACAGTCACTATTAACCATAAAACCAGTCATCCATTTTCTAAAGAATCTGGAGTTAGCTTCTAGTAAATCAGTAGCTATTCAGAACTGCATTTTAAACTGAATCATGTTACTGAATGGTCACATTTGACAAGCAAACTGGTCCAAAGAGCCTTTTAACTGGGTAAAATCTGTATGGGATGTTTAGCCATGTAACTTCACAGCAGAATTTTTCTGATGAATCATTCACACACTTTCTTCCTTAAAGGATAAGTAGAAAAGGAAATTGTCCCTTGGCAGACATCTGCCTTATGGAGATGCCACTGTGTTCCTGCCTTTCATCCATGTGGGCTGAAGGTTTGAAGTGAATGAATGGGTATGGTTTCCACCTTGGAACACTTGGTCTGCCTGGTCATTTGAGATCAGTATAATCTATAATGGACCATAAGTCCTGCATGTGGCCCCTGGCTGCTCAGAGTCCTAAAGCCAGGACTGTCTCCTGTGGGTCTCTCACCCACAGTTGACTGCAGTCAGCTTTTCACCTTTGTCCCGTCTTATGTGATCATCTCCTTGTATATGATAGAAGTAGGAGTTTTGTTGTGTGAGGTAAGTTCTAACTGTATAAACAAGGTGATCTGGAACTCATGGTCCATCCACTCCAGCCTCCTGAGGGTTGGGGTTACAGGTATGCACCACACGCCTGGCTTAAAGAAGTCTGGCATGTGAATAGCAAGGGAACATATACTTCCATCTAACTCCGTTATCCTTACATAGGCCCAGTCCCTGCTATCAATGGAGCTTTGAAGAAAGCTGGACTGAGTCTTAAGGACATGGATTTGATAGATGTAAGTGTTTTCTTTTCGCAATAGGAATAAGCCATCTACTTTTACAGCATAAATGGTTTAGCTTGGTATCCTGTAGCTCTTCCTTCAGTACTGTTAACTTTCCCACGTGTTCTCCACCCACATACGTATTGACTGTTCATGCTTTGTGTTGGTATGTTCCCCACAGTGTTAAAGTGTTGTACTTATTTTTGTGTGTGTGATTTGTGTCTATCTGTATATGCACATATATGCGCATATGTGTGTTCACCTATATAAACATAGATTGTATTGTTGTTTCCGTTCATTTCCTTCTACCTTAGTTTTTGAGACAAATCTGCAGTCAGCAAGCCTGAGGGAACCCTCCCATCTCCACCACCCCAGTGGGATTACACAAATGTGCTACCACGCCCAGCTCTTTCATGTAGGCGGTGCAGGGCTAACTTAGGTTTTTATGCTTGCATAATATATACTTTATCCACTGGGCCATCTCCCCAGCCCCACTTCACCTACTTCTGAGTGACTCAAGCACTCTGATCTCTCTTAATCCTGGAAACTTCTTAGAACTTCTTAGGACACTATTGCAGCTTAGACCTTAGTATACCTGTGATGCTGTGTCATAGAGGGTGGGAAATAAGTAGCCTTCACTCTGTTGTCAAGAATAAAGAGTAGAAATGTAGACAAGAGTCACTTATCTAATAGAAAAGCAATACATAATGCCAATCTAGAAGTTACTTGCCCTTTCCCTCAAATTCAGGGCCCTTTAAATTTATATTTGGCTTCTCCACCATAGTTGTGGCTTGATTTAGAATACACTTACTGTAACCAGTCTTTCTTTACACCATGAGCTCTGGAATAATGACACGGAGACTTTTTATTAATTATGAAAGCTTGACTTTAGTTTATATTAATCTACATTCTGCCATGTGGCTCATTACCTCTCCTCAGTACCATATGTCTGACTGCCTCTGTGTCTGGTTGGTGAATCTCTCGCCTTGAGAGTTCCTATCTCTCCCTGGAAATCCTGCCTGTCTCACCTGTGTAACTTGTCCATTGAGATTTTTATTAACCAAGCAGAAGGTGCCTTAGGTGGGTGAGGAAGGACAGAGACAAATCACACAGTTTACAAAAAGATTATCCCAATTTTGACACCGGAAATTAAAATGTATTGGTAGAATGATTGTGTATGCCCATGCATGTGTGTGTGTCATTCTAGGAATTAATGTATGCCAAACATACATTCCATACTGAGCTACACTCCAGCCCAGAGTAACTTTTTAAAATGCTAATAGTAGAACAAAGACATTTTAATATTTACCATAACTAAAAGATGGCACATAGCCAAGGACTACATTAACATGATCCTGTCTCAAAAACATTGAAATAGCCAGGTGTGGTGGTACACACCTTTAACCTCTACCCTGAAGAGGTTGGGACTGGTGATTCTTGATTTCTAGGCTAGCCTGGTCTAGATAGTGAGACCACTTCAGAGAACACGCTAACAAACAAAACACCAAAATGATACTATCATCAAGAGACAGTAAAGGAACTTCTTAATGATGGACTATAAATGCCTCATATATGGGGAATATTGAGAATTGTAGGTAATTAAACTGATGCTATTTGGTATTAAGAAGCAATATAACAAAGGAAATGTCTACCAAAATTCATAGAGAAGGGCTAGGCACTTGGATGATTTTCTCTATAATAACCCTTACCCTAGAAACCAAGTTTTAAGAAACATAAATATTTCTTCCCTCTGTAGTTTTTTTCACTCTAAGCCTCAAGGGGACCACTTACCTGTCAATTTTTAATCAGCAAGCTACCACTACATTTCTGACTTTATGCTTAGCTACTGAGCTAGAGCATCCTGCCTGCAGCCCGTGCTCATCTCTGGATATGTAGATACTGAGGACAGAGCCTGACACACTGTTCCCTGGGCTTTGGAAGACTGTTTTCCCAGCATATTCCACATCCTGCCACAGCTCCTTGAGGATTACTATATAAAACAGAAGAATAGCATTGGTTTAAGGGTGAGTCAGACTCCATCTTGGGAGAGTACAAAAATATAGTAGGAAGGATAATGAGATTGAAATCTGATGCCACCTCTGTGACAATCACCTTCTTTGCAGTAGATTTTCTTTATGGAATTCCGAGCTGAAAAATATAATGTAGACAAAGCACAGCCATTCTCATGGGTAGCTGGCAGGTGTCACTGTGATGTGAACAGTGCTTGGCAGTTCTGCAACACCTAACACAGTAACTAATCCCTGTGCCTTAGGCAAGGGTGGTATATTCTTGTCTATCAGTGTCTTCCTGGAAGGATGGCTTAGTACCAGGTGATAATAGCAGCCATGTAGGCATACTCCTATGTGTCAGGAAATACATGCAGATGCTTTCTAACCATGACTTTATTTAACCTGGGAAATGAATTGAACTTTGCTGTGGAAATTCAAGTATAAAAGGGTTTAAAAAGTACACAAGGTCACATCCTAATAAATGAAACTGGTACCTTCCATCTAGCTCTTGAACCTCTACAGCTCTCTCTACCATCTCTACTCCTCCATGTACACATCTGTTTTTATTGTATATAGCTTTTTAGGGAAATCTTTTGATCTGATGTGTCGTTTAGGAAATATACAACTCTTTTTATTTTTAAACAGGTACATTTTGCCTATGCCCAGGCTGGCCTCTAACTTGGAATCCTCCCATCTCTACCTCCCAATTAGCTATAATTAGAGGTCTGTGCCACTGCACCCAGCTCTATGCCTGCTTTTAAACCTATTTGTAGAGGAAATTAATTCTAAATAACCTTAAACATGATTATGTTAACAAATAATAATGAAAGATACCCTTGTGAGCTCACACTCGCACACACACACACACACACCCCTGAGGATCTACAGTCTTGACATGAAGTGATTAAAGATAAATTCAAATAACATTGTGAGCTAATTGAAATAAGAAGATATAGGAAATGGCTGTCAACAGAATTGGAACGTCTTGTTAAAAACTAGCCTGTGAGTAATGATTCTGTGCACTTTAACTCTTCTAAGGTGAATGAAGCTTTCGCTTCCCAGTACTTGGCTGTTCAGAAGAGCTTGGATCTTGACCCCAGTAAAAGCAATGTGAATGGAGGTGCCATTGCCCTGGGTCACCCACTGGGAGGCTCTGGATCGAGAATCACTGCACACTTGGTTCACGAATTAAGGTACTTGCTAGTTGTCCCATTCTTTTTGAAGATTTATCTCTCTAATCACTTTCTGTGTATGAGTATTTTACCTGCATTTGTGTACCATGTGTGAGCTTGGTACCGAAGAGTTTAGAAGAGGGGTTTGGATCACCTGGGCCTGGAGTTACAGATGGTTGAGAGCTGCCATGTGGGTGCTGGGAATTGAACCCAGGTTCTCTGGAAGAGCAGCCAGTGCTCTTAACCACTGAGCCATCTCTCTAGACCCCAAATATGGCTTTTTTTTAAAAAAAAAAAAAATAGAAGCACATGAGTTTAGGTTTTCTCAACACAATTATGTTTTTCCTTCTTCATATCCTAAACAAGTTGTTTAGGAGACACTGCACTGGGCATTGCAGAAGCACTAGTCAGTTTGTTAGTGGCCCTACAAGCTCTTTCTGGAGTTTGCTGTGTGCACTATACAAGCACTCAATGCTCACTGAGGGACCCAGGCATGTCAGGCCCCCTTGGTGCTGGTGACCAACAGCGAGGCCCTGCTTCTATGACTGCATTTTAGTGTCTACAGCTGTAGCAAGATAAACTTACTTAATAAGTCAAAATGTTGAGAAGGTAAAGATCTAGAAGCCACTGTCAAAAACTTGAGCAAACAGGCAATCTCTGCAACCTACATTTTTACCTATGTCCTGGGTGTTTGATATTCTCCGGTTTGGGTAGGAAAACTCTTGGCTTTATGTATTTGGGGCCATTCAGTTCTGTTAGGAGAGTTGAAAATGTTTTGACTCTATGAGGCTGCAAGCTCACTTCAGCCTGTTAGGTAGAAGCTGGGAGAAATCCTGTCATCTAGTGATGCATGAGATGGCAATCAGTGATTGACAGGGAGGACCTCTGTCATCTAGTGATGCATGAGATGGCAATCAGTGATTGACAGGGAGGACTCCTGTCACCTAGTGACATGAAAAATAGTGCTTGGGTAATTTCCTAAGGTCACAGATCAGGACTGAGGAATGAAAACAGATTCTTTTATGACTAGGACATGATCCCTTTCTAAATGACCCGCCCCTTCAGTAGACAAACTATATCAGTTGCATTTACTCTGCAGTGACACAGGAATCTGAAATCGTGCTCAGAGTTGTTGCCCCCTCTTTATCACTCCCACTTACGTAAATGACCCTTGCAATTGCTGCTTCTCCTCAGCCTGCCTAAGCCCATCTGTCCCCCTTCATCCACTGTCTCCCTCTTGTGTGGTACTTTTTGTTGTTGTTGTTGTTTTTTTTTTTTTTTTTTGGCAAGAATATTCTGCTTTCTGAATTTTTTTAATCTATTATGACCATAGACCAAAATCAAGGGTTGAGGAATGGCCTTGGAAGAGGAGCTGGTTAAGAATGAATATTAATACTATTTAATTAATTTGTGTGTGTGTGTGTGTGTGTGTGTGTGTGTGTGTGTGTGTACATATAGTAAGAGTATGCACATTCCACAGCATGTGTGTGGAGGTCAGAAGACATCTTACAGGGAAATGGTCTCTTCCACCACGTGGGTTCTAGAGATTGAGCATGAGTCATTAGGCTTGGTGGAAAGCCCCTTTACCTGCTGAGCCATTTTATTGGCCCCATAACAGTTTTTCATTCTTTCCCAGGCGCCGAGGTGGAAAGTACGCAGTAGGGTCGGCTTGCATCGGAGGTGGTCAAGGCATTGCCCTGATCATTCAGAACACAGCCTGAAGAGATCACAAGCACAGTGACCACCTTTACTTGGCCAGGCCACAGAACAGGTGACCTGGTGACCTTCAGGGCAGTACTACTGTGACAGTGATTGCATTTGACCAAATGCAAATACAAAGGCAAAATACATTAGGTTCTGTCCACTTCATATCTGCCTAACATGATGTGTTGGAATAAAAACCCAACCATTGAAAGCCTTAAAAGAAATGGTGTCTTTATCCATAACTACCACTGTGTGCCTTATATGATACAATTACAAGCTAAATAAATGTTGCCTTAACTTCAGCTAATCTTTTCTTGTTGTGTTTTCTTAATTACACAAAATGTCTCATTTTTACCCATTCTTAAGTGTGCAGTTCAGTAGCATTGAGGACACTCACAATGTTGTGCCAAGAGCATCACTACCCATCTTCAGAACTCTTTCATCTTGTACAGCTGAAACTGTCCATTTAAAAAATGTATTATTTTATGTGTGGTTGGGTTGCCAACCAACTCCCAAACCATGACACAGAGACTTACTATTAGCTGAGTGCTTGGCTTTAACTTAGGCTCGTTTCTTGCTAGCTCATAGAACTTAAATTAACCTGTTTCTTTTCAGCTATGTTTGCCTCTGTGCTTTTTACCTTTCTTTCATTCTGTATGTCCTACTCCATGTCTGTCTGTCTGACCCCAGAAGTCTCCCTCTCTTTTTCCTTCCTTCTTTCTGAGCTTAGGATTCCTCCTTCTACTTATTCTCTCTGCCCACAACCCCACCTATTCCTCATCTGCCTCACCATTGGCCATTCAGGTTTTTATTAGAGCAATCAGGTGCAAGGCTAAACAGGAACACATCTTTACATCATTAAACAAATACAGCATAAACAAATGTAACACCTTTACACAGTTAAAGTAATATTCCACAGCATAAACAAATATAACACACCTTTACAGTTAAAGTACTATTCCACAGCATAAACAAATGTAGCACAACTTTGTCTAGTTAAAGTAATATTCTACAACATCCAGTTTCTTTCCTTTGGCACCATCATGCCATCCAGATTTAGGAAGATTCAGAAACTTAGGACCCACATTGAAACCACAGCCATGGGTGCATAGCTACACACCAGAAGCAAGCTGGAGGCTGGGGTAATACTAGTAACGTGTGTCACCAGAGGGTGAGCTTAGACAAGCGTCATCCAGGTGGCTTTGGAGAGCTGGTAGGCATTACCACTTAAAGGAAATGGCACATCTGCCCTATTGCAGCTGATAGATTGCGGACATGGGTCAGGAACAGTCACATTGTGTTAAATGCTGCCACAAAGAAGACTGAAAGCACTCCTGTCACTGATATGGTGCCATCCAGCTACTGCATCACTCTGGGCAAGGGAGAGCCCTCCAGGCAGCAGGAGAGCTGTGGCCCATTGACTTGAAACCACACAGGAAAGTTAATTAAATGACAATAAATTCTTCTTGGGGAGAGGGGGTTGGAGGGAGAAAAAGAGAGGGAGGAGAGGGGAGGGAGGGAGAGAGAGAGAGCAAGAGAGTTAGTTCCAGGCATGGTCATGCATACTTCTAATATCCTAGCACTTGGAAATGGAGGCCACAGGATTGAGAATCTGGTGTTTCAGGTTACCCTTGGCTATATAGATCAAGTTCAAAGCTAGCTTGTACTACATGAGACTATATCCCAGATAAAGAGAAGACAGACTTTCAGTAGTCAAGGAGCTGCCCTTACATAGTTTATCCTCTATCTGCACAGAGTATCACAGAAGTACGTGTTTGTGTGTCTGCCCACTCATGCCCATATGTGCCTGTACAGTTTAGAAGAAAGGTCAGTGGGGGACTGAGAGAAAGTTCAGAGGTGTTTGTTTCCTGGCTCTGCAAATCAGCAGAAAGCAATGAGGTGATTGGGAGCAGTGAACCTTTAGCATACTGTTGACAAGAGCTGGGGAGAAAGCCAAGTGTGTCAGAGGTTGCCTATGGGACAATCCTAGAATTTATAATCCAAACCATATCACCTCTGAACTGTGGAAGCAACACTTAATTACACTTGGGTAACAGGTGTAAAATGCATGATCCCAGGCAAACCAGGACAAAAAGCTATCCTACTTTTAATTAAGCCAAAGTATGTTTCGGTGACTACCTCAGCTCCAGAGAACTGAGAAAACACACTCCATGTGTCCATGTTGAGTGTACTTCTCTCAGGGTGGTGACTGTTGAGCAGACACTTGAAAAAAGTAAGAGATGCCTGTGCAAGCATCAAGGAAAAGAGCAGACAACAGCCAGCGCACATCCAGCTTAGGGAAGAGAGGAGGCAAGTGTGTAGAGCAGTGAGCTGGGCAAATGGAGCCAGTCAGGCTCCCTGGGTACATGCCATGCAGAGCCTTGGAACTCACTGGGCTTGAGCTTTTCTTTAGAAGATGGGGGAGCCACTGCAAGCTCTCCAGGAGAGGGGAAACGGCATCTCACATCTGGGGGTTACTCCGCTGAAGTCCACCAACGCGAGGCAGAGATGTGAGCAGAGAGGCCAGCAATGATGCTATTGCAAGAATCTGGGACTGGGTGTTGTTCTGACATGTATCTGGGAACTGCACTGGGGTGGTGAGCAGTTTCAGATTATAGGCACATGTTGAGGTAAAGCCTGGAAAGTCCCTGGTGAATCAATAGGATGGAACTGGTAGAGAGGAGAGTCCAGGCCACCAAGCTCAGGGGGGAAAAAGAGGTTTAGGGTTTAGGGAAGGTCACTGGTCTAGGTGAGTTGCCCTAGCAGGGTCTGAGATTTTGATGTGAGAACCTCTGGCCTTAGGTGGAACTTGATCAGCCCCGTCCTAGATGAACGAGGAATGAAGATCAGCTCTCCTTGCAGGGACACTCCTTGGGTTCATTTCCTTGTGTTAAAGAAAGATGTAGATGACATGGAGGCTGTCTAATGCATGTGTGTTGCTTCCGGGAAGGGGCAGGGATTGATTTTGGTGTTTCATACAAGTGCCACTGTCTTCTCCTCCATGGGGAAAAGGTTTGTAAACCATGTTGACAGCCAGAATGCCCTGTGAAGAAGAAAAAATTCTTAGGACATGAATGGCTATTCATTTGCTTTCATTCTGCGTGTGCGCATGTGTGTGTGTGTGTGTGTGTGTGTGTGTGTGTGTGTGTGAACTTTTAGATTTTCATAAACCAAGTGTCAGAGTGATGTTATTTTAGACTAGCTGTAAGCACAGAGATACCTCCTCCCCTAGGTGGCGCCCCAGACTTGTGCTTCCTTCTCTTTCTCAATTGCATTTAATTAATAGACAATTTAATAGGCAATAACTACAACTTAATTTAATAGGCATCTCAGCTATGGTGGCCAAACTCTTGTCCTAGTGTCCTGGGCATCAAACAAGGGAGAAAAAGGAACAAACAATAAGGACAACCAGGACGGTTGATGTGAACAAATGTCCCACCTCCTGTCCAGCATCTAGTGGCCCCTAGCCTAGAACACTGTCCTGTGTTTCTCGTAAGTGCAAATGAGACAGAGGTAAAAACCCCTAGAGCTGACATGACTGAGCCTCTGAGCAGACCACGATGGGCCCTTGCTGAAGTGGAGAGGTGCAGGGTACCAGAGCTAGGGAGGTGGACCCCTGCCCATCTCCCATGCTCCCAAAAGCACAGGCAAGATGGCTAAAACCTTCTACAACAGCAGAGAAGATGGGGAAAACAGTCACGGTGCCACCACACTTCTACCTTCGTGGGACTCAGTGTCACCTCTCTCTCACCCCTGGCCCCTGTACTTATAAATGAGTCTACAGACTAAAAGTGTCAGAAATTAGTGACATGAGCTACATGGTAGAATGTAGATTATACATACATACATACATACATACATACGGGCTAGTTTAAGTTATAAGAGCTAGTGGGACAAGCCTAAGCTAAGGCCGAGCTTCCATAATCATAATAAGTCATTATTTGGGAGCTGGCAGTAGAGAGGAAGACGAGGTCAGTATTCTCTTACAGTAACCGGGAAAAGTAACGGGATTCAGGAAGCCATCTTGAAATGCACTGCCTGGAGAACCTGTACCTGTGTGTTCAATAAGCACATCACAGCTTCTGTGGGTCATTGCCAGGGTACAGTACAAGGAGAAGGTTTGGCAAGGGTGGTTCAAACCTCTGGAATCCTCATGGTCTCTTAAGCTGAGGCTCAGGTTTGTTCAACTCAGGCTCCTACTACCATGTTCTCTTGGGTTAATTGGATTGAAGTCAATTACACCTTTCAGGGAGTTTACATTCTGGAAAAAAAGGGGAATTGAGGCTTCTAGATAACTGACAAGCTGAGCCAACCCTTCAAGGATCTGGAGTTGGCTACAACGGAATTGGAGGAGTGGAGCCCTGAACACCCTGACTTCACACCACCTGGCACCTGAATAATGACATCTTATATTGCACAACTTGCTAGATGACTTCAAGCCTGTTTCTTTATTGCCTTGCTGGCTCTGTGTAGTGATTAAGACAAATATCACTACTACTTGCTGATTCTAGAAACAAAAGCTCATTGGCAAACATAATCTCTCTGAAGTTACATGGCTATTGATGGGTCTAGCTAGGAGTATAACATTTGAAAACAGGCTGGAAATATGGCTCTGTGGTTAAGGGCACTGGTTACACTTCCAGAGGACCCAGATTCAATTCCAGCACCCACATGGTGGTTCACAACTATATGTGACTACAGTCCTAGGAGATCCAATGCCCTCTTCTGGCTCTATGGTCACAGCATGTGGTGCACAGACATTCATATGCTTTGAAAACACCATTGATTGGGAAACTTCTATAATAGCAGACATTCTGGCTAATCCATTAAACTTAGAAGTATATACATACCCAAGACATAAAAGAAGGAGAAATAGAAGGAGAAGGAGACAGAGACGGAAACGGAGATGGAGACGAAGACGAAGAAGAAGAAGCCCACGGGAAGAATAGGGCAGCTTCAGATGCTCTTCCAGCAGCAACCAGTGCAATAACAAAGGCAAAATGTCTAGAAGGAAAAAGAGTGCAATCCAAGTGGACCACACACAGCTGGGCTGGACTGATAGTTAAAAGACTGGAGATCATATTTCCAGGCATAGAAAGGCTCACATCTAAGAGCCCTCCTGCAAAATGGACTCAGTGGTGGAGCCCTGTGATCTCAAGGGTGAGTCAAAGTGAAACGCCCTGTTCCTCTGGTACCTGTTGAGAATGGGGTTTCTACTCCGTGAGACACCAAGAAAACAGTGGCTTGAAAATAAACAGGGAAAGGCTGACAAAGACTAACGCAGGTACCAAAGCTGGGAGGAAGAGGAAGGCAAGATGTGTGTACCTTAGGGCTAGTCCTTTGTCTTCCCTAGATATGACCAACCCATGCTGTGCACACTTTAAACACACAGGCACCAGGCTTGGGGGTGACTCTGCTGGTAAAGCACTTGCCTTCAAGTGTAAGACCTGAGTTTGATCCCTAGAACCTGAAAAGGCTAGGCCTCGTGGTGATCCCACTGGGGAGGTACAGCTCCGTCTGTGGACCTGCTGGTCAGCTAAGCTACCCTGCACAGTGAGCTCCAGGATGAGCAACCCCATCAAAGAAATAAACAAAAAATATTGAGCTCCTCCTAAGGAATAAAAAGGCAGAGAATTCCTGAGGAATAAAACCTTGGTTGCCATCTACCCTCTGCACCCATACATATACATGTGTACTCAAACACACACATGCACACACACACACATACGCATTCAAATGCACACATATATGAATATCCAAACACACATGGGTATGCACACCCAAACACACACATGCATGTTCATGAGCACCAAAGCACACACTCAAATGCACAGCCAAACACACATGTGTGCACACTCACACTGAACTTACCTTATTGAATTTCCTTACATTTGGTAGCAACCTATAAGGATGGATTTTTTGGAAGTGAGGAACAATTATTGGAAATTCACTTAAACTTCAGTGTAGAAGTCACTTCTGCACATGTGTTCCTGTGAGCACAGTGGGGGCCGACTGGGAAAGCATCTTCAACAGCCCCACTGATTCTGCCTCTGTCTTCCTCCAGATGCACTTGCATAAACAGATGTGGTCTTGGTGTTAACTAAAGGCTATCATCAGATGACTAACTGTGTAATTTGGGTGATTTGCTGCTTTTGTCTTTACATTTTCTCACATTTCATCCATTTTACAGCATTGTTGTGGGAGCAGCAGGCTCCTGGAGAGTGCTTATGCTAAAAGCCACTCCTCACTTGGCCATACAAGGAAACTAAAAGCAAGATAAATCCTGGTAGCATCTCATTTTTGTTGCTCTGTTTATTTGAGACAAGGTCTCAAGTAGTCCAGGCTGGCTTTGATCTTACTAAGTAGCCAAGAGTTGCCTAGAACATTTGTCTCCATCCCCTGATTACTCGAAGCACAGGCATGAGGCACACCACACTGGTTCTATGTAGTGTTGAGAGTCAAGTCCAAGGCTTCACACATGCTAAGCAAGCACACTAACAAGGCTCTAACAACGAGTGACATCCCCAACCCAATAAACAATTTTTAAAAAACAACCTACTCATCTCTCCTTAGACTAGAGAACCCAGAATAGCCCATGCAGCCAAATGACTTCAGTTTGTCACCAAAGAGATTAGGTCCAATTTCTCTATAGGAGTCATTATGAGTTAGAAAGGGTCAGTCCATAGGGGAGGGGCACCAAAGAACCAGTGCCACTTAAAGGAAGGACAAGGAAGGTGGCATCACAGGATCATAGCCTGCCTCTAACCTCACTCCCATTTTGTCACCCAGATCATGTCCTTGATGGCTCCCCCATCGCCCCAGGCAGAATTCCTTCCCCTAGATATGTTCTGAGTTTTGCACAGACTTGCGTAAGTGCACATAACACTGCATGCCATGGTTCATTTAATAACACATCCTGAGTCTACAAATTCCTTGAAAGCAAGAACTGTGTCCTGCTGATCTTGTTTCTCTCCTGAAGCAGATTGTGGTCCTTGGAGTACAGCAGTATTTCTGTTCAGTAAGTAAACAGGCTTCCAACTCTGCTAAATCCCAGGGACATCATCAGAGGATGTGGGCAGAGGCATATCTGCTTGAGTATGATGACCGGAGACCAAAGGAACAATAATGGTGGGATTACGGACATAGCTAAGCTTCCACTGTCTACACAGCAAATCGTTGGAGATCAGACTCAAGTTCATGGAGGGAGGGAGGAAATTTAAAAAAAAAAAAAAAAAAAAAAAAAGATGTTCCAGTTTTCTATGGTTAAAATGTCCTGGGAGAACTTCAGGTGGAGCTTAAAATGTACCAAGACTGAGTTATCGCCTGCCTCTGTTCCCATTTCTACATGAGGAAAGGAGTCCATGGAACTTTCTAGGCCTAAACTGTGCAGGTCTGTGCATACTGAGAAATAGCATGCACCTTGTTCCCAGAGAGTCTGGCAAAATTGGTGTCAATTATCACTGGCTTGTCTGAAATACTTCCTACCTCAAATCAGTCACCAAGCCAAAGGAATGAGCCATTCTGACTTTGCCACTGCAAGACAGATTCTAGCCAGTCTCCAGCTCCCTTGCTGTGGTGAAACATGGCTTGTGTGAGGCTGAGCAGGGTGTGCTGGCTCAAGAGTTATGGAATAGGCTTCCTAGCTTAGCCAGTGATTGGTGTGTGAACGTGCCAAGTCACTGTGCACCACAATCCAGGCTTCACCTCCTTTTTACATAGTGTAGCTAGACTCCTGGGCATTGTAGAATATCAATTTAAGATGTGTTACATTCATTTATGCTGTGGAACATTTACTTAATGATGCAAAGATGTACTGCATTCTTTTACGTTGCATTTGTTTAACTCTGTGAAGCTGTGTTACTTTGCTTGTCTAAAACACCTGATTAGTCTAATAAAGAGATAAATGGTCAATAGCCAGGCAGGAGAAAGGATAGGTGGGGCTGGCAGGCAGAGAGAAAAAAAAAAAAAAAAAAAAAAAAAAAAGGAGGCGAAATCTGGGAAGAAGAGATTGAGGTACGAGAAAAGAAGGAGACAGGACACCAGGGACCAGCCAACCAGCTACACAGCAAGTCATGGAGTAAGAAGTAAAGAAAAGATTTACAGACGTAGAGAAAGGTAAAGGCCCAGCGGCAAAAGATAAGTGAGTTAATTTTAGTTAAGAAAAGCTGGCTAGAAATAAGCCAAGCTAAGGCTGTGCATTCATAAGAAAGAATGAGCCTTCATGTATTTAATTGGGATCTGGGTCTCGGCATGCCCCTCCTTTTCCAACACTCCCTCTTCAAAGTCCTGCATCCTGATAGCTTCTACCCCACAAAGCCCAGCCTTGGTAGCCCATCCATTCCCAACTGTAGCCTGTACTGTCTGGCCACAGCATCATTGTGAACTGGAGTACAGAATTCTTGTACTGGGATTGAGTTTCAGCCCCTCTAGCTTCCTCAGAGCTGCTACCTGTCTCAAGGGTTCCAGATGCTACAGAGAAAACCCAGGACAAAACATCCCCATTGGTGGAACTAATCTCTCTCTCTCTCTCTCTCTCTCTCTCTCTCTCTCTCTCTCTCTCTCTCTCTCTCTCTCTCTCTCTCTCTCTTCCCCTTCCTCCCTCCCCCCCTCCCCAACACACACTCACACACCAGGGCCAGATCAATGATGATTTGGGCTCTGACTCCCCCCCACCCCCCAATCCCTGCTTCCTGTTTTGCCACACTGCTGTGGAAGCTGGGGGACATTATGTTTATCAAGGTTGTGAGAGGCAATTCCAGACTGTTCTGTTTCTTGAGTTTGTTGCTTTAGACAGGCTTCATCTCATTGTCAGGGTCTTGGCCCTTTTTGTTTTGTTTTTGTTTTTACTGGATCAGAACAATTCTACAAAGATCAAGTAGTTTTGATGCCTTTGAATCCTTGCACTGACCATCTCAGATCTGTTCCCAACAATCATTTAGGCATTATACAGCTGAGTGAGTTTAGGCCCTAGAGAGAGTATGCCTCCTTTTCCTTGCCTTCCGGCTCAGGACCTAACAGTGTCTTCTGCACCTGGACTGCATTCTAGCATTAGAGCTCTAGGGGCCGCCAGATAGCCTTGCCCTTCCTGTGCTCCAGCATTAAGAACAATACCAGAAGGGGAATGTTACCATAAAAAGCCAAGTGTCAATAGAATACCCTCAGCCACCCATCCCCTTTCTTAGGGTTGTTTTCTTAATCGTTCCTGTCCCTTGGATCCTGGGCCCCTCAATATCAGAGCCCAGTGCTCAGCAGGCATGGTGGTCCATGTCTGTAATCCTAGAGACAGGAGGAGGGATGCAAGTATAAAACCAATCTTGCTCTACACAGTGAGTGAAATCCAGCAAGGGCTCCTTGAGACCTCATCTCAAACAAAACAAAACTAAAAAATAACATCAGATATTCTAGGGTTCTTCATGAGATCTGACCCACCTACCCCAGAGTTCAAAGGCCATGAACCTTCTCTGGGAATAGCCTCATATTAGCTACTGCCTGAAACTCTCTTCTGGAAGGATGGCTTGCTCTGTGGGAGACACAATTAGCCCTGACAAGTATGGACCGAGTCGAGGAACCATCAATATTATGAAATGGGAGAAACCCATTCAGGTAAAATAATATACATTAAATGTCCCTGAGCTTCTGGGAGCTCTGGAAGGGTCCTTTCCATGAAGAAGCTTGCCCTGGGGGATCTCCCTGAAGGAGCCTGGAGCACCAATGAGGCACAGATTCTCAAGTCTTCCCCAGTGACTGCTGGGCAGTTTCATAGTGAAGTCCTGGTTAGGTTTCTGGCTTCCCTCAACAGGGTCCAGTGATTTCTGCTTCCAGCTTTAGTCCAGTGAGATCTCTTGCCATGTTGGGGTCACCTCTAACCATGGCACCCTATGAATGCCAACAAATCCCCCAAGGAAACATACCTTGGCCCCAAACCTGTTGCTATCATCTGACCAACTAACCCCTAAACAGTGGTTCTCGACCTGTGGGTCATGGTGGTCACATATCAGATATCTTGCATATCAGATATTTACATTATGATTCATAACAGTAGCAAAAGTACAGGTATGAAGTAGCAACAGCATAATTTTATGCTTGGGGACCACCACAACATGAGGAACTGTATTGAAGGATTGCAGTTTTAGGTAGGTTGAGAACCACTGCCCTGAACTATCTCTGTTGGAAGACAGAATTCCCTGAGCCCTGGCATACCAACATGATCATCATTATTCTACCACCTCCTCCCTCCTACTAAATTGGCTCCGGCCCATCTCAGCCAAATTCTGAGAACTCAAGCTCTAGTTTTGATTATCTATCTGACAGGCCAAGTGAGACGCTCCATCTGCCTGTTAGCCTCCCTGGACCCAGCTTTGCCCTGCCCAGTCATGGGCAAGCTTGTTTATTAGCATCGTAGAAAACAAGGGGTCAGCTGTGATGGCACCATTGTCAGAGTCAATGCAGGGTTTGCCCAAGCAACAGCATTCATACCATCCTGGGTTCTGACTTGTGCTTACTGGAACCAGGTGCAGCTCCCGTGGCCTGGCCTTTCCGAGGTGGGGATTTATTTCCCATGTGGCATCTACATGTGGGGAGGCACCAGTGATAGTAATCAGCTTCTTAAAGTTTCCTCATCAACCCAAGCTCTTGCTAACAACACATTTCCCAGGATGCCTCTGAGAACATCTGGCTTCCGGGCCCCACTTTTGCATGAACTGATTTCAAGACCTGAGTGAGTCACTTGGGACCTTGAAGCCTCAGCCTCATTGAGTAATGAGAGGGATACAGAGGGCCTGCAAGGGTGTCACTCACTGACCAGGTATGGGCTAGGGACTCCAGCAGAGCTGAGTAGGAACAGTTACTTCATCTGCTTCCACCTCTAGGATTGGGATATGATCTCCAGAGGCCTGCAATGACGATTAAAGGAAACAGGTGTGGGCATTTGACATCAAGGCTGGAGAATGTTAAAACTTTTTAAGGCTAGATGTGGTAATCCATCTCTGCAATCCTAGCACTCGGAAGCTGAAGCAGGGGGATCTGAGTTTGAGGACACACACACACACACACACACACATCAAACTAACAGACTTTTAAAAGCTATTTATTATACTTTAATTCTTACAACTAATAGTATTTCCTCCCCCCTTTCCCTTTCACCATATCCTCAGGATAGCTCAATGGCCCCAAATGTACTATAATGGGTGTAATAGATATTTTACACTTCTCTTTAAGAAAAGAAAAACCTGTTGGGGTACACACAGAGGAGTAGTCAGCAGCCATGGCAAGAAGAGCAGACAGAACAGGCTGGGAACCTACAACCAAGAGTCCAGGGTAACTGGCCAGCTACTTCTGGACACTTGGAGAGCCAGCCTCTAGGAATTGGGAGAACTGTGATTGGAGGTGCAGCTCCATCCTAGAGTGCTGGCTTTCAACAGAGCAGTGGTTCTCAACCTCTAGGTCCCAACCTCTTTGGAGAGGAACAGTGTTTTCACAAGTGTCACCTAAAACCATTGAAAAACACGGATATTTACATTATAATTCATAACAATAGTAAAACTACAGTTATGGAGTGACAATGACAATAATTTTATGGTTGGGGTTCACTCCAACATGAGGAACTGCATTAAAGGGTTTCAGTGTTAGGAAGGTTGAGGACCACTGCAACTCTCTCCTCCTCCTCCTCCTTCTTCTCATGGGCTGATTTTAAGAACTGCTTGCCAGGCCAATTTCTAAAGAGCCAAAGCATCAGGGGCAGCTGCCATGGAAAACATGACTTTCCTGAGGGATTAAGATGCCCTCACCACCTCAGAGTCGATGTCTCTGACTGATGCTTCATTGAAACCAGACACAGCTCCCATGGCCTGGTCTTTATGAGGCAGGCACTCACACAGTCTGCATTGGCAGCGGCAGTGTACTGCTGTGTCCCTTCATCTGTCTAGCCTGGACTGTCTTCCAAACATTGCAGACAGTTTGGAGAAGCCAGGGACACTGCTAGGGGCTGAGAGAGGCTGGTGGTGATGGTGGTGGTGTTGGTGTTGGTGGGGGTTGTGCTCCAACGTGGTCCAGCCAGGCAGTTGCTGCCTGCTGCCTTCCAAGGGCTGCCAAACTGGTTTTCCTACCCCACCCTAGCCAGATCAGGAGATCCTCCCAGCCAATAGAAGCTGGACCCCAGTGACTCACCTCCTCACCCCATCCCACCTCAGCTCATGGTCTCCCAGCAGATGTCTCAGGACTAAGTGAAAGCCCGGTTCAGGATCACTGTCAAGTCCAAGGTTCCTGCTTTGGTTCCAATTCCCAATTTATTACAGGGCTTGAAGGTAACATCGTTTTTTTTACAGCCGCCCCACCCCAAAGCTGGGGCTCAGCCAGCTGGTCATCTGGGGGTGGAACGAGAGCTCCCCCCTTCTTTCTTCTCCCATTTAGGAAGTTCATTTTACTGGAATTCACATCAGGGTGATTGATGTGTACGGTGCAGAGATGAGGAATTATCCAGAGACAAGGAACTGGTTCTATAGTGCCTGCTCTTGGCCTTGGAGCAAGATGAGGGATAAGAGTTCCAAACAAACTGTACCGGGTTACAGAATGCCAGCTCCCAGAGAGGAGGATGGAGCCAAGAAAGGCTGGTTAAATCAGTAGTTAGACCTGTCAGCCCTTACCCCTTCAATCCAAGATACACTGTTTACTTCATATCCTTCCAATTAGTTTTTGTTTTCTTATTAAAATGGAAACCATATGGACATGAAAGAATCCACACACCTTTCGCCCAGCTTCAATGAGGCACATTTAGCATTTCTATAAGTGGGAGGCACTGAATGGCAGTTATCTTTACGGTCATGTGGCTGCTACCTCTTTCCCATTCCCAGTTCTACAGCTAAGACAACCAGAAGTCTGATAGTTCATCATGGCTAAACAGATTGGATCAAACAAACCAGGAAAAAAAATCAACAGGGAAACAACTGTGTCTGGAACAAAGGATTCCTAGGTTTTTAACACCCACAAAATGTTTCTGCAATTTTCACCTCCATTGGCCTGTGTGTTTGAAGGGTTTTCTCCCCCCTGTCAAATTCCATCTATTACTGGTGTGTGTGTGTGTGTGTGTGTGTGTGTGTGTGTGTGTGTGTGTGTGTGTTGAAGTCCATATGAGGAGAACTCTGAGAAACAGGCTCAAGGATCAAACTCAGGGTATCAAATCAAATTTTCATGACAAGTGTTTTATCTACTGTATCATCTTCCCAGTCCTCTACCCTCCTTTATTCAATGAATTAAAAGCTAATCACAACTTGTGTTTTGGCATTCATAGCAGCATTATTTACAATGCACAAAAGGTGGAAATAACCCAAGTTCATCCAGGGATAAATGAATAAACTTTGGTATATCCATGTAAGGGATTAGAATTCAGCCTTAAAAAGGGATGGTGAATACTGTCACACTATCAAGTTGATGAAACTTGAAGATCTTTTACCAAGTAAACTAAGCCAGAAACAAAGGACAAATACTAATTGTTTATTCTATATGATATACCTAGAAAAGTCAAATTCATGGAGACAGCAAGATTGAGGTACCTTACCTATGGTTGAGGTCAGGGAGATGGAGAATTATTTAATAAGGATAGCATCTTTCTTTGGGATGATGAAATTCTAGAGGTAGATGATGGAGATGATGGTAATAGGCATTCAGGATTGTGAATGTACTTCATGATAATATTTATGAGCTATTTTATATTTATGATTGTAATGAGTATATACTTTAAAAATGGTTTGAGTTTTAAAAATAGTATATGTGGCTGGGCATTGGTGGAACATGCCTTTAATCCCAGCATTTGGGAGGAAGAGGCAGGCGGATCTCTGTGAGTTTGAGGCCAGCCTAATCTATGGAGTTAGTTCCAGGACAGACTCCAAAGCCATAGAGAAACCCTGTCTTGAAAAAAACTAAACAAAGCAAAAAATATATGTGTGTCCATGTGTGGGGAGTGTAGGTGTGTGTGTATGTATATATGTATACATACAGTTGGGGTCAAAGATCAACCTTAGGTGTCACTCCTCAGGCACCATTTGCCTTGGGTTTTAGGAAATGGCCTTCCATGGAGACCTTTCACGGGGCTCACAAATTAAGTTAGGCTGCCTGCTCCACAAGCCCCAGAGAGCCACCTGTCTGTGCTTCTGTACCAAACTGAGCTGTTTCTCTGGCTCTTACAATGGTGTAAATGGCAAATTTTAGATTTTTTTTTTTTAAACAATTGTCTCCTCTTTCCTAGAGTGTCACTTTCCACAATTTCTGGCCAGCTATAATTTGAAAATAGTAACAAAAAAATTCCAGAAATAGTCAATTCAAAAACATTAAATAACATTAACTACATCACTTTATGAATTCTGGTTAATCACTGTGACTGATATATAATTAATTTTTAGATATGTATTAACATCTATAGAAAAAAATGATGTATACAGAATTCAGTACCATCTGCAACTTGGGGCTTCTACCGGGCACCCTGGAATGTATCTTCCACAGATAAGGAAGTCTAGTTCCATAGTATGACTTTTTAAAACGCAAGATGAAGTAATTCAGAGTGCAGACCATTATCATGCAGTATCAAACCCAGCATGGTCCATGCAGCCACATGCCATGCAGTCACATGCCATGCAGTCACCCTGACTGTTCATGACACTGGCAACAGCAGCAAATCAGATCCAGCCTCCGCCTCCTCCATCTCTAGATTCATAACTGAGGCCCTTAACAAAAGGAAGATTAACTAGAAATATTTAAGAAGTGACACGTTTCAGACAGCATTCAGAAATTACTAAATGAAAAACAAAGACCCGAAGAAGCAGAAAACTGTGTATGTGTTTTTATGCTTATGTTTATTGAAAGTATTGTTTTAGTTTGCTTTTTATTCCTGTGATAAACACCATGACCAAAAGCAACTTGGGGATTTAAGGGTTAATTTCATTCTACAGCTTACAGCCCATCATAAAGGGAAGTCAGAAACTCAGGCAGGAAGCTGGAGGCATGAAGTGGAGCAGAGACCATGGAGGAATGCTGATTACTGGCTTGCTCTCCGTGGCTTGCTCAATTTTCTTTCTTTTAAAAACCTCTAAATATCATTTTTATGTTGTTTTTCCTACATGAATGTCTATGCACCATGAGCATACTTGTTGCCCTGAGGCTAGAAGAGGGTGTTGGTTTCCTAGAACCATTGTTAGTGACCAAGATAGTGTTGGGAATCCAACCTGGATCCTCCAGAAGAGCAGCCAGTGCTCATAACCTCTGAGTTTTCTTATATATCCTAGGACTACCTGCCTAAGAATGACACCACCCACAGTGGACTAAGTCCTGCTACAGTAATCATTAACCTAGAGAATGTCCCAACAGACTTGCCTACAGGCCAATCTGATGGAGGCATTTTCTCAACTGATGTTCCCTCTTTCAAGATGACTATAGCTTGAATCAAGTTGACAGAAAGAGAGGGAGGAAAAGAGGGAGAGAGGAAGGAAGGAAAACCCAACCAGTACCAGCAAGATGGATAGCTATATAGAACTAATATTGGAAGACATGGTGTCATATCTCATTTGATAAACTGAGGAATGTGATGTTCAGACTCTGTCTGGCCCATTTCCCCTGGAATGAGAACCTTATTACAGGCTTTAAGGCAACAGGCAAGAGGTAAGTGTAACTTTCCTGCTTCACTGTCCTGAACTCTCTTTCTCATTGCTTTTCCTGTAACATGCCACCCCCATTGCTGGGAGCCACAGTGACAAATGTTGAAAGAGCAAGGAAACTGATTCAGATCATTGCCCCAGCACATGGAGTTACATCTTGTCCTAAAGTCAGGGTGGAATCAGAGTACCAGAGTAATACAAATGACCATTGAAAATCCTCAGCTTTTCCACAAGTACACCACATTTGGTCTTGTGCATCTATCTTTATGGCATCTGAAGTTATTTGTGAAGATGCCTATGGTTTTACTTCTCCTAGTAATTCCTCTTCAGTGCAATATAGGAAACATATTGACCTTATCACATGGAAATTGGGACACCCAAGAAACCTTTCATGAGCTTAAGTCACCCCTGCCCCTTTAGAAAAGGGCATCTGAGTTAGCTTAGCATGGACATTGAAGGAGACAGAGGTCCTATCTGTTCTTGGTTTGTTTCTTCATTTCTTGTTCAGGGATTTTGGAAAATGGTCAGCCTGAAAGCCGGAAGACAGGTTGAACTCCCTCCACCATGAATCAAGAAACAGTTTTGTTTGTTGAGATGGGATCTTGCTGTGAGCAGGGGCTGGTGTCACATTTGGGGTCTGCTAACCTTGGCCATCCCAGGGCTTATCTCAGGTGCACACCACCACATGCGACTCGGGAACCAGTCAAAATGACTCACACGGTTCCTCTGTAAGTCTGGACAGTACTCGTCCAGCCCACCCACCTCCCTTGATGTCCACCATAGGTGAGGCTAATAATAATACCAAAGTCCAGGACCAAGACATGGGGCTTCAGAGGTGAGCCTGGGGACAGATGCCAGCACTGTATAAAAGGAGCAGATTTTCCAGAAGTGAGGCTTTTGAAAGAGCAAATAAGGGATAGTTTTCAAAGAAATTCCATTCTTTGCTAGTCTACAGACTCTAAAGTGATTTATGGAGACCATTCAGTTCCAAGATGGAAAATTCTACAGCCCAGTAATAAGGAGGAAAAGCAGAGAAGGGCACATGGCATCCACAGCCGCTCAGATGCTGGCCCAGAGGCTCTAACTAGGAGGGAACATGACCAAGAGCTGGCTCACAATGAAGGGATTGTGAGTGTAGAAGCTCTTTCCCTTTCCATCTCCCATTTTTTCTATGATACATATGGTCATACTACTTTTGGTAACCTTTGGGGAGGTCTACAAAGAATTTAAACAGATATTTAAATAATATTTAATAACAATAGTTAATGCCAAGACACTTAAATCTACCAGAGGATCTTTGTTTAAAGGTTGTGCTGGTTCTTTGAAGCTGGGGTAAGAGGATAAGATGAGAGGAGATATGAGATGTGATCACGATAAGATCAAGTCCTTTAAATTAGATCAGATTCATTCAAAGAAAACTGAGAAGCCAGGGCTTTTAATCCCAGCAGCCAGGAGGCAGAGGCGGGAGGATCTCTGTGAGTTCGAGGACAGCCTGGTGCCAGGACAGTCAGGGCTAAAAAAGAGACCCTGTCACAAATAAAACAACTGTGGCTCTTGCTGGGCAAAGGCACTGGGACCTGGGACTGGGCTTGGGAAGGCACAGCCAGACTCCTTAGCTTTGTCCTTTCCACAATCTTCCTGGAGAAGGAGCCCACACTTCTTCAGGCATCCAGTCCCTGAGCTGCTCCCTGGCAGGCTCCTTGCATCCCCAGCCTATCTCTGGCCATGGCACAGGGGAGCCCATGTCTCTGCAGAGTCAGGAAGCCCCCCAGGAGATGCAGAAACTGGCCATGACCCAGAGGAGCTTAGCAGGGCACAGTGCTGGGACTAGGCTTAAGTTTCTGGGGAAATGTGAGGCTTTTCTCAGTACAGCTCTCATACTGCTGAGAAAAGGTACACACGGTGAGGGCAGTCTCCACAGGAACAGCAGGCAAGGGGCACCACATGTCCTCTTGGTGTGTGACTGGTGACTGGAATCTCTTACTCTGCAAAGAAACAACTGAAGCCTGCTCCCCACCTCATCCGATACCCTGGCACCAAGTCACTTGAGAACAGATGCCCAAAGGCCACTAGTGTACCACATGTTGCAAGTATCAAGATGGGACTTGACTTGCATTGTACTAAGTGACCTTAAGGTTCTGGGGAAGCATTTCCAAATGCTTGTAGACCCAAGAAAGGTCTTACAAGGGACTCAGGGCTCAGCAGGGCCTTGACAAACAGATTTTAATTTTCAGGGTAGGAGATGACAATCCAAGCAGAAGAAATGGCAGAGTAAGGCCCTTCAGCATGGACTTTCAAACATGCTTGAGTTGGATTGCTATTACAGTAAGTCTCTGGCTAAGCTATATGCCAAGGTCACATCTGTCAGCTGGAAATCTCCCAGTGCAATGACACTGACTCCTTCTAGGAATATAAAGGGAATTTAGTTCATTTAAAAATCAAATAGTTTGATATTTATTACTTTATTAATTTGAATGTTTTGCCTGCATTTATGTATGTGTACCATATGCATGCCTGGTGCTCACAGAGGCCAGAAGCAGCATCAGATCCTCTGGAACTGAAATTACAGAGGGCTGTGAGCCACCAGGTGGGTGCTGGGAACCAAATCACTGTGCTCTGCAAAAATAACCAGTGCTCTTCGGTGCTGAGCCCTCTCTCCAGCCTTAGTTCATTTTAAATGAATAGACACAATGCTGCCTCAGGGGCTGAGTTAGGCTTACAGCTAGGCTGTAAGCTAGAAAGGCATGCAGGTAATGACATGCAGCTCTGCCTCTGACTTGAGGAAGTAGTAGAATTGTGTGTGTGTCAACAGTGGGTCACATCCCTGGAAGGATTAGAGCCTTCAGGTCTCAGAGTAGCAACTGTTGACTGAAAGACCTCAAGGCTTACTTTCATCTCTAGACCTGGTACAAATTCTAGGCACCTGAGCAGACAGGATGGGGTGGGGGTGGGGGAACAGGATGGGGGACACCCAACACATCACAATGGGACACACACAAACAGGACATGACTCACAACTACTGCCCTCACTCTGCAAATGGGAAGCTCGGTAAAGGAGAGACACTCTTTGAGCACCAGCATGCACATGGTGTGAAAGAGAAGAAAGTTGAAGCAGGGTTGACAGCACACACCTTGCAGGGCTGAGGCAGGGGAGCTGCCAGCCTAGGTTATATAGTGGGTTGAGGAGGAGATAAAGAAGAAACACTCAGGGTTCAAACCTTCCTGCTGGTACAAGGGAGATAGCTTCCCTACATAGCTTCCTGGGGACCTCTGGGGTCCATCTACCAGCTGGGTCTCCAATGAGCAGCAGAAGAGGGATTGGGCTCAACCCGGAACAGAACAAGTTCACAGGACCAGCTCTGGAGAGATTTTGGTGAGCATTTATGTGCTTTTGAAGTTAGTAATCCAACCCCCCACCCCACCCCCCCAAAAAAAGAAAAAGTAGTCCAACTGTTTTCTTTCCAAATGTCTTCTAGATATAATCAGCATGACGAATAACATGTTTAATGTGTACAATTTAGTAATCCGGTATGTGCTGGTACATGTGTATACCCATAAAGGTAGCATCGTGGTCAAAGCATGGAGCATTGCTCAGCATCCCTAAAGCTCATCATATTCCTCCCTCCTCCCCAAGGCCACCTCCAAGTGGTCCCTACACTACTTTGTGTGTTTATTTGTCACTATAGGCTGCCTTGTATTTCCCAAGACTTTATATAAATAAAATGACATGGTATATTATAACAAGCATATGCTTATTCCAAGGTTGTTGTAATTTAAGAAAAGTGGTGCTTGAGAGAAAGACACCACATGACAGGGTTTGAACAGAGGGGGTTTTTATTAGGGAAAGGGATCCTAAAAGGGAAAGGGGGGGAAGACAGGCTTCCAGAGACAGGAGCTGCAGGAGAGAGTAGAAAGGAGAGAGAGAGAAAAAGTTGAGAGGTAGGCAGTCCCATTTTAAAAGGGAACATAGTGAATATGCACAGGTGGTGCTCTTAGTGGCTGCAGCTGAGGGTGTGTCCTGTCAGAATCCCAAGGACAGGCCAGTACAGATGCCTGAGTACTAACAAGCTGGCATCTTTTATCCCGGTATCACAATTGTGAAGTTCATCATGTCTCATTTCGCATGTGTGGATGATTTACCCATTCCTTGCACAGCTGAGTGGTGTTCCACCATATACACTTGTCACTTTTGTTCACCCAATCACCTGCTGGCGCACATTTGGGTTGCTTCCACTTAGGGACTGTTACGGAAAGACTGTAGTCGTTTGAATACCAATGTCTGGGTGGCGTGTTTTCATTTCTCCAGGGTAGATACCTCCAAGTGGAATGGTCGCATTGCATTAATAGTTTTATTATCTTTGGGCTTGTTTCTTCCCCCAATGAGCCCTAGGGTTTCTGCCTAGACCCAGGAAGGAGTGAGAGCCCAACGTACTGCTTCCCCTTTCAAACACAGCGTCAGTGTCAAGGATCGCCTCACAGAGTTGCTTTCTTCACTAGCCTTCCTGTTAAGAAAGGTTTCCATTGGGGATGGGGGTGTAAAATGTAACTCTCCTTCCAAAGTTTTCCTCCCTCTATCATTTTAAAGACGAAGACAACCATGGCTGCCTCAAACTTGTACTTAAGGCTGGTGGTCTGGATGTCATGCCTGCTCTTGCTAGGACCCTGGGTCTGTGAGCATGGGCACTTCATGGTCACTGTTTCCACCTTCTGGAGCACGGAAGCAGCAGGTAGTATAATAAATACCTGGTGTGCAGCAGAGTCATATCCCAAATACAGATAGTTCCCTTAAGGGCCCATGAAGCTGGACACAGCAGTTGGTTGAGACTGGAAAGTCTCAGGGGGGCATTGCATGGGGAATTTCCACAGAAGCAGCATGGGCTTCCATGCCAGGACAGGTCTGAGCCAAATTTTTATCAGAAGGGAAGGGCTGGCCACATTGTGTTTTTCCCTCTCTGGGAAAAGGGGGAGGGAAAGCTCTCTGTACATTTTGCCTCATCTTTCTTTTCCAGGATAATAAAGGGCTTTCCCCCCAGGATGTTCTTGCTATGCATGCACTGCAGATATGGAACACAGTGCTAGTTCACACTGGCTAGTTCACACTTGTCAGATAGTCAAGACAAGCTATATATGTTGCAGCTTCCAGATTTGACCCTCAGAGCACCCCTACCTGGACCCTGACATTATTTCTGACCCATCATCATGGCTTCAGGATGCTCACACTACTGATGAGCTCAATGTTGAAAATACGTGATTTCAGGAGCCCCCAGATTAATGAAATTCCCCCAAATGACTTGAAGGCCTCCTGCCAAGGGGTTGGGGGCCAGTGCTGGTTTTGTGTCCCTAGCTAGCATTTTCATGAAGGCCTCAGAAAAAAATGGGGGGGGCAGGTTCCACTTACCAGAACTCTTTCAGGAGAACTTTAGTCAGCCTCTTTCTGAATAGAGATGTGAGAGTCAGCTGCTGCAGCTGTTGGAGAGATGGTTAGCAACTAAGAGTCCTGGCTGTTCCTTCTGAGGACCAATAGCCACACGATGGATAACTCCAGTTCCAGGGGGTCTGGTACCCGCTTCTTGCCTCTTTGTCAATACATGCACAAGGTGCATATACATACATGCTAGCAAAACACTCATGCTCATAATATAAAATTAAATAAATCTTAAAACACACACACAAAACAAACAAACAAACAAAACAAAGCCCCAGGTTGTCACTGCAGTTCAGGATACAGCTCAACACTATTAAAACTGAGCTGAGAACCTGTGTTCCCTGGCTCCACACCACTTATTTTCCCCAAAGTTCAATGACACAGACTTCCAAATCGCATTGCAATGCTTTTGGAATCATCACTGGCAATACTTCATTCTGTCTCCCCAAAACAAGGTCTCATATCACCTCATGGCAGCCATGGAAACAATGACACAGAGAGGCAAAATTCCCTGAGCTGGGAGAGGAGAAGGGAACATACTAGGATGTGTCCTGGTCTACGGGATGAAGTTCAGATTTTGCTGCTGCAGGAGTTTTTCACCTCACCTCATCAGTTCCCTGGAAACCCTGGTCTCTTCTTCCCATGAAATGTGAAAAATGTAGGGACTTTTCACTCACTGTCTTACCAGACAGAGACAAAAGCTGGCAGTCTCTTGTTGCCACTGTCATCCCCAAGGAATTGGAAACATCCGGTCTGCTGTTGTGTGGGTTTGCTGGTCCCCACCCATAGCTAGATAGGGGCTAGCTATGGGTGTCTAAGACTGACTCTGAACTGTGTGCAGCCCAGGGCTGTCTCATACTAGTGTCCCTCATGATTCCTGTGATGTAGGTTTGTGATTCCAAAGGGCTGGGGCTACAGGCAGGAGCCACCACACCTAGCAGAGTCACAGCACTCATGAGATTGAGGCAAGCATCTACATGTTTTATAAAGTAATTGTAGTGTCCACACTACAATCTGTTCCATGAATCAGGCGAAGGGCTAGAGATTGAAATAAAAGGCAAGAAAGCGGGTCTGATGTGTCTCTCCAACTGACCAGAGCACTGTTCTTCCATGTCCTTGTTCCAGAGTCTTCCCTCAGTTATTGGGTTCCAGGAAACCAAGTAAAGGGCCTTGGTAGAGGTAGATGAAGGCGATGGCTGTCCTGTGTAACACACACCACAGTTCCCAGGCTGATTCTGCCACTTGGGTGTCATGTGGGCTTTGGCTACTTAGCCTCATCTTTTCCAGCCCCATTCAGCTGGAATGCTGAATACTGTTTATTGAGGGGATTGAGTGGGCTTATATACTGACTTACAGCACAGTGGAAAACAATCAAGGGTGCAAGTTCTTGGGCTTAGTTCCTTCCCAGCAGATGTGTGTTAGCAAATCAAGAAGAGTACCAAGAACTACTTTGGTGCAAGATGTTTCAGCCAATAGCCTCAGGCTTGCTCAAAGTGCTTTGGGGGTCCATGCAGGGCACTACAGTGATGATAACTCAATTTCCCTGCAAGTTACACTGGAGGAATATGGATTGAGGAAGGCAGAGTATCAGGCTGGGTGTGAGCACTGAAGAGAAGTACATCACTGTTGAGTCATTTCAATCAACAATTCAGCTGGAATTCCATTGCATTTCACTTTGACATTTATTTATGGAGTACTTACTCAGTTCCAGATAGATGCTGGAAACATCTAAGAGATAATGCCCTGGCCTGCTTCAAGGGCTCTGCTGGTGAGGAGGGAGGGGGAGATCAAATCACACAGAGCATCATAAGTTCAACTTGTCTTGGGAGCAATGGGAGGCAGTGGGAGGTTCATACAGAAAACATCTGGTTTTATTTCAGCAATAATGAGCACAACCTTGGAGTACCAGAGGATTGTGAAGATAGCCCACAGGAGCTGCCTCAGTGAAGCAAGATCAAACAAGGCTAAGTGTAAAGAGAAACACAAGCAACTGGATATGAGAGCCAAGAGACTAGCATTTGTAGTTCTAACTGGAGAATTTAGACACAGTTTTAGAGAAGGTAGCACCTAAGTTGGCCTTCATGGGCAAATTTGGATAGGTGTTATTAGTTGTTTTTTATTCTTTGCCACTCAGCTCCCAAATAAATCACACAGAGTCTTATTATTACTTATGAATGCCTGGCCTAAGCTTGTCTTGTGTCTAGTCAGCTTTTCTTAATGCAAGTTATTCTTCTACCTTTTGCCTCTGGACTTTTATCTGTCTCTATTCTGTATGCCTTTCTTTACTTCTTACTCTGTGGCTTGCTGTGTAGCTGGGTGGCTGCCTCCTTGCATTCTCCTCTCCTTTTCTCTCCCCTTGTTCCTCCCTTTCCCAGCTTTATCCTCCCATTTATTCTCTCTATCTGCCAGTCCCGAGATCCTTTCTCTGCCCAGCTGTCAGTTGTCCAGCTCTTTATTAGAGCAATCAGGTGTTTTAGACAAGCAAAGTCACGAAGTTAAACAAATGGAACATTAAAGAGTGCAACACACCTTTGCATCATCAAACAAATGTTCCACAGCATAAACAAATGTAACACATCTAAAAATAATATTCTAAAACAGAGAGGCAGTGAGAAGGAGGGATGTTTCAAGATCCAGAATATGATGCTGGCTGTGGGAGCATAGGGTCCTGAAGACCGGCCCATGAGATGAAGCAGAAAGTGAAGGTAGTGTGGTGTGGCACTTTGCTTCCTGTTTGTGGTTTGAGACATGAGCTCTCAGCTCCAGCTCACACAGCTGCTGCTCACTCCCACATTGCCCCTCCAGAATGGACTCTCAACCCTCTGAAATTGTAAGCCCAGTTAAACACTTCCTTTTATAAGTTGCCTAGGTCATGGTGTTTTGTCCCAACAATAAAAGAGTAACTAAGACCCAGGTGAGCAAAAACCTTGCCATTTTCTTTTCTTTTAAATGGGTTCTACTCTGACTCTCAGTTTCCACTCCATATGGCCACACTTGGAAAGAATAATGTCACCACCTCTACCGTACCAACACAATCTGGAAAACTCATGTGTTCACAATGTTTTATTGAGCCTGCAAAAAGGCTGAGGGTGTAGGCAGGCAGCCAGCTTGAAATCTCAGGAACACTGAGAGATGGAGCATTCTTGGTGGCTTATGTGGGAGCACTCATGGTTGCACTGAGAGTTGGTGCACTCTTGGGGGCTTATGTGGGAGCACTCATGGTAGCTATGTGGGAGCACTCATGGTGGCTTATGTGAGAGCGCTCATGGTGGCTTATGTGGGAGCACTCATGGTGGCACTGAGAGTTGGTGCACTCTTGGGGGCTTATGTGGGAGCTGCAAATGAGGAAGAACTCAGCTAGAATACTTAATGGACTAACAAGGATGAAGTGTGGGTTTCCAAGAATAAGTGGAGTCCAGGGGAGTTTGTGGGAGTTAGAGGCTCTTGGTGGCTTCTCTCTGAAGACTGCAAGGTTAGGAGAATATACAAGGAAAGTGTTGCCAATGATGCAGTCTGGAGGGAAAGGGATAGTGACCATTGAGGGAGTGTGTGGTCCGAACATGAGCCATCTCCCACAGACTCATTCTTTGCGGACCTTTTTCAGCCAGTGGCACTGTTTTGGAAGGTTGTGGAACCTTTAGGAAGGGTGAGTCTGGCTGGTAGTAGACCCTAAGGGGCTGCCTTTGAAGGTTATGAAGACCCTGGTTCTGGCCCTACTCTCAGCTTCCTGGTTTACTGCTATGTAAACAGCTGCACTCCCGTCCCCTCCCACCGCCATGAACTCTGCCATGTTTTCTTGCCATAGCAGACTGAGCCATGAGCCAGAATAAATGTTTCCTGAAGCTGTTCTGTCATATATTCTGTCACAGCAACTAATACAGGAATGAACACAAAGCCCCACCTGGATGTCATCCCCTACCTCCTCTAGGGAACAAAAAGGCTTGCTCTGCAGGGGAAAGGACAATACAATACCCCAGGACACTGGTGAAGTCCTTTAGAGCTGGCTGGAGGAAGGGTGAGGGGGAGACTTCTATGCCTGCAGGATGCAGAAACATGTTCCAGAATTACATGTGAAGTCCAGGCCACAGCAGACAACAGAACAGAGCAGAGTCACCGGACTCAGGTATGAGGCTGATGGTGGAAGTATTTGCCATAGGGCTTGAAATAACTAAGAACACTCTGGTAAGATGAAATGAAAAAGATGGACTGTATGCTAGATCAGCAAAAGGAAGGAATACAGTGGAAAAGAAAGAAAGACTACTTAGCTGTGCTCATCAGCCGACTTGGCATAGTCTGGGAAAGAACAGACAAACTTTGATAGAAGTTAGCCAAGCTGTGACACAAGAAAAGAGAACAGAACATCCACAAGCTAAAAGCCAATGCCAGACATTCCAGACATTTTGACTGCAAGAAACAAAGAGAAGAAATTTTAATGGCTGATAATTTTCCAAAATTACAACAGATACCAAACTGTAGATTATAATAGCTCAGTGGTGCCGAGATGAACAGGAAAGCTAAAAACATACAGATCCAGGAATATCATTAAAATTATTTAAATCAGAAAAAGGGGACATCTAGAAGGCAAATGTAGAGGTTTCAAAGAGGCTACATTATGGTTTTGCCAAGATGGCATTGAAATCGAAGAAGGAAGCTCCTGCCCCTCCCAAAGTCGAAGCCAAAACCAAGTCTTGAAAGCCAAGAAGGCAATGCTGGGAGCTATCCACAGGCACAAAAAAAAAAAAAAAAAAAAAAAAGTCTGCATGTCACCCACCTTCCTGAGGCCCAAGACCCTGTGGCTCAGAGGTAGCTCAAATATCCTCAAAAGAATGCAACCAGGAGAAACAAGTTTGACCACTATGCCATCATCAAATTCCCCCAACCACTGAGTCAGTCATGAAGAAGATAGAAGACAACACACTGTGTTCATTGTGGACGTCAAGGCCAACAAGCACCAGATCAAACAAGCTGTGAAGACACTCTATGACATTGATGCAGCCAAAGTCAACACCCTCATAAGGTCTGACGGACAGAAGGCATATGTTCGGTTCCTCCCAGTCATGATGCTGTGGATGTTGCCAACAAAACTGGGATCATCTGAACTGAGTCCAGCTGGCTAATTCTAAATATATACCTTTTCACCATAAAAAAAACTACATTATGTATGAAGGAACAAAGAATTATAACAAATCTCTTGCTAGTCAGAAGATGATGGAATGATTTGAAAGATGTTGAAAAATTAGAAATTGCTTCAACCAGCTGGTCTAATCAAGATTTAAATCCAGTCCCCACCCTGGGTCCACATAAAAGTGGAAGGAGACAACTGACTCCACAAAGTTGTCTTCTGACCTGCACATGTGTGATACATACACTACACACATACACACTTTATATACACATGCGCACACACACTACACACACCACACACACACTACACACACACTATACATACTACACACACTATACATACTACACACACTATACACACACACACACACACACACACACACACACACAGGTGAGAGACACCCATCTAGATGAGAGACAGAATTTCAAGGCACAGAGGGGAGTTTTGTGATTAAAGAGACCATACCAGGGTCCAGAGCCTTGTTAGAGTTTCACACTGACCTGACATCTTCTTAACACTTTATCACCATAGTAACTGATTACACATTTGGCCCTTTATTGCTTCATATTCTCCTCTGCCCTACACTGCCAGGCTCATGAAGCCAGGGATCATATAGGTCCCTAGTTGGTTCAGGGTGATGCACTATTTACTGGCTGCTTAGAGCCTGAAATCTTACAGGAGATATTAGTAATAGAAACACTTTGTGGTTACCAGTGATAGGCAAGGGCTTGTCCCTGGCCTCTCCTGGGCTGGCCAAGTTTCCCTAAGTGCTGATTCTGCAAAGTGAGTTCTATAAGAAGGCATGGAACTCAATCAGGCCAGGGTAACCTATCAGCAGACTTCAAGGCCAGGCCAGGGTAACCTATCAGCAGACTTCAAGGCCAGGCCAGGCTAACCCATCAGTGGACTTCAAGGCCAGGCCAAGCTAACCCATCAGTGGACTTCAAGGCCAGGCCAAGCTAACCCATCAGTGGACTTCAAGGCAAGCAGCAAAGAAAACAAAGGTTTTTTCAGAGGAGATGTTTTATAGAGTGGAGAGGTTCTTCAGAAGTTGACTTCATAAGTTATTTTTAGAGTTCTTTACTTTTTCTACTTTTAATATAGATCTTAAGCATCTGTTAGGGTAGCTGGGGCAGTGTCCATATGCAAATTCTGAAGAACAAGCTCAGGCCAGAACTGCTCCAAGAAGAAGGTGGATCTCCTCCCACTGACATCTGACCCTTACACTTACAGGAAGCATGGGAACTGGGATAGAAGCTGGATCATAAGCAACTCAGAGCTCAGCAGCTGGATCTGGTCTCATAATAGGAGCTGATTAACTGCCAGTCCATGGAGAAAGGTGGATGTCCAGTCCCTAAGAGTCCAGTGAAACACCCTGCAATGGGGTTGCTGGTTCTAGTCAGCCCGTCTGGCATCATGCTTATACTCTGAAACTAATTGTATTGCAAGACTGGACACTTGGGTTGGCCATGATTGTGTCAAGGGTTAGCCTGGTTACCAGGGGTAAAAATTAGACCCATCTAAACAATAGGGAGTAGCCATGGAAGAAGGTACTAATAACAGAGAAGAGGGACTAGACATTTGCATAAGAGGCTTCATCCTCCATAGGTATGTGTTTAAGAACAGAGCTTCAAAATTCATTATAGAATGGAGATAACCACAGGAGAACAGATCTACAACCAGCTGGGAATTTCCTAATTTATTTTTCTCTGCAGCATTGGAAGACTGGAACATAATTCATTTTATCCCTTCAAAAATTTGGAAGATTAGCTATTCTTTGCCCACAAGAAATATATATATATATATATGCATATATGTGTGTGTGTGTGTGTGTGTGTGTGTATGCATATATATTTACTTTGCTAAATATTCTGGCTTAGAACTTAATGGGCCATGGACATTTTGTTGAAAAAGGAAAATAGGAAGGAGAGTGATATTGAGAATAAATAAGTGGAGGAAAAAGTTGTATTCAGAATAAAAGAGGTCAAAGAGTAGATTTAAGTCTCTTGGTAGGACCATATTCCATTTCAGTTCAAGAACTCAGGGCTACAAGCCTCACCTCAATTGAAAGGTGACCTCTAATAGTGTGTATCTCCATACATGGGAGAAGCTACCACTATCAAAGAACAGTGTGATATAAAGTGGTGGTGAGAGCTACATGGCTTTATCTAGCTAAACACAGAGCAGAAACAGAGAAGGAAACAAACAAAAAGATCAACAGAAAATGTCACTGAAGCAATTCACACAAGACTAGATATGTCATGAGCCTTAAGGGAAAAATCTATTACTTTTATTCTGCTAAAGGAACATAGCAATAAATTGACTCCTAATGACATATTGCTGTACCCATAGATCAGTGCTTTACTCAGAGAAAACATCTGGCAATAGATGGTAATTAACACAGAGACCCACAAGTGGACAACGGGGTGCAGAGTGAGAGACTTAGACACACTCAGTCCTAAGTGGGATATCTCCATCAAACTTCTTCCCTCCAGCCTCAGGGATCTATGCAGAGGAGGCAGAAAGATTATAAGAGCCAGGGTTAGTGGATGATTTCAACGAATCAGTGTCTTCCAGACACAGCAGGACTGATGCACGCATACGGACTCTGCATCTCCATGTCTGATGTCAACACGCTCTTCAGAGCTCCAACTCCTTTCAGCTTTGTCAACTGCAGTGTACCTCTCCCTCTCTCTTGGGCTGGTTCCACTCTCTGTTAGCAGCTCTCCTCGACAAGTATCCCATGGCTCTGACATCTCCAACATCTTGGGGTCTCTGAGGCGATCCAGGCTTCGCTTTCAACAGCTTCACACAATGGCCTGTCTGGGCCTACATGCAGGGACACTCCTGACACATGTCTGGCCTCAGTAGCTTTCCTCAGTCACAGAGGGAGATTCCATGTGCTTGCTGGGGCTGGAACCTAGCCCCCTTGTTCAGTTACATGTGTGTCAGCTTTCTGTTGTCGATGGTTTCCTTCAATGCTCAAGCTTTTCTTTAATTAATTTCCGCAAGTTAGAAGCTTAGTTGGATGGGGTCTTGTCCCGAGGTTATTTCCAGGTGATTGGGTGGTGGAGACAGCTTTCTTCTAACCATCATGAGCACACCATGCCCACACATGGATCTTGTCCTGGAGTTGAGTCAAAGGGCCAGAATCTACCTGAGTTTATAGGAACCAGAGGCACAGCCTATGGGTGAGTGGGTTTCTGGGATAGTACCTTAATCAGCTGGGAATAGCCAGCCATGAACTTCCCCTCACTGCTGTGGGTACCATGGCCATAACACTCCCCAGCACATATTGCATATTTAACTAGTATCTTTCAGTGGCAGGTAGATAAATGGTGTCTTGGTAGTTTTATGTCAACTTGACACATACTGGAATCATCTGAAAGGAGGGAACCTCAATTGAGATGTCTCCGTAAGATCCAGCTATAGAGCATTTTCTTAATTAGTGATTGATGTGAGAGGGTCCAGCCCATTGTGGGTGGGTCCACCCGTGGGCTGGTGGTCCTGAGTTCTATAAGAATGCAGAATGAACAAGAATGGGGAGCAAGCCAGCAAGCAGCACCCCTCCATGGCCTCTGCATCAGCTCCTGTCTCCAGGTTCCTGCCCTGTTGGAGCTCCTGTCCTGACTTCCTTCAGTGATGGACTATAATGTATAAGTGTAAGTGTAAACCAAATAAACCCTTTCCTCCCCTACTTGCCTTGGTCATGGTGTTTCACTGCATGTATCTTTCTGTCTTAGTTAGGGCAGGGTCTGGAATTTAAGGTATTTAGTATTTTTAAATTTCTAGCTTCCTGGGGTCAGTGGAGAGTTAAGCTATATTTTTCCATCCTTACACTTTCTCGCTCGCTGTCTCACCCACTCGAGCACCTTAAGCCTAGCAAATAGAGGCTGGGAAAACAGCACATCAGCACTATGTACAGAAGCAATTTCTACCAGTGGAGGGAGCGCCCCCCCCCCAAGAGCAATTCATAGGGGGTCAGCCCAAACGGACCAGGGGTATTTTTAACCCTGAAAAGCACAAAGGGTAGGAGAGAGTTATCCAATCATTAACGCCAGTCTCCATGGTCAATTTAGTGAGGGTATCTTTAATGGTTCTATTTATCCTTTTTACCTGAGCTTTGGGGTCTGATGCACAATGTAATTTTAATCAATCCCCAATGTCTTGGCCAGTCCCTGACTTACCTGGGCAACAAAAGCCGGACCATTGTCTGATCCTACTACCTTAGGTATTCCAAATCTTTGGAAACTTTCCTTCAGTATTTTCTTAGCCACTACAGTAAGCCTCTACCTACCCTGAAAAGGTGTCTATAAAAACTAATAAGTACTTGTTATCATATTTAGCTGGCTTTACCTCCGTGAAGTTCATTTCCCAGTGAGCGCCTGGGTGGCTTCCTCTCAGTCTTTTCCCAGGAGGCATTCTTGAAGGATTAGCATTAACCAGCTGACAAGACACACAATGTTTAGCCACTGAGTCGGCCCACCCCCCAATAGTCTCAGAACATGATAAGGGGATGTTTTAACCAGTTTCTGCAGATGTTTAGCTTCTAGGTGGGTTAGATGATGTATCTGCTGGACGTATGCTCACCCTTCTGTGTAGGGTAAAATCTTCCCATCTGAGGTATAACAAGTCCCCTCTGGGGTCTCAGAGAATCCATCTAATTTCTTTATCTCTTGCCAGTCTTCTAGAGTATACTGTCGTCCAAGTTCTGGGGTTTTGAACTTCTATTACAGGCAGCAGGTTGACATCCTGGGCTGCCTGCTTGGCTACCTGGTCAGCCATCTGATTCCCTTTTGAGATGAAATCTTTGGCCTTTTGGTGTCCAATGCAATGTATAATGTAAGGCTTCTAGCAAGCTTAGAATTTCTTCTCTGCTTTTGACTTCCTTCCCTGCTGAAGTAAGCAGCCCCCTTTGTTTATAGATAACCCCATGGACATGTGCAGTTGCAAAAGCATACCTGCTGTCCGTGCAGATGTTTATGGATTTTCCTTCGGCCAGCCACAAGGCCTGTGTAAGGGACATGAGCTCAGCTTTTTGTGCTGAGGTTCCTTCCAGCAGGCTGCTGGCCCAGACCGATCAGGTTCCGTCCACCACTGCTGCCCCAGACATTCTTTTTACCTTCTACCACATAACTGCTTCCATCAGTGAACCAGGTCAATGATCCCTAGCCAGCTGAATGTCAGTCTCTTTAACCATCAGTTGATGGCAGTCATAAGTTACTGGTTCATCAGTCTCCTCAAGCAAGAGTGGCAGGGTTGAGGGTGGCTGGTGGAGTGAACACAATCCTCTCGGTGAGAAGCAGGCCTTGGTAGTGAGTTATGCAGGCGTTGGTCATCCATCGGTCTGGAAGCTGCTGGACAATGCTCTCCAATGCATGGGGGGCTATTATAGTTACTTTCTGCCCCAAAGTCAACTTGTCATTGTCTTTGTCCAGTACCACCATGGCTGCCATAGCTTTTAGACAGCCAGGCCATCCACTGGCTACAGGATCAAGCTTCTTTGACAGGTAAGCAACTAGTCTGTTCCATGGACCTAGGGATTGGGTTAAAACTCCCTGGGCTACCTCTCTTACACTGGTCCACATAAAGGGTAAAAGGTTTAGTTACATCAGGGAGGACTAGAGCAGGTGTGCTCAGCAGGAACTTTTTAATGGCATCAAATGTGTCCTGATACTCTAGGGCCCAGGAAAAAAAATTTTTTTCTTTAGTCAGTAGGTAGAGTGGAGCTGCTAAGGTCACAAACCCCGGGAACCATAGCCTGCAAAATCCAGCTGTCCCTAGAAATTCTCTTACTTGCCTAGCTGTGGTTGGGACTACAGTTCTCTTCAGAGCCTCCGTCAGCCATTGTTGCCCTCCCATAGACTATACCCCAGGTACTTTACCTCTCTCCTGCAAATCTGGGCCTTTTTGGCTGAGGCTCCATAGCCTAGGTCAAACAATTCCAGCAGCAGTGCTTTTGTTCCTTCCAAGCAGTCCTATTGGATGGCTCCTGTTAGAAGTACATCATCCTCATACTGGAGGAAGGTCACCTGGGGCTGTTGGATCCTGAAGCTGGCCAGATCTTTATGAAAGGCCTCATCAAAGATGGTCGGGGAGTTTTTGAACCCTTGGGGTAGTTGGGTTCAGGTGAGCTGCCTGGTTCTGCTCGTGTCAGGGTCCCTCTATTCAAAGGCAAAAGGCAGTTGGCTGGTGGGATCTAACCTTGAACAAGTGGGATGCCCGGCCCACACCAAGGTCCACTGTTCTTTGGGTAGTCCATGAATACTGCTGTTGCCCTTGGCACCCATTACCAAAGACTTTTTGTCTTTTAATTTTTCTAATGACTGAATCAGCACGGAATGCTCTGCTCTGGTATCCACAAAAAGTTTAACTGGTTGCCCCTCCACTTTTCAAGTTACCTTGGGCTTGGAGAGGAGTCCGAACCCTGTCTCCCTTAATCTTTATCTTTCCCCAGGGCTAGGACCTTCAATCCCTTGTTTGTCTTCTTGGGACAGTCCTTTGCCCAGTGACCTTTGTCTTTACAATATGTACACTGGTCCTTGTAGAGTGGGGTCCTATTGCCCAGGTTTCCTGGCTGTTTAGGGCCTGTTTTAACTTCTTTCTCTATTTACTGTCTTTCCCTTCAACCACTGTGGCCAAGATTTTAGTCAAATTCTTTTCCTGTCTTCTGTCATGCCTTTCCCCTCTCCTCTCTCCTTCTCTTTTCTCTGTCTCTTTTTCTGTTTCTTTCTCTTTTCTCTGTCTCTCTTCTCTTTTCTCTGTCCTTTTCTCTTCTCTCTCTCTCTCTCTCTCTCTCTCTTTTCTCTCTCCTGTCTCTCTCTCTCTTTTCTCTCTTTCTCTTCCTTGGTCTCCCTTTTGTAATATACTTTCTCTGTCTCTTTCACTAAATCACGTAACTCAGCTTCCTGTAACCCTTCCAGTCTCTGGAGTTTCTTTCTAATATCCGGGGCCAATTGCCTTATGAAGGCCAAAGCCATCGAAGCTCTCTGTACTTCTGAGATAGGGTCAAAAGGAATGCTCTCTTTACCTTAGCCAAATTGGTGGGCTGTCTCGCCTTAGAGACCTGCCACCAGAGCCTGGCGATAGATTTTCAAGCTCTCCCTACCTTCATTGGTGTTGGTCCCAACTGGGTCAAGACTACTGTAGGCACAAGAAAGCACATGGTAACCTGCTATGCTTGGCTTTGGATTCCAGGTGGACATTCTTCTCTGGCCCAAGAGAACACAGCATTATGAATTCAATGGAGTTCCAGGCCAGTTCTAGACAGCTCAGTCAAGGCTTGGTGTAGAAGTGGAGCCTGGGCTATCCCTTCTCTGGCTTTCCCTTCTTGGCTGTCCCTTCTCTCTTTCCATCCAGAGGATCCAGAGGGTAGTGCAAAATTTAAACAAGAAGGGCAGAGAGATGGTGGATTCCAGTGGAAGGAGACAGCCTGGCCTTGGAAAGAGCCAAATTCTGTCCTTGAAGCCACCTCAAAATCACCACTGAAACCCTGGGGAGGCCCCGCCTCCATTAGAGCTAGTTTCCCAAGAAGGAAGTAACAAATGGGAGTTGATCCTAGCTCATCCTAGCTCAGGTATAGAGTTTCGCTGTAACCCAAATGTTCTAGGTCATCCCCAGACACACAGATGCTTGCAGAATGCAGGTGAGACACACCACAAGTTCACCCACTGATCTACTATCACCTTGGACAGTAACCATTCCTTTTTAGTCCTGATATCCCCTAACCTTAATACTGTCACTGTCAAAGGAAAAGCTGGTGGGGAAACCCACTCTGAAACCTTCTTCTAAAGCCCACCCTCTGTGAACCCCACAAATGCTAATCTATTCGTTCCCCTGAATCTGCCAAGCATGTGTACTGTCTGTGTTTAAACTTCCTAGGAAAGGCAGCCAATGACTGAGCACCCCCACCCACCCAGGTAGCAGGGAGAGAGGATGCTGAGCCAGACCATCCTGGCCCACTGAGTCCCCCCAGGGAAGCAGAGAGAGAAGACAGAGCTAGACTATGCAAGCCCAGGATTGTTTGACAACAGATAGCCACAGAGAACATTGGTTAGGTCACCAAAAGCTAGGCCAGTCTTATGAAATCCAAGGGAGGAAGGGGGACAAGACAAAAGACAGGATAGGAGGGACACTGAGGGATGGGAATGCCCAGTTAAGGGCAGTCACAGCAGACAGCATCAAGGTGAATTAGGTGGTACTGAGTGATGGTGATGTAAAGGCCCACAGGAAGAAAGGGAGGAAAACAGGAGCCATGCTGCCCCTCACCCACAGAAAGAAGAAATAATGTCAGTGTCAGAATTAAGTAGGAAAGTGATGGGAAATGGATTCCTGGGTGGCAAACATTCCATTCTTCCTGCTCAGCCCCTGTGGATGCTGTATACTCACTGAAGAATGCTCCATTCCAAGTGCATAAGGGTTCTTGTTTGCATCAAGCTGGAGATCTTGGACATCCTCAGGTATTTCCTATTATTTTCTGCCATGCCATGAGCATGGGCCCTGACTGGCCTGTAGATACGAGGATCTACTAGGCCTTGGAAGTCATCTTCCTGAAGCAGTTGACCCCACTTCTTCTAGAGCTCAAAGAGGAAAAGGGTGAACTTGCAATTGTCCATCTGTCCCTGATGTACTGAATTCTATTCCTGTCATACCTTAACTATCACAGCCCTGAGCACTGGCTGAGATACTGACATCCCAAAAGGAATTGAGGCTGTAAAAGGGAGTGCTGGGCCCATGAGACAAAAGGGGCAAAAGGCTCTGGGGCTGGACAGCAAGATTCCTCTGGTGCCCCCAGCCCCCGGAGAGCAGCTGAGAAGGGCCCACAATGTCCCTGTCAATACTACAGCCCAACTGTGCTGTGGTTTTATACAGGGCTGGAATGGAACACTTGGTTCTGGTTAGGATTTAATGGTCATAGAATAAGGGAATGTAGTCTTTCTGCTTTTGCTTCCATTAGTTGCCTGGGGCAGAACTACAAAGTGGGTGTTTAGGAGCAGAACTTTGTTGTTTCACAGTGCTGGGGACTAAAAGTCCAGGTCAAGGGTGTTATTAGGGCTGAGGCAGTGAGAACCTCTCCTACCTCCTCCCCCAGCTTCTGACATTTTGTGGGCAATCGTTGGACTTCCTTGGCTGGTAGGAAGTCACCCCTATCATTCTATGTCTGTATCCTGTACATAGTGTCCTTACTAGGGATGTATCTATGTCCAGGTGTTTCCTTTTTTATCTCAAGTGTAGCTAAGTAGTAGAGAAACTTTCCTAGCATGAGCAAAGCTGGACACACACACACACACACACACACACACACACACACACACACACACACAAACACTCCTGCTGTATAAGAATTTGGGTTTTCCTGAAGGCTTACCCTTTTCTAAAGACCTCATCCTACTTTAACTGTGTCTGCAATGCTATCTATCTCCACATAAGGTCACACTGTGAGCCACTGGGTATTTGGACTTCCATGTGAATTCTGGAACAATACAGTTCAACACTGTGCAACTGACCTGGTCTTGACTATGAGCTCATACTGGCTGAAGTGTGTGTGGTTACTAGTTACAGCCCAGCATAACAGGTCCTCTTTTTTTTTTTTTTTAATTTTTTTAAAATTATTTATTTTTAGTACACCATATGCATGCAGTGCCCAGAAGAGGGCGTCATATCTCTTTGAACTGGAGTTATAGACAATTGTCAGCTGTCATGTGGGTGCTGAGGATCAAACCTGAGGGTCTTCTGGAAGAACAGCCAGAGCTCTTAATTGCTGAGCCATTTCTCTGGCCCCTGATCAGCTAAGTGAGCCAGAGGACCCTCAGATTGATATTGCTCCGGGGAAGCTGTGAAGGTATTTCTAAGTGAGATTATCATGAGACTCGGGACAAGTCTCTACTCTCCAGGTATGAGCGGACATAGTCCAACCCCCTGACAGCCCAATCAGCATAAACCATGAGGCCTTTTCCTGGGTCAGTGTTTGAATTGGGTCTTCCCATGTCCCCTTCCACTCTTCTAAGCTGGAACTGACATAACTCCCCAGGTTCTCCAGTTTTCAGATCAGCTCTGGCTCACCTGGGTCTTCAGTTTACAGACAGCAAATCAGGGATTTCTCAGCCAGTGTAGGAATGCAACCCAATTCAAACACACACACCCACATCCACACCCCCACACACATGAGTGTATGTGTGCATTTGTGTGCACATGTGGGTGCCTACATTGATGCTTATACTTCATAAATTATACTATTGGTCTTGTTTCTCTAGAAAACTCTAGCTAATGCACAATTTTAAAAAATCAGTTTCTGCAGAAATATCTTCACTTCTGTAGGAACAAAGAAAATCTGACTTTCCTCCATTTCTCTCTAAAGTGGCTGACACTTCAGGGGTACAGTGAGATCCTCAGGCATGATGCCCTAGACTAGGCTCACATCCAGGAAATGTCCCTCCATTTCTCTGTTCCTGCTTAGCCCATTGGCATTGATGCTGAGATCAAAAGGGAGGGAGGGCACACGCCATACTTCTTTTCTGGGCTCTAGATTAGACTTGTCTTCTCAGCTCTCTGAAATGACTCTCAGACACTCTTGCCCATGACAGTCCACCCAGGTGACCACTGACACAGAGCTCCTGCTCCCTTCTCCAACTGAACCTGTTTCTCAGAACCCAGGTCTCTAACTGTGAAACAAAAAGCCAGCAGGGAATTGATTGGGCTGGGGCTGGAGTGAAGGATGAGAGTGGGATGGAGGATGAGGGTAGGATGGAGGATGAGGGTGGGATGGAGCATGAGGGTGGGATGGAGGATGAGGGTGGGATGGAGGATGAGGGTGGGATGGAGGATGAGGATGGGATGGAGGATGAGGGTGGGATGGAGGATGAGGATGAGATGGAGCATGAGGGTAGGATGGAGGATGAGAGTGGGATGGAGGATGAGGGTGGGATGGAGCATGAGGGTGGGATGGAGCATGAGGGTGGGATGGAGGATGAGGGTGGGATGGAGGATGAGGATGGGATGGAGGATGAGGGAGGGATGGAGGATGAGGATGGGATGGAGCATGAAGGTAGGCTGGAGCATGAGGGTGGGATGGAGGATGAGGGTGGGATGGAGCATGAGGGTGGGATGGAGCATGAGGGTGGGATGGAGGATGAGGGTGGGATGGAAGATGAGGGTGGGATGGAGGATGAGGATGGGATGGAGGATGGGGCTGGGACAGGCCTTCAATACACCAGGAAAGATGAAGCACTCTGGATGAGGTTGTAGGGACCCAGGGAAAACTCACCAAGGACTAGAACAGGCACAAGCTTTGACTGAGGGAATTGAACAGCAGCCCTCCTCCTGCTCTCCCTCCCCTCCTCTCCCTCCCTCTGCTCTCCCTCCCTCTGCTCCCCCTCCTCCTCCTCACCCTCCTCCTGCTCTCCCTCCTCCTGCTCTCCCTCTCTTTGCTCTTCCTCCCCCTGCTCTCCTAAGACCTTCATTGCTGCTGTCTCTACTACCTGGACAAGTTCCAAGATCTAATCCAAAGCAGCATGGATTAAAAGTGGACACCTTCCTTGGTGCTCTTACAGCTGAGCAGGGGACCTCACCTCTGTTGGGTTCCCTAGAGACAGCCAGGGAGGCACAAAGAGAGGACAGGTGAAGTTTCTGGCTCTCAAGAGTCTCTGAATTTGCTGATGCCTCTGGCGGAGAAGCAACATGAAGGCCTGACATTGCTGAACCAGGAATTTCACAGAATCAAGGACTAAACCAAACCCTTATGTGTGCATGTGCCCAGAGGCATTAACACACAAACTTCAAAGGAAGATGGTTAAGGCATTTAAACCATGTGAAGGAAAACAGAAGCAGGAAGGAATTAGATGTGTTTACTCCCAACTCAAATCCTGCCTTTCTAGCCTCACTGGGTCACCAGCCTATGCAATTGTGCCCTTGTTTGAGCTGCAGCAGGACCATCCATCCCACAGCCAGGACCTATCTTCTCCTGCAATGTAGAACACTGGCAATCACAGTAACCCTTAGCCAGACCCTACTGTATGCTTACCATGCCACACCATTTGCTAAGGCCTTTTTGCCTCAATTTCCATCAAAACAACTTGATGAGGAAGTCACTATTATTGGCCCCAGTTTCAGAAGAGGAAAGAGGTACAGAGAGCTGGGATAACTTGCCCAAAGACATGGGGGAAGTCAAAACCTTCTGTTGGGTGTCTGTGGTTTGACTTCTCACCCAGGTCACGCTTCTTAGAAAGAGAGATGAGTGTTCAAACCTTTGGTGAAGACTTTGAAGGGCAAGTCAGCAGTGATGGCTGACTGTTTCTTTATGAGGAAGGCTGGTTGTATTAGTGTGTATTAACTACACATGATTGTGGGCTTCACTATGTTTCATATACATAGATCATACGTTTCCCTCCCTTTTATCCTCTCTGGTCCCCTTTCTACTCACGAATCCCTTCCTCTCCTAACCACCCTTTTCTACTTTCTTCCATGCCCCACCCCTTGTCCCTGATCCAATGAGTTTCCATAGGAATGTTTTACAAGAACATATGTGAGGGTTTATTTGCTGGAACATGGGCATTTTACCACTGAAGATGTAATCCTCCCCCTGCAGTCATAGATCACCTGCACAAATTCTGGGGGTGGGGGGACATGAGTCTCAGCTCTTTTCATAACAAGGTGTTGGCTGGTCCAATGTGTGTAAGTAACCACAGCTGCCAAGAATTCAAGAATGTAGCGGCTATGTCGTGCTTGAAAGTCAGTGTCCTACCTCATTTCTATTTCCTCCAGCTCTTACATCCTCTCCAGCCTTTCTTCAGTGATGTTTCTAGAGCCTTGGAGGAGGAGGCACAGACATCTCACTGGACATCCAGATAGTCATTTATTCATTCTCACTTTGACCAGTGGCAAATCTCTGCAGTCAATGTTGAGCACTGCACAAAGTAGCCTTAACCCAAAGATAGTGACAGCACTATGGGTATGAACATGGCTAATTAGACGGTTAAGAGTCACATCATGCCCATTTAGCAAAACAACAATAGTAGCTTCCTCGGCAGGGCCTGTGTTCTCTCCAGCCATGGACTTTTGATGGGGTTCACAGTACCAGAATTGAATTCATCCCTTTGAGGAGAGCATGAGATCCTGCATAAAAGTGAGGTGTCACATGCATAATGGGCTTGGCATTGTAACATCAGTGAGCTTATCTTGTCTGTCTGGTCAGAGTGTAAGATCCATAGCTGAGTAAGACTGTTGATGACAATTCCCCCCACAATCTGCTTAGAATCTCCCAACACTCTGAGGGCTAGCCAACAGAGAGGAAGCTCCCAGTTCAGTACCAACTTGATTTCTGTGTCTTGTAAGCAAGGCATGCAGTATCTTCAGCAATATGGTTTTTTACCACCTAGTTCTGATAGGCACTCCTCCTTAAAGGGAAAAACCCTTCTCGTGGGCCCATTTCTATTTTTCTGGGGTCTACATACCCTCATGCCCACATAAATGCACATATATAGAAGCTAGAAGCCAGGATACACACATGAGAGAGAATATACAGTGTCTCTCTTAGCCTGGGTTACTTAGTGTAATACATTTTCCAATTATATCCATCCTCGTGAAAATTACATAATTTCATTTTTACAGTGGAATAAAATTCCACTGTAAATATAAGTCATATTTTAATTATACATTCATCGGTTAATGGTCACCTAAAATGATTCCATTTCCTCAATACTGTGATATAGCAGCAATAAATATAGATGTCCAAGCATCTGTTTTAGGATAGTGAGCCCACTGGGCATATGCCAAGTAGCTGGGTCATATGCAAGTTCTATTTTTAGGCCTTTGAAAACCTGCATACTGATTTCCATAGTGATCCAGTCTATGCTCACACTAACAGGGAAGAAGTTCTCTTTCTCTGTATTCTCACCATTTGACCTTTATTTATTTATTTATAATCTAATTAGAGTAAAATGGAATCTCAAAGTAGTTCTAATTTTTGTTGGCCCAATGACCAAGTTTGTTGAATACTTATTTACTGGCCATCTGTATTCTTTCTTTTGAGAGTTCTCCATTCAGTTACTTAGCCCTGTTTTTTGTTTTGTTTGTTTTTTGTTATTTTTTTTAATTGGGTTGTTTGTCTCTTTGTTTTGAGGTTTTTTTTTTTTTTTTTCTGTTTTTTTTGTCTACTCTAAATGCTAACCCTCTGTCATCTGTATCTTGCAAGGATTCTTTCCAGCTCTATGGGCCATAACTTTGCTCAATTAATTAACTATTTCCTCTGCTGTTAGGAAACTTTTTAATTGGGTGAGGTTTCATTTGTCAACTCTTTCCTGATTGATTGAAGTTCTGTTCAGAAAGTCCTTATCTGTGTCAGTGTTGTTAATGGTTTCTCTCTAGCACCGACAGAGTTTCAGGTCTTATGTCAAGATCTTGAATCCATTTGCAGCTGACTTTTGTGCAGGTTGAGAGATAAGTATCTATCATCTATATATGTTTAGGAGACTATCTTTTCTCCAATTCACGTATCTGTCATCTTTGTCAACATTCTGATGACTGTGGCCATTGGCTTATGTCTTGACCTTTGGTATTGCCTGTGTGTCTGTTTTGGGTCAATACCACATTGTTTTTCTTATTGTGGTTCTATAGCAAAATTTGAAACCATGTTCAGTAATCCCTCCAACAATATTCTTTTTTTCTCCCCCTCAGCAAGTCTTACATTTTCAGCGTCTTTTCTGTTTCCATGTGAATTGTAAGGCTGTTTGTTTTTCTATTTCTGTAAAGAATTGCACTGGAGCTCCAATGAGGTACAGTGACTCTGTAGCCTGGTTTTGGTAGGGTGGCCAATATAAATCTCCCACTCCATGAACATGGGGGGGTTCTATCCATCTTCTAGTGTCTTCCTCAATTTCCATCTTTGCTGTTTTAAACTATTTATTGTAGAGATATTTTACTTCCTTGGTTAGGCGGATTGGGGCTTATTTATAGTTTTTCCATTTTGTTTTGCTATTTCAAATAAGATTGTTTCCCAATCTCTTTCTTAGTATGTTTATAATTTGGGTACAGGAAGGCTACTGATTTTTGCATATTTTGTATGATGCCGTTTTTTCTAAGAGTATTCATCCTCTCTCAGATTTGGGTGGAAAGTTTAGAGTCTTTGAGGAAGTACACGGCCACAGGATCTTGACCTTTTCTTTTCCTGTTTGTAACTCTTCCATTTGCTTCTCTTGTCTGGGGTCCCCACCTTAATTTCAAATTGCTAGATACTGTGCAGAAGGAACTCCAAGTCTCATTCCTATAGTCTCCCGGGTTTTCTATCAGCTTTCAGCACATGGTCCCTGACACTTAGACTGGATTTCCCCAAGGCTGTGCCATTTACAGAAGGTCTGCAGCTGCTGTCCTACCACAGCAACACCAGTCTTTTTCAAATAGCATCTTGCCTATGCTCTGTTAGCTGCCCGTGAGCAGGGCAGGGTGTGCGGCACATTCCTGGCTCCTCTTTCTATTCTTGCTATGGCCACCTTAGGTACAGTTTTTGGTCCCAGCTCTTTAGAGTATCCATTGATTTTCTGATGGCTATCTTTCCAGCTCACTAGAATTCCTGACCGTCCACACCCAACTACAGTCTGACATTGGGTTCTTCTTTGCTTGCTGAGAGATGGCCTAGGTATGTAACAGCTGACCTGGAACGCATGATTCTTCCATACTAATGTGTGTGCTGTGCTGAAGTCCTTCTGCCTTAGTCTCCTTGAATGTGAATGCTTCTCTCCCAGTGGGAGATTGCATCATATAGGTCACATGGCCTGGTCTTTACATTGCTAGGCAGCCATCCCTACATCTAGCTCAGAGCTAATCACACAGTTCTGAAACATGGTCCCCCTGAACACTAACGCTGCACTCTCCTCCCTTCTTACCCTCCATCAACAACAGCTGTTCTACCTTCTGGTTCTGCCTTCTGACCACCATAGGTGTCGCCTATAAATGGAATCACATTTGTCTGTCTGTGGTGGTTTATTTTACTCAGTATTCAGGGTTTGAACGTATGCTAGTATGACTTGCTTTACGTTTTGCATGACTGAAGAGAATGTAATAAAAGGGCTTTGTTGTTGTTGTTATTATTATTATAAAGCATGGTGATCTTTCGGATATTAAAAATAACCCTTGGGTACCAAGGGGATGTCTCAGTGGGAAAAGTTCTTGACATGCAAGATGAAGGCCTGAGTTTAGATTGCCTGTACCTATGAAAAAGTTGTGTGACAGTATGTACCTGAAACCCTGGAACTGGAGAGAGATGGGGGCAAGAGAATCTAAAAAACCTGGTGACTAGACAGCCTGAATGCAAACATGAGCTTCGGGCTCAGTGAGAGATCTGTCTCAGTAAGTAAGGTGGAGGGCTGTTGGGATGGCTAGGTAAAGGTGTTTGTCACCAAACCTGATGACCGTAGAAGAAGCTGTCTCAAGTCCTCTCCTGACCTCCACACTCATGGGTAGGCAGATGCATGCCCATGTATATGCACATTAAATACATAATAAATAAATGCTATTTTAAACAAAATTTTAAGTCAGGTCAGGTAGAAGAGTGATTAAGGAAGACATCCCCATATCAACCTCTGGCTTCTACATGTGTCTATGCAGGAGCACACCTGTACATACATGTGTCTACACAGGCACATATCTATGCACACATGCACCTACACAGGGGAGCACCCCTGTACATATATACCCAGAATACCATATGCTCACTGTGAGCCTCTAGCCTGAGCACTGTTTGTGTATTCATCTTCACATTGGCTTAGTGCAATTGTTTGTTGTCTCTACTGATCAGGAAACTGAGGCACACAGAAACTAAGCAACCATATAGCTAGAGGCAGGCTTTGAGCTCTTTGCTGGTCCACAGTTGCTCAGCCAATGAATACAACAAACACAGTGATCCCACCATCACAGAACAAACTCCAGAGAGTAAATGAACTTTCCTTTTCTTCTTTAGGTAAGGCTTCATGGATGGCTAGAAGTCACTCTGTGGGGCAGGATGATAAAGAATTTCCCAGGAGCTTTCTGTTCCAGACTCTACAATGCTGGGAGTATAGCTATGCCGGGCTTGCCACATATTTTCTTGATAAATTATTATCTTCAAGTTAAAATAGACTTGTAAGAGTTGCCAAGACTTCAGAGTGAGTTTATCCATGCTCTCAACCAGTTTCATCTTGCCTTACCCATTTTCTGTTGATAGTTTTGCCAAAGCCAGGACACCAATGCTAGTCCATTGTTACAAGATAAACGCCTGATTTTGTTTGTAATTCACCAGTTTCCTATTTGTAGTCATTATTTTGTGCACAGGGATCAGCCATATTGCACCTAGATGTCATGCCTCTTTCTCTGCTGGCCTGAGAGTTTCTCAGACTGCCTGCTGCCTGTCTTGGAGCACTTTGATGGGTTTGAGGAGTCCGAGTCAAGCATGCTGTAGGGTGTCCCGCTGTTTGTGATTTCTTGTTTTTTTTGTTTGTTTGTTTTCATAACTAAACTAAGATATATGACTTTTTTTTTTTTAAGAATAAAGAATGCCACAGGGATAAATGCTGTGCCAGTTATGACAATCACATGGTTAGTGATGGCAACTTTGGCTTGTCTGTCTTGCCAGGTTTTCCCACCAGATGCTACTCTTTGTCCTTCTCCAGATTCTACCTTTTGGAAACAAGGCACTGAGTCTGACTGACTGAACAGACATGGGAAAGATTCAATTAAGACTCTACGACTTGTGGGAGATGGTCAGTGGTGATGCATGCCTTTAATCCCAGTACTCAGGAGGCAGAAGCAGGCGAATCTCAGTGAGTTTGAGGCCAGCCTGGTTTACAGAGGAGTTCCAGGACAGTCAAAAATGTTACACAGAGAAACCCTGTCTCAAATAACAAACAAAAAGAGTCATGGAGATGAAAGTGTCTTCGCAAATTACTTAGAATGCTTCTATAAGGAAGCCTTATCTCTTCTTCCACATTTAACCTTTGGCTACATCATTTGTTTGCAGGTGCCCCCTCTAGTCACCAGTGGATGCCTGAAACTGCATACATATTTATTTATGATCAAGTTTAATTAAGAAATGAGGCATGCATGGCTAAGATGAATAATAAGAGCATAAAAACACAGACCAATTATAATAGTAGATTATAATAAAATCATCGCCCTCACTACTCTTAGCTTTAAATAAGGGTCACTTGAGCACAAGCACTGAGATGCCACAGCTGTGGACCTGATAACTGGGAATGTCTCTAGGTAGCTAATGGTTAGGTAGCATACACAGTATGCACACACTGGGTAAAAGGTTACATATCTAGGTAAGATGGGACAGCTCTGTGAGACAACTCAAGATTTCACCATGCCAGTTGAAATAGCATTGCTTTTAAAACTTAAGAACTGTTTATTTCTGGAATTTTCTGCCCGATATATTTAGTCCATGATTGGCTTCATAGAGCTGAAATTATGGAAGTAAAAGTGAAGTTGTGGGGGACTGTGCACTGGGGACACCTGTGGAAGTGTCACTTTAAACGTTTTGCTATGTCATTAAAGAGCCCTTAGGGACGTCTCTGTCTGCACTGGCCTGGATCAGGTTTTCTCAAATTGTTGCCAGCCTGGACCGGGTTCATGTCTGATCCACATCTGAACTATTTAATAAACCCTTGTTCTGCCTCTTCTTCAATGACAAACAATGTTTACTTCCTGTCTTTGGGTTTCTATTGCTCTGAAGAGACATCATGACCATGGCAACTCTTATAAGGAAAACAATTAATTGGGGTGGTGGCTTAGAGTTTCAGAGATTCAGCCCAGTGTCATCACAGCAGGGAGCATGGAAGTGTGCAGGCAGACATGGTTCTGGCTACATCTTGATCAGAAGCAACAGGAAAATGGTTTCCAACACTGGGAGGTATCTTGAGCATAGGAAACCTCAAAGCCCACTCCGACAGTTACACACTTTCTCTAACAAGGCCACACCTACTCAAACAAAGCCACACCTGATAGTCTCCCTATGAGTTTATGAGGTCAATTACATTCAAACTACCATACTGCCCCAATAATAAAATGCCAATAACAAGTTCTGCCCTGGATCTATAAGGTCCACCGCACCAACTGATGCCTATAAAACCCCCATTTCCCTAAGTTAAAAAAGAAGGACCCAGGCAAAGTGGTAAGCACCTGAAATCACAACACCCAGGAACCTGAGGCCAGAAGGTTTGAGTCCAGTCCAGGCTATATGAAGGGGGAAGAAAACGGAAAGTATCCAAAGAGGAGGTTCACAAAAATGCAACTCACTGACTTGAACAGAATCAGAGGACCAAATACACACAGAATATAACAAATTTCTGTTATATTCTTTAAAACACGGTATTTCCAGGGGAGGGGGTGGGTTTTGGTCCCTGACTGGCACATACTATTATTCTAACCAGCATTGTGCTTAAAGAATGAGTCTCTTATTACTCAGGAACCACCAATATTATCAAATCCCTTTCTCTGCTTTTGTGTATTTTACCAGCCAGTTTGTCTGACTCATATATTCATGATCAGTAAATTAGCTTACTAATTGCTAATTATCCTGGGACCCATCTTGGGGGTGCCGGTAGGAACAGAATTAATCCTGTGGAGCTCCAAGTGAAAACTGCTTGATTTAGTGACTGCTGATGCAATGAAACACCATGACCAAGGCAACTTGGGGAGGAAAGGGTTTATTTGGCTTAGACTCCTCAGCACTCTTCATCTGTGAAGGAAGTCAGGGAAAGAACTCAAGCAGGGCAGGACCCTGGAAACAGGAGCTGATGCAGAGGCCATGGAGGACTGTTGTTCTGCTTAGTGGCTTCCTCATGGTTTGCTCAGCCTGCTTTCTTATAGAACCTAGTACCACTAGCCCAGGGACAGCACCACCTACAATGGACTGGACCCTCCCCATTAATCACTAACTAAGAAAAGGCCCTACAGGCTTGCCTAGAGCCTGGCCTTCTGGAAGTGTTCTCAATCAAGGCTCCCTGCTCTCAAATGACTTCAATTTGTGACAAGTTGACACAAAATCAGCTACCAGCAGCCTTTGGAGTGTGGTGTTGCAGGGTTACAATGCTGGTTTAAAGCAAGGGTAACATGAGGGTATTGTGTCAGGTGTGCTGTATAACTCTGATTCCACATCAAAGGTTTCAACAGTCCCTGGTCCTCACATAACCAGTGATTCCTGGAATATAGCCCACTCTATAACCTTCAAGTCTGTCAGGACTGCACACTGATGGAAAAGAATGGACTCGCTGCCCACACCAGGGGCCAGGCCAAGCCTGTTTGGTGTGCTTTGGTGGAGGGTTGGTAGGAAAAGTGTTGTACTTCTCTACCTGGCAAACTTTAGCCTAACAGGAGCTGACCTTGGTAATGCTGGAGTGACTGGAATAAAACATCAGCAAGAATCTACTCATTGAGCCACACCATCGGCTTCTGGGGTGATCGTGCTTGTGACTTTAGTATCTCTCACATTCAACTTTCACAATCCTTATGGGGACTTTTTCACTTGGCCAGGAAATTACCCATTCTGCACTTGGTAGCCTCACTCTCCAAGGATCTTGGGTGACACTGGGATCAGTCCTCCCAGGATACTTTCTGGAGTTACAAGGTCATGAGAACCCTGTGAGGAGTTTGTGTGTGTGTGGGGGGGGGAGGGCGGGTGCCTTCTATTGACATTTTAACTCTCAGCTTTATAGGCAAAAGGGCCAAGAAGGTTTTCCTATGTGTGTCTGAGACAAGACCTCCTGTTCCCATGGTGGGGAGCTAGGCAGTGGACAGTTACAGTGCCAAGGCTATTCATGAATACAACACTGATGACATTGTTCATAGTTGGGCTGAGCGTAAGCATAAAAATATAATATGATGGCCAAGTGTTACACTGGCAGAGCAAAGCTACTTCAAACACCTTGATGTCAGTGGCCAACTTACATCATTGTGACCAGAACTTTTAAGTTCTAGAAAGGACAGAAACTTTAGAGACAACCTTCTGAGCAAACACTGGTTTCCTTTATTCTCCTTAGTGAACAGAGAAGAGCATGAAGCTGGACCTTCAAGAGGTATGATGCCAAAGTCTGCCCACAGGAAGCATGCCCCATCTCCCACCATTTCAAGCCCTGGCCACACAACCAAGCCCATGAGAGGCTACTCCTAGGACTCCCCACTGCACAGAGCCACAAAATCCATCCACAAACTCAGATTCTCAGTCTTGAATTTGTGAAGTATGGTGGTTAATTCTGTGTCTCAACTCAGCTGAGTTAATACCCAGATATTTGGCCAAACATTATTCTGGATGTTTCTATAACAATACTTTTAGATGTGGTTATGATTTAATGGACTCTGAAGAAAGCAGATGGAACTTCATAATATGGGTGGGAACCACCCCATCAGCTGTAAGCCTTAGGAGAATGGAGACTGATCTCCCCCAAGTAAGCAGTTCTGTCAGTAGATGGCCTCCAGATATAGCGTTGACCGGAGCCTCCAAGTCAACAATTTTTGGACTTACCAGGTGTGATGGTTTAAGTGTAATTGGCCCCCATAAGCTCAAAGGGAGTGGCAATATTAGGAGATGTGGCCTTGTTAGAGGAAGTGTGTCACTGTGGGGGCAGACTTTGAAGTCTCATATATGCTCAAGCCATGTCCAGTGTCTCAGTTTGCTACCTGTCACCTTCAGATCAAGATGTAGGGCTTTCTGCTCCTTCTCCAGCATCATGTCTGCCTGCATGCTACTATGTCCTGCAATTATGATAATGGACTAAACCTCTAAAACTGTAAGCCACCCTTGAATGTTTTCCTTCATAAAAGTGGCTGTGGTCATTGTGTCTCTTCACAGCAATAGAAACCCTAACTAAGACACTAAGCTAATTCAATTATGTGAAGGTGCATATTCCCGAATCCCTTCATCTAGACTTCACAGAGTGCTATGAGGTGAGCTCTTAATTGTTACACAAATGTCAGGGCTGGCATGTTCTAGAAACCTCCCTGATGTGGAACTTAGGCAGTGAAGTTACAGATTTCTAGTCAGTGACCTAATGCTATGTCCCTTGAAATCCATGAGAAGCATACTAGAGTGCTAGTCCCCACAGAAATGGCATTAGGAGTGGGGACATTAGGAGGTGATAAAGATGTGGAGGTGGAGAAGTCATGAATGATATCAGTGCCCAGGGAGACTCAGTGACCACATGACATTGCAATGAAAGCTGCTTAGTCGTCCATGTACCAGGCCCTGGACTCCTTAGCCAGCACAGAACATGGCAGCTTCCAGAACTAGGAAGCATAAATGCATCCTATTTATTTAAGCTACCTAGTTTATGCTGTTTGTTATAGTGGCTTGAAGAGACTAGAATAATAAGGATGCACATTTTGGCTGCCATGTTTGAATCAATGAAGCCCAAAGTATTGGTCATTGAACCAACCACACTTCCCCTGAACATAAATTAAGCAAGGTCCCACGGGTCAAGAAGGCTGACATGATAGTAGTTAGCAGGCATGGGCCTTTCATTTTCCCAGACATAGTCTCACACTGTAGCTCAAGCTAGCCTGGAAATCGCTATGTAGCACAGGCTGACAAACTCATGATTTTCCTACCTCAGTCATCCAAGTGCTGGGATTATAGGTGTGCAGTGTTACCGGTGTGCAGTACCACAGGTGTACAGTGTCACCTCCAGGCAGAAGCTGCACTTTTAACAGGAAATGATAAACTGGACAGTAAGAATGAAGGGAAGCCTCAGGCATGTTAGTACGTATTGTAAGTTGTTCTCTGACCTCCGCATGCATGGCGTGACTTGAGCAGGTATATACACACACACATTAAATAAATAAATAAACAAATGCTAAATGATAAAGTGTGGTGTTTTAATATGAAGTTTGATACAGGCCAGTAGATCAGAAGAACAGTTGCTTCTATAAGGTCAGTTAACTCTCTCTCTTTCAAGATAGGGTTTCTCTGTATAGCCCTGGCTGTCCTGGAACTCACTCTGTAGACCAGACTGGCCTTGAACTCACAGAGATCCACCTGCCTCTGCCTCCTGACTGCTGGGACAAAAGGTGCGCATCACCACTGCCCAAAGAGAATTCATTCTCACTGAAGGTACCTCATCACACAAAAATGACACTCTCTACCTATGTTATGTAAGCTCCAAAAGCAGCACTATGAGGAAGGTATCAGTGCCTACAATTTGCAACCTAGAACACCAATGATTTCACAATATTGCTGTGAGGATTGCTTTGTTTTCTGGAATACTGAAAAAAAATATAGATCTCAAATGCCATGGGAATTTCACCAACACAGTAAGATGGTGGGTCTGACTCTTCCAGTTATTAAAGAAAAAAAAAGTGATGACTTGGAAAAAGATAGGTGAAACTAAAGCTTCAAAGGTTTTTAAACTTTCACTTAGCAAATTCCTGTGTGAAAACCATTTGGTTGTTCATTCTGTCTCATATAGGCTGGATGGTGAAACACATGACTAGCCCTCCACTCATTCATTTGGCAAACCCATTTCTATGATCAAGCACATCACAGAATACAAAACCCAGTTGTCGCTATAGAAGTGGCCTTGCAGGACATCGTGCAAACAGCCCCACTGAGAGGGTTCACCGAAGTTCTCCCACTTTTCCCCTCCAGTCTGTTTGAGTGCCTTGACCTCCCTCTTTTGCCTAACCCCCTCTAAGTGACAATTTCAACCCTAGTAGAAGGGGAAAGGTTCCCTTGGTTGTGAGCCAGGGTCTTAAGGAAACGCTCAGTGTTGAGCTTGTTCACATTTGCTCAGGAGCCTGGGGCTGAGAATCACTTGGGCTACAAAAACACAACAGGTTCAACTTTCCCCAGCAGTGGCATGAACGTCCGCTCCTCTGAGAATGACTTTGGATGAAAAGCTGCTGCGTTCTGTGACTTTGACCAAGATAACACGCTGTAAGCAGCAGGGGAACAAGGGTGACAATCAAGCTTACACAGGATCAAGGCTGCCCAGAAAGGTGTCCTAAGGCTCAACCCTCAGTCAGAGTCTGAATTCTTTCTCACACCCTCTGCCCTCTGCCACTGTCACAAAGGCAGCTGGCAGTTGGCGGGAACACAGCTAGCTTCTCCAGGGAAAATGAAAAAGTTCCCGGAGTTCCCACCAGCAACAGAGGAAGTAAGAGGCTAAAGTTTTATTCAGAAAGTTCTGAGAGAGAGTCAGCTGACCACCAGGAAGGCTGTCTACGCTCTTCTCATGTAAAGCCCTTTCTTCTCAATGCACAGATAGTACCCAGCAGGGCCAGAGGACTCTGGGCTGGTTGTGTAGAACTCTTTTGCCACGGGTGCCTTGAGACTGATAAACATAGGATATACTCACTGGTGTGATCATCACACTCACACAACCACACTCATACAACCACACTTACATCCTCACATATGCAGACTCACACACAAGTACACACACGCACACACACCACTTCCTGTCTAACAGTTTACAGCTGAAGGCTCTTTCACCTGCCACGTCCTTCTAAAGATACATTTGCCAATGCCATTATTATTTTTCTTTTTCAAACAAGGCCTCACTCTGTAAATCAGGTTGGCCTGGAACACACTATGTAACCCAGGTTGGTCTTGAACTTACAGCGATCCTCTCATCAGCCCCCCAAATTCTGGAATTACCATGTGAGATACCACATCTGACTTAGGAACATTTTGGGAAAGAAAGGACTCTATAAGCATTTAGTGGACAGTTGACTAGATAGCCTATTATACCCAAGACATAACTCATAGCATACTGTTACCAGATCAAAATGAGAACCCTGCTCCTAGCCCAGTGTACTGTCTTATAGAAAAGCTAAGGCACAGACCTAAGATCATACACAGTTATTATCAAGGCTAGGACCCCTGACTGCTTAGGGTAATGAATAATGATGGCTCACCTACTGGGAGTTTACTGTGTTCCAGACACTGTTTCTAAGTACTTTACCTAAGTGAACACACTTTTTTTCTCAAAGCCATACTCCAAGATGGGGATGGGGGTGAAGATACCCTAATGTCATATAAGAGGAAAAAACGGGGCAGTCTCCCATGAAGACTCCATGGCCAATCAATGGTGAGGCTGGGGTGTGATGCAGATGGCCCAGTGCACATTCACTATTCACAGTCCCAGGGCTTCAGCAAAAAGCAGCATCCGGGACCTCTTTTCATTCATGGTCCAGTGTTTTTTTTAAGCCTTGTGATAATGTTCATTTTCATCTCTCCTGACTGGGCCCTCTATATCTATGGTTATTTAGAAATCTAGAACGTTTGTTTTACAACCCACAGTTTCATCTGATTTTAAAACAGCTGTAAAAGCTGTTCCCAGGAAGGCTGGCTCCAGATCTGTTTGTTCCTTTTCAGACTCAGAGTGGCTAAGGAAGCCAGATCCTCACCTCTGGTTCCAGGAGCCCTCCTGTGGGACTCCTCACCCCCATGCTCATTTCATCAGGCATTTACAAAAACACACATTTGGGCATGTTATTTATTTAATCTTAGATATGAGGGTGAGGCAATCCAAAATTCCCAAGCATCATTCCAGCTCCTCATTGCTTCATATATCTTCCCTCCAGCTTCTCGTTCCACTTCCTTAATGAAGATTAAGTTATTTTACTGTTTCATTTTGATTAAAAAAAAAAAAAAAACAGGGGGCTACCTGAAGCTGGTGCTTCTATTCTGCTAACCACCACACCCCTCTCTGTGTGTCACCCCGTGCAACCTCTGACTCCATAGTCATCTGGTCTAATCTACAATTCCCATCTCATCTTGGTGGAAATCCTTCCTGCCAGAAATGGCTGCCAAGATCTGGAGATGACCTGGTTATATAGGCAACATTCTGGGGCAGAAAAAAAGAGTTCCAATTTCTTCTCTTACTTATTCCTTCAGGGTCTTGAAAGAACTTGTCTCTTGAGTCTTTGCAGCAAATAGAATTATTCTTCCTTCCTTCCTTCCTTCCTTCCTTTATTTCTTTTTTTTTTTGTATACAGTGTTCTGTCTGCATGTATGTCTGTGGGCCAGAAGAGGGCACCAGGCCTCCTTATAAATGGCTGTGAGCCACCATGGGGTTGCTGGGAATTTAACTCGGGACCTCTGGAAGAGCAGTCAGTGCTCTTAACCTCTGAGTAAAGGTTTCGGCCTGACCAAGCACACAGACACATCATCCAGTACACATTCCTCTTCTTACTGTACACTCTGATGCACACTCTGAAAAGTCCTGAAGGAGGATGAACAAACTGTGTGGAAATCCACAAATTTATCTCAGTTTGATTTAGTGTCTTCCCTTTCTGCTGATTACTCTGAGTCAAGCCCAAGAGTCCTGCTCATGATATGTTTCAACTTTCTTTGATGACATAAGATGTTCATTAGTGGCATACATATTCAGAAGCAGGCACCTCAACTCATGAATGGGCCAACTTGCATTGGATTCTTTCAAACACAAGAGGCACAATTGTAAAAGAAGGAATGTGTTGCTCAAGAGATGGGGAAACACAGAGACAGCATTTGTCTTAAGAACAGCTAGGTATACTATGATGGAGGGGGAAATCCCCTCTCAGTTGACTCAGTTTCCCTGTGTCAATCCTCAGAGTGACCTAGTCTTCCCACTATGGAAGCATCCTCTAAATGACTATACCAGGGACTACCATGGACTGAATGTCTGTGTTCCCATAAATCCATACACTTAAATCCATACACCCAAAGTGATGGGCCCCGAAGATGGGGTCTCTGAGAGGTCATGAGGGTGGAGAGCTCTTGAATGGGATTAGTATCATAAACTAGCCCCAAGAGAGACCTCTTCTATCATGTGAGAACCCAGGCACCATGTGTGAACCTCAGGTCAGTCCTCAGAGATATCAAATCTATAGGTTCTTGATCTTATGCTTGCTGGCCTCTAGAACCAGAAGCAGCAAACACATTGTTTCTATGGCACACAATCCAAGATATTTTCTCATAGCAACTCATTGTCAATGAAGACACGAAAACACATGAAGTCACCAGGCCCCACATACTCCAGAGGCAGGAAAGGGATTTTCTTAGGGCTTCAGTATATCAGAAACTCAAGGTAGAGCTGTGACTCAGACTTTCCCCATTTCTGGGGCAACACATCCTTTTCTTCTTTCAGCTATTGCAGACTTTTTGCCCCTTGAATCTGGAAGAAAACGGACCCATATGATTGACCAGGCCTGGGTCCCATGTGCATCCTGGTGACCTGGTGGCCACAGAAGTATTGAAATTTTGGAGTTAAGGAGCTGCACTTCAGCCCACCTGGAGGAAGGGGGGTAATAGTGTTGCTAGAAAGCAAAAGGCCATCAGGAGAAAAACAATTGTGTTTTTTGTTCATTACTGTGTCTAAGAGGCCACTTGGAGCTCAGACTGTATTTCCCAATGAAAACAATCCCTTAGATCTCTGTGGTGTATGAGGCAATTTCTTATGCATTATGCCATTTGACCCCCTCAGGGCCTGACAAGGTAGATCAGAGAGGTCACTCCCCCTCAGCCACATTACACCCCACTGTAACCTAGGCTATGTTCCTTCTTTCTCAGCACAGGACCTCTGTGGCACCCTATGAATCCTTGGATTCTGGGGAGGAAGAAGTGTAGGTGGGAAGGATTCCATGAATGGAGTGGTATTTTGTGGTGAGTGGCCTACAAGGCCATTTTCTCATTTTCTCCTCAGGCTTTTCTTGAGCCTCTCACAGGTATCTGGTGTGGAAAGAAGTGTGCACCCAAGGCTGTTCCATGAAGCAGTGGGTAGAGGGTGAGACTTCAGGGTAGATGAGGGGGGCAGATAAGAAATCCGAGCCCAAGTGAGCACAACTAAAAAAATGCGAGGGTGGGCTGGGACATACTCAAAGGAAGAGATGCATTCTGTCTCTGAGTGATTGCTCAATACTCCCCACCCCCCAGATATCCCTGAACTGTTGATCAGCCCTGCAGGACCAGACTCAAGTTTCCTCTGAAGAATGGAATGGGCATGTGGATGGGGGAACATTAAAGGCAGAAGGAAACTCAGAGAATGAGGGCAAAGCAGGAAGTGGAAACCAAAGATGACTCAAGGACATAGGAGTGGAATACTGGGGTGTCTTTCTTAGGGAGCTGGGACCCTAAAACCTTGATGGTCACCTGAGCCCAGTGGATTTTGAGTTCTTAACTTACGAATTTGAGAATAATATTCACAGGCTACAAGGGTGAGAGTTTTGGAGAGAAATTTATTACAGATCAATAGATAAGAGTGAAAGAGCGAGGAAGGGAGGGAGGAAAGAGAGGAAGGAAGATTTGGGGGAAGCACAAGCTCCTACATAGCACAGGGCCCCAGAGGGTGCCATCGAGTTGCTACTTTGGAGACTTTTTGAAGGACTTTTGGCAGAAACTAGGGTGGGATGTGGGAAGGGGATGAGCCATCCTGCCAGTTGGCCACACTAGGTATCTAGGGGTCTCCTCTGTAGCTCAGTCATGTTGACGCCTATGACCTTCTAGTAGAGGTGCTGGCTTAGAGGACAACAAAGGCACAGGAAGAAGAATTCTGCAGGCATTTCCGGCCTCCAGCAAGAACACTCTAGGAATGGCTGCTTTGGGTTCCTTGCCCCCACCTGACAAGTCCCTCTTTCCTGTTTGTATCATGATGACAGCCAGGGGTTCACAGAAATGGTGATATCCTACGATATATGGTGCTGTTGGACCAAATCCTGTCTAGCAGTGGAGAGTTCTGCTATACACTCCCAATGACTCAGTTCCCTGTGACCACACCCCAGTATCAAGTCTTAGCTCACATTCAGGCCTTAGATCATTGCCATGGTGAGGTAAGGATGGATGGCAGGAACAGAAATGGGAAGCTCCTTCAAGGGGGACATTACTGGGGAAAGAACAAAGGGCCAGGCAGGAGCCATAGGGGTTGTCTTCACATACACAAAGTTAAAAGTAGCCAGAGAAGGTGAACAAACAAATAAAAACAAAAAAAAAAAAAAAAAAAAAAAAAAGGAGCACCTTCCCTGCATCCCTCAGCACCAATAGGCCTGGAAACCTCCCAAATATTTAACCTTATAATTTTGCTGCAACATAATCTATATCTATATCTATATCTATCTATCTATCTATCTATCTATCTATCTATCTATCTATCTATATACACACACAAACAAGAATGTCATTACAGCATACTTTATACTAAAACAAAAGCTAAACAATAATTGAGGGCTGGAGAGATGGCTCAGTGGTTAAGAGTACTTGCTACTATTCCAGAGGACCTGAGGTTCAGTTCCCAGCACTCACATGGCAACTCACAGCTGTCTGTAGTTCTTGGCCTCCCTGGGCACCAGGTATGCACATGGTGCACAAATATATATGCAGGCAAAATACTCATATACACAAAATGTCATAAATTTTAAGAATTAAGAAACCTGAATAAGCAGATAAGCATTCACAAGGCATTAAGATACAGATGAAAGCAAATTACATGGTAACCATTAAAAACACATGACATATTACCATTTCATGAAAAAAAAATTGCTTGAAATGTGTCAACTTTTATAAGCAAATGGCTGGATGACCCTAAGCAGAAGGGAGGGAAAAACAACAAAATATCTGCTTTCTCCTCATGATTTGCTGACTCATGATGTTTTTGTCTAATTTTTCTTCTAGTATTTTTTTTCAAAATTTTTACTGCATTTATCTACTTATTTGCATGGGAGGTGTGTGTGTGTGTGTGTGTGTGTGTGTGTGTGTGTGTGTGTGCATGCACACACACATGGGTGTACTATTGCCACAGAGGGCAACTCTTAGAAGTCCTTCCCTTCCATCATGTATGTCCTGGATATTGAATTCAGGACAAAAGGCTTGATGGCAAGCTCTTTACCTATTGAGTGATCACCTGGTCCTATTTTTGAGATATTTTTATAATTAACATGTGCCCTTTTTTATTTAAAAAGTAACAGCATAGTCACTCTCCATTGACAATCTGTTTTTTTTTTTTTTAAGATTTTATTTATTGTGTTTACAATGCTCTGCTTACATGTCTGCTTCAACACCAGAAGAGGGCACCAGACCGGATTACAGATGGCTGTGAGCCACCATGTGGTTGCTGGGAATTGAACTCAGGACCTTTGGAAGAGTAACCAGTGCTCTTAACCTCTGAGCCATCTCTCCAGCCCTGACCATCTGTTTTTAAGGGTTCTTGGCTCTCATAGGACAAACTTCAGCTTTCCAGCATGGAGTTGGAGACCTTTCACAATTAGTACCCAATATACATTCCTGCTGTCGGCGCTGCTCCTCAGGACCCCTGCTTAGGCTGGCCAACACTCACAGTCCGGATGAGTCAAGTTCAAAATTCAAAACTGCAACATTAGGAACCTTCTAACCCTGAAGGCAAGTAAGAGAAGTACAGTCAGTTCATCCCATCCACTCTTTAATCAACTCCTGGTTCATTCATTTTTCTTGATTAATTTTTCAATCTATCAAAAAAAATGTCAGGAGAAATGCATGAGTATCTACAAGCACAAACCATGTTGTAGGACTATGAGAAGGCACAAGTGTCTGGCTTCAGGAGACACACAGCCTCCTGGGAAAAGCAAGTAAGTACAACTACAAGACAGTAAAAGGCAAGACCAATTTGGCTGTATTCTCACCACACACACTTCCATACCTTAACTTGGAATCTGGCCTACAGCAAGCTAGATTTACAGGATGGTGTGGTGGTTATATGGTCAATGCTTCTAATTCCCAACACCTGTGAATTTCCCCCACACCAACCAGTTCTTCAACCCGATGGCCACCAAGTCAACTCAGTTCTGACATGAATGCCTAGAGTGAGCTCCAGACCCAACAGGCGTAGGGCATGGCTCTGCAAGCCTCTCCTCCTCCTTCCAACACCATTCACAAGCTGAGATTCCAATCCTGGCTGCTGATACCCTGGAACACCACACAGCCCTGCCCTCCATTCTGATCATTTTCCGGAATAGCTCAGGAATACGGTTTTAAATAAATAAATAAATAAAACATTTACTGGCTTATTATAACAATAGTACCGGAGACTACCCAATAGAAGAGATTCACAAAGGAAATACTACATCTAGGCTTTGAAGATTTCATGCTATCCCAACACCTCAATGTGTCTTTGAAGTCTGGAGTTAGAGATTTCAGACAAGTAAATCACTGACCATGGTACCTGTCACTCTCCCCCCACCTCACCACACCACACCACACCCCCACCCCAAACATTCAGCCCTAGGCCTCTAATCAAGGCTGCTCTTCTTGCGGACCTGCCCCATCATGAAGCTCTCTAGGGGCCAGCCAATTGCTATTATTGGCCTTATGTCAAGAGTCCCTTCCATACCCAAATAATTCTCAGAGGTTTAAGAACTGGGTACCAGAAACCCAGGGGTGGGGGAAGACTCTTCATATTACAAGATGCCTTTTCTATTTTAACTCCAATTGGTGGTGAAAAGAGAGCGATTTAGTCATGAGGCCGAAGCTTGCCTCTCAGCAGTGTGAAAGCCTGTAATAAACTCCACTCAGTAGGGACGTAAGAGTGAAGAGCAGAGGCTGGATATGGAGTGGTATGAAAACAGAAGCCTGGGGAATGGACAGGACAGGTTAAGGGAGACCTTTACACTGTTCAAAGGAGTCAAACTTTACCCTGAGAACAGTGCCTGATGTGATCAATCAGATTTATGCCTGGGAATGGTGCCTCTAGCGGCAGTAGGAAGAATTGATGGGAAGAAGGAATTAAGGAAACACGGAGGTGGTGCAGCATGAATCACGGAGGTGGTACACATGGTGGGCAACCCAGGTCTCCAGAGGAGGTGACAGCCTGTACAGAGTCAGTGCCAAGGAAACCTGAAAAGTGGGAGAATTAGAAGCATGCTGATGAGCACTAGTCCCTAATGTGGTTCTTCAGTGATAGACTGGGAGTGCTCTTTGGGACATTGGGACTGAGGCTTATTATAGCCACATGCCTTTTCTACTAGAGACCTCGATGCCATAGGAAGCATAATCCAGGAAGACCTAGAAAAGAGAAAAACAGAGAGCCAGAGCCTCATCTTTTGAGTGACATCATTAGTGAGTACCGGGGTGTCACAACGTCTGTTTTGTTAAGAAGAACTAAAAATCCATACTTTTATGCAAGATATGCAAGTTCTAAAATATTTTTCACTCAATCTAATGTTCACAAAATAACTATATAGACCATAAAACACAAAAATAGCCTAAGGAGTCCCATACTGCTATCATGGTTTTGGGTCACAAGTTTATTGGTCCTTCTTGTGGGTCCCTGATGCTCCTTGCGCATAACATGGGCTTCCCTGGGTGTTTCTGTTTCCTTTACTAATCTGACAGGAGAGGGAGGAAGAATATCACGTGAATGACTGGGTAGTGTGACTATGTGGGTGTGACTACTGTCACTGCCACTGCCACATCTAGAATACTGCAATCCCTCATTAACCTCTGTTGACACCACAAATACCCAAAAGAGAAATTCATTTCATTATTTATTTAGTTATTCCCCACAGGACCTAACCTTGCCTGACTCATAATGAGCAATGTTAATGCTTTTCTTGTAGGTGGTGTTAATAATTTATTCACTTGTTAATTCCACTGGGAACCCTTTAGTATTAATTATGTGTGCATCACAGCTCTAGGCACTAGGAAAATACCTAGCCTCAACATGTTGGCCAGCATCTATGTATGGACATGAGACCCCCTAGGAGTTCTGTAGAAAGAAATCTGAAAAGCTAAAGATTCAGGAGCAGGGAGGGAGGAGACATTTAAAGACTGAGGAGATATTCATGACTAAGCCAGCATCTAGTCATGGTGTGATCCACACTGGAGGCCAACCGGAGCAGCTGGACCAAACATCTGTCTGGTGAGCTGTTTGCCAGGTTGCAGGAGTTTAAGTGCTAGAAGGAAGCAAACCAAGATTGTTGGTTGGACTGGCAGTGGAGTAGCAATAATTACAAGCATACTGACAGACAGCTTGGCTATGCAACCTCAGCAAGTCACTTAACCTATCAGAGCCTTAGCTAGAGGGCTAATAAACAGAAACCATCAACATCAGCATAGTCTCTGGCAAAGAGGAAAAATTTTTCTCTGACCTTACCAACACATGCTATCTGTGTTGTGGTGGCCAAACCCCTAAGCCAAGGCACTGTTACAATGGTAGTAACTACAGCATGGGCACATTCCTCCTGGGCAGGATGACTCTATGCTTTGTGATGCTGAATACATAGAAGGTCTGGAACCAACATTGGCCAATTAACAAGCAGGAAGTCAAGCACACAGCACAGGAACCTAGCTGCTAGCAAGATCCGCACACAGCCATTATCCGCCTATTCTGGAAATGTTGCAGAGTCTCACCTGCTGCCTGTATGTTCCAAATAGATTTTAGTCTGCATCTTGATTCACCCTACTCTAAAAGCCAAGAAAATATCAAGCAGGCAAAAACAGCCAGAGTGCTCCATATACTGCAGTGGCTTACCCTATCATCTCTCCTCCTCTTACTCTTGGGTTCTAATGGCTTCTGCTCCTCATGGCTTCTCTCTCACCACATCTATAATGGCTCCCACCCCTCCTTGTGCCATCTCATTCCTGGAATTGTTTCTGAATAGTTTTTCCTTTTTTTAATTTTTTTTCTAGAGACATAATGCAACTTTGTTGAAATTAAACTTAGGACACCAGGTGTGCAGAGTGTATACAAAAATAGAAGTCTCCTTGTCAGTTTTATCAACTAGGAATGCCCATAAGCAAAGCCTGGTGTCTGTCCTTCCTTGATGTTTCTCCTATATGTGACAAGCTGGCTGAACAGACAGGCAGAGCCCATTGTATTTATTTGCCCTGTCTTATTCATGAAGCCTCAGTTTTGTGCCCAAAATTCCTTTGTAGCCAGGGATAACCAAGAGATGTGGTCTGACCTGCAAATCCTATTATGCATTTGCTGGATGTTGTGGAATATTACTTTAACTATGTAAGATGTGTTTCATTTGTTTATGTTGCAGAATATTATTTTACGTAAAGGTGTATTACATTTTTTTATCCTTCATTTGTTTGTTTAACTATGTAAAGATGTGTTGCTGGTTTACCTTGCCTGCCTAAGGGGCCTGATTGGTCTAATAAAAAGCTCAACAGTCAATAGGTAAGCAAATGAGGGATAGGCATGGCTGGTAGGCAGAATAACTAAGAGAAGAGAACAAGGGAGAAAGAGAGGGAGATGCACAGGACCAGCCAGCCATGAAATAAACAGGGAAGTAGGACATACAGAAGGAAAGAAAGGTAAAAAGCTCTGAGGCAAAATGTAGAAACGGGATAAAATTAAGTATAAGAGCTTGTGGGGATAAGAATAAGACCAAACATTCGTAGCTAATACTAAGTCTCCATTTCATGATTTGGGAGCTGGTTGGTGGCTCAAAAGAAAGCCTGCTACAGATGGAGAATTCTCAAGCCTATTATTTCTCAAGTGAATACTTCATCCTTGATTTTATCCTCTACCGCCCCTGTTCAGAATAACTCATAGCCTTAGTAACAGGGAAACGTGACATACATCCTGGCTCCTGAAACTGCACTCTCCCATGGTGACCTGGGTAGGATACATTTTTACAAATGTATTACAGAAGCAAAAGACATGAAAAAATTCACATTTTCAATTGTGAAATTCCCTCAGGAATTGATGTACCAATTGGATTTTCCTCCCTTGACCTCACGTGGACCCTGGCTACATTTAATATAAATAAATCCCATTCTAGAGGTGGGAATTTTTTGTAATGTGACAGACCAGAAACAAAACAAAACAAAAAACTTGGATACCTCCTATCCATGTCTGAGATACCAGGTTAAAAATAATGAGTGTCACTGAAGATACATTGAACATTTACTAAAGAAAGGAAATCCTTCAGCCAAGAAGAAAACTGCAACTAAAGAGCAGGTGCTGATGCTGGAGCTGATGCTGGGGCTGATACTGGGGCTGGGGCTGGTATGGGGCTGGTATGGGGCTGATATGGGGCTGATGCTGGAGCCGATGCAGTGATAGGCAGGATGAGAGGGCTGCAAATATATTGGCCCCCAACAGGAGGTAAAGCTAAGGAACAGACCTAGGACAAGGATGCATTGGAACACAGAGATGCTATGCTGTCTTATACAGAGACAAGACGTTCTAAGGTTAACAAATCAATATACAAAGGTAAGGAGTGGGCAGGGAGATAGCTTAGTGGGTGAAGGTACCTGAAAACAGGAGTTTGATTTCCAGAGTCCACATGGTGGAAGGAGAGAAGTTGTCCTCTGTAAGTTATCCTATGGCCTCCACATGTGTGCCTCAGGACTGGCATGAACACAGAGAGAGGGACAGACAGAGACAGACAGAGAGGAAGGAAAAGAGAGAAAGACAGAGGAAGAACACAAATTTACAGTAAAATTTCAAAACATGTCAGAAATAAACTACCATGAGTAAGAACCAGCAGAAACTTCTGAGACAGACACAGATTGCTATGGTTAACACCTAAGATAAACAGCTGGAAGGTGGAACAATGCATTGTTTCAGTCCAAGATTGACTGGCTCCATTGCTTTGGGTGTAGGAGGGGGAAGTAGTGGAAAGGGTATGATAGGAGCACAGCTGCTCACTTAGTGGCATTCAGGAAACTGAGAGAGAGCAAGCCAGAGAAGAAGCAAGGCCTGGGAAAAGATGGTTCTGGAGACCTTGCCCCAGTCACCTACTTATAAGTAGGCCTCACCTCCAAAAGTTTCCATCACCTCCCAATGACATCACATCATGAATCTATCAATCATCAGACTAACCCATCAATTAGGTCAGAGACCTTGTGCACTAACCAATCACCTCTCTGTTTGAAGACAAAGCCTTCAACAGATGAGCACAACACTTTGAGTAATAGAATTATCAAAGGTTTTTCATGAGATCATTTGGATTTAAAACGAAATAATCTGAAGGTGAAATTTCAAATTCTGCCTGTGACTGGTTCTTATTGAATGCTTTTTAATCTGTGTCTCGGATATTGTCAAATTAATGAGTGACATAACTTTGAAGAGACCACAAGTCTCCCATTTTCTGATAGCATATGCTCAATAATACTTAAGATAGAAGGATGAGATTAAAACAGTTGGTAGTATGCTTGCCTTGCATTCCTAATCTCAAGGCTCTATCCCCAGCCTTGCATAAACCACATGTGTGATGCATGCCTATAATCCCAGCATTCAAAAGTCAGTGATGAGAGGTTTGGAAGTTCAAGGTCATCCTTGGCTATGTAGAAAGTTCAAGATCAGCCTGGGATACACAGGCCCTGTCTAAAGAGGAAAGGGAAAAACAAATGAGCTACAGATAACAAGAACAAAAGTAACAGGGACAAAATTAGTTTCTTCTATATTAAAAATAACTAACTGTAAAGTGCCGAACGGAGACCCTTGGCTTGAGGGACTCCAGAGGGAGGAGTAGAGAGACACTGGAGGCACTCAGAGAGAAGTGTGACTAATAACTATTTTTAATTGAGATGTTATTTTAATACCATTCATGTACAATTGAATATTTCCATAGCCACATGATCATACATCACCCCTTCCTTAGTTCCAGGACATTTCCGACAACCCAAAAGAAGCACTTTACCCAATAGCGCCTCTTTCTCTTCCTCCTGCCCCTAGTTTCTGGCAAACTTCCTGACTTGTGAATTTTCTTATTCTAGTCACAAAAAAAAAAAAAAAAAAAAAAAAAAAAACCATTAAAAATGCAACTCTAGAGGCTGCAGAAATGGCTCAGCAGTTACAGGAAGTGCTGCGGATCTGAGTCCAGGCCTCAGCACCCATGTCAGGTGGACAGCAACTGCCTGTCACTCCAACTCCAGGGCAATCTGACACCCTCTTAAACCCCTGAGAGGACCTGCACTCACGTACACATACCCTCACACAGACACACGCATACACATAAAGATAATGTAATTATAAAAACAAAAAGCAAAGTCCTTTATGCCAGGCAGGGGTGGTGGTGAAGGTTTGTAATCCTAGCTCTGGAGAGGCAGAAACAGAAGGATCCTTGGGGCTCACTGCCAGCCAGTTCAGTCTAATTGGTGAGCTCCAAGCCTTTGAGAGACTCTCAAATATGTTCACACAGTTACACACACACACACACACACACACACACACACACACACACACACGTATATGCACATATGAAGACATGTAGCCTTTATGTTTGATTCTTACATTCAACATTATGTTTTCAAGTTTTATCCACACTGTACTACATACCAATAGTCTGTTAATTTTTTATAGTTGAATAGTACCTCATTGTATGAATATACCACATTTTTATTCATCTGTCAGTTGATGGACATTTGGTGATTTCTACTTTTTTGCCTGCACAAGTATGCACATACTTTTCCTCAACCAGTGTCCTTTTCTAATATTTATTTACAAAGCTGTTATTTAAAGCAGTTACAGCTAAGAGCATGTATGGCTCTTGCAGAGGATCCAGGCTTGAGGTCCCCGCATCCATGTTGGGCAGTGAGGCAGTTCAGAGCCACCTGTAACCACATCTTCAGTGGGATCTGACACTTTTGACTTCAGAGGTACCTGTGCTACCACACATGCACTCACGCACACACGCACGCACGCACACATGCATGCCACACGAGCATGTGAGGATCAGAGAACTGCTTGGGGTTGGTTCTCGCTGTTCACCTCGCTGGGGCAGAGTGTCCCTTCTTCCGCTGCTGTGTTGTATACTCCAGGATGGCTGGTTCACAAGCTTCTGGGCTGTCACCTGCCTCAGTCCCCTAGCTTGCTGTAGGAGTTCCAGTATACCCATGTGCGCTGCCACATCTGGGTTTTAAGGTCGTGGGGAGGTATGTTGGGTCACCAGGCTTGCACAGCTAGCAAGCCAGTGAGTTCTCATTCAGTGGTCCGTTTTTTTCATTTCAGCTTACTTTTTGGAGGTTGGTGTCAGGAAGCATTTGTGCTTTTAGTGTTATATTTAAGAAACCATTGGTTACTCCAAAGTCATGAAGAATTACTCCTAAGGAATTGGGGGGGGTTACTAGTTTCTTGGGGTTTTTTGTTTGTTTGTTTGTTTGTTTGTTTGTTTGTTTTTTGTTTCTATTGTATCTTCTTGTTTTGCCCTTTTGACAAGACAAGTTTCCCATTGAATATCCCTGGCACTTGATAGTTACATTGGCTCTAACGACTGGAGGAGCCAAGAAGCCCAGGGAAATACAGGATTCACTAATAGCCATTCCCAGGCTACCAGTGTCTATTTGCTGGGACTAACCTGAGTGTTGGCACTTCCAGTCTGGGCACTGCCATTTGAAACAGTGCTATCACTTCAGACTTGATTATTCTGAGCTGTGCACTAAAGCTACTACAGGCCCTTCAGTTGGTTTTCATTATCAATAACCTCTGCTCTTTCTCTAAATCATTGGGCGTTTGTTTCCTGGAAACAATTAAAATGCTAGGAGATTCCATCATTTCAACCCGCAGCTGAGCTTTTTCCCTTAAAGCAATTTTTCTTGTCTGCATGGCTCAGCAAAGCCTGGGCCCAGGGCATGTTAGGAAGGACACACTGGGATGGCATGTGTCCCACTTCTACAGTGTAACAGCCTGGCTCAGTCAATGCCACACAGGCTACTGGATGCTGTGTGTATCTGGATGCTTCTGATTTCCCAATTTCTTTGATAGATGCCAGTTTGCCTTGCGTAATTAATCTCTTTAGACTCCCCAACATTCTTTTTACAGCTCTGATTTGGTGTTAACTACATCAGAGTAAATAAGAATAGCTTATATGGGTTGGGAATTTATTACACGCCAGCAAATTATCTCAGGGCATTTCTCATTCAGTAGTGAGGTCCCGTGTTTATGGCCATTTTGTAGATGAGGAAACATTGAGCCTAGATAAGCTTAGAAAGATCACAGAGTGGCTGGAGAGATTCCCAAAGGTTAGAAGCACATGCTACCCTTGCAGAGGACAGAGTTCTGTTCCCAGGCAGCTTGTCATCTATAACTCCATCTCCAGGGAATCCAACTCCCTCCTCTGACCTTAGGCATGTACACATGTATGTGTAAACACACAGAGACAGGAATCTGGCCCCAAACCATGGATAGTTTACAAGCTGAGACTGACTTCATGGGAGACTCTTTTTGCTGGCCCTCCTGAACAGTTCCCTTGAATATTCCTGGAGAGGTTCTCAAGAAAGGAGGGCTTAATCGGGACCACAGGCAGTGGATGGCACAGGATACAGACTTAGATGTCATCCATTACACCTGCACAAAGAGCCAGAAAGGAAATACAGAAAAGTGGAAAGGAGAGGGCTGACAAGATGATTCAGCCAGTAAAAACATCAGCTATCAAGCATGACTGGCTTCAAAGGTATCTGAGTACAAGGAGATAGAATCTTTGCAATCTGTTTTGTTTTGTTTTTTTTTAATGGAGATTTTGACTGAAAAGTCTCCATAAATTGCTAAGCCAACAGCTTGTTTTAATGAAGTTTCCACTAGAAGAATAGTAAATGCACAGACCTGGCCTTACCCACATCTCCCAGCCAGCAAATAGCAACTGGTGGGTTTTGTGCTGTCTTCAGAGGACACCTACAAGCTCGGACTGTTGACTTTGCCCTCTGATTGATCAGCAAATGTGTGTTTCAAGGACGACCCTCTTGCCCAAGGCCTTAAAACCATTTCATAGCAGAGTGGATACCACAAAACCCCCATCAACACTTACAAAGTCTATTGTCATTTCCTTGTTCTGAATTTGATCTTTCGTTATAATATATGAATCGTTTCATTGTAATTGTGAGGCCACCATTTTGAGCCCTGTAAGCATGGTATGTGCTAATTACCTATCTATATGGTAGATCAGAAGGCTCCAGTTGGTGGCAATTTTGTGTCCCCCACACCAGTATATCTGGCAATGCTGCAGATTTTATTGCTGTAACTGCAAGGTGGGCAGCAGAACTACTGCCTTCTACAGAAGTCCCTGTAACAGTGTTACTTGGGTGGGGCTTTCAGATTGTAGAGTTTGAGGAAGAAACCAAATATCACACACACACACACACACACACACACACACACACACACACACACACACACACACGGGGTGTGGTTGTCTAGATTAATCTAAGAAGGACATAAGTCTGGCCGCTGTCCATGGTCAAGGCCCAAAAAAAACCCTCAGAAGCCCCAGCTTTGAGTAGCTGAGTACTTGTGTACAAGGGAGAGTTTATTAGATTATTTTAAAGTCCCAATTTGTACTGTGTGGTGGTACACACCTATAACTACTCCCAAGCTGGGGAGGCTGCAGAAGGAGAATGCACTTCAGAGTCTACCTGCTATTGCTGGGGTCAGTCAGCCTAAACAAGCACATCACTCTCTTCTCAGCCTCACAGGCTAACAATTCATCCACAGTGAAAAATCCCACGTGATTCACTATGAAGGATGCCCACACCTCAGGATCCTCTGCCCCTCCCTTTAATACAGTTCTCCCACAGGACCAGGTGCCATCTCTCTGACTGCACAGGAACCTGGCCTGCCATCTGTCCTCAAGCCTCTTTATTGGAAGGAGAGGTGGAAGGGGACTAAGGACACAGCTGCATGGGTAAATTGTTTACTATGCAAGCATGAGTTTCCTGGGAAACACATGAAAACATGGGTGTGGCAGCACACACATAATCACTGGAAAGCACTGGAAGATGGCAATGGGGATCCTGGGGACTGACAGGCTGGCCAGCCAGCCCAGCAAGTCAGTAAATTCCAAGTCTTCTGAGGAGATCTGTGTCAAATAATAGTGTGGGGAATAATAGAAAAGGGTACCTGATGTCAACTTCTGGCTTTCCCATGCATAGGAATGGGCATGCATACATACACACATATGATGGGAGATGTCATTCTGTAAATATGTTTCTTTTATTGGTTAATGAATAAGGCACTGTTGGAAAATAGGAAGGCAAGATAGGTGGGAACAAGAGACAAGGAAGATTCTGGGAGATGTAGTGGGAAATTCAAGATGTAGGGTCTTGAGAGAAGAGGTCCAGACCCTCTCTCCAGCAAGATAAGATCACATGGAAACACTTAGATTAATAGAAATGGGTTAATATTTAAGATAGATCTAGCCAATAAGAAACACTAGTACCAGGCCAACAGCTTTATAAATAATACAGTGTCTCTGTGTGTTATTTGGGACTGACATGACTCTGGGACCAGGCTGGCAAGAAAACTGCTCATAACACACTTACACACATGCATACAGCAATTAATATACATGCATAACCGCATAACACACACACACACACACACACACACACACACACACATACAAAGGAAGGGCCCAGGAGTCTTTCTTCCCCCACAAATTCATGAAAAGAACATGATTGTGAAAACTGGGACAAATCAGTCCAGGCCATGGTTAACTTCGAGATCCAATGGGACAGGGAGGTTACCAAAGCAGACAATGGATCCGAGTTCTGCTCAGCTTCATCTCCCAAGTCCAGGATGTGGCCAGAGAGTTGGAGAAAGCAATAGGCTCTCAGACCGGACCACCAGCCCTGTGGCCCAGCATTTCCCTGCAGTGCCACCTCCCTGGGTCTTGTGCTCCTGATATGTGAAGGAAGGTGACACTAGAACCCAGCAACCAAGGGTGTGTGTGTGTGTGTGTGTGTGTGTGTGTGTGTGTGTGAGGGTTAGGGAATGATGTGCAGGGTTGCTTGTGTGGGACACAGCTAGCACAGGGGTGGCACACTGAACACTGACGGGAGGCACTTCATAGAGAACTTTTAGAAATGTGTGTTAGAGAAGCAAGACTGCACAAGTGCAATCTAAACCCAACCATTAGACGAGATGACCCAAAAGGGAAAGAAGTAACCACTATGTGAGGTCCCTAGTGAAAGTTACAGCTACAGGAAGCAGGAGTTGCTGGCACCAGGGGAAGAGGGATGGATTATGCAATGGGTACAGAGTTTCAGTTGCCCAAGATGACAGATGACAATATCCTGGAAAAAGAAGTAGTGGTTAGAAATATGCAAATGGACTTAATGCAGGGGTGGTCGCCAGGTCCAGGGGGAGGGGAGATGGGTCATGACATGAGTGCAGAGTTTCAGTTTTACTAGATGAAACTATCCAGGAAAGAGAAGTGGTGCTGGTCAGACAGTATGTAAATGCGCTTAATGCCCTTGACCTGTGTAGTGGGATATTCACTTTGACACTCAAAATAGCTCAAGTGGCAGTTTATGTCATATCTTCCAAGAAGGAAGAAACCGACACCCATGGAGGAAGAACCGATTGGTTCCACCCACCTGCTCACACCTCAGCCTCATTCTTCTGCATCACAGATGAGATCCATGGCTTCTGCTACGCTAACCCGAAGCTGAGAAAACAGTGCAAAACATCCAGAAAAGGAGTCCCACAATTTCTTAGCTCCTCACCTCTGGCTCAGGAAGCCAGGCCAGCTGGACCACAGGGTGGCAACTCTGCACATCTTCATCGGGGTCTACAGGAAGGGGTCAGGGTTGCAACAGCAAACCTGGCTACCCCTAGCCAGGCTCCACAGCAACCTTTTACACAGTGGGATGCCCTGATGGGCTCACATCTATGTGGCCTTGGTCCAGCCCAAGCAGAGTCACAGAAGGTTCCTGTCTCCTCGGGGTTTTTTTGTTTTTTTGTTTGTTTGTTTTGTTTTGTTTGTTTTTTGTTTTTTTGTTTTGTTTTTCCAAAGAAATCCCAACCCCCCTATTCTGTTCCTCCTCCATCCTTAGGCCTGCAGCTCCTCACCTTCACCTCTGCCCTTAAAACTGTACTGTTATAAAAAAAACAAAACAAAACATGATGTTCCAAACCACAAGGGCAGCTGCAATGTCAGCATGGACCGGACTGAGAGGGGAAAGAAGGAGCACATGGCACAAGCATGAATGCCACGTGCAGAAACACAGGAGAAAACATCTGAACAAGACCCAGCCCGGTACCTTTCCCAATACCTCCTGCAGCAAACCCCACACGTCCTTTCCCATCTGCCCTCATCTGAAGGTCTAAGCCAAGTGACCTGAGACTAAGCTGCTTTGGAGCACAGCTGAACAGCACCAGCCATGCTGAACCCCTATATGTTCCCAAGCAGACATCATGGTAGAGAAAGCAGACGACTTCAGGGAAGACGGAGGGCAGCTTCCAATCAGCCGTGGGTGCTCTATAATGCTTCTCTTCTTTTCTGGTCTTCAAAACAAAACAAATAAATACCCATGGGTTTATTATAGTGAAATAAAAACAGTGTTCCCTGATCTTGGTAATTCTTATGGCAATGATTATCCAATTGCTTAGTTAATCAGCATGAACTATTGATCCCTTACTGTATGCCAAGGTCAGTATACAACAGCTCTCCAAGAACAATGTCATTGTTCCCATTTGGGGATTAAGAGGCTTTGGTTAATCATTTGCTAGAGGTTCCATTGCTGGCAATGGTGGATCCACATGCCAGTTTAGGGACCTTGCAGCCCATGTTCTTTGCATTGAGAGACTCTTTCCCACTGTCTGGGGCAGAAAAAATACTTGAGATTTAGGTGCACATGGTGGGAGCAATTAGAAAGTGGGCAACACAGCCAGGCAGTGGTGGTTCATGCCTTTAATCCCAGCACTTGGGAGACAGAGGCAGATGGATCTCTGTGAGTTTGAATCCAGCCTGGTCTACAGAGCTAGTTCTAGGACAGGCTCCAAAGCTACAGAGAAACCCTGTTTCAAAAAAAAAAAAAAAAAAAAAAAAAAAAAAAGAAGGAAGGAAAAGTAGGCAACACCGAGGATGAAGTACGCCCTGAATAGGACCTACTCACACATGGGCAGTTCAGCCTCATGGAAACTCAACGCAGGAGATGAGACCTGTCCAGACCTAACCAGGACTGGCAGAGACAGGTGCCAAATGGTAAAAAGCCTCCTGAGGCCCAGGGGACAGCTGTGTGCAGGTAGGAGTGAAGAGGAAGCTGAGGTACAGGGGCAATGTGGCAGGTCACAGAGGACTTCGCAAGTCCCTACAAATGTTTTCCAGTCTAGAAACTAATACACCCAAGCCCCCACTCAAGGCACAATCCAGCTGGACCTAGTCAACCTTGATGGTCCCCATCCAGCCACTGTCCCTTTGCATGGACTCCCTCCCATCTTAGCACCTAAGGCTTCTAGACTCCCCATCTCTTCCGTTGGTCCTCACCACTTGAGAAGTCCCAAACCAAGGTTTCAGAGACTGGGTTTTCCCCGAGGCCCAGGAAGAATCTGTCCTGGTGGTTCCAACAACCCTTAGTGTCCTTTTTCCTCCTTGTTTTTCTTCTCTTTTTTTCAGTTGAGCTTAGGTCTCACCATGTCATCCACTCCAACCTTGAATTTGTTATGCAACCTAGATTGTCTTCAAACTCAAACCCAGGATCCTCCTCCCTCAGCTTCTTGAGTCTGGAATTACAGATTCCATGCCCAGCCATTCTTCAGTGTTATTTGCCTTGTAATGGCATTTTTCCAAGTTTACTGGTGTTCATATATTCATATTCTCTCTCTCTCTCTCTCTCTCTCTCTCTCTCTCTCTCTCGAGCATTGGAAAGCAAACAGAGAAAGGGGAGCAGGTGTGAGGAGAAAGAAAGTGGGACCCAGGTGGAAACTTGGAGTAGACTGCACCGGATACATTAGACCCGGATCCAAGGAGCAGGGAGTCTTGGATGGGGAAGGGCCTGGCTCCAGTAAAATAGAGCAAGGACTCAGGGAATGCTTAGTCCTAGCACTTGAGAAGCAGAGGCAGGCAGATCTCTGTGAGTTCAAGGCCAGCCTGGTCAACAGAGTGAGTTACAGGAAAGCCAGGATTATTACATAGTAAGAACCTGTCTCAAAAAAAAAAAAAAAAAATTAAGGTCAGTGGTACTATGCTTACCTATCACAGTCAAAGCCTTGTGTTCATATCTGAGCACTATTTAAAAACAACAGTTCTCCCAGAGACAAAGAACAGTCTTCACTTCTGAACCTTAGGGGCTCAGGAAGGGACAACAAAAGGGACATTCTACTTTGGGATCATAATGGCCATTATTCTCCCCAACCTCTGACAATTTCCTAAGTGTAAAACCAGAGATAAAATTTAAACCCATGTGTATTCAATTCCAAAGCCCATGATTCCCCCAACACATGATATCAACAGATCTAATGGTCTTCAACATCCCTCTCTCATGAAAATCTCGTAACATTTACATTTTCTGGTGGCTCCGAAAGAAAACCTTAAGGCCATTCACATTCCTTAAATCAGAGTTTCATTAATTCATTTTAGTGTGTGGTATCTGATGTATATATAAGGCATAAAAGTGAAAGGTACGGAGGACGACAAAGAGAGATTAATTGTCATCCCAGCTCTCACCCCACCACAGTCAATTTATCCCTCATGTCCTTTCAGTGACAGTGGAGGCACAAGTGTATGATAACGTGTATATGGATACATAGCCTTAAAAAAAGAAAACAAAACAACAAAAAAGACTCAGCTAGGAAGAGATTATTCCACATGTTGATCTCTGTTCCTAACACTCAGTCTAAGAACCCCTTCCATATCAGTACACGAGGGTCTGCCTTTAACTGACACACATGATGTATAAATGAAGACCATCTTATGAATTCTAAAGTTATATTAAAGCCAAGAAAATGAACTCAGAAGAGTCTACTGTTTGCTTTGGGAGTGATAATGACAGAGGGGACAGGAAGAAAATCGCTTGCATCCTTCTGTGGGACTGTCTGAGTGGCCCTTCTGTGTGAAGCAAGAGAAACAGTCCCATCATCCTTGAGTTTGGCAGGGAAATTGGACAACCTACTAAAACAGAAAAGGACGGTGAGTTCAAGTAAGTCACCTTGGCATCGTTATTTCTGAAACCTTTATTTGAATATCACCTAGAATTCTGAGCATCATGAGGGAAGAGCAGATGAACTCGGGTGGGCACTTTTTCCCAGCTGAGCCTCACCACAGGGGACTAACCCAAAAAGCATATGACATGGTCTCCCCCAACACTGCTCTGGCCCGGCAGCCTTCCTCCATGGTTCATGGTTTCCTGGGGTACTCCAACATGGCAAGCCTCTTCCCTCTACTTCCTGTCTTCTTGTGGAAACCAGGTAAGCACAGATCCAGTGAACCCAAGGACAGGCTCCCTAGGTAGTAGACTCCACTCACAGGGCTGAGTCACAAACACAGACACCAGTTCTGGAAACCTGGAGTAAGGTGTGTGGAAAATGGCCTTGGGCCCAGGCTCTGCTGCACGCTCCAGTCTTGCAGGCATCAGTGGGACATGACAGCTGCACTCGATGTGCTAGCCAGAGGCAGGAGAGGTCCAAACAACTTAAGCATGAGGGAATGAGGGCCTGGCTTGTGCTAGCCAGCCACACCAGTGGCCTGAGGGTTCAAAGCTCTGGGCCACAGGGTGCTCATGCCTACAGATTTGGTGTTGGAACTTCTCAGCTATTCCCCTGGCTCAGCATCTTAAGAAGAAAGAAAGGGGAAACACAAACAGACTTGACCAGGCAGACACCAGAATGCTAGCAATCACCTGGATAGGTCCAAGGTGTTTTTCTAAGGACCTGTGATTCCCTGACAAGCAGATAAACCTTAAGCGGTGTGAACACAAAGATGAAACTCTCCCAGGGGTCTCCCAAAGTCTGTGAGCCCTGAGCCATGAGGCGCAGGACTCCTCAGCCAAACATCTCATTGCCTTCAGCTGGTGAGCAGAAGATGGATCAGCCACCTTGCTTACAGAAAAGGTCGGAGAGAGATAGAAGACAGATTGTTCATCCTTGTCATCCTCCAACTCTTTCCACTCTTACTGGCGCCTGAGCGAAAGACAATCAATGAACCCAAGTTGAGGCCCCCTGAGAGTGGCTGTGCAAGAAGGTAAATCCCGTGCTAACTGCCTGGAAGTGCTTCTGAAATTACATCCAAAGAGCCTGGGGGAGGAGCGGGCTGTGGGGAGTGACTTCAGCAAGTCAGTTGTTACAGGGGCTTTGTTTACTAAGAGTGGTGCAGGATATTGATTGGATGTTAGTTATTTATGCTATAAATTCCAGATAATAACTGACTAATAACTAATAACCCAGAAAAGGCCACACTAGGGTTGTATCTTGTCTGTATGGAGTCAGGGAACCAGTTGAAGCATGAAGTTCTAGGCCAGGATGATTTAGAAGATGGTGGATTCAAGCCTCACACTTCCTCTGAAACTAAGAAATGTTGTGATCTCATTTTGTGGCATTTTAGATGTTTCTGTAGACATTTCTTTAAGTGTTAAATATATCCAGACAGTGCAAATCAGCAGTCCTGCTTCCAGAAGTTGCAATCCTTCAGCGGAGGAATCAGTAAATAACTGTGCATTATTCATATTGCACAAAATAGCCTGTGGTCTGCTGGCACAAATATGCTGAATAAATGGAATTGCTCAGCTGTGAAGAGGAACAAAGGGCTGGTGCCTGCCACAAAGTTGTGCTAAATGAGAGACATCCGATTCAAACGGCTAAAGACTTTACTTCTATACAACCAAGAAACAACAAATCTCTAAAACAGATGGGTGGTTTATAAAGGTGGGAGGGAAGATGACTACAAAGGAAAGGCAAGATGGGGCTGGGCATGGTGGCACACACCCTTAGACCGAAACAAAGGTGGGAGGTAGAAGTAGGCTGATATCTATGAATTGGAGGCTAGCCTGATCTACGTAGTAAATCCCAGATCAGAGCTACATAGGGAGACCCTTTCTAAAACAATAAATAAATAAAATTTAAAATGACAACTGAGAGTCAGCAACAGATGCATTAGTGACAAGGGCATGTCCTGAGACCAAGTCCTTAACTGTTCCCATCCATTGTACAAAGAGTTTTCACCACTACTGAAGATTTATTTTGGCAAGTTTTTTTTTTTTTTTCACCATCATTTTTCCTGGAGTTTCCAAGGCCCTGCTGCCTCTGTGTTCACCACTCAACCTCAAGTTTCAAGAGAACAGAGCCACAACTAAGTTCGACAAAGCAGTCAGGTTGAAACTTTCTTTTTAAATAATTTTATTTATTTGGTGGAAGAGGAGGTGTGTAGGCCATGGAGTTCATGTGGAGGTCAGACAACAGCTTACAGAGAAGTCCGTTGTGTCCTTCCAACCACCATGCAGGCCCCAGGCATGGAACTTGGGTCATCCTGCTTATCCACAAACCCCTTTATCCACTGACATATCTTACAATCCATCTGTGCCCAGCCCTACCTCCAAATCCCTGCTCCCTCCTCCCTGGCCTTCTTGTTTCAACACCACAAGACTGCTGTGGTGTTGTGACACACAGCCCTGGTGCTGTGACAGGTAGGCAATGGCTTTTGTTCTTCAATGCAGGTCACTAGAAACTCATGCTGGGCAGTGTGGTACACACCTTTAATCCCAGCACTTGGGAGGCAGAGGCAGACAGATTTCTGTAAGTTCAAGGCCAGCCTGGCCTACAGAGTGAGTTCCAGGACAGCCAGAGCTACACCAAGAAACCCTGTCTCCTGGGAAGAAAGAAAGAGAGAGATGGGAGGGAGGGAGGAAGAAAGGAGAGAAAGGAGGAAAGAAAGGAAAGAAGAGAGAGAGAGAGAAGGAAAGAAAAGAGCTTTTACCTCTGACACAGACCCTTTAACAGCCTCTATCACTTTGCACTGTTCTCACCAATGCTGGCTGGCTATGGTATTGCCTCCCTGGTGAGCAATGGCCTTCACTGGTTTCCCACCTTTAATCATTCTTTAGTTCACCTCCAGATGAATTGCTCAATGTGAATTCTTAGTAACAATATAAGCAGTGACTTTTGTACACTTAAGGACCACAGTAACAAAACAGTGTAAGATAAAGTTGAGCATGCAAAATATGTGAGCAAGAGCCACAGAATCAAAATGGATGAGGCCTCTGTTGGCATAACAGAGCCTTTTCTTGGGGAGTTATTTTGTTTATAAATATAATAGTAAAAGAAATAAATTCTAAAAAAATAAAGCTACAGATAGTAAGTATATACTTGACAATAGCATCATTTATTATCATGATTTATTCTGCAGTATCAGTGATTATGTGTGTCACACTTTTATACAGTTTTATTTGTATCAGTATCGGTTATGTATTGTTCTACTTTAATCTACTTTATAAGGTACAACATTGCTTTGAGATATGAATTTTTCAACATAATTACAGTTTTGTGAATTACTATCATGCATATGGCTGGTCACTAAATATAATATTACAACGTAACTTGTAATTGTACACAAAAAAAGCTGTGGTAGTGATGTGTAGTCATGTATAACTTTAACCCCAGCCCTCAAGAGACAGAGGCAGGTAGATCTCTGTGAGTTTGAGGCCAGCCTAGTCTACAGATTGAGTTGAAGGTCTGTCTTGAAAAAAAAGAAAGAAAAAGAGAAGAAAGAAGGTGTGGGTCTGTTTCCATAGAAACACAAATGGAGGCTCAGGGGTTGGAAACCTGAAGTAAGCTGGAAATGAAGAGTTGGATGGAGGTGGGAGAGGGTAGAGATGGAAGGAGGACAAAGGATGAAGAGTGGGAGGTGCAAAGGAAGGAATGGGGTTCTCAGAATGAACCCCACACGAGCCATGACTGTAACGCTGCTCTTTGCAGAGTTCTCTTGCCTCCCTGCAGCTAGGCCTTCTCATGAGAGGAAGAGAAAGGTCTGAACTCTCGGCAGCTTGTCAGTCTCCCTCATGCAGGGGCTAGGACCAGATAGCTCCATTCTGCTCTAGCCAATTCCCAGGCTGGATGGCAAAAGGGCCTGCCCTTTGCTGTGGGCTGTCTTCCTGGTGCCAGGCCAAGGCATGCAGCATGTGGGCTGGAGAAAAGAACCAGGCTGTGAGTAGAGTTGGTGTCTCCTTGGGCACAGAAAGTGTCAGAGGCTGCCAAGGCAAAAAGACTAGTTTTCCAAGAAGCTGGAGGAGAGCCAGCGTCATTATCTGATGAACTAACTTGGAAACCGAAGAAGTCATCAACAAACCCAGAGGCTCACCCACAGAATGTGTATTGAGGTGCAAGCTGCTGGAGAGGAACGAAGAAGGCATGTGTGTTATACACCAGGAGACAGACATCATGTGCTTGTAACTTCACAAGCACAACAGGTGTATTGCACCTACAAAGAACACTTCAATAATGTTTGCATCACATGAAAGGGGCTTAGGAAAGAGGGGTCAGAGTTGCTGGAGGTGACAAGCACTTGCCTAGCTTAGAGAAGGCACTGGGCTTGGTCTACAGTACAACAGAGAAGGGGGGAGAGAGAGAAAATCAAAGTGATGGTTTCCAGAACCCATCCCTCTGCCCTATGCCTACTCAGTTCAAGTGAGTGACAGGCTACTATCATTGCTGAGGAATATTTGTGCAATGTTTTCTGGCTTTCCAAGGTCAAAGGACAGTTGAAGACAAGTTAGATTAGACCAGGTGTGGCGGTACATGTCTGTCATCCCAGCACCCTGAAAGCCGTACTTAGACTGTGAGATCAACCTGGGCTACTTGGTGAGCTCCTCTATCAGGAAAACAAATAAAATAAAGCTGGGGTTGGGGAGTGAACCATGCATCCCTCAGATCAATGAAAGTACCCCAAACTCAAGGGTCCTCAAGAACAATGACCACGTACACCCAGAGAGGCTGGACCTAGGGCACTGGTCTCACCACTAAAGCCCTGTTCAAAAGTGATGAGCAAGATGCAGACCTGAAAGCCGTAGAGGCCACACCTGTCAGGCAGGGATGTCTCCACTGTATGAACTAGTGACACGAGGCAATGGAGGCTTTACCCAACCACACGGAGGGAGTGACCAAAGGAAAATAATGTTGCCTTCATTTCCGGTTAGCCAGCCAGATAAAGCTGGAAGAGCATACTGAATTCTTTGATAGGATATAAGCAATGGTGTTTCTTGAGAACCCAGGTGGTGAATTGAGACTCATCTTCCAGTTCCTGGATGTCTACACCGAGGTATGACTGACAAGCTTAGCTCAGTCTTGCCTCGGTGATAATAGACAGGGCTTGGTGGGACCAAGGAAAGGACTAGAGCAGAAAGAGTGGGTGTGGCCATCCAGAAAAGCAGGGAGTGGGAACAGTGAGAAAATGGGCATGGCTGAAGCAGAAAGAAACCCATTTTCAAGTCTCTCCTCATTTACAAAACTCATCTGTCACTAAACACCTACATGGCCATGCTACTGGACCATCTGTGATGGGTAGGGAGGGAGTTGTGAGGTGTGTGGGCTAAACCTTCTGCGAGCTCAGAAGTTTGTGACAGCGTACACCTATCATCTCAGCTGAGGCATGAGGACAGCAAGTTCTGGGCTAGTGTGGGCTACATAGTAAGACCCTGTTCAATAAAATAAAATAAAAAGAGTTACAATATATGTACAGGATAGAAGGCCCATCCAAACCAGAAAGACACATTCACAATGGAGAATGTTGGCAAGTGTCTTCCTGGGCTTCCTCTTCACACCCAGGGATGTAGATGAGTCACTGATTTACACTCACACACCATAGCCCAAGATAACCTTGAACTTAATCTGTATCCCAGATTAAGTTGGCCCTGAGCTTTTGATACTCCTGCCTCAGCCTCTGGAGTGCTGGGATTATAGGACTACACAGGCCTGGCTCTTGAGTCACCTGTCTCTCAAAAGCCATCTGAAGGGATGCAGAGACGTCACTAGCCGACAAGAGAGTTCCCCCAGAAGTGGATCCAGAAGGGAAAATAGTATTTGATTGACACCTAGGAAGGAATATGTGTTGTGGAGAATGCAAGGGACCCATGGCCAGATGGTATGAAGGGAACAGGGATGATGTGGGCCAGGTTGGGCAAAGCTGAGTAACAACAGAGACAGGCGAGGCTGGATAAGACTGTTTGAAAAGACAATGATATGCCATAAATTGTGACCAATGGCTTTTTTCCTTTAAGCCCTGAGCCTTTGGAGCAACTAGGGCTTCTGATTTGGAAAAAAAGGGTACTAAATATGCCCCAGCAAATCTCCTGCTGCTTCCAAAAGAAATCGCAAGCAGCCTGAGGAGGGCTGGGTTTTCAATCAGGTAATGTGTTCTTACAGAGGATTGGAGCCCACTTATATATATCTAGTGGCTGTGTCTAAGTAACTGCAGGTCTTCTGCCAGCAGCAGACACTAACAACCTCCCAAAGAAGCAACCCTAATGGGGCCTGAGTGTCTTCTTGTAAAAACCTAGTTTGGGCCATTTCATATTTCTTTTCAGGTGAGAAGAGACTGTTAACAATTCCACTTAAACATCAACAGCAGAGCTGTGGGCTGCCAAGTGTGCTCCCCACATCACAGGAGGGCTTCAGGGAGCTCAGACCAGTCAAGTCTGGACCTTTGAGTTGGCCACAGAAGACACAGAAGGTATCTTAAAGGCCTGCAGTAGAAGACAGAGGGGGAGGAAGGAAGGGAAGGAGAGGGATGGAGGAAGGCAGGGAGGGAGGAGAAGATCCCTGTAGGGCTCCTGGGCAAAGGGTGTTAGGTAACCCAGTTCCCACCCAACAAACAGGCAGGAGATTGCAAAAGGCCTTGCCTTTGAGAGTACCCTGAGCAAATCTCCCTATATGAAGGTCATTAACCCCATGACCCCTGATGCTGTGCACAAATTGACCACACACTCTCTTCTCACAAACCGGCATAGCTGAGCCCAAACACCAGGAAGCACCTGGGCTTGAAGCCTGTCTTTACACCGATATCTGGGTTATCCAGTAAAGGTGTTAATAGCAGAGAGTCAGAACAGACCAACACAGGGGATTTTGTGGTATATGGAGGTGAGGGGGAGCTTTATCTTGAGCTGGTGTAGCAGAGATGATGATATTAATGGGAAATTCAGAAGTGGTTCATTTGTTAGTCAGGACTTCTAAGATAAGCACCTGCATTTAAACTGAATCACATACCTGGAATTAATCAAGCAAACATTTCCACAGAATTCACCCTCCAGATCCCACAGTTTACCCAAGAAGTCAGCATCCTCTGTTGCTACATTTCACATTATTTCACCCCCAGATTCCAGCAGAGGGGTGCTGGAAGTTCCCTGCCCACCCCCACTATGTGGCTACCTTTCTCTTGGTAATTTCCTCCAGCCTCGGATTTTAAAAAAGAAGGGCATCACCAGGGCTTGGTGATGCAGCACTCAGGAAGCAAAGGCAGTAAGAGCTCTGTGAGTTCTAGGCCAGCTAAGGCTACAAAGTGAAAACCCATCTCAAAGGGGGGGGGGGAGATACCATCTGCACCTTCTAGAACCTTCCACCTACCACCTTTGTGGCTTGGATGACTTGGGATCTTCCCCCAGACTGAAAGCAACAAAAAGGTTTGTTTGTGATTCTCCACCCTTCCCCTGGTTGGTCCAAGCAAACAAGTATCTGGTTCTATCTAGGCCAAACAGCACTTTCTGCATCTGACAGCAAGGTACACAGGCTAGGCAGTGGGTCTTTAAATGCAAATTTCCCTGTGGCACTCCTGACTTCAGCAGGGGTGGCAGACTCTCAAGCAGAAAAGATGAGATTTAAATTGGTAATAAAGCACTGTACCAAATTGGACTTTGACCTTGTTCAGAATTCCACTGGCCACCCCTGCTTCTGCCCAATTGTTCCCCGGAGTAGCCGCTGGCTCTCCAATGCAGGCAGGCTGTCACCAGCTGCTGCCTCCCTGGCCGCCTTCCACCTGGCTGGCTCAGTAAGCCTCAAAAATCAAACAGCTTTGTCTTTCCAGTTTCTCTTGCCACCTCTGGGCCTGAAGCAAGACAAGAAGAGTTTGGATAGGGTTTAGGTCCCTGAGGGGTGGGCTTACTTGTAGGGCATGGGAAGAGGCAAGCCAGCCCCAGCAGGCCACTGAAAGCATTCTTGGTTACCAAAGCGATTCCTGGACAAGGCCTGGAATGGCCAGTGTTAGCCTGAAGGTCCTGATGCCTCCAGAAGAGCAGCATGGAACCAGCATTTACATGTGCCAGCCCCTTGCCCTCCTGCCCCAGAACATGCTGTGCTCACTGCAGAGCACTAAGGGTTTGCTATTTTTTTCCAGTGTGACAGCTCTTCCACATTCTCTTCCATGTGTCTAAATTCTGCCCTTCTCTTAAGGACCAGGGACATGCTTTCCTATAGACTCACACATGCCCATAGCCCTATGGTCCTTCTCCTAACACCTTAATCCATGGTTCAGATCAAGTATCAGAGCCATGTAATCACATCCATGTGGCTGGCGGTCTTGCTGCTTCAAGTTCATCCCTCCAGCAGGCAGGCAGGCTCCTGGTACAGGCATTACCTACACTGGCCCTCTGTGGACTTACTGGGATGGAAGGGCTGACAGGGCAAAAGAATGAGGAGTAAATAGACCACTTTGGTCCTGGCAGTGCTTTTCTTTAGATACCCACTAAGGGCAGTCTCCTTTGCATTGACCTTTGTGGAAACCAAGGTAGTGAGGTAGACATTCCCTCCAGTACCTCATGATTATAGATAAACTGGGAGCAGCCAGGGAATTCAGGGAAGCTAGCCTGCACCAGTAGGTGTGACACTGTGAATGCCCAGGACCCATCTCTTGTCCTCTGTGACCCAACCGGGATGAGAGACTATGCTCACGTGAAGCGTTGGTTCCCTGTCAATGTGCAAAGTAGTAGATAAAAGTTGTGGACAATGGTGTTCGGGTGGGACCAGAGGAAGGCTGTCGTCATCAGAGGCCTCTTATAGAACATAGCAAATAGAGATATTGAATAAAGATGAAGAGGACCAGATATATACAAGGGAAGTTGAGAATGGGTCTCCTTATCACCTCCTTTTAGCCTGACTCCACCTGTCCCCAATAAAAAGGGGAGGAAAGATACTGTGGGAAATGACCAAGATTGGGCAAGCATGGTTTGTGTTGGGAATTTAATCCAAAAGCAAAAGGTTATCTTGGAACTAACCAAAGGGGAGAGAGGAGTTCAAAAGTCTCAAAAGGTCCAGTGGATCAGCAGGAGAGCAGTCAGGCAAGAGAGATGTGAAAAGCAGCCTGAAATGTGAGGTTTTCATGCTGGGAGTCAGGGGATGGTGTAAGAGCTTATAGAAAATCTGTTTATGAACACTTTCCAGTCTCAGGAACAAGTCAGGAGCCAGAGTCAGGCCAGGAACTGCCTATGCAATGTGGTAAGCTCCAGAAGGCCCCTTTGTCCCATCTTGCACCCCACACCCCTGTAGTGAGGACAGAAAGCTCAGCCTACAAGAAACCAAAGAGGTGTTTGTCTTGTGAGGCCAGGAGAAGGGCCAAGGGAGCCAAGAGACAAGGGGTGTAGCAACACATGACCTGCAGGTGAGTGGGCTAAATGGGGTGAGAGAACCCAAGGGTCTTGGGAGAGCTGGGAGTTGTCATTTTGGGACTTCCTGAGTAAAGCCCACCCTGAGTTTTCCAGTAGTAGCCTTTCTACAAGAACTGCCCAGGCACAGCATCAGCCCCTGTCGTCTGGCTCTGAGCCCTTGCTTGCCTGTGCCAGTATCAGCAGCCACACTGACGAGTTTGCCAGTTCTCTGCCTTTCATTGCCCTCCAGTTTCCCATGGAAAGCCAGGGCCCAAAGCAGAAGGCAGCTACAGTGAGAACCCTTGTTGGCTGGCCTGTCTTGCAGCTTACTCAGCTGCTTTCCTTCCAGAGGGATTTTACCCAAACCCACCCCACCCCCACTTCCTGGAAAGCCACTTGCAACTTCATGGAGAACAGGTGTTCAGGGCAAAGAAGACCCCGCCTCCAGGTGTACATCCTCTCTCTGCTCTGTGTTTCCAGGGTCCCAGGAGGGCTTTGCTCAACTGCTTTCTCCTCACTTTCCTCAGGGAGGGAGAGAGGGAGTCAAACAGGGTCCAGAGTCCAAAGACAAAAACACAAGCACCAGTGAACCTTCTTCCAAACCAGCCAGAGACAGAAGAACAAGATTGGCTAGCAGTTTGTCTTTCTTCTTTTTTTCCAGAGTTCGTCTCACCAGGGTACTCTTCCCATTGTTCTTTCCCTTTCAGAGATTCTGCCCTATTATTGCCTTCAGTCTACTGCTCAGGAGTTGGGTTTATTTGTACCTTTTAAGGACTTGGGAGAGGTACATCATTAAGTTATTTATGTGAGGCCTCTCAGATTCTTTTATTGTAAGTCTCATAGCTACAAAATTTCCCCTAGACTGACTTCTCTGTAAACTAAAAGTTATGTTGAATAGCTTCCAGTTTCATTTGAGTGCAGCAATTCTGAAACTTCCTGGTTTCTCCAATGACCAGTATACTATACTAATGGTTGAGTAGTTAGTAGTTATTGTTAGAACTGTAATTCTAACACTCAGAAGGCTAAGAAAGAGGAATGTTGAAAGCTAAAGGCCACCTTGGGCAATACAGTAAATTTCAGGCCAGCCTGGGATAAGTACATGGTATAATATGTCCTTTTTTGTTTGTTTGTTTGTGTTTTTTGTTTTGTTTTTTGCTTTTGTTTGTTTGTTTGTTTAAGTCCCTGAACTACTGGAAAGAAAATGTTCTGCAGTTTTAGACAGAATGTTGGGTTGATGTCTGATGAGTCCATGTGTAGTTTAATGACAATGTTTCTTTGTTGATTTTTACTTTGGATGACCTACTTATTAATGAGGGTGGGGTACTAAAGTGATAATTGTATCAGGACCCATGTGTCCCTTTATATCCATTAGTATTTGTTTTATGAAACTGTGAGCTCTCACATTTGTTACATATATATTTATAATTGTTAGATCTTTTTGACAAGTTGTTCCTTTTATTGAGATGGGGAATTAGAAAGGTGAGAATTTTCAAAACATTATAAGTGAGGGTCTGAAAATCACACACGCACACACATTTTTATTTTATTTTATTCTTGGTAATTTAATACATGTATACAATGAAACATGATCTTATATATCTACTCCCCACTTCCTCCTCCAAATCTACCTAATTATCTTTCCCAATATACCTCTCCCAACTTATATTTTTGGAAGAAGGGTAACCCACTAAGTGCACATAGGTGTGGGAAACCTACTGACAATCACATCCTCAATAAAGAATGAGTCTCCTCCACCAGTAACTATTCACTGCCAATAGCTCCTCTGTATGTGGTAGAGCCTGGGATCCTCTACCCTGGTCATCTCTGCTGGAATCACAATGCATTCAGTGTCATACTGAGGCCCAATATGGGCCCTAAAATATTCAATTCAGGTCACCGAATGCTGGGTTAGCACTGTGTCTCTCATGCCTATGAGGCTGGAATAGTGTGGTTAGCCCAAGAAACATGAGTCTTTTTCTTGGGTCCTACTACAGTCCCTCCAAGTCAGAGGAACCAGGGCAGGGAAGAAGGGGAGAGGGGGAGAGTAGCAGCTTCCTTGGGATTCTGATGCCAGGTTCCCCTACTCTGAACAAGGAATTGATAAATACAAGTATGGTTCTAGGCCAATTAGTGACTCTTGCTGAAGGCCATGAGCTAGCTTTTGAGGACTGATCCTGGGCTCCAGACACGGAAGTTTCACCTAACCAGCCTACGCTTCCTCTCACTCTTGTGCCTCACTTTTGGCCACAGCGGTTGATCATCTTAGCCCAGACCGATACCCATGATTCCACAGGGCCTCTTCAATAACAGTCTACCATTTACTTCCACAAAATAAAGTACTCAAAATATTTGGTGATGGAGACCTGAGTCCCCCTCTCTCTGTTTAACCTGTGTTCCCACCAAGTTCACTCGACACACACAACAGGAAAACTTGTCCCCTATGGCTCGTTCTAGAGAGGCCTGGACTCACTGACACATGACCTTGTTTTCTTCCAGGCTGCTGGTTGCCTAAACCATCCTCCCTTCTCCTGGGAAGTGGTCTGTAATAAGGCTTAGACCAGTATCCCAGAGGACAGTATCTGGGTGGAACAAGCTAAGGACATTTCTTCTGATTTATCCCTAAAACACGCATATGGCTACAGAAGAAAAGACACCACAGCTGTGTGAACTTGTGCTGAGCCTTGCAACTTTCAATGTCTTTATCAGGAACCATCCTGGGTCTCAGTCACACACTCGTGTCTCCAAGAAGAGAGAAAAAAGAAAAGGAAAAAGAAAAGAAAAGAAAGAAAAGAAATCTGGAAGGAGGGAACAAGGGAGAAGCCGTAACCCCATGCGCATTGGGACAGGCAGAGAGTGGAAGCTGCTTAGAAAGGTTATAAAACTGAGAATAGGAAATAAAATCAAAGGTCATCCCAGGGTGAGTAGTCAGATAGATTTTATGCTTGAGTCTGACCAAGGAGCCAAGTGCAGCAAATGAAAAAGAAGAAACAGGAAACTATACCATGAAGCAAGGAAGATTATCACAAACTTGGCAATGAGAATAAATAGGGAAGGCGGGGAGCCAGTACCTTTCTTGTATCCCTTACTCCACCTCTATTATATGGCAGGCACTCACACCCACTATTATATTTAATCCCATAAATTATTCCCAGTTTTACAGAGGAGGAAATGAAGATAAGGAAGTTGCAATCTATGGCATGAGATTATAAATCTCGTAGTCTCCAGAAGCCCTCACCTCCAGTTGAGCTATTTATTGGTAGTTGATGGCCTTTGGGAGAGGGCAAGAATATTTCTTCAGGGGTGTGGCCCCTGGTAAATAACCCTACACCTCTGCACACACAGACTGCACTGATTGTATTTTGGGTTATAAAAGTTGGGAGGAAGGCACAGTTGGGAGTCTGGGAAGGGTTGCTGGGGAAGAGTGGGAATGATCAAAATACATTGTATGGAAGAATGAAATTCTCAACAAAAATATATTTAACAAAAAAAATTTTAAAACGAGAGTGGAGATGGTACACATTAGGGGGAAGAAAACGTGAGAAATCTGCATTTTCAACAAACTCTTGAACATCTAAGAAAGGAGGAGGAAAGTTACTTTTCTATTAATCAAATTAAATATAATGTGCTTTGCTTCTGATTTTCATACTATTCCTTCTTTAAGAATTTCACTTGTAACATCAGCTACAACTCATATACCTTTCTCTTTCTATTGAAATAAATATGTATAGCTCCCACACATCATTCCTGAAGTTAGCTTTATTTTTAGCATTGTGAAGGTGGTTTCAGTCACATTATCTTTTTAGCACTTTGCAAAGTATCTGCCTTAAAACAATAAAAAAATAAATAAATAAATTAATGAGTTCTGTGACCACAGGCATCATCTTAGGCTTTGTTGCAAGGAGGCTCAGGAGTGAATTTTCTGACTGGTCTTCACATTCCTATAGAATGATGCCTTCTGTTCCACTCACCTGGGACATGAGCTGTACTCAGTGGGAAGGTATTGACAGATCAGCCCTCAGGGTCAAGAATGGACAATAACCAGGTAACCAGGTCATGAGGGATAATTCCATAGAACAAGATGATCAGATTGGAATGGGTACCTTTGTTTGCCAACCTGGCTAGGCTATACATAGTTGATCTAATATTATTCTACATGTTTCCAAAAAGGTGTTTTCTTTTTATGAGATTAATATTCAAAGCAGAGAGCAACAGCATCCAATCCAATTGTTGTTGTTGCTATGACAAAATGCCTGACATCGGGTAGTTTATAAAGAATTAGTGTGTACATAATTCATGGTTCTCATGAGGCTGTGTCATCTACAGGGAAAAAGACGTCACGAAGAATCCAAACAGATAGGACTCTGCTACTAATGCCATCTCAGGGCCCTGCACTGATGGTCTTGTTTGATGCTACTCTTGCCTCCAAAATGCATTAGCATATCAGTCGGGGATTAAATCTCTAACACACACACATTCAATGTCATAACAATGACATTAATTGGCAAAAAAAAAAAAAAAAAAAAAAAAAAAAAAGTAGGTGGTACAGACCAGTAATCTCAGCTACTCTGGAGGCTGAGGCAGGAGGATATTTTTAAAAGATGGAGGAGGAAAGAAAAGAAACACAAAAGAGAAGAGGGATTGGGAAGAAAATGAGAAAGAAACACACACAAACACACACGCATGCGCGCGCGCACACACACACACACAAACAAGAGGTGGCTACTGCCTCAGGACTGCTTTCCAAAATGTCTGTTTATTGGGTCTTGTGGGTCTGCAGCCCAATGGGCTACAGATTTTGAACTACCAGCCTCCTCAAGTATGTGAGCTTCTTCCTTATCAAAACAAATCTTTCTTCATTCAAATCCTATTAGCTCTGTTTCTCTAGAGAACCCTGGCTAATACCTAGCCCATGAGACAGGGACTAGGAACAAAACGAGAAGATCTCAGTGCTGGGCAGGAGTCTAGCCAAGCCCTTCTGGTCCAACCCCTCTTTGGTGATATAGAAAGTGAGATTCTGAGATAGGAGGGGCTCAGCCCAAGAATGAACAGGTAGGGACTAGGACCCCAGAGTGAACACCACACACCAAGAGTTGAGTGTGCCCTTGATTGTGTTAAACACACACACTAAAGTGGAGGGAAGGTGGGTGGCTGGAGCAGAGAGCCATGTCTTCAGGGAAGGTGGGTAAAGGGAAGTGACTGTGAAGGATAGTCTACATTTTGGAGAGAAATTGGAATAGATCCACCAAATATGAACACCTTTGGCTTGGAGAATGGCCTGGAGAGTTCTTACAAGAATATTGCTGTCTGAGCGCCCCTTACTAGCAGGAAATAGTTTGGAAAGAACGACGCCCAAATTCCCAAATATTGTGTATAAATGTTTGTTTTCATTTAATTGGACTTTGTTATATAAAATTAAATAAAAAAATAAACCAAAAGAAAAAAAAGAATATTGCTGTCTGAACTGTGAATACTGTTAAAAGGATAAAGGAAGGAAATCCCTAATATAATTCCTTGGAGCAGACATCTGCCCCTGAGACAGGAAGCAGGAGGCATGACCCAGGTTAGAGCCTGAGGGCATGACTTTCCAGATGACACCAGAAATGACAGGTGAGTAGAAGAAGGGTGTCAAGAGAAAACTAGGAGAGGGAATGTGCTAGAGAGGACAGCCCACAGCAGACCTTCTAAGGAGTTGTCCAAGCTGCTCTAAAGCCAGGCACAACAGGCAGATAGATGTCCTGTTCAGAGTCCATCTGAGCTACTCCATAGCCCCTGGTCATGCTGAGGCAATGGGGAATGCTTACCTCACTCAGCAACCTCGGGTCCCCCCAGGGTGAGGACTATTTAGCCTATGTGGTTCCTGGTGACTCCTGTACCCTTTCTGCCACCACTCCCAAGCCCTCCATGGTCTGTCGCTTGTGACATAGTTCCTGGGGTCAGGTGAGCTTGGTGTCCTGTCTTCAGAGAACTGGGTCAGGCACAGGAAGCTGGGACTAGGCTCATCAGCCCTGAAGCATTAAGCCTGGCTCCAGCAACCACTCCCAGGGCACCCTCCCTCCCTGCTCAGCCTTCTTCTTGGCCATCACTTCCTGTCAAGAACATCTCTGGCTTCTAGATCAAAGTTCTACTAAGGTGTGTCACCTCAGCCAGATCTCTTGTAAAGAGCAAGATTATTTCCTAATTGAGTTCATTTTCAGGGACGTCCTTGAGGGGGAACTGGCCATAATCCAACCTTAACCACATGTCATTATAAAAGTGAGACATATCTGGACAAAACACACCTGATGCTCATTCTAAAAGACTGGGAGGGCTCTAATCACAAGCCTTTTTCTCTAGCCCCCCCCCATCTCTCTCTCCTTTCCAATCACACTCAGGATGAGAGGAGAAAACATGAACTCCAGCAAAACTCTCATGCTGCAGCCATCCCACAGAAACAGGCTACAGTCAGTCAATAACCCCAGTTGTTGACAAGAATGTATACCTTTTGCTAAAGCTTAAGAGGGGGAGGGGACTGGATCTGAGCCTGTAATCTCAACACTTGGGAGGCTGAGGCAAAAGGATCATAAATTTTAGACCAGCCTGAGTGACACTGTAAGCCCCTGTCTGAAAAATGAGTTAGGGAACAGTTTGTGTGTTCACCTGGCGCATCTAGAGTCAACCAAGTCAGCTCAGGGATGCTGTCTATGAGAAGTGGTCCAGATATTGTGTTGCAGGAGAAACAGCCAAGTGGTGTTCATGCCTTAAATGTACTTAGAAGAGGAAAGATTAAGGGAGAAAAGCCACTCTATGGGATCAGTAAATTGAGAAATCCAGAGCACAGGTGCTGGGAGGGACAAGATTTATAGACACAGAAAAGGAGCCAGGAGTGCATTGCAGCCTCTAAGGTGTGTGTGTGGGGGGGGGGGCAATAAAGGTGCTTCTCATGTCTTCTTTGTGTTTAATTCCTTCCTCTCCCCTTCTCTCCTTTCCCTCCCCTCTCCTCCCTCCCTCCTTCCCTCCCTCTCTCCCTTCCTTCCTCCCTTCAAAGTATGGGGAGATCCTACTGCTGGGGATATGTTGTTCTTAAACAGAAGTTGTTTAGAGATTGGCTTTAACTCCAGGAAGAAAAATTCTTGTCACCACCCAGGCCAAGGCTGAAGATACCATGCCCTCAGACTAGCAGTTGGTGGACACAGATTACTGGATTCATTTCACAGCATGGCTCCAGAAGACCCCTGGGCCTTTGGTCTCCATCACAGACTTCTAGAACTCACCCAGAAATGCCCTAAACCCCATCACACCAACGGGGCTCTGAAATGTTGTCATCGGAACCACCGTGTACCACATGAGGTGTCACTCAATGTACTTTTGTGTAGTTTCCTTAAGAGTGAGGACTCTGAATTTCCTTTCATTTTTCCCGTGGCATGTCTGGGAAAGTGTGACATAATCTGAGCCCACGCTGGCCCCAAATTCAGGATCCTTCTGCCTCAGCCTTCTATGCTGGCCCCCTACCAGCATGTGTCTCAACACCTTGCTATGAACTTCCCCCCTTCTTTGAAATTGTTCTCTGTGTGAAACTGGTTTTATTTTATAAAATTCTGCCATCTTTATTCCAATATCTTGACTCAGGTACCCCTCAGAAACATCCCAAGAAAGCCACCACCCCTCCTTTGACTGCAGGTGTTTTAACAAGTAGTGGCTAGGGTTTATAACTCACCTTAGGTGCCTCCCTCCCTGAAGCCACCTGAGGAAGGAGAACATGCAGCCCTCAGCTCTTGCCAGCTAAGGGTCTGCTTTCCACAAAGTTCCCAGTCAGCCTTCCATTGTCCTGCTCAGGGTTGATGGCCTTCCCCCTTCATTAATTCAAAGCCAGGGAGTGCTGCAAAGAGACATGCCACATTCCAGTCATGTCATCACTGGGGAAACAGTACACTCTGGCAGAGATAAAAGGAGGTCTGCCCCTCCTCCAGCCATGGCTGTCTACAGGGCCCTGGAGTTCGTCCGGGGAACACTTGACTTGCTCACTGAGCAGAAATTCAGCAAGGCTTCCAAAAGCTTTGGACTACAAACTGGCTGTATGGTGGGGAAGAATGATTAAGACACACGGGCAGCAGCAATCTGTAATGTCCACTCAAGGACCCCAAAACTGATCTGAGAGACCCTTCCACACTGTAGGCCCATGTGGTCTGACACATCAGAGATACTGGAGACAGAACCCAGCTGGTTTGTAATCAAAGGACTGGTCTCTTACACCATGACATTTTAATCTCATTTAATCATAAAAGCAAACTACATAGTGATATCATAGAAGAGAAAACACATCCTTAATACTTCCAGTGCCAAGTATACACAGCTTTTTCCTATGAATACACACTGCCTCCCCTTTGGGAAAGGAGCTTTCTCAGGTGAAGATGCTACAATTGTAACATCTTCTCCATATGAATTTAGTAACAGTCTATCAGTGATGGTGTCCTCAAGTTGTTGCTGCAAGAGTGAATAAGTCACAAAGCTTCCTCTCTGTGCCTGATCAGCACTAGGTGACACCCAAGTATCCCTAGCCTACCTGAGTCTCTCTCTAGGTGGCAGAAGGACATGATCTAGATATAGGTCTTACTATAGAAATAGAAGCACCCAGGGCGTGGAGTCTTCACTGTTCAAACAGCCCAAGGTGAACTTCTCCACTTAGGGTCAATGTGTGTTATAGGTCTGGGGTTGCTCAGAGATGACCAGGATCATATCAGGAGACTGACTAAAGATGCTCAGAGTTTTTTAGTGCAGAGTTTATAAAGGAAAAAATCCAAAGTTATCAAGCTACAGCTTTTGGGGGGGGTCAAGTGAGCTAAAGTCTGAACCTTAGCATTTTAGCATCTCACAGTTCCTAGAGCAGACAGAAGGTCCTTTGATGCTCCCAACACAGGATAGGGAGGAGACTGCCTCCTCCCCACAGTCCCTGGAGGACCAGAGCAGGGTCAGTATCCATTGGAGTCAGAGAACCTAGAGTCTCCAAGTGACTGGGCTGAGACTACCCCTGCCCTGCAGGTGTGCCTTCCCCCACCACAAGCCACACTTGGAAAAAAAAACACGGGGGCATTCTAGGCATCAGTGAGGATGGAGATGTTATTTGGGAATGGTCAACACCTATTTGCGAAATCAGTGCTAGTGACTTTTGCTTCCCTTTTAAGGTTCACAACTTACTTGGGACAAAGCTGAGCACAGATGTGACACCCACACCAGTTCCAGTTCCTTGCCCCTGAACTCATGCCTGAGGTGCTAACCCTGGGGGAATGATCAGAGCATCCCCAGGCAACATGCTGAGCACTGGGCATAGCTTTTCTTGTTCACTCCTCAGAAATCTGGTAGCATGGGATTTCTTAGTGAGAAAGAAGCTTTGTAGACTTTGTCTTCCTCTAGTCTTCACAACTATTTAAAAGGCAAAGCTAAGATTCAAATATAGCTATGACTCTCAAATAGTCTAAGGTACCAGCTGTAGCAGCTCCCACACCCTTCAGTTCCTACACACACATACACACACACACACACACACACACACACACACACACGTCAGATTCACATGTTATCCTTCTCATAGGTACCCCACACTTAGTATGCCCAGAAGAGATCGCCTCACCTACAAAGTGATGCTGTCTCCTTTCTCATCACCATAGTTCCCATGGCACCAGGGTGTAACATGACAAATAAAAGACCCAGAGACTTACATATGTCACATGTAGACAGAAGTTTCTGTCCTACCCAGGCTGTTTAGTCCCAAATAAACACACAGAGGCTTATATTAACTATGAACTGTTTGCCTGATGGCTCAGACTTCTATTGGCTAACTTTCTTAATTATTAGCTCATTTCTATTAAACTATGTATTTGCCATGAGGGTGTGGCTTACCCATAATGCTCCAGTATATTACTCCTTTGACAGCTACTTAGCATCTCTCTGGTGACTCACTCTCTGTGTCTCTCCTCCCAGAATTCTCCTAGTCTGGTAGCCCTATCTATACTTCCTGCCTGGCTACATCCTGCCTGTCCATTGGCCAAAACAGCTTTATTCATCCACCAATTAGAAAAACATATATTCACGGCATACAGAAGTACATCCCCCATCTCCTAGGACCCAGGCTCCTAGTCTATTCTCCCTCCTGGCTTCCTTTCTATGTCTGGTCTCCTTTTACAGCTCCATACCTCCCCCCATCTCCCATGTTTACCATTCCAGTCCATTCTCCATGCTATAGTCCTTTCCCAACCTTCTCTGACTTCCTTACCCTCTCACTAAAACCCTTGCTTATTGGGAGGGGCTAGGGAGTATGGCTCAGTGGTTAAGAGCACAATCCCAGCACCCATTTGGAGTGGGTCAGAATACCTGTAACTCCAACTCCAGGAGATTCAGTGTAGTCTTCTGGCCTTCATAGGCCACATACATACATACATACATACATACCTTTGCTTGTTGCTCAGGACCCTAAGGTCAACTCCTAAACTTTTTAGTTTGTAGGGTAAACCTTTTAAAACCTCAGCTGTTCTCCACTTTGATTCTGTCCACCTCAAAGGTCTTTCTGATCATCATCCCAGCCACACAGGACCCCAGGAAAGCCCTGAACTTTTTCCTGCTTGTGCTACTCTGTTCAGGCCTTTCCAACTCAGCCTATAAGAGCTGTGGGATATGCCACTTCTCATACTCAACATGGTTGGTTTGGCACCATCTCCAGGAAGCTTTTCCAGCTCAAGCCCCTCCCTTCCTCCCTCACTCCTTCCCAGGCATACCTCACACTGTTCCGGGAGCTCCCAGAGCACACAGAGTGCATTGCCCTATTCCCCTTAGTAGGTGTTCCCTGGGCTGTGAACTCCTGCACCCCAACATTTCCATGCACTTCATCCTAGTGGATGCCTTCTTAATCTTTGTGTCTGGAGCCTGGCATGGTGCCTGGAGAATAGCTGCTGATAGGTTAAGGAGAAAACAAAAGTTCTGCAGGACCATTGGTCCAGATGAAAGAAAAGTAATCCAAGTGAGATGATAAAAAAAAAAAATACTCAACAGCAAGAGCAAGCATGGTGCCCTGACTATAACAAGCTATGGAAATTGGAGGAGGAAACTATTAGAGGCATGTTAGTGAGAATGTTGGTTGCTGGAATATGGATGGAATATGGAGCTTCCCAGATGAGAAGGGTCAGGGCTTCTCCTAGACCAGATTTATCATCCGAGGCAGCTGCTTCCTTCAGGCACAGATCCCGGTCAGTAGGCAACCGGAATCCCTTCTAGGTAATTAGCATGCCTCTGGGTTGGGGAGGCCCAAATCTTGCAGTCTGGGTTGGAGACAAAGAGAGTCTGCTCCAGTTATGTTAATTGCTGCCTCTCTCACACAGAGCATGGGGCCAGGAGGGATTGCAGAAGGCAGAAGGAAAATCCCTCCACTTCTACCTCCCAGCTCTTCAACCTGGTCATGCCCAAGGATATGGCCAGGCATCACCTCAGACTGCTGGAGGCTGTCCCTGAGCCTGGGAAGCATGCTCTGATGACCTGTCAGCTTCTTACCTGGGAAACCCCAAGTTTCAAATTCTACTTGAGAAACCATGCTTTCCCCAGAATGCTCTTTTGTTTTGTTTTGTTTTTTGTCTTTGTTTTTGTTTTTTAATGTAAATGACCTGAAAGAACTGTACTGGGAACTACTACCACCACAGTATGGTGGGTGGAAGAGAAGCCTTCCCTCCTGGGAAAAGCAGGTGCTCTGGCTGTGGGGGACAGGATGGAAGAAGATAAAAAGCACATGATCCATTCCTGTGCCTCATCCATTGTGCTCAGCAGTCCAGGGCAGAGCTGGCCCTTTCCCCTGCCCCTTCTCTCTCCAAACCCTCTCCCCTCGAGGACTTCTTCCACCCAGCATTGGTGAGTACACAGTAGCCCAGAGCGCCTGTGTCAGAATCAGCCCAGAGCTTGGGAATGATGAAGATGCCCAGCCAGGACCCATCACAGGACTTCCTTTACAGACCCTCTGAGAGGATCTGAGTCTAAAATTGACTTCACGTCTGAAAGCCTTTGAAGCTGTCAGCACTGTCTCTGCCTTGGCTGCTTTTTAGGACCTATGTGTTGTTCAGCCTTTTCACCCCCAAACGCTAACCTAGACGTTTCCTCCAGGACATCCAGACACTAATGGTTTTCCCCCTTTTGGTTTGGGGTTGTGCCCACATCCTCTTATTATATGCACTTGGCAGCCCAGTTCCCTCGCATCTCTCTCTCTCTCTCTCTCTCTCTCTCTCTCTCTCTCTCTCTCTCTCTCACACACACACACACACACACACACACTCCAAATTCTAGGGCAACTTCAGAACCCCTCCACCCCCTTATCTGCATCAGGTTACAGGTATTCTCTAAACACTGGGATAAATTTCAGTTTTGAACCATTTCTATCCAACTCTATTCCCAACATACTGGGATATAAAGAACAGAAGAGCCAATTCAGGCTGAGTTGGTTTGGTCTGCATGTGCAGTAAAGCAAGACTGTGTGTCCTCTTGTAACAATTTAGGGAGCCAGCCCCTCCTATTACTGTCTTATGCCATGTATGATTGGGTGTGCATGGGATTAAAATCAGATGCATTATGGGAAAGGGACATATGCAGCAGGGAAATGATTGTATAACCTGATTTGTCCATCAAAATAGAGAACCACGCATACAACAGCTCTTAGTAACCAACTCCTCATTCCTTGGAACCCTACAAAAGGAAGGCCTGAGCAATAACCAGGGCTCTTGTGTATCCTCACTCATATGGACCCTGTCAATCTTCCCAGAATAGCCCTCTTTAACCCATACTAACACTTAGCTCCCAATAAAATTATCTTGCTTCATATACAAACTTGTGTGAAGGCCCTTACTTTCAAATTTTGGGGTAGAGGCCTAGAACCTGGAAAACCCCAGCCCAGATCCCAACTACTATCATTATCCTCAAACACTGCAAAAACAAAGCCCTCACCTGCCAACTCCTCTTTCCCCAAGTCCACAACATGCACTGTCTGTAGATTTTCCTATTCTTAACATTTCATATAAATGGAATTAACGAGAACGAGAGACAGAAACTGATCAAGGGCAGGGACATCAAAGCCACAGTTCCAAGAATGTCCTTCTTGGAACACTAGAAGTGAGTTCCAGTTCCTGTTTTCTCATCATGAATGAGCACCCTCTGCCTGAAGACCACAGGTGACAAAGTGTCTGAAACAGAGAGGTGGCACGTGGACATTCAGTGGGGCCAGCTGGACTGACTGGCTTGTTCCCCTCCCAGACCTTACTTCAATTTCTGCCAGAAAGTCTTGTTTAAAAGCCCCCAGGTTAGCGGCTCGATAACACCACGGTTCTGGAGACCCCTCCTGTTATTCAGCCGCTCTGCTCACTCCCTCTAAAGCCCCAACTACAAATCTATAAAAAGCTTCTCTCTAAAACTCACTCTCTGTGACTTGTGGATTTTATTCTTCAAATTTGTGAGACAAGAACACAAAAGCCACTGGCTTGGAGCACATTCAGTGACTGTCTAGTTACTGGGAACTTAGCTCCCCCCAAAAGCTCCAGTCCTCTTAAAGACACCCCAATATTTCATGGTACAGGCAGGACCAAGGGTGGAGCTCAGCAGATTTCTTGTCTAGCATGTGTAAAACCTAGGGTTCAGTCCCCAGTAGCACATAAAACTGGGCATGTCTGATGATGCATGTGACCCCAGCACATAAGGAGTAGTGGTAGGAGGACCAGAGTTTAAGGCCAGTCTGGGATACAAGAGACAAACCAACATAGATGAAGTCATCTGATACATACATAACTACCTCTCTCTCTCTCTTATGACATGTTTGAGGTTCATAAACATTATCAATCTTCATTCCTTTCATGCCTGAATAATATTCTACCACATGTATATAACACTTTTTATTTGGGCATTTATCAGGTGATGGACGTCTGTGTTGTTTCTATTTGGGGGCTATTATAAGTAGTGCTACTATGAGTGTGTATGAGTTTGTGTGGGATGTATTTTCACATCTTGAAGATGTACACTAGGAGTGAAGTTGCTGTGTAGCATGATAGCTCTAACTTTTTTGGGGAGGTATGAACAGAATGATGAAGGTACTCTAAGAAAGAGTAACTTACTCTAGAACATCCATGTTGCCAACAGTGGACTGTGGTCATCCAGATCCTCTCACTAAGGGTAGCCCCTACTTGAATGCTAGCACTCTAGCAGGCCTTGTCATAAATAGACTCTCAGGCTGTTCCAGAAATACTGAGTCTGAAGCAAGTTTAACAAGATTCCCAGGTTATTCATGTGTGCATTAATGCTCGAGATGCAGCCATCTTAAATGATGTCAGTTAAGCAGCATTCAGATTGTCTCCCCATCTAAAACAAACATCTTACCACAGTGAGATATGGGTCCACTAAATTGTACCTTTAGATAACAGGCTTCTCTTCAAATTCAACATTACATAACTCTCAGCTATGCATATCTTAACATAAATCTGTTTATCAAATAGTTTATCCTACACTATCCTCTCTTGGAAGCTTTCTCTATCAGCAAACAGAGTTGAGCCCAGATTAGATCTCATTGCGTCTGACATGTCCCGTATATGCTTGTTCCCCAGCTGGTGGCTTTGGTGCCTGTGGGAGGTAGTGTATAGTTGGTAGCAGTAAGAATGGACCTGCTTCACCTAGGGTGGGGCCTTTGAAGGTGAAAGCTCAGGTTCCAAGTTCAGGTTGTTTTCTGCTTCCTGGTCCGCCATGATGTGGACACATTGCTATGTGTTTCCACTGCTACTGACTGAGCCTCTCTCATACAAGTGACAATGAGGACTCTTAACTTCTCTAGCATGTTTTGTTTGAGACAGGTCTCATATAGCCTGAATATCTATGGAGCTGAGAATGACCTTAAGTTCTTGACCCTTCTTCCTCCATCCCTCTGCTGCTTGGGTTGCAGGCATGTGCCACCACACCCACCCTAATTTCTTGCCATCCAAGTTTAAATTGAGTATCATTTTCTGTTTCCCCTTTTTGTGATTACTGCTGTCCTTGCAGATTGGATATTACCTCCCTCTGTAGTTCTGATTTACATTTCCCCAGTAACTGATGATATTAAATATCTTCTCATGTCTCTCTTGACCATCTGTATATCTTCTTGGAAGAATGTTCCTTGACCATCTTTAGGCTGAAAGGTTTTATATTTAGTTCTGTATGTATCTTGCAGGTCCCTTTTCAAATGTATGATCATGTAAATATTTTATTCAATCTCGTAGGGATTTTCCCCACTCCCACTGTCTTGGTTTGTTTTCTTCTGCACAGAAGTTTTAATTTTGATTATGTCTAGTTCATCTATCTCCTTCTCTCGGTACTTATCCTTTCATTGTTGTATCTAAGACCACTACCAAAGTTATGGTCATGAACATCTAATCTTTTTTCTTCTAAGAATCTTACAGTCTCCCCAGACTGACAACTGGGAAACAAGCATAGGACTGACCCAGACCCCCTGAATGTTGGTCTCAGTTAGGAGGTCTGGGTGGTCTATGGGACTTCTGACAGTGTAACCATGATGTATCCCTAGTGCACAAATGAACTTCGGGAGTCCATTCCCCATCGAGGGATACTCCCTTAGCCTAGAGACATGAAGGAGAGCCTAGGCACTACCCCAAATGGCTTGACAGATTTTGATGATTCCTCATGGATGGCCTCACCCTCTCTAGGGAGTAGATGGGGGGATTGGTGAGGGGCATGGGAGGATAGGAGGGAGAGGAAACTGGAATTGATATGTAAAATGAAAAAGAAACATTAAAAAAATAATCTTAAAGTCTCAACCCCATCTTATTTTACTTTTGAGACAGGGTCTCATATGTCCCAGACTGGCCCTGAACTTGCAATGTAGTAGAAGGTGACCTTGCCTCTTGCTTCTACCTCCCAATTACTGATGTGGTCACAGGTGTGTGCCACAATGCATGGTTTATGTGGTGTCAGAGATCGAACACCAGGCCTTATATATGATAGACAAGGCAAACACTCTGCCAACTGAGCTGAACCATATAGTCAACCCTTTGTTTTAGCTCTTATATTTAGGTTGTTGATTCAATTTTTTGTTGATTTTTGTGCATTTGTGCATGGTATGAGACATCACCCAACCTCACTCTATTGCTCAAAAATATCCAGTTTTCCAGCACCACTTATTACAGATACTGTTATGGTCCCTCCAAAGTTAAACAGTTTGGAGACCTGTGGTAATGCATCGTGATAAAAATATCTCTTACATTCTAAGAGACTGAAACTTGCTGAACTTGCTGAAGCTCACAGCCAGAGTTAATAATATACCTTGAGGTCTCTTAACACGGTCTTAAGACTTGTTTGTTTGAGGAGAGGAGAGAGGAGGAAGGAGAGGAAGAGAGAGAGAGAGAAGAGATGAAGTTGGCAGGGGGAGGATCTGGGAGGAGTTGGGAGAGGGGAAACCATGATCAGAATATATTATATGAAAACTATTTTTTAAAATAATACTGTAGAATGGACTGGGCTCTGACTTGAGTGTTCGCATCTGCCAGTCTCACCTGGAGCTTCTATATACCAACATTGGTGTTGGTGAAGAAAAATTTATGTCACATAAACATATTTAAAATTAAAATAAAAACTTAAGATTGTTGTACTACTGTGTACTCAGCATATTTGTTTAGCCTGAGGAAAATGTAACAGCTCTTATTTGCTTTGGATTTTTCAAATAATCAGCTTTTACAACCTAAACTAATGTATATTTGTAATCTTAACTAATGTGCTCTTCCATGCCCCTGCTCCAAAAGTACTGCATATTTGTATATGTGTTAACGATAATCATTTGATGAAACAGATTCTTATAAAATAAATATCCACCATAAATGTTGAAAGTAACACTCAAATATCACTTGCTAGTGTTTGTTTGCTATCTGGATCACTTGGTGTGAGTTGGAGTCCCTTGTAAAACTCTCTTAAAGAGTTCTGTAAAACATCCCTCATTCCTTCTCTAGATGAGAGAACAAAAGACTCTGTTAGGAATAGACAGGGAGGGATGGATAGACACAGGGACAGATACACACAGAAACAAGAACAGGCAGATTCATGAGACAGCATTCAGGCAAGCACAAGTTCATATTCATAACACACATACAGGGACATGCATTTATCTGCCCATTATCTAGTTAGGCTTAAGGGTGGCTGCATATGTCTCTTCACCCAGTCTTCTACAAAGCATTCCTAGTTGCACCTTTCGCCCATCCATTTGTTGCTCTTTATCTCATCCTTATCATCTCTTACCCCTTGATTATAATGTTCCATGGCTGTAACAATCTGTAAACCCTAACAGATCCCAACTTTCCCTTCAAGCTATTTTCCCCACTTAAACTCTGTTTTCTAAACCAGCCTAATGCTTACCCCTGTCCTCACCTCCCCACCCACCCCCACCAACTTTCCTCCAAATCCTAATCTTGCTAATTTAAATCCCAAGATTCTCCACACTAGTCTTAGTTTGCTGTTGCAATAATAAAACACCATGACCATTCAGATGGTGGTGGCATTCCAGCCCTTGGTAGGCAGAGGCAGGTGGATCTCCATGAGTCTGAAGCCAGCCTGGTCTACGGAGAAAGTTCCAGGACAGTCTCCAAAGCTACACAGAGAAACTCTGTCTCAACTCCCCACCCCAAAACAAACAAACAAACAAAACAAAAACAAAAACAAAACAAAAAAACCACCATGACAAATTGTGTTAGTTTGGTTTTTACCACCTTGACACAAACTAGAGTCACTTGGGAAGAGGAACCTTCAACTGAAGGATTGTCTCCATCAGATTGGTCTATGGGACATTTTCTTGGTTACTCTTTTTCCTTTTTGATGAAAGTCCCAGCTCACTATGAGATGTGCCATCCCTGGTCAGGTGAGCTTGAGCTACTGGGGGAAAGCAGTTGAACAAACCAGAAGTGAGCCAGTAAGCATTCCTCCATGATCTCTGCTTGAGTTCTTACCTTTAGGTTCCTGTCGTATTTGAGTTCCTTCCTTGGCTTCCCTAAGTGATGGGATTTGATTGGGGGTGTGTAAGCTAAATAAACTTTTCTCCACCTTGGTTATAGTGTCTTATTACAGAAACAGAGAAACTAGGACACTGTCTTAGTTAGGGTTTCTATTGCTGTGAAGAGAACACTTATTAAAGAAAACATTTAGTTGGGGTGGCTCATTTGCAGTTTCAGAGGTTTAACATATTATTGTCATGGCACGAGACATGGTAGTATGCAGGCAGACATGGTGCTTGAGACATTTTTTCCTTTTTTTTTTTTTTTTTGAGACAGGATGTCCTGGAACTCTATTCATAGACCAGGCTGGCCTCAAACTCACAGAGATCCACCTGCCTCTGCCTTCCAAGTGTGCCACCACTGCCCAATGAGAGTTCCACGAGTTCCACATCTTGATCCACAGGCAGCAGCAGTAGACTATTGGGCATAGCTTGAGCATATGAGACCTTAAAGCCTGTCCCAGAGTGGCACATTTCCTCCAACAAGGCCACACATCCTCCAACAAGACCATATCTCCTAATAGAGCCACTCCCCATGGGCCAAGCATTCAAACACATGAGTCTATGGGGACCATTCCTATTCAAATCACCACAGACACCAAAGCAATTTATAAAGGGAAGGTTACTTCTTACTTACTATTCCATAGTCATTGCAGAGACACAAGAAGCTGGGAACTCACCCTCAACCATGAACATGAAACAGAGAGAGTGAACTGTGAATGGCTGACATGAGGCTTTTAACCTTTCTCTCTCTCTCTGTCTCTCTCTCTCTCTCTCTCTCTCTCTCTCTCTCTCTCTCTCACACACACACACACATACACACACACACAACCTACTTTCTCCAGCAAGGCTGCGCCACCTGAACCTGCCCAAACAATGCAACTAACTGGGAGCCAAGTGTTGAAGTGCCTGAGTCTACAGGGGGCATCTCATTCAGACCACCACACTGTCCTTGGTGGTTTATCTTCCAATAGTTATTGAGGTCAAAGAAGGCACTGGTGTCAATTGGCGAGTACATCTGCAATGTTGTTCTTAAAGTTAGTATTTCTGCACCAGACTGCACCATCCTGGGCTTCTGGTCTAAAGATCTACTTTCTGAAGTGCATACCTTAACTCTACCACATCCCAGTCCCAATTGAACACTGCAAATACTTACTTCAGCTGAAAGAATGTAACCAATAATAAAGTTATGAAGCAACAAAGTAGCTCCAAATGTATAAATTCCAAAGCAGTAACCTAAACACAAAAACTAAGGCAACATAACTGCTCCAAAAACTGATAATCCTACAGCCATAAAGAAAAATTAAAGTATGGAATATGCAGAAAAAGTGAGCAACTGGAAATAGTATATTCAATAAGGTGAATGGGGCACAGAAAGACATACACCTTATGTTGTTTCTCATGTGGATTCTTGCTTTGAATTTTTGTATTTGTGCCCAACCACCACCACCACCAAACAACATAGACTATCATCATTACCCTTGGTTGTCTATCATAGCTAAGTGCTAAGTCCCTATTGCTGGAAGCACAATATGTTTTAGTTGCAAGGCACAGAGAAACCAAGCTGTAACTGACCAGGAACTGTCATCTCTGATAGCTAGTTTCCATAGTTCCAGAGAAAGATCATCAACGATTGATTTACCCAGTAGTGCACCTTGCGTGCCACAATGCTAATCTGCTAAGTGAGATATGCCTATTGGTACAACAGTGCCCAGACCATTATTGGTGTAATCAACAGCTTTCTGATTGGATCTGAGGCTTGCTTCTCAGAAGGAAACTCATAGCTGATGCTATAAACTTGGACAGAAGTAGCTTTGCTAAGGACTTACCTTGTCAAACTTTCTTCTGAATATTTATATTTGTATCCACAGATTAGTGCTGTTCTCAGCCTGGGTCAAAGAAGCTTCTTTTACAGTGGGCAATGATTAATGCAGAACTAACAACTAGGCTAACTGCTGGGCATAAAAGTGATTGTTGAGAGCTCATCATTAGACTGAATGACTATATCAATACTCCAAGGCTCAGGGAACAACACAGAGACAAGGAAAGAAAGAATGCAAGAACAGGGGATGAGGAGACCTATGAAATATTATATTCTGTATATGACATGTAGTCTAGTTAGGCTTTTTGTTGCTGTGAAAAACACCGACTGAAAGCCACTGGGGGAAGGAAAGGGGTTATTTGGCTTACCGGTTACAGTTCATCATTGAGGAAGAAAGACAAGGCAGGAACCTGGAGACAGGGACTGAAGCAAGGACCATGGAGGAAGGGTACTTACTAGCTTGTTAAGCTTACTTTCATATACAACACACGACCACATGTTCAAGGATAGCACCATTCACAGTGTGTCGGACCCTCCTACATCGATCATTAATCAAGAAAATGTCCCACAGGTGTGTCTATAGCCAATATGGTGGAGGAAATTCATCAACTGAGGTTCCTCCTCTCTTGTCAAGTTGACAACTAAGAACAGTCATCACAACATGGCTGTTGTGCTCATGTACTCACATCATCTATAGTTATGTGCACAAGATCAAGCCAGACATCATTCCATTATGGACTGAGGAGGGACTCATGAGGCTCCATCCCTAGTGAGTAGCTATTGCCAACAGATGGCTTCTGTAGAGAAGGAGATTTTTTTTTCTCTTAGGGTGTGGTCACTGGTAGGTTGCCTATGCTCTGGTAGACCATCATACACTCTGCACCCATGCACCTGCAGGCACACTCTTGGACTTCTGGGCCTTTTCCACCAACTTTAGCATGTCTATTGTTCTTTTTCAGCTCATGTTTAGGCAGTCATGTTGGTAAGAATTATGGGTATAGCTTCTGACACTCCTAGGAGATACATTCTCACAACAAACTCTCTGATCCTCTGGTGCTAACCATCCTCCACCTCCTCTTCCACAATGTTCCCTGACCTTAGATGCAGGTATTGTTTTGTAGATGTAGCTATCCATTGGGACTGGGCTCCACAACTCTGCATTTTGATTGGCTGTGGTTTTCTATATTGGTTTCCATCTGGAAGAGTAATCAGTTCTGATCCCAGCACCTACATGGCAGCTCACAAGCATATGTAACTGCAGTCTCAGGGGATCCAACACCCTCTTCTGGCCTCTGCAGGCACTGCATGCAAGTGTTACAGACATACATGTAGACAAAACACCCATAAAGGTTAAAAAAGAGAGAGAGAGAGAAAGAAAGGAAATTGGTATCATTATGGAAAAAAGTATCATTCAGATATCACCAGATGTTCACAGGTGCCCTGCTTCCTTGGAGTGGGAAGAACCACTCACCAACAACTTCCCTTGTATGGTCTCACTCCTCTGTAGAGTCACTCCTCTGTTTGGATGGAATTAGGCCATGTCATCAAGCCACTGGAACAATATGTCTATACCTTAGGGTTAGGATGAGCAAGGCCTAGAAAATTCTACAAAAATATCCAAGCTCACTCTCCAAGCAGCAGTGGGACATTCGTCCAGTCTTTTACTTGTGAGTGTTCAGCGCATCTTCAGAGCTTACAAAAATCTTGGGAATTCCAGGAACTAACCCGTGTTCTACTGATTAGGGTGTCTCCTGGGGCCTCTAGGATGGTTAGTCTCAGTTCAGCAGAGCATCCATCTTTTATCTCTCTTCTGATAGTGATCAGAGTTCTGACTAGCACATTCCAGGAGGGACAGGCCTTGAGAAAGTGTCAGCTCTTTGCCAGTTGCCTCTGCTCATTGTTACCTCTTTCTGTTCCTCTCCTCTATTACCTGCCCTCCATTTATGTGTGCACAAGCTATTAGCTTACCTTAGCTCCTAAATGTTAAAGCCATTTAGTCATAACAAAGGTCTGTACCATGATGGATGTTTGTAAGTTACCAACCCCTTGATGGGAAAACACCCAAATATATATATATATGGACCTGCATTCAAACTCCCAGCATCTATGTCAAGCAAACCAACCAACCAATCAACAAACAAACAAAAAACGAGGCTTGTCATTGTACAACTATAGTTAGAACTCTAGCACTGTGGGGATAGAGAGAGGAAGGTTCCTGGGGCTCACTGACCAGCCAGCCTAGTCAATCAATGAACTCCAGGTTCAGTGAGAGACCCTGCCTCAAAAACTATGTGGAAAGTGAGAAAGGAAGACATCTAACATTGAACTCTGACCTTCACATGTAAATACATACATGTGCATATGTATGTGTACACAGAAAAGCACATACACACAAATATGCATTTACACATATGAGATATAGAGAGAAAGAAGAGAGAGGGAAGGAGGGAAGCCTAGTGCTTCAGGCCTGTTATCCCAGATACCTTGGGGGCTGAGGTCAGAGGATCACAGGTTTAAGGCCTGCCTGAACTACAGAGCTAACTCATCTAGTTTGGGTAACTTCATTAGACTCATTCCCAAAATAAAAGGCAAAGAAAGAGCTGGGGATAAAGCCAGGCATTGTGCCACACACCTGTCATTCCAACACTTGGGAGATAGAAGCAAGAAGGTCAGGAAGTTAGCCAGATGGTGGTGGCACACGCCTTTAATCCCAGCACTTGGGAGGCAGAGGTAGACAGATCTCTGTGAGTTTGAGGCCAGCCTGGTCTACAAAACGAGTTCCAGGTCAGCCAGGACTTTTACACCCAGAAACCATGTCTCCACATAGAAACAAACAAACAAAAAAAAAAAGTCAGAAAGGCAAGACCAACATTGGTTAGCAGGATCAGCCTTGGCTACATGAGACTCTGTCTCCAAAAAGAAAGGGAAAAGATTTGGGATACATCTCAGTGGTAGAGCACTTGTGTGGTATGCAGGAAGCCTAAGGTTCAAGCCCAGTATGGTAGGAAAAATACCAATAATACACACATACACACATATATCTACATATGTACATACATAAATACACACATATATTAACAATGACCGACAGAAGGAAAAAGGAAGGCGACAGCCACTGGTTATCATGTGACAAATAACCATGTCCATGGATATGTAGCTGTAAATACTGATTTCCTGGATGGCTAGCATTCTGTAGAAAAGCAGGGGCTGTGGTCTGGGAGGAAGCCACATAGAGCACAACTAAGAAAAAAAATATATTGTGAATCCCTAACCCTGCTGATTCCCAGCAAGGATAGGTGTACTAATATCCACTGTAGAGACAGGCTCCTGCAGATGAGGCCTTTTAACCCTAGGAACTAACATTTCCAGTCAGGCCTCGTTGCCCTGGGCAAAGCAGGCCATAAAGAAGAGACCTGGAGATAGATGTGGGAGCTCCAGAGTGTCCTAACCCTTGTAATACCAGGGTCATGGAAGAAATCAGCCTACGAGCCGAGTGCCCAGCACAATAATCTGTGAGATAGCTCTCAGAGTCTGAACTGCTCTACTGTGAGGGACCGATGAGCTGGTTAGAGTGGGGAGGAAAATATCTCCCAGGAGCACTCAAGTAAGCACCGAGCAGTATCACCCACACCTCCCAAAGAGAGAGCAGGGCCCCTCAACTCAATTGTCTTTTGAGTGATGTATCAAGCTGGGTGCTTCCTTCCCCTGCACCTGCTTGGCTTCCCACCACCAGCCTTTTCCCTACCTCGGTGTTGAAGAAATACTTTAAATACAGGTCTGAAGGTGTGCAGCAGACGCATGCTGCAAAGCTGATAAAAATGGAAGATTAGCATTCTGGAAGACCTGACTGGACTCAGGGCTTCCACTCCTTAGGCAAATCAGCTGCCCCACCCCCTCTGTTTCCAACCTGAAGCAAAGGCATGGAAATCTTATCATCTACCAGTATAGTGAGACCTGTGTGTGACAGGCCTGTGAGGACCTGGCTTCATACTCATTCCATCTAGAACCTTCTGGGCCTGTGTAACTGAAAGCTGGAATGTGTCCAGGCCTCACCTCAAAGACTCCTCCTCCCAGCACCTCTCCTTGAGTAGTGCATCCTCCTGCAGCATGAAGTAGTTCTGCTGGTAAACCCTCTCTAGGCTGTCATCAGGGGTGTGTGTGATTCTGGGCATCCCACAGCAAGCCAGTTGGGCAAGTCTGGGAATTCTAATGACTGCCAGTTTCCCTCTCACCTGATGCAATGGAAAGATCACTTCTTCACTACACTGCAATAGAAAGTCTTGATATGGGTGTTTCCCAGAGATGGCTGGTGGCCCACAATCATAGGCAGACTTCCAGACTCATACAGAAGAAAGAATCTCTATGTGAAGCCTCTGAAAAGTAAACCCTTTGTGTTCCCTGTACAAAACAATGGGTTTCATACATTTATAGCTCGGGCAGACCCGATCTCACCATGTAACCCCAGCTGGCTTCACACTTCGAATGATCCTCCTGACTCAGTGTCCTGAATGCTAGATTACAGGTGTGAGCCTCCATGGTTGGCTGTATTTCCATATAGGTACATGAAAGGCAAGCTATGCTAGTGTTATAAGGACTGTGGTCAAGAAAACAGAACGTGTGTGTGTGTGTGTGTGTGTGTGTGTGTGTGTGTGTGTGTAGTGTGTGTGTGTGTGGTGTGTGTGTGTGTGTGTGTGTGTGTGTGTGAGATTGTCTGCGTTAGTATATAAACCCAAGTTTAAGTCCAAGTTTATCCATATACTAAAAGTCTTATCCCAGTGTTACGTATGAGGTCAAAGGCTACGAAGCCACTTGCTTCTTTGGACTTCAGTTTTCTCCTCTGCAAAGGAGAAAATCCTGCTGCATAAATTAATATAAAAGTCAAGTACTTAAATAAAAGGACTTCATACTATAATTACCATGTTAATTACTTTTTTTTTTTTTTTGGTTTTTCAAGACAGAGTTTCTCCATGTAGCTTTGGCTGTCCTGGAACTCTCTCTATAGACCAGGCTGGCCTCGAACTCATAGAGATCTTCCTGCCTCTGACTTTTGAGTGCTGGGATTAAAGGCATGCACCACCATGGCCCAGTCATATTAGTTACTATTTTATAATTACACTTGCCAAGGTGATGCTTACACAAGGTGATCTAACATTAACAGTAATTAATAATAATCTAGCTAATGATGTTACCTTGCACCTGCAATCCTAGCAGCTGATAGGCAGAGGTGGGAGTGTCCATGTTTGAGGAAGAGCATATTTTTTAGGTGAACCTGGTCTTCATAGGGGCTTCTGTGAAGACCAAACAGGACTATATAATGAAATCCTGTTTTAATAGTATCAGTAGTAACAACAACAATAATGATAAATATTATTCTGAGTTAAAAAATAATTGTGCATGCAGGGGGAATCCAGGGGGCACATATTTTACAGACTTGGTAGGACAGAATCCATATCAAAGCTGAATGTTAGCTAACGCTTTTGGAAAGAACAGTTAGGAAATGCATCCCTAAGACCGCACTGGCCGGTTTGTCCACTCTGACCACTCGGTTTCCTCAGCATCAATAGGTGAGTGAACACACGTGAGTAGCTGTTTGGGTTCTGTTTGCTCTTCCTTCCCCGCTTGCACCCAACCACACCAGGCAGGAGTCAAGAGAAGGTAACCAGCTAATTTCTCCAGCTCTCTCCAGAGCTCCCCTGAAGCCCCGAAACACCCTGTTTCCACCCACCCTTCCCGTCTCTCCCCACTGTGTCACCATGTCCCTGCCACACAGAAGAGGCAGAAGCTTGCCAAGTCCTTCCTGCTCTACCCAAGGTGAGAGTGTTTTCAGGATTTCACAGGCAGAAGGGAAAGCAGCTCGATGAGGTCATCTACTTTGACTGTGAGCAATAGTCTGTTTTCCCCACCCCCAAACCCTGAGCCAACCTGGGTTGACCTTGCATCATTTGCATGCTGAGTAGGAATCAAGCATGGTCTCAGGCTTGATTCTTAGCCATGGCCTAGGGCTATCTCTCAGGACCACACCTGCAGGAGTGACCACAGCAGGGACTGGATGGGAGAGGGCTATTTGGTCCTGCACAGGTGTCAGGTCTGAAAGCAAAGGGCCAGGCCTCACCAACCAACACTGCTGCTATGGAGGGAATGTGACCATAAGCCCCTTTGTAAAACAAGGGCAATTCTGGGAAACACTCAGCAGAGAGCCCAACATTTGGTGCTTCAGTCCTGATATTCCCACTGTATCAGCATATCATCCAAAGTGCATCGTGATATTCAAGAATGTTCATAGCTTTCTAAAATAACACATTGCAAATAAGTAATTGTGTATTTGCTTAAAACTGTTTGTATTAGTCGGTAGCACTGGCTGCTCTTCCAGAAGACCCAGGCTCAATTCCCAGCACCCACATGGTAGCTCACAACTGTTCATTACTCCAGTCCCAAGGGATCCAGCCCTCTCCTCTGGCTTCCATGGACACTGCATGAACATGGAGCACAGGTATACAGGCAAGTAAAACATCCAGACACATAAAATTAAAAGAATATTAATCTTAAATTAGTCCAAACCCATAAAAAAAAATAAATAAATAAAATTGGAGGACTACTGGCCAATACAAGGTTCTGAATATTATTATAAAGCTATGAAATTCAAGACAGAGGAGAGGCTGGAGACCGAACCTATGCCCTCACCCATTCCACCACTGACACTATCCACTAATTTTAAAATATTACCAAAGGGGGTGGGGGGAAGGTATGTTGAGTGGACGAAGGCAGACAAAAAGAGAGATCATTCTATAGCAGTAGTTCTCAACCTGTGGGTCGAGACCCCTTTGGGGATTACACATCAGATATCCTGCATATCAGATATTTATATTACTATTCCTAACAGTAGCAAATTACAGTTATGAAGTAGCAAGGAAATGAAGGAAATGTTTCATGAGGAACTGTATTAAAGCATTAGGAAGGCTGAGAACCTCTGCACCATATGCATATTTCTACTATATGTGACTTCACTGCTGAGTGTGGTGACTCGCATCTGTAATCTTAGCATTCGCAGGCTGAGGCAGGAGGATCAATCTGAGCTACACAGGAAGAAAGAGCCTGTCTCAAAACCACCAAAAATCTAGAGAGTGCAAGTTAATTGTAGAAGTACATTGGGGAGGAAGTAACAGGAAGAGCTACAACAGGGAATAAATTCCTGGAGGCACAATATTCACAGCCTTGATTGTCATGATGGTTTTATAGTTTCATGACAATGTCACATACCAAAGTGTCAAACTGTACAATTTACAAGTACACAGTTTATGGTTATGCCATTACACCTCAATAAAACTGTTAGGTGAAGGAGCCAGGTGTGGCTGGTCACATCTATAACCAGCACTATGGAGCCATGGGATTACACACCTGAGGCTAGCTTGGGCTACATAGTAAGTTCTTACTTCAAGGAAGAAGAGACTGTAGAAAGGCAGGGAGAGGGGAGAAGAGAAGAAAGGGGAAGGATGGAGTTGAGAACTTCATAGGGTAGAATGCATGCTCTCACAGTCACTAGTCCAGGCTAGACTTCAAAATAGCCCTCACAATCAATAGTCAAGGCTAGAGTTCCCTTGAGCTTGTAACAGCAGAGGATAACTTTACTTTGAAACTCTTAGATGGGTGTGGTGCCACACACCTGTGACCACAGCACAGAAGAATGGCCTCAACTTAGGCTCCGCAGTCTGTCTTTCTTCGTGAGTACAGTACAGTGTGATGCATATAACATAATATGTTCTCATTTTTGAGGAGATACTTCAGCCTCTGCCTCTGGCCTCAACATTTTCAAGATGCACGTGTAGCCTCACACTGCTGTTGCATTCTGGTCACAGCTGAGTCTTAGGAGTTCAAGGACACATATTTGCCTTTGACCTCACTTACCTGCCTTTGGTGAAAGTCTTAACTGAAGCGGAGCATGAACTTGTTCTGGCTGACTGAATTAGCCTTGATCCCATACCTGTGTTCACTGCTGCCCCAGACCTTTCCTAACTTCCAGACTTCTTCTGTCAGCCCCTTTTGCAGGGCTATGGTACAGGGAAGCCCTGGCTAAATGGTATTGAAAATCGAGTTTTAGGAAAACAAGTGGCTTGAGCCCCATTTTGTAATTCTTTCCCTCTTACTTCTTTTGTTTACTTGTTAAACTGTTTTGAGAAACCATCCCCAATTTATAGACAAACTCTCCATGGCAACAGTAGCTGCCATGGAAACCACAGGGGAAGAAAAGGAAGAGACAACAAATACCAACACTTACTTAAAGGCATCCTCAGTCCCAGAGTAGAGGAATGAAACCAACTGTGAAAATCAGGAATATTTTAGGGGACTCGGTGGGAGGACAGAGCCCCAACAGAAGCAGCTTGTGGGGGGCCTGCTCAAGACTTTTCTCCCCTAACAGGAGATGCCTTTTAATTTTTTTTTTCCTGCTGTCTCACTGCAAATCAAAGATGATTTTGAGTAACTCCATGTTCTGTTGGGGGGGTCAGTTGGGTTTTGTTTTTGTTTTTTTTTTTTTTGTGTGTTGGTTTTGTTTTGTTTTTTGTTGTTGCTTTGTTTTTGTTTGTTTTTTCTTTTCTTTTGTCAGCTTGACACAAGCTAGAGTCATCTGAGAAAAGAGAGCCTCTGTTGAGAAAATGTCCCCAAAAGATTGGCCTGCCTATAGGCAACTCTATGGACCATCTTCTTGACTGATGATTGATGTGAGAGGGCCCAGCCCACTGTTGGCAGCCCACTGTTGTAGTCCTGGGTGGTATAATAAAGATAGCTGAGGGGCTGGAGAGATGGCTCAGTGGTTAAGAGCATTGACTGCTCTTCCAGAGGACCCAGGTTCAATTCCTAGCACATGGCAGCTAACAGCTATCTGTAACTATAAGTCTGACACCCTCACATAGACATACATGCCTGAAAAATACCAATGCAAATAAAATAAAAATAAATAAACTATTTTAAAACAATAAATAAAGGTAGCTGAATAAGCCATACAAAGCAAGCTAGTGAGCAATGTTCCTTAAAGGCCCCTACATCAGTTCCTGTCTCCAGGTTCTTGTCTTGAGTTTACCCTGACTTCCCTTTGTGAGGAAATATAAGCTGGAAGCCAAAAAAAAAAAAAAAAAAAAAAAAAAAAAACCCTTTCTTCCCTGAGTTGCTTTTGGTCATGCAATCCATGTTTCTTATTTGAACATCCAAAATAATCCTGGGGCTGGTAAAATGGCTCTATGGGTAAAAATCACTTGCAGTGCAAACCTAACAACTTGAATTCAAGCCCCAGAACTTATGTAAGGATGCAAGAAGAGAACTGGCTTCTTAAAGCTGTCCTCTGACCTCCACACGTGTGCCATGCTACACACACACATGAATACACACATCATGCACATACACACAATATTAATTAGCTCTGCATCAATTATGAGTATATAAGCCATTGATACCTGAGCATGACTTAGTTCCTTAAAGAACTTCCCAATAGTCCTTGTGCAACTAGCTCCAGTGATTAAAGAGAAGTTGGACTAGTATGTTTGGAAAGTGGAACAATTGAGGTTTCTAAAGGGATATTTCAGGGCAGGAACAGAAAAGGAGGCAACGGAGAAACAGAGTGGCTGAAAATAGAATGTTGTTGGCAGCAGAGGAACCCCTAGCAAAGGAGGGCTATCCATCTACCATTTGAAGATTCTTCAGCCATTCAAAACTCTGTGGCAATCAATACTTACATCAATAAATACAGAAATAAGCAAGAAGCATTCAAAAAATCTCAGCTATTGACCAATACAAACTTCACCTAAATGAAAAAAAAAATCTATATTTTTACACTGATTTGTGTATGAGTATGTGTGTGAGTATGCTTGGTGTGTGTGTGTGTGTGTGTGTGCGTGTGTGTGTATGTGTGTGCACGTGCACATGGAAGTTTGACAGTAAGAGCCTTTCCCTGCTCAACCGTCTCATTGGCCCCAATTAGATATTTTAACTAAAATTGCCTTTCTTCTCCCCCATCTCCTGTCTTAGACTCTGGTCCTCAGATAGAGCTTAAGTAAGGTCCACCCCTTCACTTTGTGGGATAGACTGCTGAGACCTGGCAGATTACCCTGTTTAAAAGTGTTTTGTCACCATAAGTAGGGAGGAGACCAGTTGTGGGTTCCAGTGGGAGCTGGAGAGAAATTTTGTTGAGTGCTGATAAAATCAAAATATTGTATAAATGCATGAAAATTTCAGAAAATAGATTAAAATATTATTTTTAATAATATATATTAATTTAAAACACTTAAAAATGTTTTGGCAGCCAAGTGTGATGGCCTACATCTCCGACACTCAGAAGGCAGACAGACACAGGTGTATCTCTGAGTTTGAGGCCAGCCTGGTCTACTTAGTAAGTTTCAGACTAGCAAGGGCTATGTGATGAGAACCTGATACTGAGAAGTGGATGAGGGATAGGATGGGGAGATGGTGGAAGGAGTGGGAGGAAGGGAGGGAGAGGGAACTGGGGATTGGTATGTAAAAAAAGATTGTTTTTAATTTAAATGCAAAAATCAATGAAAACATAAAAAGCTCTGTCTTTCTAACAGTATGAAGTAACACCTTACTGCTGAAATTTTCAATTGCTTGGTTTCTCTGAGCTTGGAGTTTTTGCATATACCTAGACACTCTCCATCATCCCCGCCCCCATCTTCAGGCTCCTGTGTGGCTTCCTTTAATGATGACCTATGTATGACCTGTGGCCTGAAAGCTGAAATAAACCCCCTGGCTACTTTTGGCTATGGTTTGACCACAGCAACAGAAAACTTTTAGGACAAGTTTCTGTTTCTTAAGTTTTCTCTGTAGATGATTATATGAATTACAAATACTAAGAGTTCTGTTGCTTTCCTTTCAGCTCTATTTTTTTTTAATTATGTAACTGTGTGTATCGGGTTGTCAGGGTGATGTTAAACAGTGAGAATGACACCAAGGGCCCTAGTCCTCTCACAGGCTCTAAAGAAATGAAGCTTAGTAGGGGTGTTTCGTGACATTACACAAGTTCTAAAATCACTAGGAAATATTTTTCCTATATCTATCGCTATAATTATGTTGTATTTGAATTTTAGTACGTTGATCGAATGAATTACAGTGGTAGATTTTCTAACGATAAATCCCTCTTGTATTTCTTAAATTAACCAAGGCCATCATTCCTTGCTTTACAGTACTTGCTAGGTTCAGTAGCTGAACAAATTTACTAGGCCTGCCATAACAAAATACCACAGACTGATTAGTTTAAACAACATAAATTCATTTTCTCCAGTTCTGGGAGGTATAATCCCAAGATCCAAGTGTCTGCAAGACTGATCTGAGGCCTTTGCCCTGGTTTACAGATAGCCATTGGCTCCTCACATGGCCTTTTCTCTGTGCATACACATTCCCATGACCTCTCGTGTGTATCTAAATTTCCCCTTCTTATAAGGACACCAGCAATATTGGATTAGAACCTACAATGTGACCTCATTTCACTTCAGTTAGCTCTTTTAAAACGCCATTTCCAAATACAGTCACCTTCTGAGACACTAGGATGTAGGACCTCAGTACACAGACTCTAGGAGGATGTGGTCCAGTCCCTAAGAGTACATAATCTTTTCGACTCTCACACATACACTGATGGGTGAACTTGATCTACAAGTTCTCCACAAATGAGTTGCGAAGTTTTGGAATGGTTTCATGTAAATCAGGAATTATATGGCACTTGTAATTTTGATAGAATTTCCCAGTTAAACCTCCATGACTGAACTTTTTTTTTATGTATGGGACAAAGGAGTTTTTACATTTCTTTAGTACTTGTTTATTTCTTACTTATGTATTTATTTTGGCTTTTTGAGACAGCATTTCCCTCTGTGTAGCCCTGGCTTGTATTTTCTCTGTAGAGCAGCCTGGCCTCCAATTCACAGAGATTTGCCTGCCTCTGCCTCCCAAGTTCTGGGATTAAAGGCATTCGCTACCACAGCCCAGCTTCCTTTTTAAAAAAAAAAAAAAAATTAGAGATTGGACCCAGGGTCTCATACATGTTAGGCGAGTACTCTACCCTCGGGGTCTCTAGCTCTTACTATCCTAACTGTGACATTTCACACTTTTTTCACTTTTTACAAGGTTTCAACTTTCTTCACATTTATACTTTGTGTTGATATGGAATTCATCTGTGTATGTGGGATAAGGTTGGGATTTAATTTTATGTTCCCCCTTAATGAGACTCCTTTCCTACAGTTGTCTAAGTAACTTTCCACTTATTTCAGAAATTAATAAAACTCCTTATATATAAAATTTCTAAATAGAAACCAAAAGGTACTTATGTTTATATTGCCTAAATTTTATTATCTTTTTCTCAAGTCAAAACTTATTTTAAAATTAGTACTAAAAATTAATTTTTCCATATACACTTGCTATTCACAACATCCCAAGCAGCAGTCTTCATTTTGGATGGGTTGGGTTGGGTTGGGTTTGTTAAGACAGAGTTTTCCTCTACAGCCCGAGCTGGCTTTGAACTCATGACCCAACCTCAGCCTTTTGTGTCTGTTTCTTAAGGAAGCAGGCAGAGACTTCAAAATGTTCTGTAAACTAACAGTCACATGATCCTGAACAGCAAGCTGAGACTTCTGATGTCATATACTGTGTGTGCACTCAACCCCCTACTGTCCAATCAGCAGGTCCCCTAGGACCTAGTTTCATCTCACAGTAAGTGATCATTTGGCACCCACTGTTCCAGATATTGTCAGAGGCTCTGTGTTTGGAGAGTTCCTGAGAGGCCCATGGAGACTTCCCTAACTCTCCTGAGAGTGGATCAAAATGGCCAAGTCAGACAAGAAACCAGGGAGTTTCTTGTCTCCCCCCCCCCACCTTTAAGCAATTTCATTTTTTTACTCTACTCTGCCAGAAACACTATGTCCGCTCTCTTCTCTGACATGTGACACCTGTGTTGACAACTAAGTTAACAACATACCCAATAATAGTCCAAATTCCAGCTGCAATAATACACCTGCTTTGGGATGTCCTTTGTGGAAATGGAGAGCTTTACAGAGAGTCTCCTTTTCATTTTAAATGTCTTAAGGATTTCTCTGCCCTGTTTCAGGGCACAAACCCTGTTATGACAGTGTTTCTGACCATCTGAATCACAACAACATTGTCAAGTTCCCTTGACAATGTACTCAGTTTAATATCTGAGATTTCGATGGTGGTTAAATAAGAAATGAAAGGTTTCTTGGAACTGTGCCAACATCTGGACTTAACAAGTCGGCTGTTATCACAGGCACTGGATAGGTCATTCCTTTTGCTGTTGGGACTCAACTGTAGGGGACTGTCTTCTTCCAGAGAAAATGGGATTGTTTCCCCTTCTTGAGCATAAGAGAATCTCTCGAAATATTGTTGCTCGTGTGTCAAGAAGATCTCATGAAGGCCACTCAAAACACATAACTTTGTGTCCAAATCAGACACAAACTGAGCCTATGACTTCTCTCACCATCATGGCCATTGTGCATCAGTTCCTGGATCACAGCTTTGGTCTTCTGATCCAATGGCTGCTTGTGCTGCAGTCGGCATGGGACTGGGTCCTCCTGAAGCTGCCTCTGAAACTGCTTTGATGTTTCAGATTGAAGATAGTAAGATCAGTGTGCAGTACAAATAAAAACTCTAATCTGCGGCATGCACTGTTTGTTCCACAGGAGCTTGTGCTGCAGAAGGCTAGGGTTTATGACCATGATGATGCTGATACAGTGGTGGCTGGGCTTTCAGAATCTTGCATTAGTCCTTCACTTCTCATGTGATTTTCCAGCCTGGGTTCTGAGCATACTCAGATCATGATTGGCTTATCCATTCCGTCTAAAGATGGTTTTGTGATGAGAAAAAGTGCCACTGTGCTAGTACTGGAAGAACATGACTGTGCAGCTCAAGGAAAGACCTGGACCAATGGAAGTTTGGGGTAAGGACTTTCATTCAGTTGATGCTAGTTACGTAAAAGCTCATGATGCTGAAAGGCAAGGTGCCTTGACATGCCAGCATGCTCTTGTGGAAGACACAGTAGTACAATGTGAAGAGCTATCCTAAACCAGCATGCACACTATGCCCATGCCCCAGGGAGGTGTTGCTGCAAATAGGTCATCAAGTACCTCCTTAGGGACCACTCATACACACCCTTGCAGGTTCTTCAAGGAAGTAACCTCAAGACTGGCTGAGAGCTTATGGGGGGTGTTCATGACTGCTTATGCTACACAAACTTACTTTTGAAAACTGCTGCCAGCTGGATTAGACAGACCCACAATTTGATAGCAATGCTGTTGTACTACTAACTATGGAGACACATGCCTGTAATTGCAGCACTTGGAGGCTGGGGCAAGAGGGCAGCCTGTGTCACAGAATGAGTTCTAGGTCAGCCTGGGATAACAGGGAGACTTTGTCTCATACAAACAACAAAAAATCAATTATAGGCACAGGTGTGTAAAACTGAGGAAAGATCTACTGGCTCACTGTGTGGTATTACTGCAACACTGTGTCCCTAGCATGCCAGGTAAGTCATTTGTAACTAGCTTGGTAATGTTTTCAAAAATGTTTTAAAAGTGTTTTAACATTTAAGACTAGAAATAAAGTCAAATTTATATAATCTACCTAAACTTAAAGTCCTGAGATACACACTGAGCAGTGAGTTCAAGACCAGCTTGGGAGACAAACTAAGACCCTATCTTTAATTTAAAAACAAAACAAAACAAAACAAAAAACCCAGAAAATGATTTAAACAGCACCTTGGTTTATCCCTGCCTCCAGGGAAAACAGTTAATTTCTGGTAAACAGATGGCAATATCCAATTTCCTTTTTATATCCAACAACTGGACGTTTGGTTGGGCCCATGGGAATCCTGAGCAGAAGCAGAACCCCAGCCTCTCTTGTTGCTGTGTGAGTGAAGTCAGACAACTGTCTGTCAGTCAGCCCCTAGAGAAGGGGCCTCCTGTTTATTTTCTAACCTTCCCGTTGCTGGAGGAGGACCTGAGGGGCTCTGGAGATGAACAGATCACACTATGAATAGCTAAGGGAAAGACCAAGCGCCTGACCTCCTCTTGTCCTAGCAGAGACTTCAGTGTAATCAAGAAATCAGCTCTACCCAGTTTATGACACTGTCATCCGAGCCCATACAACCAAACCTATGAGCTCAAGAATGTCCTCTGATGTCCCACCACTCTGTTCTTAAAAACGCCCATCCTGAGTGTAGAATTCAGGCATTACGCTGGCCTACCCCTGTCACCTGGCAGAGTGCACTCAGGCAGTACTCTGGTCAGCCCAGGGTTCCATGAGTACTAGTCTGCAGGCAGGTGCAAAGGACCCCTTTAAAAGTCAGACCCCTGCCCACTTACGCTATCTTTTGCTTTCTCTTTTGCTATTTCTCTCTCTCTCTCTCTCTCTCTCTCTCTCTCTCTCTCTCTCTCTCTCTCTCTCTTGGTTGGCTACCAGCTACCCCCCTCTTCTTCTCTCCCCTCTCTGTCTCCCCCCACCCTCTCTCTTCTTCTCTTCCCGGTGCCTCTATGTCTCTTCCCTTCCCTCACTCCTCATTTAAGCTCTATCTGCCTGGGGTGTTATTTCCTCCCACCTCGCTCACCCTCGCCTGCTATGGAACCTGCTATGCTCTCCCACATGGTCCCTTACCTTGGGACCCCACTCACTTGGGACCGTCACTCTGGACCACCACTCACCCCCACCCTTTCCCCAGCTTCTATTCTTACAACTGTAACAAAAGAAAAACATTTAGGGTCTTCTGTAATTCAGATAACTTTTCTTCCCATCCGTTACTGAAAGTAGTTGTCCACTTCCTGGTAACAATAACTATCAAATAGAGAATATATATTATACTAAAGTAATTATGTATCAAGTCCAAGACCTGGGCAGCCATATTGTTCCCAATTTTAAGAAATGAGTTACCAGACAATTAAAAGTTATATCGTTTTTTTTTATTTTACTATTAAACTTTTTTAAAATCCTGAAATGGGTTAATCTTTAAGTAAAAACTAGCTATAAATTTATCTTTATACATAATATACACTTAGAAATAAATAGTGGTCTAAGCATTTTAAAAAAGCATCAGATATACAAACAAGGCTTCAAGCCAAATATATAAATACACAACTCACAACTCACAGAAGATGCAGTTCTCCAGGCTTCCATTACTAAACACAGAAGCCGGAAGTCAAGAGGATATGTGGCCAATAACAAGCTCCACTTTGGTTAGAAAGCAATCGCAGAGGTGCACAGAGGGTCAGAGAGATCACTCTGCATTAAGGTTGAACTGGTTATAGCTTCGGAAGTTTGGCTTTAAACAGTGATATAAATTTGGTACGGTACAGTACAGATACATGTGCATTGAAAACCTAAATACAGACCCACCCATAAAACCTCAGCCCTTCTTTCCAGCATTCTTTTTTGTATATCAACGAAAGAGTTTGATTTTATGAATAGCTCTGGAAAAAAAATGTCCCTGTTTGTCACATCGGAAACATAACTGATAAGAAATAGTTGCAGACATCTCTGTGGAGTGGCAGAGAGCATTTCCTGGACTTCGTCTCCAGGAAACCTCATTTGGTCCTCAGCCTGGTCCCGCCCCTACCTCCATACAGCATCTAAGCAGGTGGCTGGATTTCCCTAAGCTTTGATTTCACAAAACAAGAATAACGGCTTCCCTGCACTCTGATCAGGTGATACACACAACAAGCTGTCTAGAAACTACAGAAGGGTGTCTCGGGTATCACAATTATTAGTTCACATTAAGATCTAGAACAGCAGGTTTCTCCCAGAAGCTTAACACAGAGGGGGCACTGATATGAAGGCTACCTATTTCATTGAAGATAGAGTATTGTGTCAAAGCTCGATGCCAGGTCTGTCCACAGCTGCCGGTTTCTGCGTGGCAGGTGTGTGGAACACACATAACACTGTCTAGCTCCCTACACAATGGAGACTTTGCTCCGACACTGTGGCCACCAGGCGTGGTTTTCTGCTTGCTGCTCTACTAGTGATCAAGCATGGCCCTTAGAGAAAATGACACACGAAAGGTCTCAGAGTCCCAGCTCTTTTAGCCTGTAGCTCTCCCCTTGGCCTTGTCTGTCTTTAACCACATGCATAACCCATGAGCCAGTGAGCCTGAGAGGTTACAGAGATCCTGATCCCATTGGCTCCAAATGCAAAGATTAAGTTGTGTGTCTACTGCCCTGTGCTAATTAGTTGAAGTGCCCAATAACCGTTTGCTCAATCCGAGTATGAATGATATAAGAAGAAAAATGCCAACAGTGTGAGCTTCAAAAGGTGAGCTAGGGAGCATGATGGGATACCTAGTTAGAACCAGGATCCATCAGTCTCACAGAGGAGGACAAAAGAACATTAGCACCAGCCTGATCTAATGTCCCTTCTCTAGGTAACAGGTCTGTCACTGGGGTAGGAGTCAGCTCTTGAGAGAAAGACTACAGTTCAGTGAGTGTAAGCAGCTGCCACACAGGGCCACTTTAGAGCCTGTGTTCCCTGTGGTTAGACAAATCCAGGGCGCACCAAGCAGCAGTGACAGTGGCCCATGGTGCACCAGGGCTCTGGACATTCCAGTGCTCACACACAGCTTCCTGAGGGGTCAAAGGAAGTTTGGAGTTAAGATCCTCACTAAGGCTTCAGCAGGGCACAGGCCTCTCTGGGAGAAGTCATGGCTATCAGGGGAAACAAGCTGAGCCCAACGAGTAAGCTCCTCCCAGGGCTCCGAGGCTGAGGTCTTCTATCAAGTGGGTCTTCAGCAGTAACTTTGCTCCATGTGCACAGTCAGTCGGGTATGAGTGGGTGCAGGCTTCAGGACTTCCTGGGCCCTCAGGGCAGCTCCACAAAAGGACTGGAAGGAACCATGTGAATATGGTGTTAGCTCACTCAACCAGCAAATGGGCAAAACTGTACCAAGGTCTATCTACCAAGATGTGAACCCAGACTGAGTGTTCTGCACACAGGCAAGCCATTTTACTGACTAGCATGTAGGGACAATGGAAAGCTCTCCTGAGAAACACCCATGGGAGCCTGTCTGGGCTGCCAGGTGCACTTGTCACAGTCATTGCATTCATGAGCTCTGCCCAACACATACGTACACATGTGAGGACTATCAAACGTCTTTGCCTTTATCAGGAAACATACAAGACTCTCCTGTGGCAGGAAGGGAACAAGGTTGAGTCAAGAGAATTGAGTCCTAGTCTCAACTACAGGAGCCCTCTGAACTTCAGACTCCTTGTTGGTGAGGAAGTTCATGTCAGAAGAGAGAAAATCTGATGGCACTGCAAGGGGCTAAGGATGCCCTGACTTCCTAGTGTCCCTTTATTGCTTGGCCTCCTATTGTTTTCTGTGCTTTAGAGAGGAAACAAAGGGCTAACTCATTTCCCCCAAAAGAAAGAGTGTGATCCAAGTTGTATAACTTAGAGCATTCTAGAACGGAAAAAGAAGTACTTTGTCCCTCATGTGAGCCCTTCCTGGGTATAGTCTATCAATGAAATTAACAGGAGCACTTTGAAGGAGGTAAATTTAAATACAAACAAAAAATTAAAATAATGATGGAGGAAGACCAAATGAGCCTGCCTGCCCTAGACTGCATCCCTTAATGGCAGGGGATGGGGGTGAGTCCTCAGACCCCACAAGTCTGTGATTACTAAGCTTGGGATGCACCCATGCTCCTTAGCAGAACTCATATCAGCTGACTGTACAGTCAAGCCCACTGGGTTGGCAGACAGGTAATCACAGGGGATCCCTGCAAATGTCTTGTTTGATAATTAGTGCCTAAACAGAGGCGGGGTGCTCCATCTGAGCAGGTGCAACTTCTCTACTGAAATGAGCAGGCTTTAACGGAAAATGACCCATCTCACACTAGGGAACCTTGGGAGAGCGACTTCATTTTCCCAGGCCTCAGGTTTCTCAGTGTCCACAGGAACAGTGACACCTGCCTCCTGAGACTGTCCATAAAATTAAATGACTCTGTAAGTCACTGGATGCATGTGGGCATATACTGCACACCCAGCATTCCCTAGCAGGATTATCACCCAGTCCTCTGCTGAAGATAAGGGCAAGAAGAGAGAGTGTATATAGAGACAGCCACCCTCATCCTTAGAAGGTATTTTGGCTTAGGTGGCATAAGATAGGCTCCACTGAGGATCCCATTGCCACACACCATGATATGGGTCTTCCTTCACCTGAAGCCATGATATCACACAAGACCACCAGCCTCTCTGTCATCCCACTTGGTTCTACACACAGGCAATCCTGTACCTCAAAGTGGAGAAAATCAGGCCCACTAACATCTGCTCATACCAACCAGGTTTCTAGAAAAATCTAATAAAATCTATTAATCTTGCCTCCCATCCTACTGCCTACTACACCTGGCGGCAAAGGGAAGCTAGGAGATGAGACTTCTCCCCAGCCCTGCTCACAACCTAAGGTCAGGGGAACCAGACACCAATGCTGGGGATTTGTGTACAGTGAACACCTAGAGGGTAAGACAGAGCAAGACAGAGGGACAGTCACATTACCTGAGGCCTAGTATTTTCACTTAGGTGTTTGTCTCCCACCCTCCACCAGGTAAGTTTTATAAATGAGGAACTTTCCATCAGTGGCCATTTGCAAGTTACCTGGTTTCATTTTTCATTCTCCAGCCATCCCGGCACTTGTAAAACCACAGCTCTTGGCCGGGAGAGATGCTAGTCTTCTTAGGGTCTTGAGCACAAAATGTCACTCTAAGAGAAAAAGAAGCCACTGATGTATTCCAAACTCTAGACAGTGTTTTCTGGGTTCAAAATAAGTGGGAAAGGGGAGGAGGAAACTTGCCACATGTTATACCCACTCCAGACCCTTCAGAACTACCTGTCACTCCCAGATGCACCACTGTCCATCCCTGCTTTAGGCTGCAGGCTTTACTATTGCTGCTAAAGGACTGCCCATCCCTGATGCAGCATGTATCTTGCTTCATGATTCAATCTCATGCAGCCTTGATCATACATTACCTGATTTTCTTCTCTATCTTGGAAGCTCCCATCCCTGCCCAAGTCCGCATGAACCTGACCTTAGTACAAAGGCATATCTTTACATAAATGTTGCTTTGGTAATTGCATTGCTTACAACTTGAACTCTAAAATTAAAGTTTTGTTCTACTTTACAATAGACAATGCTCCTTGAAACTATTCTAGGGTTTTGAGATCGATGGTCAGCTTCTCCACGAGACTCAAGGTCTATGAAATATCTATTAACCAGAGTACTTGGAACTCAATTACATGTTAGAATCAAAGGTAACTGGAGAAACGACTCAACAGTTAAGAGCACAAACTGCACTTGCAAAGACCAGAATTCTGTTCTCAGCACCCAGGTCAAGTGGCTCACAACCACCTGTAACTCTAGCTCCAGGAAACCAGAGGTCCTCTTCTAGACTCTGTGGCTACTCAGGTGCACCCCCCAACCCCCCCCCCACACACGTAATTTTAAATTTTTAAATTAAATCTTTTTAAAAAAAATGTTCAGCTCATGGACAGCCAAAGGCATAGGAAAAGCCAAAGGCCTGATAATCGCCATTTCACAATAGTTTGTGAGAAACGATAGCTTGTGGCTGTACCACACAGCCTTGGTGATGTGATTGCCACACTGATAACACTGGGCAGGAAAAAAGCCATACTTTGGATCTTTCTAGGGGAGTTTAAACACCTGTGGACCTACATGTTTATAAACCTACAAAAAGATAGCTTACCTCACTCACAGTCAGGAAGTACAAATTAATACAAGGCCAGAAGAACTGCTGTCACCTGAAAGGCAACCGTGTCCCACTGTGGGAGAGGACAAGCTAGGGAAGGGAAGCTAGGGCCAATACTGAAAACTAGTCCAACCACTTTGGAGAGTTAGCTATGACTAGACTACAGACATGTAAATGTTTAAAACCAACTCTTAAAAACAGTGTGCCCAATCATGGGAAATCTAGCTGCATCTAAAACAATCCTACATAGTGCTAATGGGTACAAACAAAGGTACCAATGGGCACAAAAACATAAAGGAAGGGAACAGGTTACCACCATTAGTTAATTGATACAAAATTTTCATTCTATCTGGTTTGGAAAAAGGGAAGTTGTGGGCAAAGGAAGGGCACAGAATTGACTCCAGATATTTTTGTGATGCTCGACTTTTGAAATCTTTTATCTGAACACAAACTGGGATATTGCTTATATTTGTTATGCCTCGATGGTGATTTAATGAATGTTTACTATATCTGAAATATTTTATAATAGTAATTGTATTTTTGCTATCACACCTTCCAGCTCAGTCTGCACTTAAGAGCACAAGGAAGGAAATCAGATACAATTGTGGAGATCATAGCCTGGGTTCAAACAGATCTTCACTCAAAAACTCCCCAAGTCACAGGTCCTGGACTAGATACTCTAAAGAAGGATTCCAAGTGCCAAAGCAATGCTCCTCCTGCCAGCCTGACCAAGGACAACAGACACAAACAAGACACAGCAAGAATTATAGTAGAAACGATGTCAGAGGAAAGACCAAAAGGATGTAGGCTGCTTCCTCTAGCCTGAGGCTGATGGTGGCCCCTGCAGAAGTTAGGGAAGAATGCACCCCTCTGCCGAGGGAGGTCTCCAGAGCCTCACTGGCTTTGAGCCCTCCTTGGCAGAGTTAGGGCACAGTAACAAGAGTTACTCCCAGTTTGGGGTTCAAAGAAATGAGGGGCTGCCAGCTGGCACAGCGTAGAGAGCTCTTTGCTGGTGGAAGTCACAACCCCAAGTGAGCAGCGTGACTCAGAGCCTCTGGAGAAGATTCAGCAATGCTCGGAGAAGTGGGCTCTGGAAGGGTAGGCTTTGTGGAAGACTTCACTGTGTACCCAGATGCTCCAATTTGGCCCTCAACGCTGCACACCCAGAGAGCCCTGTCCTCTGGGCTGGCACAAGACTTGGTTGGCAAATAGCACAAGCACCAAACTCCAGACAGACAGCCCATCCCCATCCCTCCTCCTGAGGGCTGTGGTCAGGACATAAGATGTACAGACCATAGTTTCCAGAAGCCCTTCTCTGGGCATAACAGTCCTTGCAGAAGTTTAGCTGGTGGCCCGGGGCCACTGGATATTACTCATACAAAGGAGGAAACACAGAAGAACCTTGTCCCCTCCCCTCACAAAGACCAAGAAGGGCAGGAACACTTACTTGCGCTGAGTTTCCCCAGACTTGATACGAATTCTTCGCACGTGCAGCTCCCTTGAGGGGTTGCTGGGTTGATACAGGTAGCTGCGGAACTCATTCCACAGATTGTACCAGGAATGAGATATCCCCTCCCAGGAAAGTCTGAGCCTCAAGAGGTCACCCAAGTCCTCCTCAGTGTAGATCAGGAAGGTGTTGGTGGCGTTCAGCCCGATGCTGTCCACTCTGCAAAATGAGAGACAAACTCATCTCCTTCCCCACCCCTTGGGAAACTGGCACAATGTGTCCACCCATGCCCTCCATGTCCCCACTTCACAGGAAGCTGGGTTGCACTCTACACTGACAGGTCACTTTGCCCAAAGCACCTAACATCGTATCAGAACCATTCCTGAGCAGGTATGCCTTTGTAGCATTAATTCCTAGGAGACAGTGCGAAGGGGGCGCAGAAAAGAGAAAACACAAATTTGCCTTCCCGAGGAGCACACTTGCTGTTTCTCAGCCCAGAGACAGAGGTCTCCCTTTCTCCCTCCCTTCTTCTCACCCCTCTCTTCTTGCCTCCTCCCCCATTCTGTATGGACTGCCTTGCTGCATCACACTAACAATTGTGGTTGCCAAAGCCTTGTCCTCCAGCAAGACATTGAGCCCATACAAGTGTGATTGTAGTGTCCTTCTTTCTCCCTCCCTGCCTTCTTTATTCCTTATCACTTGTTTGTTGATCAGATCTCACTGTATTTCACATGCTGGCCCAGAACTCACAATTCCCCTGCCACAGCCTCTCTAGGTGCTGGGATCCAGACTACACCCTCACACCTGGTTCTGATATGTCTTCACAATAACAACACCGCTTGGCAGGATGCTCTGTGCCTGGTGGGAACTCAACACATCTCTCCAGACCTCCATGCGCCCCTCCCACAGATGATCCACTACAGGTCTAGGGATGATGTTCACAGAGTTCCCAGCTCCCTAAGGCCTCAGGTGTCAGGTGTGGCTGCAGATGAAGCAGCATTTTCTGCGAGGCTGATCCAGCAGTTTCTCATGAAGCTGATTCACATTGGCAGCTTCCTTTCCGTGAAACCCTCTGAGTCAATCACTCCAAGGAGCAGAGAGGAAAGAGCAGATGTAGATGCCGGGCTAGAACCATGCAGCTCCTCCCCAGTTTAAGGCGACTTGACTCTCCTGTATTTCTTCCAATACCTTCCCTGCACTCTCAGACTAACTTCTCCATCCTGAACCAAAGTTGCAAAGAATGTTCACACTTACACTTCCAAAGGCAGATTCTGGGAGTCTGCATTGCTGCCATACAGGGTAATATAGAAGGTGGGCTGGATGCCTCCAGTGTTCTTGTAACTGAAGATGTGGAATTTCATCTGATAATGGTAAACTGGCGGACAATGGAACAAAGACCTTTATGAGCCTTGCTTGTCACCTCAAGAGCCACATAGTACCCTGAATTTTAAAAACAAGCATCCCGTTGGCCCTGTCTAGCCTTAGCTGGGCTCTGGTCTTGATCTGCCTGATAGCATAAGAAGTCAATGAAGAAGTGCCCTGATCTTGGGGGTTCAGATGTTTGGGGACTTGGAGCTATTTATTTTCTATTGTGTGACACTGGGTTAAGGACCAAAATATAGGCTTCTCTGGATCTCAAGGCTTCCATATATAAACTACTGTTTCACAAAATATCATGAACAGGTTATGGGAGCAAATACTATTCTTCCAGTCTTCTCTGTACTTTGCTTCCCATCTGTTGAACATGAACATAGAACTTTGAGATATTGACACTGATGATTATGGGGAGGTATTTATATCACAAAAGGGGTCCTTAGCCTGGATTTCTTAAGCCATTTTAGTGGGGCATTTAGTGGGGGGTTTATAATAACCTGGTACATAGACCACAACTCATGGGCTGCTACATGTCCTGTTCTACAAGAAAGCATAAAGGAAGAAGACTAGGGGCACCGGGGAGCATGAAGGTAAGTTACCTCTGAAAGGCATGCCAGCCCGGGTTTTTAAGTACATTTTGCTATTCCTCTTCTTCCTCATCTTCTTAGCGTTGTAGCCAATGCTATTACAACGGTTCTTCCGACAGCTGAGACAGATCCCCTTTTTGAAACGATTTGAGTCCGTACACTGGAACGCAAAGCTCGGCTTGTCCTGATTCACCAGAGAATCAACAAAGAGATGTACGGCTCGTTCATGCTCACATTTCACCACCTCTGTGATTGCTGGGGAAAAGGGAGACAGAGAACACATGGGATGAACCACTCCTGGATGATTCCACTGTTCAGTCCGTAGTCCCTGTACACCTCATCAGGGATGGGCTTATTGAGCCTATGGTGTGTGATAATTAACATGGGTAGGTTCAGTGGTATTCTGAGCTCCTATTAACCTACAGAGGAATTAAGACCATTCCAGCCATCTAACTGCCTACTCTGTAGGGAAAGCTACACTAATATACTTAGAGAAATGAGAAGAGAGTTCATATACTAAGAGTAAAATAGAAGGCCAGGAGTGGTGGTGCACACCTTTATTCCCAGCACTCCCAGGCAGAGATAGGAGGATCTCTGTGATTTCGAAGCCAGCCTATTTTACATAGCAAGCTCCAGTACAGCAGAGACTGCATGAAAAGACCCTGTCTCAAATAAATAAATAAATAAATAAATAAATAAAAAGAAAGAAAGAAAGAAAAGAAAAGAAAAGAAAAAAAAAAGGAAACAGAAAGAAAGAAAAAGCAAAGTAAAGCAAAATAGAGTGTTAAAGAGAAGCTGTGTGATAGAGTCACTAAATCTTAACATTTCTCTGAGTAGAAACACTAGAAATGAATGCTGGGAATGGTTGCATGTGTCTTTAATTCAGGAGGCAGCGGCAGACAGATGTCTGTAAGTTCAAGTCCAGCCTGGTCTACATGGGAAGAACCAGGCCATCCAGGGCTACATTAGTGAGATCCTGTCTCAGGAAAAAAGAAAATCACTCAGTGACAACTGTGACTTGGAAGCATGAGCAAGCCCATGAATGTTAACAGGCAAATAGTGTGCATCAGCACTGTGGGAGAGATAAGAATGATGTGTTGTCTGTACTAACAGCTCTGACTGACTTAGAAGATGGATGAAGTGAATCAAACACAAGGCAGGTTAAGTACAAACTCACTTCCATATGCAATAGATCCCAAGATGTCATTGAAGCCACAGCCTGGCTGGAAGTCACCGCCATTGGGATAGATGTCAATGTGACCCACAGGCATCCGAATCCCAATGCTCAAGCCAAAGGAGAGTGTGTAGGTGTGCAGGACATCCACAAAGTCTGCATCATCAGGAGAGAGCCTTCTGTTGATGTCCACCCCTTCAAACATGGGTCCTGCAGGATCCAGACCTACAGCAAAGAAAGCCAAGATGGACTTAGTCAGAGCATCAAGGCATTGAGTCTTAACTCAAGAGTCCAAGTACGCAGAATGAAGATGCTCACTGAGCCCAGCAGCTAAATCCAGATACAGCAGACCGGGAAAAAATAAGAAACTCATATATGATTGATCCAATTTGTCATCACCAGAACTAAGTCCTATAATTATAGAACCAGCATTTTTTTTCTGAAACCCCCATGCCTCAGCCATCACAATATACTAATAACAAGATTTACCCTGTCTTCAGCCCTGGGGAAACCACAGGAGTGAAAACTAGAGTTGATCCTGATCCAAACCCTTCATCCGAGTCATCTGCCCCTAGGCACCTTCCACAGAACTCTGTTCCAAACCAGATGGTTTGCATTTGGAATCACTTTTCCCCTTCCTTTTAGTCATGAGTCAGGCCAAGGCCTGGGCCCAGGTACCGATGAGAAAAGCATCTCCAAATCTCAACATGGTGTGAACCCAAACACTGGACTTCAGCATGTCTTCTCTATTGCAGCCACAGTGAGAAAGACATTCTGCCTCCTTCTGTGTTGAAGCTGAGAGCTGCTCTACACGAGCCACTGGTTCTCCTGCTCTGGACTGTTCAGATCATATGAAGGAGCTTGTACAAACTTGGATTCTACCATGTAGCTCTAAGAAACACTGGAAGGACACCCAGGGGAATAGGGAGCATCAGGAGAGCCAATGGGGAGGGAACTGATCGGGTATACAAAGCAGTGTGCGACCTAACACTGTCTCTTCATTCTGAACTACACAAATGTAAAAACACCGCTTAAAAGAAAGAAATAATGAATAGACCCTCAAAACATAAGTGCAGATTTCTGAGTCCAATGGGCAGGGCTGGCATACAACACAGAAATGTAGATTGATTCTCCAGGTGATCCTGTAAGTCAGTGTTTCTGGTCTTCACAATTATATATGAAGTGGAACCTTGGTCCTCAATTCATTTATGTGAAAAAAAATTAAGAGATTAAGAATTTGTCTATATTTATTATCAAGCTGTGATTATACAAACCAGATTTATCCCACCAGGAAGGCTCTACACTCTACTGACACACAAAAAGGATGTGGAAAGAGTCAAGAAATAAGATGTAGGGGGAGAGGTGGTTCAGTGGTTGAGAATGCTGGCTGCTCTTCCAAAGGTCCTGAATTCAATACCCAGTACCCATGTGGCTTTTCCAAGCTATCTATAACTCCAGTTCCAGAGAATGCAACACCCTCACACAGACATGCATGCGGGCAAAATACCAATGCCCAGAGAAATTAGAAATAATAATTTTTTTTGAAAAAGTAAAGAAATAAGATGTACACAAGATGGGCGCTGTTTTGTCCAAAACAATGTTGGACACTGAGAGTGTTTTTGCCCTCAAGAAACATTTGGTGATTTCAGGAAAAAAATTGTTTAAGGCACTTGTGGGTAAGAGACTAACATTACTGAGGACAAGCCAGAGATACTGATAAACATCCTAAAATGTGCCACATGGCCCTAACACACACACACACACACACACACACCAAGTCCCCCATGGACCCCCATAACATCACTTCCCAGACTAAGAGACCCCAGTCTAGAGACACCAAGGCCTGGAGGTAATATGGCCAAGAACTGTGTCATTTTGTGTTTTGTTTACTTGGTTTTGAATTTTTGAGACAAGGGCCTGGGGAGTTGGCAGAATGCTAATCAATGCCACATGCAGCTGCCCTTGTGTCTCAAAAGCAGGTCCTCCCCTCCAACCTCTCTGTGGAGCAGGGGCCCGGCCTCTGTCCAGTTGGATGTCCCACACTTTTGTAGGACTCACTATGTAAACCATGCTGGTCTTAAAGTCTTAGAGATCTGCCTGTTCCTGCTGGGATTAAAGCAAACATCACAATACCCAGCATATCCATGTCTTAAAAGGAGGCAATGGGTAATAGAACCATGTTCCCTAGACCAAGAACTAGCGGGGTCACTGGGATGCACATGAGAAGGTACCCCTAGGACAAAGACTTTACATGCAGAGTGAACAAACCAGGGCTCATTACTAATGGAGACAGGTGGATGCTAAAACCAGAAAGTTACAGAAGTTTGGATGATTTTATGGCAGAAAGGCATCCCAGGATACTTAGGGATCAACCCTAACCTGGGACCAAAAGAAAGATGGGATGATAGTGTGCCCTTCCAGAATAGCCAATAATAACCTATTGGATAGACTGCAAGGGCCAGAGTATGACATAGAAGCTTCCCCCTGCCTCTCACCATGTGCACCGAAGAGGAAAGGAAAGAAGAAGAGGGGAACAGTATGCTTTGCAACCAATACAAGAGAGGGGCTCTTTGCTTGGTGCAAACAAAGGTCCCCACCAGACGGGCAGCTCCATGGAAACGAAGCTGTGCTGGAGGAATGCTGGAAGCTGAGGGGGCCTCACAGGCCAGTGTGGGGCCTTCACCTACCCAGCTCCCTGCTTGGACTGTGTGACACACATCCCTGGCCCTCAAGCTCGGGAGAAAAGTGGCATAATCTACTTTTTATTATATATTTTATCTGTCCTTCTAGATAGTAGCTAAGGGCAGGCCCTGCAACCCAGTAACCTGGACTGAATCCCAGACCTGCTACTTACAGTGTGCAAGATATTGGGCTTATTGTTAATCATCCCAGCCTCCTTCCCCTAACTGTGAAAGCTGCTGTGTAGCTTAGAGATGGCATGGAGGAAGTACCATGTGCTTGGGGATTGGACATTAAATAGCATCTATCCTATAGCCTGAACAGAATGTATACCTCACTCATGTTTCTTAAAGGAATCCACCCTCTTGCTTATTGCCCATAACTATCTAGGCACAAGTTCAGTTAGGAATACATGACCTCTTCCCGACTGCACCACAGATTGCTCTGTGAAGCTGTTTGTGACAAGCTCCTGAAAACCCCACACCCTTTAGCCAAGCAAGACTGAGACTCCGATCTCTTCCAGGCCCCAAGCTAAGGACCCCTGCAGCCTCCGCACAGTAGCATCACTCCCTGGTGACTAAACACAAGCTATGGTCTCCATCCTCTTATCAACAGGTTCTCATGAGAAGCCAACAAGTTAAAGAATGAGACAGCCTATCTCCATGAGACACCTACAATAGTGTGGCAAGCATCTGGACAGAGGTTAGGCCTCTGCTCCACAGAGAGGTCAGAGGGAAGGCCCTGCTGTCAGGACATGAGGGTTACCGCATGTGACATTGATTTGCATTTTTCCAGCTTCACGGATGGCCACAGACAAGAGGCCCTATCCTCAGCAGCTACCACCTAAACAAGCAAAAAGAACCGGAAAGCTCTTTAGCTAGCCCTATCTCACTTCAGACTGGAAACAAGGAAAAGCAAAATCTTTGGTTTGTCCTTGTTGCCAAGGACATACTGAACCTTCACTCTGGTAGAGACACATGAGCACCACAGTTTGCATCCAGCTGGCCCAGCCCTGAAACACCAGAGAACGGCCACACAATCACAGCCTCCTTTGGGACATTCAAGTCTCAGGGCACTACAGTTCAGGAAGAAGGACTCTCAAGCTATGCTGGATGGAATCACTTGCTCTAAAAAAGTTTGCATGCATGTCTGTGTGCACCTATTAGACTCTGTGTGTGTGCACCTATTAGACTCTGTGTGTGCACCTGTTAGATTCTGTGAGTGTACCTATTAGACTCTGTGTGTACACCTATAAGACTCTGTGTGTATAACTATTAACTCTGTGAGCACACCTATTAGACTCCTTTCCACTCGAGACCTATTTCAAAATAAAAGCATTACAGGGAAAGACAGAGGCCAAACCTTTTCTTCTAGGTGCTCTTTGATTGTGGCTCAAATGTATCCTCCCTGAAAAATTCATGAGCAGGAAAAGTAATCCCAAATCCAAATGTGAATGGTATTTGGAAGTGAGATGTCTGAGAGCCATTATCTTTAGAGAAAAGTCATCAAGGTGGCATTCCCAACATGATGCTGATGGCTTTACATGAGAAAGAATGACCTAAGCTAGCATGCTTACTATCTGATCATGTGATAGCCTCTACCACTCTATCATGCAGCAAAAAGATGCCAGGAAGAAAAAAAAAAGCCTCCTATACATTATAACTTATCCAATCTGTGCCATTCAGATATAGCAACAGAAGGCAACATATGACTTCATTCTTAATATATTAGGGGTGGGAAGGGAGCTAGGGTTCAGCGCCTATAAAAAGAGGAGGAGAAAGAAGGTCAGGGCAGCAAATTTAACAACAATTTTAGTGTAGAAGAAGTTCTCTTATGTACCTAAAGATCCCAAAAATGGATAAAGGATCTTTGACATTTTTCCATAATCATTAAATAATTTAGTCCAAATTCAAGCATTAAAAATTCACTATGATATAATTTCCAATACAGAGAAAAACAAAAACAAAAACAAAAAACAAACAAACAAACAAAAAAACACTTTCTATTGGGTACCTGGATAGAGATATCAGGAAAGTCTCTTTAATTACAAAATTCACTCTAAACAGTAACTGATATCTAGACAGTAACTTTATCACTAATAAAGACACAGCCTTACCATTGGAAAGAAGCTATTGGTTGATGAAAGAGAAACCAGAGGCAGGATTCAAACTAGACTCTACTGCTCACATCTGGAATCTCATGGGAGAACTAAGAGTGAACACTCAGAAGCTTGGAATCCAAGACTTCCTTTTGGCCTCTACTCTTTAGTTCTTAGCTATTTGCCCCTGAGCAAGCTGACTCACTTTTGCCTGAGTCCTCACCTCTTAAACTAGACCAGTGATGTCCAGGCTGTGCTCCCTATTGCTTGATGACCTTGAGATTTCCCCACCTTGAATTTCTCCCAGAAAGGAGAAAATCTGAAAGGCATGGCTAACACAACACATATGGAAGAACACTGCTAACATAACTTGAAAAAAAACATGGCAGAAGCAGATCTTACCAGTTATTCTGCCCACTGTTCCATTCACAAAGTTGCCAGCATATCCAGCCACATGCGCTCCAAGGCTGTAGCCAATCAAGTGAACATTCCCAAGAGAAAATTCTTCCTTCTCCTGCAAAAAAGTCATCAAAGGGTGTAGTCCTGAGCCTTCAGGGCCACCAACAATTCAACTTATCCATCATAATAGAAGGGTCACAGACATAAGACTCCCTGAGGCATCACTAATGTTGCTGGGCATACAATATGAATGGCCCACCAGGGACAGGGAGTTCTAAATGACTTGGTGACACTTGAAATGCCAAGGGGGCAGGGTGGAAGATAAGACGGCAGGAGGCATGCCTGAGCATTCCTTTACAAGGTTTCCTGGCTTTGGGGCAGTATTTAGAGAACACAGATAGATCAATGTAGACCAAAGTGCCAGCCATGACCACAGTGGCCTGCTCCCTGCCAGTACTCTTAGGCTTTGACTTCTACTCTACCCCCAGAAGCATCTGACTCCTCACCTTCAGCTACCTGCGCTCCCACTGCTGGAGGAGTGTCCCCTTCCAGAGTACTCAGCTGGGGAAGGGGGGATGCTGAGGTGGGGCTTTGACCCCTGACTCAGAAAGCAGTCTTTCTGAGCACCCCAGAGCAAAGTACTGATCACAAATCTTGCCCAGGATCCTGCCAGGAATCATAAGATCTCCTGGTGAAGGGTAAGTCAGGCTGGAAATACTCAATACCTAGGGTCACTTTGCTAGCAGTCCTCCTTGTCCCTCCTGCCTGTTAAGTCTACTGGTTGACTTATAAAAAGTTAAATCAGGCCCTCAAGATCTGTTCTGCCTACACTATTTTAAACAATGCAGTGGATGAGCCTTCCTGTCATTCCTTCACACAGACACCCTTCAAAGGCAAGAGCAGCTTTTAGATGGAAAACCAGCCACCAGCCCTGGCTCCTGGCCATTCTCAACAACCCTAGGGCATCAGATTCTGAGGTCAGGAACTAATCTCCTACAAGACATTTTTTTTTTTTTCAGAAAATAAAGTAACAGAAAAATCCAGAGATCTATCAATCATTAAAAGGCTCTGAAGCAGGCTTTGAAATAGTTCATGCAGTGCTTTAATTTAGCAATGCTGGAGATTTTGATCATCCTCGAAGTTCATAGTAACAACATGTGCTCTGCATTTCCTAAGAAACTGCATTAAATAGGAAGAAAGAAAAACCTAATGATAGATGGCTCACCTTCATCTCTGCTTACCTGCAACCAGTCAAGCATCGCAGCCACCCTTTGTCCCACCACCCTGGTGTTGTTGACTGCATCTATGTACAGCTGGTGAGCCAGGGGCAGCCAATCAACCACCACTACATTAGCTTCTTTCTCTCTTGTTTGCAGGGCTGACACAAGTTTATACAGCCATTTTTCCAATATGCCACTCATCTGCAAAGAAAGCAGGAAGATTATTTTTCCTTTAATTCTCCTTCTGGACTTCAGAAATCCTATGATCCTCTGCCCATCTGACCGGTCCTTCCCAGTGGCTGCTGAAGAAATGAAGAATTGCCCACGTGCAAGACAACCAAAGGAAGAAAGGCTTGCTGCTTTCTTTCCCCCATTGCTCGTCACATCTCCAGTTTCCCATCAGATTTTTCACAGCTGTTGTGCCGTGCTATACTGCTCAACTGTCCATTACATGGGTATTGGTAGTGATAATGGCAGGAGGTTAGTCTGAATCCCCGTCACAGGCAGGCAAGTGGTCCATCCTTCAAGGAGTTAGAGAAGGTTGCCTTGGAGAATTAGCTCCTCCCTTAGAAACACACTGTCACTTAGGCAAACATCAAGTTAACAAATGATTCCTTCCCACAACCCATCTCTGCCATCTTCTTGACCCCAGCATAAGAAAAATCTACCCCTGGAATCCCAAATTAGAACTCAGAATACATTTTCCCACAGAAACAACATTACACATGGTGACTAGAAGCAGTTGTAACCTATCCACACGTACATTATCAAATAAATAGATTTTCTGTGCTTAGCCTGGGAACCCAAACACTATTTACAACTGGCTTCTATGGGAAACTACCATTCCAAGTTCCAAACACATTACAAAAGAACTTTCTGGAATGCTCCCCATTGGTAAGCTGCAGGCAGTTAGTATTTGCATTTTGACAGGAGGACTTTAGAGAAATTAAAATGTAAGATTTCCCTTGTGTCCTGAGGGATGAAGACAGACAGCCCCTCAGTCATCCCTTTGTTCACTATAGGAAGGTAGACTCCTACCTTCCCAACTCCCAAGCCCATTCCTAACTGTTGATGGTAGATCTGAAGACCTACAGATATGAATTTCTCATCATTAGGAGGAGGAATGTCCCCTCCCAATTAGTCCAGGCAGAAACCTGCTCACTTAATAGTGCCATTTTTCTACAGACTGTCATTCTATAAATGAACAAATCCCTTGCTGGCCAAGAGTTTCTGAAGCTGAGTGTTAAAGCCCTTTTTTGTTGAAGTTTGTCATGGGCCTTTCAATGGAAATTGCTCAGAGAGGGCACATAAAGAACCCCAGTGCCTTTAAAGGGGGCCATCTCTATGCAAACAGGAAGGCAGCGTGCCAACAGAAGCCAGCCAGCCAGGCCAGCTGGCTGGGCCCGCAGATTCTCTGAGCCAGTTAAGTTGCTTCAGCTCCACTCGGAGGCTCTTAGAGCAGGATGGGCCCCCTCCAGGCAGTGGTTGGCCAATGTAATTAAGTATAATTAGAGCTCCTTCAGAGCTAAGGGAGTTGGGCTTCCAGAGAAGCACTTCCTGAAAGCCCATTGCACGCCAGCACTAAATGCCACCCTGCTGAGTCCAGATTGCCCCCTCAGAGAAGCGCCCATTACATTCTTCACAGCTGTCTGAAATACAAGCAGCCCACAAGGAAAGGGGGGGGGGGAGGGTTTGGAATCTGGAAGCACTGCTATTCTTTTTAATTGACCAAAACAAAAGGAATCAAATCTTATAAAAAAAGCTGCAGAACCCCCTCCTGGGCTCACCGTCCATCCATGAATGACGAAAAAGGTTTTGGCTGTCATGTTGAAGCCACAGTCTTCCAAGAGTTGGTTGTCACCAAGGGAGAGATTGCACCCTTGGTGCTCTGGGTCCTTGGAAGTGTGGATGGTAAAAGCCACAGAGGGTTTGAGGGTAGCAGGTACTCTAGTGGGTTTATGGTGTTCATCTGTGGAGAAAGTACAGGGTAAATACTTGTTGTGGCTAGGGTAGTGACTTCAAGTTCAATCTTAAGCAATTTACTTGTCATTTGGGTTTTAGATTTTACGACTACTGAATGATTCCTCTTTGCCCTCTTAGGCAGTGGTTCTCAACTTGTGGGTCAGATAGTAACATTATGATTCATAACAGTAGCAAAATTACAGTTATGAAGTAGCAATGGAAATAACTGAAGCTACTGTAAATCCACTACCTCAACTATCCTCACTAAATTCTGTTGCTCAGAAATGAGTAGCTGTCTTTCTTACTTTTCTTTATTCTTCCCTACCAACTGATTTTCCTTCCTTTCTTTCCTCCCTCAAATTCCTACCTTGGAGGCTCCTCTTTTCCTAAAATGCTTCAGACTAGTTGAGTCAAGAAATATATATATATATATATATATATATATATATATATATTTATATATTTATATATTTATATATTTATATATTTATAAAGCCTTATGGTCAGGCACAACGGTGTTTGCCTGTAATACCAGCACTCTTGAGGCAGAGCTAGATGGAGGCAAGATGAGTGTAAATTCTAAGCTAGCCTGGGCTATCTAGAGTTCCAAGTAAGTCTGAATGCATGCTCTTTCTGTGTCTCTCTGTCTCTCTCTCATAGACCTGGTGGCTCACACCTATAACCTATAATCTCAATACTTGGGCGTCTGAAGCAAGAGGACTCCTGTGAACTTGAGACCAGCATGGGTGACATAGTAAATTTCAGGCCAACCTGGGCTTTATAGCAAGGCTGGGGGATGGGGAGGTGGTGACAGAGAGAATGACAGTGACATTAGAGAGAGAAGGCAAGCTTGTGAGACACACCACATATCACATGACAGCCCAGTAGAGTGTGGGGTATCCCCCATGGGTCAAATGCACTAGTATCTCTGCAAAGAAACATAAGACAACTCACGCTCCACAGCGAAAACACAAAGATTACAAATAGCTTTCTGTCAGGGTCAGCTGTCAGATGAGCTGAGAGCATGTAAGGTCAGGTTCTTGCCATACCACACACCAGTAAACTGCAGTTTTGAGAGATCTGGGATTTTGCAATTGGAGGTAAAAGGTTATTGACCTACTACAAAAGCAGCTTCTCTGGCATTCCTGTTTTTATCCAACACTTACTCCAAAGACCTTACACATTCTCGGGCCTCTTTGCAATGGCAACAGGCGCCAGTTAGTTACTCGAAAGGCTGAAGCCATGGTAAAATTCCTCACAACAGCAAAGCTGCCCCTGCCAGCTCTCTGTTATATATAGTGCTGCCTTTTCTTGCTCCCAAGACACAACACTAATGGCTACTGTGGCCATGTGACAACAGGTAGGTACTGTCATTAAAGATAATCACTAACTGACCCCCTCCCCCTCCCCTTCATTCATTCACCCATTCTAGTAAGCCTCTCTGATAATGGATTAGGGAAATAGAATTCACTCTCCTGTTACCCAGGAATCACAGGGAGATACCAAATGAGCATCCAGGAGCTTAATTTAGAGTTAAGAACAGAAGGATAAGCCAGTTCTGGGGGCACAAGGATGTAATCCCAGCTACTGTGAAGGCTGACTGAGGGCAGGAGGATTGAAGATGAGGGACCTATCTGAATACTGAATGGACTGAAGGCAAATCTGAATAACTTAGCTAGTCCTGGCTCCAGCTTTTTAAATATTAACAACAGTTGTAAAGGGCCAGAGATGTCACTCTGTAGTAGAATGCTTTGGGTACACACTTATGGCCATAGATTGGATCTCCACCAATGAAAAGACACAAGGGAGCTAGGAAGCAACACAGTGAGTTTGATCCCCAGCACCCCAGAAACCAGGTGTGGTGGCCCATGCTTGCTCAAAGCCAACCTCAGCTGCCTAGTGAATTTGAGCCAAGACAGGGCTACAGGAGATACCACCCCTCATTCCCCTCCCCCCCCAAAAAAAAAATAGGAGGAAGAAGAGGAGAGGAGGAATTGGACAAAGAAACTATAGTTACGGAGAGGTGGTGGTGAGATGGGTCAAGGAGATACAAGGGGCTGGAGACATAAGCCAAATGTAAGCAGGAGCTGAGGCTATACCCACACATGGACAAGGAGGACCGCCCTTGTCTGGGTTGTGCAGACCCCACCACAACCTAGCTTGGTTCCTACTCCTTAAGAACAGGGTCATTTTGGCATTTGGGCCTTTGGGATTGTTCTTCACCCAGGTGTCCTTGCAGTTCATTCTCTCAGTTCCTTGCTGAGTGGTCAAGTTCTAGAAAAATGACCTCCCTGACCACACACTAAAAGGCACCGTGCTCCCTCAGCAGCCCTTTAGCCTCCACCTCAGGGTCACGTTCCTGCCTCCCTCTGAGTACCATTGACATACTTTTATTAGTTCCCACCGCGAAATAAGGTCCCACAAGGATAGGGACTGCCATCTAGTCTGTTCTTTGCTGCCTTCCCCCACCATCAAGAGTTCCTGGTATTAAAATGCAGCCATACTTTTCAAATGAATGGCACCACCCTCTAAATACTTGGAACCACAGAACGCAGAAACTTGAAGGAACTTTAAAATCCTTCAGGAAAGGAACTAGAGATGCCACCTACCCCAAACCACGCCTCTAACTAACACTCAAGCTGGAAACAAGGTAGCAGAAGAAGGTAAATGTTTCCTGTTCCTTCCGACCTAAGCTCCCATGTGCTGAACAGGGACTCGGAGCTTCTGGCGCGCTTTCTGCAGACTGAATAAAATGGTAGGTGGTGATTTAAGTGCTCCGGGACCCTCCACTGCTTAACCAGCTGATGCTGGTTTTGGATGACCCCGCCCTCACTCCACCAGGGCAGGTTGCCTCTGGTGAAAAAGTCCCACAGAACCAAAAAGGGAAAATGATGCTAGAAGGAAGGGGAAGAATGGGGGACTGGGCAGAGCAGAGGAGGGAAGGTTATTTGGGAAGACGTTACAGAGCAGATGTCTCTTACAAGCACTTAACAATCTGAAGCCCACTCCTCCGCCACCTTAACTTCCAAGACACCGAAGCGCTGATGAAGGATACTGGGGTGAGGGTGGGGTGGGGATGGGAACAGACCGCCAGAAGTCAGAACTCTAAGAATTTTCTGGACTCTCCAACCTCCAAAGACAAGGTTTAAAACATGGTGAGGCTGGAAGGCAGCTCAGCTAGCGGGACAGCGCTGATTAATGGAAGTGGGAGGAGGCAAAAGAGAGGACACTCCAGCCCACGCACCCTCCCAGCTCGCCAGCAGCTTCCAGGATAGCTTGCAAGCGATGCTCTCATCTGAAACGCCAAGACAAGTGGTCTCCAACACCGAGGAGAGCACAGCGCAATGGGAAAGGATATCGTTGGGACAGGGAAGCACCGAAGAAGGGTCCGCAGGACTGTGAGGGCCCAGCACAGAAAAGTGGGAAGAAGAGAAATAAAAATAAATGCACGTTACCTCGCAGCGACCCCTGGGGACTTAAGGTTGTGAGACTTCCCGCCGGGAAGCAACAATAGGCGCTCCAGAGGTAGAGCAGGAGAACCCCGTTTCGCATCCTTCCCTGCCACACCCCCTCCTCTCAAACAAGTTTTTGTTTGTTTTCTGTTTTTCTTTTTAAGCCACTGAAACCTCCCAAGCCTAGAAGTGGGCAGCCTGGCCACGGCCAGGAAGTGATGTGCTGGACAGCTGGAGGAGAGTCTGGTAGGTTGGTAGCGCTGCGCGCGGCGAGGGAGAAAAGCCAGTGGAAGGACACGCTGTCCAGCCCGACTGGTCCTCTCCCCGAGCCTCAGCAAAGCCCGGAGTTCGCCGCTGTCACACCGGGAGCTCCAGGAGAGGTACTTTTTAAAAGTATTCCAGTCATCTGACCCATCGCCAGATGGTTATTTGCATAATTTATTCCCGTCTCGCAACGCTGATTGGTCATACCACTGACGCCAAAGCGAGAACTCCCCAAAGTTTGAATGAAAGTGCCACACACCCACCACGTGGACGCCCACTGGGATGGACTAGCTACCTCGCTGGCCCGCTCCAAGGGCTGCCCCGACTACAGCCGCCCCTGCGCCCCCTCCTACTCCTGGACCCCCAGATCCTCCACTTGCCTGCTGGATCCCACAAAGAACATCCTCCCCGACCCCAGAAACAATGCTCCCACTGGAGAAGAGATCCCTGGAGTCAGGAGGAGGGTATCCTCCTCAAAGTGGAGAGCCAGTCTGCGCTGGGATGCTCTCTCCACACCAGAGGCTGAGGGTCAAGATGGGGAAAACCACATGGTCGTTTGTTTCCTCTTTCTCTGGCAAGCTTTGACCCAGGTGCAAGCCCCATGATGGGCAAAAGCTAGACAGATATAGGAGCTGTGCTCTGGGACATGCTTTTTAGAGTTACACAAACCCCACTTCAAAGACCTCGTTTCATCTCTAGCTGCGACACTCCAGCCAAGTCACCCAACTTCTCCAAGGCGATTTCCTCACCCGAAAGTAAGGGGGTGGAAGTTTCTGAAGCTTGGGGATCGTGGGCAAATTAACGCACTCGCGAAGCAAAGCACTTAACGCGCGGGTAGGCTTTCTGTAGTCACCGGAGAGTAGGACTGGTGTGCTACAAGTCACCCTTTCCAGAAAGCAAGGTGAGCCCAGAGAGGGTCTAAGACTTGTGGCTTAACCTCAGCCACGCGCCAAACTTCTCGCTGAGTGAAATTAAACATCCTCCTTCCCTTTCTCTGTCCTTTTCTCCCTCCGTAATCTGGATCTTTTGGCTGTGAGCTGCCAGAGATGAAAATGTGATCCCGAGTCCGCAGTTCCAGAAGACCCAAGTTCCTGAGCCCGGGGCGGCGACAGTGAAGAGTTTGAATGCAAGGCCAAGTGGAACCCTCGACTCAGGGCTGAGCGCCACCATCGAGCCTCCTTCAGCTAGGGAAAACTGCTCTACTGGCCTCACCTTGGATGATTGCGGGAAAGGAGAGGACCCGCGCCCCTTCTCCCCTAGATAAGCGCTCCAGCTGCAGGGGCCCGTGTGAGGGAACCCGGCCCTAGCGAGTAGGTCCTGTTCTGTGACTCTGGCTGCCACATCGCTCACGCTCACGTGTGCTGTCATCAAATAATAAGAGGTAGATTGCTTTATCTTTTGAGTATAAAACTTGGTGCAATCTAAGGGATGGTTAATGTCACCCTCCTGGCCTCTCCCGCTGGCCCATTCCATTGGCAAAGTACAAGCGCAGGCCAGGTGTCTCTTGTAAACAGGCACCCAACTGGCTGCGTCGGTGAAGGACGCCCTATTGCCTTAGGTTGACCTTGGCATATTGTCCTCTAGATAGGAGCCTGGGCAAGCTTTATAGCTAAAACCAGAGGCTGGCCTGTTATAAATAAATAATTAAAAAATAAAATAGTCTTCCCTAGCTGGGAACAACCAAAGGAACTGTGTGCTGAAGTTCCCAGAAGCATTCTTCCAAGGATCCCTCCCATTCTCTACTTTTCTTTTTTTTTTCTGCCCTTGTCCCAATAACATTAACTGAACAATATGCAGGATGTGTCTTGGAGACCTTTGTCATAGTGAGACAACCTAGGGAGAATAAGAAGTGTTCCTGCTTATCCTGCTTGGTGAAACAAACAAACAAAAAAGGGTCAACTAAATCATCTTTTTTTTTTTTTTTTTTCAGACAAGGAATTGAAGTTTCACTACTACTTGGTTAGAGTGCCCTCCTGTGTCTCCATATTAAAACGCAAGGTGAGACAATCTTAGCGTTAGAATGCAGAGTATCTGTTGTCATTCTTCATACTTCCAGGGGAGTTTCCAGCTGCAAGATTTTTGGTAGAAACTTCTGTTGGGCTGCAGCCAAGATGGCAAGGGCTACCATGGTAAAGGACTCTACCCATTCATTTGGGGCAGCCAGCGTCTGAAGACCTGTGTTAGAAGAGTGAATCAGTCGGCTCATGTGCTAAGAACCCACTTTCTGAAGCAGGCACTTAACCCCCAGCCTTGCTTGCACGGGTCCCCAATTTAACCTCAATGAACTGATGACTGCACTGGAATCTAATGAGGTTCATATCTTGCCACCATGCCAGAAAGGGCCAGCTCTACTTATCTGGTGTGGCAGTGGGGTCACCACTAGATTAGTGTGCAGAGAGGTTCTGACTGCATCCTTCACTGAGTCTTTCTAATTGTGTTGCTCTGTTTTGCAGATTTCAGCTGCTACTCGGTACCCCAGTAATAAGTTCCCTCACATAAATTATCCAGAGCTGTTTACATTACTTACAACTTTGAAAATGGCTTACTCATCTGGTGTTTACGGAGCAGCTACTAAAAGAAATACAGGACTGGGGGATTCAGAAAGTCCTAGAGAATCAATCACCTCCCATAGCCACAATCTGGATATGGAGGTATTCCAAGAAATCCAGAGCACAGCTGTGTTAGTGAGCTCAGGCATAGACAGAATGCCCTAAACAGCTGTTTGTTTTTGCAGTTCTGGGAGCTACAAGTTCAGGATCAGTATGACAACATTGTCCAGTTCTAGTGAAAGTGACTGCCTTCTCACTATGTTGTCACATGGCATAGAGAGTGCCAGTGTCTGGTTTAACAACTGCCCTAGTCCCATAATAGGTCCCACCTCAAGACATCATCAAAACATAACTATGCTCCAACCCCTAACACCATCACACTGGGACTTTCACATATGAAACTGTAGGGGACATGATTTAGTCCCAAGTGTCATGTACACAATCTTACATGTATTTTCTAGTACCTATATTATAAAGGTTAAAAAAGAAACATGTGACATGAATTTTAGCAATGTGTTTTATGACAATAAACTCAAGATACTATTTCAAAATTGTTTCACGGACTGCAGAGATAGCTTAGTCAGTAAATGCCTGCCATGCCAGTGTGAGTTCAATCCCCATCACCTGCTTAAAAGTTAGAACCTGCAGTGAATCGTGTGATGAAGACAGGAGACTCTACTCTCTGGGGCTTGCTGTCTACTCAAATCAGCAAGCTCTAAGTTCAGTGAACAACTCCTGTCTCAGAATATAAAGTGGAGGACAACAGAGGAAGAAAGCAGATGTTGACCTGTGATAACCACACACACAGAGACACACACCCACACACCACACTATTCCAACATGGTGGCAATATGAAACTCATTAATGGAACATTTAAAATTCTTTTTTTGAAATCCAGACTAGCCACACTTCAAGTGTTTGATAGTCAATGGCTACCACATTAGACAGACAGCTCTGTGGTATCAAAACTAAACCGAATTGGAGAGATTTGCCAAGTGCATCGTTTCCATTTACAGATAATGGAACAGAGACCCAGCCAGATTAGCTTGTCGAAAAGGCAGGGATGGACCTAAACTGGTAATCCCTGTGCTTAGAAAGCCAAGTCAGGAGAAGCCCAGGCTCAAGGCCAGCCTGGAACACAAAGTGAATTTCAAAGCAGCCTGGGCTCCATGGGGACACTCTCTGACAGAAATGAAAAGGAAAGGAAAGAAAGGGTAATGGTGGGCTAGGACAACCAGACTTTGAAGAAAACCTGGAATAAATCTGCACCATTGGCTCATAAAAAGAAGAAAACTCACAAATATGACCCTATCAAATATTAATATTACTAATATTAAACACAGCATTGTACTAGATGCTATAGGAAACTCAAAAGAGGTGAAAATACACTCCATGTCTTACTCAACATTCAGAGAAGAGAAAAGACACATTTAAATGGGGCAGGTGGGAAATACTGTGGGTGAAGCTAAGACTCACAGAGACCTTGATAGATGGGCTTGTGTCCCAACCCCTAGCTCCACGATCTTCCTACATTATTTATTGCCTGCAGGATTAGGAATGCCAGTGCCAGAGCTAGGTCAGAAGAGTGGCATCTGAGTAATAAATAGCGTGACACTCTCCTCCACAAAGTCAAATGCCAGCCTCTTCCAACTCCTGAAGTTCCCATCAGCAACAACACTTCATATAGAAGAGGTAAACTAGCTCAAGGTGGTTCAGGGTGTGGCCCCAGGGTGTTTACATGGAATAAATATGGAAAACTGAGTAAAGCAAGCTGAATCTGGCTTTTTTTTCCCCTGCAGTATTTCTCAGGAGTATTCATGTGCTTGCATCCACCCTATGATTTCAGCTACAAGATCAGTGTTCTTAACATGCCCCAAACCCAGTGGTCCACAACCACTCTATGAAGGACCTCGGGGTGGCATCATCTCATCTCACATCACACCACTCTTTTCTCTGCAACTTGCCAGTTGGTCTTTCCAGCTCCTCTGGTTCCATGCAAGCCAATGCTAGCACTTTGGTTCACAGAACTTACTTCAGTTTGTAAGTATGCATTGTTTATTCGGAACTCCTAGAAGTTCCATGAAAGCAGTGGTAGGCTTTGGTTCTGCTTATTATTTCCACAGATCCCCATACAAAGCCTGACACACAAAAAGAGCCCATTTAATATTCGTTGAATGGCTCTGAAAACGAAATACATTGTGATTCTCTGAGACAGGGTGAGATTATTTAGCCTTTGTTAAATTAATCTGAACACTCACCCCATGAAGGGCTTAGGGAGGGGTTAGAATTGTATGGGAACACAGTTTGGAAAGCAGGGAGATGGGGACTGAAGGGAAATGACTCTAAATCCCAATCCTATTCCCTGTATGCTCCCAGAGGGCTATGCTGACACAGCTCTGGGTGGGCCTGCTGTGATTTCTTTCTTGTTTGTGTCTCCTCTTTTACACATAATGACTTGAATTATTTTTTTTTTCCAGAGACATGGAAACCTTTGCCATCCCATTGTTTAGGGGCTGACGAAGTAAGATGAAGACTTCAGGCCAGTTCAAGACTAGCCTAAACTATATAAGGAGACCTCATTTCAAACCAATCAAAACAAGATGGCAAAAGCAATAAGTAATTCTCCTTGTAAAGATAGTTTAATGAGACCTCATTTGTGTGGTCTGTACATGGTTTCATTTTCCTCTTGTATACGTATCCAAAAAGCACACAAAACTCAGTTTTATCCAGGGTCTTGAGTAATTCAAAGAAGTTACTTTCTAGAAACCGATACATGTTATCACATTCCTCTGGAGAGAGGTCATGTATCATGGTCTTGTTACAGATCAACTCTGAGGATGATATGAGAAATAGGAAAAAAATAAAAAAAAACTCTACTCACATTTAACCTCCCCCAAAACACAACCCAGAGTGGTTATTTTAATCTACTAGATCTTCTCTAACCAACCCTTAAGCTGATGAGACAGATCATCAGAGACCTTCAGGATCCTGAAGAGGTTGTCATCTCCAAGGCAGACTGTTGCCAGAGCTGTTCCTGTTGGAGGAAGCCCAACTGAGGGAAGATAACATACTAAACAGCTTGTCCAGGCCCTCCCTCCACACTCTGCTTCCAAGGGAATGGAGATGGGCAGAAGATGGGGCCAGATGACAAGTGGGAGGACCACACAACCAAGTTAAGTTCATCATTAAGGGACATGCACATTTCCAAACCATAAGGGAAAAATAATTAAACTTGAACTGAAATGCTCCATTTTCTCACAATAACTGGCCCCATCAAGTTCAGCAGAGCTAAATGAATAGACTCTGTCCTACTTAGGGCTACTATTGCTGTGATGAAATATAACCAAAAGCAAGTTGGGAGGAGAGGGTTTATTTGGCTTACACTTCCACATCACTGTTTATCATCAAAGGAAGTCAGGGCAGGAACTCAAACAGCAAGAATCTGGAGGCAAGAGCTGATGCACAGGCCATGGAGGGTGCTGCTTAGTGGCTTGCTTCCAGGGTTTGCTCAGTCTGCTTTCTTATAGAACCCAACACCACCAGCCCAGGGAGGGTACTGTCCACATGGGCTGGACCCTCTCACATCAATCACTAATTAAAAAGATGTCCTACATCCAGAACTTATGGAGACATTTTTCTCAATTTAGGTTCCCTCCTCTCAGATGACCATAGGTTGTGTCAATCTAACAAAAACTAGTCAATCACAAGAAAAGATGGTAAAGTAACCAACTATCCTGCCCGACCACTAACCCATATGAACCAAGTACATATGGCCACTCCAGTAAATTTATTTATTTATTTGTCATCTTACATCCCAAATGGTAAATTTCTTTATGCTACCAAATTCCTGGATAAATTCAGTTTTTTAATCCACTGTGGTTCTTACACTAATATAGCAGAACACAGCTGAGAAAAAAAACACTAGAGTCTTGTACTAAATTAAATCCATGACCACTGGCTTTTCAGTTCTGCCTAGTGATAAAACAGCATTCCCCTGGACCATTTGCCCCTCTTCACCTTCTCCTAGGCCACTATTGATTTCCTCTCTCCTCAAACTTCCAGTGCCTTGCCATCCTCATTCTCAGCTGATATATTTACATCCACTTTATTAGGAAAACAAAAGGCAGATAGGTCCATGGGTTACATTCCAGATATGTGCCTATGTCTTCATCCTGCTTTCTTGTTACTGTGGAAGAGCTGTCTGTACTTCTGTCTAAGCAACACACAAACACGCACACACACACAGGATTCCATTTCATCAAAATATATGAGGATATTATGCAAATGGTTTTCCCTCTCTGTTGGATCATTTCTGTCAACATACACGTTGTAATCTCTCTGTTATATATAATAAAAGATAATACAGGTTAGTAGTGAAGAGCTGAGACAAACTACACATTAGAAGACTATGGAGTTGCAGCCATGGTCAGACCCAGAAAGGAGAATGCAAGATGCAAAATGTGTGTCAGTAGGAGAGACAGGTGTCAAGGATAGCTTGGCAGGACTTATAGAAGGAAAGACCCCTACAGCCCCCCCCATCTCCAAATAACAAAGGGAGTTTCTCACCCTTGCAGGTTCTTTGTGGTGGAAGGCAGTTCATATAATATGACCTAGGCTAAATATCAGGATTCACAAGGCAGGCAGGCACTAGATGAAAGCAGTTATAATTCAAGGCTGTCTTGGGCCTGGGTGTCTGGAACTATATGACTTGCTCATAGCTGCAAAGGGGAGGGAGACTGCAAGGTCACAGCAGGTCTTACTTATCAGCTCTGGGGAGGGACTGCACTGAGTGACCTGGTTTCTGGGAGAGGGGAGTGGGACTCTATGATCTAACGCTCTCCAACAAGAAAAAAATAATTGCTTCTTGACTACTTCCCACTCCAGACTCACCCTATTTCTCTGCCGCCCTTTGAAGATTTACCCATGACTCTGGGTACAGTATACCTGCCTGTCATCTGAAGGCTGAGACAGGAAGATTGTGAATTCCTAGTCAGCCTGTACTCTCTGTTGAAATCCTGACCCAAGAAAGAGAGGGAGGGAGGGAAGGAGGGACAGAGGGAGGGAAGGAAAGGAGAAAGAGAGGGAGGGAAAGAGGGAAGTAGGGGGGGAGGAATAAGGGGGAGGGAAGAAGACAGAGGGGGAGGAAAGAAGGGAGAGGAAGGGAGGGGAGGAAGGGAGGCATGGAGAGAGAAAAAGGAATGGGAGGGAAGGAGGGAGGGGGGAGGGGAGGCATGGAGGGAGAAAAAGGAATGGGAGGGAAGGAGGGAGGGAGGGAGGGAGAGTTCCATATGTTACATATGCTCCCTTAATTCCAGTTCCTCTTTCCCATCACCCTCTGAGCTCCAGTCTGGCTGGCCTCCCAGCACTCAATACAACTGCTATCATCAGATCACCAAGTCACCAACAGCCTCCAGCAAGCCCTGTCAACCCTTGGCACTCAGCTCCACTCCATCTTCCAATGCTGAAGCTCCTTCTCCTCTCCCTGGTGCTTTTCTCTAGGCCCCTCTGCTCCCTGACTCCTCATAGATGGGGTACCCCAGAGGCCAAGCCTCCCAACTTCTCTGTTTCCCTAAAGTCTCACCATTGATAATCTGTCTACTCTCATAGACATCTGGGAAGCTATTAATAACGCCCTTCCCAGAGCACAACTCCAGCCTCAACTCCCACCTTGGACTCTGTATTGTTTGTAGCTATTTCCTCACAATTGAAACATTTCCTCTGGGAAGGAAGAGGGAGGAGTAAGACTCAGGAAGTTCATGAAACTTAAGAAGGTTCAGAAGGTTACACAATTCCTAAGTTTCCCAGCAGCCATCTTCCTGCTAGTGTAGGGTTATCCGAGCATGCAACTTTTATGAACTGTCAGCCACCACAGGTGGGCGTTTTTGATCCGGCACTGCATTTAGGTCATCCATGTTTCTGTAAGTGCCCAGTCACTGGTAATTCTATAAATAGCTGCAACACAGTCACGAGTTCACTAGACTAGCCTCGAATAGAATCTTTTATTTGATCTGTCATAGATTGTCAATCTGGAACCAACAGACATTTATTTGTCTCCCTAGGAAAAGTCGCACAACACTCACCAGCTTAGTCACCCAAAAGGCATTTGAGACCCTGAAACTCTGATCACCTCCCCAAGTCCACTCCTGCCTCCGTTTTCTCAAACTTAGCAAGTGGCAAACTAGTCCTTCTGATTGTTCTGACCGACAGCTAGAATCGGATTTCACTGCTTTTCTTATCCCACATCGAATAAATTCCAGAAGCTCCATGTGATGGCTATTTTAAACTGTCTACTTGACCAAATCGAGAATCAGCTGAGAGTCTCCACGAGGAACTGTCTAGAGATGAGGCTGGCCTGTGAGCATGTCTGGAAAGACTGTCTTATGTTAATTGATATGGTGAGACTGGGTTTGGTTCCTGGAGTGTACGAATGGAAAGCTAAGCATTCGTGCAATTATTCTCTCTGCTCTTGACTGCGGATATGAGAGCTGCCTGGATTCCGGTGATGGACAATGACATGGAACTGTGGGCTAAAATAAATCCTTCATCACCTCAGTTCTTTATGTCAGTGTGTTTTGATGTAGCAGCAGAAATAAATCTAGGACACTTCACCTCTGAGATTTGTCTAGAATCTGACCTTCTCTGATGGCCTCCACTGTTCCCACCATGATCCAATCACTAGCACCTGTCACCTGCAATAAACCATAGCCAGTGACTCACTAATCCATTCAGAGTGAAGGTGGCCTCTGGCTCTGCAACCCTCCCTTACCTGTTGGACATGAGTTCTTACTGCCCTCCCTCCTTCATTGTGGCCTTCATATACTGGGTGTGTTCCCATATTGGACCACTGATCTCGGAGATGATACTAATAGGGCTCACTCTCTCATATCTGTGCTAAGATGTCTCTGACTTCCTGGGCACCAGATTTACAGGTGGAACCCCCTACCTTGCAATAGCTTGTTTTCCTTTTTTTTTTTTTGTTTTTTTCTTTATATCCATAGTGCTTACCACCATCTGACACACTCTGCATCCTGACTATGTGTTTGTTCACAATCTGCTCCACCCACTAGGATGGGGAAGATTTGTTTTGATTTTTATCATTACTATATTCCTAACACCAAGGCTTCCCTATTAAATAAACACACGATAAATTCCCGAAGTGTCTAAATTTTTTGAGAGCCAGGCAGAAAGTAAAATCACCAAAATTATTCTTCTTAACAAGGTAGGCTAACACTGATGTCAAATCTGGCAGAGTGAAAAACAAAAGAGAAAAAGAAGAAACTATGAACCAGCTTTATTTCAAATAATTTACATAAAAATATTAGCAAATAAATCTTAATGACATATGGAAGGGAAAAAAGCATGACCAAATAATTCCTAGATTCCATCTAAAACAAGCATAGATCAATGTAAGGAAATTCATGAATGTGATTCACCACATTTATACATCAAGTGAAGTCAAAGAAAAAAATCAGAAATAAGATAATTCAATGGGGATCTAACTTAGGGACAGAGCACTTGCCTAGCATGCATAGGGCCCTGCTTTGAATCCCAGTACCATTCCCTAACCTCCCAAAATCAACAGGGTTGCACATGATGATGCATGCCTATAAACTCAGCCCCTGGAAGAAGAGGCAAAGGGATAGCAAATTCAAAGCCACTCTGGGACTGGAGAGGTATCTCAGTTGTTAAGAACTTGTCCACTATTCCAGAGGACTAGGATTTCAGTGCCCAGCACCTACAGGGCAGCTCACAACCCCAGTCCCAGGGGCAAAATAATATGATGCCCTCTACTGGCCTCTGCCAGCACTGAATGTGTGCTTCATAGCTATGCATACAGGCAAAACAGCCATACACATAAAATAGAAGGTTGGGATTTTTTTGTTGTTACTGTTGTTTGTTTGTTTTTTTTTTGTTATTGTTGTTGTTTTGTTTTAGCTCAGTAGTAAGAATGATTGTTAATCTCTGCACTTGGGAGGAAGAGAGGCAGACAGATCAGACAGATCTCTATGAGATAGAGAATGAGTTCCAGGTCAGCCAGGGCTACATGTAGAGACCCCATTTCTGAAAACAAAATAACAGCGAATGATTGCAGATTTGGTATACAAAAGTCTACCACAATCTCACCAGCAACTCATCAGGAAAGCTTGGCCTAGAAATCCCAGCACTGGTCTGTAGAGTTCCAGGACAGCTAGGACTATCTAGAGAAAACTTTCTAGAAAAACCCTGTCTTGAAAAAAAAAAAAAAACTGAAGGGGCAGGGGGAAGAGATAAGGGGAGAGAGATAGAGAGATCCCAGTGTTTCTCTGGTTCTCTGGGACTCAGGTCTACAAAGCTGATGATGAGCTCCTGAAAGCCATGACACTTTTTTGCTGAAGGGCACTCACTATTAAAACATTTCATTGTATTGTATAAACTATGATCTCACACAAAAGCACTTGTTTAGCTGAAGCGTCACTTTGACTAAATTTACACACTATAAAACATAACGTAAAAAAAGATGATTACGAATGCGGAGGATAAGCCAATTGTCCAGGCATGACTGGCTAGGTTTCAATGTTTCCATTCCTGCTTCTTGTTTATGGGTCTTTTTTTTTTTTTTCTTTCTTCTGAGATCAAGCAAATGGTAGAAAGCTCAAAGGCTTCAAGAAAAATAAAGGCTTTTCTATGAGCCCAAATTCAGTTGGGATAAGTTTTTTAAAGGGGGAAAAAAAAAAAAAAAAAACAAGAAATCCGAGTCTGTGTCTCAGGAAGTGCGGGGTGGGGGTAGGGGGGGTGTTCTGTTTCTGAGCATTGTGTAGTGTTCATAGACTTCTCCCTTAGGGTCAGCTGCTGGGGTCGTCTACAGAGCTCATGAAATAAACGGAAAAGATGGACAGTTTTTGCAACCTTGCTGTAAGGCAAAAACTAGGAGCCTGGATGGCGGAACACACTAATCTCAGCTCTCTGAGGGTACAAAGATGAGAACTGAAGTTCAAAGCCAGCTTTTAGCACAGACATCCTCTCAAAACTTAGTACACAGAGGACGGGGCATATACCTCATTGGTGGGACCTGCTAACCAGACTTGAAGCAAAACAAAGGCAGTGTGATGCCAACAGAGACCCAAGATGAGCAATAAGAGACCATAAGGCCAAATAAGGTTTTCCTGCCCCCACCCCACCCCCAGGAACCTAGCCTGTGTGAGTCATGTCTTAAGAGATTTTGGTCCACTGCCTTGGGAAAAAACTCCATGGAAGGCACTTTTTTGTCTTGGCAATGTAGCAAAACCCTATTGTCTGAGTCCTGTTATCTCCTCCTCGAAAACAGATCAACCAGAAATTCTGTGACTCTGTTATGAAGCCAGGTAGAAAGACAGCGGAAGCAAAAGGGACATGGAGAGAAAAGCATCTCTCACTCTTGTATCTAATTTGTGTGTGTAGCTGAGTTGAGGGCAAGAAATTTTAGTGCAGTTGATAAAGAAGTAATTACACACAGAGAATGCTTGTTTCAAAAGAGATTATGACCAGGCTAGGGCCTTTGATCTAGTCTACAGGAGGCAGGGGGGGGGAGCTCTGTGGTCTGTGGTTAACATAAGGAATTTCAGGCCAGCCAGGGCTACATAGTGAAGCCCCGACTTTTAAGAAAAAAGAAAGAAAACAAACAACAAAAATAGTAATAAACTGTGTTTCCTCAATCCCAAGAATGTTTGTGGCCTGGAGTTTTACTGGGTTATCACCTTATCCCTACATCTAAACAATGAACTTCATAAGATCATCTTACAGGACTGGAGAGATGGCTTAGTGGTTAAGAACACTGGCTGATGTTCCAGAGGGTCCAAATTTGATTCCCAGCACCCATTTGGTGCTCACAACCATCTGTAACTCCAGATCCAGGGTATCTGATACCCTCTTCTGGCCATCCTGGGTACCAAGCAAATGATACATAGACAACACTCATACACATACAATTTTAAAAACTTAAGAACCCTTTTAATTTTAGAAAAAAAAACTTATATTTTTGTTTACAAAAGGAAGTTCTTTAGAACTATAGAAATAAGTAAAGCAGTTCATATGCTCTCTTGTTTTACACTTACTTATTTATTTGCTATTGGAGACAGCCTCTCTAAGTAATCCTGGCTGTCCCAGAACTCTCTATATAGCCAGACTAGTGTAGAACCCCCAGATATCTTCAGGTGTCTTTCCCCTGCGTGCAGAGATGAAAGGTGTACAACACCACACCTGCCCCTGGCTTTTCACTCATTTTTTTTTTTTTTACTTAACTTTTAAAAATTTATCCAATCTTTGAACCTTGGCATAAAGTATATACTTATGTAACTTAGATGGAAAAAAATCATTACAAAAACATCTAAGGGGGGCAGAGTGATGGCTCAGCAGTTAAGAGCACTGACTACTTCCAGTGCTCTTCCAGAGGACCTACTTTCAATTCCCAGCACCCATATGGCAGCTCACGCCTATCTGTAACCGGTTCCAGGGCTTCTGACATTCATGCAGGTAAAACACCAACGAATGTAAAATAAAAATAAATTGCATTTTAAAAATACATCTAAGTACGATTGCCCCTTCCCTTGAGGTCCCTGCACATATCTTCAAAGTGCAGTGCACAGCGAAAGCAGAGGTGGTGGTGAAGGTGGAGGAGGCAGAGGTCTGGAGGTCATAGTGGGGATGAAGGTAGAGATGGTACAGATAGAGGGAATGCAGGCAGTAGAGGCAGAGATGGTGGTGAAGGCGGCGGTGATGCTGGTGGTCGCTGTCATCTGCAGTTGTTGATAATTCTTCCCTTCCTCCCTTTCTTCTTTAGAATGGGGCTTCATATAGCCCACGTTAGCTTAGAACTCGCTGTGTAAATGAAGCTGGACTGTATCTTGAACTTCTCATCTTCCTGTCTCTACTTCCTGATGGGAGATGTCATTCTGTAAATATGTTTCTCTTATTGGTTTATGAATAAAGCACTGTTGGCCAATAGGAAAGCAAGATAGGAGGGACTTGGAGACAAGGAGGAGATCCAAGAAGGAGGACAAAAAGAGAAGAATGCCAGCCCCTCTCTCCAGTAAGATAAGGCCACATGGAAATACTTGGATTCATGGAGATGGGTTAATATTTAAGACAGAGCTAGCCGATAAGAAACTAATAACTGCCCAAAACAGAATTATATCTAATGCAGTGTCTCTGTGTGTTATTTGGGGCTGGCGAGGCTGTGGGCCCAGACCGGTAGGGAAAAACCACTCACAACAAAATGGCGTCCAACACAGACTGAAGAACTTCCACTTAAAACTTAACAAAAGCTTAAAAAGGGGTTTTAGAAACCAAAGAACAGAGGTAAGCAAGGTTTCTTGATAGCAACATTTTTCTCATTAGACTCTGTTTTGCTAGAGACAAGCAGAGAATTGCACGGTTCCTTTAAGGGAGGTTTCTTGACTCAGCATAAGCGGCAAAAAACCAGAAGGCTTTTAAAGAGCTCTGCTAACAACTGAATGGTGTGTACAAGAGCTGGCAATGGCAGTGACCACATCCCCAAGCCGGCAACATGCTGCTGGATGGCAGGATAAACCAAGTGAGTGAGCACAGCTCTCAGTCTGTCAGTAAAAGTACTGGCAGCCATCTTGGATAGACCATGGCTAATAAAGCTGTGGCTTTCATTTTAGCAATGTTGTGTTGTTTACCAGATAAAAGACTTGTGGCTACAAAAAGAGAAAGATTTACAGTAAAGACAGATTCAGATTAAGAAAAACCTCTAAAGGTTTACAATGTGTTTTAAGATATACATAGGCTTGGGAGAGAAAACGAAACAGGATACAATGGTTTTAAAAAAGAAAAAAAAGTAGAGTAGCTGGGTGTGGTGGCACACACCTTTAATTCCAGCACTCGGGAGAAAGAGGCAAGTGGATCTCTGTGATTTCAAAGTAAACCTGGTATACAGAGTAATTCCAGGACAGATAAAAGTTACACAGAGGAACCCTGTCTCAAAAAATGAAAAAATAGAAATAGAAGAAATAGAGTAATAAAAAAAGCCACATAAAGGTGGAAAGCGCAGAGAAAATCTGGATACTGTACAGTATTATATTGTCTGTGTATCATTTGACTGGTGAGGAAATAACAACTGTTAAAAGAAATGCTGCTGGATTAATTTAAAATGCTTTGACTCCAAAATTTAAGTCTAAGGACAAGTTACTGGGGAAAAGGATTTCTATTTTTGTTTCCACAGAAAATCCCTTCCAGACTAACATGGTTTGATCAAGCAAGACCCCCTGAAACAGCGTCCCAGGTGATCCAACAATCAAAACAGTTGGGACAAACCAACCTTTCAGATTACAGCCAGGATTTCTTCATCTTCTTAGGATCCCCCATGACAGCAACCCCTACCAGCAGGAAGTAGTTTGGAAAGAACAGCACCCAAATTCCCAAATATTGTTTATAAATGTTTGTTTTTATTTAAAGAGGCTTGGTTATAAATGGTTAATTATCACAACCAATTCTTGGTAAAAAGGGGATTATGGTATAGAAATGAATGCTTTGTTTTGGAATGGATTTTCATTTATTGATATAAATTTAAGGTAGATTTTGTGATATGTATATTTCTCCTCTTGTTTAGGTAATATATATATAGTTCATTTAGAAATGTAATATATAATTTAATACAGATTATATATAGTTACCTATAATAGTCAAAACTTAAAGTTAAGTTAGTTAGGATTTCTATATATAGAGAGATGTATTTGAGATGAATAGGCATTCTTCAAACCTTTCAAAGACCTACAGGAAAGTGACTGCTGATACAAGATGGACATTGCTACAGGGTTCCTGCTTCATGGAAGAGTCTGCCAGACATTCTGCAGGACTCAGAGAAAAATGACTGACAAACTGCCAATACAAATGGACAATTTAGTTTCCTGCTTTGCTGAGGAGTCTGACAGACACACTATGGCCTATGGGCTGAAGATGGAACTTTATAGAAGAACTTAGGGTGACTGACCAGTTAGTGAGTTGTCTCTGTCATTTCTAGAGTTTATATATTATCCTTCTGTGGTCTTTGATGGAGTTGAAGACAGATAGTTAGGTTATAGTTTTCCTTAGTTAGGATTAAAGATAAGTTACATAGACTTTAGACTCACAAAGATAAGATAGATGATAGAATATTTTCTTTAAATATTACTAAATGTTAATGGACTAAATATTGTTAACTGTGATTCTTATGTGATAACTGTTGTGTGCTATATTTTACTATGTTAAATTTAAAATCCTTCTTTTTATTTTAGACAGGAAAGAGGAGATGATGGGAGATGTCGTTCTGTAAATATGTTTCTCTCTCGTATTGGTTAATGAATAAAGCACTGTTGGCCAATAGGAAAGCAAGATGGGTGGGACTCGGAGACAAGGAGGAGATCCAAGATGGAGGACAAAGAGAGAAGAATGCCAGTCCCTCTCTCCAGTAAGATAAGGCCACATGGAAATACTTGGATTCATGGAGATGGGTTAATATTTAAGACAGAGCTAGCCAATAAGAAACTAGTAACTGCCCCAAAGCATTTATATCTAATACAGTGTCTCTGTGTATTATTTGGGGCTGGCATGGCAGTGGGACCAGACCTGCGAGGAAAAAACTACTCTTAATAACTTCCCAAGTACTGGGATTCCAGGTTTACACCACCATATCTGGCTAGGACTGTCCTTTATTTCTGAGTGCTTCTCTCTCTCTCTCTCTCTCTCTCTCTCTCTCTCTCTCTCTCTCTCTCTCTCTCTCTCTCTCTCTCCCTCTCTCTCTCTTTCTCTCTCTCCCTCTCTCTCACTCTCTCTCCAAATACCCATGCTTAAACCCACAGAATGTCTATGCTCCTCTATCTGTATTCAATAAGCTTGCTGATCTGGCTTCTCTGACTCATTCAAAGATGCACTTCACCAGAATAGAGGTCCCTAATTTGAGAAACTCTCCAAGGGACAGTGCTAGGATAGCTCTTCATGCACCACTGACAAGCCCACATGGAATGAAGTTACATGATAAATCAAATGACCCACTGACTCAGAGGTGGACTGTGGGTATCAGGGAGCATGACTCAGGGTTCCCTGCAAGATCAATGTGCTGATTTTTCTGGCTGGAGAAAGCTTTACTCCTGAAAGCTAAGGCCTGGCCTAGAGTTACTCTTGGCTTAAAAAGATAAAACACTCACTCACACATTTGTACACATATGTACACACATGTGCTTATGTACAAGATCTGTCATAGCATTTTTGCAACAGTAGACATAAATCATCCAGCAGGTAGGAGCTATAAATCACAGCATCCCAAATATAACAAGGGATGCATTGGATACTATAAGGGGATACTGAGAAGCATCCTGGAGACTGAAGAGGTGAGCCACTGAGGTGAGAACCTGTAATCACTCCCAGCACTTAAGCTGCAGAGGTTGGAAGATGGCAGCAACTTGAAGGCCCTCCTAGATATGTTTTTAATATGCAAATTTAGGTGAAAAAAAGCAAGCTACAGAGGAGTATATATAAAGTATACATTTTTTTTTGGTCTGGATAACAAAGAGAGGGTCTAGAGAGATGGATCAGCATTTAAGAGCACCAACTGCTCTTCCATGAGGCCCTCAGTTTGGTTCCCAGCACCCATATGGCAGCTAACAACCATCTGTAACCCCATCTTCCAGGTCTCAGTGGGCACTGCACACATGTACATTCAGATATGTAGGCAAAACACCCATACACATAAAATTAAAGGGTAGATAATCTTAAAGAAAAAAAAGAGAATACACATATATCTTTACAAACTTCTAGAATGTTTTTCACAGACTTAGAGGGGATTAGAAACATGGGCTACCTTTAAGGAAAGGCATTTGGGTGACTAGAAAAATAACTGAAAGAGATTTCTTTCTTACTTTTCTATTGTTCCAAAGGTTTTTTGAAAGCTTTTGACTTTCAAATCACAAGAGTGTATTCTCATTCAAAACTAGATGAAAGAAAAGTACAGTATACTAAATGTTGAGGGCGATTTCAGCTTGGAGAACAGCAGTGATGGGTGGTTCTCACAACAGCACTTTGCACAGTGATAAAAAGAATCTTCTAGGTGGGACTGAAAGCAGAGAACAGGATGGGGGGAGCAGGAAGAGGGTTAGCATAGCAGAGATAGCTTCACTGCTCTGACCTAGACCTCACAGGCTGATGTCTCATCCAAGCCCAATGCTGACAGATGCCTGTGGGAAGCCTAGAACTCCCCACTCCCTGCCCTCAGGAATGAGCCTGGCTGATCAGACTGTTCAGCCTTTGACCTGATGAAAAGACCTTGTAACCCTCCAATGACATGCAAGGGAGAAGGTATCAGGCAAAGGACTTTGGGCCATGAGTCAAAAACCACCAATGAGTCAAAGCAAGATGTGTGGCTAAAAAGAAGAAACATGAGGGCTGGGGATGCAGGGCACTTGCAGCCAACCAAGAGGCAAGGTACAGCCACTGGAGAGTCAGATCATCAGAGAAAGTATCTGTCACAGTAATGGTGGTTACTCAAGGTGATGGCCAGGATCCAAGATTTCTCTAGCCGAAGTTTCCGTGCCTGACTTAAGCCCAGGTCCTGTGAGGCCTAGCTGTAGCAGGATTTCTCACGTGGGTCCCTGGTCTCTAAAACAACCCAGTACCTTTAGCATGGCTTTCAGCAAATCAGCCTTCTTGGGGGTTATTTATCTTAGCCTTCCCAACTGAATGAACTCACTAGAGACAGATTTGTTTGAGATGGGCTCTCACTATGGCTGACCTGGAATTCAATATGTAGACCAGCTAGACAAAAATTTACCAAGATCCTCTTGCCCCTGCCCCTGCCTCTGAAGGGATCAAGTGTGTGCCACGATGCCTTGTTCAACTGGAGTGACTCTTACTGGAAGAGACAAAGATGTCCACACACAGGTGACTCCATTCTTTTGACCTGAAGCAGATAACTTTCCCTTAATGAGCCTCTGTTCCAACTGTAACACTAACATCAATCAGCCTGTACTCTGAGACCCAGTTCCCTGCCCCAGAGGAACCCAAAAGCCTCTCTCCACTGATCCAAATACCTCACACTCACTTCCAGGCTCCCCTCAAGGGCTGCCTCACTGCAGATTACTCCCAACTTGAGATAGCACTCCTGTGTGTTCAGCAGTCACCCCTCTTACCTCTGACACAACACCTACCATCCTGTCCTGCTATCAGCATTCATCAGCACCTCCCATGGTGTAGGAGCATGGCTTCTCTGTATCATCTATGCTACCGGTGTAATATCAACTATTGAAGTTGGTTTGGTATGTATTGCATTTAGAGGGAGAGGGAGTGATTGCTTATTGTTTTACATGAATCGTAGCAACTTTTTATTAAACAATCTCTACCTCCCCCTTATAGTGTTCCCAGCAAGGTCAGCCTGCTGAGTCAAGTGTGACTCAGTGAGCACTCCTGAGCAAGAGTAAGCCTTTGTTTCTGCGACCAGTAGATGTTCCTTGGTAGACAGGTAATGGCCAGGGGAGGTCAGGCTCAGTGCTACATGTCTGTAATTGTAGCACTTAGGAAGTTGAGACAGGAGGCTCATGAGTTCCAGACCAGCCTAGGCTATATAGACCCTTTCTACAATAGAAATAAAAAGGAGGGCCCTGGCAGACAGCTCAGAGGATAAAGGCACTTGCTGTCAAGGCTGACAACCTGAGTTCAAACCCAGGACCCACAATGTAGAAAGAGAACAAACCCCAGTAAGTGGTCCTTGGACATCCATATGTGTGCTATGGCACACACCCCCACAGTAAATAAATGTGCTGTGCTGAATTTAAGTAAATTTTAAAAAAGAAAAATTACAAAGGAAGAAGAGCAGGAAAAGGAGAGTGAAAAAGAGAGAATGACTAAGCTCCGAGCATATCCTTCCTTATTCTCATCATTGGCCGGCAATCAACTTTCTCTCTGTGGTTGGATCAATCACACCAGCCACAGTATGTGGCCAAATGGCAGTCTCATGCTCCTGTCCAATGCAAACCTTACGGTACCTCCCATAGATTTCCTGTCTTGGAAACCAAGACTTCCAAGCCAACAGAATCCAAAGTTGCAAGAACAGCCAAATTTCTGTGAATGACTTAAGTGTAGCAATTCATAAAGCCTCTTCCAGTTTCTCAGACATGTATGTTCTGTCTTGGGGAGAGCAGCAACATACATTGATCACTCGACATTTTAGGCTACTGGCACCATAATGCAGTTTTTATTTCCACACACCAAGCCTAATAGGGCTCATGATAGGAAGAGTGAATTATGAGGATTTGTCCCTGTTGTCACTTGTACCCACTGAATTGATCCCTTGGGCAGCAGTAATGTTATACAGTCTGCATTACAGTGTATGAGTCCACAGTCGATGGTGGCGCTATGTGTCCACACTAGAAAATGAAAAATCCACATTCATGGCGGTACAACCCGCTATCCCAGCACTCATGAGGCCGAGACAGACAGATCACAAGTTTGAGGTCATCCGTGGTTATATAGTGAGACCCTGCCCCCTACTAAAACTAACAGAAGAGGGACGGGAAAAAAAGGAGGGAAGAAGGAAGGGAGGGATGGAGAGAGTAGAGGAAGGGAGGGAAGAAGGAAGGAAAGAAGGAAGGAAGGAAGGAAGGAAAAGATAAAGGAAGGAAGTTCACATTCAGAATAGAAAGTCAGTCCACATTGAGAATACCATCTGTCACTATGGAAACAAATGTGTTCCCTTCATAATGAAGGGATCCAATGTAAATAACCTCTACCACCATCTGGTTAGCTTATCTCCCACTTTACACTAGAACTATTAAGAAACTCTGCACTAGTCTCTGCAATTGCCATGTTGGGTTCTCAATAAAGCAGTGCCTGTACTCATATTGGTGAACAAAGACTTCTGTGATGGTTTGAAAGAAAATGGCCCCCAAGGTGCTGGTACCTTTACAAAGTGTGGCCTTATTGGGTTAAGTGTGGTCTTGTTGGAGGAAGTGTGTCATTGTAGAGGCGGGCTTTCAGGTCTCCTGCACTCAAGATACCAGCCAGTGTCTCAGACCACTTCCTGTTTCCTGTAAGTCTTAGGACTCTTAACTACTTCTCCAGCACCATTTATGCCTGCACACCACCAAGTCCCACCATGATGACAATGGTCTGAACCTCTGAACCATAAGCCAGCCCCAGTTAAATGCTTTCTTTTGTAAGCTGTGGTCATGTTGTCTTTTCACAGCAATAAAAACCATAACTAAGATAACTTCCTAGACCCTCAGAAAGCCTGAGCACCCACTTGGAAAGGCTGGACCCCCCACTGTGAGTTCTGAGGAGCAGGAAGTCCTTCCTCAGTCTGAGCTCCAGATAGCCCCTCTGCAGACATGTCACAGGAATGCCCCTAACCTCTTCTTGTTCCACTGCTCCCAGCTGGTAACTACCCACTGCTGTTAGCATCTCTGGATGATTTCAATGTTCTGCTTTTGTTCTTTTGGCCAATTGGAATCAAGGAGTGGCAGGAAGAAGGAGACTACCTGTGGGATTGTCTTCATTTCTATTCCAGGCATTTTCTCCATGGAGGCAGTGGCTTCACCTAGGGGTCACTTGCTGTCACCTTCTCTCATTTACCTCTGACCTAAGAACTATTAGGAGCTCCCTTCTGTTGCTAGCATTAGTTCCTGCACCTATGCTTGGGTACCTTGACTCATTAATCCCCTAGCTAGCCACTCCCTAGCATTGAATTCCCTCATCTCTCACACATACAGCTGATTGGTCCTTGACTGTTACACATACGTTTCTTAATGTTTGATTTTTGAAGGCATTTCTGCAAATATGCACCCCACTCCTATGGTGATCTTGTATACTTGTACTTCAAATTTCAGCTGAAAATTATTTCCTTCCTGAGAGCTGGGGTTGCAGCTTAGTATTTGCCTGGTGTGATAAGGCCCTGGGTTCAGGTCTCAGAAAAGGATGACTTATTGAGACAAGAGGTAGCTTCCCTTGGGCTAGGCACACAGGAACACATAAGCTACTCATATAGTAAGTGTGCCCCTCCCCAAAACATGTCAATAGATCTCCTAAGAATGCCGAGGAAACAAGCATGAAGAGTGTATACTGTTTACTCACTCCACCTAAGGTGCACTCAAAAACAAACAATCCCAATCAAGACTACCTCAGTCTCCATCCAATTCCTACTCTTAGATCCATAAAACCCCACTAAACAGAACAAAGCTACAGTATTCTTCCTTGGAGCCCCTCCCACTCTCTGGTATTTTTTTCCCTTACTTTTCTTCAACAAATCTACATTCATTCTGCTCACTTTCTATCTTCATTTCCTTCTTGTGTGTGAGACAATGACTACAGAGACCTTTAGCTTACAGCGGCTTTAATGGCCTTTGGTTGTCTTGTACCTTAGCACCCCAAGTTAAGCACATTAAAAGCCAAGGAAGGCTCTGCTACTCTCAAAGAGCCTACTCATTATCTCCCTATCTTGTCTCACCTCCTCTCTTCAGCCCACAGCACTACCTCTGAGCTTCCCTAACCTTTAATTCCGTCATCTGTTCATCATATTTTTTCCCTGTGCCTTTCTTTGGTTGGAGCCCGTGGATAGCAAGAACTAAATTCGGAGGCAGAGGAAATGACTCATCAAGCAAAGCCTCTTGTCACACAAGCCTGATGACTTGAGGTCAACCTTAGAACCCATGTTTTCACACCTAATACAGTGGCCTGAATGTGTAATTCCAGCATTCCTATGGAGAGATGGAAAGCAGAGCAGGAGAATCAGGAAAAAATGTATGGCCAGCCATCTTGGAGTATGCAGTGGAGAGACAGAGACTATGCTTCAGAAACAAGGTAGAAGAAGAAAACTGACTCTAGAACTCTGCTCTCTGACCCCTACACTCACATACTCTGTGACACAAGTGCCAAGGGTCACATACACATACACAACTAATCTAAAAAAAACAAAACCAAACACAATTTCTGGGTATGTCAGTGATCGCATTTAATCCCAGCACTCAGGAGGTGGAAACAGCTAGATCTCTGTGAGTTCCAGGCCAGCCAGAGCTACACAGCGAGACCCTGTCCCAAAATTAATTAATTAGTTAAAAGAACTAAACTTTATGCGTGCATTTTCTTGTTTTGTGCATTAGACCCATGATAGATACTCAGTGAATGGTTATAGAATGGATTACATAATGTTGGTCTTCTCTACTTAAAGTAAAAACAAGGGAGATTTAAGTGGAGCTCTATGGTTTAATGGATACAGTTTTTGATTAGGGAAGACAGAAGTTCTGGAGATGGGTGGTGATGGGTGATAGCCACACAATGATATGAGAGAGTTTAGTAACTGAACTGAATCCTTAAGTGTGAAGCCCAGACATAAGAGCTCATTACTGTAATCTCACTCAGAGTTTGAGACTAGCCTGGACTAATGATGAGTTCCAAGCCATCCTGGGCCACAGAGTGAGATCCTGTCTTAAAAATGGCTCAGCAGGCAAAAGTGCTCACTGCTCAAGGCTGAAGACTTGAGTTCAAGCCCTAGAATTCCCACAGAGGAGAGAACCAACTCTCAAAAGTTGTTCTCTAGCTTCCACACCTGTGTTGTAGCATAGGAGTGCCACAATCAAGGTAGATCATAAACATGGTAACAATAAATTTAATAAAAATTTAAAACAGATAGTTACAGAAACATACTGACCATTAAGACATCCTTGTTCTCAGCTATGAAATGAAGCCCTCACTATGTACCTTCAGTTCAGTTGACTCTAATCCTGTAGATGTTCACTGTTGCCTTGTTTACAATAGCAAGAAAGGCACGAGAGGGCCATCCGGGTGGCTCAACAGGTAAAGACATTTATCACCAAGCCTGCCCACTTGACTTCAATTCTCAGAACTCACATGGTGTTCACGAGAGAACAGACCCTACAAGTTGTCCTCTAATCTCCATCATCTACTCATGCTCTATGACACACACACACACACACATACACACACAAGAACACGAGAGGCCTTTAATCCCAGCATTCAGGAGGCAGAGGCAGACGGATTGCTGTGAGTTCGAGGCCAGCCTGGTATAAACTGCACGTTTCCTAATATGTTGCAGGGCAGGTTTGTGTGTGTGTGTGTGTGTGTGTGTGTGTGTGTGTGTGTGTGTGTGTGTGTGAAATCAATGAGCAGCAATGGAGCAAAGTATAGCAGAGGTCAGCATGCAAACTTTAGAACATTGTTCCATGCAAAAGAGACACTGCAAACTATCCACAGTGCCGTGCCATTTAGTAGGTCACTGGAACAAAACAGCATCATTTGTTGGCACATTGTATATTTAGTGAAAGTATAAGAATGGGCATTTTTTGGTTAGTGGTTAGACTAAAGGGAGGACTGTGGGATATGAGCATCTGGCTTTGTAAGGATGGAAAAATTTAGCCTAATTTTCCCTAGACTCTGCCCCCTAGCAGTGAGTAGGCAAAAGGTCATTCTTGACTGTTTATAACAGGGCGGTTTACTGACAGCACCTGTGAGTGAATGAATGAGAACAGGAAATGAGCTGTGCCACACTACCCAGAAGCCCTAGTGAAAGCAGACTTCCTGGGCTAAGCGTGGGCTTAGATAGTTCAAATTGATTGGTCCGCACTGGATGCTATGAGATGATTGGTTTGTGATGCCGGGCTTTGCTGTAACACTATAAAAGCTGTCTGAACCCTGTACCCAGGGTTCCCAGTCCTCTACCCCACGTGTAGTATGGCTGTGAACCCCAGTGCACTGGAATATAAAAGACCTCATGCTTTTGCATCAAGACCGCTTCTTGTGAGTGATTTTGGGGGGGGCGCCTTTCCTGAGTTGGGGCGTGAAGGTTCGCGCCCTCCATGGGTCTTTCAGCTTCAGCTGGACTTTTAAGAGAGTTTGCAAAGAAACATCATACATCTGCCATATGAAATAAATGACATAAATAGGGTTGATTAGATTTTTTGGTATTGTTTCTTGTTGCTTTTGTTGTTTGTTTGTTTTGTTGAGACAGGATGTCATGTAGTCCATGCTGGCCTTAAACTCTCTATATGGCCAAGGTTGACCTTGAACTTCTGATCCTCCTACCTCTACTGCTCAAGTGCTGAGCTTATCGGTATGTTCCAGGTGTTGATGGAAATTGAACCCAGGGTGTTATTTATACCAGACAAGCAGTCTACCAACTGAGTTACATGCTGGTAACATTTTTTCTGTCTTCTTGAAATAGTTCATAATGTAAAAATCATAAAAAATGAATTAATGAAATAATCGTGCATGGTGCTTCGGCACTCGAAAGAAAGACTCCATTTGACAGCTTGGGTGAAGGGGTTTTTTTATTAGGGGAAAGTGAATGGGAAAAGGGGGAGGGGAAATGGGTCTTTGGGTACAGGAGCAGCAGAAGAGAAAAGAGAGTGGAGGGGACAGAGACAGGCAGAGACGCAGAGATAGACAAAGAGAGAGATGGGAGGTGAACAGGGCCCTTTTAAAAGAGAACATAGTGGATGGGAACAGGTGGTGCTCTTAGTGGCTGCAGCTGAGGGTGTATCCTGTCAGATCCCCAAGGATAGGCCAATGCAGATGCCTATAAACCACACTCTTTGCTTCACCATCCATCTAGATCTTACTTAACTCTGCTCTTCCTACACTCGCCCCCACCAAACACAGCACATCCCAAACACTGCACCAGACTCTCAAGGGAGGAAGTCAACAACATGGGGACCATAGGCAGACATACTCTGGCCTTGCTCATTTTCAGTGAGCAGGCTCCAAACTCTCATCAGTGCAAAGAAGGGTTGGGCTGCCGAATCCCTATACCCTCTTCAGGGCCTGCTACCCTGGCCTTTGTCACAATGTCCAGGCACTTGGACACTGGAGCTTATTATTATTTCCAGGGCCTGGAGGTGGCCTCACCTTCACCACCTATCACAGCCTCCTACAGGACCTGCCAAGAAGCAATGAGGATGTCTGTTTGCAGGCTGACAGGATTTGCAGCCAACAAAACCCTCCGCTGAGCAAGAGGATTGTTGAGACCTGTCTGTCTACAATTCATTCTCCATGGTCACTCTGACGGCAGCCAAGTGCCAGAGAAATTTGAATCTGAATGCTGCTGCCTCTGGAGTCCCATTAAGAAAGTAGATGGGCTCTCTTCAACAAAGAGCCAGCCTCCCTGGATTTGAACAGCCATGTTTGGGGTGGAATAAAGACACCCAGGCAGACACTAGCCAATTCAGAGCAGCCTCAGGAAACCAGAGGGAGATTAACTTCTTACAGGGAGATTAAGGGTTCAGGAGAGACAGACAATCCCCACAGAAGGGTCAAATGAAGGCAGGATTGACCTGGAGGGAGAGGGAGGGTAAAATAGAGTTCATCTCAGGATGCATTTAATGAGTGGAGTGTGAGCAATAAAAGGGCTATTTCAGTGATGTGGTTTTTGTTGTTGTTTGAAATAGGATCTTACTGTGTAACTCTAACTGACCTGAAATTCCCTATATAGATCAAGCTGGCCTCAAATTCACAGAGATCCACCTGTTTCTGCCTTCCAAGTTGTTTATGGTAATTTGAACATAACTGGCCCCCATAATCTCATAGACAATGGCATTGTTAGGAGCCATGGTTTTGCTGAAGTGTTAGAGGAAATGTGTCACTGCAGGGGTGGGCTTTGAGGTTTCCTATGCTAAGGATACCATGCAGTGTCAAATAAATTGAGCTCCGCTGTGAACAGAGTTATGCCTGTTGCCCCAGAATGTGGTTTGTCATCATTTCAGCAGATAAAAGAATTACTAGCAAGACAAGGAGTTGGTTCTGAGGCAACAGCAGTGGGGTGAGTTGTCCACTCAGTTCATTGGTCTAAAGCTTCAGGATGAACTCAACTCTGTTATCAGGTGTGGCTGGATACATTGTGACTGGAAGGGTGACAGGCCCAGCTGAAGGGAACAGAAGAAAAATGAGTGGGACCTGCCAAAAGATAGCACATGGTGGCCTCTGCTTTCCCTCCCTGATAAAATCATGTGCCTTGAGAGGGCATTTGCACATGGGAACAGCTGTGGGTTTCACTGAGACCTTTGCCCCCAGGAGATGCTTAGTGGGGGAGGGTCAGCTTCTCTGGAGAGACTGTGGAACCTCCAGAGATCCTGTATCAGTTACTCATCTTAAAGGTGCTAATGCGGCATGGAGGCAGGGGCCAATTCGGCATGGAGGCAGGGGCCAGGAGCTGTGGCAGCTGTCAGTCAGGAAGCACTTCTTGAAACGGTGCTATAAGGATGAGTCTCCCTAACACCATTGAACTAATCTGGGAAATTATTCACAGACATGTCCAGAGGTTTGTTGCCATGTGATTCTAAGTCCCATCAAGTTGACACAATCAAAATCAACCATGGCATTGGGTGAAGTCCAAACCCACTTTCACCTCAGTGTAACAAGACACAGAGAGCAATTGAGGAACAGCTCCTCATCTGCATATCAGAGAGTTGGACAGGACCTCCTCAGACCTTCCAGCCCTGCCGCTGCCAGGCATTTTGAGTGGCAGGTTTCCCTGGTGTGGGAATATGGGTTCAGTACTGTATCACCCCTCTACAGGCACAGTTCCCTAGGACTCTGGGGTCTTCTCAGACCCGGCTGCATTCACAATCTCGCCCTAGTGAAGCGTCAAAGCCCACTTTCGAAGAAGCATACAGTTCATCAGAACAAAATCACATTTACACGTCCTGACGATCTTTCTCTAAGTTTCTCCACTTAAATGAAGGCGAAAGCATCCCCGACGCTCAGCTGGCGCCATCTAGTGGCCGGGTTGCTGCTCTGCCACGGGTAACAGGAACTTGGTTTTCAAAACACAGTGTTTTTGGATAAATCCTTTACAAAATCTAAGACAAACCTTCCCAGAGCTCCTGAATCCCTTTCCTGGATCCTCCCTCATGGCAGTCAGGTGTAATAGAAATAGAACCAGTGGGGGTCAAGGACCCTGTTAACAGTGCCGTTGTAGATAGACATGGTGGGGGGAGACGCATAGCAGCTTATTCCATTCCCATCTCTTCCCTCTTTGCTATGGTCTGTCCCATCTTCTCTCTGTGTTCTAGAATTACCCTCATTTAACACACAAAGGAGTCATGCTAGTTTGATTGGATTTTTGCTTTTTGGGCCACCAGCTCACAAAACAACAACAACAAAACAAACAAAAAAACCAACAACAACCAAAAAAACCCCACAGAGACTTACTATTAATTATGTAAGCTCAGCCAATAGCTCAGGCTTATTTTTAACTAGTTCTTACAACTTAAATTAAACCATGTATTTTAATATACATTCATTTATGTGGCTCAATTACCTACCTGTACTTTGTAAAGCCCATGCAGCTTGGTCTATGTCCCTGGCAATTCCTTGTGACTCTACCTTTCTTCCTCCCAGCATCCTCTGCACCTGGAAATCCTGCCTAGCCACTGGACATTCAGCTCTTTATTAAATCAATAGGAGTGACACTTATTCCCAATGTACAAAAAAACAAAACAAAACAACAACAGTTATTACACAACATGCTAGAAACTAGACTCCAGCCCTTCAATAGGTCTGCTATTGATAAGGTAACTGTAAATTAGAGTGTAGAGGTTATTTGGTGTAACAGGTACAAAGAACATCCAGTCCTTACAGAGATACAGTCAGGAAGCCATTGCATTTTGCAAGAGGGAAGAAGGAAGGTGTAGCTAGTCTTCCGCTGTCCTGCCAGCCAGCTCCCAAATAAACAACATGGAGACTTCATATTAATTATGAAAGCTCGGCCAATAACTTATGCTTGTTCCTAACTAGCTCTTATTACTGAGATCAACCGGTATTTTTATTACTCTACATTCTACCATGTGTCCAACTCTTTCCATATCCATTTGACGTCTCTACCCCACTTTATCCCAGCATTCCCTCTGCCCCCAAAATGCTGCCTAGCTATTGGCCATTTAGCTTTTTATTAAGCCACATATCGTCATGCAGTATAAAGGAATATTCCACAACAGAAAGGAAATTAGAAATTCTAAGCTTTGGACAGAAGAATGAAGGAAGGAGTGGGCAGATATCCAGCCACAAATTCAACTATGCTATATGCTTTATTGACCCCAGCCTTAAGAAGTTATGTTGAAAGTTTTATTTTTATTTCTTTTTATTTTATTACTTATTCATTTTTTTATATTGAGACAGGGTTTCTCCCTATAGCCCTGGCTATCCTGGAACTCACTCTGTAGACCAGGCTTCAAACTCAGAAAACTGCCTGCCTCTGTCTCCAAAATGTTAGGAATAAATGTGTGCACCACTGCCTGGCTTTCTTTGTTTCTTTGAAATATTTTTAAATGAATTACTTATTGGTGTTTTCCTTGCATGTATGTTTGCATGAGGGTGCCAAATCCACTGAAACTGGAGTTACAGACAATTGTAAACTGACATGTGGGTGCTGGAAATTGAACTTCCTGCTTACTCAGATAATATTGTTACCCTTCTCAGGTCTTTGATGGGGTTGAAGACTACATACTCACTATTCTCTCACATCTTAGCTAAGACATTTTAGGTACACAATTTAGACTCTTCAGGATAGGACAGCTGTTGGAATAACCTCTATTATTTGTCGATTACCTATATCCTGGATATTTAGTGTGTATTTCTTTTTTGTTGCTGTTCTAATTTTGTGTATTTTGTTTTACCTTTTTTCCTCCTGGACAATACTTGATATTTGTCCTTAGTTTTGTATTAGGTTTAGAACTTTCTTATTTAGACAAAAAGGGGAATGGTTGGAACTCATTCAGCCAATAGCCTTTGGGGTATTGGCCCATTAAGGCAGGGTCTCAGGTGATACGTGTAGACTGGTAAGAGGGAAAAGGAGCATGTTCATGCGTTCTCTCTCTCTCCTACCCCCCTCCCCTCACCTCTGGTTGGAGATTGGATTGCAGCTTCCAGCGCCCCGGGCAGAAGACTGTCATTCATGATTGACTTTTTAATAAATATCTGATATCCTTCTATTTTGGGCTCTCATGGACTCTCTTACCATCTTCCTTTACAGATGGGGGGGGGCAAGAAACTAAGCCCAAAGGACATGAGCCCAAAAGATAAGAATGCATGAGGGACTAAGCCCAAGGGATGTTCAGGTCCAAGAGATGAAAAGTGAGGCCTGACTCTTGGAGATGGTGGGAGGTGATTGTTGGTGAAAGGGGCCTTGAAGATGGCAGCTGGGGGTACCCCCATTTCCAAGTACACCAGAGGGGTAATGGACTATCAATGGTCACTCCCATGGGTCCAGGGAAGCATTTACACTGACCAGGAGAAGGGAAACTCATCGATTGTAGCTGATGTTGTTCAAAGGGGCCCAGCAGACAAGTAGTTGGAAAGTAGCCTGTCATTCAGGGTTCCCATGCCTTAGGGCACCTGGAGGGTTTACTGAATCTCACAGTTGTAGTTTAGCTGAGGTGAGAACAAATCATGAAACGCAACAAACCCATGTGAAAGTTTATGGATGGGGGCTAGGGTAAAGAGGGAGGTGTTATGGCCCACAGGGAAAGGGAAGTATTGAGGAGAGAGTGAGAGACAGGTGGAGCTTACTTCAAAAGGGGCCCTTTGTGCATGCACACAGAGTCTTATCACAGCCACACAGCGGGTGATGTAGTAACATGCACTTAGGATCCCCTAGACTGATTAAGTAGTTGTGCAGCTATAAGAGTCCAAGACTGGCTAGATGATTGCCTGAATGCTGGCAAAAGCATCTTGCCAAGCGACAGGGCCAGCCAGCATAGTGCCTGAATGCTAACACTGTCTTCAGCAGTTTATGAGTTTCTCCTATGGGCATGGGCCTGGAAGTCATGGGGTCAGAGACTATTCTTGTCTCTGTGCTCAGAGCAGAGCTGGCGAGACTGGACCTCTAGAGAGGAGTGGGACTGTGGGTCTGAAAGGAGCAACCTATTTATTATCCCACATCTTCTGGGCAAGGCTGGGGTTTCTGCTCTAGTTGATTTTTCTTCTCTCCTTCCCCTGTTTTCTCTACTTTCTTTGTCCTTTCCTCCCCTTTCCCTGCCTCTTTCCCTACCTTCCCCTATGTGTCCTTTTATTTTATATTAGGCCTGTCATGTTTCCCAGGTGTGGCTCAACCAATCCTCCTGCTGAGCCTCTTGCACAGCTGGGATCATAGGCAAACACCATCATACAGTTCTGTTTTCTATTGCTCTGTAACAGACTGTCACAAAACTTAGTGGCCTAAGATCATTCTATCAGACCACATGGTTTTGTGTTCAGAAGTTGCTCAGCTGGGTGACCTTTCTGTCCAGGTGGCTGTGGCAGGAGACACTCGATGGCTTTTGGCTGGTCTGCCTGTGGGTTGGTCTGAAGCATGAAGGACAGATGGTAAGAAAGCTGGCTCAGAGGTCTAGTCACTGGCACCCACGGTGCTGGTCTCTCCAGAATGGTGGCTCCCATTCCCATAGACTTTTCCAGAAGATCAAGACAGACACTGCAAAGTTGGTTTTGATCTGGTTTTGGAAGTCACTTAACACATCCTATTGGTCATGCCAGAACCAAGAGAAGGGACAGAAATGACATTGGGCACTAGGTGAGGACACTCTTGGCAGTAAGATACAACAGCCTCAGGGACAGAACTTGAAGCCAGGACACTGGGTAGAGAAAGTCCAAGAGCCCTCACACCTGTGTCTGCTTTGTCTAGAACAAAAATCAAAGGACCACAGAGCCATCCTTGGAGTCTCACCCACTTGAACCTGTCTCCCATTTAATATGTTTCAGTACTTTGTCCAAAGGAACCTAGTAGCAAAATCCCGTTCTACCTGTGTTTCCGTCATTCACAGCAGATCTGGACAGCATTCCCTTTTACAGACCCACAGGTCTAGAAAAGAGAAATTTATCCTTTGTTGAGGCCATCTCCCAGGCTCCTAAGGCCACTGCTTCCCCCCTCAGCCATTTACCATGACAGCCCCCCAGACAAGGAGCCTCAGAACTCAGCAAACGGAGCTTATTGTTCTGGAAACAGTGATGGTTTAGTATCAATCATTCCCATCACCCTAAAGTAGTTCTGGCTGATCCAGCCCCTCCAGGGGCAAGAAGCAAAAGCTGAGGAAGGCACTCAGAATTACTGGAAAGACAAAGGGGCACAGGCTCAACTTGCCCTTGGCAATGGGAGGAACTTGGCTTTCAGAATCTTCATGACTTGAGGAGCCAGTAGTCTACCATCCAGCACTGCTTCTCTGCAGCAGAGCTCCTCATCCTGAGTGTGAGCAGCACTATCTCCTAGGCTTGGGGCCCAGAGACAAGAGGGGAATGGGCCAGCTGGCTCAGAAGTCACTCTCTCCTCTCTCCCTTCCTTCCCTCTGGCTGCCATGACATGAACTGCCTTTACCTTCCTGCTGTGATGGATGGAAGCTGTGAGCGTAGTGAACCTTCCTCCTTTTTTAAGATGATATGTCAGGCATGCTGTGTCAGCAACAAGAAAGCTAACTATCACAGCAGCAGCCTGAGAAGAGTTATAGATGCTGGAAATGGAGAGAATGTTTCGGAAACACAAACTCCCTGGGGCCTGGAGACTCAGTGTGCAGCCTGTGGGATACAATAAGCATCAACAGCCAGTTGCCTTTGGCAGGACTGGCAGGGTGGTCACCCCAGAAACTGCAGCCAACCACAGCTCTGAACTCAGCTGACTAAGATAAAATGTACCCCATGTCTGCAAACTGAGTTTTCTAGTGGCTTCATTTAAAAAGGTAAAAATATATTTACACTGAGAGTATGTGTTTCAGACTCACTAATTTTATATATTTATTAATGATTTTATATTCACTAAAAATTTTGAGTTACCTTTGTTATCTTTTTTTTTTTTTTCTTTCCTGAACACAGGGTCTTACTGTGTAGTCCTGGTTGGCAAGGAGCTATGTGGACCATGCTGACCTTGAACTCACAGAGATCTACCTGCTTCTGCTTCCTAAATGCTTGTACTACCATGCCCAGACTTATTTTATACTTTTATATTAAATGTGTTTACGTGAAGTCATTTTTGAAAAGACTAAATCAGTATGTACCCTTATTTGGAGCAAATAAGAATCTGGCCAACAGTGACTGACTCTTCCATTGCTATAGAACAGCCCAGGTCTAGAAGGGATGGGCCTCACTGGAGTTAGCCAAGAGGCCCTGTAAGTAGTGGAAGGGGCCTATACCGGAGCTCAAGGCATTTGCATTTAGGAGTCTGACAGAAGAAGATAGGCTTGCCTTTAGGGCCAGCCTGGGCTGCAATAGAAGAACCTGTCTAAAAACAAGGTACAAAAGCAAAATCAACCCTAAAAATTCCCAGGGAGAGCATCGACCATGTCCAGAGTTCTCCACTGTTGGGTTGAAAAAAGGAAAAACAGGCAAATTACCAAGAAAATAAATGCTTTATTTTTCTTTATAGCCATAGCAGTATAGTTTAATACACAATCACAGAGAACCTTGCTTCTCTCAAAAGAAGGCATATTATTCATGCAATTAAAAAAAAATCCACCCTGGTTTTGAAATGGAGTTGGAGTCAGGTGTAGTAGTGTGTCCCATTATTTCCAGCACTAGGGAGTTCAAGGCAAGCCTGGTCTGCACTTCTAGTCAGGCTACCTAACAGAGACCCTGCCTCAAAAACAAACAAACAAACAAACAAACAAACAAACGGTGCTGCAGTGGTGGGGGAGACTCCCCCCATCCCTAGGTCCCCTGAACATTCACAGCTGAGCATGAGGATGGAGGTATAAAAGGTGGTGGCTACACCTTAAAGAATGAAGCCCAGAACACACATGGAAGCTGGGGGCAGCAGTCTGTGTACTGAAGGAGCAACTGGCCCTGTCTCTCCCTATCATCATAGTTTGCAAGCACTCAAGAATTAGACAGTGGAACTCCAGAATGTGGTGTCGGCAAGGGTTTTCATCCATCCAGCTAGAGATGTGGCTGGGGTTGAGTGCTGTGTGGTTGGAGCTGAGGACTCTCTATCTGCTTAAATGACACTTAGAAGGACAGGCACAGGATTACATGGGATAGGTGTTGTGTGAATTAAAACAATGAAAATTCTAAATATAACTACATACTTCCTAGCTGCTACACATGATGAAGAACCAAAGTGGGTTATAGACTGGAGAGCACATGTGGAAAGAGCACATAATAAATGCTCCTGCAGTGGTCCAGAGTCTGTCTCCAGCACCCACTGCTGGCAGCTCACAACTTCTTGTAATTCCATCTCCAGGGGATCCAGAATTCTCTTCTGGCTTCCTTGGGACACCTGTACTCATTGTGCACATACTTAGAAAGTACACATAATTTAAAATAAAAATGATTTTTAAAAGTAAGTTGCAGGAATGGTGAGTTTGAGGCCAGCCTGGTCTACAGAGTGAGTTCCAGGACAGTCAGGGCTACCCGGAGAAACCCTGACTCCACACCATCCTCCCACCCCAGAAAATAAGAAAGAAAAGAATAAAGAGCACTTGTTACTCTTGCAGAGCACACGGTTCAATTCCCAGCACCCACATGGCCGCTCACCACTGTCTGTACCTCCAGTTTTTGTGGAGGTCTGATGCCCTCTTTAAACCTTCACAAGTACCAGGCATACACAGTACTCATACGATAACAGAATAAATACATCTTACACATACTCTAAGGAAGTGAATTACAGATTATATACGCATGAAATCTTGGAACACTTTTACCTGAAATGAAAACCAGAACAAGATGAACTAAAGAGTTTCACACTCTGAATATGTAAATCCATCCTATTATTTCATTTTCTTTGTTTTCCAACAAGTTGGGGGGAAAACATTCAGCAATAATCAAACTGACTTCACTCTTCCTGAACTGAGCCTGGGACAAGGAGTTGTTCCCAGAACCCAGTGAGTTTCTACCAATGACACGGTCTCCTGCACTTAAGGGCTGGCAAAATGACCTCAGAATGACACTTGACATAATCAAGTATCTGTAAAATCAGTGAGAAGAAATATCTAGATTGAAGCATTATTTTCTTAAGTGACTATCTTGTGTACGTAGTTTCTTCTCTAGTGGTAAGGTGTACTTTATTTAATCTAGTGTGAGAGATAAAATTCACCATTCAATGCCTCCAGATCTCACCCCTGATATGAAGGAATTACATACATTAAAGAATTTCAGGAACAACATATGGTATTGGGGTGGGGGGATGGGAAGGGAGGGTGGTTAGAGTGCATGTGAGAGGGCAGAGAGGGTAAAAGGGAGGGAAAGAGGGAGGGAGGGAGGGAGAGGGAACTGGGATTGACATGTAAAATAATAAATTAAATTTAAAAAAATGCTTTGACTCCAAAATTTAAGTTCAAGGACAAGTTACTGGGGAAAAGGATTTCTATTTTTGTTTCCACAGAAAATGAAAAGCTGTGGATTCCTTCCAGTCTAATGTGGTTTGATCAAGCCAGACTGCCTGAAACTGAGTACGAGGTGATCCTACATTCAAAACAGCTGGACAAAGCAGCCTTACAGACTACAGCCAGGATTTCTGAATCTTCTTCAAATCCCCCATGACAGCACCCCTTACCAGCAGGAAGTAGTTTGGAAAGAACAACACCCAAATTCCCAAATATTGTCTATAAATGTTTGTTTTCATTTAAATGGACTTTGTTATATAAAATAAATTAAAAAAAAAAAGAATTTAAGGAACAAAAGCTAGGCATAGCAGTGCATGCCTGCAGTTTCTGCACTCGGGAGGCACAGCAGAAGGTGAGGTGCTTAAGACCTATCAGGGCTAGAGCAGACGATGAGGGAAGCGCCTAAGACCCACCTGGGCTATAGTACTTAAAAGGCTTCACCAGCTTAACCTAATGGTGGTCAAGAGTCAACAGAATTCAATACATCCTGACAAATTCACAAGAACCAAGAGAAACTGAGAAGCTGGAAATAAACCAACATCAACTACAACTCACAACACTTTATAGATCTTTGCTGGCGTCTCATTGGTCCCCACACCTGCCCTGCCCCACACAGCTCTCAAGAGCACCTGTCTTGTTTTCTGTGGGTGGGCATGGGCTCAGGGAAACCAGAAAAATCAAGGGGTAGAAGAGACTCCAAGATATAAAGATACAAAACACGACCAAAATTTGCAAAAAGACTCCATGGGACTGCGACCTCACCACAAAACAGTATCTGGTGGGAAGTGTAGTGTCCTGAGGCTGCAGTCATCCAGATAATGGTGCCATCCCATTAAAAGCCTCTGCTTCCTGACTGGCAGAACTGGTGCAGTAGACAGAGTGGCAACAGTCCAGCAAGGGAAGATGTAAGATGGACAGACAGACCATTTCTCTGCAGCTGTGCAGAGGCTCCTAGGAAACCCTGCCCTAAGCAATGAAAATGGGCTGTCTGAGTTCAGCTTGGTCTCACTGTAGTATGTTCTTTCTATGTCTCTCAAGAGGGAGGCCAGGGTGCTGTGTTCTCAGTCAGCAAGTTGCATGTTTCCTTTCCTTGACCATCTTCATCAGGAACTCCTCCGCTCTGAGAAAACCAGCAGGGCCTCACCAAGTCCACCAAGCAGGAAGCTGCAAACGGTAGCAGATGGTTAGCTTTCTTCACCCCTTCAGCCTGCTTGGCACCTACAGACAGCAAGGAAAGGTGATGTAGCCCACATCCACCAGCCCAGGCAAGGTCAGATACAGCTCAGGAACCACCATGCCACGAAAGGGGAAAATGTCGGGGTAGGGGGTAGGTTAAGGGGTCTGGGAGGCTGCCTCAGGGAAGGGTACATATCCCACTTATCCTGAACAGTTAACTCTGAAGGAAAACATGAGAGGAGGAAGCAAGGCAGAAGAATTTCCCATGACCCCTTAGGTGCTTCTGGCTAAAGTGGATTGTGGGATATGAAGTTATACAGACATTCACAACCTTGTATTAGGAGGGGCATGGCTTCTTAGACTAACAGAACAGTTACAGGTGAGCATATAAATGAGAATCGTGAACTTCCCACCAGCACAGAAATGTAGCAGGCGACTTGAAAACTAAGACATGAGAACTGCAGCCAGGAAAAGAGTGAATATTCAGCATGCCTATAATTTAATACATCCAAAGGTCTCTCCATCTTCATTTACTGTGAAGAGAGCCAAGAGGTGGATTTGATGTTGTTTTCTAACCAGCAGGAGCAGTTCACAGAGGATCCTGTAGTCTTAACAGCATTAGAACTATTTAAGTCAAAGCTTGCGTGAACTGTTTGCAAACCTTGTAATCCTCAATATTCCTGAAATGAACACACTTCCCTGGGTGGAGGCATAAACCTGAGGCTGCAGAGCACACATGCCATAAACACCCATTCCAAGTGTCTCTACAGAGCAGTATTTCAGGGCTCTCCAGCCCTTCTCCTGCTGGTATCAAAGTTCCTGTCTCACCTTAAATCTATTACTGTGGCTGCCTGGCTAATTCCTACCCAACTCAACAGACAGATGATATTTTTCCTCTGATGAAGACCCAGCATACACATACACACACACACACACAAAATGAATGACCAAATTGTTAAATATGTTCCCCATCTCCCCTCTATATTTCAATCACTTGGTTTTTACTCCCTTCTACCCTACTAAAATGTATGTTGCTAACATCTCACTACCTTGTAGAATGAAGTTCACAATCTGATAAAGTATGAAACACATGAAAGATAATAAACAACTTTATCTTTTTGTTTTTGTTGTTTTTTTTTTTTATAGCATCTGATGGAGCCCGAATTTAAACTCACTATGTAGGCAAGATACCCTACACCCAGTTGAATGTGGTACTAGGGATGGAACCCATGGTTTTGCAAAAGCTTAGGCAGGCACTCTACCAACTGAGCTACATCTCTAGGCCTAGATAATACCTTTTAAAATGAGACGCCAACATTCAATTCAAACAGGAAACTGGTATGTTTTATTTGCTATAGTCCTAAAGGGATTTAAAGGATACTAGGACATTATTTTCTATTTACCAAGACTTGAGTACTCTCCAGGAAGGGGTCCTAAAGTCAGAGGGAGAGGATATCTTTTTTTCTTTCTTTTTAAACAGGGTTTCTTTGTATATCCTCAGTTGTCCTGGAACTCACTTTGTAGACCAGGTTGGCCTAGAACTCACAGAGGCCTGCCTGCTGCTGCCTCTGGAGTGCTGCAATTAAAGGTGTGCACCACTACTGTCTGGCTGAAAGTCTTTTTCTTTATTCTGGGTCTCAATCCCAGGCTGGTCTCAACTTAAGATGACTCTTGCCTCAGACTACTACCTCATTAGTAGTCTGCCTTAGCATTTCCTCCTGCCAGAGAGCTGTCTTGCTCTGATTTCTCTCCCTCAATTCAATACCTGGGTTTCTTTTGTTCATTTTGAAATTCCATACAAAATATGAAGGTGTGTGTATAAGTGTTGGAATTTTGTACATAACGGCATATCCAGCTCTTTACAATCATTTTCTAAAGATCCTTGGTGTTCATGAGGTCTGTACTGGGATAAGGTCTGGGTGACTGTCATGGTTGGCAGCCTGTGATGGATGGATGGCAGGCCAGGTGAATGATGGGCAGAGAGTTGTCATGGACTCCTCAGAATGAAGCAGATGCATGATGGTCATTCTCCACAGCTTAACACTTGAATCATTCCAATGAGCACTGCTCACATCTGGGGGCAGGTGCTAGGGGAAAGCCTACACAACTGACTGCCATGCAGAGCCACTTTCAAAGCCATACCCAGGGTGCCTAGGTGATGCTGCCAAGGATTCAAGCCACTTCAGATCCCTAATCAAGAGATGAGCAAATTCCTTAGGATCTTGTTGAAAAGTCAGATAGCATTTTTTCCTGTTCATTTGCAGGAATCTTAAGACTGGTGATTCTGACTCCAGAAAAACACTCTCCAGTGCCTTAAAGGCATTTTCTATTACAAATAAGAAGGTACTACTAGCATCCAGTCAGGTTTGCTACTTGGCATCCAACAAGGCACAGGATGGTACTCTACAACAAGGAATCTGGCCCCAAATACCAAAAGTGCCAAGAGTGACAAGCCTGACTTTATTTTTATATTTATGTATCTATTTTTTGTATGTGTGGCATATGAGCACATGAATACTATGGGGCACATGTGAGTATCAGGGACAATTTGTGGCAGTTGGATAAAGCTCAGACTTTATCCACTGAGCTTGCCAACCCAGAAACCCTACTTTAGATGGCCTAATATAACCAGCCAAGATACTGCCCTCCCAAGAGAACTGCCTCCCAGTTCAGGCATGGCTGTGACCATGCTCATCAGAGAACACTTTCCAGGTCAGTGTCTGTCCACTCTGACAGCTGCTGCCATGAGTGAGCATAGGCCCAACAAAAACTCACAGCAGTTTCTGTTTTCAAAGGAATATGGAAATCTACCTTTGTAAGAAGAAATCACCTAATTTCTAGATGCTACTGACTAATTTAAAATATGAAATTAATCAAAACATAAGAAACAATAACTGTACAGGAAAATACAGTAGTTCTAAAACATTAGAAAAAAATCCAAGACCTGCAAACCCTACCCTTTGGGACTTCTGATTAGTTTAAATCACCAGGGTACAAAGGCCAGCCACTTCCATCTGGAACTCACGAGCTGGTATGGCACTTGGCCATGGGCTAACCACCTGGGTAAGAGTTAGAAGTTGGGGTTACATCTTGACATACTCCTGGCTGTTCACTTTGTGGTTGGAGAATTCTTTGAGGCTGAAAAACCATCCCTAACTGCAAGAGTTCTAAAAGCCCAGGAATTCTCAAAGCCAAGGGTCCTTTTGTAACAGACATGTATGCTGCTTCCTTGGTTTGGGTCCAAATGGTCTCTCTTTCCATTTTGTTCAGGGCATAACCTCAGTTCCACAGATGTGACACAGCCTGGAGACAGAGTCCCTTCCAGACAATCACCTCGTTAGTAGTCTGCCTTAGCATTTCCTCCTGCCAGAGAGCTGTCTTGCTCTGATTTCTCTCCCTCAATTCAATACCTGGGTTTCTTTGGTTCATTTTGAAATTCCATACAAAATATGAAGGTGTGTGTATAAGAAATAAAAATACTGTCAAGAACTCAGGCTAGCACCGTAGATGGAAAGATACAGTGTCCTGTGTCTTCTTTGTGGCTTTAACCTTACACACTAACCTGTAGCGCTGACAAGGCTTTGCCAGTGCCCATGTTAGTTCTGTAAGTTTGGGGGGCTTTGGACACACTGAGGCCTGGGTTTGAATTACAGTATGATCTCCTCATGTCTATAAAACTCTGGGGAAAGTCACTTAAATGCCTCAGGACAGGACACAAATTTGGTGCTAGTGGGATGGCTCAATGGCCAAAAGTGCTTGCTCCTAAGCCTAAAGACCTGAGTTCAAACCATGGGACTCACTGTAGAAAGGAGAACCAACTCTGGAAATTGTCCTCAGACCACCAGATGAATGCTGGAGTATACACATGCATGTGGACACACACACACACACACACACACACACACACACACACACACACACACACACACACAGATAACACATACTTATATAACACACATATACAAAGGCCTGTGCTCCTCTTCTGACAGTTTTGAAGCATGTGTCTTCCTCCCCATTGTTAGTGTCACTCTGTTGCAGGACAGAAAGAGTAAGCGTGGGGTTAGCTGTGTGGCCTAGATCCCATTTTTAATCCTATATCTTGCAACCAGAACCTCTAGTCCTGTGTACTGTGGGTGGGAGAGGCCAAATCCTCTCCTATCCCATCGCATAGCCAACTTCCCATCAGCATCAGGTCCAGTGTCAAGCCAGTTCAAAGCTTGCCTTCAAAGCATATCCATCCATCCTCTCACTTTAGTCTTCATGTCTACTGCAAATTCAGTAAATACCACCCTATGCACTGCATAAAACATCCTTCTGGTTTTGTTTTCCCTTGAATATTCATTGAGAATTAGATAATAACTCACACTTATTTAATGTTTTCCCCATGTGTTACATACAACACTCAGTAGAATATATTTATGTGGTTTTTTGCAAGACAGACTCTTACTATGTAATCCCAGCTATCCTGGAACTCACTCTATAGACCAGGCTGGCCTCAAACTCACAAAGACCCACCTTGCTCTGCCTCCCAAGTGTTCGGATTAAAGGCATGTGCCACTATGCTTAGCAATGCTCAGTATAGTAATTTAACCAACAGAATCATAGCTATAGTATTAAAAATCTAACATTCCTGGGGCTGGGACAGAGGGGGAGAGTAATAAAAGAGATGTCTTGATTGGGGGGGGGTTCAGGGTTAGGGAGAAATCTAGTGCCAGGGAAACTTCCAGGAATCCACAAAGATGACCCCAAGCTAAGACTCCTAGCAATAGTAGAGACGGTGTCTGAACTGGCCATCTACTGTAATCAGATTGGTGGCTACCCTAATTTTCATCAGAGAGCCTTTATCCAGTAACTGATGGAAACAGATGCAGAGATCCACAGCCAAGCACTGTACTGAGATCTGGGAGTCTTGTTGAAGAGAGGGAGGAGGGACTGTATGAGCTGGGGGAAGGGGGTCAAGATCATTATGGGGAAACCCAAGAGACAACTAGGTGACCCCCATTTGGGGTTGCCTCACCCAGCCTTGATGCAAGGGAAGAACTTGGTCCTGCCTCAACTTGACATGGCATGCTTTGTTGACTCCCATGGGAGGCCTGTCCCTTTCTGAATTGAGACAGAGGAGTAGGGGAGAGTGGGGGAGAGGTGGGTGGGAAGAAGGCAGGAGGGAGGAGAAAATGCAGTTGGCATATAAAATAAAAAATTTAATGAACAAAAAATGTAATAAAAAATCTAACATTACCTCCACAGCTCAGGGGACATAATGGAGAAGGGTGGAAAGGACATGCAGACACACGGACAGAGAGGAGAGCTGTGGGACACTGTCTTCTGGGTGTTCCATGAACTGACTGCAGGTACAGATACCTGAATAAGACCAGCTCAACCACGACGAGATTAGTCAGCACTGCAGCAGGTGGTGCCAACTGAACTCAGTAAGCCACGAAACAGGGCAAATGCGAGACAGCATGAAGCAGGGAGGAGAACGCCAAAGGGAATGGGGGGAGCGAGTTGAGGGTAGATATGATCAAGATCCATTGTACATATGGATGTAACTGTGAAAGAATAAATAAAACATATTTGAAAATCTAAAATGATGAAGTCTTCCTCTTAAACACATTCTGCTGACATTTTGAGTATGCCACGTCCGTCCCTAAAGGAGTTAGTACTGTCTTACCCAGGAAACGCTCTCTCCTGTCCAACTGTCACCATGCTCTTTACAGCTGACCATTGCTATTATCTGAGTAAGTGGCCCATTGTGTTAAAAACTTTGTCACCGGCCTGTGGCACTATTGGGAAGGGTAAGGGCCTTTAAGAGGTGGGGCTAATGGGAGAAATTGGGTTGTTGGAGATGGGACCCGGCCCCTTCTCATTCCTCACTTACAGGCTGTAACATAAGGTAGACTTCTCACTCCAGCATATGCTTTCCATCATGGCATTGGCCTCACTCAGGCCCAAAGGCAATGGAAAGGTCTGAAACAGAGCCAAAGCTAACTTTTCTTCTCTAAGTGGGCCTTCTCCAGTGCTCATTACAGCAGTGCAAGGAGAACACATCACTGTGTGTTTCTTGTGTGTCCCTCGCAGGCTTTGACCCTCTACACTGTGATGGTGCCCAAGTCAGTTCTAAGTTATAAAGCTTTGGACACAGGGAAGCCTGGGTTTGAACTATGTAAAATCTCCCATAGCTATAAAATCCCGGAGGGATTAACATCACTTAAATGCCTTATAACCCCAGCTACTTCATGTTTAAAATGTACATAGCTCAGAGGATTGTGAAAGTTAGATGATACTAATGAAAAATGTCAGATATATAGTAGCCTCTCTGTGGATGGTTAGGTTTTGTATGTATTATGTGTGCACATGGCAGCCAATCATTCTCCCCTTCGACAACAAGGGATCAATGGTCACCCACTCTGAGACAGATGAGTGGCTAAAAGGCACTCTGGTGACACGGTGAACTGAAATTAGTTAGGCATGGAATCTTCAGTTGTTGAAATTGTATCAGGTCATATAATATATAACAACATACTGTATAAATGTACAATATTGTATATCATGTAAGTTGTATAAAAGTAAGAGTACACTCTTCTGAATGTAAATTCACACACTCTTAACAGTTGAAAGCTAAAGAAGCAGGGCTTGCTTCCTCATACCTACCACCCCAGCATTTGAGAGACTGAGGCAGGAGGATTAATGCAAATTCAAGGTCTACCTAGGCTATAGTGTGAGGTGTAGGTTAGAGGAGAGTGCTTGCCTAGCACAGGAGGCTCTGTGTTAGCTTTAGTACTGCAATCAATCAATCAATGACTAAATAAAACAGTGAAGGCTTCAGTAACATGAAACACTTCTTAGGATGGAGATATCTACCCACACACATTCCTGCTTTATTTGAGCAGAAATCAGTATTGTGATGAATTTGCATCTTCTCTCTCTGCAGAGAACTTACCATCCCACAGTTGCACTGGTCAGGATCACATCAAACAGCAATAGTGACAAGCCAGCTGTGATGACCTGGAGACAAAAAAATGCCATCAGGGCAGCAGGAGTCTCAGAGACTCTCATGCCATTTCTCCCAAACTTTAAAAAGAACTGTCTCTGACATTAGACACCCCTGCCCATACATGCGTCCTCTGCATTTAGTATAGCCTCTGAATAAAATCATGGCATGGAAAATGCTACGTCCTATAGTCTTTTGGAGTTCCCGAGGAAGAATTTAGTTTCTAAACTGCTCAGAAGAGAGGTGTAGTGCCAAAGTCACAGAGAGACTATCAACAGTATTCCTCTTGTCTCATTGCACATATTCTAGCTCAAGTGTCATGTTGACCACAGACATTGATTGGCTTAGATCCCCAGGGGGAATACTTATCTGTCCATACCCGTTCTAATACTCTAGTCTTTCTAGATTGTGACACACATTCTAAGAAACCAAGGGCTTAATGGGGGAAGATAGCAGCTGAATCACTAAATTACTTGAATCACAAAGATGGAGGCAGAGGGAAGAGGTTAGTCTTATGCCTTTTAAGAAATTCCAGAGGACTTGGGAATGGCACCCCTGGGGTTCAGACTCCAAAGTGTGCCTCAGAACACACTGAGTCATGAAATGAGTGTGAACCAATGACCCAACTCTATCCACACTTAGAATGTCCATGTTAAGACAAGGTTGTGTCTAGAATTCTGCATTCTGTAGGCCAGAGACGCTTCTCTGAGGAAGGTAACTCCAAGGACATGATTTCTTGCTGAGAGCCATTCAAGCTGGATGTTCTCAGAAACCTCTGCTATTCCACCCCAACCCCTGTCAAGGGGTTGCCCTGCACTGTCCCAGAGGCCTTTCCAGGTGTCCCAGCAATGGGTTTAGTAAGCCCCTCCTCAGGCACTATCTTTCCTTCTCTCCTCTCCTCTTTCCTGCCCCCCTCCTTCCTTCATTTTCTCCCTCTTTCCCCTTCGCCACATGTGTGTGTGTGTGTGTGTGTGTGTGGATATGGTCACTCATGTGCTATAGATGCATATAGAGGTCAGAGGACAACTCCATGTGTTGGCCCATACCTTCTCCCTTGTCTGAGGCAGGATTTCTTGCATATGCCAGGATAGTCTGCCCCACCAGCTTCTGGGAATTCTCCTGCCTCCTATTTTGCTATAGAAGAGCTAGGGTTATATATGCCTACTGCCGTGTCTGGCTTCCTTTGGGCTCTGGGAATCTGGTCCTCATGTGTGAATCACTTTTTATTCATCATCTCAGAGACAAGTCTGTTCATCTGACCCAGAACCTTTAGAAACTAAGATTGTGAATTATTGTAGGTTATTACATTTGTTTAATGATGTAAAGATGTGTTGCATTCTTTTATTCTGCATTTGTTCAACTCTGTGAAATTGTATTACCTTGCCAGTCTAAAGCACATGACTGGTCTAATAAAAAGCTGAACAGCCAATAGCAAGGGAGAGGAAAGGATAGGCAGGGCTGGCAGGCAGAAGAGAATAAGTAGGAGGAGGAATCTAGGAAGAGAAGCAATCAAAGAATGAGAAAAGGAGGAGAGGAGGACGAAAGGGCCAGCCACCCAGCCACCCAACCAGAAACGGAGTAAGAAATAAAGGCACACAGAAATAGAGAAAGATAAAATCCCAGAGGCAAAAGATAGATGGGATAATTTAAGAAGAGCTAGCTAGAGACAAGCTAAGGCAATGCATTCATAACTAAGAATAAGTTATTTATTGAGAGCAGGGTAGCAGACCCCCCCCCAAAGAGTAAAAAAGTTCAAAACAAGACAAAACAACAGTGACTCTTTGTGGTTATCTTTGTCTCCTTTGAAAACTTTCTATCCACCTTACTTTATTAATTTGCAGCAAAAACTTTGCCTATACAAAAGACCTCTATATTGTTTGCAACGACATCAACACCAAGCTAGAGAAAGAGGAAAAGGATGATGGCTCTCTCCTTCCTCCTCTCCCTCCTCCTTCCTCTTTAGTCTGTGAAATAGTCCCTGTAGCTTAGGCTGGCTTTGATCTTGAGATCCTCCCAGTCCAGCCTCCTGAGGACTAAGACTGAAGGCGTGTCCCACCATCCTCAAGCTTTTTGTCAACTTAACATCTGACATGATATGTGTGGTCAAAATTCGAAACAGAGCTGTCTTTTAGGGCAAACGTCTAAGTTTGGAAATGAGCCATGCTTCCTATACAAATGTGTTTATTGTCTCATCTTCCAATAGGGGACAAACCTGGAGCTTCTGAATGCAACGGCTTTTAAGGACCACTGTCCCATCATGTCTTACTTTTCTATCAGAAGTATTTCATTTGCACTTTTCCCCAAATGTGGTGACATATTATTTGTGATTTATTAAAGCTTGCCTGAGGGTTCAGAAAGCAAAGCTAGCCCCAAGCCATAGAAGTCAGGCAATGGTGATACACACTTTTAATCCCAAGACTCAGACAAGCAGATGTGTCTCTGTTAGTTCAAGGCCACACTGAGCTACATGAAATTGATCCAGTCCTAAAGAGAAACAGCTCACACAAAGGTACTCCCAGCACCTGAGAACACATGCCTTTAATCCCAGGATTTGAGAGGTATAAAAGGAAGAGGCGGCAGTATAGGATTCGTGGAGCTATCCAGATCACCCTTTCAGTCTTGGTAGAGACAAGATAGCCATTTCATCTGGGTAGAGATAAGAGCCACAGTTTTGCTTCTCTGACCTTCAGTTTGAAGCTTCAACCTCAAAATCTGTCTCTGGGTTATAATTAATTGTGTTACACCCAAAATATTTCATCAAGGTTTTCCCATTTATCTGTTTGGGGAAAAAAATTATCTTATACTGTATGTCTGCTTTCACCCCATTCCTTTTTATTTGCACTCTTATCGCCATTTTCTCTTTATTTGTTTTCATTCCACAATACTGAACAAAATTAACTATCCTGATAGTCCCTTTTTTCTTTCAAAACATTTATTGTTTCCTGGCACAGCGCCAACAGGGATGTGTTTCCTGGAAGTAACCGGAGGAAAGTTTGCGATCTACAATGGCCGTAGGCTGTACTGTCAGCTTGGTGCACTGCAGCGCCCCACTGTGACTGTGGGGACCCTGCTCACATCTTTCTCTCTTTCTTCACCATTGCATGCATCGCATCCTCCTTTCTTCAAAAAATGTACATTTATTTATCAATAATGTGTACATGCGTGCGTGCGTGTGTGTGTGTGTGTGTGTATGTGAGAGCGTGTGTGTGTACATGTAAAGGAGATGGTTTTCTCCTTTCACCATGTGGGTTCTGGGATCCGAACTCAGGTGGCCATGTGTGGCAGCAGTGACTTTGTCCCCTGAGCCATCTTTCTGGTCCTCCTTCACCCATCTTTATCGGTTCATAAAGGCTTCCTTTGCCCATCTTCTCTGCCTGTTTTCTGACAGTTCTTCACGTGACTTAGTCATGACTTAAAAAAAAAAAAGGGAGGTGTCATTTCTCAGGGACTATTCTCCACCAGGCCTGTGCCTCTGCACCTGCACACAGTTCTGGAGCTGAGCAGGAATCCCATCTGCCAGGATTCAGGCAGCTGGCTCGGCTGTGCCTGTGAATGGTGCCTTTTGCCAAGAAAAACATGGCTTAAAATTTTCAAACGAGTCCTTACTTGAAAATCAGTTTGGTCTAACAGCCATGTTGGTGCCTCTGCCTCTGCTCCTTCCTAGAAATGTTTGTGCAACCTCCCACCTTCCTCTTAAGCCACATTTTCCAGCTCCCCCGATGTTTTCTCTTTTAATAAGAAGGCTGCTGATGGTTGTGACATGTGTTGACATGTTATAAATCAGTGTGGCTTGTTTCTGTTAGATTGCAGCAATGTGCTTGCCTGGCTGGGCTGCTGTGGGGCTAAGCAGCTGCTTTCCCATCTACTCCATAAGAACTATCATACTTCCGGATTTCACACTTTCTTTCCTTCCATCACTAGTCCCAGTGGGGCAACCTCTCAGTAAGGTGCATGCTAGCAGCCGGGTAGTCCAGCCCGCCCGCCCAGGAAATGGCTCCTAAAGGCTGACCTCTTCATGTCTGAGGGTCAAATTTGTATCTGCTCAATGTGACAGGTCTCTGTACACAAAACTGCTCACTCCTAATTTTACCTATGAGGAAGTAAAGGCCAGTGTTCCAGGTTAGAATATAATGGCTCATGCATTGCACTCAGGGACAATACCCAAGCAGTAGCACCCAAGCAGTAGAAGGACCTCCCTGGCTAACAGGTAGGACTGTGACTCGGAGATGCTGTGTGACTTGCCCCAGGGACTTTGAGGTTTGTGGCAGTATGAGTAGAACCAAAGCCTTGTCTCCTAGCTCAACCATCTCTTAAGCCAGGAACTCAAGAAAGGGACACACAAGCTACATGTGGCTTTAAGAAGCCACTGGAAGGTAAGGGAGATAGCTAAGTTGCCTCACAAGCATGGCCCCAAAATCCATGTAAAAAGCTGGCATGGTGGTAGATGCTTCAAATCCCAGTAGTCTCGAGATAGGCAGAGACAGACAGATCCCTGGAGCTCGCCTACTTGGTGAGTTCCAGGCCAATAAGAGATTGTATCTCAAACAAATAGTAGAAAAGCACTTGAGAAATGATACCTGAGGTTTTTCTCAGACCTACACACCCATGTACACAAGCATACAATGCACAAGAGTACCCACATGCACATACACACACACACACACACACACACACACACACACACACACAGGAAAGCAAATCTCATGTCTTCACACATCCACATTTACAGTGACATCATTTGCAACAGGCAGAATTAGGAGCAACCAAAAGTGTCCATTGAAAAATGATCATGTAAAGAACCTAACTCACAGTGGAGTATCACTAAGCTTTTAAAAGGAGGAAATCCAATGCATATTTAAGCATGGATGTTAGACCAAGTGCAAATAGATTCCACTTGTACATTATCTAGTCATAAATTCACAAGGCAGAGAGGAGAATGAAAGTTTCCATGACCTAAAAGGGAGAGTTAGTGTTGAATGGGTATAGAATTTCGATTTAGAAAAAAGAAAAATTATTGAGAGAGACAGTAGTAAGGGTCACACAATGGTATAAATCCACTTAATGCTACTGAACTGTTTATAGCTGCTTGAATAAGAATGGTTCCACAGCCCCATTATGACTGAATGCTTGATTACCAGAGAGTGGCACTATTTGAAAGGATTAGAAGGACTGGGAGTATGGCCTTGTTGGAGGAAGTGTGTCACTTTGAGGTTTCAAAAGCCCATGCATGCAAAGTCCATATTCTCTTTCTCAGCCTACACATCAGATTGTAGCTCTCAGCTACTGCTACAGTGCCGTGAGTATTGCCTGCTCCCCATTATGATGATAGTGGACTATCTTCTTAAATTGCAAGCAAATAAGAGTTGCCTTGGTCCTGATGTCTCTCCACGGCAACAGAGCAGTGACTAGGACACCACTCTAGAATGGTTAAGGTGCTGGCGACATGGCTGAGCAGTCAAAGTGTTGACTATGCAAGTGTGAGGATTTGAGTTCAGATCCCCAAAATCCATGTAATTTCCATGTGGACATACCATCTTGCCTGTATTTCCATACAAAATGTGAAGACAGGATCCTCAGACCAAGCTCGCTGGCAAAAACAGCTTTGAGGTCAACTGAGAGATCTCACCTCCATGAATGAGGTGGAAACAGAGTAGAGGATGATTGCCAGCACTAGCCTTGACTCTACATGCTCAGGCACGCATATACGTGAACAATAGAAAGAAAAAGAAAGGCTAAGACAATAAATCTTATGTTTAACCAGAGAGACAACAGAGAATTTAGTTGCTGACTCCCCAATGCCAATGGATCACAGAGCAGTCATGCTACCAGGGACAGCAAGTACAGATTGCCTTGCCCCTCCCCTATTGTTTGCTAAGCAGCAGTTGTGGGAAGGCATTGATTCTGATGTTTGCTTGTACCAGGGGTTTCTTGAATGTCTTAATCTTTTTTTTTTCCTGTAATAACAGAACACCTGTGTAATTTATAAAAAACAGGGATTGAGATGGGTATGATGGTAGATGCCTGCAAATCTATTTTAGCACATGGCTGGTGAAGGCAAGGAAGACTTATTTTATTTTAACATGTATTTATTTATTATTTATTTTTTATTTGCAGGGGAGATATGTGTCACGAGTTGACTCTCTTTCCACTGTGTGGCTTTTGGGAATTTGGGAATTGAACTCAGGTTATCAGGCTTAGAAGTAAGGCTGCTGCTTCTGCTTCTCCTTCTCCTTCTTCTCCTTCCCCTTCTTCTGTTATCAGGCTTAGAAGTAAGGCTCTTCTTCTTCTTCTTTTTTTTTTTTTTTAAAAGACAGGGTTTCTCTGTGTAGCCCTGGCTGTCCTGGACCTTGCTTTGTAGACAAGGCTTGTCTTGAACTCACAGAGCTCCACCTGCCTCTGCTTCCTGAGTGCTGAGATTAAAGGCAGTGCCTGCAGAAGCAAGCACTTTTTTCAGTTGTGAGTTAGTTTTAACAGCTAGTTGATACAAAGCCTAGATCAGATTAGCCTGTGGGCATGTCTGTGGGGTATTATCTTATGTTAATTATGGTGGGAAAGCCTGCTTACTATTGGGGCACCATTCCCTGGGCAAGAAGTATAAAACAGCACAGGTAGGCATGCATTCATTCTTTTCTGTTTTGACTGTGGATGCATGTGGCCAACTATCTCAAGACACCTGTGCTTCCTCAAGGACTAGAAACAGAGCTATTGTAATCCTTTTTCCTCTAAGTTGCTCCTGTCAGAATATTTTATCACACCAACAGGAAATGAAACTAAGACATCCACTGAGCTCTCTCATTAGTTCCCCATGACCCAGTCACAAAACTCTAAAACTAAGGCCAGGGAGCTGGCTTAGTGGATAAAACACTTGCTGTGAAAAACCAGAGTTCAGTTCCCCACAGCCCATGGAAAAGCCAGGCAAGCATGGGGACAACCTGTAATCCTAGCAAACAAGGCAGGGCAAAGAAATTGAGCCAAATTCAACCTTTTTCACAAGAGCCCATGATAATCAACCCAATTTCAGGAGAACAGCATCATCTATGAGGGAAAGCCTTATGAGTTAATTGTCCCTTTATACTGTTGCAATGACATTAAATGTCTTTTTTCTATCATTTTATTTCTTAAGTACTAATCCCAGTCCCCCCTCTCTCCTTTCCTCCTGCTCCTCCCTTCCTCTCAACCCACCCTACTTTTGCTCCTCAGAGAGGGTAATGCCTCCAAAGGGGGGGTCGAAATCTGTCCCATCACCATGTTGAGGCAGGACCAACGTCCTTCCCCAGTGTGTATAGGCTGAACAAGGTATCTCTCCATAGGAAGTGGGCTCCAAAAAGCCAGTTCATGGCTCCACAAACTGCCCAAACCACCCACTGTCACCTACATTCAGGGGACCTAATTAGATCCTGTGCAATATCCCCAGCTGTCAGTCCAGAGTCAGAGAGCTCCCACTAGCTTGGGTCAGCTATTTCTGTGGGTTTCCCCCTCCTGGTTTTGACCTCTTTGCTTATATTATCATTCCTGTCTCTCTTTGACTGGACTCCAGGAGCTTGGCCCAGTGGTTAGTTGTGGATCTCTGCATCTGCTTCCACCAGTTACTGGATAAAGGCTCTATGATGACAATTATGGTAGTCATCAATCTGATTACAGGGAGGGCCAGTTCAGGCACCCTCCCCACAATTGCTTAGAGTTTTATCTGGGGTCATCCTTGAGTATTCCTGGGAATTTCCCTAGTGCCAACTTTCTCATTAACACCATAACGATTCCCTCTATCAAGATAATTCTTCTCTTGCTCTCCCTCTCTGTCCTTCCCCCAACTTGACCATCCCATTCCCTCATGTTCTCCTCCCCATTTCCCTTCCTTCCTCCACTCCCCTTCTACCCCAACCTCTGCCACACTTCCAAGTTACTCAGGAGACCTTGTTTATTTCCCCTTCCTAGGCATTTGGAGGGGACAGTCAAATCATAGGGCAAGTGACCTGGGACACAGTCGGTATTAGCACGGTGGCTGAAAGCAGGGGGGGCACTTCTCATGCTCCCTCTTACACGGTGCCCCCTCCCTGCCAAGGCTCACTGGCCCATAGAATGGGATGCAACCTTCACACTGACTCTAGGGATGACTCACTCTCCCTCCTAGTGCTCTACACTTCCTAGCCTGCCTGGTTCTTGCCAGTCCTTGACCTCTTGACTAGAGCCATAACCCAGAGTCCTAGGACTGAAATTCTAGAAGGGCACTCCACCTGAGTTCTAACTATGACCTGCTATTTGGTTGTCAACTTGACTACATCTGAAATTAAAATCCAAATATGGAGGGTTATGTTTCGCTTAATTCAAAGTAGGAAGATCCATTTCTAATCCGATCTTGAGGTGGGACAGCACATGCCTTTAGTCTGGGTCTTGAGGCAGGAAGACAGACCTTTAATCTGGGACACACCTTCTGCTCCAAGCTTACGTAAGGAAATGGAAAAGAAAAGCTTTTGCTCTTAGTCTGCTTGCCCTAACCTTGTTAGCAAGTGCACTCCTTCGATGGTATTAGAGCCTTCTTCCAGCAGATACTGAAGACAAGCTGAGTTATCCAGCTTTGTGGACTGAGCAGCTCTGGGATTCCTGGACTTTCTGTTCATAGCCAGACATCATTGGACTAGCTGGACCACAGCCTGTCTAAGTCTTTCTATGTATAGAGAGGTTCATTCTATAAGTTCTGTTACTCTAAAGAACCCAACAAATACACCTGGATTTCTGACTCTATGTTCCATCTGTCATTTTCGGAGGTAATGAAACTCTTATGTCCCAGTGGATACCATGCATGGTTCCCAACTAGTTACACCTCTGAGCCTGCCTTGCTGTATGGCAAATCTCCCAAATTTGGCTATCTCCTTCTCTCCTTGCCCTGGACTTTAGGCCTCATGTCCAGGGACTAGGTAGTTGCCACATGTTCCAAATTGAATAGTTGGTTGGTTTTCCAACTACACAAAACAATCTTTTCACCTAAGCAACAGGCAGTTCCTGATTAGAATTGAGCTTCCAGTGTTCCTGAGCTGAGCGAGTTCAGAGGTAAGGACCCCACTGAAGTAACCTTACTCCAGGGTCTTTCCACCTTTTCAGCACCTCCAACCATCTTTCATACAATAATACTGCTCAGGTTACAAGAAAGCACCTCAAAATAAACTATGTCTTCCTCCACAGTGTCAGCACAGCATCTGCCCTCTTTAAAGAGCTCTTAAAGTGGCTGAGGCCGCCCTCGTGGAAGGCTTCCAGCTAATCACAATCTGCCATCTAGAAGATGCAAGAAATGCTCATTAATACTACTTGCTGTTCTTGCTTTTGAAAGCAGTTTTAAGAGATACAGGTTTTTCCAAAGAAAGAATCTTGTCAGCTGCACATGTCCCTGAAGCCTTGAGTAACAAGCACTAGAAGTTCCACAGGCACAGCTCATACCAGCAGCAGCGGGAATTCAATGCTACCAGCAGCGTCAAGCTTTGATCTTTAGGGCTTTGTTGATGGATCTCATAAAAACTGTGTTATTTAAACAAATTTTGCTATTTAAAGCTACTAAATTTTTCAAACATTCCTTTGAAACCTAAGATGGGGTGGGGGCAGGAAGATCAGTGGGGACTTGCCAGACAACTTGGGGGCATGTTGGAGATCAGAATTCCTGTCTGCTGTGACTTCGATGCACTTAACTCTTTTGGCAGTTTTGTTTGAGATGTCCTGGAACTCACTATGTAGGCCAGGCTGGCCTTGAACTAACAGAAATCAGCCACTTCTGCCTCCTGAGTGCTGGGGTTAAAGGTGTGTGACACTGTAGCCAGCTGTCATGACTCTTGAGAAAAAAGAGGCACCACAGCCTGCCCCTCAGCAAGACCTCCCTGCTGGAGACTTCACAGGTCTGCCCACACAATTCCTGCTCACCTCCCAAATGTCCATCCCCAGAAAGCCTTTCCTGACAGCCCCCACAAATGTATCAGTTTCTTCTCTGGGTTCTCAGGGTTCCTTGTCACCACACATGCCAAACTCTACTCAAACATGTGGCCTGGTTTCTCTAAGCAGTGTGTATGTTAATCAGCTGTGTGTGCTTGGGAGCGAACAACAGATCTCCATGGGATGGATGTCATGTGACTCTATGAGATCACAACACTGATCACTTAAAATCCTTCACAGATGCCAGCTAACTGGAACCAAGCCCTTACTAAGATACCCCCCTGTCTCTCACTGCTAATTATCTCCACCATTGGGGGTAGGAAGGGCTCCACAGAAAGGGTTGAGATCAACCTGGTGTCAACTCAAACAGGAAAGGTTCTAATGGCATCCTGGACCAGCTGTGGCTTTAGAAGCACAGGGATATAAGAATGGAGAATTTTACTGTTGAATTTCATGGGTGGAAACCAGAAGAGAACATTTCTTAAAGGAAAGCATGGTAAGTTCTTACAGATAGACCGAACAGGAGATAATCTGTTTCTTCTTTCCATGTGTATGTACACATGTATGTCCATGTATGTGTTGTTGTTGTTGTTGTGTAAGTGTGTGTGTATAGGCCAGAGATTGATGTCATGAATTTTCCTCAACTACTCTTTCACCTTATTCTTTGATCTCTCAGTCAAACAGACCTCACCAGTATATCCAGTTACCAGACAATTTGTTCTTGGGATCCTGCCTTTGCCGTCTGAGAAATACAGGTGAACTTCCACCATCACCCAGCATATGTGGGGATCCAACGCTTGTCCTCTTACCGTGTGGCAAATGCTTTAACGTCAGAGTCATCTCCCCAGCACCTAAGTGTAGCTCCAGACAAGCTGCACTGATGCCACACCTACAGAACAGCCCTGGTACAGATGCTCAGGGGATGATATACACACTCAGAATGGGAGTCTGCTTCACGCCTTTAGTGCCAGTAGCAAGACCACTTCCTCCTGCTCTGCCACACCTCCAGGGACAAGTGAGCAGCTGGAGGAAGTGATTCTTCCACTGTCCAGGTCTATGTCAGACAATCCTGGAGTCTGCACTGCTGACTCACATAGAAATGACCCAAACCGAGCTTACTTTTAAAGTTCAAGTGGAAATGTAATATGATATTAATAACTTGCCGGGCAGTGGTGGCACACGCCTTCATTCCCAGCACCTCAGAGGCAGAGGCAAGTGGATCTTTGAATTTAAGGCCAGCCTGGTCTATAAAGAGAATTCCAGGACAGCCAAGCCTACACAGAGAAACCCTGTCTCAAAATAACTAACTAACTAACTAACTAACTAACTAACTAACTAACTAACTCTTGAAAGAACTTAAGATCAGGCTTTTTGGCTCCCTCCACCCATGCTCTCCTGATGGAAGCCATGGCTAAGACTAGGAACTTGACTTGACAGCCTCTGGATATTCAAATAACACCTTGTGGTTTATTACAATGACCAACATAGTCAAAAATGAGCAACAACTCTCGATAACCTCCAGATGTGACTATTAATACTACTTGATATTGCTCATTAAAATACATGGACTGTTCACCACTTTGCCAGTCTTATGAGACTGGTGTTGAGAACACAGATAAACCAAAAAAGGTTAAGTCTACAATTTTAATGTAGAGATTTTTTTGTTTTGTTTTGTAAACACCTGTATTTTATGAGACAGGAAATAAGAGAGAAGAATTAGGGAAATGTGATAGGACTTTCTAGGCTGAAGTAAAGGATGTAAGGAGGAATAAGATGAGGAATAAGATGTCAGATAACCAGGTTCTCAGGAGCATATCCTTGGTCTCAGGAAATCCTTACTCCAGCTCTGCAGTGGAGGGAGGTAAGCCCACTTTACAGGTGAACAAACTGCAGTCCTGATCAGAGCAGTGTCTCCCAAGTCCTGGGCCAAACTTCCTCTTCTTGCAGTGGGCAAGCTGACTTTCCACAGTGGCTTTGTTTAACCTGAACAATGTCGCTGTGCCTTGACAGTTCTCAACTTTTGCTATATATGAAGAATATATACATATTCTTCAAATATATTGCCTCCTGAGTGCTGGGATGAAAAGTGTGCACCATCATCACCCAACTCAGGTTTAACTTTCTCAAGAAATTCTCATGACTTTTGTAATGAGATAGGGGTGGATCCCTGGTTACTGGGATTAATTTGAGTGTTGCTATATTAGTAATTTAAGTAAAAAGTCCATACAACTGTCAACATCACAGAACCATGCAATAACACAGACATATAAACCAGACCTTGGTAAAACAAGTACTGTTCCTAGCATCACTGTGGGCTTACTCGCCACACCCTTTTACATTCTCTCCGGGATGTATGAGGGCTCCAATTTGTTCTCATCTTTGTTATCATCTGTGGCTATGAAGTACCTTGGACTTGTGTTTTTCTGTAGATTAATGATGTTCTGCATTACCTTATGGGTTTACAGACCATTTGTTCATCCTCCCTGGAGACCTGACTATTTAGATTCTTGGCCCATTTTAAAGATTGGAGTTATCTTTCACTATTTGAGGCATAAGAGTTACACATTCTAGATTTTAAAATTTTTAATTGCATGTATGTGTGGGGGGGGGTGGGGGGGTAGGGGGAGATACACATGAGTTCAATGCTGCAGAGGCCAGAAGAGGGCATCAGAGTCTTTGGAGCTGGAGCTGCAGGCAGCTGTGAGCCAACCTGGATGGACAATGGGAAATGAACTTGGGTCCTCTGTGAGAGTACTAGTCACTGTTAGTCACTGCACCATTTCCTTAGCCCCGCTTATTATCTAAGATCAGGTCCCATGTCAGACATATGATTTGTCCGGGAGTATCTTTTCAGCTCAAAGTTTTTAATTTTCACAGACCCTACGTGAGCTGCTATTCTTCTTGCTTGTGCTTTTGGTCTCATAGACACATTTTAAGTAATAAGGAATTCTAAGTCACTGTTTCACCCAACATCTTAATAAACATAATCCGTACATACCAAAGTTATTGCATGATTTCCTTTTTTGTAGAGTTATTCTCCATTTGTTCTTTGAATACACAACATGAGCTTTCTAAATTATACACTAAGTCACCTGTTATTCATGGCTGTCCAGTGTGATATTAGGCTCTACCACAGGAATCTTTTTATTACTTGGAAGAAATCTGATTGGGATATAGAGTGAACATGGGAAATGAGACTATAGAAAACCTCACATAGTGTATCTCCAAATATTTCCATAGTAATTTTGGAAAGATGGGTAACCACCTCTTTGAAGTAGGAATAGAGGAATGGAGCAGGAGATGACCATCCTGTCCCTATACTTTATTGGGCAATGTTACTTCTCTGTCCATTATTCTCATGGTTTCCACTAAAATGTCAGCCTAGCCTGAGGCTGTTTCTTCATTTTGAATCCCTTTCTTCTTTCCTCCCTCTTTCCTTTCTTTTCTCCTTTATGTGGTACTGAATGTTGAAACTGAGACCTTCACATGCTAGGCCAGTACTCTACTATGCTATAATACTGCTAATCCCAGTATGTGGAGCACTTGTCGTTCTGTTCTTCTTGTTACTAGGCACACTTACCAATTTCCTATCTTTGCTGTGAAGTTCTTTGTAAAATAACTACAGGGCTTCCAGGCAACACCTTCTACCAAGAAGCACTTCCTCCATCACGGGTGGGGATGAACAGGGGCATGGATGGACTCAGAGATGGGATGCAGCTCTAGTGAGTTAGTCCTCTCTTTTACCTGGTCCCTCAAAGACAAATCACCAGACTTGAGTTTAGGGGCTTGGTGAGTCTCTATCTCCTCATTCATGAAAGGTCTTCCTTCTGGAGATTCTGAATTTGGCTTTTTAACTCTCCCATCTCATCCCATCCTACCCCATCCAAATTCTGACCACTATCTAAACTCACTGAACATTTATTGCTGGTAGCTTCTTCTAGAAGGATTCTGTCTCACAAGATCATGAGTTTTTCCTTTGCCTTTCTAGGCTAGGCCACAGCCTCTATGCTGCCTCAGAATTTAGCAAACATCTCAAGAAAACTGGACTTGCCTTTACAGCTACTCCATTTCCAAATCTTAAATAAATCTGCTGTCTGTCAAAAGGTCTACTAGTTTTTCCTTTCCTAAGAACATGGCCTCTTGAGCCAAACAATATCTGTAGCTCACATCCAGAAACAGCACATACCTTCCCTCTAGCCTGTCCCTATCACAGAGATAGCAGTTTGTGCTACTGCATATACCTCTCTGGAAATGTATTTCGTAAATCCTCATTGTCTTCATAGCTTTCCAACTGTCTTAAACAATATGACACATGTAACTTCTTTTCTTCCTAGTTGTTTCTGTTACAATACATAAAATTCTAGTCTGAAGTAAAAGTTTCCCCTTTATTATAAAGGAAAACAGAGTCAGTGAGATATGATCTAAAGACTACTGGCTTTCAACCCAGATTTGGCCAAATACTATGCCCCCACAGACATTGGATGTCATGCTGAGGCAAGGTGGAAGAGCCATGTGGGAACTCTCCAAACATCTTCAGAAAGTCACTACTAGAAAGCCCTTTTCCTAGTAAGGTATCCCAGAGAGCCACACCTACTCAGAGAGGCAGCTGGCCTGTATGCTTGTAAATCAGAGGTTGACAGTTGGCATCTACCTTCTTTTTTGAGACAATAGCTCTCACTGAGGCAGGGCAGGCTAGGTAGGACTTCCAGGCAGAAAGAGGAACTAGGAATGAATTTGAGCCATGTGAGAGATGCCAATGAGACATAGAGGTAGATACAAAGAATGGAGGAAAGGTAAAAAGCCACATGGCAGAACATATATTACTTGAAGCAGGTTAATTAAGTTAAGAGAGCTAGCTGGAAATAAGCCTAAGCTAAATAAAGGCTAAGAAAAATTATTAGTAAGTCTCCATGTCATTATTTGGGAGCTGGTGGTCCCCAAAAGGAAGTTTGACAAGAAAGTCCTTACTTAGTAAGACCCAGGTTAAAAGATTTTAAAAAGGGGGTATGGTGGTTCACACTTGTAATCTTACTGCTGGAGAGGTAGAGATAAGAGGGTCCTTGGGGCTCACTAGCCTGCCAGATGAGCCAAAATAGGGAACTTCAGGTCACAGTAAGTCAGTGATTCTCAACCTCCCTAATGCTGTTCCTCATATTTTTGCTGTTACTTCTCAACTGTAGATTTTGCTATTGCTATGAATCATAATGGTCAATGCAAGCACTGCACTCATATGCACACATCCACACAGACCCACACAGAGAACTAAAAGCAGTACATTAAGCCAGGCATGGAGACACACACCTTTAATCTCAGCACTCAGGAGGAAGAGGTAAACAGATCTCTATGAGTTCTAGAGGCCAGCCTGGTCTATATAGTGAGTTCCAAGACAGCAAAGGCTGCATAGTGAGATCCCATCTCAAAATAAACCAACAACCCAATAAAATAAACCAAAAAACCAAACCAAACAAACAAAATACACACAGAAAAGACAGGTGATGGACAGGCAGATGACAGGGAGGTGGATGGGCTGTGGTCAAATCAATAAGCTTTTTCTTCTTTTCATTCACTCTCCAAATCTCTCGTTAGCCTTTAGGGTTTCTCCTTTTTTAAATTGTGTGTTTTGGTTTTTGTCCTGTCTTTATTTTCTGTTTAATTTTTATGTATATGGGTACTTTGCCTGCATGTATGTTTATGTGCCATGTTTGTGTCTGGAGTCAGGACCCTGCAGGAGGCCAGAAGATGACATGGATTCCCTTGAACTAGAACTACAGATAGTTGTGAGCTGCCATGTGGGTACTGAGAATCAAACCACCTCCTCTGGAAGAGAAGCCAGTGATCTTACTGCTCTAGTTCCTTGTTTTTGTTTTGGGGGACACAGGGACTCACATATCCTGGGCTGACCTAGAACTTGCCATGTAGCTGTTTGTTTGTTAATGGGTCTTTATGCTTCTAAAATGCTGGGCTATGGGGCTATTCTATCCTGAGACCTTACCCTAGCCTGGAATATAAGAGACCCCCTGTGGTGGTTTGAATAAGAATGGCACCCACAGGTTCAGATTTTTGAATGCTTAGTCATCTGGAAATGACATTACTTGAGAAGGATTAGAGTGGCCTTGTTGGAAGAAGTGAGTCACTGGGGTGGGCTTTAAGGTTTCAAAAGCCTAAGCCAGGCCCAGTGTCACTCTCTCTTCCTGCTGCCTGCAGATCCTGATGTAGAGCTCTCAGTTACTTCTCTAGCACTGTATCTGCCTATGTACTGTAATGCTTACCACTATGATGATAATGGACTAAACTCTCAAACTGTAAGCACCCCCACCCCAATTAAATGCTTTCTTTATAAGAGTTGGTGTGGTCATCGTGTCTCTTCACAGCAATAGAATACTGGCTAAGACACTACTTTACACATCTGCTGAAAGAGTTTGCTAACAGGACATCTTCTCACTGAGTTACTTGAGAAATAAAACTTCAGGATGAAGGCAACTCTCTTAAGAATCAGGACTTAGGCAAGTTCCAGGCCAGCTTTAGCTGCATACTGAGTGTCTGTGTCTCAGTCAGTACCCCATGACCATGGTAACTAATAAAGAAATGCATTTAATTGGGACTAGCTTACAGTTTAGAGGATTAGTTCATTAACAGCATGGTGGCATGCAATGAAACACAGTACTGGAGAGTAGCTGAGAGTTCTACATCTGGATCCACAGACATCAGGTAGAGAGAGACATTGGGCCTGGCCTGAGGGTTTGAAAACTCAAAGCCCATGCCTAGTGACACAGTTCCTCTAACACATTTCCTAATCCTGGTCAAGTAGTACCACTCCCTAATGCAATCATTTAAATGTATGAGCCTATTAGGGCTATTTCTTTTCACACCACCATAGCCTGTCTCAACAAAACAAATCACAAAGCAGAAAGGGGGTACAGAAAGCAGCTTCTAACTGTATGGGAGAAGAAACACTAGCTGGACAACTCAAGTCAGGGGGCTAAGGGCAATAGAACACATGTGACCACAAACAACGTCCTGGAAGCTTCAGGAAGGATCATACAGCATCTGGCTTCACACACCAAGGCACGGATACTCCACTAAAGGAAATGTTTGCTGTTACTACCAACTTCTCTTCTGCTTTCTAGAGTGCACTAGCTTTCTCAGAAGAACAAAACAGAAAGGCAACATAGGGCGCCTATGAAAGATGAAACTAAAGTATAGCCAAACCTTTTCTCTCAAATCCTAACATTTTAAAGATGCAAAGAAGAAAGTGGAAGGCTTTCACACAAAATGGTGTAAATGCTTGGAAATCTGGAAGAGCAAGGCAGATAGATGTCTAAGGAGGGCAGGTCAGTGAGATGTCTCAGTGGATACAGATGCTTGCCAACTGACCAGAGGGCCTGAGTTCAATCCCTGGGACCAATATGGGGAAAGCAGAGAACTGACTCCCATGGGCTGTCCCCTCATCTTCACAGAGAGCCATGACATGTACCTTCACACATACACAAATAAATAATTATAATATAAAAGATTTTATATTTATAAACCATCTAAAAAGACTTTTCAGGGGAAGAACAAGGCCTAGCATGAGAGCCCTTTCAAAGATGACAAACTCTCCTGCTTGGGGCTAAGAGTGGAACATTCACTCTAAGAGTGAATCTCGGAGATGAAAGCCTCAAAGTGCTGAGAAAGAAATCCAACACAGTGTGGAAAAATGTCACACAATTTTGCTCCTTTTCAGATGGGAGGGCCAGGAAATTGTGTAAAGGACTGGCTTAAACAATGGCTCCTGACCCCATTTTCACCAGACTGGTTTGGGAATGCTTAATCAGCTAATTTCCACCCTGCTCCCTGGAAACTTGTTTATTTGGTTCTCTTTGATGATTAATCACAACCCTCACCCCCACTCCCCCCACCGCCAAAATAGGAAGTTTGTAAATGTGTTGAAATAAGAGACCACTCTAGTTATTTTAAGTTATCTAGGATATGAGGCACACCCAGAAACGACTCACAGTCAGGACATTTACAAAATGTCTCCCTTAGTAAATAAGAAGCAAATTCCTTCAGGCCAAAAGTTGTGAAACCCAGAATTGCCATCATATTTTTGCCACCCAGAACCCCATGATGATGGATGATACTAAAAATAGCCCAGGGGAGGGGTCCACAGAACTAAAGACAAACAGCCACCTCATCTCCAGACACCTGTGAACATCACCCTCGTCTGTGGATTAATCTGGCAATAGGAAACAATCCGGTTATTTTTTCTCGAATCCAGAACAGTATTTCCCTCCCAGAATCCTCTTGGAAAATCGTGTTCATAAACAAATGACTCCTAGGTAACCGGCCTCTTTGTTAAGTGTTTCCATATGCATCACCACTAAGAGTCACTCCGTAACATGCCACTCATGTTCCTGTCGCCTCATTGCTGATGTTATGGAAAGGCATCAACATGCCGTTATTATTGCCGAGCTAGAGACTGTAAAGGAAATTATGCTGCTACCTCTAGGTTTCAATTTTCCATGAAAAATTGTTCCCAATGCCACAGAGGCTTAGCCAGTCAACAAGAAAAATGATTTAATTAAGAGGCAGCCATAATAAGATTTTTTTTCAGTGCACTCTTTCAACATAAAAGTTACATTACAGCAGAGCTTCATTTTATTTCATGTCTTATTTTCATCAGACCATTCCAGAACACACAAAGATGATAAGTAAAAACTAAAGGAAAAGAAGAAAAGGAATACTGGAGTGAGAACTTCCATAGTCAAATAATCTTAGAAATGTGGTGTGAAGGGGGGATGGGAGCAAGAGGCTGAGAAACCAAGAACCATGAACACGTGGGCACAGGGAGAAGAAACCTCACTCGGGATGAAACCTGAGGTGAGAAAAGACAAGACTAGCCTGGCCACCTGACAGACAGCAGAAGGCATGTGAGTGTAACAATAACAACAAAAAGTTAACAGGAGTACCAGAATTCACATGGAAGGAAGAAGACCAAACTCTGCAGTCCGTCCTTGACAGACACATGTCAAACACCAAACCTAACAACTCTGGTTCACAACCTGAAGGCATGGCCACTTGTCATCTCCTTTAATGTGCCAGGCAACAGCCAAGACTAAGCCTTGGGCCTTCTTCTAAATACATCAAGATACTGGGTAAAAACTTAAAAGCTAAGAAGGACTGCAGAGATAGCTCGGTGGGTAAGGGACCTGCTGTGCAAGCATGAGGACTTGAGTTCAGATCTCCAGCACTCATGAAAAAGATGGCTGTGGCAGGGCATACCTGTAACCCCAGTATGTAGACATTGAGTATTCCCAGACAGCCAGCTGGACAAAAAGTGAGTCCTGGGCTCATTGGCAGACCCTAGGGCACCCATCATCAACTCTGGCCTCCCTACTGACACATGGGCATGCACGTCCACACATACCATCTGCACATATAAATAAATACATAAAATTAGTCAAAAGTAAAAAGGCATATTATTTAGTTGTCAGAAGATTTGTATGATTCCTCTATTTCAGCCTTTTGTATGTGGTGTATGTGTATCTGTCTGTTTCTGTGCAGGTGTCCTATGTGTGAAAGTATATGGAGTCTAGAGGACAATGTTGGGTGCCTTGCCTCAGTTTTTCTTTTCTTTTCTTTTTGTTTGGGGAGCATAGCGATAGACCAGTAATTAAGAGCACTTGTTCTTGCAGAAGACCCAGGTTTGATTCCTAGCATCCACACCCTAGCTCACTACCATCTGCAACTCCAGTTCTAAGAGACCCTCCTCTGGCCTCTACAAGTACCAGAAATGCTTATGGTGTACAACATACATATGGGAAAAACACACATACACATAAAGAAAAAACTTTTAAAAACTTAATTTTATCTAGACAACTGACATAGTGAAGACTCTTCAGTTAGTATCTTGGCAACAGGACAAGAGATAGGTCAACATGTCATCTTGACAAAAGAAAGGAGCTGTGCTATGGCCTTCACCTGCAAGAAAACCTGAGACAGGAAGTCAGAGCTCAGAAAACTTCCTGTGCACATCAAAATTTCTCATCAGGACAAATCAGCCAACTTATTAGCAGCATTTGCCCACCTCTTACTAGAAACTCCCACGTGGGAAACACAGACCTGGGTGGCAGTCACGTTATTCCACAAGATGTTGTTATGGAGACAGCTCTGAAGGCTCCCAGGCAATGCCAGTATATAATCAAGGCTAGTGAGTGATCACAGAGCAGCCAGCTGGGTGGTCTCCATGGAAACCAGCAAACATACATTTTCACATGCACAGTGGCTGCTTTGGATCAATGACTCTTTATATAGGTTTAAAGCATGGTGAATGGCACATCAGTGACCTCTTTTGTTGGTCTCTCCCAGGTTCGGCTGTGAGGAGCCTTGTTCTTGTGGATGCTGCACTCAGAGCACAAGGGCAGTGGGCAGTAAATCCATGCCAGGAACCAGTGAACACAATGGGAACCTAAGAGCCAGGAAATCACTGGTCAACTTTTCTAAAGGACTGAGCAAGTATTTGATAGAGTCAAGGACCTGCCCAGGACTGGCTCTCACCATACCAGAGCTGTCAGGCTGCTTTTAATGCCATCAGTAAGGTAGAAATTAGTATTGTACTTATTTACAGAAAACCAGTTTACAGATCTGAAGTGGCAGACCTGAGACTAGGTGAAAATTAAGTCTTTATTTGCAGGTCTCTATTGTCCTACATAGTGCTGGTTGCAAAGCATACCCCAGCTATTTCCACATACACTAGCTCATTTAATCTGTGAACTAACAAGAGCTCATATTCTAGTGCCTTTCAGCTTTACAATATCCCCTCCATATGAACAGCATCCTATCTGAAGAGCAATGTGAGGGAACTGCCTTCTAGGGTGAATTCTGACCATCTGGGTTATGGACAAAATTCCAATAAACTACCTGTAACACTGAGAGCAAGATCTTCCCCCAAGAGAAAGTGGGTCCCAGTGACAGGGACAGAAGAAAGTCCCATAGTGGAGTGATAAATTCCAGTTAGTTCTTATAAATCTGGCAAATGTTTTTGTTCAGTAGACATGGTAACTATCAACACAGTTCCCAGCAGTTCACTGTACAGGGCTACATCAGATGTAAAGGCCATCAGCAAGTCAGTCATTTATCAGAGTCACTGTGGTCCTGCCAGCTTTGAGCTATCTTTAGATGCCTTTCAGTCTAAATTCTGCTTTACAGAGGAAGAATGAACCCAGGCTCCTGTGTTTAAGATGCCACTGTTTTGGGGGGTGGAGCAGCAATTGGTCAGCTGTGCAGGCCTTGAGGTTTAGAGCCTAGCCCCACTTCCTCTCCAGGAACTGCTTCCTGTTCCACAGAGAAATGAGAGTCTCTTTATTAGTATCAGCATACTGCATACGCCTGTGACCATGGAACCACTTGCTGCTATGCCTTCCCCATCACAATGGCCTTTGTCTTCCCAGACTGCAAGCCATAATAAACCCTTCCTGCCTTACCATAAGAAAAGTAACATGTGGGTATCTCATCCACCATGGCTGCTGTGACTAATGACCAGAGATCCGGTAGCTTAAAGACAACATGATGGTACTCTTCTGAAGGCTGGGAAGTGCAGATTAGCATACTGGTAGATTCCATGTCTGGGAAAAGCTGCTTTCTCAGAGACAGCATCCTCCTCCCGTGTTCTCACAGTGGATGGGGCAAGACAGCTCCATGGAACCTTTTATTTTGACAGGATGGCCTGGAACTGGCCACACAGACCAGGCTGGCCTCAATCAGTCTCAGAGATCTGCCTGCCCCTGTTTCCTGGGTACAAGGATTAAAGGTATGAGCCACCATGACTGACTGGAGTCTCTTTTGTAAGAACAATGATGTCATTCATGAGGACTTTGCCTTCATAAACTTACCATGTACCCAAAACTGCACCTAGGACCATTGTCATCGAGATTAGGATTTCAAACTATGAATTTTGGGGGGAACAAACATTTCATATCATACAAGTTCAGTGAATAGTGGTCAGAATCAAGCAGTGAGCACTCCCCCCAGTCCCAGGAGGATCCTCAGTCCCTCTCCCACACACATCCCACACAGGAGCCCTGACTGCCTCCTTCCCATCTATCACTCTGTCTGCCAAGGCACATGGGGTAAAAGGCTTTCTGGTTTCTCTAGGACAGCCCTAACCCCCTAGTCTTTCCACAAACTATCAACACCAATCTCCCTAACTTTCCCTCATCCTCTAGCACCTGGCTTTCTTTGTTCTCTCCCCAAGTCCTTCTTGTAGAAAAGGTCTCATTATGAGATCCAGCTATTACCCGCTTAAGCACAGCTCAGGCCTCCACTTCAGTGCATTAATGACCCATCTTGCTTTGTCAAAGGCTGCCGATATCCTTGCTCTAATTTTTCCCCACCTGCTCTCTCAGTGGCAGCTCTTAGAGCCCTTGTGGCTTTCCTCCCACCTCTTTGCTGTTACTTCTCTGTCCTGTTCATTATGGTCCCCTGCGTTTGAATGCCTCCCGAGTTTTGCCTGTGACCTCTCATTCCCACATCCTTCCTCTCCCAGTGAGCACTTCCGTCCCTTCACAGTTGGGATGTATGATCTAAGTCCTCACCCCTCTCCAGGTTCTCAATTCAAAGCAGCTCCATTTAGCTATTTGGCTGCCACACATTTCACCAGCTCTCCCCCTGCAGTCTCATTGTAACCTCTTCTGTCTGTCATGCCACAGGTGTCCCACGTCTCCAGTTACAAACCCTGGAGACATCCATGCTCTTCTGGATCCATCATTATTGGTGTTCTTTGACTATCATCACCTACTCCCATCTGTTCTAACATGGTCTAGTCTTTATTTTGTCATGTCCTATACCAATCACATGATACATTTCCTTCAAATTTTCAGGAAGAACTGACTTTCATCTTTTTTTTTTTTTTATTCTTGCCACTGAATTGATTACCTCCTGACTGGATGCTTGAAGCGCAGTTCTGTCTAAGCTGTTTCCACAGTAACATGCCCAAGCATTATTTACCATCATCAGCTCATCCAGAGGTGCACAACCGGCTCTACAGAACAGCTTCTTTGTTCTGTCATAGGACTTTTTGTCTAATTTCTCTTTGCCTCCACTGACTCTTCCTCTAATCAAACTCACAGTTCCCCACAAGCTCATACTGCCTTATTGCTTGTGCTGTTCATTCTGGAAGGTTCTTCCTTTCTTCAACCTTACCCTGGCAATCATAACTTTCAGGGCCAGTGCCAGCCACTCCCTTGCTACCTGGATTGGCATCATTGCCCAACTCAACCTTATCTATTCTGAGTTATAACTGGCCTTAGACAGGCACTGAACACAGCCAATTCATTTTTCCTTCCTTGTGTCCATCAATCTCCAAATAGTTCCTTAAAGAAATGTTGAGTAATGGTAGAATCATGTACAAAAGGGGGTCCATTGAAAGAGAAGCTATATACCTTCATATCATCGTATCATATCATATCATATCATATCATATCCCCTGGTGTGTCTTAAATCTTACAGGGTTGCTAACTGCTTTGGGCTGGTAGTAAATTAGAGTAAGAAAGGATTTAGAAGCCAAATGAGGCACCTACACACTGAGGTTACAGCACTGCAGAGATGTTTGCTCTGGTGCTAATGGGATTAGTACTAAACTGCAAGAACCAATTAAAAATTGCCCTCCTCTCCCAGAATTGGGGAAAGAGTTATAAACTTCCCTTCAAGTTTTGAAAAAATAAAGGCAAAAGAGACACTTAGTGACCAGTGGTCAAATAGGCAAAACCATACCAAACCTCTCAAATTGTAAAGGCAGAATGAGTGCCAGGGTTTACAACTCTTAGGGATGGCTTACAAGCCAAGAAACTCTGTCACTGAAATGTAAGGTGTGATTTTTTTTTTAATGAAATGATTTTTAAAGTTTTTTTTAAGATATTTCTATTTATTTCTTATGCAATTGGTGTTTTGCCTGTATGTATGTGTGAAGGTGTCAGATCTCCTAGAACTAGAGTTACAGACAGTGTGAGCAGCCATGTGGGTGCTGGGTGTTGAACCTGGGTCCTCTGGAAGAACAGCCAGTTCTCTTAACCACTGAACCATCTCTCCAGCCCCAATGTGATAATTTTTAACAAATTCTGTACATTACTGAGTGATTTTGCAATCCTCACTACAACCTAGCTTTAGTTCATTTCCAGCCCACAAAACCACAACTTCTTTAAATCTAAATGTTATAAATTTCTGCCCCATGAAAAAACACCAGTACTGTTTTCCTAAATTCACCTTTTCTGGACATTTCACACAGATGGGATAATATATACATTACTTTGTGACTTGGTTTTTCCACTTTGCAGAAGACTTCTAAGTCTTATCTGCATTATAGCATACATTAACAGCTCATTTCTAGTTGTGGCTCAGTAGTATTCTACCACATACATACATATGACCTTTGCTTATCCATCCATAGAGAGTCGCACATCTACATTATTTGCCTGTATAAACACCATGCATGGGGTTTTGGTGGATGTGTATTTTCATTCCTCTTGAGGTTTCCTAGGTACATAGGTGCTGCAGGAATGTCAGTTTACCTTTCATGAAGTACCAGAGCCATTTTCAAAGTGCCTGCATACATGTGTCCCATAGCTTATAAGGGCTCTGGCTCTGCTCATTCTCAAAGTCAGCCTACATGTATCCCTGACTCAAGGTCTCTTCTGGAAACTGTAATTTTGTCTTCCCTTTTAAAATTACAACCTAACTAGATGGTGGTGGTACACATCTTTAATCCCAGTTCTCAGGAGGCAGAGATAGTCAAGGACAGCTCGCCCTACAGAGCTCTAAAAGCCACAGAGAAACCCTACACCGAAAAACCAAAATAAATAAATAAGTACAATCTAACAACCTCTGTTTTTTTTTTTTTAATGGAGTATTTTTGAAAAAAATCATTTATTTTTATTTTATGTGTTTGAGTGTTTTGCCTATAAGTATGTATGAGCACCACATTCATTCCTGGTACCCACAAAGGTCAGAAGAGGGTGTTGGAGCCCTTGGAACTGCACTTGCTGGTGACTATGAGCCACCATGTGGACACTGGGAAACAAACTGGGTCCTTTCCAAGAGCAGCCAGTCCTCTCAACCTCTGAGCCATCTCTCCAGCTCTTTAAAAGTTTATTCACATTTAATATAATTATTGATATTGCCATTAACAACAGAGCTTTCAGTATTTATTTGGGAATATCTTTATTTCTCTGTCATATTTGATGGACAGTTTTGCTATATACTGAGTCCCTAGTTGCATATTTTTTTCTTTAGCATTCTGAATGTGGCCTCCTCTTGCTACCTATGGCCTCTTAGTTTTTGTTTTGAGGTTTGTTTTTTATTTTTAATTAGTTGCATTGATTTCCTCCATTTATAATGTATCTTTTTTTCTTGATACTTTTAATATTTTCTCTTTGTCTTTTAACAGTTGAGTTATAATTTGTTTGGGTAAGGTTCTGTTTTTGTTTGTTCTTAGGGCTTAATGAATTTTAATGTCCTTCATAAAATCTGGAAGTTTCATCCATTATTTATTTAAATATTTTTATATCCCTGGCTCTTCCTCTTCCACGACTGCTTATACATGTGTGTATATATGTAAACACACACACACACACACACACACACACATATATATATATATGTTGATATGTATGATATCTCACTGGTGTCTGGAGTGCGGTTTACATTTTTAAAACGATGCCTTCTCCCTCTTACAGTTCACTTTTCTGCCATCTAAAATCTGTTCAGCCCCTCTGCAGGAATCTCATTTCAGCTATATCTTCAATTTGGACTTTCCACTGGTTATTTCCTAGTTCTCTCTGAGTGACATTCTGAATTCAGGGAGCCTTTCTTTATATCCTGTAGCCCCCCCCCCCCGCCCCCAGTGTCTTGATGGAGGGTGGGCAATGCTCCAGGATAATACCTTCTGAGCCACATACCCAGAGCCAGTTCCCATGGACTTCCTTTTCCTGCACATAGGCCACAATCTGCTTCTCTAAATTTGTATAACGCTTGCTTGAGTGCTGTGCTTTCTAGATAATATGTGGTATCAACTCTAGGTTCTGACTTTCCCACATATCTTATTACAGTTGTTTGTTTTGCCTGTTCAGTGATCTTCCTAAACCAAACATAAAATCTGTCTTTCATAAAAGGTGCAGTGCTAATTTGTTCTTATTCTTCATGCTTGTGTAACCTGGTGTCCTGGCAAGAACCAATCAGAGCTTTTGTCTCTGCTTCTACACAGCTGGAGAGGACATCTGACTCTTAGGCAGTTTTCACATCTGCCTTGGGTTGTACTTTCCACTTGCTCTTTTGTGTGTGCAAGCAGGCTCTACTAGCCAGGGATATGTATGTGTGTGTGTGTGTGTGTGTGTGTGTGTGTGTGTGTCTGCTCCAACACTTGTGTGTTCCTAGATGCAGAAGGCATTCAATGTGAGATATACAGAGAGCAACACAGCTCACAATGCTCTCTTATCTCCAAAATTACTTAGGTCAGCAGCAAAACCACTGTCCACAGCTGACTCCAGTGAGGCCTGTACACTCAAGACAGTGAAACTACTGGCTTCTCCTGTTCACTTCTGACCAAAATGGCCACTTGAATGAACAATACCCCAAGCAAAAGGAGAGACTTCTAGAAGCAGCAAAGCTGATTTTTATGGCTCTTCACAGCCTGCTCTGGCTTCATCACACAGATAGCTGAAAGGAGGGAATGGGGCAGTGGCAGGCAAGAACACCATGAATTCACTCTCTTCCTACCAAGAACAAATACTTCTGGTTTCTTGTGTGCTTTCCATCAAGTTTTGGAGCACAGAAATGGAGACTTTGAACAATGATTTCCCAGCTTTCTGCTTGTTTTGGAGATTCTGCCAACTTCTTTCCTCTCCCAGCCAGTCTCCACATTCTACTGTGAACAAGACTATTAAGGGTGGACCGTTTAGGTGACATCAACACTGTGTAATCTCATTTTCAGAGAAAACAACTGAAAAACTAGACATGACTGAACACAGAAGCTCTGATAATTTCATCATGGAATCTCACTCCTCAGCAGCAGGTCCAAGGCCCCCTGCACCCTAACTGCTTCAGACATGAGATGAAAGGAAGGCCCTGGAGGAGAGAGCCCTTCTCAAAGCATTTCTGTTACCATGGTGCTTCCCACTGTTGCCTTTTGGTTCCTGAGCCTTCATAGCCCACCTACCTCTCTCTTACGTCAGTCAGCCTTGACTCTGACAAAAGCTCTTTTTGCAACAGCCCTTGCCTTGAAGGCACATGGAAGTCAGTTTTCCTGTAGTACCTTTTAGGAATGTGATGATGTCTTGCTGATAAAGTAAGTGAAAGGTCTCAGAAATTGTCACCAGGCTCCGATCACTAAAACTGGTTTCTTAAAGGTTCCACTTTACAGAACCCAGGCTGAGAAGGCTGGCTACACAGGACTAGACCTTCCCACCCCTACAGCCCCTCTCTCTTACCTTAGCAAAGAAAATCCAGGCTGCACACTGCCCTGGGGCCAGAATACTTTTCAGCTTTACTGTACTGAGCATGAGAAAGAAGCCCAAAGCTCCGCTGAAAGGAGAAAACACCCTTTGGTTAGTGAGGCTGCCTTCCTTCATCTACAGCCAGTCAGTTCCTTCCCATCCACCTCCACACTTGCACCAGGCTTGCCACATGAAGCTCTCAACCCTCCACCCCTTCTTCCAAGGGCTGTGACTACAGGCAAGTGTCATGCTGTCACACTCGGTTTATCAGTCAACATCTAATTTCTGAGCATCGCACAACCTCCATCATATTCGTGTTTTCTAGTGCCCCTAGGGAAAAGCAGTGTAGAAGCCTGGCCCTCAGCCTTTCTAATGAGAGGAGAGAGAGGCTCAGAAACCTTGCTATGTCACAACAGAGAAATGTATAAATGGGCATTGTTACTGCTTCGATATTAAGTATTGCTCCAAAAACTCAGGTACTAAGACTCCACAACAGATGTAAGCAGTGTTAGGGGAGGGGCCTTGGGGAAGTGGTTCATCATGAGGTCTCTGATTTTGGATTGGTCCATTTACGGAGTCATCATCTGAAGGCATTATTGAGAGATAATGGAAGCATCAGGAGGTAGGGCCTAGTTGGAAGAAATGCATCCCTGGGGGTACACCTCTGAAGTATACACACTGCCCACAGCTCTTCCCTTCTTACCTCACTTCTCTGCTTCATTAGGCAAACACCTCATCTACTGTATACTGTCACTGTTAAAGAATTCATATGCCTTCCCATCGAGAAATTGTTCACTTAGAGGAAAATCTTCACACACACACACACACACACACACACACACACACACACAGAAGGAGAGGGAGAAAGAGAGAGAGAGAGAGAGAGAGAGAGAGAGAGAGAGAGAGAGAGAGAGAGAGAGAGAGAGAGAGAGAGAGAGAGGCTACCACTCAAGGAAGAGCCAGTCTCGAATAGAAGTTTTGGCTAACACGCATTTTAGGCTTATGCATTTACAAATGCTGTCATCCTTAAATCTCTTATAGATCCCAGCCCCAGGTTACACTTTGAACAATTTAAACTCACAACGGGGACTGCAAATCTGGCCACTTGGGCAGATGGGACATTTACACAGCAAAGAACCCCAGAACTGTTTCTTAAGTATACCAGGTGTGTGTGTGTGTGTGTGTGTGTGTGTGTGTGTGTGTGTGTGTGTGTGTGTGTGTGTGTGTGTGTTTTGTTTTGTTTTTTTCTGAGTAATTGTTACCTGGTGACATCTTCTCCACCTGGCTTGGGCTTTTTCCTGACTTGGGCACAAAGAACTTACTAACAGACTGGGACTTAACAGCCTTTGTAACCCTGTACTACCCCCTTGAGCTGCATGTTGGAGGCATGAAGCTGGTCAGTATTGGTGAACAAATATTTTATCCTAGCATGGTAAACTGCTTACCTCTAACAGGCCCGGGTAGCTACTACTTATCTTTGGGGCATTTAAGGGGCAGCACCCCCTTAGCTAAATTCTACATTGTATGATTTAATGTCTCCTAAGCAAATCTATTAGTATCCTCTACTGTCTATTCTATGACTTTTGAGTTTTTCCTACATCACCACCACTATTGTCAGTCTCTCTCAGGCCCAAAGTGGGATAACCGGACAACCTTGGGCAGACACTGGAGCCAGGAGCCAAAAAAGATCCTTTGATAAAATTTGAATTGTTTCTCTTAGACACCTGTCACAGCAACACATCGGTAAGTCAGAATGGGATGTTCTAGGGTGCATATCTCTGAGGGGAGAGGTACACAGAGAGGCACTCTGTGCTCCAAGTCACCTCTTGGTAGCCAAGAAACAACATCACAGGTGTGTTCAATATCCTAACCCTCCTGGGATCCTTGGGATGTGCCCTTCCTTCTCCCCCTCCAGCCAAAGGACATGAGTATAATCTGTTCTCTCAGAAGAGACTTGATTAGGAGGAGGTAGCCTCAGTTGTGTAGAGGAACATCCAGCACTTTCCTCCCATTGCGTGGCTTGTTAGCTTGTAAATAATTTCTATGCTGTGGCTGCCTTACTCTATCCTCCTTCTGAGTCTGAGAGTTCCATAGAGGAGGGTTTTGCAGGTTGCCTTCATCATCAAGTGGGAAGCCAAGGTCAAACTGGAGAGGACACAAACAGCCCTTGAACTGAGTCAATCCCAATAGTTTTATACACTGCAGTTCTGCGTGGTGACTGTGGAGTTGAAAACGTGGGGAAGCACAGCAAGCTTGAAAACCACAGCCCTGGCTGAACATCGCCACAGGCCAGGGTCTGCTGCATTCAGGATGGCTGTGAGCGGGTGTGAGTGTACAGGAATGACGGCCAGAGACAGAAGCCTGCTCCCACAGTACCCCCTCCTTGTTTCTACGACTCACTTGGTTCACCATAATTATGCTGGGCTGCATACAGATGAAGATACAGCTAATGGCACAGAAAACACATACCATGGCTCAAGGTTACCTGGCACAGCAGCTGCCGTGGAATCTGTAGAAATACAGGAATGGAAAGTCCAGGACACTGAAGAGGTCACCTAAGGAGCACAGCAACGGTGACACAATAGTCTACAGAGCTCCCTCAGCTCCCTGCACCAAGCTACTTCGGGAAACATAAATAAGACAATGTATCCTGCATGGTGCCTTTAGTCCTCCAACTCTCCTGTCCCTAAGAATCTGCTACTGCCTCCTAAGAATGAGGTGATGGCAGTGACCATTCAGCGAGAGCATGCTTTGTGCAAAGCCCTATGGGAAGTGTGGTGACTTCATCTCTTACTCCTTGCAGCAACCCTGAGAGGTTCTGTACCCCCACTCCAACTGCAGTTAGAAGAGACACAGCTAGAACTGTATAACTGTTGAAGTGTGGAGCTGGAACGTGAAAGCAGGTCACTCCAGGCCTTAGGGCTTCCCTTCAGCATCAGCACCCACACAGGGACAGTATAAGGAAAGAGCCTGCCTTTATCCACCAGTTCCAGAACTTAAGTGTACAATGGCACATTCTGAGGCTCTTTTCTGCAGAGAAATGACAAACACGATAACCCTGGGACTGTGGACTGCAAGAGAGGATGAAGCTCCTGCTCAGGCGTGCACATGGAATGTCCATGGAGATTCTCTTCTGTCTCTTCTGCAGATGCTGGCTCTTGGCCTTTGCCCAATCTCCCAGTATGAGAGGAACTGCAGTGCAATCATAGAATTAATGAGAAATGGCAGAGAAGGCGATCAATTAAATCCAGGACCTTGAGACCTCTCTGGATGTGCCTCCTTTTGACATCCCATCTTTCATCACAAATGTTCCAGCTGGGTAAGCCAGTGAGAGAACACAGGTAATATTCATAGCCTAGCCGAGGCTTTGAAAGGGAGTCTAAAGAATAAAAGGGATGGTCATGGGTAGATTATGATGAGGAGAATAACAACGGGGAGTGTCAGGGGTAGATGAGGGGGAGGAGAATAACAAGAGGGATGGTCAGGGGGAGATGAGGGGGAGGAGAATAACAAGAGCGATGGTCAGGGGGAGATGAGGGGGAGGAGAATAACAAGAGGGATGGTCAGGGGGAGATGAGGGGGAGGAGAATAACAAGAGCGATGGTGGGGGGAGATGAGGGGGAGGAGAATAACAAGAGGGATGGTGGGGGAGATGAGGGGGAGGAGAATAACAAGAGGGATGGTGGGGGAGATGAGGGGGAGGAGAATAACAAGAGGGATGGTGGGGGGAGATGAGGGGGAGGAGAATAACAAGAGGGATGGTGGGGGGAGATGAGGGGGGAGGAGAATAACAAGAGGGATGGTGGGGGAGATGAGGGGGAGGAGAATAACAAGAGGGATGAGGGGGAGGAGAATAACAAGAGGGATGGTCAGGGGGAGATGAGGGGGAGGAGAATAACAAGAGGGATGGTGGGGGGGAGATGAGGGGGAGGAGAATAACAAGAGGGATGGTGGGGGAGATGAGGGGGAGGAGAATAACAAGAGGGATGGTGGGGGAGATGAGGGGGAGGAGAATAACAAGAGGGATGGTGGGGGGAGATGAGGGGGAGGAGAATAACAAGAGGGATGGTGGGGGAGATGAGGGGGAGGAGAATAACAAGAGGGATGGGCAGGGGGAGATGAGGGAGAGGAGAATAACAAGAGGGATGGAACCCTAGAGCCATCAGCTCCTTTGAAAGCAGGGACTCCATCTCACACACCCGGGTGGCCACTCTAAGTCAGGATCACAAAGACACCTTAGCAAGCACTACTGAAAGAAGGGTATCTGTAAGACTGGGTGCTTCTCAGCAGGCCAGAAATGTTCCAGACTCGACTATGTGACCCTCAATTTCCAGCTGACTCGAAAAGCTTCGCTTTTGGTGCCCCGAATCTGCCTATTACTAATGCAGGTTTCTTCATTTTAGTTTTTTTATACAATATATTCTGATCATGGTTTTCCCTCCCTATTTCCTCCCAGATCCTCCCCAACTTCCCACTCATTGACCTCTACTTCTTTCTCTCTAGAAAACAAACAAGCAAATTAAATGAACAACCAAACAACAACAACAAAAAGAAAAAGCACAAGAAACACACACACACACACACACACACACAAAGTCAAATCCACTGAAACGAATTCAGGAAGTAAATAAATGGGAGGCCAGGGGAACCTGCAAGGGGCACATGAAACATCTGTAAGGCCCAAAGCCTGAGAAGGTGTGGTGAGCAGACAGGTGACAAACAACACAGAAGAGCAGAAAGCATTTGGAGCTCACAATTTTGTGGGATATACTGTGCTTTTAACGATGACAAAGGTGAGGACATTCAATAGAGTCCCAGGTAGTGTTACCATTGCTGTGAGAATATACCATGACCAAAAGCAAGTTTCCTCTAAAACTCATGCTCAAGTCTAATACCTTGTGAAGTAAAAGAAGGTTTTTAAAAAAGAGGAGATGAGAAGGGGGGTCTTTGGGAGATGAACTATGATTAAATGAGGTAAAAGGGTTGAGGCTACCACCCACTCACAATTTAACACTGGTAGACTTAATGATATAGGTGTTTACTTGTTTGCTTGTTTCCTTTCTTCCTTTAAAAATAATTTAAGACACGGTTTCTTGTGTAGTCTTGGCTGGTCTAGAACTCACTTTATAGACTAGGCTGGCTTTGAAATCATGTAGATCTCCCTGCCTCTGTCTTACAAGTGCTAGGATTAAAAGTGTGCAACACCACTGGCCAGATGAAATGAAAATATTCTAAAGTGACATCATTTTGATATAATTTCTTATATGTAGGTGTGGAGGCTTACTGAACCTCTTTATTTGCTCCTTTTCCCAATATGGTTACACCAATTAAATCTTTCTCAGCTTTTCACTATTACTTATCTCCTTGATTCATCCACTGATGAAGGGCCAATTCTAGCCTCCTGTGTTGCTAGGGCCCAGACTCCAACCCTAGAAACCCTAGTAACATAATGAGAAAGCCTCACCAGAAGTGACCCTGTAAACCTGCACCAAGACTAGGGACCAAAATAAGCCTCTTTTGAAAAGATAATTTACTCTGTCTGCAGTTTTGTGTTACTAGCAACAGAAAACAGACTAATAGTACTCCAAAACCTTTTAAAGTAAAAAACAAACTGCAAGACAGAATAGACCATTTGGGGAAATTCCAAAATCTGAAAAAACAACCTCAGTGTAACCAATGCAACAACAATGTAAAGATAATTTGAAAGCCAACTCTTTACTGCATTATTAAAAAGACAGGGTGGCAACTATGATAAGAAATTATGTTAAAATGATGCTGGCAGGGCCAGTAGGATGCACTCTATGGCAAAAGCACTTCCAACCAAGTCTGATTATTTGAGTTTGAGATCCTTAGAATCTACATGTTGGAAACCAACTGCTGCTAAAGATGTTCCCTGACTTCTACATGCATATTCTCACACACGCACGCACGCATGCACGCGTATTCAGCCATAAAGGAAAATATTATATCAAAGGGACAGAACTATAGATCATCATACTAAAGAAAACAAGCCAGACTCAGAAATATAAATATCACATTTTTTTATCATGTGCAGGTTCTAGGCTTAAACTATATAAACTCACACTCATGGCATGAAGCATGAAGGAGGCAGGCTGTTGGGGAAGAAGGAAACAGTGGAAGTGACACAGCGGGGACAAGGGGCAGTAGCAGGGTGAGATCATGAGTGAAAAACAGCAGCACACATGTATGAAAATGTCACAATAGTGCCTATTATTTTGCAGGCTAACTAAAAAATCTCAAAGTTTAAATGAACTTTAGATTAATTGACTCAATCACGTCTCCAATTTTTTTTTTAAACAGGGATAAGAATAAATTGGTTGGCAATAAATCTTTTTTGTTTTTGCGTTTTACAATGCTGGGATCAACCAGGCTTATACGTGCTAGGGATGTGTTCTACCACTGAGCTATACTCACTCCCACCATTTGGGTTCAGGGTAGTTTCAAATCTAGAGACCACTTGATCCTCACATTCTGTTACACAATGCCTTAAGAGCCCTGGGTGAACAGGGGTTATAAGTAAACATTAGAGTGCTTTACCTGTGGGGTGCGATGCAAATGCCAGGAGTGCCACACTGCAAAACAAAACAAAACAAAGTACAGCAAAGCAGTCAAGAAAGCTCTCCCCAGTACATAACCAAGCCCTCCCCAAATGCATAAACAAATCACATTTCCATCCAATTCTACCAGTTAAATTTACATGAAAGAAAACTGTCTACACTCACAGATCTTTCTGCGTGAACCCAGATCCTGAGAGAATGAGAATCTCTTGGAACTGCTTATGCCTTGGCAAGAGGGCTCATGGTTAGGACAAAGACTTCATGTCCCTCCGTCTATTACTTTCATTAGCCCTGGCTGACCCTATTATAATGTTCATTTAATTTACAATGATTATTTGAAAGCTAAGCAACCTAAAACGATTATTAGGTTGCAATCTAAAAGCTAGCTGTTGAGTGTGGGCCAAGAATATTTTTATTATGAGCTATACAAAAAGGAGTTAAATTTCCAAGTGATTCACAAATTTATCTATCTAAGCAGATGCTCAATAGATACCAAGTATTGAAGGATGCAAAGGAGGGTTTCTTTGATGTGGGCCATATTCGGTCTTGGCACTACATCCTTTTTCTGGTAGTCTCTCCATTTCCCGGAACTCCTACTGTTCCTGGAGCTTAGCTGCAACGGGGCTACATTTCCACCTTCTGCTGCTGCTTTTAGCAAAATTCCATGTCATCTAGGCAACTGAACTAGTGACAGGGTAGGACTAAAACTTGCTGCCTAAATTGGATGGTGGTGGCACGTCTTTAAACCTAGCACTCGGAAGACAGAGGTAGGCAGGTCTCTGAGAGTTTGAGGCTACCCTGGTCTGCAGAGTGAGCTCCAGGACAGCCAGACCTGTTATGCAGAGGAACTCTGTCTCAACAACAACAAAACCCTTGCTGTCTAAGTAGGGTATCCTCTGGGCATATGCCCAAAGTGGTATTGCAGGGTCTTGAGGTAGATTGATACCCAATTTTCCAAGAAACCACCATACTGATTTCCAAAATGGCCCTACAAGTTTGTACTCCCATCAGCAATGGAGGAGTGTTCCCCTTATACCACATCCTCTGCATCATAAGCTGTCATTAGAGTTTTTGATCTTGGCCATTCTGACAGGTATAAGATGTAATCTCCGAGTTGTTTGATTTACATTTCTCTGATGACTAAGGATGTTGAGCATTTCCTTAAGTGCCTTTTGGCCATTTCAGATTCCTCTGTTGAAGAGTTCTCTGTTTAGATATGTATCCCATTTTTTACTGGATTTTGTCTTTTAATGTCTACTTTCTTGAGTTATTTACATATTTTGGAGATCAGTCCTCTGTCAGATATGGAGTTGGTAAAGATCTTTTCTCATTCTGTAGGCTACTGTTTTCTCTTGATGACCATGTCCTTTGCTTTACAGAACTTCTCAGTTTCAAGAGGTCTTATTTATTCATTGTTGCTCTCAGTGTCTGTGCTACTGGTGTTATATTAGGCAGTGGTCTCCTGTGCAGTCAAGGCTACTTCCCACTTTCTCTTCTATAAGGGTCAGTGTGGTTGGTTTTATGGTGAGGTCTTGGATCCATTTGGACTTGAGTTTATGAATGGCAATACACAAGGATCTATTTGCATTTTCTGCATGTCAACCTCCAGTTATGCCAGCACCATTTGTTAAGAAGCTTTCATTTGTCTATTTTATAATTGTAGCTTCTTTGTCAAAAATCAGGTGTTCATAGTTGTGTGGATTAATATCAGGGTCTTTCATTCAATTCCATTGATCCATCTGTCTGCTTTTATGTCAATACAAAACCGTTTTAACTACTATAGCTCTATAGTAGAGTTTGAAGTCTGGTATGTTGATGCCTCCAGAAATTCCTTTATTGTTCAGGATTGCTTTTGTTATCCTGGTTTTTTGTTCTTTCCATATGAAGTTGAGTATAATCCTTTTGAGAACTGTGAAAAAATTTGCTAGGATTTTGATGATTATTGAATTGAATCTGTAGATTGCTTCTAGTTAATACTGCCATTTTTTACTATGTTATTCCCACCTATCCAAGAACATGGAGTTTTTTCCATTTTCTGATGTCTTCTTAAATTTCTTTCATCAAAGATGTAAAGTTCTTGTCATACAGGCCTTCCACTTGTTTGGTTAGTGTTACTCCAAGATATTTTATGTTATTTTTGGCTATTATAAAAGGTGATGTTTCTCTGATTTCTTTCACATTCTGATTATCATCTATAGGAGGGATACTGATTGTTTGAGTTATCTTATATCCTGCTACACTGCTGAAGGTGTTTATCACTTGTAGGAGTTCCCTGGTAGAATTTTTTGGGTAACTTATATATACTATCATATCATCAGCAAATAGCAAAAATTTGATTTTTCCTTTCCAATTTGTATCCCCTTGATTTCCTTGTGTTATTTTATTGCTCTAGCTAGAATTCTGAGTGCTATATTGAACAGATATGGAGAGAGTGGATAGCCTTCTCTTGTTATTGATTTCAGTGGGATTGCTTTGAGTTTCTCTCCATTTAGTTTGATGTTGGCTATTGGGGTACTATATATATTATGTTTAGGTATGTTCCTTTTATCCCTGTTCTCTCCAAGGCCTTTATCATGAAGGGGTGCTGAATTTGTCAAAGGCTTTTTCAGCATCTAATGAGATGATCATGTGAGTGTAGTAGTCTGGGTCTCTTAGTGTCTACATAACACTTTCTGGCTTTCATTATTTCAATTGAGAAGTCAGATATAATTCTGATAGGTCTGCATTTATATGTTACTTGGCCATTTTCTTAATATTCTTCATTTTGCATGTTTAATGTTTTTATTAATACATGACCAGGGGACTTTTTGGTCTAGTTTTCTAGTTTGTCTGGTGTTATGTAAGCTTCTTATATTTTCATAGGTATGTCCTTCTTTAGGTTGGGAAAGTTTTCTTCTATGATTTTGTTGACTATATTTTCTGTGCCTTTGAGCTGGACTTCTTTTCCTTCTTCTATCCCTATTATTCTTAGGTTTGATCTTTTCATGGTGTCCAGATTTCTTGGATATTTTGTGTTAGGTATTTGTTGGATTTAATATTTTCTTTGACTGGTGAACTATTTCCTCTATTGTATCTTTAATGCCCGAGATTCTCTCTTCTATCTCTTGTATTCTGTTACTTATGCTCGCACCTGTAGTTCCGGCTCGTTTACCCAGTTTTTCCAATTCCATAATACCCTCAGTTTGTGTTTTCTTTATTGCCTCTAGTTCAGATTTCAAGTCTTGAACCATTTTCTTCATCTGTTTGACTGTTTTTTCTTGGTTTTCTTTAAGGGACTTGCTGGTCTCTTCCAATTTTTTGTTTGTCTTTTCCTCCATGTTTTTCTGGGAATTTTTTTATCTCCCTTTAAGGGCCTCAATCATCTTCATAAAGTTATTTTTAATGTTCTTTTCTTCTGCTTCAACTGAGTTGGGATGTTCAGGTCTCATTGCCATAGAACCACTGGTTTCTGGTGGTGCTGTATTGCTCTTTGTGTTGTTGAGTGTATTCTTACCTTGTTGTCTACCCAACTCTTCTTCCAATTAGGATAAGTGGAGCCTGTGCTTCATGGGGTCCCTCCTCCTCCAATTGATGCAGTTGAGGGTTGTGGCATCATTGAATGCTCCTTCAGCAGGTGAGCACTCCTCTAGGTATAGACGGGTCCAAGGCTTAGATGGTCACTCCTATCGGTGTAGGTAGGACCATGACTTGCATGCTAGCCCCCCCCCAGTGTGTGTGTGTGCATGTGTGTGCGTGTGTGTGTGTGTGTGTGTGTGTGTGTGTGTGTTCTGGCTTCCAGGGTGCCTGCTTAGCTGCTGATAGCTTTTGATTTTTTTTAATGAATGCACTTAGAATGGCAGAGGTGGGAAGAGAGAAGGCTTATGAGAATGTGGAAGGGATCAACCCTGTGCCCCATTATTCAAGAACCTGTAAGTTAGTAAGACAGGATTTACACATACACACACATGCATGCCATACACACACACACACACACACACACACACACACACACACACACCACTGCAGAATTGGTATGCCTAGTTCTCTGCATGGGCTCTGTACATCTGCATATTTTTTAAATGTATACCCTTCATTATTTTAACCTCGAGATACTCTTTTGATTATAACTTCAGGAGTGTAGATTATTGGTCCATGATAGGATAAGGGAACCCCTTTTCCATCTCAAAGTATCTTCTAGGACCTACCATGGTGCCATATTACCTTAAATGCTATCAGGGTCGCTCTGAGTAAAAAGAATTCAGATTGAGTGTCTAATCCCTATTTTCAGTTTCACAAACCCAGCCTGACCCCAGACTTGTGTGGTGCCCTCGTGGGGGACCAGAGCCATATTTTCCTCATCTTGGGATCACAAGCAATGAGGCATATGACTGCTGATCAATATGGGTCCTAATGAACTCAACGCCCCTCTAATTGTATTTGTGGTAAGAATATGTCAGAACAAAAATAAAACTTGAAACCCCCTAGTAATAAATGACATACAAAGGCTAAAAAGAAAAATGTGCTAATATAAATTACACTAATATATAATACCTAGTGATTAGCAGACCTTTTAAAAACTTACTCCTTAATGAAATATTTAATGAGTGACAAATCTGTGTGTGTGTGGTGTGTCTGTCTGCCTGTCCCTCTGTGTGTATGTGTGTGTGTGTGTGTGTGTGTGTGTGTGTGTGTAATGTCTCTCCGTGTGTGAATGGTGTGCCTGTCTCTTTGTGTGTGTGCATGTGTGTTATTGTGGATTGAACCTAGTCCCTCGTGCATACTAGGCAAGTACTCTGCTGCTGAGCTATAACTTCAGATCTATTTTTACTGTTGATTTTTAGAGATAAGGTGTCACTAAATTGTCCAGGCTACCCCTGAACTCACTTTGTAGTCCAGGGCAGACCTTGAACTTGGGATCACCCTGCCTCAGTAGCTGAACATAGATCATAGCCACTGAGCCTGGCAAGTACTGTCCTAGTATGAGAACAAAGCAGCAGATGAGAAAGCATCTCAGTGCTCCTAGGAAACATACCTGGGAGAGCTAGGGGAACTGTGATCTCCAAACACTAGCCTGCATGTTTTCTGTCTCATTGAGTCATCCCCCAGAGAATACCTGTCCATTTCCCACTGATAGACTTGTGCATAAGCTCACCCAAAGAATGAAGTGGAGAATGTGTTAGCAACATTGCAGTAATAATTTTAAATTTTATACATTGGGGGAATTCATTTAGAAAGAATTTATAATATAAGGATCTATTAGTTAAATTCTCCAAAATGCAGACAGAAGGCACACCTGCATTGAAAAGTTCCAGTTCTTTTCAGCTGTCTAGCCAACCTTTCCCTGTACTATGGTCTTATTCATCTATCTGAACTGTAAAAATGGTGTTAGCCCTCTCCTTGTTCCACACTGTCCCTCTTCATGGGAAGAACTATGCTTTATTTACCTCTGGGTCTCAAGCATAGCAGTATAAGGCATATAACAGATGCTCAAAATAGGTTCTGCTACAGGTAATCACCTCCAGGTGTGTTGGTAGTGGGAGTATATGGGGGAAACAGCAAAGAGTCAGAGTCAGGAGAATATGCATTCTCAGTGAAGGGAGACTATCTGCCAAAGACTAAGACCCTTCCACCTATTGCAACTCCCAGAATACTGACAGACCAAAACAGATCTACCCTGGCAGGCAGTGCCCCATGCTGGTCCAGACAGGGGCATCCATAAATCTAAGCAGAGGGCAGATTTCTGGGTGCTAATTTCCCAGCATCAAGTAGTAGTGGCCTGTGGGAAAGTGGTCCTCATTCTGATTCAAACGTCTTTACCACTTTACTGAACAGAGCAAAGCTGGACAGAATTGGGGCTTTACTGGAGTGCACAATAGACTCATCCAGGAATCCCGAGTACCATGGTCAAAGCAATAAATATCCTCACAGCAGACAAAGTGAAAAACACAAGAGTTAAGGACCACAGTGCTCTTTTCTCTGTACTGCTATACCTCTGCTGCATGGCATATGTCTTCTGTGAAGAACTACCTACTATGACCCAACTCTGGGAAATATTTTTCTTTTCAGCAGTGGGGACTAAACTCAGTGCCTAGCATGCTGGGTATTATACCATAGAACTATAGCTCTGGAAAAGTTTTGAAATATCCAGAACTATTGGCATTTTGGGGGGAAAGTATCTTAATTCCAGCCAGTGGCTGGAGGATGGCAACAAGCAGATCCCAGGGGGCTGCCAGCTGGCCTAGCTGAAATGGAAAGCTCTAGGTTAGGTAAGAAACCCTGTCTCAAAAAATAAGGTAAGCAACAAAGGAAGATTCCCCCCCCCACACACACACACAAACACACACACACACACACACACACACACACACACACACACACCACAGCACCAGCAGAATGAATTGACTAGGGCTTTTTGTTGTTGTTGTTGTTGTTGTTGAGGGTAAAGGTATTGAACAGCCATGCTTAGAGTGAATTTTACATTAAAACATGTGCTGGAGAGCTGGCTCAGTGGTTAGTGTGTACTGCAGAGGACCTGAGTTCAATTCCTAGCATCCATATATCAGGAGGCTCACAACCATCTATAACTCTAACTCCAGAAGATCTGACACCCTCTTTTGGTGTCAAACACATACAACCTAATTAAAAATCAAAATACTAACAGGTGTTTTAATAATTGCTGGGCTGAGTTGTACAACAGGAGATTTCTGTGAAAATGGAGCTGCAGTGAGTACTGAAGTTGTAAGTCAAGTAACTACCTATTGCTGGAGTTTCTTTCCAGCCTGGTCCCACAGCCACTTTGCCCCAAATAAACACATGGGTGCTGTATTAATTCTAAAACTGTTGGCTGATGGCTAGGACTTCTTATTGGCTAGCTCTGTTTTAATTATTAACCCATTTCTATTAATCTAAGTATTTCCATGTGATCTTATCTTACCAGAGAAGGGTCCAGACCTGTTACTCCTTCCTCTGCTACATGGCATCTCTCCACAGCCTCCCCCTCTCTCCTCATGCCTTCTACTTGTAGCCTGGCCTGTCCTTTCACCTGGCTATTGGCCAAGCAGTGTTTTTATTCATCAATCAATAAGAGAAATATATATACAGAAGGACATCTCCCATCAAACATCATCAAAAATCATTGCCACCAAGTGCTAAGGCAACCCAGTCCTGCCACTGATAAGTCTGTATGTCAGGCACACTTGGATCCCCAGCAGCAAGTCTCACTTTCTCAACATCAGATAGCCTAAGGCTGCTAAAACCCAAGAGCCATCCTGAGCTGTATGATACAGCAGGATGACCTGTCCTCTGCCCGGCCGGGGTAAGGGCGCACACAGGAGTCCATATGCCATGCCTAAAAGATTATAGATTAAGCTTCAGACCTGACTAACCACCTTAATAAATACACCATACAAGCAGCCTAAAGTCTAAATTAGTGACTGACACTTCACATCAGAGGGATCTGGCCTCTGGCTCTCTGTTCTGAACCAGGTTGTGTGTGTGTGTGTGTGTGTGTGTGTGTGTGTTTGTGTTGGAGTATTGAAAACATGAGGGCCAAGACAAAAGCCAAGGTCAGGACCACTTGTATGGGAGATTCAGGATGCAGTCTAGAAGCAAAGGTGTGGGCACCAAAACAAGTATCATTCACCCTCCAGGGAGAGGGTGGGGCCTCTGAAGCTCAAGACCAAACAGGCTCCTCTTGTCTGGGCTAAGGGCAGGACAACTTTGCATTCTTCAGAGTGTGATCAACTCACAAAATTTTAAACTTGCTTCCCTAGCAGGCCAACTTGTTTAAAATTGTTTATTCAAAATCTTACTGGAAAACAAAAACTCATCTCTAAGCAAGATATACATTATTCTTGAAAAATATAAATTCTGTCTTACCTGAATATATAGTTTAAGTACTGCTGGTCAATGTCACTGAGAAATTAGAGAAAAAAAGATAAGACTAATAAAATAATAGAAAGAAGTCATTATCCTCTATTAATAAATTCTACATATAAGTTACTGATTTCATAAATTATCCAAGGAGAAGTGCTTTGTATTTAAGTCCAATTCTTCCATTTGACCAGAAATAACTTTTTAAATTTCACACAACTCATTGAATATGGAGAGCTGGTGCCTACATGGTGTCTCACCTCTACATTCTCATCATTTTGGTTTGGGAAGGGATTCTGCAAACCACAGAAAGAGAAATGTGGATACCAACCCAGACACAAAACTTTTCACCTACAATTTGTCCTGCCTGCAAAATATTCTAAGGCATCAATGGTGGCTCAGGACTGTGAGAGCAGCTAATGATTGCCTGATTTGACTTAAGGCCCACTCCACAAGAAGGAAACCATACCCAACCAAGAACCAGGGACTAGATAGTCCTAAGGCAAATATCTAAGGTAAAACCAAAACAGTTTTCCCTAAGGATAAAACCAAACACAACTGGCCAATAGATAGATGATAGGTAGGTAGGTACGTAGGTAGGTAGATAGGTAGGTAGACAGATCGAAAAAACTGATTCCTGGTGATACTATGCTATACTCATAGATCACTGTCTTGTCCATCATCATCATCAGAGAGGCGTCCTCCAGCAGCAGAGACCCACAGGCAGACATCATGCAGAGAGAGTCTAAATTGGAGGTCTCTATCAAATCTTTCCCCGCAGAGCTTGGGGAATTCCATGGAAGAGCTGGAAGACACCAGGAGAACAAGGCTCTCTGAATCAGCTAAGCAAGGTGCATACTAACTCCCAGAGACTGGAGCTGCAAACACGGGGCCTTCACCTGAGTCTATATTATCGATGCTAGCTTAGTGTTTTTATGGGACTCCTGACTGTGAGACTGAACAGGTCTCTGACTCTAGTGCCTGCTTTCGGGACTTTTTTCTCTCCTTTTGCGTTCCTGTGTCCAGATTCAAAATAAAAGATTTTGCTTCATCTTAATGTATTTGTTTGTTATCTCATAGAAGCCTGTTCTTTTCTAATGAGAGACAGAAAGGGGATAAATAGGTCCTGAGGGGAAGTGCAGAGAAACTGGGAGAAACTACAATCAGGATATATTGTATGAGAAAAGATCTCACACAGTATTTCAATAAAAGAAAGAAAGGAGGTGGGGGGAGGGAGGAGGGAAGGAAAATTAGATTACTGACATGGCAAAACAAATAAAAAACAAACAAACAAACAAAACCTAATACTTTTCAGGACCAAACAAAGTATGTTTTCATTTCAAGTTAGTTATCCAGGTAAGTAAAGAATAAACCAGCTCCCTCAAACCAGGAGTCAGGCTAGAGTGGCAGAGCCCACTGCAGCAGTGGACATGCAAGCAACTGTCAAGGAAGCAGGAAATTCGAATTCTAACCTTCCACACAATTGCTAGTTTAGTGCTAATACACACTTCACCTGGGCCAGCTGTTTCCCCCTGTGTGTTGGCTACTTTCACAAGAGTGTCAGCTCTATCTAGTGTCTTAGACCACTGGATGCAATGGCTTCCTTAGCAGACAAATCCAGGGCCTGTGAGGTGGCTCAGCTGGCACTGCTGTCCTGAGGCCCTCAGGTTGCTCTCTAGGAACTGATGGTAGAAGGAGAAAACTGACTTCCAAAAGCTATCTTTTCACCTGCATACAAACTGTGGCACAAGCACATCTCATGTATGCTTACCATAACACAGTATTTCCTTTTAAAAAACCAGAATACTCAAGTAAATTCAAAATTCAGCTAAAAACTTTTATCTCAGTGTATGTTCTAATACCACATGGTATATACTTAAACTTTAAGAACCATGTGCTATTCATCCAACCTCAGATTTAAGTGGGCATCATGCACTTTGATGTGCTTTGTTTTTTTCTGAGACATGGTTTCTCTGTAGGGTCTAGTCAAGCCTTGAATTGTAGATCCTCCTTCCAGAGAGGAATTTATAGGAATTTATAACCACACCTGGCTCTCCTGGTTTCTGGATGCAAAAATACTTCACTCAAAGAACAAAGGGTGACCCAAGAGATAAAACTCACAGGGACAGCACCTTGGCTTGGGAGCCATCCCTTCCTTTCTGGGCCTCCAGACCCAGGGGCCAGATGGCCAGTCTCAAGCCCCAGGTCACTTTCCTTTCCTTTTTTTTTTTTTTTTTAAGTTTACATTCTCCAAAGCTGTTTTATTGGCTGTCTACAGCAAAGACTGGGAGCTAGGAAGACTTCCAGATATAAACTGAGTCTAATTTTAGGGACAGTGGAAACAAGAACAAAGAAGTTGCCCTTCTGAGGTGGATTCAGTCAAGTGGCACCCAGAACAACTAGGGTATGGGTGTTTCATTACATCACCACCTAAATGGCTATTCCCCACCCCCTTGCCTGTGCACATACTGCTAAAGGCAGGTGGCAAGAGGTAAGTGGCCTAATTAGCAGCAAGAGGGATGGCTTTGGGGACATCTGCTCTCCTAGCTGCATCACTCACTTAGGGGGAAGACTATATCACTTGTGGGGCTCATCTCTTTAGCCAGCCAACTCCCCAATTGTTAAGAGCTTACCTTAACACACTGGGCTTCTGGGACTTCCGAAGTATTTTGTAAGCCCCTAGATATGAAGAGACAAGAGTCATTGGCACTTTCTGTTTAGGGAGCTGCCCACACTTCCAGAAAAGCAGAAAAAGCCACAGGGAAAAGGTAGCTGGGCCCCCAAGCCCCAAAAGGGTACTGGCCCCTTCTCCCTATTTTGTTAATCTCAAAGATGAAAGGAGAAAGACCACTTACCCAAATCATCAAGGCCAAATTAATTAATTAAAGCAAACATTTTTGTTTGTATATATGGGCTGCCTCCCCCAAGGAGAGGTTTGAGAGGTCAGCACTATACATGAGGACGACAGGTTTTTATAGCTCAGGGGTGGGGGGTTTCCAAATGGGAGATTCAGTGGGCAGAATAGGTGGGTTATAGGAACAGAACATAACAAGTTAGTCCTAACACCTCCTGAAACAAAGATATGATTGCATGGTGGTCATAACAAGGTAGTCATAACAACCCTTTTAAACAAAGGTAGAGTTGCAAAATGGTTATTAACTTTTTGAAACAAAGACATAGTTGCCATTCCTGGAACAGGCACTACAGAATCATTTGTAATTAGGTTACAGGTGGGGCAAAGCCTTAAGAAACAGGGATTTATGCTGGGCAGTGGTGGATCACACCTTTAATCCCAGTACTGGGAGGCAGAGGCAGAGGCAGGCAGATCTCTGTGAGTTACAGACCAGCCTGGTCTATAAGAGCTAGTTCCAGGACAGCCTCCAAAGCCACAGAGAAACCCTGTCTCAAAAACAGTAACAACAACAACAAAACAAGAAAAAGAGGTTTAATCATAAACAGGAATGAGCCTAGTTAGTCTTTAATACATGATGGTTTTTAAGCTGAAAATGGAGGTAGGCTGGCTCCTCAATCTCACAGAGAAAAAGCCCCAAAGGGGCAGGTATGCAAATCCCATGCTAATGTGGGGCACTTCAGTCTCCAGCAGGAAGCACTTGGCCATGAGTGACCAGGTGGTACTGCTAACAGTGCAGTTTTGTGTCCTTCCCAATGCATGTGGAGAAGGGAAACCCCTAAGATTTCTGATTGCAACGAAGTCAAACAAGAAACACTGAAGTCATGACTTGAAATGAAATCAGATAGTCTTTTAATTTCACTTTTTTTTTTTTTTTTTTTTTTTTTTTTTTGCTACTGAAAGACTTTTAGACATGACATTCTGAGTATCTTTCAGGAAGCCTGGATGTCCAGAAATGAGCTCCAGCTGAACTATATAGGACGATTTCCAGTGGTTTAGATAAAGCAAGCATTCCTTAGGAACTTGTGAAACTGATTTTCCATCCCCAAAAGGAGCCCTTCCAGATACTCACCCCTCACCATCCCCACCCCCTACAACTCCCCATGCCCTGGGGCTTTCTCTCCTACTCAGATGTCCTCTTGAGCTTTTTCTGTTAGGCTCTCTCTTTCCATAATCTCTACTTTTCTCTCCTGCTCTCCTGATTCCCTAGCCTGACCATGTCCAACCTGCTTTCCTTTCTCTGCTCTGGACTCTTCCAGATGCCTCTGAATATTTTCTTTCTAACCCACAATAAAGAGCTTGGAACAGTGACATCAGTAGTTTCTTTATTGAGCCCCCTTGTAGACATTGAGCCCACCATTTTTACAGAGGACCAACCAACATTATAAGTAAACCCAAACCAAGGAGAGTTTGGCACAAAAGAGAAATTATGTTGGAAATATCTGAGGAAAAGTACAAAGTAGGAAAAAAAAATCTAGAAAATGTCTATTTAACTTTAACCTTAATATCTTAATTTTCATATTGTATAGGGTCATTAAAAAAAGACTATACAGTAAGAGCTTAATAACAGTCCTTAATTATTTAAATAAATACTTAAAAAAAAACTTACCTACACAAAATAAGTGAACTATAGCCCAAAAATATCCATCTGGATCAAACTGTAACACAGGATTAAAATGGAAAGGAGAAGCTAAGTTATAGTCAAACAAAATATACAGCAATCAGGACCAGGTGAACATAGCAAGCTCCAGAGCAACCTTCCCAGGGTATAGAATCAGTTCATTTCCCCAAACATCTTCCTGGTTCTCCAGCATCTCCTCTGCCTCACCCCCCATGTGTTCAAATGTAAATTTATGACATCCAATGACCACTATGACTGTTGTGGTAAAGAATGGGACCACTCTCTAGATGGAGACATGCCACTGTTTCCTCTCTGAAGAGGTAATCTGGTTGGGTGGGTCCTACACCTGTCAGGGAACTACCCACAGAAATGCAGGACCTCCTGAGGAAGGCTGGTTCACCTTAAAACATGCAGTGGAATAATTATCCTTTTAATGAGATACTGTATTTTACTTACCAGAATTCTCATTCTCAGCACTGTCCCTACTGGCTGCAATGGGATTCAGCTGTGTCTCCCTTCCTAACTCAGAAAGATGATGTGGAGGTTTGAATGTAACTGGCCCCCATAAGCTCATAGGGAGCAGCACTATTAGGAGGTGTTACCTTGTTGGAGGAAGTGTGTCACTGTGGGGGCGGGCTTTGAGGTGTCCTATGCTCAAGCTACTCCCAGTGTTGGAGACCATTTCCTGTTGCCTGTTGTAGGACTCTCAGCGCATGCTGCCATGTCCCACCATGATGATAATGGACTGAACCTCTGAACTGTAAACTAGTCACCCCAATTAAATGTTTTCCTTTATGAGTTGCTGTGGTCATGGTGTCTCTTCACAGCAATAGAAACCTAAGAAAGATGCATTTCCTTCTTCTTTTTTCTCTTTCTTCTAGAAGTTGTCCATCCTGACACTTTGGGTTTCCTAATTTTCTTTAATGCTCTGCTCCTCCTCAACCATGGCAGCTGTCTGCCACCCTGTGGCTGACCTCTGCACCAGCAGTGTGGAGGCACCACCACCTGCTTCTCTCCAGCATTCTCTTCAGCTGCTGAGATGCACAGCTTATCCATTTGTGGTGGTGGTCTTTCAAACGCTAATAAAATTCCCCTCCAGTTTCTGTTTCAGTTCATTCTTTATATCTTTATTAATAAGAATAAAAAACCCTGATTTCAACAGACTTAGATTTCCTAGGGAAGGCCTTATCCCTCTCCGTGGAGATGGGAGGGGAGGGGAGGAGAGTGGGGGGAAGCATGGGGAGGAGAGGAGGGAGGGGGGACTGGGATTGAAATGTAAAAAATAAATTAACAAAAACAAACCATTAAAAAAAAAAAAAAAAGAAACCCAGATTTCCCGTGTATCATCTGTGACCGCCAAGGGACTCCCCAAAGCCCCAGTGATACCGCAAGCACATCTTCAGTTATACCGACAGCCTCCCATTCTGACGAACAAGGACATGGTACATTTTCCCAAGCATGAATGCTTCCCCTTCAACTCAGCCAAGGAGACTCCCTCCTTCCTCTGTATTTCTTTACTAATTTACTCTGGCAATGCTGGGGAATAGAACCCAGGGCATTCCCAGATAAACCCCAGAATAACCATGCCTCACCCCAGGTCACCCCTGCTTTCTCTCCTATTAACACCCTGCTCTTCTGTATTTAAGTCTGGTCAGGAGAGGCCTGTTTCAGTGTCACAAAGCTCTGGAAAAATTCTAAAATACACACTTATTAGCTGATCTGGACCACACCAACTCTTTAATTATAAAATAGAGATTTAAAAAATCCCCACTCTTTCAAAATTGTTGTTGAGATTTTTTTCTTTTTGGTGTGCATGTGTATACGTGCACATGTACATATGTGCCTATAGGTGCACATGGGAAGCCAGAGACAGACAGACAGACAGCAGGTGTATTCCTCCACTGCTTCCTGAACTTATTTTTGTTATGTTTTGTATGTGGGTACTTATGACTGCACCTGTATGTGGAGGCCCAACTTATTTTTGAGACAGGGTCTTGAATTAAACCTGAAGTTCGTTGAGTAGAAGTCCCTGAGATTCTCCCTGCACTGGGATTATGGGCTTGTGCCACCATGCCCAGCTTTAAAACAAAACAACAACAAAAAGAAAAAACCAAACAAGCAAACTTGGGCACTGGAAATCCAAACTCTGGCCAAGTACTTAACCAATGATCCATTTCCCTAGTCTGTGTTATGGACTCTAAAATAAAGCATAAAATAGCACATAAATCACTGGCACAGAGCCCGCCATACGGCAAGACCCCTAGCTGTGAGCTACAGTCAGGTGCTTTCCAGCTTGGCCTCCCGTGTGTGTTACAATGATCTGTTGCCTAGGCCTGCTCCCTCTCCCTTGTTCTACATGGCCTTCAATATCTGCTGCAATATCTGACTGTATTCTTGTATCCAAGCACAGTGCCTGACATTTGGTAGAATACCCAGGGAGAAAGAAAAAAAAGGTAAGTAAGAAAGAAAAATCTAGCAATGAGATGATGAGATGGGCCCCTAAATCCTCATCAGTTGGGCACAGAATGCCAGTGAAAAACACCCTGCAGAAGAAGCTGTCTTAGGATGAGAAGGAAAATCAGCTTTGATTGAGTGCCCAAAGCTGGGCTGATATTAGGTTTGGGACCATAGGTTCCTGAGGCAGGTCAGACAGCAGGCCTCCAGAAGCCACTGTTTGAGGCCTGGAGAAATGATAGGCTGGGCCACAACACCGCCAGTTTGATAGCTTTTTGAACATCTTTGCTAGGCCAGGATATTGTGGTTCTACAAGAAAGCCATGGAAACAAGAGTGTTTGACAGTACCTTTTCACTGGACGTACCTGCGCATCCTGAAAGGGAAGGCACAATGCAGCAGCCACGAGGAAGAGGGCACTGTGGACAGGCAGACAAAACGGACAGCTTCATCTTTCCACATCAAAACACGTCCCAGAGAGTGTGGCATGGATGAACACACACACACACACACACACACACACACACACAGAGGAATCTGCAAGTGGCCAAGAGACTGTATGACCACCCCTGCCCTGACCATCCTTCTAGTCCTACTACCTACATCTCAGTCATGTGCTCTGCTGACAAGCAGGTATTTCCTTCTCTGTGGCTCAGCTAGCTTGTTCCTAAACCCAGGATTTACAGAGTACCTGAAAACTAGAGTGTTCCTGTTCACTATCAATCCCCCCAGATATGAAAGAGGCAAGCTGGGAGATCAGATCACAACCATGTCAATCACTAGATTAATTCAGCATGGAAAGTACATTATGTCCCTGGCCTTGTTCACCACCACCTTGTCTAAACAACTGATCTCAATGTCATCGCTAATAACAGGGCGTATCTGTCATGTGCTTCTTGGTAAGACACACTCAGGACACAGAACGGAGCCTCTGGTATCTCTTTCTTATGTGCTTTGAATTGAGTCATGAGGAAATAATACAACAAACCCAAACAACAGGTCCAGACTTTCACAAACATGAGACCAGGCTGGCTGAGGAGGTAAAGGCATTTGTCACCAAGCCTGATGACTTGAGTTAGAAGAAAAGAACTAAACCTAGTAAGTTGTTCTTTGACCTCCACACATCACATATGACAGGGCACAAGCACATGTGCACACAACACACACACACACACACACATCACATCATAATAAATAATTATAGTTTTTAAAACTTAATAGAAAAGCAAGTTAAAAAAAAAAAAGAGATACAGAGAAGGTTGAAGAACTGACCAAGATTAAAGGATAAGAATGACACATACCATTCTGGTGGGAAAATTGTTATAAAAGATAAAATGGTAATTTAAACATGGACTCAGTGTCAGACGAGAGCATCTTATCGATGCCAGTCTTCTAATGTAACTGGTTAGGGCAGGGGTGGCTGACACTAGAGTATTTAAGAACAGGGTTATGGTCTTTGCAACTTATTCTCAAGTGGATTAGAAAAATATGAGTAATGAAATATATATTCTTACATACACTGTTATATTTATACACATGGGCATATATATATATACATATATATGCATATACATATGCATACATATATAAAATGAGAATGGAGAAAGAGAAAAAATAAAAAAGGTAGAAATAGGTAAATGTAGGGATTTACTGTAAGCTTTTTGCTTAATCTTTTTTAAAAAATACTTTTTAAAAATTGTTTTTATTTTATGTACAACTCCATTGGTATCCTGCCTTCAGCATGGGGCTTCTTAGTCATTGCTGAGGGAGGGGCAGTCCAAGCCACAGGACACTGTTAGAACGAGGACATGAAGGTACAAAGACTTGGGACATACTCTGCTAAGGACCTGAGGCATGGAATTTTTAATCTCATTTATGATCACAGCCCTGGACCACAATTCAGACCCTATCATAGAAAATCATAGAGACCCAATGTGCTACCCAGGTTAATGTTAACTTTATCTGAAAGGAGGGAACCTCACCCCAGTTGAGAATGTGAGAATGTCTCCATAAGATCCAGCTGTAAAGCTTTTTTATCTTTTTGAGACAGGGTTTCTCTGTGTAACAGCCCTGACTATCCTGGAACTCTATAAATCCACCTGCCTCTGTCTCCTGAGTGCTCCTGAGGCATTTGGTAAGGAGAGCCCAGCCCATTATGGGTACTGCCATCTTTGGGCCGGTGGTCTTGGATTCTATAAGAAAGCAGGCTGAGCAAGCCATGGGAAGCAAGCCAGTAAGTAGCACTCCTGATAGGCCCTGCATCAGCTCCTGCCTCCAGATTCCTGTCTGCTTAAGCTCCTGTCCTGACCTCCTTTGGATGAACTGCGATATGGAAGAGTAAGATGAATACACCATCTCCTCCTAACTTGCTTTCTGGTCACATGATGTTTTGTTGCAGCAACAGAAACCCAATAAGACACCCAATGATGCAAATTATTTTAAATGTAAGTGTATGCACACACAGACTTGTGTGTGAAGGGATGCACACACATGTGCACTCAGGAATGATCCACTCTGCTATTTTCGTTTGGTTCTCCATCACTTATTGCACAATTAATGAAGTTTTGTGTACTCAGTGTAGAAATATAATACGGGTTAGTTTTTCCTTTCAGAAGAAAATATTGCACCCTTTAATCCCAGCACTTGGTAGGTAGAGGAAGGTGGATCTCTGTGAGTTTGAGGCCAGCTTGGACTACCCAGAGAAACCCTGTCTCCAAAAAGGAAAATACTGCAAAATAGAGGTGAATAATTTAAAAAAAATTTAAAAAGCACAAATATATGACTGTTCATAATAAATTCTCCCTTCAACAGTTCACTAGCTGAGTTAAAATTAGGACGAGCCTTACATCCTCGGGTGTTTTAACTTACCTACAGACCTTTGTGGGCGATGTTTTCTGTATGAAAGTGAAAAAGCATAATTAATTAGCCTTAAAAACTTTAGTTTCTTTGAACAAAAACATTAAGATTAAAAATCAAATAAATTATTAAGTCAAATTTTTAGGAGGCTTAAGAGCTCACTATCAGAGGCTAGAGAGATGGCTTAACAGTTCAGAGCTCTGGCTGCTCTTCCAAAGGTCCTGAGTTCAATTCCCAGCACTTAAAAGTGGTGGCTCATAACTATAACTGTAGTCCTACAGGATCCAATGCCCTATTCTGGGGTACATGCATGCACACAAAACTGCCACATACATAAAATACATAAATAAATAAGTCTTCATTTCCTTTAAAAAGAGCTTGCTTCCATAGTGCTTCCTGCTGCTTGGACCAAAGAATGACTTGGGCTGCAGCTGAGTCCTCTGTCAAGCACTTTGACCACAGATACAGTGTTTGCTTATGAACAAGATGACACTGGTGCCAGTTTTTAAATCTTACACACCAATCCAAGGACATGAAGAGAAAGCAATGTGATCTACACAAGAGAAGAAACTAACCTCTATTTACTGATTTTAAAAAATTATTTACTACTTAAGTGTGTGTATGTGTGTGTATGTGTCTGCATGACTTTACATGTACTACACACATGCAGATACCCACAGAGGCCAGAAGAGGGCATCAGATCTCCTAAAACTGGAGTTACAAGGTTAAGACACCCAGTGTAAGTGTTGGGACCAGAACCCAGGTCTCTGCAAAGGTAGCAAATGGTCTAAACCCCTAAGTCACACCTCCCGTCCCATCCCTTATTTAATGATTCTGGGGAGGGGGTTGGCCTTGCTATGTTTCCCAGACTGCACTTGAACTCCTAAACTCAAATGATCCTCCTGCCTCAGCCTCCTGTGTAGCTGTTACAGGAATGCATCAAGACACACAGTTACACCTGTGTCTCCCTAAATACCTCTTCATTCATCCTGGTCTGACTCTTAGCAATGTTATACATTTTCTATTCTATAAAAATTAAACAGAAATGAGGATGGGGCAATTTATCTCATCCACAAAGAGAAGGGAAAAATAACAAGTTGGGAGAATATAAATCTGGCATTAAAATGCCTTGAAACAAAGAACTTCTAACCTGGACTCTTAGTCTTTTTAACAAATCAAGTAAATTAACCCTTGGCACAGAAGAATGGAGTTTTAGCAGAGTCGTACAGATTTTTTCTGTTCAATGATGAAGTGGACAGGAAGAATGGCAGCTTAATTCTGGATATTTCAGGATCATGTTACTATCTGGGACAAACTATAATTTTTGACACTTATTCAGATAGTGTGTTGCTTAGAAGCAAAGGGCTGAAGCCAGGCACAGTGACACACACCTGTCACCCCAGCACTCCAGAGTCCAAAGCAGGAGAATAATAGGTTCAAGACCAATGTTGGCTACAAAGTAAGTCCCAAGCTAGCCAGTTCCAGTGCAGTCTGAGACCAAGACTGCAGTCTGCTCTCCGAGATATTAGTAAGTAATCAAGCTTTCGTTCTTTTAGCAAGCAGAACCTATTCAAGTAGAAAGCTACGACTTGTATCTTTGGGATCTTCTGAACATGGGAAGCATGGGCAAGCATGGGCAAGCATGGGCAAGTGGGCAGAGTGCCTGGGCTTATAAGACCTGCATCTTTGACCCTGTTATTGTAAACTGTGCTGTCTTTCAAGCCATATTAGAAGCTAAATATAGTGGAAACCTTATAAATCTTGCTGAAAGTGAGCATAGAGGGCAGGGGTTGTGGGGCCAGTTTACCTTTGCTATGAATAACATGTCTACCCAGCAGCCCTACAGGGCTTATGACACAGAACAATGCAGCTACCCAGTCCCTAAGAGTTCAGCCTCTCAGATGGGTAGTCTGTTTTAAGTAATTGTTTTCATCTTATCTATTCTGGGTTTTGTTTTGTTTTGTTCATGTATACCAGGCAGGCCTTGAACTCATTCACCTTCCAGAGCTGAGGTTCAGGAGGGCACCACCACACACCCCTATTTTGTTTTCATGAGACACTCTGTATCTCAGGCTGGCCTGGAACCTACCATGTAGCTCAGGTTGGCCTTGAATTCAAAATAATTCCCCTGCCTCAGCCTCCTGCGACCCGGGATTACAGGTATAATCTAGCATGCCTAGACCTTTTAAGATTTCAAACCCTTTCAGATGGACTAAAGGAGTGAGAAGCAGAGTGAAAGCATGATACAAGCTCATTACACAGCTCCGCCCCCAGGGATCTGGACACGACTGGGGCATTCTCATTCAGGGTTTGCTCCAGAATAAGCGCTTGCAATTATATCTCAAGGTCTGGGGTTGCAACTCCCCAGTGTGGTAGCTGAGTGTGGTAGCACAGGCCTATATCCCCAGTCCGGGAGGACTACAAGGTCAAGGCTAGTCAGAACTACACGGTGAGAAAGAACCCATTTAAAAGGAAACAGTCACATGACAACAGTTACAATCAGGGCTAAAATCACTCTGGACTATCTCATTTCCTGCAAGCATCACTTAGTATGTACTGGGCTTTCCCTGTATTGTCTGGTATAATTATGAGTCAACAGCGAAGACACGATGTAAAGCAGGGAAGAGGTTGTCCAGGGTCTTGGGAGTTTGGGCTCAGCATTCTGGTTCCACACCTGACCCTTTAATACCTTGCCTGCCAGTCCTTCACTGACAGCCTCTCTGACCTTAAGCCACCAGCCTCCAGTTGCTTCCTCTGCCTACCTGAAGTGTACTTTCTCCTCCGGTCCAACTAGCAACCCCCACCCACCCCATGAAGCTCAACTCAAATCTAGCCCTTAGAAAGACTTCCCTGCAGTCTCTGGTCCCCTGCATCCAGCTGCAGCCCACATATGATCCTATGGGCATCCTGGCCCACATGTCAACATCAGATATTCCATACTCAATGCTAAGCTCCATAAGGGTCATAGGTGTACTTTTCTCATCTCAACTTTAGGCCTGGTAGAATGTTTGCTATTTAGTATAAACAACATACACAGTAAAACAAACCACCAGTGACAGTAATCTAACTCATACCAGGCAGTGAGGATAATCCCACAGCTACCATTACCTTATAGCCAGACTCCTTGTGGGATGGGGGGGAGGGGGGAATGACAGAGAAAGAGCACATAGAACTAACTGTGTGTGGTGAAAAAATGACCTGTAGACTACATCAAGTTAACTCATAATTTGGGAAAGATATCACAGGGTGTCAATTTTACTCTCTAGAATTTATACATTTATACATAATGGTAAAGTTTATATATGGGTAAAAAGCCAGACTTTCTCATAACTTTTGACATTTATTATTAGTGTGGTGGGGGGGGATAAGGGGTGCATGTCACCAGGTCTAAGGACAGCTTATGGTAGTCAGACACTCCTCTTCTGCCACCACGTGGGTTCCAGGAATCACACTCGGTGTGAGCCACCTCACTAGCCCTCACTGTAACATCTGGCAGAGCGTGAGGGAGGGAGCAACTGTGTTCTTCACGGGAAGGACATACCCCAAATCAAGGAGGTGGCAGAGGCAGAATTTCAGGTTCCAGGGTAATCTGAGCTACAGACCAAGACCTTGTCTCAAAGGTACCAGAGGTGTTGTACAGACCTGGAGTCCTAGAACTATGGAGGCAGAAGCAAGAATATCTGTGGTCCAAGCCCAGCATTGGTCTACATAGTGAGTTTCAGACTAGCCAGGGCTATAAAATGAGGCCCTGAATTTAAAAAAAAAAAAAAATCAACACAACACAAACAGAAACCCAGAAATCTTCATCTCAGGGAAGATTTTAACAATAAACTGGGTGGGGGGAAGCTACATGTGAGCAAACAGGAACTCGCCAAACATGCTTCGTCCAATAAGAAACAACAATAGCAGTAGGATATCTGAGATTTGTTAAATGAAAATGTCTGTAAAAAATGCAGGGTTACGCAGGAGTAGACGCCAGGAAATAATCAACTTGAGGGCTGAAATCAACAAAATACAAACCAGGAAAACAATACAAAAAATCAATGCAACAAAGAGTTGGTTTTTTGAGAAAATCAACAAGATAGACAAACCTTTATCCAAATTAACGAAAAAGCAGAGACAGAACATGCAAATTAACAAAATCAGAAACGAAATGGGGAACATAACAACAGACACAGAGGAAATCCAGACAATTTTCAGGTCATACTTTGAAAATCTGTATTCCACAAAAATTGAAAATTCAAAGGAAATGGACAAGTTTCTGGATAACTATCACTTACCAAAATTAAATCAAGAACAGACAAACAACTTAAATAGACCTATAACCCGAAATGAAATAGAAGCAGTCATCGAAAGCCTTCCAACGAAAAAAAGTCCAGGGCCAGATGGATTCAGTGCAGAATTCTACCAGACATTCAAGGAAGAACTAATACCACTACTCCTCAAACTGTTCCACAAGATAGAAACAGAAGGTTTATTGCCAAACTCTTTTTATGAGGCCACAATAACTTTGGTACCCAAACCTCACAAAGACACAACTAAGAAAGAAAACTACAAACCAATATCCCTGATGAACATCGATGCAAAAATACTCAATAAAATACTGGCAAACCGAATTCAAGAATACATCAGAGAAATCATCCACCATGATCAAGTAGGCTTCATACCCGGATTGCAGGGATGGTTTAACATACGAAAATCTATCAACGTGATCCACCATATAAACAAACAGAAAAAGAAAAACCATAGGATTATCTCCCTAGATGCGGAAAAAGCCTTTGACAAAATTCATCACCCTTTCTTGATAAAGGTATTAGAGAGGTCAGGGATAACAGGAACATATCTAAACATAATAAGAGCAATATACAGCAAACCAACTGCCAACATCAAACTGAATGGAGAGAAACTTAAGCCAATTCCTCTAAAATCAGGAACAAGACAAGGCTGTCCTCTCTCTCCATATCTCTTCAATATCGTACTAGAAGTTCTAGCTAATGCTATAAGACAACAAAAGGAGATCAAGGGCATCCAAATTGGAAAGGAAGAAGTCAAACTGTCTCTATTTGCAGATGATATGATAGTTTACATAAGCGACCCAATAAACTCTACCAGGGAACTCCTACAGCTGATAAACACCTTCAGCAAACTAGCAGGATACAAGATAAACTCAAAAAAATCAGTAGCCCTACTTTTTTCAGAAGACAAAGAGACAGAGAAAGAAATCAGAGAAACATCACCCTTTACAATAGCCACAAGCAACATAAAGTATCTTGGTGTAACACTTACCAAACAAGTAAAAGACCTATATAATAAGAACTTTGTGACTCTAAAGAAAGAAATTAAAGAAGATACCAGAAAATGGAAAGATCTCCCATGCTCTTGGTTAGGTAGGATAAACATAGTAAAAATGGCAATCTTACCAAAAGCAATCTACAGATTCAATGCAATCCCCATTAAAATCCCACCACAATTCTTCACCAACCTTGAAAGGATAATAATCAACTTTATATGGAAAAACAAAAGACCCAGGATAGCCAAAACAACCCTATACAATAAAAGAACTTCAGGAGGCAATACCATCCCTGACTTTAAGCTCTACTACAGAGCTATAGTTCTGAAAACAGCCTGGTATTGGCATAAAAATAGACAGGTAGACCAATGGAATCGAATTGAAAATCCTGATATTAATCCACGCACCTATGAACGCCTGATTTTCGACAAAACAGCTAAAATTATACAATGGGGCAAAGACAGCATCTTCAACAAATGGTGCTGGCACAATTGGATGAGGGTGTGTAGAAGACTGCAGATAGACCCATGTCTGTCACCATGCACAAAACTCAAGTCCAAATGGATCAAAGACCTCAACTTCAATCCAGCCACATTGAACCTCTTAGAAGAGAAAGTAGGAGGTACCCTTGAACAAATTGGTATAGGAGACCACTTCTTGAACATAACTCCAGAGGCACAGACACTGAAAGAAACAATTAATAAATGGGACCTCTTCAAACTTAGAAGCTTCTGTAAGGCAAAGGACACAGTTGACAAGACCAAACGGCAGCCCACTAACTGGGAAAAAATTTTCACTAATCCTATATCTGACAAAGGGCTGATCTCCAAAATATACAAAGAACTCAAGAAACTAGTCAACAAAACACCAAATAACCCTATTAAAAAATGGGGTACAGAACTGAAGAAAGAATTCTCAATGGAGGAAATCAAAAAGGCTGAAAGACACTTAAGAAAATGCTCCACATCCTTAGCTATCAGGGAAATGCAAATCAAAACAACTTTGAGATACCATCTTACCCCTGCCAGAATGGCTAAAATTAGAAACACCAGTGATGACTTATGTTGGAGAGGATGTGGAGAAAGTGGAACACTCCTCCACTGCTGGTGGGAGTGCAAACTCATACAGCCATTTTGGAGATCAGTATGGCGGTTCCTCAGGAAAATGGGAATTAGGTTACCACAGGACCCGACAATTCCCCTCTTAGGCATATACCCAAAGGATTCACATCCATGCAACAAAGACATCTGTTCAACTATGTTCATAGCAGCACTATTTGTAATAGCAAGAACCTGGAAACAACCTAGATGCCCCTCAATTGAAGAATGGTTAATGAAGATGTGGCATATCTACACAATGGAATACTACTCTGCAGAAAAAAATAATGGTATCTTGAAATTCGCAGGCAAGTGGATGGCACTTGAAGAAACCATCCTGAATGAGGTAACCCAGTCACAAAAAGAGAAACACAGTATGTACTCACTCATATATGGATTTTAGAACTAGATCAAATGATCACCAGCCTATAATTCACATCACCAGAGGAAATAGGATACAAGTTGTATTCTAAGAGATTCATATAAAGTCCCTCACAGAACTGGGAAGGGACAAGTCCCCCAGAGCTCAGGTAAAGTGGGGGAGGACAGCGAATGGAGAGAGAAGTAGGAGAAAATGAGGGGGAGGAGAGGAAGGCATGTGCGACCAGGAGGATTGAGCCTGGTTAGGAATGGAAAATAGGAAAGAGAGAGAGAGAGACAGAGACAGAGACAGAGAGAGAGAACATAAAAGAGGGAGCCAATATTGGTTTGAAGATAAAATTGAACACAAAGAAAGGTCTAGAGAACTACAAGACTGCTCCCAACTAACAATCTGAGCTTTCGTGGAAAGGCTATCATAAATGCCCTTCCTGGAGAGTGAGATCAACAACTAACTTCTCCATGGAGCCCTCAACTAATGCCTGTTGAAAATAGGAGCAAACACCCATACATAAACACTGAGTCGAACTAGAACCCAGAAGCAGATCGAGAGGACAAGACCATGCGGTAGAAGTACATAGAGACAGCTTACCTGAACAAGGAGGAGCTAAGGGCCACTAGACTGATAGCTGGGAAGCCAGCAGGGGACTGACTCGGACCCCCCTGAATATGGGTCTCAGCCAGAAGGTCTGAACAGTCTAAGAGACCTCAGACAGTGGAGCCAGGATGTATCCCCTGGTGCACAGAAGGACTTTGCAAACATATCCCCCATGGAGGGATAACTGCCTTATTCTAGAGATAGGAGAGAAGCCCTAGTCCCTACTTCACAGGACCTGTCAGATCTACATGACCCCAACTGGATGGCATTCCCCTACATATGGTATTGTGGTGGGGGGTTGGGAGGGGAGGGTGTTTAGAGTGCATGTGAGAGGGCAGAGAGGGTAAAAGGGAAGGAAGGAGAGAGGGAGGGCTGGAGGGGAGCGAGGGAGGGAGGGAGAGGTAACTGGGATCGACATGTAAAATAATAAATTAAAAAAAAAAAAAAAGCTTTGACTCCAAAATTTAAGTTGAAGAATAAGTTACTGGGGAAAAGGATTTCTATTTTTGTTTCCAAAGATGTGGATTCCTTCCAGACTAATGTGGTTTGATCACACCAGACTACCTGAAACAGAGTACAAGCTGATCCTACATTCCAAACAGCTGGACAAAACAGCCCTACAGACTACAGCTACAGCTAGGATATCTGAATCTTCTTTGAATCCCCCAAGACAGCGCCCCTTACCAGCAGGAAGTAGTTTGGAAAGAACGACGCCCAAATTCCCAAATATTGTGTATAAATGTTTGTTTTCATTTAATTGGACTTTGTTATATAAAATTAAATAAAAAAATTATATTATATAAAAATGCAGGGTTTTCCTCGTTTTTTTTTTTTGTTGTTTTTTTTTTTTTTTGTTTTTTTGTTTTTTTTTTTTTTTTTTGCATTTTCTAAAGCTGTTTATATTTTGCAACTCTCACTGTGTAAAGATTTGGGTTTTGTTTGACATAGGGTCTCAAGCATGACCTTAAACTTCTCATCCACCTGAGAAGTGCTGGGATTATAAACACATGCCACCACACCCAGGGCTTCACACATGCTCAGTAAGGACACTACCAGCTGAGCTATGTCCCCAGCCAAAGGTTTTTAAGTGACTGAAATTTTCACCCGCTTGCTTCCCAGTTTACTCTGACAAGAATGGATGCTAGCTAGGTGTAGTAGCACATACCCAAGGTTTCAAGGCTATCCTCAGCCCCTTGCCGAGTTAGATTAGAAGCAGCCTGTGCTATATGACACCCTATCTCAGGGGGGAAGAAAGAGATGGTTTGTTGGTTTGTGTGTCTAATGAAATAGACTTGAAGATTCTAAATACTTTGTGAATGTTCATTAGCTACTGTTATTAATCATTTCAGCCAGAAGCCTGATCCTAATTTGCAAGTAAAGAAGGGTCTCCTGGTAGACAGAAAAACCCTGAGGTTACTCCCTCACTTACTTGCCCTCATCTGTAGAGTCTGCCTAACCAACAGGGAAGCAGAACTCTGTGGAAGTGCAGGCCTTCATTTCTAAACTCGTGGCTAAAAATGTAGGTGGTGTGAGTCAGGCCCCCAAAAGCTGAGCAGCTGAACTTGAATCTCAAAGAAGAAAGTAACTAACCAGAAGCCCTGGGGCTTACTCCTGGAGTTAAAAAGAGGTTCCTCATGTGGCTCTGACTGGGGCGGTGGGGGGCAGTCAAAAGAAGCCAGCTAGAAATGCAGAGAAAAGAATGCCCTGTCATCAAACACAACAACAACAACAACAACAACAACACACACACACACACACACACACACACACGAGAAGGGACTGGTAACTCCATTTTACAGTTCTATATTCTATATTTCTATAACTCTAGAGGTTGAGGTGGGAGTATCTGAAGCCAACTTATGTTACATAGCGAAAAGCTGTATCAGCAACAACAAAAAGATATCACATAAAGTTTCACCTTATTCTATGTATTCAAAGAAAGTCACACCAAAGTGCATCTGACTATAAGAGCTTCAATTCTAGGTCGTTAAAATGGAGTGCTGGTGGTGGGGGGAGACTTGTGGGAGAACTGAGGAGATAAGGATAACACAGTGATGTGTGGTAAAACGTCAGAGAGGTGTCCCCCTCTGAGCCCAAGGAGGAAAGCTGAAAGCGCAGAGATCTGGTCACTCCCTCACTCTGCTCTGGGACAGCCTCAGAAAAACTGAAACTGGTCCTACCTGGCTGTCTTGAGAACATGCACATTGAACTCATTCATTAGTCCTCAGCCAGCGACCCTGAGACAGCAACAAAGACCTGTGAGTGGCCACGGCAGGGGAGTGCAGAGGGAACAGGAATGTGTGGAAGACAGAGGCCCTTAAATTCTGACTCAGATGATCCCCAAGTGAGGGTCAGGTCTGGGGAAACGGCTGATGGCTTTGTACTTCAGATGCTTTGGGGCCTCTCAGAGGACAGAAGGCCAGAGGCTCTGCTGGGGCTCTAAGCTCAGGGGAGACAGCAAAGTTGGAGTGGACACAAGGGAGCTGGGGTCAGAGGTGTCTGTGGGCATGAGGACAGAAGGTCCTGACACACTGCCCTAGCAAGCCATGAAAAAGCAGGTGAAGACTGAGGAAGAGGCCAGGTTATGAGGGGAAAAGCCTGGGGCTCAAGAGAATCAGGTCCCGTATCTCATCATCTGGAAAGATGCTCCATGAGGCATCCATAACTGTAGCTCCACTCACTCAAGGTCTTGGGTGATAGTAATAGTGTCAGACAGGATCAGCACTGGAAAGAAAAGCCTATCTCCCCAGAGTGAGCAAAGGCCCAACACCCCGTATGAAACTCAGCTGTGGGCTCCCTGTGCTGTTGAAACTGGCTACGAGTAGGAATGCTCTCCCACAGAAAATTCCTCTTAGGGTCTGGTTCTTCCCTCGCCAGGAGTCCAGTTGTATGTCACATCATCAAGTGAGCTGGGTCCCCGGAGCCAGTGACCACTGCCAGGCAGTCTGACTAGAACTGATCAGAGAAAAGGACCCCATACATTTGGGCTGTGTGCTGGCTGATTTTATGTCAACAACCCAAGCTAGTCATCCGAAAAGAGAAAACATCAGTTGACAAAGGCCTCCAAAAGATCAGGCTGCAAGCAAGTCCATAAGGCATTTTCCTAATTAGTGACTGATGGGGAAAGGTCCAGTCCACTGTGTGTGGAACCATTCCTGGGCTGGAGGTTCTGGGTTCTATATGAAAGCAGGCTGAGCAAGCCAGGGAGGCAAGCCAATGAGCAGGACCACACCATGGTCTCTGCATCAGCTCCTACCTCCAGATTTCTGCCCTCACTAATTTTGAGATGAACTGTTAAATGTAATGTGAGTGAAATAAGCCTTCTCCTCCTCCAGCTGTTTTTGGCGTTTTATCACAGCCATATGTATGTCAGGCTATTGAGTGAAAAGCAGGTCTCTGACACTTAAAGGAAGGGCTGTGAAACTAGCATCTTGCTTGATCATTTACCTCTTTCCAGACACATTTCTGGTACACGCAGATGAGAACTTCAGCTACATTATGCAGAATGAAAAACACAGGAACAGCCTGAAAGCAAACAAAATAACAAGCATGAAAATACCTTCTCCCATCTTTCAGCTACTTGACTTTTGTTTAAAAACAGGATGTATGGGAGCATGCAATATTTAGTCTCTGGAGCAAAGACTTTTTTTGCTGAAGTGTTCTTCATTTTTCCTCCAAGGTTTTCTTATTTATTCTCTATGAGTACTTTCTCCATGTGCTTGTGTACCATGTGCATGCAATGCCGATGGAGGCCAGAAGAGGGCATCAGATTCACTGGAAGACACTACGTGGGTGCTAAGAACTGAACCTGGGTCCTGCCAGAGCAGCAAGTGCTCGTAACCATTGAGCTGTCTCTCTAGCCCTTGAAGTGTTAATTTTGGTGGGGTGTATGTCCAGGCTTCTCTCCTACAGGTTTTTCACCCACAGTCGTAAGCACCTCCTGTGTATCAGGCACCATGCCAGTTGCAGGGCACAAATCCCATGAGCATGGTGGACACACTATGGAGAGCCTGTCCCCAGCACACAGCAGCTCAGGAAAGTTTTGTCTCACATATTGAGGCAACAACCGTGAGGCAAAGCGAGCTAACTAGGAATGGCTTTTGAAACCCCAAAGCCCACCCACCCCAATGACACACTTCCTCCAACAAGGCCACACCTCTTAGTCCTTCCCAAACAGTTACACCAGATGGAGACGAATCATTCAAACATACAAGCCTATAGGGACCGTTCTCATTCAGACCACAGTCAAGAAAGTGGAACCAGCTTACTAACTCTTTAAGGCCCACCCTACTGACCATTTCCTTTAGCAAAAGATCCACTTTCTAAAGGTTCTAGGGCCTTCAAATATAGAAAAATGTCCCACAGAAAACACTGATCCTGCACACATGCATGGCCTTTGGTCAATCTACACAGGTATACATAACCCTAGACTAGCTTCTTTTTTTATTACTATTATTACATCTTAGTTATTTCTGTGCATATAGGGAGTAGGTGAGTGTGGGCACATGGTATGCATGTAGAAGTCAAGGGACAGCTTGGAGGCATCAATTCTCTTTTTCTACCAAGTGGATCGCAGGGATTGAACTTAGGTTCTCAGCCTTATCAAACACGCATGTTTACCTGCTGAGTCATCTCACTGGCTCCCTGGGTTAGCTTCTTAATTTCTGTAAAACAATGGCAGTCCTGTTTCTTCTCTTTGGGTGAGTTTTAAATATGCAGATACATCCTTAATGTATTATACAAAATAACTGCACTTAGGCAGGCCCTCTCTGCAGAAAGCAACCTTGAGATGCTTGTTTTTCAAGACTGTATCTTAACACTATAGCCCAAGCTAGCTCGTAATTCACTATGTGTCCCAGAATGACCTTAAATTCTTGGCAATCCTCCTGCCTCAGACTCCTAAATGTTAGAATTTACAGGTATGAGCCACTATACCTGGAAATTTGTTTATTTGTTTGTTCGTTTTATGGATACCACACTGTTTTCCACAGCAGCCATACTATTCATTTCTGGTTTTTGACAGTACCGCCAAAGCACATACATTTCAACACGTCCTTACCAGCACTTGTGGTCTGATCACAGTAACCCTGATGGAAATGAAGTGGTGTTACCAGTAGTTAATATCTGCATTTTCCTTTTTTACAAATTATACTTAACATTTGTGGATGTTTTCCCTGCATATATATCTGTGGACAAGTGTGTGCCTGGTCCCTGCAGAGAACAAATGTCTATGGAGGGCTCAGCTACACATGGGACTTCCCTCATGTCTCCTCTGCACAAAACTTGGGCACCATCACTGAAGAAAGAGTCAGAGGCCAGTGAAGACTGGATCAAGAGGGCATCTTCTGAACATGACAGGACCACTGCACTCATGACCCCACAGCAGCTGCAGCTGACTACACAAGATAAGACAGCCAACACTGCAGTGTGGAGGCAGAAGTGGCTCACCTGTAGCTAAGGTGCTAGTGAGAGCAGATGGCTTCTAGTAGGATATGGGCTCTGGGGGACTGACCACAACCTCATGAATAGCCAACACCCATGAGTACATGAGCAGCACTAATTAAATGACTTAGAAGGTCTTTTTTTTTTTTTTCATTTTACATGTATAGATATTTTGCCTACATGTGTGTCTATGTACCATGAGAAGGTCACAACAGGGCATCAGATCCCCCAGGAAGTAGCATTATAGCTAGCTATAAGACATCATGTGAATGCGGGAAATCACACCTATGAGCTCTGCAAGAGCAGCCAGTATGCTTAACAACTGAGCTAACTCTCCAACCCCTTGGTGAATTAAAAAAAAAAAAAAAAAAGTAAAATTAAATTTAAAAAGACATGAAGCTGAAGAGGCTTGGACTCTGGTTCTAGGAGGAGTTGGAGGAGTAAACATGGTCTAAATACTTTGTATACATTTATGAAACTCTTAAGGATTTAATAAAATTACTATTTTTTTAAAGAAAGAATTGGGTATAGAGCTTACAGGTAGAGTGCTTGCTTAGCATGTGCAAAGTCATGGGTTCAGTCTTCAGCACCAAAGAAAGAAGGGTGGGAAAGGGGGAGGAAGTGAAGAAGGAAGAGGCATGAGGCCCATCTCTACTGGGCTATGAAACATGCTAAGGCAGCCTCCATTCTATATGACACTTACATGATTAACCTTTGTGGGTACAAATTCCTTTGTGTGGCGACAAACAATGAAAGGGGATTCTATTCTGCTCAGTAAGGAACTTGCTCCCTATGGGTTTAATTAACCATGTTTTTCTCCAGTCTATTTCCATCGCCTGTCCACTTATGACATGCTGAGTGACAACTATGCTTACAGAAGCCAGGAACATTGACAAACAATTAGAAGGACCAAGTTCAAAGATATGGGCAAAACACAAAAACCAACCCAAGACCAGGTATGAAACATGCCTGTACTTGCAGCACTGGGGAGGTAGGGACGGTCAATCCTCCGCTACAGTGGAGTTCTATGCCAGCCCGGGCCACATGACACATTGCTACCAAAAAGGGGAAAGGAAGGAGGGAAGGAGGGAAGGAAAGAGAGAAAGAGGGAAAGAAGAAGGAGAAGGGAAGGAGAGGTGGAATCCAATCCAGTCCTATTGAGCTACCCGATCTGCATTTGTAGTCTCTCTAGCTGCTCACCTTGGTCTTACCTACTCAGGAAAATATGCAGTGTGCTCTAATCAGGTAGCCAACACCAGTCCACTATTTACATATTTAAAATCAAAATAAACATATGTCCTAATCCCTTGGCACTCAGGCTTTGAGGCAATTCTGTCTTGCTGAGACTTTTGGCCAGGATTTAGAATGAAAGTAATAATTGCTTATCAGAGTTACACTGTCCAAAGACTGCTTTCAGGGCATGAGAGCCACCATCACTGTAACCTCATCCATTGTAGAAAAGCTGACAGGCAGGCCTGAATCATTCTGTGCAAAGAGGACAGGAAGTCCAACATAAATCCATAAGTCATCAAGATTGGCAACAGGAATGCCTCACACATCTTCACAACACACACTCAGCAGCTGTTCCTCTGGACATGTGTCTCTCTTTGGCCACACCCCTTTAATTTCCTCAGGGTCAGAAACCATGTCATCTATGTCTTTAAGAACACAGTACATCTAAATGCCTACATGCTGAATAGCTATGAAATAACCCTCCCAGGGTTGGGGATATAGCTGGGTTGGTGGAATGCCCGCCTAGTAAGTACTACACTAGAATGTGAGTCAATGCTCTACTCCCCCAAGACCTGCTGTGAACCAAAAGTCAACTCAACTCCACAATGTACTTAGGGCTTACGGAGCATAAGATCCTGTGTCAACCCCAGGACAGCATAAGCCAGATACGTCACTGCATCTCTGCCATCCTAGACAGGAGAATCACAAGTTCAAAGTCATCCTCAGCTACAGTTTTAGGACAGCCTGGGTCAGATGAAATCACTCCTCAAAACAAATAACAATGACAACAAAGAACATGCAAATGCTCTCTTCTCTTCTAACCTCGACATGTCAGTCAACTTCAGTGTGATGTGGGAAACACACGAAAACTCCCTACATGGCCCAGCGAAGCTTGTTTGGCTCCCAGGTGCTGTACAACACAGAGCTTCAAGACTTTGTCAGATCAAGAAGGTCTTCCTGAAGCACAGCTAGTCAAGGGTCTTGTATATCAATACACCCATGATGTTAACTGCCCTTACCCCCAGTTCTTCAGATTCATTAACTGACAGTTTGGCACCAGAATAGTGAGGAATGCTTTCCATCCAACACAAACTGAGTTCCCGGTGTTTATCCACCTAGGAATGGCTATGCAGCAATGTAAAAACAAAGAACTGAAAAGATGTTTGGTTGAATTATGTCACTAAAAAACAATACCAAATGTCTCCTGCTCATTGTCCTCCAGCTCCCAAAGGACATAGGGGGTTGGGGTGCTTTTTCTAACATTTGAATTGAGCAGCGACCCCAATCTAAGTGAAGCCTGGGACTCGATAGAGTCATTAGGAACCAGTCTCTGGGGTGATATTTTGCTTGTGCTATAACAAATAAAGCTTGCCTGAAGATCAGAGTATGGCTAGTTAGCCATAGAGGACAGGGAGTGGTGGCCACACCTTTAATCCCAGAACTTGGAAGGTGGAGACAGAAGTAATATGGTTAGGCAGAGAGAGGAATATAGGGCAGGAAGACACAGAAGTTCTTGGCATTCAGTCTGAGGATTCCTAGGGACAGCACCAGTTTGAGGTTTCATGGAAACAGAATCTTGTCCCCTTTGTTCTGGGGATTCAGTAGAGGTAAGAACTAGTGGCTGGCTGCTCCATTTCTCTGATCTGTCAGAATTTACCCCTATATCTGACTAATTAGAATTTGTAACACAACTCTCCTTAGGAACTGTGAGGTGAGACTGAGGTTAGTGACACCAGAGAGAAGGGGGTGACACTGGGATAGTTATGTTGTATAAGTGAAAGACAAAGAGACAAACCGGATTTTCTGGGTATGTCACTCCAGTTCCCTTGCAGGCCTGAAGTGGGTGTCTATCTTATGACTTACTTTCATGGAGAGTGCTCTTCCCTGTTACTTAGACTAGAGTGAGCTTTCTAACAAACTAAACAGTTCCATGTGGCCAGGCTAGACTTTCTAACAAACTAAAACAGTTCTATGTGGCCAGGCTTTGTGGCACACACTTGTAATCACAGCTACCGCTCAATTGACTAAGGACAAAGAATTGTAAGTTAAAGCTAGAATGGGCTACAGAGGAAGACGGTTTTTTAAAAAAGAAAAGTCCAGGCTAGAGAGCTGGCTCAGTGGTTAAGAGCACTGATTCTTCTAGAGGTCCATGGTTCAATCCCCACATGGCACCTTACACTTGCCTGCAACTCCAGCTCCAGGGAATCTGACACCCCCACAGACACACATCAGGTAAAACAACAATATGCACATTAAAAATCATTTAATAATTTTAAAGCTTTAACTTTGAAGACTCCCCATGGAAGGCCTCACCCCTCCTGGGATGGAGAAAGGAAATGGGATGGAGGTTGGTGGGGGGAACAGGGGAGGACAGGAGGTTGTGGGAACTGGGAGTGACATATAAAACAAGCTTGTTTCAAATTTAAATTTAAAAAATTAGTTAAAACAAAATTTTAAAGCTTTTCTAAAAAACAAAAAGTCTATATGCACTAGTTCTTAAAGAGACAAATTTGAAAAAGACAAAATATAACAAACCATTAGAGCTGCCAATATTTGGGGACTAAAGGCAGGTTTTTACATCTGTTTCTTCCTCCATCAACGACTAGTATTTGCCTCATCCCTCACTTGTCCAGTGATTATCATTCACATAAAGGAGTGTTGCAGAGATGGCACATGCATGAGTTGAGTTCAGATTCCCAGAAGCTACCTAAAAGCTAGGTGTGAACATGCATACCTCTAACCTAAAAGCCAGTGTGAAGGTGCACATGTCTAACTTAAGAGCCAGGTATGAAAATGCACATCTGTAACCTAAGAGCCAGGTGTGACGATGCACATCTGTAAACTAAAAGCCAGGTGTGAAGGTGAACATCTGTAACCCCAGTGCTAGAGGGAGTGGCGATAAGCTGATCCCAGGGTCTCACTACCTAGCTAGTATAGTTGAATCTGTGAGATACCTTGAGGTGGGGTGGGGTAGTGAGAGGGAGGGAGTGTGTGTGTGTGTGTGTGTGTGTGTGTGTGTGTGTGTGTGTGTAGTGGAGTATGATAGAAGATTTTTTCACTGGTAAAATGGTCCAGGGGATGCTGAGTGCAGCTGGGAACACAAGTATGGCACAAAATGGACTAGTTCCTGGGGTACTGGTAAAGTTAGTTGTTCATTCTGTCTTCCTATTTTCTTATTCATCAGCCCAGCCCCTCCAGGACTGAGCTCCTCAAATGTGTGGTTTCTGAAAAACAGAGATGCCTCCCAATCCAGAACTCCACATCCCAGAGATAACATGAAGCATGTTTTCTGCTTTTGTTAATTGAAGGTAACTAGAAAATATGGGAGGGCCAGCTTGTCTCACAAGGTAGAGATGGGCAAAGAGAGAAGCATTAGCAACAATTGTGAAGTCTGACCCAGTTAGGCCTCACCTGAGCAGCTTTGACATGGAGGCCTCAGCACTGTGCCTGAATGCAATTATCCTTGGAAGCAGAGAGTTCAGACTAAGCCTTTCCCTGCTACTGAGGAGTTGGAACTGGGTGTTATAGGATATTCTTGTACACTGTGAAGATGTGTCTCTACTAAAGCACCTTCTTACTGGCTTAATAAAGAGTTGAATGACCAATGGCTAGGCAGGAAAAGATAGGTTTGCCTATTAAGTGTCCTCTCAGAAGGGCTGACATCTGCAGGCTTGGTCTCTGAGTAGCAGTACTAATTTAGCAAAGCCTGGAAACTTTAGGTAGCAAGACCTCTAGTAGGTTCTTGGGGCAGGCCTTTGAAAGTCATTCCTGGCCCTCTTTGTTCTATCTTGCTGTTTCCCAACTGCCATGGTGTGAACAGCTCAGCCACATCCTCCATTGTCATGGTGTTCAACCTTACCACAGGCCCAAAACCTAAGAGGCTGGGACATTCTGAAACAATGAGACAAAGTGTGTTTCCTTAAGTTGTTCCCTTGGGTATTTTGATCACAGCTCCCCTATTCTCTCATCTAGTTTTACCTGCAAGCCCAAATGGTGCCAGGTGCAACAAATTAGAACACAAAGGACAAAGGGGTTATGTGTCCTCGTCATGGCCGTTGCCATGTCTTCCCCCCTCCCCCACCACACACACACATTCTAATACTTACCAGTCTGGACAAAGCTCTGGACCCTGCATAGATTATACCCACGAACAGCACTGAAGCAGGAAGCCATGCCAAAAAATTAGATCTGAAAAGAGGGGAGAAATTATAATGCTTTGGCTACTTCATGTTTGAAAAGATCTAGCTGGATCTAGCTTCAACTCATTCCACCAAGGTTGTGTATACATCCTTGGGGGACCTGTTAAGTGAGATGTGCTCTTTACTCACTGAGACATCTACTTAGCATCCAGGAGCACCCCCAAAACTGAACATGGTACTGTTGCATGCTCAGGGAGAGGAAACAGCTGATTTTATTCAATGATGGTAATTTTCAAGTATACCAATAAATTTTTTAAAGACTGTTCACATAAAAAGTTTCAAACAGCTTCACAGAATCACAACATGGACAAAAATCTAGAAAAAAAGGTTTTTATAGAAACCTGGGGTCTTTAACAGGGTAGTATTCTGGCTTCTTCAAATGTTAATCTGGAATTCTGGAGTAGCCTTAGGATACACTTGTATGGCTCAGGTTGGTCATACTAGGATCAGTTTGTTTGTTTGCTTGTTTTCACTAGAGTCTAGAATCTTGTTTTCCCCCAAAATAAATAAATAATCTGGGAGTGGTGGCTCACACCTTTAACACTTGAGAGGTGGAGGAAGGTGGGTCTTTGTGAGTTTAAGGCCAGCCTGGTCTACACAACAAGTTCCAGGATAGCCAGGACTATATCATGAGGTCCTATCTCAAAAACAAAAACAAAAATAAGAGATGAGAATTGAACATATAATACACTTGCTTCCTCTCACTGGAGTTGTAAGTGAAGCCTCACTACTACTTGAGGGTCCCAGAGTCAGTGTCACATGAATAAACATAACTGAAACTATCTGAGCAATAGACAACATAATCACCCAAAGCATTCAACCACCACCAATGTGTCTGCAAACTCACAAGAAGTCTTCCCTATTACTGTGCAGGACAGGCAGTCAATCAAAGATGAGACCTCAACCTAGCATACCAATGTCCCAGGCTCCATGATGGCCTCTAAATCTTACTGACTGTATCAGTTGCAATGCTGACAGCAACCAACTTATAAAACTCTAGGACTCGCTGTGAACAGTGACCTCACAGTTTAATCAGGCACTATGTTAAATGTTTTCCATGCTTTAAAAAAATATGTATGTATGTATGTATGTATGTATGTATGTATGTATGTATATGTATATGTATATGTATATGTATATGTATAGACTTTTGTGTGTCGGCATATATGTGTAGAACCCACAGACGCCAGAAGAGGGCAGGAGATCTCCCAAGACTGGAGTTACAGAGAGCTGTGAGCTAACATTCGGGTACTGGGAATCTAATTGAGGTTTGGACCAGTAGCAGTGAACCTAACCACTGAGCCATCTTTCCAGCCCCATGCTACATTAAAAAAAAAAAAAAAAAAAAAAAAAAAAAAAAAATTCCACACAGTAGGGGCTAGGGAGATGGCTCAGTTAGCAAGGTACATGATATACAAACATGAGGATCTGGGTAACATCCCCAGTACCCATGTAAAATGTGGGTGTGGTGATACACCCCTGTAATCCCAGCAGTGGCGTGATAAAAGAATCTTTGGAGCTTAATAGTCAGCCTGGCTGAATCTGAGGGCTCCAGATTCAGTAAAAAACATGTCTCAAAAATTAAAAGTAGACAGCCAGGATTTCTGAATCTTCTTCGAATCCCCCATGACAGCGCCCCTTACCAGCAGGAAGTAGTTTGGAAAGAACAACGCCCAAATTCCCAAATATTGTCTATAAATGTTTGTTTTCATTTAAATGGACTTGGTTATATAAAATAAATAAAAAAATTAAAAGTAGACAGTGATTGAAGAAGGCACCCAAAGTCAATCTCTGGCCTGTGTACACATGTGCACATGAATATACACATGTATACACACAAATAAAAAAAATCCACACAACAATCTCATGATAAAAATATCTGACCTAACAATAGTTAAGATTGTTAACCAAACACTTTTTCAACTTTATGACAAAGGGAGAGCATTCCCAAATGCCCACTCTGCTTTCGACTTTCAATACAGTACTCAATCCATTACATAGTAAACCATAGGAAAGTTCTCCCCCTCTTACAGACACTGAAAGGTGTAGGGAGTACAGCTTAGAATAAGCACTGGATAAACCAGGACTGTCAATCACATGAACCTATTTTCTCCAACGGAAGGAAATAAATGATGCCTAGTCACCTGGAATGCCAGGGTAAAAAGTGGTCAATCAACCTGCTGATGTTTTGCTATTCTGTGATCCAGCCTCCTTGAATCCCCCAGTATCCTAAGTATTGTTCAGGCCCTAATCCTGAGCTTAGTCTCTCAGTGAACAGAGCACATCCCTATTAAAGAGACCCCATGCTCTTTGCACCCTCCACTAATAAAATCTATCCTTACACCTATCACAGATCCTTCTCTAGGCCCCAGCCCTGAGCTCTGTTTATCAGCAAATAGAAATCTTTCTTATTGTAAAAGCCACAGGTCACAGTTCTACTATGCTTAAATGTGTAAGGCTCAGGCCCTGGAGTGTACTTGGTTGTTTGACTCTTTGGGGTCCTGCCACCTAGCTCCCAAATAAATCACACATGGAGGCTTATTCTTTCTTATGAATGCATGGTCTTGGCTTGGCTTGTTTCCAGCCAGCTTTTCTTAAATTATCCCATTGACTTTATGCCTCTGGGCTTTTAGCTTTCTCTATTTCTGTTTCTTTCTTTACTTCTTACTCTGTGTCTGGTTGTGTGGCTGTCCCTTCTTTTCTCACTCCTTGTTTCCTTCTTTTTTTTTCTCCCATTTATTCTCTCTGCCTGCCAGTCCCACCTATCCTTTCTTCTGCCTTGCTATTGGCCATTCAGCTCTTTATTAGACCAATCAGGTGTTTTAGATACAGAGAAAGTAACACAGCTTCACAGAGATAAACAAATGCAACAAATCTTTGCATCATTAAACAAATGCTCCACAGCATAAACAAATGTTAACACATCTTGAAATAATATTCAACAACACTGGAGGCCTTGACCCAGAACCCACAAAGATGGCACTGTCAGCCAGGCAGTAGTGGAGCACACCTTTCATCCTAGCACTGAGGAGGCAGAGGCAGGTGGATCACTGTGAGTTCCAGGTCAGCCTGATCTACAGAGCAAGTGCTAGGACAGCCAGGGCTACACAAAGAAACCCCATCTTGAAAAACAAAAAAACAAACAAACAAAAAACAAGCAAACAAACAAAACAGGCACTGTCCCAAGTTCTCAGTCTTATCTCTTCCTGGTTCATTTTCCTGCCAGTGGCAGTACCTGCAAGAACTCCTGCTGGGTCAATGCAGACAAGCTTTCTCACCTGGGAAGTGAGTTGACATGAAAGAGCTCTGATGTTACAGCACAGACACCATGCACCCTGTTCCACCTTCTTCTATGCCTCCAGCCTGGCACCCAGACAGCCTGACAGTGGCTGCCACTATCAACTTCCTGTCATCCACTAAGGTCTAAGAGGCTCCTTCCTCTGGCATTTTTGCTCTGGTTCTCCTCTTCCACACCTCCTCTTCTTCCACCTGTCCCTGGTGCTGGGGCTTGAATTCTTCCCAGTCCACCTCTTTCTTTTTGTCCACGGTGTTAATGATAACTCGAGTCCTGGTAATCTGTCTCAATGTCTTGGATAGCCTGTCCTATTCACATTTCAGTAATATCCAACAGTGTAAGATGGGCTCTGTGCTAGATGATTTTCTAAGTGCTTTGAGCATTCAGGACAGGCTAGACAAACCTCCAATGTGCTCAAGGTTCAGTTTACGTATATAAAATGCTTTGTTTGCTTTTGTTTTTATTTTGAGACAGGGTCTCATGTAGCCTAGGTTAGCCTTGAACTTACTATTTAGCCAAGACTGGCTTTGAATTCCTGATCCTTCTACATCTATTTATCAAACATCAGGGTTATAGGTATTCACCACCATGCTTTGTTTGCATTTTCTACTTACAAAGCAATACAGAAATAGTGTTCTTGAGAACAACAGAGCCTTTCTTGGAGAGTTAGAGCTCTGGAAAATTCAATGTCCATTATGGTAGTTTGAATTAAGAATGGTACCCACAGCCTCATATAATATTTGAATGCTTATTTGAAAGGATTAGGAGGTATGGCTTTGTTGGGATAGATATGGCTTTTTTGGAAAAAGTATGTCACTGAGGGTGGGTTTTGAGGTTTCAAAAGCCCATGCCAGCTCCGGATGTGGATGTGAAACTTTTGATGCTTCTCCAGCACTATGTCTGCATGCATGCTGCCATGCTTATTGCCATGATGACAATGGACTAAACCTCTGATACTGTAAGCCAGCCCCAATTAAATGCTTTCTTTTATAAGAGTTACTGTGGTCATGGTGTCTCTTCACAGCAATAAAACACTGACTAAGACAGCCACAAATAGCTTTCTGGTTCTTGTCTCGAAAAATCAAAGAATAAAAGAAAGCCAGACAACCTACAGAATGGTAAAAGATCTTTAGCAACCCATCTGACAGAGGACTAATCTCTAAAATTTACAAAGAACTCAAGAAACTAGACATCAAAAGACCAATAACCCAATTTTAAAAACAGAGCTAAACAGAGAACTCTCAACAGAGGAAGAGAATTCTTAAATGGCCAATAAACACTGAAGGAAATGCTCAACATCCTTAGCCATCAGGGAAATGCAAATAAAACAACCCTGAGATACCATCTTACACCTGACAGAATGGCCAAGATTGATGATAGCTTATGCTGGAGAGGATGTGGAGAAAGAGGAACACTCCTCCATTGATGGTGGGAGTGCAAACTTGTACAGCCATTTTGGAGACTAGTATGGCTGTTTCTCAGAAAATTGGGAATCAGTCTAGCTCAAGATCCAGCAATACCACTTTGGGGCAAATATCCAGAGGGTGCACACTCACACCACAGGATATTTGCTCAACTATGTTCATAGCAACATTATTTGTAATAGCCAGAACCTGAAAACAAGCTAGATATCCCTCAACCAAGGAATAGATAAGGAAAATGTAGTACATTTTCACAATTCAGTACTACTTAGCAGTAAAAAACAATGAAATCTTGAAATGTGTAGGCAAATGGATGGAACTAGAAGAAACCACCCTTAGTGAGGTAACCCAGTCACAGAAAGACAAGTATATGTACTCACTCATAAGTGGATATTAGGCATAAAGTGAAGGACAAACAGCCTACAAGCCACAACCCCAGAAAAGCTAGGTAAAAAAGAAGTCTCTTAAGAGAGACATACGTGAATCCACCTAGGAAAGGGACAAAGCCAGATCTCCTGAGTAAATTGGGAGGAGGGGGGGAAATGAGAGAAGGGAAGAGGGAAGGGGAGTAGGGGGAAATGTATAGCTTGATAAAACAAGTAAAAAAAATTTTTAAGAAAAAAAAATAAATAAAAGGAAGCCAGCGAGTTGAGAATGAAGTTCAGTTCCCACTCACTCATCTGGCCTCAAAGGTACCTGCCATACACTCCCATAGACACACACACACACACACACACACACACACACACACACACTTTCTCATATCCCACCAGGTCCCACTGCTTCAGCCCCAAATAAACACACAGATGCTATATTAATTATAAAGCTGTTGGCCGATGGCTAGGGCTTCATATTGGCTAGCTCTGTCTTAATTATTAACCCATAACTACTAATCTATGTATTTCTACATGGCCTTATCTTACCGGAGAACATCTGGCACATCCTATCTTCCTGGTCTCTACATGGTATCCCCCCGGCAGGCTCTCTCTGCCTACCTTTCCCAGAATTCTCCTTGTCTCTTAGTCCTGCCTATCTTCCTGCCTCTATTGGATAGTGCTTATTTATCAACCAATAAGAAACATTTATGCAGGAGGACATCCCCCATCACACACACACACACACACACACACACACACACACACGTAAAAATTAAAATAAAAAATAGTGAAACTCATGAACCACAAAGGATCATTTAGACAGAAATTTATTATAGATTTGTGGGTAGGAGCTTAAGGAGTTCCGGAAGAAGAACAAGAGGGAGAAGGAGAGTGCTCCTGTATAACAGGAGGGGTCCCAGAAACAGGGTTCCTTTCAAGCTGCTAGTCTGGGGGGGGGTTAAAAGGGCTTACAGCAGAAACTAGAGTGGGGTCTTGGGGAAGCGTGAGAGTGAGCCATTAGTCCAGGTGGCCCAACCACGTAGGAATGTGGGAGCCTTCTCTCACTTTCAGTCACACAATCACTAAGACCTCTCATTAGATGTGCTTATCTAGAAGTGTGCTGGCTAATTTTAGGTTAACTTGACACAGGCTAGAGTCATCTGAGAGGAAGGAACCCCAGTTGACAAAATGGGGATGGCCCAGCCCATGGTGGACGGTGCCATGCCCAGTCTGGAGGTCCTGGGTTCTATAAGACAGCAGGCTGAGCAAGCAATGGGGAGCAAGTCAATAAGCAGCGATGCTCCACAAGCCTCTGCCTCCAGGTTCCTGCCCTGCTTGAGTTCCTGCCCTGACTTCCTTCAGTGATGAACTATGTGGAAACATAAGCTAACCTTTCCTCCCAACTTGCTTTTGCAAAGAAGCAGGGACCAAAACCCTCTCTGACATTCCCAGAACGGCTGCTTTGGGATGGGGGCCCCACCTGACCAGTTCCTATCTCCTGTTCTCTGTCCACTCACACAGATGGCACTGACTCTGGTCATATTTCTACTGAACAGCTGATAAGGTGAGAATCTGAAGTCACCTTTCAATCACATCTCTGCACTATGCCCACACACCCACAGTGTGGGAGACAAGGCTACAGACAGGTAAGCTGCAAGTGAAAGAGCTAACCAGAACATCTTCTCCATTAGCACAGCCCTGCCTGCAACAACAGATGTCTACATTCCCAACCAAAAGGCAGGTGACTAGAGAGGAGAGCATGCCATCCCCACCCTCATGGGCCAAGAGATACTATAAACTGTGGCCATTCCCCTAGGAAAAGGCTTTCCCACTTCTGATTTGTCATGCTATGCTTACAAAGATCAAAAGCAAGAGAACACAAACCCACAGCCAGCCATGTGCCAGAAGTCCAGGACTTAAGCCACAAGCAGAGCAGAGCGCTGATGAGAAAGAAGCCGGTGCTTAAGGCGTGTCAGCAGCTGGCTTGGCTGCAGCAACCCCAGACTTAGGAATGTAAGGTAAGTAAAGTCCCAGACCTCTGCACTTGAGTCCCTCTTAAAATAAACAAAGCAAACTCCTGCTGAGTTACAGACTCCAAGAAATGAGAGTATCTGTAACTGCTCATTGTGGAAGTGAGGGAAAGAAAACCCTAGGGAATGTCTTATGTGCCAATCCCTGCTCTGAAATACAAAGACAACTTTAACCAGATACAGAAAAGACTCCTGAGAAATGTGGCAGGGAGGCTGGGTGAGCCTTTTGCTCCAAACATCTGGGCCAGAACTCAGGCCCAGGACATTGTGGCTTATACTGACCTGCCATCTCACTTGAAGCTCATGAGACAGTGGTTGCTCCTGAGCCAAAAGGGGTGCAGGCATTTTTCTCCCAACTTCAGATGCCTTCAGAGGTTGTGTAACTGGCCTGACATGGATGAAGACATTTGAAGGGGGTGCCCCTCCCATTAGCTATCAGATTCCCCCAGGACACTAGAATTACCCAGAAGTCTCAAGCTGGAAAAACAGAATGCCTGGGCCAACCAGAGAAGAAACTTGTCTACCAGAAGGAGATGTACAGTCTATCAGATGACCTACAGAAGACACATGGATAGATCAATGGTGGGCAGGGCCACACATTGCCAGGACTGCTTTGGCATACATAACTGTCTCTGAAGTTAAACTGTCACCTCACTTTAGGATCCAGAAGAAAATTGTGGGGGTGAGGGGACATCAATGGACTTCTTTGTCCCTCCCCCCAGTATGATCAAGGTGAGTAGATCTTCTATTTCTACTTTTCACTATTAAGTTAGCTATTTTAATTGCTTTATTGAGGGCAGATGCTAAACACGGCTTATTGGAGCACAGGCTGTGGCCTAAATCTGGAACAGTTGGCTGTCGGGATTCCTTCACCTCATTCTAACATTAAGAAAAACACTGTAGACTTAGTGTGGTACACACCTATTGTTGGTAAACTGAGAACCACGCACATTCCAGAACCAGATGCTCACCCAGCCCACCTTCAGCCACTCAGTGCCAGAAGCCACTTCATCACTAGTGACCAAATGTGACATATTTCCACTGTTGCCATGAGTCTAGCGCCCTTTATAAAGCCTGCACCTTCACAGCACGCCCTCTCTTTCCCATCCTCTCTCAGAGGTGGCCTTTCACACCCAATAAATATCTTTTATGAGGTCTATCATGTGTTGTGATCTTTGCAGCATTCCTTAGCCCTCCAATCACCCAGAGGCAGAGGCAACAGATCTCTGTGAGTTGAAGGTCAGCCTGGTCTACACAAGTTCTAAGCTAGCTAGGGCTGCACAGCAAGTTCAGGGCCAGCCAGGACTACACAGTAAGACCCTGTCACAAAAACCAGAAAACAAAAGAAAGACACTGCAATTACAATCCAGGACATGCCCAATATGGGTTAGATCTGGAAGGTGTCCTCCCAGTCTCCAAATGTCACATATATTAACATTTCAACAATAATTGGATCCTGTTGCACATACTGTCTCATAATCTGCTTAATTTCATAATTTCCCATGGCAAAAAGCTACACCCAATTTACTTATGACTGATTTAATGACCTCTGACTTGCATTAATAATATTTAAACAATGCCAACTGGCAATGGTGGCACACACCTTCAATCCCATTGCTGGGGAGGCAGAGGCACGAGGATCTCTGTGAATTTTAGACCTATAGAGGACCTATGGTTGCACATTTAAGTCAGTCTTGCATTTTTTACTATCCTAATGCTATATGAGTATTTTTGAATATACTGTTTTCTCACATGTGTGATTTTATAATACTCAGGATAGATTCCCAGAAGTGCTGTTCAAAGATGTAGGCCCAGAAGTTTGACTGGTTACAAAATCACTCTGTAGAGGGGTTACCCTGACCCAGCCTCCTTTAAAGGCCTAACACTGACTCTAAGAGCCAAAAGCCTGAACACCAGAAATAGAGGCGGCTCCTTCTCCCACTTTGATTTCATCATCTGGCGGCTTTAATTTTTTTCTTTACCTCATTCATCCATAAAGGAAATAAAATGGAGTTAAAGTCTCTGGTGGCCCTGACAGGTTCTTGGGTTCCTCTGGGGACTGCTGAGCCAGTGCACACGTTCATGTGGACATAGGCATGCATACAGATGTTGTACATGTGGGTGGGGGAGCAACTCCTGGCTGGAAGGATTGCAAGTGCTATCACGCTGTAGGATCTCTTGCCAAGGGGTCTGGTTTAGGAACTGTACTGATCTGCCGTGCCCCTGAACTGACTGAGGAGCCCACATACTGCATCTCACTTGAACCCTACGTCTATTTCCCATTTGCTTGCCTCCTACCACCACTAAGAACTGTGGGGAGTTAAGGAAAGTCTATTGGCGTACATCATAAAACTGTTTACTTTGAGATGAAGCCTAATTAAATTAAATCACCTTTTTTTTTTTTTTTGTAAATCATTTGTTATGGGTGTTTGGAGGACTCCTCAAACAGAATTGACCAAAATCCTGTTTTCTGCTGACATCTAGTGGACCTTAAAAAAATAGCTTACAAACACAAAAGTAAGAGAACAGGTTCATAGGTTGACCACTGACTGACACTGGCATTGCCTAAAATCCTAACACCCTATCACTATAAAGTCAACCCTTGTTTTATAAGCAAAAGGACCTCAGCGTATTTTTTCCTATTTTGTGTGTGTATCTATGTGTACATGTTTGTGTGTGCATACATGTGTGCATGTGCGTGCCAGAGGTCAACCCCAGATATTTTCCTGCACCTTTATATTTTTGTTGCGGCAGGGTCTCTCACTAAAGCCAGACAGCACTGATTCTGCTAGGCTGGCTGACCAGTGAGTTCTACTCTGTCTCTGCCACCCTACCCCTGCCAGTATTAGGTTTACAGGTAAGCACTTCATTGTGTTTTTAGTTCACTAATTAGGGCGAAGGTAAGATTTAATAAGCCACTTTTCTAGATTAGATCAGCATCATATGCACAACATGAATTGTGACATAATAGAGTCAGGAATAATTAATGAAAATAATGGTTTGAAAGAGAGCAAGGAGAGTTATGTGGGAGAGTTTGGAGGGAGGAAAGAAAAGAGAGAAATGATATTATATTAAATATATTAAATTATAATCTCTAAAACTTAAGGAATTAACTTTTAAATAAAAAATAATTAAAAATTGAAAATGCCATGAGTTGTTTTCCATGCACACTCTCTGCTTTCTGCTTGTGAAACAAGGTGTGAGCTCCCAGCTATTACTGTGCCAGGCCTCTATGTAGCCATCATGGACCTTAGTCTTCTGGAACTGTAAACCCGAAATAAATCCTTCCTTCTATAGGTCACTTTGGTCCTGGTGATTTGTTGCAACAATAAAACATTAACTAATACATTGGTTCTATTCTTAACTGTTCTGTAAATAGAAAACAAATTAATCAAAACTCCCAAGACTATTTAAAGCTGCTCCAGTAAATTCTCTGTGAGGATCCTTAGGCGTAAAGCAAAGGCAAATTCATATGGTTGTAAGACAATAAATAATGACGAAAGATTGATACTTGGGTTCAAGCTTCAAACTGAAGATCAAAAAAAGCAAAGCAGGCAGTCACCAGCTCTTACTCTACCTCAGCTGAAAAGGCTGATTCAGTCTCCATGAGTCCTTACCAAGCCTCTGACTGCTGCCTCTCCTTAGTGTGGCTGGAGAATCCTGAGACTTCAGTGTCTTCCTATCTTCAATGTGACTGGAGAATGAATGCCTGATACTGACAACTCAAGACCCTGCTCCTACCTTTCATACTCTCTAGTGCTGGGATCAAAGGCATGTGATCCCAGGTGCTGAGATCATCTTTGTGTGAGTTGTTTCTCTTTAAGACTGGATCAATCTTGTATAGATTTGGGTGGCCTTGAACTCAGACCTGTCTACCTCTTAATCCTGAGTCCTAGGGTTAAAGGTGTGTACCACCACCTCCTAGCTTCTGGCTGCTGGGATTAAAGGAGTGTAACACCACTGCCTGATCTCTATAGTGTGAGGCTGGCTTTGCTTTCTGAATCCTCAGGCAAGCTTTAATAAATCAAAAATAATATATCACCACATATGGTATTGTAACTGTGTACCTCTAACAATTTCATATCATATTAAAGGTTTATCTCATTATAAAATCACTGAATCTCAAGGTTGGAAAAGAACTAAGAGACCAAACAACTCAAGCATACATTCAAGTTTCCGGTTACATTATAATACATATTGAAAGCAATCACGAGTCTGTTACAAAGAGGCTGTTATACCTTAAACTGCTGTTGAGCTCTACCCAGCCAAGTTTCCATGACACATGAAGCAAAAGTCCACCGATGAGTGTCTGCCACCTGGGAAGAACAAATGTCCAGAAGAGTTACCCAGGCCTACAGAGTTCAATGCCAGGACAGGCCTTTTAATGGCCGCTAGTACATACCTCCAACCCTTCTACACCTCTCTTCTCCCATTTTCCCAGCTATCCTCTCATTCCTCAGACATTTTCCCATCTCTATTCCTTTGAGTCCAGCTCTCCAGTAAGTGCTGATATTCTTACTCGCCTCTTCTCCTTCTAGACATTCCCTGAACCTCATCCATAGCCATAGACATGGATGACTTCCAGATCCCTGTTCTCAACTAGATACTTCTACCCTGAAAGTCCACAGACTCCCAATCAGGTTCCATGCAACATGCTATCTTAGACATGCCACAATGCTGGTCATCATCCTACTGCCTTTAATCAGCCAGCTGAGATGTCACCTCAACCCTTCTTCCTAGCCCTTCCTCATACTTCACGTCCCTCGTCTACTTGGCAAAATCTTCACAATTGTATTTATCATCATAACAGCATTCACATCCAAAGCCACTTCTTGTACCCATCCTCAGCGTCCTATAATGACTCCTGAGGGTTGTCCCCCAACATTCATTCTCTACCTTGTAGCAGATTTTTTTCTAAGCTGCTAATTAAATCATGTCACTTTCTTGTTTTAAAAATGGTTTATTCTTCCTCAGCTCTCAGCCCCTTCACAGTTACATACACCCTAGGGTCATGAAGCACCCTAGAGGAACAGAGCTCTTATCAATACAGTTAGGGACAGCTCTCTCCTCCACTGTACAAAGCACATCAAAATGCCAAACGAGCAGGGCATGGTAGGACATCCCTGAAATTCCAATACTTGGAAGACTGAATAATGGCTCTGTGGCTAAGAGTAATCCCTTCTTTCCAGAAGGCCCACGGTCATACCCCAGCACCAATGTTGTGCAACTCATGTCTGCCTGTAACTCCAGTCCCAGGAGACCCAACAGTCTCCTTAATCACTGCACCCACTTACAAAAAAATCACTGCACACACTTTTAAAAAAGTTCAAAGGTGTCTCCTGGAGACGAAAGAGAGGTGACAATTCCAAGGATTCTCTTGAGTAATGTTTCTTATCTTTATTCTGGGGCTCAAGTAATATTCAGCTTTCTAGTGGTACTACAAGTGCAGCGAATTCCCATTGATCCCTTTAAAGTGCACTGATAAAGGAGCCACTGTTTGTGAAGCCGCTAAAGTGTCTATAAGATCGGTGGTGGGTCCACGGCTCCCTCATCCCTCATGCAGCTAACCTCTTCCTGACGGTGTTTAGTGCTATCCCTTCTATTTTCCACTGACACCATTATCGTGGCCATGTCATATCCATGTCCAGGGGTCACATCTGACAGCAATCTGACCTCTTAGGACAATCTCAATGTTTAGTTTATCCACTTTTATATTCTAGACGACTCGTTCATACATTTTAAGAGCCTATTTTTTAGTCACAAATGACATGAGACACCTCACCTCAGAAATGGCTATGTGCTATGATATTATACTGAGATCACCTGGCCTCCAGAACAAAGTCCCTCATGTGTGACTCAAAGCCCTCTTGACTTGGGCCAGGCTCTCCCCAGGAGAAGTTCTATCTCCCTGCCTTGAGGATTCCCAAGGCACACAGCCTGCAACCTCCAAATGTGCTAGGCCATTTTCCACTTCTTGGAATTTGTGGGTACTACCCCATTATCCATGATAACCCTCCATTTCCTCATGCACTAGGAGACAACTGGTGAGTAGTAAGAACTACTGTTTCCCTGCCCCGCCAAGAACAGAACAACCAGTCCATGCCATGAGTCAGACTGATCTAGAGCAGAGGTCTGAACCTGGTCAGTTCTTCCCAGAGACGTAGTAGTTTCTCTGTGTACCCTGGTTCTACTGAAACTCACTCTGTAGACCAGCCCACAGAGCTCCATCTGCCTTTGCCTCTGCCTCTGCCTCTGCCTCCTGAGTGCTGGGATTAAAGGCCTGTGCCATCACCTCCAGGCTTGCATATGTGTGTGTGTGTGTGTGTGTGTGTGTGTGTGTGTGTGTGTGCACCAAAGGGGACCAACCAGAAGAAGGCATCAGGTTCCCTGGATCTGAAGCTACAAACAGTCTTAAGTTGCCTGATATGGTACTGGGAGCTAAATTCTAGTCCTTGAAAGCCAGCTTCTCTAGCCCTATTATTTATATCCAAAAAAAAAAAAAAAAAGTACTAAAATAGGATCCCAGGTACTGGGAAGGCTGAGGCAAGAAGATCACAAGTTCAAAGCCTGCCTGGACTACAGAGTGAGTTTAAAGCCAGCCTGAGTAACTTAGCAAAGCTTTGTCTTAAAAAGGAAATTTTAAGGGCTGGTGATACAGCTAGGTAGTAGAGAACATTTCTAGCTTGTGTGGATCCTAGGCCCAATCCCCTGTACCAAAAACAGCACACACCAAATTAATAAGAAAACTGCTACAATCTCAGTAAACATAAGTGGGTAAAAGGCACAAATAGAAAACTCACTGAAAACAAATAATAAACACAAGGAAACTATCTGACCTTATGAATATATTAAATTATGAACAAAAATGTTATTTGTTAATGGTAGTTGGAGAAAGGAAAAATATGAATCATAGTTTGGATGTGGTATTATAGAAATTTTCATATGTATGTAGGGTTAAAGGTAAACTGGGGTGGAGAGATTGCTCAGTGGTTAGGAGCACTAGCTATTTTCCTGGGGTTCAATTCCCAGAACCGACATGGCAGCTCTCAATGGGCTCTAACTCTAGGTCCAAGAGATCCGATGCCTTCTTCGAACTCTGAGGGGCAACAAGTATATACATAGTATATACACATACATATATTCATTCACATAAATCTTAAAAAAAAGAAATTGGTAAAATATTCTCAAAAATGATTTATTGCCAAGAATAGTGACCCACATCTTTAATATCAGCACTTGAGAGGCAGTGGCAGGCAAACTGTGTGAGTTTGTGCTAGCATGTTCTACATAGTGAGTTCTAGGACAGCAAGCCAGAACTAGGTAGAGAGACTCTGTCTCAAATAAATAATAAAGAAAAATAAAGCTAAAGAAGTTCTTTTATCAAGTTTCTTAGGTGGAAATATCCAAGAAGTCATTCCTAGTTTGATAGGCTCAAATACAAAAATGTCTGAGGTTTTATGCTTCCTAAGTGGGACAAGTCACTTCTTGTTAAGTCAGGGATTGGTATCTGAGTTGCTCTTATGAAGCGATCACAGAACTTTTGCACAGCTTAGTCTCCGGACATACCTAGCAAACCAGGACGTTTCCATATGGCTGAGAACTGCTTAGGTAATGGTTCCTTCAAACACCTCTAGATAAGAAGTTCTGGTATGTGGAAACTGACTTGCTAAAGGTGTCTTCTGTGTAACAATAAAGAGGCTTTTGCAGAGCACAAGGTCATCAGTCCATCAAAGGGTGATTCCCCTGTAGCAGCTTCTGCTGCTAATAAACCATTAAAGATGCTGGAGTGACCCAAGTACACAGGGTATCTACAAAGTCTACTAACAAATGGATAAACTATAGTGTCTCTAGCTGCGGAAGAGCTAGATAGAGTCAGGAAAGCCTCATTCCTCTCTCCTGAACCCCCAAACCACACCTGCTCAGAGTTCCATGTTTGCACCAGACACCCAAGTTCCTACCTAAGTGCTCAGGTTTTGACCATACTTAGGCCCAAAGCCAGCTTGTGGCAAACAGATCTCACCTACAATCTATAAAACTTTCCTGCCTTGGCTCGGGTGCACAACTTCTCTGGCTTCATTCTCTAAGGCCAATGAACCTGACCTGGAATTGCTTTGCTCAATATACCCGTGTTATACTTCAATTTGGCTTGATCTGGCTTATTTTGGGGGAGGAGGGCATAAAACCTATTACTACGTAGTTCCTAAAACTGTTCCAACGAACACTTTAAGACATTATTTGGACATTTCCTACAAATGCATATGAAGGTAGTTAAAGATATTTGTCCTGGGAGCTAGAGAGATGGCTTAGTGGTAAAGGGCACATGCTGCTCTTGCAGAGAACTAGAATTCAATTCCCAGCATCATGTCAGGTGGCTTACAACCACCTGTAACTCCAGCTACAATGCCCTCTTCTGGCCTCCGTGGGCACTTCATTCATTGTCATATACACATATATACACACACATACACATTTTAAAAAATGAGATCTGTGGGGAAAAAAGAGGTACTCACCCTTGGAATAATGTAGGGTAGGTAAATTTCAGGACAGACAGAACATACTGAAAAACAAATACCAGATTAATGGACATTTTGAATGAAAGAGAATTGAAAAAGCATATAAAAATATTCCTATTGAAGAAATCTGAGTATTCTTTGTAAAGGCTTTTATCCCCAACACCCCCCCCCCAAGTCACAAATGCACAAAAAGAATGGCATTCCAAGTTATACTGAAGAGACCAGCTGGGGTACATTTATATTTTTTGTTTTATTATTGTTTGTTTTTCTTGAAACAGGATCTTGTCTGTAGCCCAGCCTGGCCTAGAACTTGCTATGTAACCCAGGATCCACGTAAACCTTTGGCCTTGGCCTCCTAAGTACTGGAATTACAGGTAAATGCTACCATATACTGATTTAATTTGTTGTGTATAATTTGTTGATATAATGTATGTATGTGTGCATGTTCATATGTGTGATTGTGGGCACAGGCATAGCACATGTGTGGAGGTCAGAGGACAACCTCAGAGTGTTATTCTGCCTTCCACCTCATGTAGATAGGTCTCTTACTATTCACCTTGGCATATGCCAGGCTAACTGATCATGAACTACTTCCCTATGCTGCTTCTCGCTAAAGGAGTATAGTCACTCCTTTATAACAGGTTTTTTAGGTGGGATCTAGGAACCTTACCCGACCATCTCTCCAGCCTTTCTATTAAGTCTTTTAATCAGATTTCTAGACCTTCATAATTGAGGAATTGTATTTTGTCTTTGGAGATACCTTTTTTTTTTTTTATTATGAGCACTTTAAATTTACTTATTGTCTAAAGTCATTAAATACTTCAGGAAAGGATTCTGTTAATTCTCCACAAGACCTTTAAAAAACAAAAACAAACAAACAAACAAAAAGCAAACACAGCTAAGCAAGGCACACACCTTCAATTCTGGTGCTCATAAGGCAGAGGCATGTGGATCTCTGTAAAGTCGAGGCCAGCCTGGGCTTCCAGGCCAGCTGAAGATACATAGTGAGACCCTGTCTCAAAAGAAAGAGGAGGGTTAGGAAAAGGAAATGAGGAGAGAGAAAGGGAGGGAAAGAGGGAGGGAGGGGGGAGAAAGAAAAGAAGAACGGGTAGAATTAAATAAACAAAACAGTATATTGAGGAAGTTCACAGAAGTATCCTTCCAGCCTACCCAAAAATCCCTGAATAAACTCCTGAATGTTAGTATTATGGGTCAGTTCCTATGAATCGTTTCCACTTCCATCATTCAGTGTGTCCCAGCCTGCCTTTCCTAAAGCTTCTATTCTGAACGGGAGAAAGGATGAAGTGAGACCTGTGTATGTCCTGGAGCACCCACAATCTTAGTTATGATAGCAAATATTTACTCCATGTACTGCGTGCTGCAAACTAAGGGAGCTGCAAGATGCTGAAGCTCAGGTATGGGGGTTGGGCCAATGGCAGAGCATGTGTCTTAACATATGTGAAGCCCTGGGTTCCATCCCTAGTACCACAAAATAAACAAAATGTTGGAGCTCTAGCCTAACTTCTGTTCAAGAGGCAGAGGCAGAAGGATCTCTGAGTTTGAGGTCAGCCTGGTCTACATAGTGAAATTCCAGGTCAGCCAGGGCTACAAAGGAAAACCTTGTCTTGAAAAACCAAAAAAAAAAAAAAAAAAAAAAAAAGGAAAGAGAGAAAAGACACCTATTGGGTGTATTGAGTAGTAAAGAGGCTACCTCAGTTAGATTCCCAGCATTCACACTGATGGTTGGCACACCTTGCACTCCATCTCTAGGAGCTTCAGTGCCTCCTCAGACACCTGTGTTCACATGCATGTATCACACGCATATACATGTAACTAAAAATAAAATAAGTATTTTTAAGAAGAAATCTATTACAAATTGAATGTTAACTCTAAAAATGTCTATGAGCTAGGTGGCTAGGTGTAGTGGCACTTGACTATAATCCCAGCACTCAGGATGCAGAAGATTCCAAACCAGCCTTGATTACACAGCAGGGTCCTCTCTTGGGAGTGGGGTGGGGTGAGATGGTTCATCAAGTAAAGGCACTTACCACCAAACCTAATGACCTAAATCAATCTAACCTGACTCCTTGCAAGATGTCCTCTGACCTCCACACGTGCCCCATGCAAAGTACACCCTTGCACATACACACACTAAATAAATAAACAAACAGATAAATAGATAAACAAAGGCTCAGAAGTTAAAAACACTGGCTACTCTTCCAGAGGATCTAAACACTGGCTCACAACCATCTGTAAACTCCAGCTCTTGAGAATCTAATACCATCTGGGCTCTGCAAACACTGCAACACATGCTGTGTGACATGCCTGCAAGCAAAACAACCATACGCATAAAATAAAAAGTATTAATAATAATAGCTGAGCGAAGTGATCATAGACCTTGGGAGGCAGAGGCAGAGGCAGAAAGACCCACTAAACTCAAAGCAACTTCTGCCTTTCAAAGTTTTAAAACCTTGGACATAGTGGAAATGCTTCGAATCGGCATAAAGACTAAATTAATCAATCAGTGTGGTAAGGGTTGATAAATTAATCTTTTCCTCTGCTTCTGGAACTTTGGTTCCTGGGCAGAAGGCTGTTGGGGATGGGGCAGAATGTGTTGACTCCTTCGACTCTTCTGTGTGTGTATATATGTATTTATTTACTTGAGACAGGGTTTCAAGTATCCCAAGGTGGCCTTATACTCTTCCTGCCTCCACCTTCCAAGAGCTGGCTGTGTAAGTGCTGGGGATGGAGCCCTAGGATTTGTGCACGCAGAGCCTCATCATCCTCTTGAAAATAGCCCTCCGGTCCAAGAAACTTAGTTCCGGGCAAGTGGACTCAGTGGTTTCCTCATGGTCCCCACCCGGAACCAGCCAGCCCGGGCCAGCTTCCATGACGTGGCCCGCATGGCTCGCAGCCGCAACTGTCTGCACGCTGACCTTGTTCGTAAGGTGAGAAGCCAGGTAGCAGGTGCAAAAGGTGAGAGCTAGCAGGGACCGTCTTCTTTTCATCTATCAGGTTCTCTGCTTCTCAGGAGCAGCCACAGTCCTGAGCCCACCCAGCCGCCTCTGGCTCCTCCGGCTGCCACGAGACTCCTGTCCGCCAATCAGCAAGCAACTCGCCTAGGCTCCAGCCTCCTTAAAGGGACAGCTCCAGCTAGGTACCCTCAGCTTCGCAGCTAGCCTGAAGACATCTCAGTTGCAAGACTTGGGTCCTCTCTGGCTACAGGTGGTAGAAAATGATGGACAAGAAAGTAACCTCATTACAGAAGACATCACAGCACTCCTTTATGGTTTGAAGGAAAACAGCCATACCTATTAGTGAATGACTGGATGAAAATGCTCAAGGCTTTACAAAATTTTTCTGATTTTCTTCATTGCTTCTGTTTAACTTTGGCAAAAACACAAATTAGCCACAATTGAATTCTAAAGAAGCTAGAGAGTGTAAGCATTTCGACAGATCGGATGGGATGGACAGGAATTCTGGCACTAGGTAGCCACAGAATAATGAGTGTTACAGCTCCGAAGAAAAGGTATTCTGGCACTCAGGAGCCAAGGAATACCACAAGTCACAGTGGCCCTGTTGGTGGCCATGGCCCACAGTGGGTCATTAGGGGAGACCATTGGGCCTGGGCCTGGCCCTGACAACTACAGAAGCCCAATGACCCTGGCCCAGTCCCTGGGCCATTCAGGGAGCCCATTAGCCCTGGCCTTGACCCTGAGCAACTAGGGGAGACCAATGGCTCAGGCCCAGAACACTCAGGGAGCCCACTGGGACTGGCACTACCCAAGGCCACTTGGAAAACCCATTGGGACTGGCTCTAGCCCTGGGCCACTGGGAGAGCCCATGGAGCCTGGCCCAGGCCCTGGTCCCTGCAGGTGAGTTTGTGACCAGCCTGGTGTGCAAAGTGAGTTCCAGGGCAGCTAGGACTGTTACACAGAGAAATTGTTTCTTGAAAAATAAAAAACAAACAAATCCAACATGCTTTGGTAATCAAAGCTGTACAGCCAACACGACTAGAGTGAACATGTATATATCTAATAAAAGCTAGAATATTAAAGCATGGTAAAAGATGATACTCTTAAAGCCAATATCATCCTAAATTGAGATGAACTTGAAGCAACTCAGCAGGAGACATGCTGTTCTCCATGCCCTAAAAGTGTCCCTGTGTATTTAGGGAATACCTACACACACACACACACACACACACACACACACACACACACACACAAACACACACACACACAAAGAAAGTTTCTGTTTTTGACAACCATTCCATTCCCCCCTCAGAGGACATCTGGATGTTTGAAAGGATTTGTTTTTGTTATGTAAATAGGGGGCTCCTCAGACATAACTCTGAAATACTAACATAGAATAAAACCTGTTTCTCTTCCCTCCTGTCTGTCAGGTCTCTTGGCTTTTGTGGGGTCATGTCCCACCAACAAGCAGCTGACAGCCATCCACAATTCTAATTTCAGCAGATGCACGCCCTTCTTCTGTCTTGCAAAGGCACCAGGCTCTGGCAGGGTTCACAACCAGGCAGGTGGGTAGGCAGCCACACAGGCAGGCAGGCAGGCACGTGTATGTGTGTGGTAACAAGCATGTGTGTACATCATCCTTTATGATGGGCCAATGGCACCATTACAGTGGGGTTGGACGCAGGAGCATAAGAACCCAAATCTCTGCTTGGTATAGTGAGCAGAGGAAACTAGAGCCCTTGAATTTCCCTATTTGTAACTTTTATCTTACCGGTAGAATTACCCAGATCTTCTTCAAAATACAGGATAGGACCAAAGGCCAAGTAAAGAAAACAAACAAAGCAAAAGGAACAACAAAAACAAAACAAACAAAAAACCCATGCAATCCTAATTTGATACATTGTCCCTTCTGTGTAGTTTGGATTCAACTTTCTTTATGAAGGAAATTTTATGCAGTACTATCTTCAAAGACAAGCCAGCTGCCTCTGTGTGAGCAGTTGTGTTCCTGCTTTAGACAAATAAGCCAAAAGCTAGAGTCTGCACAGATTGAAGCCAGATAGGGCACCAGTGCGGAGAGGGGCAATGGACAGAAACCTTAAGTCCCTAATGTAAGGATTCAGGCATTATTCTGGCCTGCCCCTGTCACCTGGCGGAGTGCACTCAGGCAGTACTCTGGTCAGCCCAGGGTTCTATTAGTACTAGCCTGTAGGCAGGTGTATAGGACCCCTTTAAAAGTCAGATCCCTGCTTACTTTCTCTTTTGTAATCTCTCTCTCTCTCTCTCTCTCTTTCTCTCTCTCTCTCTCTCTCTCTCTCTCTCTCTCTCTATCTCTCTCTCTCCTGCTTTCTGTTGGCCACCAGGTAACCCCCTCTTCTTCTCTTCCCCTCCCTTCCCCTCTCTCTTCTCTTCTGTTCCGGGTGCCTCTATGTCTCTTCCCTTCTCCCTTACTTCCCTTTCTAAATAAACTCCTCATTTACGCTCTGTCTGCCTGGCATGTTATTCCCTCCCGACTTCGTCACCCTTACCTGCTATGTATGGAACCTGCTATGCTCTCCCACGTGGTCCCTTACCTTGGGACTCCACTCCCTTGGGACCTTCACCCGGGACCACCCCCACACCCCTTCTCCAGTTTTTATTCATAGAACTGTAACTAAAGAACAACTCCTAATCCAGAAGTTATCTCCACTTGATAACTACCCAAGAAGGAAATATTATTTATCTCCAACAGGAGTCTTAACTGAGTATACAAACCACACTGAAGAGCAGACCCCACCCAGGTGAATCTGGCTGGGTGGGTGGAAGGGATTGTGGGAAGGGAAACTGTGTCAGAAAACATTGTAGGGAATTAAAAAAAAAAAAAAGAAAGAAAGAAAGAAAAAAAGCGAAAAAAAAAAAAAAAGAGAGACAAATAATCCCCACTTACCCCTCCAAAAACAAAACCATAAAAAAAAAAAAAAAAAAAAAAAAAAAAAAGCCATGCTGTGGTGGCTCACACCTTTAATCCCAGTGCTCACTTGGGAGGCAGAGACAGGCAGATATCTGTGAGTTCAAGGCCAGTCTGGTCTCCAAGTGAGTTTCAGGACCAGCTCCAAAGATAAAGAGAAACCTTGTGTCAAAAAACAAAACACGTTTTTGGATCTCCTGGCCTGGAGACCCCAGGCAGACTAAACTATCCAGAGTCTACAGGCATTATGGTGCTAGTCCTGCCTCCACCGAACAGGAGAGGGAGTGTCTCAGACCCTCCTGCACTCATCCTGAGAGCCATACAAGGGTTGGACCTGCTTGCATGCAATGGAAGAGAAACTTGGACCGAAACCCACCAAGAGAGGAATAGACCCCACCTGAACTGGAAAAAGGGATGGGGAGGTGACAATATAAGAACACATTCAACAACAGAAAAACTAACATGATGCCACCAGAGTCTAAGGACTTTACACCAACTAGACCTGAACATCCCAACACAGATAAAGCAGAAGAGAATGACCTTTAAAATAACTCCATGATGATGATAGAGACCCTAAAAGAGGAAATGACAAAATCTTTAAAGAAGTAGAAGTAAAAATGAACAAAAAATTTCAAGAAATGTAGGGAAAGATAAACCAAAAATTGCAAGAAACAATTCAAACAGTGCAAGGCTTGAAAGCTAAAATAACAATAGTAAAACATCACAGTCTGAGGGAATGCTGGGAATAGAAAAGCTGGGTAAATGATCAGGAACTACAGATGCAAGCATAACCAACAGAATACAAGAGACGGAAGAGAGAATCTCAGGCACTGAAGATACAGTAGAAGAAATAGATTCATCGACCAAAGAAAATCTTAAGTCCAACAAATCCCTAACACACACACACACACACACACACACAAAAAAAAAAAAAAAAAAAAAAAAAGAAAGAAAGAAAAATTTTAAAAAATCCAGGAAATATGGGGCACCATGAAAAGGCTAAGCCTATGGATAATAGGCATAGAAGAAGGTAAAGAAACCCAACTCAAAGGTGCACAAAATATATGCAACAAAATCATAGAAGAAAACTTTTCCAACCTAAAGAAAGACATGCCTATGAAAGTACGAGAAGCTTATAGAACACCAAATAGAGTGGACCACAAGACAAAGTCCCCTTGCCACACAATAATCAAAACACCAAACTTACAGAATAAAGAAAGACTATTAAGAGCAGCAAAGTAAAAAGGCCAAGAAACATATAAAGGCAAACCTATTAGAATTACACCTGACTTCTCCATGGAAACTCTGAAGGATAGAAGGCCCTGGATAGATGCTCTACAAACACTGAGAGAGCACAGGAGAAAGCCCAGACAACTATACCAGCAAAGTTTTCAATGACTATAGATAGAGAAAACAAGATATTCCATAACAAAACCAGATTTAAACAATACTTATCAACTAATCCAGCCCTACAGAAAGTACTGGAGGAAAACTCCAACCTAAGGAAATTAACTACACTCACAAAACAACAACAACAACAAAAAAAAAAAGGCATGGTAAATCCACACACACCTCCAATAACAACAAATCCAAAACAACAATTAACAATCAACAGTCATTACTTTCCCTCAATATTAATGGACTTAACTCTCCTATAAAAAGACACAGGCTAAACAGAATGGATACAAAGACAGAATCCATCCTTCTGCTACATGCAAGAAATGCACCTCAACTTCAAAGACAGATGTTACCTCAGAGTAATGGTTTGGGAAAAGATTTTCCAATCAAATGGACCCAAAACACAAGCTAGTGTAGCTATCCTAATATCTAACAAAATAGATATCAAACTAAAAGTAATCAAAAGAGATGAAGAAGGTCATTTCATATTCATCAAGAAAAAAATCCATCAAGATGAAGTCTCAATTCTGACCATCTATGCCCCAAATACAAAGGCAGACATATTCATAAGAGAACTCAAATCACACATAAGATCTCACACATGTATAGTGGGAGACTTCAACACAATACTCTCACCACTAGAGAGGACTACCAAGCAGGAACTTAACAAAGAAGCAAAGGAACTAACAGAAGCTATGACCCAATTGGGTTTATAAAACATCTACAGAACATTCCACCCAAACACAAAAGAATATACCTTCTTCTCAGCTCCACATGGAACCTTCTCTAAAATTGACCACATACTTGGCAACATAGCAAACTTCAACAGATACAAAAACATTGGAATAATCCCCTGTATATTATCAGACCACCATGCTTTCTGAACATAACACTAGTAGCACAGACACTGAGATTGACAATTAATAAAGGGGACCTCCTTAAACTGAGAAGCTTATGTAAGGCAAAGGATACAGTCAACAAGACAAAATGGCAGCCCACAGAATGGAAAAAGATCTTCACCAACTCCACATTTGACAGAGGGCTGATCTCCAAACTATACAAAGAACTCAAGAAGCTAGTCACCAAAACACCAAATAATCTAATTAAAAAGTGGGGTACAGAGCTAAATAGAGAATTCTCAATAAAGGAATCTAAAATGGCTGAAAGATACTTAAGAAAGTGCTCAATATTCTTAGCTATCAGGGGAACGCAAATAAAAGCAACTTTTGCTCCTGTCAGAATAGCTAAAATAGAAAACACCAAAGACAATTTATGCTGGAGAGGATGTGGAGAGAGGTGAACACTCCTCCACCACTGGTGGGAGTGCAAACTTGTAAAGCCACTTTGGAAATCAGTATGGCAGTTCCTCAGAAAAAGGGGAATCAGACTATCTCAAGATCCAGCAATTCCACTCTTAGATATATACTCAAAGGATGCACATTCATACAACAAGTACATCTGGTCAACTATGTTCATAGCAGCATTATTTGTAATAGCAAGAACCTGGAAGCAACCTAGATGCCCCTCTGCTGAAGAATGGATGAAGAAAATTTGGTACATTTACACAATGGAGTACTACTCAGAGGGAAAAAAAACACAGTAGAATCTTGAAATTCTCAGGCAAATGGGTAGAACTTGAAGAAACCATCCTGACTGAGGTAACCCAATCACAAAAAGACAAGCATGGTATGTATTCACTCATATATGGATAGTAGACATAGAGCAAAGGATTACCAGCCTACAATCCATACCACCAGAGAAGCTAGGAAGCAAGGAGGACCCTAAGAGAGCCATACATGGTTCCCCAGATAAAGGGAAAGGGACAAGATCTCCTAAGCATTTTTGGAGCATTGGGGGAGAGGAGAGGGAATTAAGAGAAAGAAAAGAGGAGAAGAGGAATGAAGAGGAGGACATGAGGGACAGGAAGATTGAGTTGGGGGGAGATACAGGAGAGCAAGAAAAGAGGTACCATAATAGAGGGAGCCATTATAGCTCTAAAGAGAAATCTGGTACTAGGGAAATGTCTAGAGATCTACAAGGATGGACCCAATTAAGAATCTAAGCAGTAGTGAAGAGGCTACCTTTAATGCCCTTCCCCTATAATGAGATTGACGATTACCTTATATGCCACCCTAGAGCCTTCATCTAGTAACTGATGGAAGCAGAAGCAGACACCCACAGCTAAACATTAAGCCAATCTCCTGTAATCCAGTTGCAGACAAGTAGGAGTGATGAGCAAAGGCATCAAGATCAGGCTGGAGAAACCTACAGAAACAGCTGACCTGAACCAGGGGGAGCTCATGGACCCCAGACTGATAGCTGAAAAAACAACATAGGACTGGCCCAGACACCATGGGTCTCAGTTAAGAGGACTGGGCAGTCTTTGGGGCCTCTGGTAGTGGATCAGTATTTATCCCTAGTATACAAATGGTCTTAAGGAGCCCATTCCACATAGAGGGATATTCTATCAGCCTAGGCACATGGGGGAGGGCCTAGCCTGCTCCAAATGATATGACAGACTTTGAAGATCCCTGTGGAAGGCCTCACCCTCCTTGGGGACCAGAAAGGGGATGAGATAGGGAATCAATGGGGGACAGAGAAGAAAGGGAGGGAAAGGTAACTGGGATTGACATGTAAAACAAGTTTTATTTCTAATTTAAATTTAAAAATTGTATAAAAAACAAAACAAAATCAATCATTCAATAATAAAATACAAAACAATACAGCTGAACTTTGTGACTGTAAGCATTCCTTTTGTGCACATCTCACCACTCTCAGCTAGCTAGTGTAGAATTCTGTTCCAGGTGAGGAATATCCAAACTATAGGGCATTCAGGTTAAGTAAGGGGGCTCCAGGTGTCTGGTTTTAGAAAACCAGCATCAATACAATGTTGACTGTCCAGTCAATACAATAGCTCTGTCTGTCCTGGATGCCCCACATAAACTCTGTAGGCAAGCCTTACAAATTCGTCATTTCCCCAGGGTGTTCTTGGTAAAACCAAAACTTTGGTTAGTGTCTAAAGGAGGAAGATATCAACAACAAAGCAGCAACATGAACAAACAAATAAATATGAATTATTAAAAAAAACAAGATGGAACAAAGATAATTTACAAAGAGATGAGGGAAATAGACATTCCTAGTATTTTTAAATGCTTATTTTTTTGCTCAACCTTTACCTGCCCAATGAATATGAATTAATTACCAGACCAGTGCCACCGAACCTCTCTAAGTCTCTAGGTGTTGAATAACCATTCTCAGAGAGACAAACTATCTCTACCCCCACTCATTGCCCTTGACCTCCAAGGTGAACTAGATTCCAGGGAACCTGTGGGAGCAGCAGCTCTATACATTTCCTGTGCCTTGGCTGTGGAAAACCAACCATTTTTGTTCATGGAGATGTAAACTCTAATTCTGACCAATGCCCAGTCTGCAAAGAGGAAGGTCAACAAAGAGAAACAAAATCCCACATTTCCAAAAGAAACAATGTCCAAGCAAGGCCTTCCTTTGACTTATCCTCACATAGAGAAGAGGCATTAATTTGCAAAAAGAAGACTTCAGGAGCCAAGGGGATGGTGATGATGATGATGATGATGATGATGAATAAATAACAACTCTAGTTACCTACACAGCAAACATGATATAAGGTCAACAAAACTTTTTTTTCCCAGTTATTAGAGATCATACCTAAACATCTGAGATGATATTATTTGGATAGCTATTATTCAAGAATGTTTCTTTCTCTTCCTGACAGCACTCTGGAAGAGTACTTCTCCCAGTCATCATGTGTCACACACTGAATGGAGGGAAGGGAGCCAGGAAGAGGAAAGGTTAGAAAGGGAGTGGCCCTGCCTTGCCTTCCCTTGCTTTGCTGAATCAGGAAACCACTTTTAAAAGAGCCTTGAGTCTCTGCTATCTCTGAGAATGCCTGGGTAACAGAGCTCATCCTAGAAAATGCTGCCACCAGGAAGCTGTGCTAGACTCTGTTCTTTTGTTTCTAAAATCCCTCTTTAAAATTGTGTCAGGTTTTAAGTGGAAATTCTTGCCAAACATGTTGCCAGTGCCATTCTGTTATGGAATTTCCCATCGGTTCTGCAGCAAGCTCAAAGTGCCAAAATAAATATATGGATGCTATATTAATTATAAGGTGTTGGCCACTGGCTGTCTTCTTATTGGCTATCTCTGTCTTAATTATTAACCCATAACTATTAATCTAAGTATTTCTACATGTTCTTCTCTTCAAGGAGAATGCCTTACTCATGTTTTCACTTTTTGAAAATCACATGAAGTCTTCTCTTCCGCCTACACTTCCCAGAAGCATCCTCGTCTCCTAGTTTTGAAAGACAAAAAAGTAAAGTTAAAGAAACCCCTCACTTGCAATGAAGGACTAACCTGGAAACCAATATCTGTTCCTTAGAATTTGCTAGCTTCCTCTCACCAGGCCCTGAGATGACAAGAATTCACACTGCCCCTCCTTTCCTGTGAGTCAGCAGGTGGTGAATATGGTCCTTAGGAAACAAAGAGATAGCTGCAACTCCTGTTTGGCCAGAGAAGATTAATTAGCACACCCTGAGGCCTTAAGGTCTGCTGACCCTAATAGCAGACCATCCGGCCTCCAAGGGTCACATACTCAATGGACATAGGGTCCCACCCCCTCCCTAAGCTTGTGGGTTTGCCTTTAAAAACACCTGGGCCCAGGGGAGGGGGCTTCTCTCTAGCCTGCATGCTGGAGGAGCCCGTTTGCGCAAACGTTTCCTGTTCATTAAAGCCTCTTGCGTGTTGCAGCAACTGGACTGGACATTGAGTTCTTGGGGTATCGACCGAACCTGGAAGACTCCTCATTCTGAGGGTCTTACAGCTTCACCTTTCATTCTGTCTATTTCGCCACAGTGGATTATTCATCAAATAAGAGAAACATATGTATAGAAGGCATTCCCCACCACATGTGTTTGCTTTGCTTTTCCCTGTCTTGTCCCTCTTTGTCATGCTATGCCTGCACTGCCATTCTTTGACTTCTCTTGCCTTGCCATGCATATCAACAACTTGATTTGCACTGCTTCATCATTAGCATGCCTTGGCTTGCCTTGAAATTCTTTGTCATGTGCATGCCTTCCCTTCCCTTGCCTTGCCTTCCCATGGAAATTCATTGCCATATCCAGCCTTTTCTTTTATCTCTTTGTCATGGGAATACCTTGCCTTTCATTGACTTGTCTTGCTATGCACATGCCTTCCCTTGCATTGACTTGCACATTACTTCCATTCCCTTCCCTTTTGTTTTGATTCCCGTACCTGGACAAATGTTTCCATGTCATGCCTTGCATTGACTTTCCTTGTCTTGAGCCGAACTGGCTTTGCATTTTCTTTCTTTGCCTTGTCTTTCCTTCTCTTGCAGTGCATTGCTTTATCATGCAATGCACATGAATTGCATTGGCTTTCCTTTTCTTGCCTTGCCTGGACTTGCCTCACCTTGCTTTGTCTTGCCTTGTCATCACATGCAATGCCTTTGCCTTCACTCGCCTTGTCTTCCTATTCACATTCCTTGGTTTTCATTTCATTGCAAAATGCATAGTTTTCTTTCCCTTGCTTTGCATTGCTGTGAGCAGCCCTCACCCTCACCTCCTTGCATGCCTTTCCTTTCCTGTTCCTTCTTTCCCTTCCCTTTCCATTTATTCTCTTCCCTTCCTTTTTCTTATCATTCCTTTCCTTTCTTTCCCTCTCATTTCCTCTTTGCTTCCCTTTCCTTCCCTTCCCTTTCTCTTCCCCCTTCCCTTCCCTTCCCTTTCTTGCCCTTTCCTTTGGTTTGCTTTCCTTCACTTCCCTTCCTTCCCTTCCCTTTCATTCCCTTCACTTCACTTTCCTTACCTTCTCTTCCCTTCCCTTTCCATTCTGTTGCTTGCATTGGCTTGATTGCCTTCATGTACTTACATTGCCTGACATTTATTCCCTTGCCACGCTTGCCAAACCATGGACTTGATTTGCTTTTCCCTGTCTTGTCCGTCATGTCTATGGCTGCATTGCCATGATTTGCTTTGTCTTGCCTTGCCATGACTTGCCATAACTTGACTTACCTTGCTTTGTCATAAGCCTGCCTTGACTCGCCCTGTGTTTCTTTGTCACATGAATAACTTGACTGTCCTTGACTTGCCTTAGCATGCACACACCTTCCCTTGCATTGCCATGCAAATTCCTTCTATTCCATTCCCTTCCCTTTCCTTTTGATGCCTACTCCTTGGCTTTGGTTTCCAAGTCATGCCTTGCATTGACTTATCTTGTCTATTGCCAAATTGTCCTTGTATTTTTGTTTCTTTCCTTTCCTTGCCTTGCCTTGCCTTGCTTTGCTGTACCTTTCCATTAAATGTACTACTCTTGCCTTTATTTCCTTGTCTTTCTATTCACATTCCTTGGCTTACATTTCATTGCAAAATGCAAACTTTTCTTTCCTTTGCTTTTCCTTGCTATGAGATTGGCTTGCATTGCCTTGCCTTGTGTTAAGAGTAGATTTTTTTTCCTGCTGGTCTTGCCCCACAGCCTCACCAGCCCCAAATAACACACAGAGGTATTGTATTAGATATAATTTTGTTGGCCAGTTACTAGTTTCTTATCGACTACCTCTGTCTTAAATATTAACCCATTTCTATTAATCTAAGTATTTCCACGTGGTCTCATCTTACTGGAGACAGGGCCCCGGACCTCTGTTCTCTCAAGTCTCTACATGTTGATTCCCTCCTACTACTTGCTCAAATCCTTGTCTCCTAGTCCTGCCTATCTTGCTTTCCTATTGGCCAACAGTGCCAACCAATAAGAGACACATATTTACAGAATGACACCTCCCATCAGCCTTCTCTTTCCTTTCTTTGCTTTGGCTTGCCATGTGCATGCCTTTCCTACCCTTTCCTTCCCTTCCCCTTGCTTCCCTTCCCTTCCCTTTTATTTCTTTCCTTGTCTTTATTTCCTTAACTTTCCTTTTCTTTTATTCTCTTCCTTTCCTTTTCCTTTCATTTCTTTCCTTACCTTCAATTTCCTTCCCTTTCTTTTCCTTTCCTTTTCATTTCTGTTGTTGCCTTGCCTTACATTACCATGTACTTGTATTACCTGAAATTACATCCTCTCTCCTTGCTTGCCAAACCATTTTCTTGATTTATTTTGCCTTATCTTGTCCCTCTTCTTAATATCTATTCCTGCAATACCATACCTTACCTTGTCTTGTCTTTTCTTGACTTTCCAAATTGGCTTGCCTTGCTTGGATATGAGCATGCCCTGCCTAGCCTTGCATTTCTTTGACAAGATCATGTTTTCCCTTCCCATGCATTGCCTTCCTTTGCGAATTTATTGCCATAGCTTGCCTTTTCCTCCATTTCATTTTCATGTAAATACTTTGCTTTTCCTTGACTTGACTTGCCAGGCACACTCCTTCCCTTGCGTTGCCATGCATTCATTCGATTTTCTTCCCTTGTCTTCCTTTTCCTTTCCTTTCATTCTTTTTCCTTCCCTTCCATTCTGTTACCTGCCCTTTCCTCCCCATCCCTCTCCATTCCTTGCCTTCCCTTGACATGTCTTACCATGTACTTCCATTGCTAGACATTGCTTCCTCTCCTCTTGCATGTCAAATCATATGCTTGCTTTGCTTTGTCTTGTCCCTCTTTGTCATGTCTATGTCTGCATTAATTCTTTTTGTCATACTTTCCTTCTCTTGTCTGGCCATGACTTGCCTTGCTTTCCTTGGTCATTCACATGCCTTGCATTGCCTTGCAATTCTTGGTCATGGGAATGCCTTTCATTCCCTTACCTTGCCTTACCATGGAAATTCATTGCCATATCTTCTTGCTTTTCTTTGCATTTCTTTGTCATGTGCATACCTTGCCTTTCCTTGTCTTGCCTTGCCATGTAAATGCTGTCCCATGAATTGCTGTGCACATTCCTTTCCATTTCCTTTTGTTGCCCATTCCATAACTTTTGTTTCCATGCCATGCCTTGCATTGTCTTACATTGTCTTGTGCCAAACTGTCCTTGAATTTTCATTACTTGTCATTTCTTGCCTTGCATTGCATTGCCTTGTCGTGACATGTGCATGAGTTGCACCGACTTTCCTTTCTTTGCCTTGCCTCCACTTACTCTGCATTGCCTTGCAATGATGTGCAATGTTTGTGCTTAGTTTCTTTTCTTTCTTATTCACATTCTTTGGCTTACATTTCCCTGAAAACTCTGTAACTTCCTTCCTTTGCTTTGCATTGCACTGAGCATGGCTTGCCTTGGCTTGCTTTGTCTCTCATTGTCTTGCCAGGTGTGTTTCTTTCCCTTCCTTGGCTTAAATTTCCTTGCAAAATGCATATTTTGTTTCCCTTGCTTGGTCTTGCTGTGAGCATGTCTCATCTTTCCTTACCTTGTCTCTCCTTTTCATGCCTTGCTTTGCAATGTGCATGCCTTCCCTTTCCTACACTTCCCTTTCCTTCTCTGTACTTTGTTTTCCTTCCCTTCCATTTCCTTTACATCAGTTCCCTTCCCTTCCATTCCTTGCTGTGACTTACCATGTGCTTTCATTGCCTGGCATTGCTTCTTCTTGCTATGCTTTCCAATATATGTGTTTACTTTGCTTTGAAATACTAACAGAAAATAATTGTTCCATATCTGAGACTAATGACAAGCTAGCAGATTGAACATTGTTTTTGGAAGGTAATTTACATGCCATTCAGATAATCTCTAAGGATGCAAATATTAAATCTTTGGAATCTTACATAAATGAAGACAACAAGAAACTGACTTAATGAAATCCCTGGAAATATGTACTGTCTAGGAAATTAAAACACTTAGAGAAACAATAGTGAATAGATTATAGGCCATAGAAAACCTTCAAACTGATACATCAGCATAATAGAGAATGAAAGGGATTTAATATTACTAGTATTGTAAGACCCTCAGAATGAGGAGTCTTCCAGGTTCGGTCGATACCCCAAGAACTCAATGTCCAGTCCAGTTGCTGCAAAACGCAAGAGGCTTTAATGAACAGGAAACGTTTGCGCAAATGGACTCCTCCAGCATGCAGGCTAGAGAGAAGCCCCCTCCCTTGGGCCCAGGTGTTTTTAAAGGCAAACCCACAAGCTTAGGGAGGGGGTGGGACCCTATGTCCATTGAGTATGTGACCCTTGGAGGCCGGATGGTCTGCTATTAGGGTCAGCAGACCTTAGGGCCTCAGGGTGTGCTAATTAATCTTCTCTGGCCAAACAGGAGTTGCAGCTATCTCTTTGTTTCCTAAGGACCATATTCACCACCTGCTGACTCACAGGAAAGGAGGGGCAGTGTGAATTCTTGTCATCTCAGGGCCTGGTGAGAGGAAGCTAGCAAATTCTAAGGAACAGATATTGGTTTCCAGGTTAGTCCATCATTAACATTACTTTTTTGGTCTTTCATTCCCCCCTTTTTCTCTTGTCAATAGTTCTAATCTTATAACTATGGAAATTAAGAAGCAGCCTCCTCTTAGCTCTGGAGGCTCCTGTACTGCTATCTAAGCACCATAATCTGGACAGCACTCATAACAAAAGTAATAATTTTTCCAACAGTAAGCAACAAGAGAGAAATAAAAATGGGCAGTTGTAAGAGGCTGTCCCTAGGTCCTATAACCTGGAGTGGCGTGGGGGTGGGTCCAGAGGAGGAGGACTGAGTCTCAAGGTTTCTGTGCGGTGACATCTAATGTAATCTGGATCTGCAACTTGGAAGTGATGCAAAACTTTCAAGTCTCCCGCCACGTAGGTCTCTCAGAGTTGCTTCCACGCTCGCTGTCTCACCCACTCGAGCACCTTAAGCCTAGCAAACAGAGGCTTAAGAGAACAGCACATCAGCACTATGTACAGAGGTAATTTCCACCAGTGGAGGGCCCCCACAGAGCCATTTACAAGGGTTCAACCTAAATGGTCCAGGGGTGTTTCTAACCCTGAAAAGCATAAAGGGTAGGAGAGCTATCTGATCATTAACACCAGTCTCCGCGGTCAATTTAGTGAAGGTCTCCTCAATGGTTTTATTTATGCTTTCTACCTGAGCTTTGGGGTCTGTATGCACAATGTAATTTTAATCACTCCCCAGTATCTTGGCCAGTGACTGACTTACCTGGGCAACAAAAAAACTGGACCATTGTCTGATTTTACTACCTTAGGTATTTTAAATCTTCGGAAAATTTTCTTCAGTAATTTTTTTTAGCCACACGGTTGAGACAGTCCCATGCACATGAACAGATGAAAAAGCATACCTGCTGCCTGTTAATGTTTATGGACTTCTCTTTGTCTAGCAGTACCACTGCCCCAGCCCTGTCTTTACCTTTTACAATGTAACTGCTCCCAGCAGTGAACAGGTCAACATCTCCCCAGCCAGCAGGATGTCCTTAAGATCTTTGCAAATTCCAGTCTCTTTAACCAACAGTTGATGGCAGTCATGAGTCCCTGGTTCACCAGTCTCCTCAGGCAGAAGAGTGGTGGGATGAGGCTGGCTGGTGGAGCGAATGCAATCAGCTCAGTCTCTCAGTGAGAAGCAGGCTTTGGTGGTGAGTCATGCTGGCGTTGGTCATCATCAGTCAGCGGGTGCCGGACAATGCTCTCCAATGCATGGGGGCTATTGTAGTTGCTTTATGCCCCAAAGTCAACTTGTCAGCAGCTATAGCTTTAGACAGCCAGGCCCTCCCCTGGCTACAGGATCAAGCTTCTTTGACAGATAAGCAACTGGTCTGTATGTCTCTGGACATTTCTCTGGAGTCAGTTTTCTCTTCAAACCCCCTATAATGGAATTTCTTTTCTTGCTCTTGTCTATTCATCCCCCAACTCAATCTTCCTGGTCCCTCATGTTCTCCTCTACCCTTCTCTTTTTCCTAACTCCCTCTTCACTCACTGTCCCCCACCCCTGCTCCCAAAATGTTCAGGAGATCTTGTCCCTTTAACTTCTGTGGGTGACCTTATATGACTCTTTTAGGGTTCTCCTTGTATCCTAGCTTCTCTGGTGGTGACAATTATAGGCTGGTGATCCTGTGCTCTATGTCTAAAACTCATATATGAGTGAGTACATACAATGGTCTTTTTCTGTGACTGGATTACCTCATTCAGGAAAGTTTCTTCAAGTTCCATCCATTTGTCTGTGAATTTCAAGATTTCATGGGTTTTTTGTTTCTTTGTTTGGTTTTTTTTGTTTTGTTTTGTTTTGTTTTTGTTTTGTTTTGTTTTCCTCCACTGAGTAGTATCTAATTGTGTAAATGTACCACATCTTATTTATCTATCTATTCTACAGTTGTGGTGCATCTAGGTTGTTTCCAGGTTCTAGCTATTACATATAATGCTGCTATAAACATAGTTGAACAGATGTCTTTGGTGCATGGATGTGGATCTTTTGAGTATATGCCTAAGAGTGGAATTGCTGGATCCTGTGGTAGACTGATTCCCATTTTCTCAAGGAACTAACATACCGATCTCCAAAATGGCTGTATAAGTTTGCACTACCACCAGAAGTGGAGTGTTCCCTCTCTCCACATCTTCCAGCTTAAACAGTCATTAATGTTTCTGATTTTAGCCATTCTGCCAGGAATAAGATGGTATCTCAGAGTTGTTTTGATTTGCATTTCCCTGATGGCTAAGGATGTTGAGCACTTTCTTAAATGTCTTTCAGCCATCTTGCATTCCTCTATTGAGAATTCTCTATTAGGTTCTGTACCCCATTTTTTAATTGGATTATTTGGTGTTTTTGTGATTACTTTCTTGGGTTCTTTATATATTTTGGAGATCAGCCCTCTATCAGAAGTGGGGTTGGTGAAGATCTTTTCCCAGTCTGTGTTCTGCTGTTTGGTTTTGTCCTTTGCCTTACAGAAGCTTCTCAGTTTAAGGAGGTTCAATTTATTAATTGTTGATCTCAGTATCTGTGCTACTGGTGTTATGTTCACGAAGCAGTCTCCTGTACCAATTTGTTCAAGGGTACCTCCCAATTTATCTTCTAATAGGTTAAGTGTGGCTGGATTTATGTTGAAGTCTTTTATCCATTTGGACTTGAGTTTTGTGCATGATGATAGTCAAGGGTCTATCTGCAGTCTTCTATACACCATCATCCAGTTGTGCCAGCACCATTTGTTGAACATGCTTTTCTCCTTCCATTGTATAATTTTAGCTGTTTTGTCCAAAATCAGGTGTTCATAGGTGTGCTGGTTAATATCAGGATTTTTTATTCGATTCCATTGGTCTATCGGTCTATTTTTGTACCAATACCAAGATGTTTTAAGGACTATAGCTCAAAATAGAGCTTGAAGTCAGGGATGGTGATGATTCTGAAGTTCCTTTATTGTACAGGTTTGTTTTGGCTATCCTGGGTCTTTTGTTTTTCCATATAAGTCTGATTATGATCCTTTCAAGGTCAGTGAAGAATTGTGCTGGGATTTTGATGGGTACTACACTGAATCTGTAGATTATTTTGGCAAATTGGCCATTTTTACTATGTTTATCCTACCTATCCAAGGGCATGGGAGATCTTTTCATTTTCTACTATCTTCTTTAATTTTGTTCTTTAAAGATGCAAAGTTCTTGCTATATAGGTATTCCACTTGTTTGGTTAGCATTACCTCAAGATATCTTATGTTGTTTGTGGCTATTGTAAGGGATGATGTTTCCCTGATTTCTTTCTCAGACCCTTCATCATGTGTATATAATAGGGCTACTGATTTTTTTTTTTTAGTTAATCTTGTATCTTGCCAATATGTTGAAGGTGTTTATAAACTGTCATATCACCTGCAAATAGTGAAAGTTTGACTTCTTCCTTTCTAATTTCTATTCCTGTCATCTCCTTTTGTTGTCTTATTCAAGTACAATTGAATAAATATGGAGAGAGTGAACAGCCTGTCTTGTTCCTGATTTTAGAGGAATGACCTTAAGTTTCTCTCCATTTACTTTGATGTTGGCTGTTGGTTTACTGTATGTTGCTTTTATTACGTTTATATATGTTCCTGTTATTCTGGATCTCTCCAAGACTATTATCATGAAGGGGTGTTGGATTTTGTTCAAGACTTTTCCAGCATCTATTGAGGTGATCATATGATTTTTCTTTTTCAGATTACATTGCTAGATTTTCATATGTTGAACTATCCCTGCATCCCTAGGATGAAGCCTACTTGGTCATGATGGATGATTTCTCTGATGTGTTCTTGGATTCGATTTGCTGGTATTTTATTGAGTGTTTTTGCATCAATGTTCATGAGGGATATTGGTCCATAGTTCTCTTTCTTAGTTGTGTCTTTGTGTGACTTGGGTACCAAGGTAATTGTAGCCTCATAAAGAGAGTTTGGCAATGGACATTTTGCTTCTATTGTACAGAACAATTTGAGGAGTATTGGTATTAGCTTTTGAATTTCTGGTAGAATTCTGCACTGAAGCCATCTGGCCCAGGGATATTTTTGGTTGGGAGACTTTTGATGACTCCTTCTATTTCATTAGTGGTTATATGTACATTTAAATTACTTATCTGTTCTTGATTTAATTTTGGTAGTGATAGCTATCCAGAAATTTGTCCATTTCCTTTGAATTTCTGAATTTTGTGGAGTACAGGTATTCAAAGTCTGACCTGAAGAGTCTCTGGATTTCCTCAATGTCCCCCTTTTCATTTCTGATTTTGCTGAGTTGCATGTTCTTTCTCTCCTTTTTTGTTAGTTTGGATAAGGGTTTGTCTATCTTGTTGATTTTTTTTAAGAACCAACTTTTTGTTACATTGATTCTTTATATTGTTTTCTTTGTTTCTATTTTATTGATATCTGCTCTCAATTTGATTACTTACTGGCATCTACTCCTCCAGCGTGAATTTGCTTCATTTTGTTCAAGGGCTTTCAGTTGTTCTGTTAATTCTCTAATGTGACTATCCTCCATTTTCTTCAGATGGGTACAAGGGAAGTACAATGAACTTCCCTTGAGACACTGCTTTCAAAGTGTCACATAAATTTAGATATGTGTCTACATTCTCATTGAATTCTAGAAAGTCTTTACTTTCTTTCATTATTTCTTCCTTGACCAAGTAATGGTGCAATTGCACATTGTTCAGTTTCCATGAGTTTGTAAGGCTTCTGCTATTTATGTTATTATTGAATTCCAACTTTAAAGCATGGTGGTCTGATAAAATACAGGGGGCTATTCCAGTTTTTTTTTTTTTTTTTTTTTTTTTTGGTATCTGTTGAGGTTTGTTGTGCTGTTGAGTATGCGGTTGATTTTAAAGGAAGTTCCATGTGGAGCTGAGAAGAAGGTATATTCTTTTGTGTTTGGATGGAATGTTCTATAGATGTCTGTTAAACCCAGTTGAGACATAACTTCTGTGAGTTCTTTTGTTTCTTTGTTAAGTTTCTGTCTGGTGGTCCTATCTAGTGGTGAGAGTGGGGTGTTGAAGTCTCCCACTATGAATGTGTGAGGTTTCATGTGAGCTTTGACTTTTAGTAGTGTTTCTTTTAGGAATGTGGGTGCCTTTGTATTTGGGGCAATGATGTTCAGAATTGAGACTTTATACTGATGGATTACTCCTGGATGAATTTGAAATGGCCTTCTCCATATATTTTGATTGATTTTGGTTTGAAGTCTAGCTTGTTAGATATTAGGATAGCTACACCTGCTTGCTTCTTTCGTCCATTTGATTGGAAGATCGATCTTTTCCCAACCCTTTACCCTGAGGTAGTGTCTGTCTTTGAAGTTTAGATGTGGTTCTTGGATGCAGCAAAAGGATGGATTCTGTCTTCTCTTAGCTTGAGTCTTTTTATAGGAGAGTAAACACAATTAATATTGAGTTAATAAGGACCATTGATTGTTAATTCTTGTTTTAGACTTGCTGTTGGTTACAGTATTATGAGTAGATTTGCCCCACTTTTTCTTTTGAGTTCTTGTAAAGTGGGGTTTTTTATTGCCTCTGGCTTTGTGAGTGTAGTTAACTTCCTTGGGTTGGAGTTTTCCTTCCAGAACTTTCTGTAAGCCTGGATTTGTGGATATTTATTGTGAAAATCTGTTTTGTTTTGTTTTTGTTTTTTTGGGGTTTTTTTCATAGAATATCTTGCTTTCTCCATCTATTGTTATTGAGTGTTTTTCTGGGTATAGTAGTCTGGACTGGCATTTGTGGACTCTTAATGCTTCTAGAATATTTATCCAGATATTTCCATGGAGAAGTCAGGTGCAATTTTGTTAGATCTGCCTATATGTTACCTGGACCTTTTTCTTTGCTGATCTTAATATTCTTTCTTTATTCTGTATGTTAGGTGTTTTGATTATTATGTGGGGAGAGGACTTTTTCCTTCCTTTCTTTTTTTATTTTATTTTATTTTTTTCTTTCCTTTTCTTTTTTCAGTCTATTTGGTGTTTGGTATGCTTCTTGTGTTTTCATAGGCATGTCCTTCTTCAGATTGGGAAATTTTTCTTCAATGGTTTTGTTGAATATGTAATCTGTACCTTTGAGCTGGGCTTCTTCACAATCTTCTATGCCAGTTATTCTTTGGTTTGGCCTTTTCATGTTGTCCCACATCCTACATGTTTTATGTTAAGGATTTGTTGGATTTAAGATTTTCTTTGGTCAATGAATCTATTTCCTCTAATGTATCTTCAGTGCCTGAGAGTCTCTCTTCCATCTCTTATATTCTATTGGTTATGCTTGCATCTGTAATTCCTGATTGTTTACTCAGTTTTTCTATTTCCAGCATTCCTTCAGTTTGTGTTTTCTTTATTGTCTCTATTTCAGTTTTTAATTCTTGAACTGTTTGAATTATTTCCTTCTTCTGTTTGATTGGTTTTTCTTGGCTTTTTGTTTGTTTGCTTGCTTGTTTTGTTTTGTTTTTGCTTTCTTTAAGAGATTTGTCAATTTCTTGTCTTTTTTTGCTTGGTTTTTTCCTCTGTTTCTTTTTTGTTTGTTTGTTTGTTTTTTCTTCCACTTCTTTAAGGGATTTTCTTACATTATCTTTGAGGGCCTCTATCATTTTTATGGAGTTATTTTTTAAGTTGTTCTCTTCTGCTTCACCTATTTTGGTGTGTTCAGGTCTAATTGGTACAGAGTCCCTAGATTCTACCAGTGCCATACTGTTCTTTCAAATGTTGGATGTTTTCTTGTATTACCGTCTTCCTATTGCTTTTCCCCGTAGGTGCAGGTGGAGTCTGTCTCTTTGCCTTGCTCTCTTAGTAGGTGTAGGTTGGTCAGGAGTTCGAAGTCAGTAACTCTGGATTATCTGAGCTTTCTTGGATGTCTCTTAAGCAGAGGCCACAGCAGGGCCAATGATGTGGGGAAGGCAGGCTCTGTATGGTCTCAAGCACTCAGGCAGTGAACAGGCGAAGGGTCCAATTGTCAGGCTCCAGATGGTCCAGCGTGGAAGCGTGGGTCCATCTGTGCAGAGCCGATCCAGAAAGTTCCAAGGAGAGAGTGGGGGTGTTGGACCTGTACTCTGGCCAAACACTCATCTAGAGCCGTGGGCCCAGCAAGGCCAAGATGATTTGGTTTTAGTTTGATTGCTCTGACATTATGTTTTGCCCTATCGATACATGCCCGTGTCTACCAGTGACACTACTGTGGTGATAGCTAAGTTCCCCACACTTGCAAGATCTGCAGTTTTCCGTGATTTGCACAGGGCTTGTTTTCCTCCTCATTTTAACAAAACCTCAGTTATTTTGAATTTGTTGAGAATCGCTTAGAATTCACAGATTCCTCTTGTGGCCCAGGGAACATCCCGTCCCTGAACTCTATTTGGAAGTACACCTCTACCACCTGCTGGCCTACCTTACTTACTACAAGTTGAAATCTGTAAGTAAAATGGAATACTGGATACAAGAATATTACTGAAGATAATTGCTGCACTCTTTGTATTTTAAGTTAATAATAATAAAATAAGATTAAGTACTCTATACCAACAGCAGATAATCTTACAGTACGAGAAGTTAGGAATCTTTTTGTGTCTTGAAGGTATTTTAGAAGAGCATTATTGCCTATTATTTTTAATGATGACAATTAGTTTCATAAATCATATATCCTTAAAGAAAGGGTTTGAGATTAGATCAAAGAATAAGTAATTTATAGAATCAGTTTACTCTCAACCCTATAATGGCTCCCTCTATTATGATATCTCTTTTCTTGCTCTTATCGATTCGTCCCCAACTCAATCTTCCAGGTCCCACATGTTCTCCTCTCCTCCCCTTCTCTTTCTCCTATATCCCTATACACTCACTGCTCCCCATTTCCAATATGTTCAGGAGATCCTGTCTCTTTCCCCTTATTTGAGGGACCTTGCATGAATCTCTTAGGTTCCTCCTTGTATCTTAATTTCTCTGGCAGTGTGAATTATAGGCTGGTGTTACTTTGCTCTATGTCTATTATTCATATAAGAGTGAGTACATACCATGTTCCTCTTTTTGTGACTGGGTTACTTCACTCAGGACGGTTTCTTTAAGTTATGTCCATTTGCCTCCAAATTTCAAGATTCCACTGCCCCCCCCACTGAGTAGTATTCCATTGTGTAAATGTACACATCTTCTTTATCCATTCTTCAGTTGAAGGGCATTTAGGTTGGTCCCAGGTTCTTGCTATTACAAATTATGCTGCTGTTAACATAGCTGAACATAAGTCTTTGTTGCATGGATGTGAATCATTTGGGTATATGCCTAAGAGGGGAATTGCTGGATCCTGTGGTAGACTGATTCCCATTTTCCTGAAGAACTTCCATACTGACCTCCAAAATGGCTGTACAAGTTTGCACTACCACCAGCAGTGGAGGAATGTTCCCCTTACTCCGCACTTCTCCAGCATAAACTGTCAATGGTGTTTCTCTGAGTTTAGCCATTCTGGCAGGAGTAAGATGGTGGTATCTCAGAGTTGTTTTGATTTGCATTTCCCTGATGGCTAAGGATGTTGAGCACTTTCTTAAATATCTTTCAGCCATTTTGCATTCCTCTATGGAGAATCCTCTATTCGGTTCTGTACCCCACTTTTTAATTGGATTATTTGGTGTTTTTGTGACTAGTTTCTTGAGTTCTTTATATATTTTGGAGATCAGCCCTCTGTCAGAAGTGGAGTTGGTGAAGATCATTTCTCACTCTGAGCTGCCATTTGATGTTGTCCACTGTATCCTTTGCCTTATGAAAGTTTCTCAGTTTCAGGAGGTCCCAATTATTAATTGTTGATCTCAGTGTCTGTGCTACTGGTGTTATGTTCAGGAAGCAGTCTCCTGTACCAATTCGTTCAAGGGTACTTCCACTTTCTCTTCTAAGAGGTTAAGTGTGGCTGGATTTATGTTGAAGTCTTTGATCCATTTGGTCTTAAGTTTTGGGCATGGTGATAAATATGGATCTATCTGCAGTCTTCTATACATCATCCAGTTGTGCCAGCATCATTTTTTGAACATGCTTTTCTCCTTTCATTGTATAATTTTAGCTGTTTTGTCCAAAATCAGGTGTTCATAGGTGTGTGGGTTAATATCAGGATTTTCAATTTGATTCCATTGGTCTTTTTGTCTGTGTGCCAATACTAACCTGTTTTCAGGACTATAGCTCTAGAGAAGAGCTTGAAGTCAGGGATGGTCATGCCTCCTGAAGTTCCTTTATATTGTACAGGGTAGTTTTGACTATTCGGAGTCTTTTATTTTCCATATAAGTTTGAATATTATCCTTTCAAGGTCAGTGAAGAATTGTGCTGGGATTTTGATGGGGATTGCATTGACTCTGTAGATTGCTTTTGGCAAGATTGTAATTTTTACCATGTTTATCCTACCTATCCAAGAGCATGGAAGATCTTTCCATTTTCTGCCTATATAGGTCTTTCACTTGTTTGGTTAGTGTTACCCCAAGATATTTTACGTTGTTTGTGGATATTGTAAAGGGTGATGTTTACCTGATTTCTTTCTCAGCCCCTTTATCATTCATCTGTATATAATAGGGCTACTGATTTTCTTTTCTTTTTTTTTTCTTTTCTTTCTTTTTTTCTTCTTCTTCTTTTTTTTTTTTTTTTTTTTTTTTAGTTAATCTTCTATCTTGCCAATATGTGGAAGGTGTTCATCAGCTGTAGGAGTTCCCTGGTAGACTTTTTCAGGTCACTTATGTAAACTATCATATCATCAGCAAATAGTGAAAGTTTGACTTCTTCCTTTCCAATTTCTATCCCTTTGATCTCCTTTTGTTGTTTTATTGCTCTAGCTAGAACTTCAAGTACAATATTGAAGAGATATGGAGAGACTAGACAGCCTTATCTTGTTCATGATTTTAGAGGATTCGCCTTATGTTTCTCTCCATTTACTTTGATGTTGGCTGTTGGTTTACTGTATATTACTTTTATTAAGTTTATGTATGTTCCTGTTATCCTGGCTCTCTCCAAGACTATTATTATGAAAGGGTATTGGTTTGTCCAAGGCTCTTTCAGCATCTAGTAAAATGGTCATATGATTTTTCTTTTTCAGTGTCACATTGATAGATTTTCATATTTTGAACTATCCCTGCATCCCTGGGATGAAGCCTACTTGGTCATAATGGATGATTTCTCTGATGTGTTCTTGGATTCAATTTGCTGGTATTTTATTGAGTGTTTTTGCATCAATGTTCATGAGCGATATTGGTCTGTAGCTCTCTTTCTTAGTTGTGTCTTTGTGTGACTTGGGTGCCAAGGTAATTGTAGCCTCATAAAGAGAGTTTGGCAATGGACATTTTGCTTCTATTGTACGGAACAATTTGAGGAGTATTGGTGTTAGCTCTTCTTTGAATTTCTGGTAGAATTCTGCACTGAAGCCATCTGGACCTGGGCTTTTTTTTTTTTTTGGTTGGGAGGCTATTGATGACTCCTTCTGTTTCATTAAGGGTTATAGATCTATTTAAATTGCTTATCTGTTCTTGATTTAATTTTGGTAAGTGATAGCTATCTAGAAATTTGTCCATTTCCTTTGAATTTCTGAATTTTGTGGAGTACAGGTTTTCAAAGTATGACCTAAATATTCTCTGGATTTCCTCAGTGTCCGTTGTTATGTCCCCCTTTTCTTTGCTTGTTTTGTTGATTTGCATTTTCTCTCTCTGCTTTTTGGTTAGTTTGGATAAAGTTTTTTCTATCTTTTTGAATTTCTAGAAAAACCAAATCTTTCTTACATTGATTCTTTATGATTTCAGCCCTGAAAGTTATTATTTCCTGGTGTAGATTCCTCTGGGGTGAGTTTCCTTCTTTTTATTCTATGACTTTCAGTTGGGCTCTTAATTCTCTAATGTGACTATACTCAGTTTTCTTCATATGGGCACTTTGTGCAATGAACTTTCCTCGTAGCAATGCTTACAAAGTGTTCCTTAAATTCAAGTATGTTGTGTCTTCATTCTTTCATTCTCACTGAATTCTAGGAAACCTTTAATTTCTTTCTTTATTTCTTCCTTGACCAAGGAATGGTGCAATTGCACATTGTTCAGTTTCCATGAGTTTGTAGGGTTTCTGCAATTTGAATTCCAACTTTAAAGCATGGTGGTCTGATAAGATACAGGGGGCTATTCCAATTGTTTTGTATCTGTTGAGGTTTGTTGTATTGCTGAGTATGTGGTTGATTTTAGAGAAGGTTCCATGGGGAGCTGAGAAGAAGGTATATTCTTTTGTGTTTGGATGGAATGTTCTATAGATGTCTGTTAAACCCAATTGGGACATAACTTCTGTTAGTTCTTTGTTTCTTTGTTAAATATCTGTCTGGTGGTCCTGTCTAGTGGTGAGAGTGGGGTGTTGAAGTCTCCCACTATGAATGTGTGAGGTTTCATGTGTTTGAATTTTAGTAGCGTTTCTTTTAGGAATGTGGGTGCCTTTGTATTTGGGGCAGATGTTCAGAATTGAGACTTTGTATGATGGATTACTCGTGTAATGGCCTTCATATATTTTGATTGATTTTGGTTTGAAGTCTAGCTTGTTAGATATTAGGATAGCTACACCTGCTTGCTTCTTTCGTTCATTTGATTGGAAGATCTTTTCTCAACCCTTTACCCTGAGGTAGTGTCTGTCTTTGAAGTTTAGATGTGTTTCTTGGATGCAGCAGAGGGATGGATTCTGTCTTCGTATCCATTCTGTTAGCCTGTGTCTTTTTATAAGCAAGTAAAGATCATTAGTGTTGAGGGAAAGTAAGAACCATTGATTGTTAATTCTTGTTTGTTTTAGACTTGTTGTTTTTGGTGGTATTGTGAGTATATTCGCCTTGCTTTTTCATTTGGGTTCTGGTGAAGTGGGATTATCTATTGCCTAGAGTGTGTAGTTATCTATTGTGAGTGTAGTTAACTTCCTTGGGTTGAAGTTTTCCTTTCAGAACTGTCTGTAGGTCTGGATTTGTGGATATGTGTTGTTTAAATCTGGTTTTGTCATTGAATATCTTGCTTTCTCCGTCTACAGTGATTGAGAGTTTTCCTGGGTATAGTAGCCTGGGCTGGCATTGTGGACTCTTAATATTTGTACAACATCTATCCAGGACCTTCTGGCCTTGAGAGTTTCCATGGAGAAGTCAGGTGTTATTTTGATAGCTCTGCCTTTCTATGTTACCTGGCCTTTTTCCTTCACTGATGTTAATATTCTTTCTTAAATCTATATGTTTGTGTTTTGATTATTATGTGGAGAGGGGACTTTTTTTTTGTCCAATCTATTTGTTGTTTAGTATCCTTCTTGTACTTTCATAGGCATGTCCTTCTTCAGACTGGGAAAGTTTTCTTCAATGATTTTGTTGAATATGTTTTCTGCACCTTTGAGCTGGGCTTCTTCACCTTCTTCTATACCTATTATTCTTAGGTTTGGCCTTTTCATGGTGCCCCACAATTCCTGGATATTTTGTGTTAAGGATTTTTGTTAGATTTAAGATGTTCTTTTGTCAATGAATCTATTTCCTCTGGTTTATCTTATGTGCCTGAGATTCTCTATTCCATCTCTTGTATTCTGTTGTTTATGCTTACATCTGTAGTTCTTGATCATTTACTCTGTTTTTCTATTTCCAGCATTCCCTCAGTTTGTGTTTTCTTTATTGTCTCTATTTCAGATTTTAGGTCTTGAACTGTTTGAATTGTTTTCTTCATCTGTTTTTGTTTTTTCTTGGTTTTCCTTGCTTTCTTTAAGAAATTTGTTCATTTCTTGCATTTTTTTTGCATGGTCTTTTCCTCTATTTCTTCCAATTTTTTGTTTGCTTTTTCTTCCATTTCTTTAAGGGATTTCTCATATTACCTTTGAGGGCCTCTATCATTTTTATGAAGTTATTTTTTAAGTTGTTCTCTTCTGCTTCATCTATTTTGGTGTGTTCAGGTCTAGTTGGTGTAAGTCCCTAGATTCTAGCAATGTCATACTGGTCTTTCTTTTGTTGGGTGTTTTCTTGTATTGCTGCCTTCCCATTGCTTCTCCCAGCGGGTGCAGGTGGAGTCTCTCTCTCTCTCTCTCTCTCTCTCTCTCTCCTGCTGTCCTGGTGGGTGTAGGTGGGTCATGAGTTTGATATCTGTAAGTCTGGATGATCTGAACTCTCTTGGAGGTCTCTCAAGCAGTGGCCACACAAGGTCAATATTGTGGGGTAAGCAGACTCAGGATGGTCTCAAGCACTAAGGCAGAGGGCAGGTGATGGGGCCCAAAGTTCGGGTGAGTGTACGCTCAAGATGGTCCTGAATGGATAAGGCGGGTCCAGTTTGTGCCTGAAACAGTTTTTTTTTTTTTTATATATTATAACATAAAGCATTTAACTGGTATACCACACAATCCTATAGGACAAGAAATAGTTGAGTGATCTAATCACACTTTAAAGAAAATGCTCTGTAAACAGGTAGGGGGAACAAAGACCCCCACATATAGATTACATAATGCTTTACTGACATTCAACTTTCTTAATGCTAATGAGAAAGAAAAATCAGACACAAAAAATGACATGAACAATAGGAAAAACCCTCTAAACTAAATCAGTTGGTACATTTCAAGGATATGTGTTATGCTGGGATAGCAGTTTAACCTTTGTTTCTACAGGAGAAGAAAAGTTGTGGATACCATTACGTTGACCAAGATCTGATTTGAATAGAAGAAACTTTTTGATGAGGAGAAATGATAAGTCATCCACCAAGGTATATCCCATGAATTGTATGGAAACCTCACAAAGGTAGGGGGAATGTTTTATTCTTGTCTTTACAGGAAGACAGAAAAAAAACCCATTTCCTAAAAACAAAAAGCCACCATATATGTAAATGTCTAAAAAAGAGAAGATAGCTATCCAAAAAGAACCATCATATAAAGAAAAATCTGATGTATGGTACAATATTTATATTAAACTCTTAATTTCTTCCAAGCACAATTGTAGTCCCAATTCTCATAAAAATGAAACCTGACTTTGGAATTTGCCTTGGTCCTCCTCCAAATGTATACATGTTGTTAAAATAAAATCCAGAGTTTCTGTCTCATATCAAAAGACCATTGGCATAATACAAAAGAAAACAAAACCTAGAACTATTGTTGTCTGAACTCTGTCTTCTCTAAAACTCTAATTTTCCTCATACTAAATTTCATTCTTATTGCTACCTTTCCCTGTATGCTTACCTATTAAAGTTAAATTTTTCTATGCTGATATTAATGTTTAAGTTCTTTACAGTGAACAAAAAATTTCCAAACAGCAATCTTTGAACTCTCCAGAAAGAAGATGGGGCTCCACTTCATCGATTCCACTTGATTCAATTTGATGCCTCTGAACTGACAAACACCAGCCTAAAAGCGGTTTGGGACTATACTGTTCTAGACAACTCCAGACTCGCTAGCAGAAATGGTGCACCTTTTTATAATACCTCCAACCATGCAGAGACTACCTATGTATGTTACAGCTAGTCCCTTCCAACTTTTTGTTGCTCTATTTTTTTTCTTACAGAATCCCATGGAGTCATCATCACCCAATTTCAGCTTGAAGTAATCCTAAGAAAACTTTTCCCTAATGTTGGCATTAAGAGATAGTATACACCTGCATAGGGTTAGTTTTTAGTTGTTTAGGTTTGGGTATGGAAGGTGATTCTCTGACTTGCATCTTTACATGCATACATTTTGTATATTGATACAACTTAGGATATTTCATCATATTGAACATTATAGTTCAAGACATTTCAGCTGTATCTCTGTTAGTGATATATATATTTGAAGTCATTGTCCTTGCTAAATGGTTTTGGGAAGCTTTAGACATTGTACAACTATGTTTCTGAGAATTACAGACTATTACCACCCATGTTTCTTATCTATATTATTAGTCAGACATAGATATTTCATCTTCAAACACTTCATAGACCTACAAAATATGGCATTTAAATGTTTTAATATTAGTACTCTGTTGACATGAGACATGATTGCTCCTGACAGCACAAAGCTATTCTCAAAAAAATGTTGGGCACTGATGTCACTCCTTCTGGAGTTCATTCTCTTTGTGGCCAATGGCCTCTTGGGCAAAGAACTGCCCCCACCTCTACCACTGACTTTGGAATGCTGTCCTACTGTGCTTGCAGGAGACAAACATAGAAGACTGCTGAACCTTGGCAAGTCAGGCTAAGACAGTCTTCCTAAATCTCTGCTTCGGTGTTCATCAGTCAGTTACTCTAGGTCTTAGCCAAAGCTAGTTGCCCATTTGCTGCTGTGAGACTTTGGGTGACTGTTCAGGTAGTCTGCTGTCTTCACTGCACCTTTTGGAAGTAGCTTGCTTATATTTCCTGCCTATTGTTATCCTCCTTCTCAGGTCTTTGATGAGGTTGAAGATTAGACTGTCACAGTTATTGTTCTCTCTTCCTAGATAGGAATGTTAGGTACAAAACTTAAACTTTTCAGCTTAGGACAACTCTATATTAATCTCTGTTATGCCTTTACTCTAGGACTGGATATGTAGTTCTTGCCATTTGCTCTTGTTGTTTCACTTAAATATTTATATTCTTACATTCCATTCTCCTAGAGCATACTTGATATTTGCTATCTTTGTATATAGTTTTGTATCAAGCCTAAATCTTTTTCTTTAGACTAAAGGGGGAATTGTTGTGAGACATCCACCTTTCCCACACCTGTAGCACTGACCATGCCCGTTTGGACATTTTGTCACAGCTGCAGATGTGATGGAGAGTGGGTTTTAGGTCTGGAGTTGGGACAGGTGGCACTCTCTGGTCAGGTGACTGAGAGCAGCCTATGTGGATCCTTAGAGTGTGAACCTGTGGCAACCATCTGTGCTAGTCACTTCTCCCTGAAATTATATTTAAACTATTTTGAGCCTAGTGCTGTGAATTTTATCTGTGCAACCACACACAATGCTCATGACAGCACTGAGCTATTCCTGAGAGTATGTTGGGCACTGATGGCATTCTATGTGGAGTTCATTCTCTCCTTGGATACTGGCCTCTTGGGTAAAGATCTGCCCCAACATTGACCACTGACCTTGGACATGCTGTCCTAACTAAGCTTGCAGTAGATAAACTTAAAGAAGACTACTGAACCCTGCTAAGTCAGGGTAACACAATTTTTCAATTTCTCTGTTACTGAGATAGTCCATCTTCTACTTTAGACCTTTGCCAAAGTTGGTTGCCCTAATGTTGCTGTGAGACTTTGGGTGACTGTCTGGGTAGCCTGCTTTTTCTGTCTTTGCTTGCTTGCACTCTTGGAAGTCACATGCCTATTGTTATTTTCCTTCTCAAGTCTCTGATGAGGTTGAAGACTAGACAGTCATAGCAATATCCTCTCTTATCTTAGTTAGACAAGATTTAGACTTCCAACATTAGGACTGCTATCAAAATAATCTCTGGCATGTCTTTACCCTGATACTGGACATGTATACTGGACATGTAGTATATATCTATTGCTCAATGTTTTTCTTTCTGATAGTAGGTTTAAATTTGTGTTTACCTTTCCTTTTCCTGGAATATACTTGACATTTGTTATCATTGTATAGAGTTTTTGCACCAAGCTTAAAACCTTCTTCTTTAGACTCAAAAGAATAATTGTAGGCATCTGGTTTGTTGACTTGGAAAGGTGACCAGACCCCTTTGCATGTGGCTTCATACAGCCAAAAGATGTAAGAGAAGAACTTGAGGTGTGGCATTCCTTGGTGAGCTCTTTCTGTTGGCTCTGTGGATCTAGAAGGAAGAACAGGGAAATGCTCCAGTGGTTCTTTGTATTTTCTATGTAATTGTTCCCCAATAAACACCCATTTATCATGTATCTTTGGTCTAGTGATATAATTACACCCTTGCCTTCATATATTACCTTGCAAAATGCATAATTCCCTTTGCTTTGCCTTGCTGTTAGCATAGATTGCCTTGCCTTGGCATGTGCATGCCTTTCCTTTCCTTCCCTTTACTTTCCTGTGATTTCCTTTCCGTTTCTTTCCTTCCCTTCCCTTCTCTTCCATTTTCTTTCCATTCCTTGTCATGCCTTGTCTACATTAGCATGTATTTACATTGCCTGACAATGTTTCCTCTCGCCTTGCTGCCAAAACTTTTACTTGCTTTGCTTTGCCTTGTCTTGTCCCACTTTGTCATGTCTGTGCTTGCTTTGCCAAGCCTTGCCTTGACTTGCCTTGTCATGACTTGCCTTGCCTAGCTTGTTAATGAGCATATCCTGCCTTGCCTTGCATTTCTTTTTCATGTGCATGCCTTCACTTTCCTTGGCTTGCCTTTCCATGGGAATTCATAGCCATATCTAGACTTTTCTTGGATTTCTTTGTCATGTGAATACCTTGCCTTGTCTAACCATACACATGCCTTCCCTTGCTTTCCTGTGCACATTCCTTCATTTTCTTCCCTTTTGATTCCCATTCCTTGACTTTATTTCCATGTCATGCTTTGCATTGACCTACAATGTCATCTGCCAGACTGTCCTTGCATTTTCATTGCTCACTTTTTTTCTTTTTCTTTTTCTTTTCATTGCATTGCCTGTAATGCCATTTTTATGACTTGCACTTACTTTCCTTTATCTGCCTTGCCTTTCCATCACATTCCTTGGCTTATATTTCCTTGCAAAATGCAAATATTTCTTTCAATTACTATACCTTGTTGTGTGCATGGCCTGCCTTGCCTTGTCTTTCTTCCTTTACCCTCTCTCACCTTGTACATGCCTTTCCATTCCTTATCTAACCTTTCTTTCCCTTCATTTCTGGTCCTTTCCTTCCCTTCCCATCCCTTCCCATTCCTTCCCTTCTCTTTCCATTCCTTCCCATCCGTCCCCTTCCCTTCACTATCCTCTCTATTCCTTGCCTTTCCTTACCATCTACTTGCATTGCCTGACATTGCTTCCTCTTAACTTTCTGCCTAATCATGTGCTTGCATCACTTTGACTTGTCTTCTTGCTCTATGTCATGTCTATAACTGCATTGCCATGCATTGCAGGGTCCAGGACCCTGACCCTGAACCTGGACTACTTGGGGAGCACAGTAGCCCAGGGCACAGGTCACAGGGCTCAGGCCCTGGCTCACTTGCAGAGACCAATAGACCAGAACCCAATGGGCCAGGGCCCTGAGCCCTGGCATTGGTGCACTCTAGGATCCAAGTGGCCTAGGCTCCAGGGCCCAGGAACCTGGCCCTGGCCCACTCAGTAAGCACAGTATCCCAGGGCCCAAGGCCCTTATAGTACCCATTGGACCCCTTTAATGGTCCAGGAACAAGTGGGCCAGGGCTCTGGACCCTGGCATTGGCCCACTCAGGGAACATGTGGCCCAGGTCTCAGGGCCCAGGACCTGGCCCTGGCAAACTTGTGAAGTCCAGTGGCCCAGAGACCAGTGGGTCAGGGCCCAGGGCATACTTGGGGAGCCAAGTGGGCCAGGTTCCAGTGGTCCAGGGTCTAATGGACCAAGGCCCAGGGCCAACTCAGGGAGCATAGTGAACCAGGGCCCAGAGGCCCTTGGACCAAGGACTTGGTACTGGCATACTCAGGTAGTGCAGTGGCCCAGGGCAAAGTGACCCAGGGCCAAGGTCCCTAGCCTCTGGCTCACTCTGTTAACCCAGTGGCTCAATGACTCGAGGAGCACAGTGGACCAGGGCCCAATGTTTAGGCCAATTGTGGAACCCAGTGGACCTGGGACCAGCAGCCTAGGGCCCTGGGTCCTGACGCTAATCCAATCAGGGACAATGGCACATGGCCCAGCTCCCAGGGCTCTTACCCTGGCCAACTTGGGGTGCCCAGGGGCCAAGACCCAGAGTCTAGTGACCAAATTCATGGCCCTGGCCAACTTGGGGAGCACTGTGGCCCAGATATCAGTGGCCTAGGGCCCTGAGCCCTGGCTTTGGCCCACTTAGGGAGTCCAGTGGCATGCCTTTTCCTGATAATGAGTTTGATAACTAACTTATATGCCATCCTAGAGCCCTCATCTAGTATCTGATGGAAACAGAAGCAGACACCCACAACTAAACACTGAGCCAAATTCCTGGAATCCAGTTGCAGAGAGGGTGGAGTGATAAGAAAATGAGGTCAAGACCAGTCTACAGAAATTCACAGAGACAGCTCACCTGAACAAGGGGGAGCTCATGAACCTCCTGAAGGATAGCTGGGAAACCAGCATTGGACTGACTCAGACCCCCTAAAAGTGCATCTTAGTTAAAAGGCCTGGGCAATCTAAGGGACCTCTGACAGTGAAACCAGGATATATCCCTGGTGTACGGAAGGACTTTGGGAGAATATTCCCCATGGAGGGATATTCCCTCAGCCTAGAGGTAGGAGGGAGGGCCTAGTCCCTACTCCAAACAACTTGACAGATTTTGATGATCCCTCCAGGAAGGCATCACCCTCCTTGTGGAGTAGGGGGGTGGGTTGGGAGGGAGAGAGGGAGGATGGGGGAACTGGGGTCGGTATGTAAAATAAGAAAATATTATATATAATATATATTATAAAAATAATAATTATGAGAGAGCTAGCCAGTAAGCAGGCATAGCCATCAGCCAACAATTTTATAATTAATATAGTGTTCTTGTATTTATTTGGGGGGAAGCGGCTGTGAGACCAGGATGGAAAGAAACTCCAAGAACATTTAGTATTTTGTTTTGGTATCTTTGAAACAGGCTTACAAAGCCTAGGTTACCCTCCAGAGTGTTGATCTTCCTGCCTTAGCTTCCCGAATGTTGAGATTTGCCATAACTGGTTTTAGTAATAGTCTGTAATTTCCATTTTAAAAATCTTTTAACTGCCTGACTAAATTAATTTATTCTTGATGTTCTTTTAAACTGAATTAATTTTGCAATTTTCATTTAGATTACTTACTGCTAGTATATATAAGTATAATTGATTTTTGCATGCTAATTTTAAATATTATTATATGTGTATATGATGTGTATGTCACTGCCAGTATTCACATGCCACAGTGTGTGTGTGTGTGTGTGTGTGTGTGTGTGTGTGTGTGTGTGTGTGTGTGTGTGCCAGAAGACAACTTTTGGGAACCTATTCTATCCACCATGAAATCCAGAGATTTAACTCAGGTCTTCTAGGTCTTCTAGACTTGACCCTGAAAATGTTTTTATCACATTACCCTTCCTAACCTGCCCTATTTGCATCTTGATACTTTGTTGAGTTTATTATTTAAAACTTTTAATACAAAGATTTGTTTTCATTATGTGAATTGTATCTATATTAATGTACACCATGTGTGTGCCTGCCTGCAGAAGCCAAAAGCGGGCAATGAATTACTTGGAGCTGGAGTTACAGGCTACTATATCCACTAGACATGGGTGTTGGGAAGTGAATGCAGGTCCTTAGGAAGAGCAGTAAGCACTTTTAGCCTCTGACCTATCTCTGCTGTACCTACTTTTAATTTGAGCCACCACACAGACTTTAGCAATCCAATGACAACTCTCGGGAGTTGGTTCTAGCTTCTTACCCTGTGTGTGCCTGGAATTGAACTCAGGTTGTCAGATTTAGTGGAAAGTTCTATTTCCCATTGATCTACTTCAATGGCCCTTAATTTTAAACTTTTGGTTTAAAATACAAAGTATACAGTTTCATAATGACATCTTCATATACTTGTGATCATGTGTTTTTCATGTTTGTTTTCTTCTCCCACTACTCTCCCTTTTGACCCTCCCCATCTCTAGTTGATTCCCTTTCTTCTCCATATTAGTTCCTGAATTTATTTACTAGTCTTCAAAAGCAAGCTTGCTTAGCAATTTTAGTATCTACCAACATTGACTTCAAACAAAAATTAATCAAAAGAGATGGGGAAGAACAATCTATATTCAAAGGAAAACAACACATTTATGACATTTCAATTCTTAATATCTTTGTTGAAAACACAAGGTCAACCACTTTAGTAAAAGAAACACTTCTAATGATTAAATCACACATTGGCTCTCATGCAGTTTGATAGTGGTAGACTTCAATACTCCACTCTCACCAATGGACAGATCATCCAGACAAAAAAATCACACAGAGAGATATTGGAGCTAGTGCATTTTAAAAACCATATGAACCTAACAGATATACCATTTTCTTAGTACCACATGGAATTTTCTCCAAAGTTGATTACATATTTAGACACTACTTAATTAAGTCTTAATAGAAACAATAAAAGTGAAATAATTCCCTGCATCCTGTCACACCACCATGGATTACAGCTGTATGAGTGTATACACACACACACACACACACACACACACACACACACACGAGAGAGAGAGAGAGAGAGAGAGAGAGAGAGAGAGAGCTTACAAACTCATGGAAACTGAACAACTATATCCTGAAGAAAATGGGTCAAGATAGAAAGAGAGAAGGAAATCAAAGGCTTTCTAGAATTCAATGAATATGAACACACAGAGCTTAGGGGACACAATGAAAGTGGTGATACAAAGAAACTTCATAGCACTGAGTGCCTACATTAAAAAGTGGAGAGCTCTCATACTAGAAATTTAGCAGCACACATGAAAGCTCTACAACAAAAAGAATTAAGTATACTCAAGAGGAGTAGACAGGAAACTATCAATCTGAGGGCTAAAATTTACAAAATAGAAACAAGGAATCAACAGAAAATATACTTGGTTCTTTGAGAAAATCAACAAGATGGATAAACTCTTAGCCAAACTAAGAGATTGATAGGAGGACATGACATATAACCCCAGTACTCAGAAGCTGGGAGGAAAGATGTCATGAATCAGTGGTCTTCCTGGGCTAGATAACAAAACAATTTAATTCAAAATAGTAAGAGCAGGCCTAAGAAAATCACATTTGAGGTACCATTTTTTTTGTTGTAAATTTCCTCTCTGTTGCTGTGATTGAATTCTCTAACCAAAAACAACTCGTGTAATGAACAGGTTTATTTGGTTGATATCCCTATGTCTCAGTCCATCCTTGTGGGAATTTAAGATACAAACTCAAGCTAACAAATGAATGCAAAACACGAGGAAAAATTGCTTCCTGGCTTGTAAGCTATCGCCCTTATCCAGCCCAGCTTGGAGATATTGCCAACTCAGTGAGAGAGACTTCAAACATCAATCATACTCAACACAATCTCTCTCAGATACAGCAATCAGGTATTCTGATCAAGGCACACCCTCAACTGATGTTACCTTAGAGACTCTAGGCTATGTCATGTTTATAACTGAGGATAATTACAAAGAAGAGACAATAATATATGAGAAGGTTTTAAAGATCCAAAGCTAATGTGTTAATGAAATCAACCACATAAGCAGCAAAAACCCAAACATGAAGGTAGCAACAAATAGAAAATACAGATATGCTAGCAAACAGGAAGAGGCGAGCCTCTAACTAAGATCAAGAAGAAAGAACTAAAACCACTCTCCACAGAAACTTTACAAACTATCAAAAATTTTAGGACCTCATAACAAGAAAAGTTCTGAATATAAAATTGGTGATCAATCATTTTCCAGAGAATCAACAATATAATTAGATGATAATTAATCTAACAACATAGATGAAACCACTAGAAAAAAAAACCAAGACAGAAAAACATACATGCAAATACATATCAAAACCTAATTCTAATCAAAACCAAACTACAAGAAATCACTGGCCATCACTCACCCTGTACACCCCATTCTCTTTTGGTAATAATAGAAAACAGGCTATGTGAAGAGTGTATTCCACCAAAATTGGAGAGATTTGCTTGAAACCTTCTGAGGTTTTAACTTTGTAGAAAATAGTTTTGACTACTAAAAGGATCTCATTTTCTTATGATAAAGAAAAGGATGTCTGTTAGGATCACTTAGACAACATTTTCTTTCCTGTGATTGATGGTTGCCTGTAAGTCTCCATCAGAGTGAGGAAATGAAAACTTAAAAAAAAAAAAGCAAGATAACAGATTTTAAAGAATCAGTGTACACCTAAAGCAACTTGTTTTGTTCTAACTCCTTTCTAAGTTACAAGACATTCTGAAAACAAGTTTATTGCTATTTTTTAATGTATGTTTGTGCATGAGAGAGAATGTCTTCTGCATGTATACAGGTGACATACAAAAGAAGAAGGTGTCAGACACTCTGGATCTGGATTGGTAGATAGTTATGAACCTCTCCACTTGAGAGCTTGCATATGAACTCAGGTCATCCCCCACAAGAATGTGCTGAGCCACCTGCCAAGACCCATAATTGTAGTAAGATATTCACTCTGTCTGCACTTGTTGCACTGACCATGCCCACCCATTGGGGTTGGGACAGGTAAAGACTTGACCTGGGGGAACTAGGTCTGGGGAAGGGGACCCCTAAACACTCTCTAGATTCCTGGATGGAGACAGAGGGCATTCGGAGACAGCCTTGGGACTGGAGCCTGTTGGCCTTCATCTGTCTCTGTTGTAAATTATTTCTCCCTGAACAAACATCTATTCAGCCTATCTCTTTTCCCCATCATCATTTTTCCATGTCTGGTGTTAGAAGTGGGATATAGATTTCACTCCCTGACTAACACTCCTCTGCACACATGTTCTGTGGTTCCCTTGCTCTAAGTGCTCACAGGCACCTGCGCTGACCTGATGGCCGCAGCCTTTGAGAGCTTGAGCTTCCTTTCCCCACCCCTCAGATGCTGCTAATCCGTGCCTCCACCTCCACCTCCACCACTGTGGGCAGAAGTATGGCCAGCTACCAGGTACCATTTGGTGACACACCTGTGCCACCTACTGGCCAGTTGTAATTACTGCAGGTTGAGATCTGCAACCAAACAGGACCCTGCACTACTCAGCACATAGCCTTATTGCTGCTGGAATTCTTCCATCTGTTCTAGGACAACAGAACCCTGATAAGATAATTGCAACTTCTTTTGCAATTTAAGCCGGTATATTAACTGAGATCAATTGTTCCATACCAATGTCAGATAATCTTACGATGCAGAATGTTAAGAATCTTTTTATTTCATATATGGAAGGAATTTTAGCAGAAGAAAATCATGACTTAACTGATATATACATTTTCTTTGTAATAGCAATGAGTTTCATAATCAAGATAATATTTTAAAGGGTTTGAGATTAGAGTGAAAAATAAGGAACTTGTACAAACCACAGGAGATTAGTAACAAGGATTCAGAATATTGAAAATGACAATGGAGATCTGAAAAGCAATGCAAAACATAGAACGTTTAGAAAAAAAAGGTTCAGCATTTTGAAAATGACAATATAGAATTGAAAAACAGAACACAAAACACAGAATGCTTAGAAAAAAGGTTCAGAATATTGAAGACGTTGGGAACCAGCAGTCTGCTGACCCTGCCCCCTGATGATGGGCGGGATGCTCATGGCCATGTCTTATCTACATCATGACTTACCTGGCTGCTCAAGCTTTTCCTGGCTGCCAGGGGACTCAGTTATGCATGCGCAAGTTTCCCTCTTAAAGCAAGCAAAGCACACCTCTCTCTTGCTGTTTCTTTCTCTCTCTCGCTCTCTTTCTCCCTTACTCTCTTTCTCTCCTCTCTCCCCTGCTTTCGGGTGGCCACCAGCTACCCTCTTTCTCTCCCCTCTATCAATAAACACCATGTGGGCGCTGAGTCTCATGTTTGTGTTTCATAGGCAATATCTGCAACAAAAGAACAACAGAAGATGGCAATGGAGATCTGACAGGTAGAATACAAAACATGGAACATAAAAATAACCAACTAGAAAACAGAATTTGTTCCACATCTGCTGCCTCAATGACCAAAACAGAAACAATGCAATGCATTAACACACTAGCAGAAACAGCTTGCTCCTTGTCAGATGAAGCTACTAATAAGGTTAAAAAAATGGAACATCAGATGGAAAAACGGATAGACTCTGTTCCATGTCTGAGGATGATGGCAAACTAGCAGATAGAACATTGTATCTGAAAGGCAGTTTACATGCCATTAAGATAATATCTAAGGATGAGAATATTAAAGCATAGAATCATTTGTAATTGGAAAAAACAAGAAACTGATTGATTCAATGAAGTCTCTGGAAAGTTATATGATTCAAGAAGTTCAAACACTCAAAAAACAAAAAAAACAAAACAAAACAAAAAAAGAAACAATGATGAATAGATTGCAGGCCTTAAAAGTCCTTCAATCTGATACATCAGAAGAAAAGGTACAAGTAACATCATGAAAGAGATTTAGAATCTCCTACACCTTTTAGGGTCAGGGGAGACTTGCCTATGGTCATTCATTATCCCATCACCAATGGTTTTCCCTGTAACTATCACTGAAAAACCAGCAAAAAAAACCAAACAAACAAAAAACAAACAAACAAACAAACAAAAAAAAACACCTGAAAGGCGTCATTGCATATCAGTGGGTATAAAGGAAACAGTAGTCTCTTATGGCATGCACTCACCATATGTGAAGCAATTAACAGAATCATGTGCAAGGAATAACAAGATAACCCCTAAGGATTGGGATTAATTAATAACAGCTGTCCTTGAAAACTTGTCTCAATTAGAATGGAGGGCTTTATGGAGAGAAAAAGCAAAAAAGCTCTTGAACTTCAGGGCTTAAAGAAAGGTTATAAAGCTCCCCAAGATAAAATTCTTGGTGAGGGTCTTTATGCTGGTCCAGAAACTCAAGCTGCATATGATGAACACATCTTGTCTCTATGCAGTACAGCAGCTTTGAATGCTTGGGATAACATTCATGAACCAGGGGAGAGGATAGAATCCTATACCAAGGTGAGGCAGGGACTGAGAGAACACTTTAGTGTATTTCTACAAAGATAGTCTAGAGCAATACAATTAGAGGTAACAGACACAGATTCTAGGTGAATATTCATAGAATCATTAGCTTATGAGAATGCGAATCCACAATGCAAACAAGTGCTTTGGTCCTTAAAAATAAGATCAGCACTCTTGGATGAATGGGTCCTATATAGCCAACATTGAGTATAACGACCATGACACTGAAGCTTGGGTAGGATAAGCCATCTCCAAAGGTTTAAAAAGATATCAACATATCAGATGTTTTAATTGTGGTAGGATAGGACATCTAAGAAGAAATTGTAGGCAGAATATTCCTAGGTATAACACTCCTAGGAATGAACTGAACAGAAAGCCTCAGCCTTCTGTGTTATGTAGAAGGTGTGGCAAAGGCTGACATTGGACCAATGAATGTAGATCAACCAGAGACAAGCAAGGAAACCCTCTACAATTAGGAAACTCCTTGGAGGACATCTCGAAGACCCCCATATCAAAGGTGGGTCGGACATTCCCAGTCACTGCGGAGGACAATCTTCCCCAGGACAATTAGAAAATCCGTTGCCTATTGTAAAAAATCATACTGCTCTGGATGACAAACTAGCTATGGAAGGTGAATCAATCATGAATGAAGGAAACAAAAAACATATTTTGGCAAACTTCTATAAACAGTCAAAGGCCTAGATTGATGGTTAAGATGAATAACAGATTGGTTGAGGGGATTGTTGACATGGTGCTGATGTAACCATCAAAACTAATAATCCAAGATGGCCCCTGCAAGAGATAAATGTTCAATCTTAGGGATTGGAACCCTATCTCAGGTAAAACAGAGCATGAGATGGATTGAATGTATAGGACCAGAAGGACAGAGAGGAAGATTGAGATATAGCAATATGGGGTTGTGATCTATTGTAGCAATGGAATACACATATTAACATTCCTCCAGTATTAGATATGAACCATAAACGAACTCGTGGTTGTAGAAAAATATTATAAAGTACTATATAAGACAGACACCAAATATCCAGGCTGTACAAAAACAGAATACAGGTGCTAAACAGAGGAACCAAAAGCCCTACCCTTAAAACAGCTAACAGATGAACCTGTCTGGGTAGAGCAATGGCCTATGACCTCTGAGAAGTTAGAGGCTTTAGAAAATCTTGTTCAGGAAAAGCTAAATGCTGGACATATCGAGGAATCTACCAGCTCTTGGAACTCTCCTGTATTTGTTATCAAAAAGAAATCTGGAAAATAGAGAATGCTTACAGACCTGAGAGCCATCAATAAAGTTATACAAACAATGGGCTCTCCACAGCCTGGAATGCCCTTGCCTTCTTTGATACCTTAAGAATGGCTTATTATAGTTATTGATTTAAAAGATTGCTTCTTCATTACACTTTTACAAGAAAAAGATAAAGAAAAATTTGCCTTCACGATACCTAATTACAATAATTCTCAGCTGGTCAAGGGATATCAATGGAAGGTTTTCCCACAGGGAATGCTAAATAGTCCCACCTGTGCCAATATTTTGTGCAAAAAAACATTTGGAAATAATTCATAAACAGTTTCCACAATCAATAATTAATTACCATTACATGGATGATATATTGTTAGCTGATTCTAAAGTAGAAATATTAGGAAAGATGTTTGAGGAAGTAAAAGAAATTTTACCTCACTGGAGATTACAAATTGCACCTGAAAAAATACAAAGAGGAGATTCTATCAACTACTTAGGATATAAAATAGGTCTACAGAAATTTAGATCACAGAAAGTACAGATCAGGAGAGATTGTTACCTGACTCTTAATGATCTTCAAAAATTACTAGGAGAGATTTCTCAACTACAAACCTAAGCAGCTGTAAAGGCAGTTGTTCTAGAATTAATATACCTTCCCCAGGACAAATCACACACTTAGATTAATCAAGAATAATCTCTTAAATGATAGTATGCAACCATCTCTGACTAATGCTCAAAGAGAACATCTATACAGATTTTGCATTCCACATATACAGTCATCCTTAAGTGTCTTCTAGGTTCATGCTCCAGATTACACTTTGAACAATTTAAATAAAGACAGGAAACTACATGTCTAGCCACTTGGGCAGATGGGAGAGTCACACAGCAAAGATATTCCCAGAATTATCTCTTAAGTACACCAGAAACAGTAGGTCATTCTTCAATGACAGGATCAGGAGGTGAAAGTGCCAGGAGATGAGAAAGATAGGAAAAACAGAAGGTAGAAAAGATAAAAACTGGGTTGGGGATAACTTGCACAATCTATTTCCCATGCCAGGTAAACTTCTTAAGAAAAATAGCATCTTAGCCAGGCCTTGGTGGTGCACACCTTTAATCCCAGCACTCAGGAGGCAGAGTCAGGTAGATGGATCTCTCTGAGTTCAAGGCCAGCCTGGTCTACAGAGAGAGTTACAGGACAGGTTGCAAAAATACACAGAGAAACCCTGCCTTAAAAAAGAAAGTAAGTAAAGAAAAATGCTATCTTGTATACTACTTCCAGGGATAAAAGGAAGGAAATGGGGAACTTCTATGAAGTCAGCAGAAAGTATCATGCAACGGGACAAACTTGGGGAGGAGACTAATCAAACAATGCTGCACAAGGGAGCACAGTGTATCTCAAGATCATTACAACAGACTAAACCCACAGTGGCCTTGGGACTGCTAATCCCATAGCTCCTTATGGTACAAAAGGTTGGGTTCTCAGGATCTGAAAAAAACCCTGGCCCCAGACCATTTCCAGCTCTCCCAAGCAAATTCCTGGTTTTACACAAGGCTCCCTTTTTATTGTCAATATATCAGACCCTCAGGGAAAGCTCCTAAGTCCTAGGCCCCAGGCTGTTACTAGTTCTCCCAAGTATGTTTCTCCTCCCTACCTGAGGGCCTAAATAAACAAGCATTGCTTGATCAGGCAAGTCCTAAACACAACTGTGTTTCACTTTAAAATACTTGTCAGCTGGTGTCATATTGCCCACCTGGCAGAACTATGCTTTTCTCAAGAAGAAAACTGGAGCTTTATGGCATACCAGGCCTTAAGGTTGGTTGTGACCCTGTAATGCTTCCTTAAGCAGCTTATTAGAGGCCTGCTCTTTGGTATGGGGATGAGCCTAGTGGCTGATTGGAAATCAGGGGAGGCTTCTTTGTAATGGTTTGGAGCCAAATGTCTGGACAATCCTGGTGAACAAATGTGCATCCTACCATCCTAATTTCTAAACTATGTGGTTAGCATACACTCATCTTTTGGGTGTCTTAGAGGCAATCCTCCCTCAGCTAAGTTCTACTTTGTGAGATTTACTATTTTCTCTTCTACATCTACATTGGAGTGCTACCTGAAGAGTTTCTGCACCCCAGGAGGTCTCTCCACCACTGCAGCTATTCAAATCAGACCAAATGAAACCAAATTTTAAAAGCCCACTTTTAATGGATATAATGCTCTCAGATGACATTCCAGCCCACCAGAGAGGAGACTGAACAGAGAGACTAGAAAACCACAAGTCTATTTTCTGGATAACAGTTTAAATACCCTGTGGGAGTGGTCTTGGATATTTCTGAAGGAAGATAGGGGAGGAGAGCTTGGGTGGAACTTCTACCATAACATTCCAGACTCCTTGGATCTATGGATGCCAGGGGCTATGGTGAAGCTTCCACCATAACACTACGCAAAACATGAGATGCCTTTTACAACTTCCACAAAATTAACAATAAATGGATCTTACACATAAACGTAAAATGCAAAGAGCTGAATGTCTATAAGATATTAGAAAAACTGGGCCTCTCCAAGTTTGGCAACCTGTTTTCCATGGATACACCAAAACCATGTGGATACTGACTAAAAAGATGTTTCTGCACACAACTCCCTGCTCCCAATGTTCTCAGCAGATTCAGCTCACAGAGCAAAGTTATTCAGAGGCCTACCCCTGGGTCCAAGGAGTTGCAAAGTCCATGCGGGACCTTTCTGTACAATGAATCTGGCTGAAGGTTCCCACACAGATCCGGGGAAGACATACCACACTGGCTCCAGCACCTCACCACCAGCTCCTCCCAATCTGGGGAAAGCACCCCCTCACACACCATGTCATGGTTACCCAGCTTGCCCAAACTCTCCACTCAGCTACCTATAGCAAGATTCACAGCACAGCACACACCTAAAATAAGGTGCCAACTCCTCTTCAGAGACAAGCCTGAAACTGGTACCTGGAAGGACCCTGTACCACTTCTGATTGGCAGGTGGTCTGGAGGGCCTGATTGGCTAGTGAGGCCCAAGTGATAGGAGCAACTCCCATAGGGTTACACTGTGCTTAAAGGCACAGCACATCGGTTCCTGATCCAGCCTTCTACCCCAGGCAAAGACCTTTTCTAGATCAGCAGAGATAGGCATTTCAGTAGCACTTGACCCTGGTTTCAATAGCAGACCCTGGGCCCAGGACACTAACATTTAAAGAAAGATTTAAGGACACAAAATGAGATGTTTGTTCTGTAGTTTCACATTGAGGTCAGATGAACTGAAGGTACTTCCTGGGGATTTCAGACAACCAGGAAAGAATAGCAGCCACCAGAACACAAATAAGATAATAGGTCTTTTTCCCATCAGAAAATTGGATGGTGGCTCCATTGTTTTAGGAGTTTTATTTCTGAAATTCAAACCAAACTCTTGGCAAGTGAATAATAATAAAGAGTAGTCTTGGTGAAAAGTTGAATACTTAGAGAATAATAGAGCTAGGAAAAATGTGTCTATGAGCACTATTGTTAACCAGCATATCTTCATCAATGGGCAGGTTAAAAAAAAAAAAGCTGCACTATTAAATGCTATCTACAAGATGAGGACTGGTAGAATGAATCTCTCAATGTATGTAGAAAGTAGATTTATTATAATGTCTCACAAACTGTGGTTCAGGTACTCCAACAATGGCTGCCTACCAATGGGAACTTGAAGAATCCAGCAAATTACTCAGTCCATGAGGCTGGATTTCTCAGCTGGTCTTCAGTATACACCAAAATTCCAAAGAAGTAGGCTGTAATGCTAGTAATGGTAGCCAGAGATAGGGCAAGCAGGCAAAAAGAGAAAACTTCCTTCTTCAATATCCTTTACATACGTTAGCTGCTACCAAAAGGTTCAATCCAGATTAAAGGTGGATCTTATTCTGTTCTATTCTATTTTTAGTGTTTTTGAGACAGAGTAACCCCAGACCTCATTCTGTAGACCAGGCTGGCCTCAAACTCAGAAAATTCAACTGACTCTGCTTTGTGACTACTGGGATTAAAGGTATACACTGCCACAATCAGCTAAAGGTGAATCTTATCACCTAAGTAATCCAGATTAAGATGGGTCTTTAATTTCAAAACCTTTAAGAAAAATCCCTCACAGGTAACCCAACTCTTTGGGTCTTAGTTAATTCCAGAGGTAGTCGGTTTGACTACCAAGAATAGCCATCACAACATACAAGACAGAGAAGTGAGAAGATTTCTTACCTGCAGGAGTCAAGGAGAGCATAGGAGTTATTTCCAAAGCAATGTTTTGTTTTTTTTTTTTTAAATGCAGGAAGCATGTGGTTTTTACTTAGTGAGTCTGGACACATTCATGTGGAGTTATGCTTATTCCTAAGCATTCTCAGTTAACAAATCACCTATGAACATGATCACAATGTAAAATCAGAGATATTCTTATCTCAAAGTCATGCAGGAACATATATAAATTATAAAAACGATGGAATAAAATGCCTCTGGCATGTTCATCTTGAACCACAAGGTCTTGGCTGAAAATCAAGTAAATGATACTGTGAAAAGTAGATTGTTTTGGAGCCTATGATATCTGTCAATCTTAATATGTATTCTAAAGATAGATGTAGCAATACTACAATTCTCACATTTACAAAAGATAGATAACACAAATACAGAAAATGTCAAGGAAAAGTTACCTAACAAAACTATATACTCTGTTCTTAGATTAATGGTTATGATGATCTCTATTAACCTCAGAACAAAGCTGCTTTTGCCTCTTAGCATGCTGACTTGGCAGAAGGCCATGGGTACTTCATGAATGGCCAGAATGAGTTCATTTTAACTAGCCCAGGCATACTGTGTCAGGGTTGCGAAAACAATGTAGAGATTTCACTCTTTCTTTTTTCTAACTTCTTTTTAAATAGCTATATGGTGTTTTGCCTATGTGTTTCTGTTTGCAGTGCTTTCAGAGGCCAGAAGAAGGCAGGAGATGCCTGGAACCAGATTTACAGCAAATGGTTAAGTACCATGTGGGTTCTGGAAATGGAACCTGTGTCCTCCAAAACAACACCCAGTGATATTAATTGCTGAGCCATCTATATAGCCCCTCTTTTTATTTCAATTTTATCTCCATAAATTGTTAACTTAAAAATATTACATCACTTTCCCCTTTTCTCTCTGCATTCCATCTCTTCCCAAATGTTAGTTAATTCCAGAGACAGTCAGTTTGACTACCATCATAATAGGCAGGACTGTACCAGATAAACAGTTGTTGGAGCGCATCCCTGCCTGCCAGGAGCTAATTCTCTGTAATGGAGGGTAATTCCACTTTTTAATCAGCATCAGGTGTTTGACCCTGACTAGGCTGCCTTGAACAGGAAATTTAGGGTAGAAATACCTTAGCAGTTAAGAGCATTGAAGATTCACAACATACAACTTCCATTCCCAGTACATACAGAAGCTCATTACTATCTATATATAACTCTAGTACTAAGGGTTCTTACACCATCTTCTGGCCTCCATTGCCACCATAAGAAGACTTGCACCATAAAAATAATTTTCAAGCTGTGTGGGATAGTTCATTCTTTTAGTACCAGCAGTCTGGACCCAGAGGTAGGAAGATCACTGTAAGTTTTAAAGTCTGTGCTACATAGTCTACACACACACACACACACACACACACACACACACACACACACACACTTCTTGAATAACATACAAGAAAAGGAACATTGGATAATTGGATAACTGGCACAATGCAATACCTCTTAAAGTAATTTCAAGTGCCAGCCACTGCCTGCCATAGAACCATTTACAAAAATAAATATGGCCAAGTCTTGGAGCACATGACATTAATCCCAGCCACTGGGAGAAACTGAACATTGGACATTGGGCCACCTTACCATTTCAACTTTAAAGGCCCATCATGAGCTGGGTTTTATTGGACCAACCAAGTCCTGCACAACAGCCATCTGTTACCAAGTGGAAGTGGTATATAAGAGATCAGGCCCAATTGTGTCCTGAAGGCACAAGCAAACTACAAGAACAAGTTGCCCAATTGCCTATGGTTTCTACTCCTGTTACAATGCCTTCTGATGCCAGGAATACACCTATAACATTGTAAGTTGCTCCCTATAATTGGTTGAGTGAGGGAGAGAAGACTAGTGCCTGGTTTACTGGTAGTTCTGTACATCATACAAGTATCACCCAGAAGTGGATAGTTGCAGCATTACAACACCATTCTTGGAAAACCCTGAACGATATTGGCAAAGGGAAATCTTCACAGTGGGGAGAAGTTTAGGCAGTGCATATCATCATACAGTTGGGTTGAATGGGAAAATGGTCAAATGCACAAGTACTCACTGATTAACGTGCTGTAGTCAATGGATTAACTGGATGTTCAGGGACCCAGAAAGAGTATGATTGGAGAATTTGTGAGAAAAGACATCTGGGGAAGAAGTATTTGGAGAGATCTCATCAAATGAGCAAAGGGTGTGAAAAATACTTTTATCTCATGTAAATAATCACTAAAAGCTGACTTCAGCTGAGGAGGAGTTCAAGAATCCAGTAGACAGATGACTTCCTGTGAACAGTCAGCCTCTTTTCACAGCCATTCATGCCATTGCCCAGGGACCCATGAACAAAGTGACCATGGGGGTTAGGCATGGGCTCAATGACATGGACTTCCACTAACTATGGCTGACCTGGCGACAGCTGCTGCTGAATACCAACCAAATCAGCCAACAGCAGAGACCAGCACTGAGCTTCATATGTGGCGCCATTCACCCAAGTGACCAGCCATCAACCTACATCGGACCACTTCCTCTGTGGAAAGGACAACTCTCTGTCCTTACTAGGGCAGACAGTTATTCTGGTACGGATTTGTCTTTCCTACATGTAATGATTCTGCCAAAACCAACATCGATGGATTTGCAGAATGTCTTATCCACTGACATAGTATTCCACACACTCATTTCACAGCCAGAAAAGCATGACAGTTGGTCCACAATCATAGGATCCACTGGTCTTACCATGTTCTCCAGCATCCTGAAGAATCTGGCCTGATAGGAAGATAGAATGCCCTTTGGTCTTTTGAAGACACAGTTACAGTACCAATTAGGTGGCAGCATCTTGGGGGGGGCAGGGTTCTCCAGAAAGCAGTATATGCTCTGAATTAGCACCCAATATATGGGACGGTTTCTCCTATGGATCCAGGAATCAAGGGGTGAAGGGGAATATCTCTACTCACTACCGCCCCTAGTGACCCACTAGGAAAGCTTTTGCTTCCTGTTTCCACAAGCCTAAATTTTGCTGGCCTGGAAGTTTTGGTTCCAGAGTGGGTAGTGTTCCTGCCAGGAGCCACAACAAACCTTCCATTGAACTAAAAACTCAAGCGTCCTTCTGGTAATTTTGGGCTTCAAATATCCTTAAATCAACAAACTAAGAAAGAATAAAACCATTAGAAGGGATGATATATTAACATGGAGAAATTGGAATGCTCCACAAGGAAGCTAAGGATTGATTATGTCTGGAGTGCTGGAGATCCTTTAGGGCATCTCTTGGTGCTGCTATGCCCTGTGATTAAAATTAATGGGAAACTTTAATAATCTAATCCAGGAAACCTGCTGCACACGGTCATCTCCTGCTATATACATGATTCTCCTGCTGCACACGTAAGTGGGGGGGATCGTCTTCTGGCCAGGAGGGGGCCTCGTGCTGCCTTTGCTGAGGTTGCCAAGCAGCTTCTAGGGTTGCAATCAGAGGAGCAGCACCACCCTCCAGCCCAACACAGGCCTTGGCAGAGGACTAGAGGGAGGGTTGGAAGGTAGGAGTGGTGGCCACCACCCAGTGCAGCCTGGGGCTCCAGAGGATCCGATGAGGTCTGAGTTGTGGGAGCTGAGAGGCCACCGGAATCCAAGGAGTACCCAGGTCAGGTAGCTGGGGACACCCACCGAGGCCTTAGCTGGGGCAAGCCTTCCTGGGTGCCTCTCCAGAGCAAACTGAGCAGCATGGGGTGGGGACTCCTGGGACCTCTAGTCCCTGCCCAGATCCCTGTTTTCTGACTGACAGCCTCATCTGAGGCTAGGGAGCGGGCAGGTCACGTGTGCAGTGCGCCGAGCAGGGCGGGTGTGGGAGCCCCGAGGCTCTCCTGGGGTCGGGGCCCGGGTGCTGACTCAGGCAGAGAACAGGGATCTGTCCCAGCAGGCGCAGTTCAGCACCAGCAGACTTTGCTGGCTCCATGGCGTCCCCCAGGGCCCAAATCCAGGCCGTAGTCACCGAGAGGCACAGGATGGGCGAGTGCCCCGTGTGGGAGGAGGCTACAGGGCATCTGGTCTACGTGGACATTCATGCACAGACCGTGTGCCGCTGGGGTCCGCACAGCACTAAGGTGCAGGCAGTGCACCTGGGTGAGTGAAGGCGACAGGTGTGGTTAGAGGAGCGCTGAAGTGGTGGTAGGGGGCGCTGGGGGCAAAGAGGGGGTAAAGTAGTGGGGAGCCCTGGGCCTCCGGAAAGGGAGAAATGGGGACCGTTAGGGCCTCAAGCTAGGCAAGAGTGGGGAGCATTGGATCTGGGGTACAGGAAAGTGAGGAGCCCTGGTACTCAGGACAGAGGGGAGAAGTGAAGTGGGGAGTAGGGAAGTGGGGAGCCCTGGACATCGGAGAAGGAGAAAATAGGGAGACCTGGGCCTCAGGCACTGCTTGTAGGGAGTGGAGGAGCTCTGGGGGAGCTCTGGCCCAAGGGAGGGGGAAGTGGGGAGCGCTGGACCTCCTGGAGGCAGGGTGAGCACATTGGGTTGGTGGGGGAGCCCTGGGTCAAAAGCAGGTGGTCTTTAACCTACTTGCCCTCAGCCCCTTGTGTTGTCTCCCCAGGACACCAGGTCGGCTGCGTGGCCTTGCGCAGCCAGGACAAGGGCGGCTACGTGGTGGCCGTGGGCACCTGCCTGGGCCTCCTGGACTGGGACACCCAACAGGTGCAGTGGGTGGCTCAGCTGGACAGACAGAAACCCCACAACAGGTTTAATGATGGCAAAGTGGACCCCGCGGGGAGGTTCGTGGCAGGTGGGCTTCAGGAACCTTGGCTGTGGTCACATGGTCACATGTGTGCTGTGCACTCTTTGTCCCTGGGCTGAGGGGTGGACCCTGCAGGAGGTTTGTGGCAGGTGAGCACGGACCGGAAGCAGGCTGTAGTCACAAAATCATGGGTACTCTGTCTTTTGGGTGACACAGGGATGGGTAGGGAGGGCTCCCCGGAGACCGGAGGATCTGTCTGCCCTCCCCCCCACCGCCTCTCCCGCCCTCTAGGGAGCATCTACCCGACGCCCGCGCAGGACGCCCGCGCAGGCCTGGGGACACCTGGTCAACGGGACAGACCCCAGGGCTCTGTGTGAACAGATTTGCAAATCAGAGCCTGGGCCAGTACAGTTGGGCATCACCAAGGACCCTGCCAGGGACTGAGATGTTGGGTGCAGAATTGGGGTCTCGACACTCTACAGGCTCCAAGGAGGGAGCTTCCGGACTGTTATAGTTCCTAGGGTTCCGGATATCTTTGGCTGGTGGCCCTGTCCGTTCATCTCCGTGGTCTCTTCCTCTGTCTGTCATGACATCACTGTCACTGTGGACTGCCAAGGTCTTCAGATCTCTGTCCTCTGCCCTCCACAGGCACTAGACTCCCTGCCCTCTAGGCACTATGGCTGAGCCCTGGGCTCTCTGCCCTCCACAGATACCATGCCTTCTGTCCTCTGCCCTCAGGCACCATGCCCGAGCCCTTGGCCCCTGGCGTGTGGGAGCCTGCCCAGGGATCCCTGTACTCGCTGCAAGGGAACCACTCGGTGCTGCGGTTGGCCGACCGGCTGGGCATCCCCAACGGGCTGGATTGGTCGACTGACCAGCGTACATTCTACCATGTGGACAGCCTGGACTATGCGGTGCATGCATACGACTATGATGTGCAGGCTGGCACCATTGGTGAGCACTTGGGGACAAAGTGCGGGACTCAGGTGACAGATTCGAGGGATACAGAGAAACCGAGCAGGAACACTGCAGACAGACAGATGGGAGATTGATGAACAGTTGGGTGGAGGATCCGGGACTGGGGAATTGGGTGGAGCAGGAATGCTTGGCCAGCGCAGGTGTAGGGCTGTCCATGTGCCCGGGACCCAGCCGTTCATGTGCCTAGGTGCTGGGTATCTGGGTGACCATGTATCCGTGTGCCCGGTTGTCCATGTGCTTTGGTGTCTACGTGCCCATGTGTCCAGGAGAAGCAACTGAAACAAAGTCGCCCTCCAGGCCCCATGAGGGGCCTGTGTAATCGTAGCAGCTTCTCCCCTTGAGCAGCCACGCATGTCCCTATGTCGCAGGGAACCGCCGGCTTCTGTTCCAGATGCCGCGGGGGCGAGCCATGCCTGATGGACTGTGTGTGGATAGCGTGGGGACGCTGTGGGTGGCCTGTATCGACGGTGGCAAGGTCATCCGCCTGGATCCGCAGACAGGTGTGTGATATCATGCAAAGTCATGGTGTGTGGGTCCTGGACGTGGCGGGGTCACGTGAGCAGAACCGAAGAAGAGTGTGAGGGCAGGAAGCGCTCTACCCACCAGGCAGAGTCATAACCATCAACAGGCTCAGGGAGGGGGTTCCAGGTGTCCTAGGCTTGAGTCCCCACATCTCCAACATGAGATCTTTCTCTCTCCTCCCTTCTGGAGATCTCTGTACTGAGGACCGGGAGGGGGTATGGACAGCTGAGTGGGGGCGTGCAGTGAAGACAAAGTGGGCATTGAAGACGGATGGGGGCAGAGCGGGGCTGAGGGGATGGCAGGGAGCAGGGAATTGGGGAGGGAGTAAAGACAGAGTGGTGTGGAGGCTATCTGGGCACTGAAGCAGGAGCATGGCAGCGGACCCTGGGTCCACACTTGGCTTGCAGGGTCGTGTCTGTGCACTGTGGACCTGCCGGTGACTAGGGTCACGTCCTGCTGTTTCGGGGGCCCCGACTACTCGGATCTGTATGTGACTTCGGCAGCTGATGGGTTAAGCCTGGAACAGCTGCAGCGGGAGCCCCAGGCTGGACACGTGTTCAAGGTGGGTGTGGAGTCCCTTGGGAGAGGCAGAGAGGGAACCCCGCAGGTGGAGAAATCCGTATGCTTGGAATCCCGTGGGTGGGGAGCCCCGTGAGAAGACCCATGGGTGGGAAATGGATGCAGGAACATGGGGGGGGGGAGGGGGCGAGGGACTTCATGTCCAAGCTGAGCTGCCCCACCCCCTGCTGTTGCAGCGGGTGGGTCTTAGACTGCTGGAATTTCCTGTGGCCTCCACTCAGGACCGACTAGGCCCTTCCACCTGCAGGTCTCTGGCCTGGGTGTGCGTGGCCGAGCATGTTTCCCCTTCCTGGGCTAAGGCTGCTTGCTCAGCTGCGTTTCCCAGAAGGATATGGACAGCACCCGAGGCTCCTGCTGCAACCACGCAGGACCAGGGATTCACTCACTCTGTCCTTGGCGATCTTGGTGGAACCTTCCGGAATCCAGAGTCCGCGCCCCATCCCACCCGGTCATAATATTAAATGCTGCTGTGACGCGAACTGACGTGTATGTTTAAACACATGTTTGCATGGGTGGGAAAAAGGGGCGGCAGGTCGCGCCGGTCCTGGCTACAGTTTCTGATGACGTCACAGGGTGACACAACCGTGGCCAGGTGCACGCAGAACCTGGCAAAGCACATACGTGCAGTCACCCAGAGGGAAATGCAGCCAACCTGGCATCTATGCTCACATCATGTCACCGGTGGGCAGGAGACTCCCCTAGAGTCTTCACGGTGTTCTGTAAGGGATGAGCGGGGGCATCACATGAGCAGCATCGAGAGAGCCTCATCCTGACCTCATCCTTGGAGCTAGGAGTGGCTGCTGAGGCTTCAGCACATATCACGCATACACGTGCACACATCACTAATGCACTCACACACACTGTCACATGCACAAACACAAAAATGCAGACACGCGCACAGACTTACACACACATGCACACGCACGCACACTTATGTATGTATACACGTATACACACATGAACACAAATGTGCTCACACACACTTAAATGCGCATGCATACTGATACATGCACAGGATTACACATTTTACATAGGTGTGCACACACATGCTCACTGGTTCAGACCTGCTCCATTATGAACACCAGTTCTGAGCTCAGCTCGGGGTCTCCCGTGTTCATGGGCCTCACTATGTGTGTCATGCTGTGTCACAAGAGATGGAGCGAGCTCTCCCTCCCCACTTTCCCAGGCTCCGTGGCCTCACTTTCAAGGAGCCTTTGTTCACCCTGCATGCTGTAATCTACAAGCAATTATACTTACAGCCATGCGCGTCCTAATTACAGCACAAAAGAGAAATAAGCGTAAATCACACACACTTAACGCCCACGCGCTGATGTGTCAACACCTGACCTGGATTCTGGCCCCTGTTGATTGAGTCGTCAGCGTCAGCGACTTCATGGTTTCTGGGTGAACCCAAGATCACCACTGCCCCACTGCCTGTCAGCCTGCCCTGGGAAAAAAAGGAGCTTCATGGGTCTACCACGTGTGTGGGGGAGTGTGACTGGAGGGTTTGTCATCCTTGGGGTGTCACAGAGGGTTTGCCACCCGTGTGGGGGTGTACCATGGGAGGGTCTGCTACCAGCATGGGCTAGGGTGTCAGGGAGGGTCTGCCATCTGCAGGGGTCCGGTGGGTGTTATGGAGAGTCTGCCACTCTGGGGGGGAATGGACAGATGTCACAGGAGGGTCTGTGTTACAGGGGGATGAGTGTTCCAGAGGTTGTGCCATCCACAGGGGACTGGTGGGGGGCAGGTGAACAATGGAGCAGTGTGAATCACACATATTTTTGGGTTATTGGTCCCTGTGGGGCGGGGTGGTGGTAATGGTGTGTAATGGCCCTGATAACTTTCACTCCTTTACTGAACATTTAATGATAATAATAATAATAATAATAATAATAATAATGGGGCTTTACAGTTAGAAGAAACAATGACAGAAATTTGTCACAGGAACAAACCTGTCTGAGTGGGGGGTGTAGGGAGGGATACAGGTAGGGTTGCAGAGAGGGGTGTAGGGAGTGATGTAGCTGTAGGGTGAAGGGAGGGGTTAGGGAGGGGTGAAGGGAGGGATGTAGGGTGAATGGAAGGGTGTAGAGGTATAGGGAAGGGTGTAGGATTCAGGGAAGGGCATAGGGTATGTGGAGGAAGGCGGGGAGGGGTGTAGTTGTAGGGTGCAGGGAGGGGTGTAAGGAGGGATGCAGGGAAGGGTGTGAGGTGCACAGAGAGGTGTAGGGGTGCAGCGAGGGGTGTAGCTATGGATGCACTGGAGGGCACCACGCACTGGAGTAGCCCTGACACACACACTTCCTCCCTCCGGTACCAGTGTACAGGAACCTGCTTGAATTCCTCATGTTTCGTCATCGTAAAACGACAGGAAGAGAAACAGATGAGTCCATCCTGTTCAGCGGGTTCAGGGGCGGTCTGGGTACTCGGCATGGTGACACAAGGACTCAGGACAACTTAGACACCAGCACCGCACAGCTCTTCAGCTGTCTTAGTTCAGTCAACAAATGAGGTTCCACGTGTTGTACATCCGATTAAACAGGGCTAATTAGCATATGTGCACAGGATTAAACGCGGCTGATTGGCTGACACCACCCACGCTGATCAGTCACCTTTGTAGTACATAGTACACCAGCATCCTTGGATCCCATATGACACCCCGTGCTGGAAAGTTCCCGCTGTGGGGGGAAACTCTTGTTGCGGTGGAAGCCCCTACTGTCTATCTGTGTGTGGGGAAACTCTTGCTGTGGTGGGAAGTCTGTGCTGTGGGGCGAGAGTCTTGCTGCTGTGGTAAGGCTGTGTCTATGGGGAGATGAGGGGAGACCCTTGCTGCGGTGTGGACCCCTGTCCCTGTGAGGGCACAATTCCGCAATTCCTGCTTCTGCTCCCCTCCATCGGAGCACCTGTCATTGCTCATTGCGAAGTCACACCCAGGGTTCCGCCCTGTGCTCCCACAGCCCTGTGACATTCTTGTACTGTGGGGATCCAAGCAGCGCCCTGCTCTTGCCTCCCCATCCTGGTCCATGATCTGCGGGCTTCCATGCAGTCTCCTGCATGTGGCATCAACCGGGGCCCGGAGTCACTGTGTGGTCCTGAACATGGATCCAGAGAAAGCCCAGAGGCCCTGTGGTGCGTGGCCTGAGGTCGTGTACTACAAAGAACCTACACAGGCACACAGCACACAGAGGACAGGAATACCCCATGACGTATACAGAACAGGGACACCCGTGATGTGTTTTGGAAGATTCTAAGCGTGCACCTGATGGGAGACCAAGCCTGAGGCTACAAGGTCAATGGGGGGCGGTTTGCAGCCAAAGCTGAAGTCATGAGGTTAATGCCCCTGACAGAAGCAGACTCAGGTCACAGCGAAGATCCCCAGCAGGGAGGGGTGAGGGAGCAGGCGACCATGGTAGAGGGAGACGCCAGAGATGGGGGGGGGGCACAGGAATGCAGGGGAGAGGAGGGCAGGGAAGAACAGGAGAGAGGAGGGGAGAGAACAGGGAAAGGCTTGTGAGAGCTAGGGAAGGGAAGGACAGGACAGGAGGACAGGGGAGGGCAGAGCGAGCGAGCGAGCAGGTGCACGCCAGGCCCCTGAGGAATCTGTTGGACCCAGGCCCTGACCACAGGTGGCTTGAGGATCCGGTTCCTGAGTGGAGAGGTAGGGCCACGGGGTTATCAGGCACTCACTCGGGGTCACGGGGTTATCTATCAGGCGTGGGGAGGAGGCGCCGGCCAAAGTGCATATTCAAACACCCGCTGTGCGGTTGCGACACTGCAGTTTGTCCCCGGGGCCAGGGTCGGCTGCAGTCCAGGGTCCTGACTCCGGGTCTGTGGTTGAGCAGGCGGCCCTCTCTCACCCTTTCTACACCCCACCCCTCCCTCCAGCGGGGCACGGGGGTCACTGACTGCAAGCGGCTGGGGACAACCCGGTGGAGGTGCCTGGTGAGTGACGGCAGGGTGTTCTGGGGATACAGGCGTCTGTGCCTCTGGGTCTCCCTCCGGCCTGGGTGTTCAATTACTTCGGTATCCCCCTGACTGCCTCAGTGTCACCCAAACTGCCTTGGTGTCCCCCAAGCTGCCTCGTTGCTCCCCCACCCCATCTGTCTCTGTGTTTCCCCTCCAGTCTGCTTAACGTACCCCGTCCAGCCTGGCTGACATGGTGCCCTCCCCCCCCCGCATCCTGCCCCTCCTGGGCTGTCTCTGTGCCCCCCCACTACTTCGGTGTCCCTCTTAGCTGCTTCGTGTACCCCCACTCGCGGGCCTTCCTGGTGGTCGCGCACCCCTGGGGAATGGGATCCACCGGGGCCAGACCAGCTCAGCTGGGAAAGCTGCTCTCCAGAGCAGGAAGGCTGAGCGGGTCCTCTCCGATTGTAGTAGCCTGTCAGACCCTGATCGACCCCCGCTGACAGGGCAAAGCAGGGGCGGGAGGGCGCGGGCAAGGAGGTCACGGGCTCAGGGCATAAGAATGCGGTGACCGGCTGTTGCAAACAGTATGCACCGACTGTGTGCACAACTATGTCCTGACTGTGCGTGTCGTCACAGCGGCCACACCCCCGCGGGACCGAAGCCCGTGTCCGTGTCACGGGCGGAAGGGCTCCCCGCCAGCCTGGTGTCAGGCCGCATCGCTCACATCGATCTTGCTCGTGAATCTCGCTGAGGGCAGGGTTCGGTGAGAGAGGCCTCAGCAGGTAAGTGACTGAAAAGGACTTCGCGGGGGCGGGGGCGGGGGCGGGGGGAGGGGATGTCACATGGAAGCGGGTCCGAGACCCAGGGGATCATATTCGGGAGACAGCATGAATCCTAGGAGTCAGGGGATCACATGAGGGAAGCGGGAATCCTTGGATTCAAGGTAGGGTTGTTACATGGAGCGGAGCAGTGGGTCCTGGGGCCCAGGGGGATCACATGGGGGAGAAAGGGGATTCCGGAAGGGAGGTCGCGTGGGGGAGAGTGGGAACCCCGAGTGTCCAGCCTCCTCTGCTAAATGTGATGCATTCACAGCAGATGTCCTGTGTCCTGCGCTTAACGCAGTGCTGGCTACCTGAGACTGAACACAGGGTCCTTCTTATCCATTTTAGCTAGCATGTGGGGGGATGATACAGCCTGTAGCATAACACTCATCTCCTTTCCACAGACGGGAAACTAAGGCAGGACAGTGCAGAACGTCTGAGGACAACCTTACCCAGACTCAGCCCGGCCTACCCACCTGGGGATCTTCGTGTCTACCCCTACTCATATCCTCCTGTTCCCTTGTCCTCACTGGTCGTCCGTGTGCCAGTGCACTTCACCCCTTACAAAGGAACCCTGGTCTTGCTGTCTCAGTTTCCCCTTGCCCTCGGCATCAAGGAGTCAGGGATTCCGTTTTCTGGGGGGGGGGGCTCCGCGTGGTGTGCCCTGCCCCAGTCCTGCCCACATTCATCCACGCGTGTCCTGTCCCCGCTCACCCACTCCAGGCCTCTCCATCTGAAGCTGCCCCCCCCCAATGGGTGCTGCGGGTGGCTGCAGCAATGCAGACTGGATGGCGCTTCTGTGCCCGCGGCTGTGGGATGTCCCCCTGCACCACCTATCCATCCCGGGTAAGGGCGGGTCCATGCTCTCTGTGTGTGGGGCCACAGTGGCCTTCCTGTGGCCCTCACTTCCTCATGATGGGAAGGGGAACATCGAGGACAAGGCAAGAGATCAGGCCATGACACGTGATCGTGGACACGTGGGGGCCTGGGCAAAGCCCCAGGCTCCGGTCTAACTTCTGTGTCCCTGTGGCCTTCATCCTCTGCAGCCCTAATCCTGAATGAGTGGTGCTTGAGCAGGTGGCTGGAAGCCGTGGGCAACTGTCAGTCACTCAGACAAGCAGCTCTCAAGGCCAGAGATGGAAATGAGGAAATGCACGACTCCTTTACCCACAACAGGAGGGACGCCCCCTCCATCTATGAAGCTTCTTCTAGTTGAGAGGTTGAGAGTTGAGAGGAGGTGGGGGCGTGGGTGATGTGAGCAGGACACAGGGACCCCTGGGTAGCATCTTGCCAGCCCAGTTGTCAGAGACACCGAGTGAGGCTCTGTGTCCTGCGTGGGAGCGTCGTAGGGAAACAAGGAAGGAAGGAGGGCAGACAGACAGACAGACTGCCCTCTAACAGTAGGTTGAGCCACAGACGGTTGAGCCTTCACTGGGCTCTGTGGGGTTATGAATGCCTGAGAAAGCTAGCATTGTGTGTGTGTCCACAGGGAGCCACGACACCATGACATACTGCCTGAGCAGGAAGTCCCCCATCTCCCAGGCACAGTCCAGGCTGCTTCATCTGCTGGGTCGGGTCGCGCCTTGTATTACGCGCCCCATGGTGCTGAAGTGGTCGGTCACGCAGGTGAGATGGACATGCGTGCGCTGTGAGGTTGGGGTGGGGTTAGGGAACCTGGAGATAAACAAGCATTATGGGAGAAGGACTGTGAGCCCTGGGGGCAGGGCTAAGGGGTCTGGAGATATACAGGAGTTTGGAGGAGGGGAACTGTGGGGGGGGGCGGAGGAGTTAGGGGACCAGGAGATGTACAGGGTTCGGAGAAGTGGGACTGTGAGCTCCGGGGGTTAGGGGGACCAGGTAATGTACAGGGGGAGCGGGAATGTGAGTCCCAGGGCGGGGTTACCGGGACCAGGTGCTCTGCAGGGTTTGGATTGATGCACCCTGGGAATGCTGCAGGCACTGGATGTAACACAACAGCTGGATGAGGGGGTGCGGTACCTGGACCTGCGGATTGCACACATGATGGGAGGTTCCGAGAGGAACCTGCATTTCGTCCACATGATCTACACGACAGCACTGGTGGAGGTAGGGGCCTGGGGGTCATGGAATGAGCAGGGGATACAGGGGAGGGGTGAGAGGGAAGGGGGTTGGGAGAGGTGGAGGAGGGCAAGAGGGAGGGGTGGAAGGGAAGAGTAGAGAGGCAGAGAGGGGCAGAAGAGAGTTGGGGGTTAGGGAGAGGAGGGAAGGGCTGGGTAGGGGAAAGGTAGGCAGGGACCAAGTGACTAGGTGGAACGTGATCCCAGTATGCCAGGCTCTGCGTCCCCATGACATTCCCAGGACACCCTCACAGAGATCTCCGAGTGGCTGGAGTCCCACCCCCGTGAGGTCATCATCCTGGCCTGCAGGAATTTCGAAGGAATGACTGATGAGCTGCACGAATACCTTGTGGGCTGCATCAAGAACATCTTTGGGGATATGCTTTGTCCTCGTGGGGTGAGGAGTGGTATGGGCATGTGGCTACTTGGGGTGTGGACCCAGTGCCATCATGTCTGTGACCTCATGCAGCCCCTTCCACGCAGGACATTCCCACGCTGCGGCAGCTGTGGGCGCGGGGCCAGCAGGTGATTGTGTCCTATGAGGACGAGGCCTCCGTGGGTCGCCACAGGGAGCTGTGGCCAGGAATCCCCTACTGGTGGGGGAACAAGGTGAAGTCACAGGCGCTGCTACATTACCTGGAGACCATGAAGAGCTGCGGACGTCCAGGTGCCATGTGGGACATATCCCAGGGCAGGGTGGGCATCTGTGAGAATGTTACCTGTCCGTCAGATGGAGATAGGGTGCATGTGTGTGGATGCCACCTGTCAATCAGGTGGGGGGGTGGGCTGGCACTGAAATCGTGTGGGACAGGGTGGGCTTCCTGTCAGTCTCACAGGCTGTGCTGTGGACCCCTGCATCACGCTGCCCTTCCCTTCCAGGTGGCCTGTTTGTGGCGGGCATCAACCTCACAGAGAACGTGGAGTATGTGCTCGCGCACCCATCCGGGTCCCTGGAGAAGATGACATTGCCCAACCTCCCGTCCCTGAGGGCGTGGGTGCGCGAGCAGCGGCCTGGGCCTGGTTCCCACTGCACCAACATTATCGCCGGGGACTTCGTGGGCACCGACACGTTTGTGAATGATGTCATCGGACTAAACTCTAAGCTGCTGTGGTCCTGACCACCCTGCCCCGTAGGCAACTCAAGGTGTGGGGCTCAGGACAGGGTCAGAGTCACGGATGTCAGGGTCAGGGAGGTCAGGGATCTGTCCTGAAACAAGAAGAACACTGTGTCCCATCCTCCTCCCCTGTGAAGGGCTGAGGCCCTGCTGAGCAAGCCTACACCACACGGAGTGCAGATTTCAAACTCTGCCTCATGGTCATTTCCGGTCATTAGGACACATGCAGATTTAAGTTCAAGAGTGACACATGTCAGGCCCCAGAGTCCATGGAGGACACGTGACCAATCATTCTGGGCCTGTATCAACCTTTGCTCAGCACCATTAATTAAAATCTTATGAAGCCAACCGTGTCTGTGACTATGTGTTTGTGCAGCGTCTCCAGTTGCCCAGGCTAGACTCTCATCGGGGAGATGAAACAGTCTTGGACTCTGTTCCTCCGGCCTCAGTTTCCACAGGAACCACATCTAGTTTGTATAGTGAGTGCAAGGTGAACACTCTACTGAGTCATAAACACCTCAACCACTGAGCTGCAAGCATCCCAAGTACTAAGCCACAAGCACCCTACCCACTGAGTCACAAGTACCCTACCAACTGAGTTGCAAGCACTCTACACATTGAGTCACATCTGCTTATTGGGAATTTCCACCATCTCCCTGTACAGAAATTTGACACATGACTCGTGACCCCATACTCAGTATTAGTTCATTTTTCAGGTCAGAGTTAAAAGGATCCTCCCACCCCAGCCTGTAGGGATGCTATCTAGTCTGAAGCCGAGAGGATGGAACCGTGTCCCTGTCACATGATTCAGAGGCCTGACTAGGGTGTGGGGTGGGGGATGTGATTTCACCTGTGTCTGTCCTCCCCCTTAGGGGCCCTCCATGCCCACTTCCTCCAGGGACATGAACCCTCCACACACCCAGACACAGCCATGAGAGAGTGCAAATCCTTCTTTAATGAGCTGACAACCATTCTGGGAGAGAGGAAGGGGAGGGACTATTAGTGGTCTTCATGGAACAGATTCCAGAACCTGCCATTGGTGGCCTGGCTGATGACAATGGTGACGAGAGCAGCGCTGTCTGGGGCAGTTCCTGCACCAGCTGCATTGCAGCCTCCTTGCACTGTGGGGAGAGGGGCTGTCAGCGTGGTACTAGTGTTCCCCAACATGACAGCTGGCAGCCTTACCTGACCCCATGATGTACGGGGAGCCTCTTCCTTCATAGTCTAGCCAGGCAGAGTCGCTGCTCCAGGCAGACCTGAAATTGAAACGCCTAATGGCTGTGGGCACTTTGGTCCCTGCTGGCCAGAGCCAAGCCCTCCCAGGGCTTCAACCACCAAGGAGGTGTGCAACCTGGGTCTCTGTACAGGTGGGGACACTGAACACCACGGCAGCAAGTCTATGGAGATCGAGATGCACCAACTGCCTTATGTTTGCCTCAGTAATGACCAAGGCATGTGGGGGTGACCCACCTGAGGAAGGGGATTTCAGCCAGCGCCAATTACAGCCTGGCCTCCTCGGTGGGCAGGCGTGACAAGGAAGATGTGCAGGATGTCGGAGAATCTGTCGAAGACCTCCATGACCCAAGCAGCCCTCCTCTTACAGAGAGGCGGGCATATGGAGGTCAGGGGACCCAGGCCTGTGGCCAAGATCGGAGAAAGGAGTGGAGGCTCTGCAGGTCCTGTTCTCACAGCCGACCACAGTGTCAGACCCCCTTAGCACACGCTGCCATCATACCTTGGTCTTTGGTGGATAGAGAAGGTTCCATCAGAGGTGTGCTGTCCCGGGGCTGCACATCCTACACACAGAGGACTACACACATGTACACAGAAGACGACACACACACATAGAGAGGGCAGCACAAGCATGCATACAGAGACCTACATAGGCAGGAACACGGTGGTGTGTGTGTGTGTGTGTGTGTGTGTGTGTGTGGGGGGGGGGGCATGCTTCGGAAAGCATCAGGTTCTGGAGGTCAGACTGATATTGTGAGGGACCTGGACGGGGACCCACAATGCTCCAGGTGAGTGACACTTCCTGTTCCCTCCTACTACCCGTCAGTGCTGGGCCTGTCCTGTGTCTCCCCCAGCGGTGGGAGTTGTGTCCCCGGGACTCGTACAAGGTTTGATCACGGCTCTGCTGCCCACCGGTCCTACCGGAGGGGGCGGGGCGACTCAGCTGTCAGCTCCTGGAAATTGCCCTTGTCGAAGACGAGCCTGCCATGGGGCTGTGGTGGGCACCGCCAAGGTCCGCACCACCGATCAGCCATGCAACGCATGCACCAGTGCGGCGGCCTCCATCATCTGTCACTCTGAGAGAGGACAGATGGGTTCCGTCGGGGGCCGCGGCTCACACAGACACCGAGACCGCGGGCGGCAGGAGGAAGACCCCGGGACATCACAGACGGTGCTGCTGCGGACTGCCAGGAAGAAGCCGGGTTACCCAGACCACGCCCACGCACACCCGACCCCTTGCTACGCGCATCAGTTTCGCCTCCCCGGGCTTGTCCACCACATTCCTTTCTCGTGGCTCCGCCTTTACAGGCATCTCGGTCCAATCAGCATGTTTCCGTCAGGCCCGCAACATCTACCGCCTTCGCCCTTCCGGTGACTTGTGTTCCGCCTCCCCGCCCCGGCCGGGGTCCCCGTTCCTTTCCCCGCTCAGTCCCGCCCTCGCCCTTCCGGTGACCTGTGACGCAAGGCGTCCTTCCGCAGGGGCACTTGACGTCAGGATGCAGGACCACGCGCGCTGGGAGGCGGCGAGCATCAGCGGCTCCTCCTCCTAGGACTCCTCCCCTCCCTCGGCGCCCCTCGCCAAGTCCAGTCGTGGGAGCATCCCCCTTCTCCGGCTTCCGAGATCCCCGATGTCGACGAGCTCCCAGCTGCAAGGCCGCGGTGTAGGAGCTGGAGGACCAGGAGGACGAGAGACGCGCTTGGAGAACTTGCGGCGCGCGCGCGACGCGGGGGCTGGGAGGGGAGAGCGGGGCTGGGATGACGGAGCTCCTCTGAGGGTTCGAGTCTCCCCTGCGGTGTGGGGCCGAGGGCAGGGTAGAGGGCACCTGGGCCTGGCGGGGGAGGGATGACAGGAAAGTGCCGGAAGATAGCAGGCAAGCGGGTCCGCACCGGAGCGGGTGGCTGGCACAGCTCAGGCTAGTCAATTCTTGGAGAGGGCGGGGCCTGGGTAGAAAGTCACATAGCTGGAGAGTTCCAGTCTCAGTACTAGTTTGTAAAATTAATATATTTGAGAAGTTTTTTAAAAAAGAAATATTGATATTGTCATAAATAAACACACAATCTTAAAATGTTTTAAGTAAATGCTGTTTTATAAATAATGAATTGTATTTTAGAGAAAAAAATTACCAAACTACCTTCTAAGTATAACTTTCTGCCAGTGAATGGAGCTTTCTGTTGAGGTTTAATAGTCTTAAGTGATTTTCAAGAGCTTAGCCTAGGCAAAAAAGGGTAGGATTTTTGAAATAGGAATGAAACAAACGTCTTCAAATTGTAAACATTTGCTGTCAATGCAGATGTTTCATTTGAGCCAAATGTTTTAAGAGTATGTGAAGTTGCCACGCAAAATGTCAATGTGTGTAAAAAAGCTATACTTAACACAAAATATGGCAATGTGGTTCCAACACTTGAGTTGTAGTAAGTATGAAAAAGGGACTGATAAATTACTAAATGACTGGATTTTTTAAAAAAATTATTTAGTTTTGTAATTCTCTTGGTCTCAAGGATTTCCTCATCTGTTGTCATTTAAAAGTTATGAAGGCTGAGGCTGGATGAAGGCTGATGACTCAGGGATTAAGAGTGCTGCCTGTTCTTCCAGAGGTCCTGAGTTCTATTCCCATCAACCACATAGTGGTGAACAGTCCAGAATGAAGTCTGGTGCCCTCTTCTGGCCTGCAGGGATACATGCAGGCAGAAGACTATACATAATTTTAAAATCTTTAAAAAATTGTTATTGATGAGTTTGTTTATTTATTTATTTATTTATTTGATGAAGGCTGTTGGGATTTAGATTTCTTAGCTTCCTTACAAGTCTTGAGAAAGACCATGAAAGGTTACAACTTTCCAGCTGCTTCTTTATCCTTCACTTCATTCTCCCCTCTGTCCTCTTTTTCTTTTATCTGCAGATAAATGGAGATGGGTTAAAAACAAAAATGGAGTCCATTGCTGTGCCATATATCTGCTATTCTTGTTTTGTGGGAGGCAGGGCCAGATAGATCTTGAATTGAAGGCCAGCTTGGGAAACAGTAAGCTGCATTTTCAAACCACAAAAAGTTGAATAAGCTTTTATCGGTGTATAGTGACACTAAAGGGAATTAAAGCAATGTAAATATAAGTAAAGACTGTTCATTTTCTGTGTTTGTTTGAATATATGTACATGAGGATAATGTATGTCTATGCATGTTCTTGAGGATACTAGAGATCACTGACATTCTTCCTTGATCATGCTCCATCTTATGAGATAGGGACTTAATTGACACTCAGTGATTGCTTTGATGGCCAGAGAGCTCTTAAACTGGCCAGTGTGTCTGCAAACCCACTGTAGGTTTATAAATCCTAGCACACAATTTGTGTGGGTACTGAGGATCCAAATTCAGGTCATTGCCCTTGCTTGGCACCCACTTTACCTAATGAGCCACTACCATTTCAAGAATTCAATGCCCAACATACTAGGTTTGAGTTTGTCTTAGTTACTTTTCTCATTTATCTGAGAAAATACTTGACAAGACACGTAAAGGTTAAAGGGTGTAGTCCATCATGGCAGCAAAAGCTTGAGATACCTGCTCACATTGTATTCATAGTCAAGACAGAAAATAAGGAATCCCTCTCCTCAGCTTGATTTTTCTTTTTCATTCAGTTTACTAACCCAGTCAGTTTGTGATACCAACCTCACTGAGGCAGAATATTCCCATTTCAATTAACCTAACCTAAATAATCCCTCACTGGCATGCCCAGAGGTTTCCATAGTGATTCTAAATCCATCAAATTGACAATCAACATTAACCACCAGGGAGTCTAAAGTGCCTTAAAACCCAGGAAGTGAAGGCATGCACAGTTCAAATTACTTGTTTCTTAAGTTTCCATACAGATGGAAGTAATTTGACCAGTGACTCCCCAATTGGTTCTGTTTTGATTTGCCTGTCCAAACATTATATTAAGACTAATCTTTATTGTAGTATGTTGATTGTTTGGGATTAGGACACTATGTCTAACCATTTACATAAATGTATTCACTGCTCTTAGGCCAGAATGCTATGGTGAATATTTATTATTAATACTTATCATATTAGTAACTATGAATCAACACAGTATGTTTACATCACCTTACTCTTCTCTAAAAATGCACAAAAATTATTTAAGTAATTTAGTTCTATTTAAAATTTACTTTACTTCTAATTCAGATGGTTATTCACAAATTTAAAATGACATTTATTAATACATGTCATTATTGTAATTATGTAAGATCACATTTATAATGTTAAGTAATTCAGAATTAACTTTTGGGAGACATTTTGTAGTTTAATTTCCCTTCAGCAGCATCATATGTACCCTGTCCCTTCGAGGACAATATAGTACTTTTGTTCAAGAATACCCTATTTCCATTTTAATTTGCCTCCTCTGACTATAGGTGGGGGTAAAGATTTAATCATCAATATAACTTTTTTATGCTTATCTAAAATTTCAGGTGTTAATTCTTTTATTTTTGTGGACATAAACTTAATATTGTCTACATGAATACTTTCAAATGATATCCATTGCTCATAATTCTCATGAGCCGTAATCTGTTTTTCATTTATTTGAAGATACAGTTTTGAAATTGTTTTTATACTAAGGTAGACATTCGTTATTCCATAGTTATATTGATGTTTATTTTTCTTCTGTACTTTAAATCTTTCACCTTTGTGGAGAGAGAAAACCAGACACATTTCAAAAGTGGGAATGGAGAAGGAGAAAGGAAAAACTCTCTCTCTCTCTCTCTCTGTGTGTGTGTGTGTTCTTAACTGCATTAATACAACTTAGTCTTTACAATGTTATTTGTATGTATGTTTTCAGAGTTGACCATTTGTTATTGGTTAATGGTGCTTTCTTTGTGGAAGATGTTTTCTCCTGCTCTCAAAGTTCTTTGTTGCCTTTATGTAAGATTAAAGCCCTATGAGCTTTCCCCCATCCATGTTATCATGCCTCTCAGTGTCATCTTTGTTCAGCTCATGTTTAGGCAGTCATGTTGGTGAGACTTTATGGTTGTAGCTTCTGATATTCATATGGGACACAATCTCACAGTAAACTCCCTATTTCTTTGGCTCCTACAATCTTTCTGATCCATCCTCTTCAATAATCCCTGAGCCTTAGGTACAGAAGCTGTGCTTTAGATATATCAGTTGGAGTTGGGCCCCATAATTCTGTATTTTGATTTGGGTTTGGTTTCCTGTAATGGTCTCTGTCACAAAGAGACACTTCCTCGAGGAAGGATGAGAATTGCACTTATCTGCAAATTTCATGTTACCATTCTTTTGAGTTCCTTGTCTGGAAGATCTTCAAGGCATTTCTAGTTGGGCTTCATTTCTATAGGATTAGTATTTTCTGTGCCCTCGCATGTTGTCTTCATTTTTAAAAATGTTACTTTGACTTTTAAGGTTGGACTTGAGTTTCTGATGTAGTTCATTAGTTATAGCTGTCTATCTTCTTCCTCAAGTCACCTCAAGGTACACTGTTATAGGAAGAACTAAGCTGTAGGGGGATTGATAAACTGTTTTCTTTTGTAGAACTGTTGTTGAAGGCTACAGTTTTCCTAGTCCTGTGAGACTTTGTCACTGCCTGTAAACAGATACTGACAGGAGTAAGCGCACCTTTTGCTGTTCTTCTCCATTTATCTTTTTGTGTCTCTCTCCAAACCTGGTTGTTCTTTTTTGAGTAAGCTCTTGATGGCTAGCAAGTTGAGGCTTGGGAAGTTCAGTGTCTGGTTAGGAGGTCCATGCATCTAGGAGGCAGCACCTACTCGGGAGAACAGGGCTGTGTTATCCTGGTGGAATGGCAGCTTTTTAGAGTGGTAATGTGAGATCTGAGTATCTTGAGTCATATAGTTTAAGGCAGATTAGTGTTTAATCAAAGGCTCAGAAAATTGAACTCAAGAAGGACTGCCATTGGGGTGGGAAGGAGCAGAGCCTAGTTGATGGGGAGGGGAAATATGAAAATATATACATGTAAGTGTCTATTTTTTAAAAACACATGCATTATTCCTTTGGCTACTTTTTTTCCTTCCTTTCTTTTTACTCTCTCTCTTTATTTTATTTATTTATTTATTTTGAGGCAGTGCTTCAGAGGTCGGCCTGCCTCTGCCTCTCAAGTGCTGGGATTAAAGGCATGCACCACTAAGTTGGCCTCACTTGGCTACTTTGGTCTGTTGTGGGTTCCCTATGTGGAGTGAGTAGACATGTATTTCATCTTCCAAGGAAAATTTTTGCCACACAACACAAGTTAACATCTGAAGCCAGACTTCTCCAAACACTAACATGCTGGTCAGGTATAGGTGGCCTAGGTCAGACATCTCACAGCATCTTGGATCTGATCGGTTAGGACACTTCTATGCCTTCTTTCCCACATTCAATGATCAGACATTGCCCATGGATACTGGTTATTGGTGCTCCAGCTCTCAGAATCCTAGGTGTCTAACTTGATGATGAATATTGTTAGAAAACAATCTTCCTTGAAAAAAGGCCTAAAGAGCTCTGTTAATAGGGTTTTGGAAAAATACTCTACTGTGAACTGTGTTGACCACAGGATAGAGCAAACATAAAGTGCATGATGTTGAGTAATATGCTAACAGAACAGAGACAAGGACTTCCTGTGGCCTTAAAGCTGTAATTGCTCACTCAGCCCAGAGCAATGGGATAGGTGAGTAATGCTTCCCTCATGCCTCTACCTGCATAGTGAGAGTGTTTACAGTTGGCTGGTTTCTCTTCTTTCCTGTTTGGGAGTAATATTTGTACAACCTTGAAATATGTTCAAGTCTGTGAACACATATTTGGTGTGTGCATGCCTAGACACTTTCTTTTTATATTGAAGAAACAAAAGCTTATAATTTTGAGACTGTTAATCTTTTCAGTACTTAGAACTGAACTTAAGGGAGGTCCAGCTTTTTTTTTTTTCCTGCCCTGACCTTTCCCATTTATATACAGATCAATGGTCACCTATCAATGAAGCAGACAATTCTCTGAGGTGTCTAAGAAGGTCCTTCTTTATCTACCTTATGGTTTCATGTAAAATGTGAAGCACTGCTTTTATCATTCAGGTCACCAGTAGAACTTGTGGAGACAAAAATAAAGCCAACCAGTGGGACCAAGATCTAACACTAATGCACAAAATGACTTAATGGGGCCCATTCCATATGGAGAGTACCTTGCCCAGCCTAGGCATAAGGGTATGGGGGTGGAGAGGTACCTTGGTCCTGCCTCAACCAGATGATGGGACAGACTTAGTAGACTTCATAAGGGAGGATTTATCCTCTCCAAGGAGCAAATGGGAGGTGGGGGATCATGGGAGGAGAGGAAGGAGGGGAAACTGAGATTGGAATGTAAAATTATAAATTAATAAAAAGAAAAACTATGCCAATATCTGAATAAGCAGTTTGCTCCCTCAGGGCCCTGATATCTTCCATTCGAGGCTCCTGGTACACTTTGCTTGTTTTCACTCCAATTTTCTTACACTCCTCATCAACTCAAACAAAAGCCCTTCCCTGCAAAATGGGGATCTGCTGCTTCTAATTGTTTCCCTGTATGAGGTATGGGGCAGCATCAGCATCATGGTGGCTCCAGTCTCAGCTAACAAAATACAAGTCCTTCCAGAAATTCAAGTGTATCATATGATGGCAAAACTCAGCTCAAGCCTAGGTTTTGGTGGGCTGAGTCAGACTGTGACCTTTAGACAGTAAGAGACCCTGGTAGACATTAAATTCTTTTCATAAACTTATCCAGTGAAGGGATCTGAATCAGGCAGATTTGGGCTGAAATTCTTACTAGACATTACTAGAATTGTGTGAATAGCACGCACAACATCTGCGTACATCACACTGGAAACCTACTACTAAGGAGTTTCTTCTAAAGCTGCTTTCAGCCATATTCTTCCAAACACAAAGCCAGTTCCTTCAGTCAAGAAACATCTACAGCTGCTTGATTCTGTCAACATGACTTCAATTGCAAGCTGAATGTAGAGAAGAGTGATATTGATAGATCAGTTCTTTTGGTTCTGACATTAGCTTCCTCAGAAAGTGGAAACTGAAGGGAAATCAAGAGCTTGTCCAGGAGAAGTGTCAATCAAGGGCCCTTTCTAGCAGAGTGTGCAGCTTTCTCTGCCCCCTGACAGTTTTCTTAGGATATGGAACAAGAACTGGGAGATATCTTCAAACAGTGACAGCTGGTGACCATCCTACATACGATAGGACTCCCAGGAAGAACAAGGAAGGAGACAGTCGCCTCTTAGGACATAGTGAACACTAAGAAATTTTGTGAGCTTGAGGCCCATTCTCCACCTGGATGACATGATGGCTGATCTCTGATTTTACTCATGTCTTTATTCCAGATGGGTGTGTCCCTACTCACTTCCCCAGATGCCTACCGGATATTTTGTTTTGATACCTCATGAACACCTGTAAGGGAGTCTACATGGGCACACTTAGGGTACCTAATGTTAACACTGCAATCTTAACTTGCTAAGCAGGTTGAAAACCGGGTCCTGACACTGTCTTGACTGGCCACAACCTATAGGTAAGCCTGCTGCTTATATTGGAGTGTGTTTGAGGAGCAGCCCTTAAACTATACTGGGTGAAGCACTCTATAGTTTGTGGCACTGACCCTTTTATTACTTGCTCAAGTTGGGAAGGTGTACTCTTAATTAAAAAACAAAAACAGGAAGCATATAGACTCTGACCAACAACCAATTAGATGAAGGTTGGTCAGGGGATCATTTGAGAGTACTATTTCTTCAGTGTAAACTTCAAAGTTACACAATTGATAACTTAATGTAGAGGTTTATCTGCTATTTTTAAAGGTATGTTTTCCTTTCATTTTATTTGATTCTCTTTATATGATTTGGACTTTAAGATCCATTTATGGTTCAGGCATTCTACATCAAATAGAAATCATGAATGAAATGAGGCTATAAATTCATAAATTAGATATGTAGCATCACTATTCTTTCCTTACCCTGCTTTTTTTCTTTACATATTTTCTGACTTCATTTCTGTAATATCTCTATGTCAATACATTTCTCGTTCATCGTCTCCCATTCCGTCTTGTATTGTTTCACACTGGAATGGAGGTGGGTAGGGAGCTGGGTAAACTTCAGTACCAACTTTAGCATTGGATTCCTCAATATACACAGGTGAGTGAATGCTGTCATTGTCATCAGTGATAGCCTGAGGAAGTAACTTTTAAGATATAGCACTCATCTAGTAGCTGATGGAAACAGAAGCAGACACCCACAGCTAAACACTGAGCTGAACTGGAATCCAGATGCAAAGAGGGAGGAGTGATAAGAAAATGAGGACAAGACCAGGCTACAGAAACCCACAGAGACAGCTGACCTGAACAAGGGGGAGCTAATGGACCCCCCAGCCTGATAGCTGGGAATCCAGCATTGGACTGACTCAGACCCCCTGAACATGGGTCTCAGTTAGAAGGCCTGGGCAGTCTATGGGACCTCTGACAGTGGAACCAGATGTATCCCTGGTGCATGAAAGGACTTTGGGAGCACATTCCCCATGGTGGGATACTCCCCTAACCTAGAGACAGGAGGGAGGGCCTAGTCCCTACTCCAAATGTTGACGGATTTTGTTGATCCCTGCTGGAAGGCATCACCCTCCCTGTGGAGTTTGGGTGGGTGGGATGGGAGGGTGGTCAGGGGGCATGGGAGGAAGGGAGGAAGGGAGAGAGGGAGGAAGGGAGGGAGAGGGAAACTGGGATCGATATGTAAAATAAGAAAAAAAAAAAGAAATAGCATTGTTGTTTTCATACCACAAAAATGAAAAGTGAGTATTTGAAATGGAAAAAAGAAGGCACTGGATCCCCTGGGTACTGTTCAGAGTAGGCATCAATTATAGCAAGACTGAAAATGAAACACTGGACTGGCTTTGTCAGTACAGCAAAGGAGACTAGATTTCCTCCACTTGCCTCATCTTCATGTACAAACATCCTCAGGTGTGTCAGACAGATAGGAAACCAACTTAATAAATGCACAGTAACCTTTGCTGAGGGATCTCAGCAAAGTGATAAAGGTACAAATAGTGAAATCATTTTATTTGATCTTAATTTTTCAGTGATGGATGCTAGTACTAAAACATGAACTATTTTTTAAATAAATGATTCATGATATATTTAAAGAAAACCAAAGAGCTAAATACTCTAAAATATTTTTTAAGTGTTTTAGGTTTGTTTATTATGTATACAGTATATTGTCTGTATGTGTGCCTGCAGGCCAGAAAAGGGCACCAGATATCATTATGGATGGTTGTGAGCCACCATGTGGTTGTTGGGAATTGAACTGAAGGCCTCTGGAAGAATAGCCAATTCTCTTAACCACTGAGCTATTTCTCCAGCCCTCTAAAATAGTTTTACTACAGCCATATAGTAAATATGTACATACTTAGGAGAACTGAAGACTTCAAACGCCATACATCTCCTTTTGGCCAAGTAGTGAAAGACTTTCCTTTGGTGAGGAGAGAAGATCACAACACCACAGTATCATTTCAGGATTGCCTCACATGTTCAAAGATGTAAGTCAGGGTCAAGGCAACACCTGTTGCAGCATTGTGATAAACTTTGAACTATTGGCACAAGTAGAGACTAGTGAAGTCACCTTCTAGTGCCAGAGAGTTGTACATATATTTGCATAAAGAATGAGGAAAATCCCTGGCACATCAATATCTTTTAATCTGGGCACTGCTACCGTATTCACATATAGCAGTTCAAAAGGCTACTGTCATTATTATCTTCTTTCCAACATATTTAATTACATTATTTATGAACTATTCTTTTCAGCAGCAGCTTATTCAATACATGGGTGAAAAGTATAAACACCATGCCCTCTTAACTGCTCCATCCCCAAATCTTTCTTTCCTTCTCTCTCTCCCTCTTTCTTTTTAAGATTTATTCATTTATTACGTATAATGTTCTGCCTACAGGCCAGAAGAGGGCACCAGATTTCATTAAAGATGGTTGTGAGCCACCATGTGGTTGCTGGTAATTGAACTTAGGACCTCTGGAAGAGCAAGCAGCCTGTGCTCTTAACCGCTGAGCCATCTCTCCAGCCCCTAATCTTTTTCTTAAGACATTCACATATAAAACTAACGGGACACCCAAAAGTAATGAATTGCACATATTGAAAGATCATTTACAAATCGCTGCCTTTGTGACACCTTTTAAAATTAAGTGTGATAAAGGTGACATGTAGAACAGCAGCATGGGTGTGATGGCACAGATCACACTTCCCAAGCTGTCTTGAGAGGCAAAACCCCAAGATAATCATGTGTGATATAATCTGAAACAAGCCTCACAGAGCTCCACTGGCAAACAAAAGATAAACGTTCAAATAAACAATATGCATAAAAAGATGACAAAAGAGAAAATTATGCAGAAGTGAACTGATGAAAGGGAAGCTATGTAAAATAAAATAAACCCACCTGAGGACTAGACAATACAAAAAAGAAATATTTTTGTAACTAAAAAACTGCTCTTAAAACAGTTACATATAATACATCTTTAAACTAAGAGCAAGGGCATTTCAAAATGGAATGACATAAAATATTACCATTTTGAAAAAAATACAGTAAAGTTTCAAAGAATTGACTGACAATTTTTCTTTGGGTTGTTGTTCACACATAATTTCTCTCAGAAGATGCTGCATTGAAAATCCGTTTACTGTGAGTGTTACAGACAAGTTCATAACCAGTGACCCAGTAACTTGTTACCCATACTCACAATCTAGAACCATTTAATCCTCAGAAGCAGCCCTTGCTTCCAAACACATCCTTTGTAAACAGTGAATTGATGCCAAATTTAATTCCATGGTATGTGAAGTAGAACCAGACCTCAGGCCAGAGTGCTCCTTATGTGTGAACCAGTTTCTATCCCCATTAGAAGGTAAGGATGAGGATGCTATCTATGCAGCACACTCTATTGGGAACATTGTTAAAGAACTAACAGAAGGACTCCATGAATACTGGGCAAATCTCAAGAAACTGAACAAGTACAAAAAATGGACCTTTAAAAAAAAAAAAAAGCAGGATCTTTACTCTCATGAGCCTCCCAATGTGTATTTCTACATACTCATGGCCAAGAAGAAAGTGGCATTAACAAAACAAACATGAAGCCCTCAGGTGATTTTAAATGTCCTCTTTGAATCATTACAAAAGACAATCAGTTGTATAGTATGGGAATAACTTCAGTTTAGTTATAGTGAAGCTTGGAAACCAATGTATGTGTTAGGTGATTGTCTCAGCCACAGGACTTAAGTAGAATACCTCGTTGTGCTTACAGAACTTTAAGTGGCATAAATTAGTTGAAAGCAGTAAACTATTGCATTCGTGCTTGATTTCATACTTTCTTCTTTTCTTTAAAAGCATCTATTTACATATAATCAAAACACACTGCAGAAATTGTAAGTCAGAAAAAAAATATCCTGAAAATATTCTTCAGCAGCTATCATTTCTTCAGCTGCCTTTTGAGATAGACTCTTATAAAAAGAATGCTTCTCATAGCTTCTAATATCTGTCTTCTCATCTTCACTGCAGCATTTCACCATGGCTAATATACAAGCCTTGTCAATGGAGTGTTTTATTCCTGGGAAAGCAGCAATTATGTATTGTTGGGGTACACCAAACAACGGCTCAGGAGTCCCTTCAACTTAATGGTCCCTTCATCACTGGAAAAGATTGCTTCCTGTAGAGAAAACAGAAATGAACCATGAGTAACATATCATCTGCTATAAGATGTAAACAGAATATGGACTCCCATTTGGTTTTATTAAAGTTCTATTATTTCAAACATCTTTTTGTGTTTAAAATTTTGAAAAATAACCTTTAGGTATATTAAAGGGAGCTTTTATCTGGATTCTTTGACAGAAAAATATCTTTCCCTACAAGCTTTTTCCTAGAATTTTGAAATTTGTTTTTTCCTTCAACAACTTATGGGGTGAGATACTGACAAAATATTCCACATAGGAATACTGGCCTAGGGTTGGACAACAAAAGCAAAAATAAGGTAGGCTGTCTGATAGAACTCTTGAGGCAAACAGATTCCATCATTTCCAAATATTGGTGTTTCTAATGGGACCAGCTGCTAATCAAGAAGCATGGAAGAATGGTCCCAGTGCCCTTTGAGCACTTGTTTGCTTATATTCTGTTTCTGGAGACAACTATAGAGCTCCTAGTGTAGATCAAGAAGAGAACAAAGTTCCTGTCTTCCAATATGTGACACAGTTTACTGTTTCCACAGGTACCCTTTCTTTAGAAAGGGGAATGTGAAGGTGGCTGTCAATATCTGATTTTTTTTTTGTTCAAAAATCAAGCCATGTTTGTCTATAACTACCCAAAGGCCAAGTTATCTCTTTTATACTAATATTAAAACCAGCACTTTGTATATTCTATTTTTAAGAAGTCAGAAAAGCCTGCATTTCATCAGGTAATAACTTAATTGAAAACTAGGAAATGGAAGGTCAGTTCTCATGATTTATACTCTGGGAAACACTACTGAAATCATCCATGCATGACAGTCCATTTACTCACATGTGAGGGTGCTGTGAAAATTCTATGAATTGTATACAGTTATGCTATTTTCAACTTTGATAGCAAACATTTTTATTCCACTGGGTAAGAAACTTATAAACTGTACTTTAATTCTGAGAAGGATACTTTATTATAAGCTATAAGTCTCTGTCTACTAAGTGAACCAAACATTCATTAATGTAAGTGGTTCTCAACCTTCCTAATGTTTCAACCCTTTAATACAGTTCCTCATGTATGGTGACACCCAACCATAAAATTATTTTCCTTGCTATGTCATAACTGTAATTTTTCTACTGTTATGAGTAGTAATGTAAATGTGGGTACTTTGCTGCAAACTTTGGTGCTTGCCACCTGGACTTGGAGTAAGTGAATGGAGCTCTGATCTACAACAAATACCAACTCAGCGAGCTACAGAATGCACAGGAAAACCACTCAATCTTCCCAGTGTTCCAGGTATCTCAGTAGTGCTTATATAAATAGCACAGGCTGCTTTGTGGGTCAAGGGGAGTAAGTCTATGAGATAAATTTCATATGGCGACTGTCAAAACCACCTAGAAGCCTTGAGGAAATCTGGGTGACTATCCTCTGGGTTTTACTTTAGTTTATCTGTATGCTATCTTGTTACCTCACCATTATTTATACCTTAAGTTTATCTTATGACAATTTATGTTTTAACTCCTCGTTTTAATTGATAATTTTTCTTCCCTTGTGTTTCACTCTCAGAACAAAAATATACAGATTATTGACTACACAGAAGCTGAACAACCTTTCTGTCTTCTTTCCTTTTATACAAAAAAAAACAAGTCAGCCCTAACATATGTACATGTGAGATGGGTCCAGCCCTTTGCTAGGTCCTTCTCTCTCTATACCTACTCTTCTACTACCCTCCTCTATGCCACAATGCTCACATCTACACCATGGTGTACCCTTGCTATCATTCACATATCTCAGATTCAAAGGCAATTTTGTGAAAATACAAATTGATGTATTCTTTTATTGTTATTGCTTGAATACATTCCTTAGGGACTTGTACTAGCGTAATATGTAAATCTTCAGTAAATTATAAGAAAGAACTTAAGTTTGAGCCTTCTGAAATCAAGAAAAATTAATTTACTTTTCCTAATTATTTTATATCATTATGAAGACCACTCAACAACTTGTTCATAAACACAGGTTGGCTGAAGAAGCATCTAAGGGTCTGTCCCATGAGTTTCCACATTCTAATAAGGTGTCTTTAGTTAGTATTTGTCTCAGTGCCATAAAATGCACTTTTAAAAAATTTTCACAGTAACTTGCTCTCAAAGGCAGGATGAAAAAAAAAAGCTGTTGAAATGCTTAAATGCCTTGTTCTAAAAAATACTCTTATAAAGGTGTCTTCTCCTGAAGATTTGTTAGAAACAAATCAGAAAGAGGGAGGTGTACAGCCTGCCGAGGACTGAGAAGTGTATGATTACTTCCTGGACCAGAAAGTGCTTACACTCTGTATTATCATCAGTGGGAAAAACAAAAACAAAAAACAAACAAACAAAAAAAACAACTCAGATATTTTCTTATTAAAGGAGTTCTTACCACGTTCTCAAGACCTCAATGCCTGAGGTGAGGGATCCCCTAGAGTCTTCCTGGAAGTGAGACATCAGAACTTACCGGAAGCTGAGAATGCCCTTGGGGACATCAGAAAAGCAAATCAGGAGTTTGTCCGGATGCATCATTGCCTATGGTTCACAGGCTACTTTCAAAACAGGAATTAACCAGAGTGAAACTGCTGGATGTATCATTCAGCACTTCAGCTTTCTGCCATTTACACTACAGTAAGTCTGCAGGGACAGCGTTAACTTAAAGACCTTTCCAGGTACTCAAATCAACACAAGGAGGGCAACTGGGTGCCTTTCGTACTGTAGGCGCTGTATTCTAACCATGAGCTGTGATTGGCCAGCGCCCAGTTTAGCCAACACAAACACACCCCACCCACCAGCTTCCTGGCACTAACCTGGATCAGGTGTCAGTCAGGCCGGTCCCTGCAACCTCTGGCTGGGGGGTTCTTTGGCCTTCTTGCAGGTGAAAAGCCACTTTATGATACGGGCGTTCCTTTCTACCACAGAGGTTGTGCTAGGCACCTGCTCCATGAGCTCCTCTTCTTGCAACCCGTCCTCACTATGCCTGGAGAAGCTACTATCAGAAGTGGCCATGCTCACGCTACGCACTTTGAGTGTAACACAGTCAGATCCAGCAGAGAAGTTCTCCCTCCCAAGAGCCTCCACCACTTCAGGTTCCAGGCCGCAATAAAGGAAGAAGGTGTCGGACTCAGGCCTGGCTACAGAGTAGCGGGAGCTGAGATCTGACTGAGAGCGCTGCAGTCCTCTGCGATGCGACACCTGTAGCTCTGTACAGGAAGGTGTGCCTGGAACCTTGGAAGCCACCTTCAAAGGCATGTCTGGGGACTCCATGGTCACTACAGGGGCTGGAGGTTGTAACACAGAGGCTGGGCTAGTGGCTGCCGCTTGGTTGAAGCTGGTCCAAGTGGTCTCTGTTTCCTTGGTCTTGTCCTCACCTGACACCCCGGTCGTCTCAGAGGCCACTGGCATTTTGTCCTTGGCAGACCCTTGGAAAAATTTCTTCATCAGCCCCACTCTGGAACAATCTGCTCCTGGCCCTCGGACGAATTCGCATTTTTGTCTGTAGATGACCAACGAATCAGGTCTTAGCGGCTTTCGAGCCAGAGCTCTGCGGGCTACAGGAGCTGGGGCAAGAGAAGAGATTGGGTTGCGGTGTTGCACCCCTGTGGCCTCGGGGCCCCTACACTCTGAAACAGGACTCTGGCTGGATCCCAGCGTGCTACGAACATACTTGGCGCGGTCGGCCGCCAGTCTCTCCACCGCGCTCTTGCTCGCTGGTCGTGCGGTGTGAGTGTCCTCCGCCGCCCTGGGGTCCCGGAGAGGTGGTCGCATTCTGGCAAGTGCGTCCATGGCCGGCAGGGCCCGCATTTTTGCAGGATCCGAACCCACCAAGCTGTTGTCCAGTAGAGACCACTCCTGTTCCGGCGCCAGTCTGTCCGAGTCAGTTCCGAAGTCCGCAAGGGGTGTGGAAACACGCCCCAGGGTCCCTCCGCCCAGATCCGGAGTTGGGGAGAGCCTGAAGAGCCGGGAAAGGTGAATCACTCAGGCGCCAGTTCGCTCCTCCCATGCAGGTCACGGTGCCTCCTCCACCTGGCGTCCCCGCCCCATGGCCGGCTGCAGGGTGTACCCGCCCCCTTACCTTTCTGTTTCCCGGGCCCCATCCGGCTACAATACCCCTAGCCTCCTGTCAGGTGTTCTCTCTCTTCTCTTACCTCCCACCTGCCGTTCCCCCTTCTTTCCTAACTCCAGGAATACCCCACTTCGTTACCTCTAGCCACTCTAGCCACTGTTCCCTTTCTTTGGGAGGGTGAACAGAGAAAGGCTGCTAGGGACCAAGCCTGCTTAGTATCAAGTATCTGAGACTTCCTTCCATCTCCCAAGGTCCTTGAGGTCTTGTTGGGAGTTCTTAATTCCAGAGATTAGAGTGAGGAAAAAGCGCCCCTCCCCGCCCCCGCATACATGAACCATCCATGTCCTGTTATAGCCTTGGCTGTTCTGGGACTTGTACTGTAGATAAGGCTTGTCTCAAACTTAAAAAAAATACATCTGCCCCTGCCTCCCAAGTGCTAGGACTTAAGGTGTACTCCAGCACCCCCTGTCCTTTTAATGTTTAAAGTTTTCTCACCAGGTTTGGAAATTTTCTGTTTTATTTCTATAATTTCTATATTTGAAGGGAATAGAATACGAAAGAAAAAGAAACATTTTCCATGTCAAAATTAGTTCGGGCTGGAAGAAACCAAGAGTCATTTGAGACTTGGCTTAAATCCAAAAGTCATTGGCTGGTACTGCAGTCTCGTTGTTTTTTGAGAAAACCTCTAACACCTGCAAGAATCACTCCTGTTTGTAGTAATCCAGGTGATGAGGAAATTTAGGGTTCACCAGGCATCAAAGATCAAAATAAAAATGCTGAAAGCTTAAGAAAATAGTTTCAAAATTCCATCTTTCAAAAAGTTGGACAGAAGACTAAAAGTATCTGCCAGACAAGTGAAATGTATGCTATCTTCTGTGTGGAGGCCGGTTTCAGGTCTTGCTGAAACTGTCTCAAGTTGCAGTTAAATGTTCTGAACACATAATTGCAGGATTTAGTCCAGCTCTTACTGGAATCTAGTTGAGTGCCCTTGCACACAAGAGCCTTGCTAAAGAACAGCAGAACCATGGCGAGTGTGTTTAGTGAGCTCTAGGGAAGAACCACATGAGGACCCAAGTCAGCTGAAAAATTAGCCGAGTTGGAAGTGAAATACTTTTTTTCTCTTGGTTGAAAATAAGGAAGGGTAGTCAGTAACTTATGGGAGTGGGTAGAGAGAAACAGAAAAAATGTGAGACAGAAGACACAGAGAATGAGTCCTGAGAATGGGTTTGTTTTTTCCAACATTTAGCTTTTACTCTGCCCATCAGGCCAGATAATATACACAACCGAGTCTGTTATCTAAGTTAGAAGAAGCAGCCCTCTCATTCGAGGGGCATGGATCCTTATTGCTGCCTCATAGCAGCAACTATGAAGAACTAAAAGCACACATGCCTTCGATGTGTCTGAATCTGTCCTCACCATCACTAACCACATCTTTTTGGAAAGGTAGCCAACTTCTCCTCTTGGGTCTTTGGTTTTTCAACTGCTAATCCTGTTCTCATAGTTTGCAATGTCCTTTCTGATTCAGAAGGACTGAAAAGTATGACATAGCAGGGAATGGCTTGGTCTGTACTCAGAAGGTACTCTGTGCTTCTGGTTATGTACAGTACAGCTCATTGTGTTCATCTGTTAGTTTTCTCATTAGTAAGATGGCTTATGTAAAAATCTTTGCATTGGGCACAGAGCAAGTTTTCAATCAATGTTAATTGTTACTGTTTTTATAATAGCGGTTATGAATTAGTTAATTATTTTTCTTTCCAATATTGTTACTGAATTCATGTATACACTTAAACATATTCAAAATAGTAACCACCTCTAGCATTGTTTTTAATACATTGTTATTAGACAAAATTAATCATGTTTACTGATAATTTTTTATATCCCAATTTACTAGAAAATTGGAGCTGGAATTATACTGACAGAACTGTCTCAGTAAACTATTGTTTATTGTTCAACTGGGAGATCAACAGTGAACTCATTTCCTTCCTGGTATCCACTTCAAAAGATGTGGTTCAAAGAAAGAATAGATTGATGCTCTCATACCTGCTCTCATGGCTTATCCTAGAGAAGGGTTAAAAACAGTTGTATAGTCACTGTAGACAAACAGCTAGATTGGCCATGCATGCAATTTCAAGAGGCAGGCCAGATAAGGCATGACACATCATTAGTGGAATATTTTGCAACCATTTACAGTTAGCTTTCCCCAGCCCTACATTGGGAAATTCCCATAGTACAAGCAAAAAAAAAATTAAATATCACAGACTTAGAAGCATTTTTCACTATATCTCCTAGCGCTCTCGGGGCACAGCCTATAAGTAATTAGAAATATATATATATATATATATATATATATATATATATATATATATTCTGTTCCTCTAGAGAATCCCGAGTAATACACCATCTTAAAAAATTAAAAATAAGGGATGGAGTGATGGCTCATTGGTTAAGAGTATTGGCTGCTCTTTCATAGGTGCTGAGTTCAATTCCCAGCAACCACATGGTGGCTCACAACCACCTGTAATGAGATCTGGTGCCCTCTTCTGTCATGCAGAGGTACATGAAGACAGAATACTGTGTACTTAATAAATACATAAATCTTTTAAAAAATGTGAAAGAAAAACAAAAATAAAAACGAAACAAGAAACAACCAACAACCAAACAAAAATAGCAGTCAACTGAGAAACTGAATGAACTAGATCTGCATGTGCGGACTTTAATAAATCTGGAAAAACATTACTCACTTAAAAGTTAAATTACAGAATAATATAGGTATTTTGAAGTTTAAATACATTTAAAATAACAGCAATATGTGTAACTGCATATACAAATAGGAGGAGTTGCATAAAACATGACATGATACTGCAGATTAACCATAGATAAGCAATATGGGGAGAAGAATGAGGCAGGAGCTTCAATTTCAGTTGCATTGTTTATTTCCAGGAAAGAAAGTATTAATAAAAGCAGGGAAACAAATCATTTACTAGTCCCCTTTTTCTGTGAAAATGGAAGTTGATTCAGTGCTGCTCTTGCGCAACTCTGAGGCATAAGACAGCATGTTACGTATGAAAAGCAAGTGGGGCAGAGACTGCAGGCAGTGTTTCAGCCTGAGAAGATAGGAGATGGAAGTACCCTGGCACATAATACACGGGATACAAGGGCCGGAAACAGACTCTTAGAGGACCAGGAAGTATGCTACAGAAAGCATAAAATAGAAGCTGTTTAAAAATTAAAAATTAAAGCTTAAAATTAATTGGCTCCATATTAGGAATGTTCTTAAATACTATGATTAGGAATCAGCTTGTAATTTGACAAAAAAGTGAACAACTGAGTGCTCCCCTTTTTCAGATTCTAGAAATATGCTCATCAATTACAGGCATGTCTAATTTCATAAGACAAATACTAATGGCTGTAAAGCCACAGATTATTCCTAACATAGTGAAGAGTAACTGATAGGGGCAACTTCAATGTCCCACTCTCACAGTAGATAGGTTATTCAGACAAAAAAAAAATAAACAGAGAAACAATGGAGGTAAATGATATCACAAATCAAATGGACCTCTACAGAACATTGCACCCAAACACAAGACACACACTCTGTTCTGCAGGCCATGGAACTTTACCTCAACATTATATTTTAGGACACAAAGCAAATCTCAACAAATACAGGAAAACAGAGGTAACATTGATACTCAATTTGACCACAATAAAATAAAGCTAGATGTCAACAGCAATAGAAACAACAGAAAATGCATAAATTCATGGAGAATAACAACTATTGAATGAATGTGGGTCAGATTAATTCCATAAGGAAATGAAAAATTCCAAGAATGTTATATAAATGAAGGCAAAATATATTTTTATAATCTGTGTGATGTAATGAAGGCTGTCCTAAGATAAACATTTATAGCATTAAATGCCTACATTAAAAAAAAACCTAAAGAGATTTCAAAGAAATGAATTAATGATATACTCTAAAGCAGCAGTTCTCAACTTGTGGGTAGCAACCCCTTTTGGGGGTTACATATGGGATATCATGCATATCAGGTATTTATATTATGATTCATAACAGTAGTAAATTTACAGTTATGAAGTAGCAACAAAATAATATTATGGTTGGGGGTCACCATTACCATGAAGAACTGAATTAAAGGGTCATAGCATTAGGAAAGTAGAGAATCACTGACTGAAAGTCTTGGAAAAGTACAAAGAAAACAAACCTAACAACAGTAGATGAGAAGATATAATAAAAATCAGGATAGAAATCAATAAACACACAAAAATAAATGAATTAATGAAATGAGATGGTTCTTTAAATGATAAACAAGATTGACAAGTCCTTAGCCAAATTAACCAAAGGGAGAGAGAAAACCCAAACCAACAGAATTAAAGAAATGGAAGATGTTACTAAAGACACCAACAGAATGCAGAAAATCGTGAGTACATAACTTAAAAACCTATAGTTTACTAAATCATACACTTTAAAGACATGGATGCATTTAAAATGCATATAACACAACAAAGTTAAATCAAGATGAAATAAACATAGCAAGCAATGAAACTGATGAAATAATAAAAAATTTCCAAACTAAAACAACAAAAAAATGGACCAAATGGATTCATTGAAGAATTCTATTAAACCTTTGAAGAAGTAATGCAAACACTATTCAAATTATTTCTTAAAATATAAACAGAAGGTAGGATTTCAAACTCTCTTTAATAAAGCCACTATTACATGGCTATAAAAATTAGACAAATTGTTAAAAAAGAAAATTACATGTAATGAGAGATTAATCTGTACATCATTAATTGCAGACCAATCTCCCAGATGAACATAGATTCAAAAATTCTCAACAAAATACTTGCAAACCCAATTCACTATCACATCAGAACATTTCCAAGTTGACTTTATCCCATCGATAGAAGAACGTTTCATTATATATTAGTCAATAAATGTAATTCATTGCATTAATGGACTAAAAGATGAAAATTACACAATTATCTTCATAGATACAGAAAACTGCTTTTGACAAAATCAAACACCCATTCCTGATAACAGTAATGGGTAGATTAGAGATGGGCTTCAGTATAAAAAGGCCACATATGGCAAACCTGTAGCCAACATCATACTAAACAGAAACTCAAAGCATTCCCACTAAAATCAGGAATAAGACAAAGACTTCCATTCTCCCTACTTCTATTTAATATAGTGCTTGAAGTCTTAGTTAGAACAACATGCCAAGAGAAGGAAATAAAAGGGATACAGAAAAGGAAAAAAAATATCCCCCTTCCTGGATGATATGATTCTATTCATAAGAGATTCTAAAGACCCTATCAAAACAAACAAAAAGACTCTTAGAGCTGATAAGACCAGTCAAAAAAGTAGTAGCATACAAAAAGAGTGTATAAAATCAGTACTCTTCTTATATACCAACACCAAACAGAGACAAAGAAATAATAGAAAATCAAGGAAATGAAAATCCTCTATAATGAAAATTTTAGGACACTAAAGAAGGAAACTTAGGATTTATTCACTAAAAGATGGAAAGTCAACTCGTGCTCATTGTTTAGAAGAATTAATGTTGTGAAAATGACCATCTGACCAAAAGCAATATACAGAGTTAATACAACCCCAACAAAAATTCTAACACACAGACACAGAAACAAAGGATTTACATGAAAGTACAAAAGTTCACACAGCTACAGTTACCTGATTTAAATGCAAACAACAACAACACAACAACAACAACAACAACAACAAAACTCCACATATACTACAGAAAAGGCACCATCTTCAAACTGGGAAAACTGAATTTAAACATGAAAGCACAAAAGTCTTCACAGCTACAGTTAACTGATTCAATTATTTTTTGTATATTTATTATTTATTATTTTTTTCTTATTTTACATATCGATCCCAGTTCCCTCTCTCCCTCACTCCCACAGTTACCTGATTTATATGCAAAATAACCATACACATACTAGAGAAAAGACACCACCTTCAACAAATGATGCTGGGAAAACTGAATTTAAACATATAGAAAAATTAAATGAGATCCTTATCTCTCACCTTGCACAAAACTCATCTGTAAATGGATAGAGGACCTCAACAAAAGACCTGATACCCTGAAACTGCTAGATCTAAAAAAATAATTATGCATTATCTTATAGACACAGGTAAAGGCTTTCTGAATAAGACTTCAGTAGCAAAGGAGATAAGGCTAACAGTCAACAAATGGTATCTCATGAAACTAAAAAGCTTTTATACAGCAAAGGAAACTGTGATGTGAGTAACTAGGCAGCCCACAGAATGGGAAAAATCTTTGCCAGCTATTCATATGACAGAGTATTAGTGTCTAGACAATACAAAACACTGAAAAAAAAGGAACAATAACAAAATAAATAACACAATGAAACATTCTCAAAAGAAGAAATGCAAATGGCTAGGAAACACTTTAAAATGTGATCAACATCCTTAGATAACAAGGAAATGTAAATTAAAGCTACCTTAAAATGTGTATCATCCTAATCAGAATGGCCATCACAAGGAATATAAATAATAGCAAATACCAGCATGGATGCTGTGAGAGGGAAACTGTTATACAATGTTGGAAGGCATGGAAATCAGTCTGGATGTTTCTTTTTAAAAAGCTAGAAATAGAATTGCCATATGACCTGATATACCAATTCAGGGCATATAGCAACAGATTTTATACCATATATACATATATACATACATGTTTGTTGATACTCTATTCACAATAGCTGGGTAATGTTATCAACCTAGATGTCCATAAACAGATGAATAGATAATGTGGTACATATACATAGTAGAATAAATATTACTCTACTGTAAATAAAAATAAATCAAGAAATATTCAGGTAAATAAATGTAATTGGAAAAAAAATTAAAATGAATGAGGTAACTAATGCCCAGAAAGGCAAATACCATGTTACTGCTCATGTACAAATGCTAATTTCAAATTTTTGTATGCTTAACTTGGAGCACAAGTGGAAGCCAGGAAATTAGAAAGGAGCCTTTGAAGTGGACATATTAAGGGAAGGGGCATAGTAAATTATAGGTAAAATAAAAATAGAGAGGTGGAATACTGGGGCAAAAAGTCTTAAGCAGGAAAGGGTACAAGAGTATGGGAGAAATAATGAGGTGAGATGGATGGCTAACTCAAAAGAAAGATGTATGAAAAGACACAAAGAAGCATACCATTTCATAATTCACAATAAGAGGGATAGTAGAATATATGTGAAATGAAAATAAAAGAGGTCAAATTATTAAACAGGGATGGGGCATGGGATGATGGGGGAGGAGAAAGGATAGCGGGTGCATTAATCAAGACTGTTTGTGAAAAAGACAATGGAAACCCACTAGTTAATAAACTAATTTCAATAATCCACTAACAAACCTGAAGGTTACCCTGAGCCACAAATCAAAGTCAAGTTCACAGCTAAAGCTTCAACCAAGTTGAGATAAAAGTAACCAGCACAATGTCTGTACCCACCTTTTGTGACATATATACCTCTTTTAGGGAAATACAATGATTAAAAAAATTTTCAAAACACAAAAATATTCAAATTCTGTTTCTGTTACTTGCTTCAAACCTTAGATCCTCAGTTTCCTCACATTCAAGACTGGGTTAAGTAGCCTATCTCAGAGTTGATACAGTTAGCAAAAATGAACAACCTGGTAGGAGGCATTTTCAAGCTGTCACAAGTTATAAGCATAGTGCAGCAGATTTCATTTTAGACACTAGTTCAATAACACTGATAGGAAGAGATTCTTAATCCTCACCATGATCAGTCACACTTGGGAGTGAGCACACTAGACTCCTGCACCAGCTTGTAAACAGTGACGTTAAGTAGTCTTATCAGAATCTGTTTACTGATTAACTAGACCAACCTCTTTGAGGTTCAAGTACCATGTAATATTTATTATTTATGTATTTACCCTGTAAAGCTACCATAGTTAACAAGCTATTGACCTGAGATTTTTCTTTGTGTTAGACAGCAAGGTAGGGGTGGTTGGACAGAAAATAGAAAACATGTTAATTTCTGAAAGGAGGTATCACTATGAATCAAATGATCTAGCCTGCTCCTGAGAGTGTAACTTAAAGATAGTGAACCCTAAATCTTTGGGTTGTTATAACTCAGTCCTCAATAGTCCATAATCAGGCAAGCTACATTTCCAATGGATGACCTTATTGACAGCCTTTTTTTTCAGCTTTTCAGATTAGTTCTTGAGAATTTCTTACACTGTATTTTGATCATATTATACTCTTCTCCTAATTCCTCTCAGATCTACCCTTTCCAATTGAAATGATGCTAAAAATGAAAAAAAAAATAACTCAGTAATCTAATTAAAAATCTCAGTGGGAATCTTCATTATCAGAATTAATTATGTCAAAAGCAGAGAGAGAGTCAGGGATGGAAGACAAAGTAGAAGAAATGCCAGTTAGAATGCTTTTAAAATTATGAATGGAACATGCAAGAATTTTGGGACAGTGTGAAAAGACTTAGCTTTTAAATTATGGGCATATAAGGAGAATACCATAGCAAAGGCATGTCATCTTCAGTAAAAGCACAGAAGAAAGTTTCCAAAATCTAGATAAGCAGATACCCATCTAGGTTCAAAAGACCTACAAAACACCAAATAGACAAGACCATAAAATAAAGTCTCCTTGACATATTTAGTTAAAACATTAAAAATACAAAGAAGGAGTATTGAAAACTACAAGAGAGAAAAGTCAAGCCCCTTATAAATCAGGCCTCTTGGAATAATTCCTGATTATTTGATAGAAACGTTTAATGCTAGCTTGTCATGAAAAGTTATATTCCAAGACCAGAAAGACCACAACTGTTAACCTGGATTATTACACACAACAAAATTACTCATTAATATTGAAGACAAAAAAACTTTCCATGATACAAACATTAAAGAAATTTGTAATTACTAAACCAGATCTACAAAGAATACTAACAGGATTACTTCAAACATAAGAGGATAAACACACCTGAGAGCTCAAAGGAAACAAGTGACAATGTCAAGACAGATAAATAAAAAGAGATTAGAGAAAACTTCCCAAATTAACAAAATGACAGGAATAAATGATTACCTTTCAGCTATAACTCTAAATATCAATGGTATTATTTCCCAAATAAAAAGACACAGACTAACAGGTTGAATTAGAAAACAAGATGCATCTTTTTGCTTCCTGAAATAAATACGCCTCATCATTAACAACAGACAGTATCTTAGAGTGAAAGAATGAGAAAAGCTATGCCAAGCAAATGGAACTAAGAAGCAAGTGGGTCTAGTTTCTCATATGTGACAAAACAGACTTTGAAACAAAAATAGCCAGAAGACATAAGGAGGGACAGTTTATATTCATTAAATGAAAGATCCACCAAGATATGACAATCTTAAATAAATAAATAAATATATATATATATATATATATATCAATTTTATAAGAGAAATACTATTAGCTATACAATTCCAAATTAACTGTAATGTGATAGTGGGAGATTTCAATATCCCATTTTCACAAATGGTAGGTTATACAGAAAAACACTAGACAAACTGTACACCTGACTTCTCCATGGAAACTCTGAAAGCCAGATGTAGATGTTCTACAAACCCTAAGAGACTGCGGATGCTGGTCCAGACTACTATATCCAGAAAAACTCTCAATCACTATAGATGGAGAAAACACGATATTCCATGACAAAACCATTTACACAATACATATTCACAAATCCAGCCCCACAAAAAGTTCTGGAAGGAAAATGCCAACCCAAGGAAGTTAACTACACTCACAAAAACATAGGCAACAGATAATTCCACTTTACCAGAGGCCAAAAGAAAAATCAGGGTAAATCTACTAACAATACCACCACCAACAAATCCAAAACAAACAAGAATTAACAATCAATGGTCCTGAATTTCCCTCAATATTAATGGCCTTAACTTGCCCATAAAAAGACACAGGTTAACATAATGGATACGAAGACAGAACCCATACTTCTGCTGTATACAAGAAACACACCTCAACCTCAAAGACAGATACTACTTTAGAGTAAAGGGTTGGGAAAAGATTTTCCAATCAGATGGACCCAAGAAACAAGCAGGTGGAGCTATTCTAATATCTAACAAATTAGACTTCAAACTAAAATTAATCAAAACAGATGAAGAAGATCATCACATATTCATCACAGGAAAAATCCATCGTGACAAAGTCTCAATTCTGAACATCTATTCCCCAAATACAAGGGCACCCACATTCATAAAAGAAACATTACTAAAACTCAAATCTCACATAAAACTTCACACACTTATAGTGAGAGACTTCAACACCCCACTCTCACCACTAGACAGGACCACCAGATAGAAACTTAATGAACTAATAGAAGTTACAACCCAATTGGATTTAACAGACATCTATAGAGCATTCCATCCAAACACAAAAGAATATACCTTCTAATCAGCTCCACATGGAACCTTCTCTAAAATCTACCACATACTCTGCATCATAGTAAACCTCAACAGATATAAAAAAAATTGAAATAGCCCCTTTTTTCTTATCAGACCACCATTCTTTAAAGTTAGAATTCAGCAACAACACAAATTGCAGAAACCCTACAAACTCATGGAAACCTGACTCAGTCAATCGCACCATACCTAAGTCAAGGAAGAAATAAGAAAGAAATTAAAGACTTCCTAGAATTCAGTGAGAACTAAGACACAACATACCCAAACTTATGGGACACTTCGAAAGTAGTACTAAGAGGAAATTCATTGCACTAAGTGTCCACATGAAGAAAATGGAGGATAGTCACATTAGAGAATTAACAGCACAACTGAAAGCTCTAGGACAAAAAGAAGCAAACTCACCCTGGAGGAGTAGACAATAGGAAATAATCAAATTGAGGGCTGAAATCAATAAAGTAGAAACAAACAAACAAAGACAATACAAAGAATCAATGTAATAGTTAGTTCTTCTAGAAAATCAACAAAATAGACAAACCTTTATCCAAACTAACTAAAAAGCAGAGAGAGAACATGCAAATTAAGAAAATCAGAAATGAAAAGGGGTACATAACAATGGACACTGAGAAAATCCAGAGGCTCTTCAGGTCATACTTTGAAAACCTGTACTCCACAAAATTAAAATCTTCAAAGGAAATGGACATATTTCTGGATAGATTTCACTTACCAAAATTAAATCAAGAACGGATAAGCAATTTAAATAGACCTACAACCCCTAATGAAATAGAAGCAGTCATCAAAAGTCTCCCCCCCCAAAAAAAAAAGAAAGAAAGAAAGAAAAGAAAAGAAAAAAGCACCCAGGGCCAGATGGCTTCAGTGCAAAATTCTAAGAAGAGCTAATACCAATACTCCTCAAATTTTCCCACACAATAGAAGCAGAAGGGTCATTGACAAACTCTTTATATGAGGCTACAATTACCTTGGTACACAAGCCACACAAAGACACAACTAAGAAAGAGAACTACAGATCAATATCCCTCATGAATATTGAAGCAAAAATACTCAATAAAATACTGGCAAATCAAATCCAAGAACATGTCAGAGGAATCATCCACCAAGTAGGCTTCATTCCAGGGATACAGGGATGATTCCACATATGAAAATCTATCAATATAATCCACCATATAAACAAACTGAAAAAGAAAACCATATGATATCTCACTAGATGCTGAAAAAGCCTTTGACAAAATCCAACACCCTTTAACTATAAAGAGATAGATCAGAGACAACAGGAACATACTTAAATATAATAAAGGCAACATATAGCAAACCAAAGCTAACATCAGACTAAATGGAGAGAAACTCAATGTGATTCCTCTAAAATCAGGAACAAGACAAGGTTGTCCACTCTCTCCATATCTCTTCAATATTGTACTTCAAGTTCTAGCTAGAGTAATAAGACAACAAAAGGAGATCAAGGGGATACAAACTGGAAAGGAAGAAGTGAAACTTTTACTATTTGCAGATGATATGATAGTTTACATAAGTGACCTGAAAAACTCTACTAACTCCCACAGCTGATAAACCTCCTCAGTAAAGTGGCAGGATACGAGAAATCAGTAGCCCTACTATATACAGACGATAAATGGACTGAGAAAGAAATCAGAGAAATATCACCCATTATAATAGCCACAAACAACATAAAATATCTTGGGACAATACTACCCAAACAAGTGAAAGACCTATATAACAAGAACTTTGAGTTTTTCAAGGAAGAAATTAAAGAAGATACCTGAAAATGAAAGATCACCCATGTTCATGGAAAGGCAGAATCAACATAGCAAAAACAGCAATCTTGCCAAAAGCAGTCTACAGATTTAATGCAATCCCCATCAAAATCCCAGCACAAGTCTTAACAGACCTTGAAAGGACAATACTCAACTTAATATGGAAAAACAAAAGACCCAGGATAGTCAAAACAACCCTGTACAATAAAGGAACTTCTGGAGGAATCACTACCCTTGACTTCAAGCTCTACTATAGGGCTATAGTCCTAAAAACAGTTTAGTATTGGCACAAAAATAGACAGGTGGACCAATGGAATAGAATTAAAAACCCTGATATTTACCCACACACCTATGAACACCTGATTTTTGACGAAGTGGCTAAAAATTATACAATGCAAAAAGAAAGTATCTTCAACAAATGATGCTGGCACAACTGGATGCTGACTTGTAAAAGACCATAGATAGATTCATATCTATTGCCATGCACAAAACTTAAGTTCAAATGGATCAAAGACCTCAACATATATCTGGTTACACTGAATCTCTTAGAAGAGAAAGTGGGAGGTACCCTTGAACGAATTGGTAAAGGAAACTGCTTCCTGAACATAACACCAGTAGTACAGACGCCGAGGTAGACAATTAACAAATGGGACCTCCTTAAACTGAGAAGCTTCTGTAAGGCAAAGGACACAGTCAACAACACAAAATGGCAGTCCACAGACAGGAAAAGATCTTCACGAACCCCATATCTGACAGAGGACTGATCTCCAAAATATACAAAGAACTCAAGAAGCTAGTCACAAAGAAACCAAATAATCCAATTTAAAAGAGGGTTACAGAACTAAATAGAGAATTCTCAATAGAGGAATCTAAAATGGTTGAAAGACACTTAAGAAAGTACTCAACATCCTTAGCCATCAGGGAAATGGAAATCAAAACAACTCTGAGATACCATCTAATCCTGTCAGAATGACTAAAATTAAAAACACCAATGACAGTTTATGCTGGAGAGGATGTGAAGAAAGAGGAACACTCATCCACTGCTGGTGGGAGTGCAAACTTGTACAACTACTTTGGAAATCAGTATGGCAGTTCCTCAGGAAAATGGGAGCGATGGGAGATGTCATTCTGTAAATATGTTTCTCTTATTGGTTAATGAATAAAGCACTGTTGGCCAATAGAAAAGCAAGATAGGTGGGACTAGGAGACAAGGAGATTTTGGTGAGAGGGAGGAGGAGATTCAACATGTAGGACTGGAGAAAACAGAGTTCTGGATCCTCTCTCCAATAAGATAAGACCATGTGGAAATACTTAGATTCATAGAAATGGGTTAATATTTAAGACAGAGCTAGCCAATAAGAAACACTAGTAATAGGCCAACAGCTTCGTATCTAATACAGCATCTTTGTGTGTTATTTGGGTTGGTACATCTGTGGGAGCAGGTAGGCTGGTGGGAAAACCTGTTCTTAACAAAATGGTGCTGCAATGTGGACCAGAGAACTTTCACTTAAAACTTGACAAAAGCTTAAAAAGGTGTTTTAGAAACAAAAGAACAGAGACAAGCAAGGCTTCTTGATAGCAACAGAGATTTGTGTTTCCTGACTCAGCATAAGTGGCAAGAAAAACCTCACAGCGTTTAAGAAGTGCTGCTAACAATTCAATGGTGTGTATGAGCAGCTATCTAGGCATTGGTGACACATGCCTTTAATTCTAGCACTTGGGAGGCAGAAGCAAGCAGATCTCTGTGATTTCCAAGTAAACCTGGTGTACAAAGTCAATTCCAGGGCAGCCAAAGTTACACAGAGAAACCTTGTCTCAAAAAATAAAAAAATAAAAGTAGAAGCAATAGAGTAATAAAAAAGCCATGTGAAGATGAAAAGCAAACAAAGAGTCTGGATACTATATGCTGTCTTTAAATTGCTCAATTGCTAAGGAACAAATAATTGCTACAATACACTTGATTATCAATACTGCTAAATTAATCCAATTTATATATTTTTAAAATGCTTTGACTTCAAAATTTAAGTCCAAGAACAGACTCGTAACAAGTCAGTCTACCATAACATCCATCAATTTCACTCTTAGGCATATACCCAAAAGATGCATATTCATGCAACAAAGACACCTGTCCAACTATGTTCATAGCAGCATTATTTGTAATAGCCAGAACCTGGAAGCAACCTAGATGCTCCTCAACTGAAGAACGAATAAAGAAAATGTGGTACATTTACACGATGAGCACTACTCAGCAGGGAAAAAAAGCAATGGAATCTTGAAATTCAAAGGAAAATGGATGGAACTCTGAAACCATCCTGAGTGAGGTAACCCAGTCACAAAAAGATGAACATGGAATGTACTCACTCATATATGGATTTTAAAGCAAAGGATCACCAGCCTAAAATCCATACCGCCAGAGAGCTAAGAAACAAGGAGGACCCTAAGAGAGACATGGTCCCCAGGGGAAGGGGAAAGGACAAGATCTCCTGAGCAAATTGAGAGCAGACAGAGAAGGGAGAGGGAAGTAGGAGAAAGAGAAGGGGAGAAGAATAGGGGAGGGGAGAACATGAGGGAGCAGGAAGATTGAGTTGGGGGAAAAATAAAGAACAAGAAAAGATATACTATAACAGAGGGAGCCATTATAGGTTTAAAGAGAAACCTCGTACTAGGGAAATGTCTAGAGACCTACAAGGATGACCTCAACTAACAATCTAAGCAATAGTGGAAAGGCTATCTTAAATGCCCTTCCCTGATAATGAGATTGATGACTTCCTTATATGCCATCCCAGAGCCCTCAGAGCTGATGGAAGCAGAAGCAGACACCTACAGCTAAACACAGAGCCGAATGAACTCCTGGAACCCAGTTGCAGAGAGGGAGAAATGATGAGCAAAGGGGGGTCAAGACCAAGCTGAAGAGACCCTGAGAAACAGCTGAACTGAATAAGGGGGAGCTCATGGACCCCAGACTGATAGCTGGGAAACCAGTATAAGACTGGCCCAGACCCCCCCTAAATGTAGGTCTCAGGAGGATTAGGAAGTCTATGGTACCTCTGACTATGTATCCATAGTGCAGGAATGTACTTCGGCAGCCCATTCCCCATGGAGGGATGCTCCCTTAGACTAGAGACAAGGGGGGAGGGCCTAGGCACTACCCCAGATGACTTGACAGACTTTGATGATCTCCCATGGAAGGCCTCACCCTCCCTGGGGAGTGGATGGGGGATAGGATGAGGAGGTTCTGTGGGGAGGCCTGGGAGGATGAGAGGGAGAGGAAACTGGGATCAATATGTAAAATAAGAAATAAAAATAAACAAATAAATAAATAGGCACACATCATCTAATGAGATAGAAGCAGTAATAAAAATCCTAGCATAAGCTCAGGACCACAACGACTAAGAACAGAATTCTATCAAACCTTTACAGAAGAAATAACACCAGTGCTCTACAAGTTGTTCCACAAAATAGGAATGAGAGAACAAATCCAAATTTGTTTTTTGAAGTTTATAGTACACCGATACTAAAGACCTAAAAAAGAAAATTATAGCTAAATAGTTCTGATGAATACAGATGTAAAACATCTTAATAAAATACTTCCAAGCAGAATTCAAGAACATATCAGAAAGATTATCCACCATGACCAAGTTGGCTTCATCCCAGAGATGTAGGGATTCAACAAACACAAATTGTAATCCACCACAGTCAAGGGCAGAAACCACATGATTATCTCATTAGATGGAGAAAAAATTTTTTTTAAATAAAATCTAACATCCTTCATGATTAAAGTTTGAGAATCTGGGAATACAGAGAACATAGTACAACATAATAAATGCAGTACACACTAAAGTCAACTCCAGCATCTTGATACATGAAGAAAATCTCAAAGCATTTCCACCAAAGTCAGGAACATGACAAAGATAGATGTCCACTCTCAACTCTTGTTCAATAGAATCCTTGAAATTTTAGCTAAGGTGATAAGACAAATGAAGGAGATAAAGGTGATACAAATAAAAAAGGAATGAATCAAAGTGTGTCTATTTGCAACTTAAATGATTCCATAAATTAAAAATGACTTAATTGAAAGAAAAATGTGTTTGGTTGTATGTGGTAGCTATGACCAGCAAGATATATTTCCTTTTATTCTTCACTCTTCATCCACTACAAAGTTTGCTTTCATTGACTTTTAGTTAACGACATTAATCACTTAACACTAAAAATAAAAAGATTTTTGTTTAACAGTTGCTCAAATGTGCAACAGTGGGATGAGAGAAAACTTCATGTGAGCATTTCTTGGGCCATTATCTCTGAACAGAGAGACTGGGATCAAATCATGTGGATGATCTAGAATAGCTTGAGTGAAGCAATTTTGGGAAAGTATTCACTAAAACATGTGAGATTAGCTTAAAAGAATGTGTGGGTGTAAGTGGTATGATGCTGACCATTAGCCTCTCTGACTGGTACAGCACTTTTTCATGTTGGTGAGAAAAAGTTTATTCCTGTATGGCCTTCTGATACCACAAAACTCTTCATCTAAATAATGACTTTCAGGGTTGCTTGGTTTTTGTTAGCCTTCATATTCTATGTTCTCCTTATTTTCAAAATATATGATGTGAAGATTTTCATGTCATCTCAGAGCAAGTATTTCCTGAGGACAAACCTGTTAAAACTCACTGCTCAGCAAAGCTGACTTGGAACTACATCTCTGATTCTCTTTTTTTTTCAATTGAAAATAGATTTTTTAAAAATATACAGTATATATGGTTTCTTTTCCCTCATATCCTTCCAGATCCTCCCCACCTCTCCACCCATCCAACTTCAAATATTTTTTCTATCCCTGTTTAGAAAATAGACAAAAATTAAAAACAAAGCAAAAAGCTTAACACACACACACACACACACACACACACACACACACACACACACACACCTACTTTAAAAAACACAGAAGCAAAAGACCAGTGAGATTTAAAAAAAAATCCAACAAAGCAATTGGAGACAAAAAAATTTTTACAAAATTCTATTGTGTTTCTTTTGTGTTGGCCAAGAGTAGGCTTGGGGCCTACTCTTAAGTGTGGTATATATCTAGTGATACTCTATTGAAGAAAATTTATTTCCCTTTTGAAGCAGTAGTCAATTAGAGATAGCTTCTTGTTTAGGCATGGGAGATTGTGTCCTCTTCTCCCTCTCAGCACTGAGACTCCATCTGCCTTGAACCTGGGCAAGCCCCTGTACATGCTGCCATGGTTTCTGTGAAATCATCTGTATGTCAATTCTGTTGTGTGTGGAAGATACCTGTTGTTATTCATATCCTCTGGATCTTACAATCGTACTGCCTCCTCTTCTGCATAGTTTCCTGGGCTGTTGAGGAGATGGATTTGGTGAAGACATTATGTTTAGGATGGAGTGTTCCAAAGTCTCTCACTCTCTGCATATTGTCCTGTTGTGGGTCTCTGTATTAGTTCTTTTTTACTGTGGGAGGAAGCTTCTCTGATGGCTGAATGAGGTAACTGGTCTATGGGTATTAGAGAATGTAATTGTGAGACATTTTTATTATTATGTTATTTTAGCAGAGCAATAGAATTTGGGGTTTTGTTAGGCCTGTGGTCTATCTAATCTTAGGTTCTTGGCCATCTGAGCAGTGTCAGACATGGAACACCAGAGCGAACATTAGGAAGACTATCATCTTGTTTGATGATAGTGTGTGACTTCTGGGTGGCCAGAGGTGCTCCTGATGTCTATGGCAAATGCCCTGTGACTGTACTGTTCTAAATCTTAGTATCCAAATTGTTGTAATTCCCGAATATCTAGTAAATGATGTCACTTTTCTTTCCCGGTAATCTAGGGGATATGAAAAACCCAAAAGATTTCTGGATCCTTTCACTTGTGGCCTCCTTCCCAGACTCCAACAGAAGGAAGCAGGGTTAAACCATGACATGAGAAATTATTTTAGGAATTCACACCAGGGTAATGGCTCCGAGAGACCCAGGTTGCTGCAACTGGTTCTAATAAAAACAGGGTTGGTATTAGAATAGAATATTCATGCACTTTATCCTTTGGAATTCAGTTCAGGAAGCCCCAAGAATGCAGGGTTTGAGGATACAGAACTGTATGACGACTTTGGTGGTTCCTTGGCGATATTCTGCCATCATGTGGCCAGATGTGGAATGTTCTCTGAGGAACTACATTTTTTTGACAAAAGTGGCATTCAAGTACCCTTACTCGAAGAAGATCTGGCTATGTGCAGCAGGTGCCAGATATCACCATCAACATTGAGAAAGGATCATACTTTCTAACATGTATATCTGTGAAATGCACCTGTGACTGAAAGCACTTGCCAATTAGACAGACATATATGAAAGTGGAAACAATATCTTTTTTGACTCCCATAAGTATTTCCTCAGAAAGAAGATGAAGACATGTGATCACAAAACTATGCCTTTATTCAGGGCTCTTCCCATGGAAGCATTTTGGTAAAATCTCTGGCTTCCTTCCCCACTGCTGTGAAGAGGGCAGTAGCCTACACACCAATTTCCCACTTGTCCCTCAGATCACTCCACAGCTGTGTGCCTTGCTCATTACCCTGGACTTGACCTCTGACATGTAGCTGAACCTTGGGAGACTAAATATGTGCCTAAGATAGAACCCTATAGTCATTTCCCACTCCTACCAAGGCCAGGAGTTAGATAGACCCACACCAGGTAGTCAGGATGGGGTCCTGACAACTCTGCAGGTTTCTGTGTAGTGGTGACAATTTGTTGCTTGGTGATAACCACTTGAAGCCACAGTTGAAGACCTGGTTCCTAGAGAAGGCCCAGAGTAGTCAGCTCACAATACCCTGAGTATCAGCTCAGGGCTGCAGCCCACAGTCCCCTTCCATTTGCAAAGCCCTTTTAAGACATCCTGATTAAAAAAAAGGGGGGGTGGAGGGAAAGAGGGAGGGAGAGAGGGAGGAAGGAAGGAAGGAAGGAGAGAAGGAAGGAAGGAAGACAACAGAAACATACCCCTGGGTGACCATTAATCCCATCGAAGTCATGGCACTATTGAACCAATACTAAGACTTCCTGAGTCTGTTGACCAGACTGTATCACACTTAGTGAGAACACTTAAGTCCCCCTCATTCCATCCACCTTTCTCAGAGTTCCCATTGTTCACCCTCTTCCTGGAGGGTCAGTTAGGCACATGGGCTCTGGTCCACTTTACTATTTCACCATTCTTGGTATCATGAGTTATATAATTGTGTCTTTCTGGACTCTGATAGATATGCACTTAATCTTTGGGGTGTGTGTGTGTGTGTGTGTGTGTGTGTGTGTGTGTGTGTGTTCAAGACAGGGGTTCTCTTTGTAGCCCTAGCTGTCCCAGAACTCACCCTGTAGACCAGTCTGGCTTTGAACTCAGAGATCTCCATGCCTCTGCCTCACAAGTGCTAGAGTTAAAGGCTGTCTGTCACTTCCTTAGCTCATGCTTGCTTTTTGTGATGTTTCTGGGGGGTGGGGGTAGGGGTGGTATTTTACTGGTAACCAATCACTTTATGCATCATTAATGATTGAAAACTACCACACCTCTCTTGTCCTGATGTAGCCCTAAACTTCTGCTGGGGAGGGTTTTACCTACACCTCACACTTCCTGTCCCTTTTCCTTTTATTTTTCTCTTTTTGGGCCTAGCACTAGTGATCATAAATTCCTATTCTAAAGATAAAAACCTGCATTACAGAGAAAGCAGGAAATGATTTTACTTTTAATAAAAGTACTAACTACATAATTTACTACTAGATTAGTATGTGAGAGGAGTGTCTGTGACCATCAAGATGTTTTCAGATCCAAGTGTGCCTAAAGAAAGAAGTAAACATGGTGTTCTTATCTATTGTCATGGTATAACTAATGGTTACAGACACTTTTAAATTAAAAACTCACCACTGACAAGCCAATACCTTTTTGGAGATAAAAGTGAGTTCACTACATTAAGGGCCCCCAAAAATGTATTTCAGAGTGGAAAAAGGCCACAGCCTGGCTCAATAACCTCAGAGGTGTGCATCATGGCTAATTTACTAATTTTCTACCTTGAGTCTGAGTGCTGGACTGAGAAGCAGCTTGGCATTCTGCCACCAGAGGGTGCCAGAAGACTGTTGGGGAAACATGGGACTAGCAAGGTATAGGATCTTGTGAACTCTATTTCTTCAGATGAAATATAATAAAACATGATCTATATGGTTTTAGTATGAAAAATAACATAAAACAGCCTAACATGTTTGAAACAAGAAGAAGCTAATTTTTCTTCCATCACTCCAGGAAACCCATGGTTCTGGTGCTTTAGTATGCTTAGATGGGACTATTTTGGTCCAATCATTAGTGTTTACTTAGCATGTTCAAGGTTCTAGTTCCATTCCAAGAACTATAAAATAAAAATAATGATGATTGTGATAATGATTATTAGTATTGTGATAGTCAAATGATCCCAAAAGTTTGGGATACTACTTATTTCTAAATTCTTAAGCTTGTGCTCTACTTTTACTTATAAAACAAATAACGACCACCACAACAAAAACCCCAAACTTTCCAAGTCAAAAGAGAAAAGATCAAAGTCTCATTCAGGATATCCTTTTCCCTTCCCAATAGTCTGTCTACTTCTTGGTCATTCATATGTAGATGATTGGCAGGAGTGGAAGGTAACTTGGTATTCTTATGATATCAAGGCTCTTCCCATAGCCTATAAAGATACAACACAACATTGTGCACATAAGGACTTGAGTTGCCATTCAGAAGCTTTGAGACAGGCATCTGAAACAGGAATGCATCAAAATCTGCTCATTGGACATTCCATCCTCATTCTCAATTTTGCCTACCCTATAACCTGTTCCACTCATCAAATGAGCAAATAGATCCATAGCCAGACCATGCCTCTGAAATGGTCCAGAACAAGGCATAACTTACTAGTGTCTGAGAAACTGACTTACAATGCAAGACCACTAGGGAGCATCACACCCACTTTCCTTATTAGATCACTCAACCAACAACAAGAATGACAAGCTTGGAAGGGAGCTACAACCAAATGAAAGACCAAAGTAGAGAAGCAGATACAATTATACATCAAAACTAACACTCTAGCCACAGGAGAAACAAGTAACATTATATCATTATTCACTTAGTAGTATTGTCTTGTGTTTCAGCATTACAAATGTATCACCTTGATATGTTCTTAATGATTAGGATGAACTACAGGATATTCACATACTCAAATATTTTCATGCTCAACATATTATTTTAATGAAAATAGAACAGGGTTGATTCAAAACTAAGCTAGTAACTGAGGAAGAACCAAGGAGTAGAAGATTTTATAAGAACATAATAATGGAAGATACAGCATTTTACTGAAGTTTGAAGTTGACAAAACACAATCTTCATTGACTAAGAGAGTCTGGAGATGGAGCTTTGGAGCAGACTCAAGACAGAGGCAATGGGAAAAGAGCAGAGCAAAGATGATATATAAACAGAAATAAAAGGAACAAGTTAAATACAAAGCCAAATGTCGATGGGGTTAGAAGCTGGATGAACTAATGGAATTACAGATCATCACATGAAGAGACTCTCAAGCTGACCAAGGGGATACCCATGATACCAATTCCAAGGATAAACTTGAAATCTTCTAGATGTGAGTAAGCAAACTCAGTCTTGGAAGCAGCAACCCAGGAATCTATACAAATGTCCATGCTAATACACTGGTATTTATTTATACACAAATGAAGACAAAGGTAGGAAAGGGTTTATTTTTGTCAAATTTGTCTGAGGACTAAATCTGTAATTTTTACCTGAATGCACACATGGACACATGCTCATGCACACAGCCACACAGTCACACACAAACATTGTTGCACGCTTATTCATACACACAAGTGATGGACAAATTGCCTGCTGGCTGGAGGAATGTGGAACATGGATGAGAGATCATGGGCTCTGGCACCTTTCCTTCTCGCCTGAGACTGATCACATGCTCTAGAGTCTACCAATAACCTTAGGATGAAAGGACACTTTGGATACATGTACAACTGATTTTTTTTTTTTATACAGCTCCTAGAAAATGAGAGAACAGCCATGTGACAGAAAGGATGTGCATGCTATGCATAGACAGGGCAAGTGTCTAGAGCAGCTCTCATGTATTCTGGTTTCTACAATAAATGAACATTCATATGGGGATTAAGACCACTGAAAACCAGAAAATGCAACTGAGACATAGATCCTTTTGTTGTTGTTTTGTTTTGTTCTTTTTGAGACAGAGTTTCTCTGTATTGCTTTGGTGCCTGTCCTGGAACTAACTCTGTAGACCAGGCTGGCCTTGAACTCACAGTGCTCTGTCTGCTTCTTCCTCCTGAGTGCTGGGACTAAAGGTATGTGCCACCAAATCCCGGCAACATAGCTCCTTTTAATAAGCATTTATTATGTCTGGAGAAGCCTAATACCAGATGTCCTCCTTAGAGGAGAACAAAGAAACACAAATCACCTCCCCCCTGTTTATGCAGCCTCTTTTAAATTTCCATGAAATTCTCACTCCTTCCTTTCAGGTCTTCTGTTCAAACAGTAGTCACCTCCTGTGAAGAGGCAGAGTGGGGTTCTCTTGCAGTACCATCTTGTCTAACTCTGAGTTGGCTGTAGGATTTTTCTTGATGGGCTCTTCTACCTGCCAAATACATTGAGCTTCCTTCTCATGGCCAATATTGAAGTCTCAAGAGGCTAGGTTCTAGGCCAGTGGCTAAGATAAAGTTCCTATTTTTGTGGGTCCCATGTTTGCCCCTATGTTGTCCCAAAGATGGCTACTAGAACTGTGATCTGGCTTTCATCCAGTTGCCTAATTGCTTTAGACTTGTCATTCAAAATGCCAGGATCTCTTCTGTCTTTCAGATTATCTGTTTTGGAAATATATAACAATGAAAGAAGTTGAAGCACCATGGCATCTGCTGAGAAGTAACTCTGCAGAATCCTTGTATATTATGGTACATTGGGTCACTAATATTGATGGTTTGAATATAAACGTCTTTGTAGCTAATGCTTACACAAGAATGGGAACATATGGTAACAACCCTACCTGGAAAGATTGTGCATATAAAATCTTGTGTCCTCAGCTGTTTATGTCTCTATCTTTGGAGAAAGTATAAGTCATATGGGAAAAACCTAGGGGAGGGAGAAGATTCCAAGGACAGATGAGAGACACATTAGTCAGTACCTGAAAGCTGTAGAAATCCCAGTACCAGGCAGGACGTTTGCTACTGTGGAGATACCATGACCTTGACTTTATCAATGCTTCACACTAAGATCTCACCCAATGCCAGAGTTCATGCTATTTCTAAATTTCTGTTTCTGGAGTTCTTTGAGAAAATAGGGACAAGGAACTTGCCTGCAGGCATGACCACCCAAAAGGGCAGTCCTATAAACCTCTGTGTCTCTGTGTTACTACCACTCTCTTAAAACTGTGTTTATAAATTTTTTTGGCTAGATTTTGTTATGTGAGCACTATGTACTGAAAGGTTTTAATTAAAAATTTTTTTAATGTTGTGTGAAGTGTTCACTAGCTTGATATGTAACATATATACATATACAATTAAATTTGTCATATAATTTATTTTCTTTAAAAATAAGCCTCTTATACAAATTGTCCATGTAACTTTTATTTAGAATTTAAGGTCATTTGTAGCTTAGTGCCATGTAAATAAAATTCTCCAAAATTCGAGGGTCATTGTTTGGAGTTTTGCACTCTGACAAGCTAAATCTTGTCCACCAGCTGTTGAACAAACAAAGCCTCTGGCCTGAAAGTTTAGGGGCCTACTGGAATACACCTCAGTAAGTCATAAGTGACCCCACACCATAGCTAAGAGCCTACAGACACTCTTTTTACCTTGGCAATTAGGTATGACAAAAGCATAAATTTCTTCTGTAAATAAAGTTGCCTGTCTTGAAGGAGTTTTTGAAATAGGGAGGAAACCTGTAGAGAATCTGTACTCAGCATTAGCTCACTGAAAGTTTCAAATGAATATATATCCTAGGCTTGCTCTAGATCTCAATCTCCAGATCTTCTTGCCTCAGCTTCCTAGAATTGTAGGTGTTGATACCATACACAGACAATTGTAAAAGAAACTATCATGTGGTTTGTATATGTTACCCCAAAGAGCCTAGATAGCAGCTCTTTTTGAAGGAGATGAATAAATATTACAATTAAGTCATTCACCAATGGGAATGTAACTTGTGCTCAGTGGTTAAGAACAGATTCTGCTGTTTCAGAGGACCTGCACTCATTGTTCAGAACCACTTTGGGTGACTCACAGCCACCTATAACTCCAGTTCCAGGGGATCTAATGCTTCCTTATGTACTCCCCAGGTATCTGCACAGGTAAGTGCACACACACACACACACACACACACACACACACACACACAAAACGCACACACACTCACACGTAAAAGAAATGTGTCTTAAACATAAAAAAATAATACTTGAAAGATAACATTTGAGAATGTTGGGCGTGCCTTGAACATACAAGAGACCTCAAAGCCTTCCCCCACAGTGGCACACTTCCTTTAACAACACCACACCTACTGTCAACAGGGTCACACTTCCTAATGGTGCCATTACCTTTGGGGGTCTTTTTCTTTCAAACCACCACAGGTCACAAAATGGTTACTTAGTTACTTACTGGTTATTTAGAATAACTATTACTCTAAATAGGGTGACAGGCTGGCAGAGCCTGCAATGAGCTCCCACTCCAGAAAGGTCTTTTTTCTAAAGAGGAAGCTGCACTTGGGCTTGCTTACAGTAAATGTAATGTAGCAAGAACGGTTGTCTTTCAAAGTGAGGTCATACACTGTGCTTGTTCTTGTCTGCTTATTTAATAGAGGCAGCTGTCTTGTTGCACACAAAGGAGCCCTTAAGATGTGTCTTCTGATACTGGGTCCTGCCTCCAGACAGGCTATGGAACCTTGAAAATGTCTTCAGAAAAGATCCCTGGAAGCAGCTCAATGGTAATTTTTTCTTGAGGTCAAGCACCCAGCTGAGCTCTACATGGGTTCCCAAAGTCAGAGAATTTGTTCCAACTGACTAAGCCTCAGAGTAATTTTCTATCTCAATAGGAAAATATTTATACTATTCCCTGGGTTCTTATTTAAAGACTGTCCACTTAGTACTAAGGGGAGAAGTGACTTGTGTTTTCTTTCTTTTTTAAAAAAATGTATTTTACATACCGACCACAGTTACCCCTCCTCCCCTTCCCTCATTGGACTCCCATCTACCCTCCTCCCCATCCACTCCTCGTCAGTCTTCATTAAGAAAGGGGCAGGCTTACCATGGGCTTGAACGAAGCATGGCACATTAAGATGAGGTAGGGTCCAGCTCCTCCCTCTGCATCAAGGTTGGGATAGATAATCCAGCATGGGGCACAGGTTCCCAAAAGCCAGCTAAGTGCCAGGGACAGTTTCTGAACTCACTACTAGGAGCCTTAAGAAAGAAAGAAACAAACAATCCAACAACAACAATAACAAGCTACTAAACTGTCACACATATGCAGAGGGCCTAGGCCAGTCCCATGCAGTCTCCCTAACTGTTAGTTCAGAGTCCTTGAACTCCCACATGCTCAGTGAGTTGTGTTTTCAATAGATTCACTAATAGTTCAGAAGAAATAATATGTACATACATTAAGATGTATAGAGGAAAAGAAGGAAAAGTTTAAGCAATTGGTAGAAAGGGGAGGCAAGTATTTAAATTTACATCTCGATTAAGGGTTATAAGGTCAAGGAAAAGGACAAATTCAAAGGATAGTGATTAAAGCTGATAAAATTGAGATTACTAAGTATACATAAACCAAGAAAAGTATACAAACAAAAGGAACACTTTTTCTTAATTAAATGTGATCATGCGACCACATGTATGTTTTGGAAGAGGCCTAAGATTTAGGGTTGGAAAATGCTCTGCCATCATCCACCCATCAAGGCACATGCTTGACTTAATTAAACACAAAAAGAGAAATCATGTTAGAGAAATCAATGAACAAAATTATTTTATTAAATACATCTAGCAATTTTAGTTGAAAAAAATCTGATCCTTCAGGCTTGATGGGATATGAAGGTGTGGCCAGTGCACTTGCTTCTTCCTGACAAACAGATCTGTGAGCAAAAAGGTGAGCACCCTGAGTCCTACACAGTGCTACAGTGCTTTCCCTACCCATGATCTCATCCTCAACTTCCACCAGCTATATACAGATCTACAATGTTTGATATAAAAGCTTCAGATATTTTCTCTGTTATCATTCCCAAATTGCACAGAAACTGTTTATATCATAGTGGGTATAATAAAGAATATAGAGATTAAATTGTGGGAGTGGAATACCTGAGGGCTTTAAAATCTGTGGGATAACTAGTTTCCCTGAGGTCCTGGAGATGACGTATTTCCAAAAGCAGTACTATTCTGTGGTCTTTTGGATACATGTCATGTGTCAAATATTTATTCCTGCTGGTATTGAACAAATTTGCACAACTAGTTAAAGAAACAAGTTGGCAAAACATGTGTAAAAAGATTTATACAGCTTTGACTTAATGTCTCAGAAATATCCCTTGGCAAACAGTACTTTGAGGAAGACACGAGCACATAGATGCAGATGACAGTGCCCCACACACAGGTACAACCTGAGGTGGTTTAGTACATGGAGAGGAATACGTTTTAAAGCATGAAAATCTACCGAAGTTCAAAAAGAAATATATGAAGATGGTAGGACAGTGTGGTATCACCCTTAGCAGATCCTGGACCACTATTTCTAGAAAAGGGTAGATGAGCTGAAAGGTGGTTGGTCTAGCCACAGACAGCATATTTGTAGTTAACAAGGAAACCAGAGAACTGAATGAAAGTCAAAATCAAGTTTGGCTGTAATTGTAATGTAAGGCAAGTAAAAAGAATGTGGCCTTGTTTTGCATAGCAGCAACACTAACCTAGAAAGAAAGAACATTTACTGAATGCCTAATATGTGAATTTTCCCATGCATCATTTTGTTGTGTGTTCTTATGTCTCACACTCTGTGATGGAACCTAGGCATTTGCTAAGTCAGATTCCTATTGTGGTGTCTGGTTGCTATCTTCTGATAGGCAATTTAATTCTCAAAATCCCAGATGTGGGCTTTTTTACTGGGTCACACCCAGGTCTCTAGCTATTTGAACCATCTCAGCCCTTCTCCATTTTTACCAAGCAGTTTAAGATGTCATCTATAGGGTAGGAGGAGATTTGAGAAACATTTTCTAATTATCAGTCATTATATTGTTCATTGTATCAGTGGGTTCCTCCTGTGTTCTAGTGAAACTTGAAGTCTTTTCTTTGTTCCTGGGAAGGTAGCTATAAAACTTGCTTTTCTGGGGAGTGGGCATGGACATGTTAACTGAGATCTGCTTATGTGTATCTTCTTGAGCCAGTGTGTCCTGTGTGGCCCTTGTGTGTATCATGTTACCTACTATACTGAGAACTGTGCTGAAGTACAGAGTTCTGTGAAGAATTTGGTCAAGATGCCCAGCCACTTCTTCAGCCTTTCTTACCTTCCCAGGCTCAGGACAACTATAAATAGGCCATATAAACAAAGCTCTGTTATTCAGAATTATAAATTCCTCTTGGAGACTATATTTCTCTTTCCAGAACATCTGACTTCTAATGATTTTTAGTTTTGGGAGGTGCAGTGAAAGAGAGATGTTTATTTTAGATTTTTAAAAACTTCTAATTTTCCATGGTCTTGGCCCTCCTCCTATATGTACAGGAATTTCCCCCTTAATCAATAATACCCCTGAGCTGAAGGAGAAAGTTGATTTGAAACAAACAAACAAACAAACAAACAAACAAACAAGACGGAAGTCTGGATGTTACTTCATTTCTTTCAAGCTGATAGCCCCTGTTACAGAAAGCAAGATAGAAATTATTTCTATTGACTGTCCCTGTGGATATTTGCATAGGCTGCACTGGTGTGGGGGGGAGTAGGATGGACTTAGCGGGCAGCACATGTCAGAGTCTGTTCCTGTCATGTCATAGCATCAGCAGGTTACTTGTGGGTAAAGAGATAAGTTAACAACAGGAGGAGCTGGAAAGAGAAACCAAGTCCTATTGATAAGTACACAGTGAATGTGTGAACAGCATCCATTGTTGTAATTTAAGAAAACCAGTGCTCAAGAGACAGATGCCATGCAACAGGGTTCAAGCAGTTCAAGCAGAGGGTTTATTTACTTATTTATTTTTAATTTATTATTTTATATGTCGATCCCTTCCTCCCTCCCTTTCTCCCTCCCTCCCCTCTCCCTCCCTCCCTCCTTCCCTCCCTCCCTCCCTCCCTCTCTCAACTGCCTTAACCTAGAGACAGGAGAGAAGCCCTAGTCCCTACTTCACATGACCTCAGATCTACATGACCCCAACTGGATGGCATTCCCCTACATTTTTTTTTTTTAATTAGGCAAAGGGATCATAAAAAGGGGAAAGGGAAGCCGGGAGAGATCAGCCTCCAGAGACAGGAGTAGCAGGAGAGAGAGAGGAGAAAGAAAAGGGGGAGAGAGAGGAAATGGGGGATAGAGAGAAGGAGAGAGTGGGGGAGGGAGAGGAACAGACAGAGAGGGAGAGAAAGAGAGGAGGAGGATGGGAGGTGAACAGGGCCCTTAAGGGAACATAGTGAATATGTACAAATGGTGCTCTTAGTGGCAGCAGCTGAGGTCATATCCTATCAGAATCCCAAGGACAAGCCAGTATAGATGCCTGAGTACTAATATCCATAACCTGTGTTTCCATTCCATGTACTACCTGATACATGTACCTATGCTGAATGTTCAGATATTGTAGAGAACTTTAAAGATAATCTGATTTAAAGATATTAATGTTAAAATAACAGAATTTTTTATAGTAACAGAATGCTTTTTTAATTTTACTAATATTCTCTGCCTAACAAAAACATTGCCATGTATTTCTCACATATACTTTTATTTAGCATTCATATATATTTTCCCTTATTTAGTCAGTATTTAGGAAAATATACCAAGATATTCTATTGAATGTATTTATTGCACTGTCATATAATTAGCATTTTTTTTTACTATATTAGGTATTTTACTTATTGTTGTTACTGAAATAAATATTGCTTTTCTTCTTAGGTTACATTCTTGTGGTAAATTATCATGGGTTCATGGCACAGCTTTTCCTAAGCTCTAGGCTGATATGGATGCCTTATAAGATCCACTCTCATCATTGCAGATCTACCTAGTGCCAGCATGTGGTGTTGGGCATCCTCCCCTGTGGACTCTCCCTGGTTCTCTTATGACCTCTCCACTTCCACCTTACTCAGAGGGCTGTTGTCAGGGCAGATAGCTATCCACATCATATTTTAGAGATCTCTGTCCTTGCATGATACCAGACACAAGGGTATTCTCCAGCTCTCATTTATTACACCCTGTTTTTTCACAACCCTTCTGTTCAACCCATTGTACATACCAGGATGTGGGTCTTTCTTCTTATCTGCCTCAAGGCTATCATCAATTCTGTGTGTTTGTCTTTTCCAAACCCACCTCCCTGAGCTATTTATCGGGGTCTTGGGACAAATATGAATGTATGAGAACATCTCAACAACTCCCCATTTAGAAAATGCATAGCACCAGAGGAGGCTCCCATAGTTAAGGCCAAACATTCAGTAATCATCCTTCCTGTTCAGTCTTTTGCTACAGCGAATTTCCACAGTACTCACCCTGATCTTTTCCCACTGCCAGTCTTCTCTATATATCTTCCTGCTCTCCCAGCACAGGAGTACATCAGGTCCTCACTTTCCCATCAGAAATATTGTAAGGCTTGAAATCGGGCCTTTGGTCAACAAGACAATACTCAACCCAGACCCATCTCTAAAATCATCCACAAGGATGGTTTATAACTGCTTCTGCCTTTGAATACGTAACATTACTGAGTAAAGGTTTGCTAGCGTCAGAGATCTTGGGTTTAGGAAGAGTCTAGCAGTGATTTCCTAGTCTGTTTCCCCAGAATTCAGAGATGGTTAGTCTGAAGAGACTTACTTTCATCTCTGGTATTGTCAACATCGTCTTCTAGACTGGGTGGATGACTGTTCCAGAACTTTGCACAGCCGCTTTGCCCCAAATAAATGTACAGACACTATATTATTTATAAAGCTGTTGGCCAATAGCTAAGGCTTCTTATTGGCTAGCTGTGTCTTAATTATTAACCCACTTCTACCAATCTATGCATTTCCATGTGGTCTTATGCAAGAACACCTGGCTCTGTCCTCTCCTCCCGCCTCTACATGACAACGACTCTCTGCCTACACTTCCCAGAATCCTTCACATCACCTATCTTGCTGCCTATTGGACACAGTATTTTATATTTATCAGCCAATAAGAGAAACATATGTAGAGAAGACATCCCTATCATATGGCTTAGTAGATAAGAATGCTTGCTTAATAAGTATGAGAATCTGAATTCAAATCCCCGTCACCCATGTAAAAAGCTGAGCATGATGGCTGCACAAGAAAACTTTAACCCCAACACTGGTGGCACACAGGAAGGTGGGGCTTGCTGGCAGTCAGCCTAGCTTCAGATATAGTAAAAGACCCTAACTCAAGGGATACAATAGAGAGTGATCTAAGTATCACCTATGTTCTTCCCTGGTTTCCACATGTGCACAGGTGGGTACATTCCAAGCATGTATGCAAATACCACACACACACTACACATACACAAACCTCTTGGAGGGCATAGATTTACAAAAACCATTTTAGTTCCTGCCAGGACCCTGAGGCCACAAGAGACAGTGTTCTGAGATAGTAAAATGCCGCCTTCTACATTTACACCAAGAGACTACCATATTTTTCTACTGATATAGTTAACAAACTTTAAAACACTTTAATTTTCATTCTTTCTTTATCTCTTCCCCATTTCATCTTATCCCAAGTCTTGAACTTCTGCAGTGTCCACAAATTCTTGATGTTCAGGTCAGCCCCATGAAGTGATGCTTCTGAATTCACCCCAATCTCTGTATTGACACAGTGTAAAGTTTGCTTTGAACTTACTCTCTCTCACATTCTGAGTTGCTTTCAGATAACACATGTAATTAAGAAAATAAATTCAGACGAACTCTGCTTTTTTGAGAGAATGAGTCACAGCAGAACACCCAGGGTCTGCTAAGGGTGGTATTTGTCTCCATCTGTGGGACTCCATCCTCCTCATTATGTGGGAGGAAGATGGCACAATCATTTTAGAATAAATAACTAGCGGGAAAGGCATACAGTACTGGGGCAAATTTGTGAGTTCATTTCTGAGTTCCTTAAACAGGCACCCAGATACATTCCCACCATTTTGATGCACTAATTTGCTTTCAACTTCTTTGCATGAATGCCAGCTAGAGACTTGCTTGCCCTGGGTTGATCAGTGTGAACTTATTTAGTGAGTAACGTGGCATCTCCTGTGGAAGAAGGTATATTAAATACCCGTTTTTAAAAGAGAAAAATCACTAAAATATCACATTCTTGGTAATGATAGAGGCACATTGAATGCCTCAGTGATGGGCAGAAATATACAATAGAGAGACTTCAAGGAGCACTGAGGACAGACAGAAATCAGATGAACTAGTCAGATTTCTCAGTAAGACATCACAGAATATTAAATGCTTCATTTCATAACATCTTCCTTAGCTCAGAAAAGGGACAATATGTATGTAGCTTGTTTCTCATTGTCATTATCAGATACAGTACCAATTGGTTCCTTAGTAATTCTCAGTCGTGCACAAGAACAAAATGTTTGCCTTTATCATTCTCTGTAGTGTTTACAGGGCCTTGAATGACATTTAACATATAGCAGCTACTCAACAAACACTTCTTGATTGAATGCATAGATAACAGAGTAGTTCTTTAACCTAATAAATAGTGGTCTCACTAAATATATGGATATAACATTTTAGCACAGGTATTTTAAGACTTCTATTTGTCAGTTTGGCATTTATACAATAAAATGGCACTTGTGTACTTATGACCTTTCTATTAGCATGTCAAACCCTGAGATTATAAGGAGGCTTGCTTCTCGGGAAGCTCATTGCTTCAGTGGCTACTGCTGCTGCTGATAGTGAAACACACAGACACAACCAGGAACAGAGGACATAACATTCATAAGTCATAGGTCTGCTGCTGCAGAGCAGCTCTACAAGGAAAGTTAATGGCCAAAGATGGATATGAGAGAGATGGATATGAGAACCAAACATATCCAGAGGTCACTGAGATGTCAGGCCCTAACAAAGAGTCCTGTAGGACCATCCCTTTTAACATGAGCTAGAGGTGAGAGCTACTGGCTGGCTGCTTTGCTTTTCTGATATTCAGCTTGAAGTTTGAAACCCAATATCAGTCTCTGGGTCTTTTATTAATTTGTATTACAGGGAGCATTTCATGGTCAAACCACAACACAGATGAAATCTGGGATCTAGGCTGGTAGAAGTTTCTGATCATGAAGTAGTGTGTACACTATGACTTTGTCCATCCATAGAGAAAGGCAACTTAGGATGGATTTCTTTTTTTTAATTATTCTTTTTTTATTTTACATGTTGAACCCAGTTCCCTCTCTCCTCCCTCTCCCCCTCCCTCCCTATCTTTCTCCTTCCCCCTCTCTCCTTTCCTCCCTCTTACCCTCTCTCTCCCTCACATGCACCCTGACCACACTCCCCTCCCATCCCCCCACCCCAAATCCACATGTAGGGCAATGCCATCCAGGTAAGGTCATGTAAATCTGTCAAGTCATTTGAAGTAGGGACTAGGACTTCTCTCCTGTCTCTAGGTTAAGGCAGTATCCCTCCATGGGGGATGTGTTCACAAGGTCCTTTTGTGCACCAGGAATACATCCTGGTTCCAGTGTCTGAGGTCCCTTAGACTGCTCAGTCCTTCTAGCTGAGAACCATATTCAGGGGGTCCGAGTCAGTCCCAAGCTGGCTTCCCAGCTATCAGTCTGGGGGCCCATTAGCTCCTCCTTGTTCAGGTCAGTTGTCTCTATGTGTTTCTGCAACCTGGTCTTGTCCTCTTCTTCTGCATCTGGATTCTAGTTCGACTCAGTGTTTAGTTATGGGTGTTTGCTTCTGTTTCCAACAGGTACTAGATGAGGGCTCCATGATGGTGGATAAGTTAGTTGTTGATCTCACTATCCAGGAAGGGCATTTATGGTAGCCTTTCCATAAATTGTTAGTTGGCTCGAATTGTTAGTTGGCAGCAGTCTTTTAGATCTCTAGACCTTTCTTTAGGATCAGTTTTCTCTTCAAACCAATAATGGCTCCCTCTTTTATGTTCTCTCTCTCTCTCTCTCTCTCTCTCTCTCTCTCTCTCTCTCTCTCTCTCTCTCTCTTCTGTTTTCTATTCCTACCTTGACTCAATCTTCCTAATACCATGTGCTTTCCTCTACTCCCCTTCTATTTCTCCTATTTTGCTCTCCATTCACTACCCCCTCCCCACTTCCTATGTGCTCTGGGAGACTTGTTCCTTCCCCCTTCTGTGAGGGACTTTATATGAATCTCTTAGAATACACATTGCATCCTAGTTCCTTTGGTGGTGTGAATTATAGGCTCATGATCCTTTGCTCTGAACACAGTTGAGCACATGTCTTAGTTGCATGGATGTGGATCATTTGGGTATATGCCTAAGAGGGGGATTGCCGGGTCCTGTGGTAAACTAATTCCCATTTTCTTGAGGAACCGCCATACTGATCTCCAAAATAGCTGTACGAGTTTGCCCTCCCACCAGCAGTGGAGAAGTGCTCCCCTTTCTCCACATCCTCTCCAGAATAAGTAGTCATTGGTGTTTTTAATTTTAGCCATTCTGGCAGGGGTAAAATGGTATTTCAAAGCTGTTTTGATTTGCATTTCCCTGATAGCTAAGGATTGAGCACTTTCTTCAGTGTCTTTCAGCCTTTTTGATTTCCTCTATTGAGAATTCTTTCTTCAGTTCTGTACCCCATTTTTAATAGGGTTATTTGGTGTTTTGTTGACTAGTTTCTTGAGTTCTTTGTATATTTTGGAGATCAGCCTTTTGTCAGATGTAGGATTGATGAAAATCTTTTCCCAGTCTGTGGGCTGCCGTTTGGTCTTGTCGAAATGTCCTTTGCCTTACAGAAGCTTCTAAGTTTGAAGAGGTCCTATTTATTAATTGTTGATCTCAGTGTCTGTGCTCCTGGAGTTATGTTCAGGAAGCAGTCTCCTATGCCAATTTGTTCAAGGGTACCTCCTACTTTCTCTTCTAAGAAGTTCAGTGTTGCTGGATTTATGTTGAGGTCTTTGATCCATTTGGACTTGAGTTTTGTGTGTGGTGATACACATGGGCCTATCTTCAGTCTTCTACACACCATCATCCAATTGTGCCAGCACCATTTTTTGAAGATGCTTTCTTTCCCCCATGGTATTTTTTTAAAGCTGTTTTGTCGAAAATCAGGTGTTCATAGGTGTGCTGGTTAATATCAGGATTTTTGATTCGATTCCATTGGTCTACCTATCTATTTTTGTGCCAATACCTGGCTGTTTTCAGAACTATAGCTCTGTAGTAGAGCTTAAAGTTGGGGATGGTAATGCCTCCTGAAGTTCCTTTATTGTACAGGATTGTTTTGGCTATCCTGGGTATTTTGTTTTTCCATATAAAGTTGATTATTATCCTTTCAAGGTCAGTCAAGAATTGTGGGATTTTAATGGGGATTGCATTGAATCTGTAGATTGCTTTTGGCAAGATTGCCATTTTTACTATATTTATCCTACCTATCCAAGAGCATGGGAGATCTTTCCATTTTCTGGTATCTTCTTTAATTTCTTTCTTTAGAGCCACAATGTTCTTATTATATAGGTCTTTTACTTGTTTGGTAAGTGTTACACCAAGATACTTTATGCTTTTTGTGGCTATTGTAAATGGTGATGTTTCTCTGATTTCTTTCTCTGTCTCTTTGTCATCTGAATAAAGTAGGGCTACTAATTTTTTTGAGTTTATCTTGTATCCTGCTAGTTTGCTGAAGGTGTTTATCAGCTGTAGGAGTTCCCTGGTAGAGTTTATTGGGTCGCTTATGTAAACTATCATATCATCTACAAATAGAGACAGTTTGACTCCTTCCTTTCCAATTTGGATCCCCTTGATCTCCTTTTGTTGTCTTATAGCTTTAGCTAGAATTTCAAGTACAATATTGAAGAGATGTGGAGAGAGAGGGCAGCCTTGTCTTGTTCCTGATTTTAGAGGAATCACCTTAAGCTTCTCTCCATTTACTTTGATGTTGGCTGTTGGTTTGCTGTATATTGATTTTAGTTTGTTTAGGCATGTTCCTGTTATCCCTGATCTCTCCAAGACCTTTATCATGAAAGGGTGTTGAATTTTATTGAAGGCTTTTTCAGCATCTAGGGAGATGATCATATGGTTTTTCTTTTGCAATTTGTTTATATGGTGGATCACGTTGATAAATTTTCGTATGTTAAATCATCCCTGCAACTCAGGGATGAAGCCTACTTGGTCACTGTGGATGATTTCTCTGATGTATTCTTGGATTTGGTTTGCCAGTATTTTATTGAGTATTTTTGCATCAATGTTCATTCATGAGGGATATTGGTCTGTAGTTTTCTTTCTTAGTTGTGTCTCTATGAGGCTTATGTACCAAGATTATTGTGGCCTCGTAGAAAGAGTTTGGTAATGAACCTTCTGTTTCTATTGTGTGGAACAATATGAGGAGTATTGGTATTAGTTCTTCCTTGAATTTCTGGTAGAATTCTGCACTGAATCCATCTGGCCCTGGGCTTTTTTTGGTTGGAAGGCTTTTGATGACTGCTTCTATTTCATTAGGGGTTATAGGTCTATTTAAGTTGTTTGTCTGTTCTTGATTTAATTTTGGTAAGTGACAGTTATCCAGAATTTTGTCCATTTCCTTTGAATTTTCAATTTTTGTGGAATACAGGTTTTCAAAGTATGACCTGAAAATTGTCTGGATTTCCTCTGTGTCCGTTGTTATGTTCCCCTTTTCGTTTCTGATTTTGTTAATTTGCATGTTCTCTCTCTGCTTTTTCCTTAGTTTGGATAAAGGTTTGTCTATCTTGTTGGTTTTCTCAAAAAACCATCTCTTTGTTGCGTTGATTTTTTTGTATTGTTTTCCTGGTTTCTATTTTGTTGATTTCAGTCCTCAAATTGATTATTTCCTGGCATCTACTCCTCCCGGGTGAGTTTGCTTCTTTTTGTTCTAAGGCTTTCATTTGTGTTGTTAATTCTCTTATGTGACTATCCTCTGTTTTCCTCATAGGAAAACTTAGTGCAATGAACTTCCCTTGTAGCACTGCTTTCAAGGGGTCCCATAAGTTCGGGTATGTTGTGTCCTCATTCTCGTTGAATATTAGAAAATCCTTAATTTTTTCTTTATTTCTTCTTTGACCCAGGTGTGGTGCAATTGCACATTGTTCAGTTTCCATGAGTTTGTAGGGTATCCGCAATTTGTGTTGTTATTGAATTCCTATTTTAAAGCATGGTCAGGTGGTCTGATAAGATACAGGGAACTATCCCAATTCTCTTGTACCTGTTGAGGTTTGTTATGCCACCTAATATGTGGTCAATTTTAGAGAAGGTTCCATGTGGAGCAGAGAAGATGGTATATTCTTTTGTCTTTGGATGGAATGTTCTATAGATGTCTGTTAACCCCAGTTGAGACATAAATTATGTTAGTTATTTTGTTTGTTTGTTGAGTTTCTGACTGGTGGTCCTGTCTAGTGTTGAGAGTGGTGTATTGAAGTCTCCCACTATAAGTGTGTGAGATTTTATATGAGCTTTGAGTTTTAGTGGCGTTTCTTTTATGAATGTGGGTGCCTTTGTATTTGGGGCATAGATGTTCAGAAATGAGAGTTTGTGTTGATGGATTTCTCCTGCAATGAATACGAAATGACCGTCTTCATCTCTTTAAATTAATTTTGGTTTGAATTCTAACTTGTTAGATATTAGGATAGCCATGCCTGCTTGCTTCTTGGTTCCATTTGATTGGAAGATCTTTTCCCAACCCTTTACCTTGAGGTAATGTTCATCTTTGAAGCTTAGATGTGTTTCTTGTATGCAGCAGAAGGATGGATTCTGTCTTTGTATCCATTCTGTTAGCCTGTGTCTTTTATAGGCGAGTTAAGACCATTAATGTTGAGGGAGCATAATGACCATTCATTGTTAATGCTTGTTTGTTTTAGATTTGTTGTTGGCTGTGGAATTGTGAATATATTTGTCCTGCTTTACCCTTAGTTTGTGGTGGAGTGGGATTATCTGTTGCCTATGCCTTTGTGAACGTAGTTAACTTCCTTGGCTTGGGTTTTCCTTCTAAGGCTTTCTGTAAGGCTGGATTTGTAGATACGAATTGTGAAAATATGGCTTTGTCATTATATATCTTGTTTTCTCCATCTATAGTCATTGAGAGTTTTTCTGGGTATAGTAGTCTGGGCTGGCATTGGTGAACTCTTAGTACTTGTAGAACATTTATCCAGGACCTTCTGGCCTTGAGGGTTTCCATGGAGATGTCAGGTGTAATTTTGATAGGTCTGCCTTTATATGTTACCTGTCCTTTTTCCTTCTCTGATCTTAATATTCTTTCTTTATTCTGCATTTTGGTGTTTTGATTATTATATGTTGAGGGGTCTTTTTTCTTTGGTCCAGCCTATTTTGTGTTAGGTATGGTTTTTGTACTTTCATGGTCATGTCCTTCTTTAGATTGGGAAAGTTTTCCTCAATTATTTTGTTGCATATGTTTTTGCAACCTTTGAGCTGGGCTTCCTCACCTTCCTCTATGCCTATTATTCTTAGGTTTGTCTTTTTCATGGTGTCCCACATTTCCTGGATCTTTTGTGGTAAGGATTTGTTGGATTTAAGATTTCCTGTAATTTATCTTCCTTGCCTGTGATTGTCTCTCCCATCTCTTGAATTCTGTTGGTTATGCTTGTGTCTGTATTTCCCGATCATTTGCCCAGTTTTTCTATTTCCAGCATTCCATCGGTTTGTGTTGCCTTTATTTTCTCTATTTTAGTTTTCAAGTCTTGAACCATTTCCTTCACCTGTTTAACTGTTTTTTCTTTGCTTTCTGTACTTTATTTTCTTTAAGGAATTTGTTCATTTCTTCCACTTTTTTGTTCGTTTTTTCTTCCATTTCTTTAAGGGATTTTCTCACATCTTCTTTGACAGCCTCTATCATTTTTATGACAATAATTTTTAAGTCGTTCCCTTCTGCTTCATCTGCTTTGTTGTGTTCTGGTCTAGTTGGTGTAGATTTCCTAGATTCTGGTGGTGTCATGCTTGCCTTTCTGTTGTTAGGTGTTTTCTTGTATTGCTGTCTTCCTATAGCTTCTCCCAGTAGGTGTTGATGGGTCTCTCCCTCTCTCTATGGCACTTCCACGGTGGGCTTAGGTGGGCCAGAGGTTCGATGTCTGTAGCTCTGGATGGTCCAAGCTCTTTAGGAGGTCTCTCCATAGGCAGGGTTCCGGTGATGGGGGTCAATGATCAGGCTCCAGCAGAAGACTGGGGATGGGATGTTCCTTAAGCTGATAGGCAGATCTAGCCTGGGCCTGGCACTCTCTAGCTGCGGCCTCTTTGGCAGATGTCCTGTGATGGGGGTCTTGGGAGGGCCCCGGAACTCCAGTAGAGGACTCTAGCTAAGGCCTGGTGATGGGGGACAAAGGCTGGGCTGATACTCAGGGTGTTTCTGCTCAGATAGGCAGATCTAGCTGGGACCTGGCACTCTCCTTCTGAGGCCTCTTTAACAGAGGCCCTGCAATGGGGGTCAAGGATTCTGCTGGCAGGAATTCAAAGTGGTCCCGCAGAGATAGGTGGATCTCTGGGAGGGGTCTGGGACTCCAGTAGAGGACTGGGCGTGGGGGTCCGAGACCAGGCAGATGGAAATTACAGGTGGTCCTGCGTGGATAGGCAGGTTAGTGTGCTAGGAGTAGCTCCAGGAAGTTCCCCGAAGGTGGGCTGGATTGTTGGCTCTGCCTTCTGTCTCAGCACTCAACCATAGAGGTGGAACAGTAGGCATGGTAGGGGACAGGGTAGGGGGAGGGCAGGCTCTTGGTGGGAGTGGGTGGGGGAGCTCCAAGAGTGCTCTTGATGGGGATAGGACACAGGAACAGTGAGATCTGGGACCAACCCAGGGAGTTCCAGGGGAAGGGTGTAGGGGAGAGTCCACCCGAATTGGTCCCAGACTCACCTCTACCCAAGGCCTGGAGATGGGGGACCTGGATTTCTTTTTATTACAGTTTGTATCAAAGTGTGGAGAGATTTCCAGGGAGAAACATTCAATATTGAAACACACAAGTTTCAATTGCAAAGACCCCTCCAAGAATGTAGCCAAACATATCTCCTTATAGTCTCTTACCCTCCTTGCCCTTTCTATTCTGTTGAGCTTATTGTTCCCAATAGAATTAATGTTGAAGACAGCCTGTTTTCACACTGTGGTATTTGAAACATTGTTATATAATACTATAAATAAACATATAAAAGTTTAGAAGGGCCAAATACCACAGTGGCAGTGGCCTAGTCAACCAAAGTTTAACCTGGTATTGCAAGATGCCAAGTACAAGAACTCAGGTTGGATACCTCTGAATAGTACTAGCTGAGTATTTTGAGAGGGTACCAGTGGAGGCCTTCAAGAAGTTTGAGTCATATCCTGGGAAAGATACTGGCGTGGAAACTTGGGAAGATATACTTGGCGGCCTTGGAGGACATTATGGTTAGCTTTGGAGAGCACTGGTCAATACCTTTGAAAGGAAATGGTCATAAATCTTAGAAGAGCATTCATTGGTCAGAGGAAGGTACTATTGGGTACCATGGAAGAATACTGGTTAGAAACTTACCAGGGTATTGCTGGTCAGTGTGGCTCTGATAGGATGCTAGTCTATTGACTGCTTATCAATGCCAAATTGTTGACATCATTGCTCTGATAGTCTGTCAGGCTAGCATAAGGACTCTGGGAGTTTGAATTAGAATGTTCTCTATAGGCTCATATGTTTGAATGCTAGGTCCTCAGCTAGTGGAACAGTTTGAAAAGGATTAGGAGGTGTGACCTTGATGGGGTAAGTAGGAGGAGTGTCACTAGGAGCGGGATACCATGTCTTCTATTATTTATTTGTCAATGTGCAGTAAAAGTTACAATAGGATATTTTCATTATTTTCTCATCTGACATGGTCATTTCACTTTCTGTCTTTAAATATTTTTCATATTTATCATCTATTTAGTGTACAAAATAATTTCTTCAGACCTAAGTCTGACATGAAATGAAGGGACACACCAAGTTTTAATCCTAAGTATCACAGCATTCACTCATAAATGTCACATTTAGAAATGACCAATTTTAAACATGCTTTTTATTTATTTATTTATCTTATTTTACATATCGATCCCAGTTCCCTCTCTGTCCCTCTCTCCCCTCCCCCCTCCCCCCATCCCACCCCTTCCCCTATTTCACATGTAGGGTGATGCCTTCCTGGAGGGGTCATCTAAATCTGTCAAGTTATTTGGAGTGGGGCCTAGGCCCTCCCTCCTGTCTCTAGGTTAAGGGAGTATCCCTCCATGGGGAACGTGCTCCCAAAGTCCTTTTGTGTACTAGGGATACATCCCGGTTCCACTGTCAGAGGTCCCTTAGACTACCCAGGCCTTCTAACTGAGACCCATGTTCAGGGAGTCTGAGTTGGTCCAATGTTGGTTTCCCAGCTATCAGTCTGGGGGTCCATTAGCTCCTCCTTGTTCGGTCCAGCTGTCTCTGTGGGTTTCTAAACATGCTTTTCTTGTTTATGGTTTATAACGTTGTTATCATAATCCCTTTGCAAGTTATTTCAATTTAAATTACACACATTCAACTCAATTAGAAACATGAAGAAAATGAAAATAAATTAAGTGTATATGGAAGTAAGGAAGAAAGGAAATCTGGAGCTAGGATGGAGAAGAGGATAAAGCGTTTGCTATCAGGAGAACTCTTGACATATAGTAGAATTTTCATCATTTTAGAAGGATTTCCTATCAAGACTATGCCTGGGAAGGTTGCAAGTAATAACCTTGTGGTACAAAGACAACAAGATAAAAAATAGACAGCACTTCCTGAAGACTCCCTGTAAAACGAGCCTGTGAGCAACACAGCAGGCTTCCTCTTATCTTTCCCCTGCAAGCCAGGGTGTCTTAGTTGTTTTTTTTTTTTTTTAATGTGAAGAGATATCATGACCATGCCAATACTTAAAAAATGAAAAATATTTAATTAGGGTGGCTCACATTTTCAGAGGTTTAATCCATTATTATTATGTTGTGACATGGTGACATACAGGCAGACATCGTGTTGGAGAAATAGCTGAGTGCCCTACATTGAGGCTTGCAGGCTACAGGAAGTAGTCTCAGTGTCAGAGGGAAGCTTGAGCAAATGAGACCTCAAAACCTGTCTTGACATTTGCTTCAACAATGCCACACCTACTTCAACAAGGCTATGCCTCCTAACAGTGCCACTCCCTATGGGGGGGCAGTTTCTTTTAAACCACCACATAGGGTTTCTTAGTTTCTTTTATTCTGCTATAATAAGACACCATGGCTGAAAGTAATTTGGGGGAGGAAAGGGTTTATTTTAGTTTACAGCTTATATTATGAAGGGAAGTAGGGACAGGAACTCAAAACAGGAACTGAAGCAGAGATCATGGAAGAATGCTACTTACGTGACTTGCTCCCCATTGCTGACTCAGCCTACTTTCTTATTCCATCTAAGACCAGCTGTCCAGTGGCAACACCCAGTGGTAGGTTGGGCCCTCCAACATCAATCATTAACCAAGAAAATAACTCCAGAGTCCTGCCTACAGGTCAATCTGGTGAGGGTGTTTTCTCAGTTGAGGTTTCCTCTTTCCAAATGTTTTTAGCTTGTGTCAAGTGGTCAAAAACCAAAGCAAAACAAACTACAAAACATAACTAATCAGAACATAGGCTTCAATTCACCTTTTATCTTGTTCTTATTCTACTAACAATTCTACTTTCTGTATGCCCTTTTGAGCATTACAGCTAAAGATATGACCTCTTCTAAAGAAAAATCTAAGACATTTTCCAGACTACTAGGCTCTTGGGTCATAGAAACCCAAAGCTTCCAGAATCCCAATCTTGTAGACCAGGCTTCAGTTCTGTGACAGCTGTCCTGCCTGACACTTTTACACGAGACCACCAGTAGATGTTTGTGCTCTGCACTGAAAAGCAATTATTTAGATAGGTTTCCATGGTAGGGGTGGCACTGCATAGATTAAGAGGTATGCCTGTAGGATATATAATTGATGACATACGGTGACTTATAAGAGTTCAGCCCTGAGTCCTGATCCTGGCCTCTGCTTCCACCTGGGTCTTCAGGGAGAAGAGGCAGCATCTTAGAGGAGAAGGTTATCAACATTTCTGTGGAGTTTTAACATCCTTTGAAACAGCAACAGCCTAGGGCCTGCAGACCTAAATAAAGGACTTACATATTTCCTTAGTATGGTAGATTCATGGCCTGTGGGCTGCAAGAGCTACAATCAGCTGCTGTGATTCTCTGGTGTGCTGGCCTTTGCCAGCATGTATGCCCTCAGTAGTAGTCAATGGGTGCTACACTGCCCACTAACCTTAGCTATCTATGTAGCTAGTGAGGTTGGTGCTCCCAGAACAGTGACTATGCCTCCCTACATCCCTCCTCCAGGATCACAGCAGTAAAAAATAGATCTAGATTTATTCACTAGGGCTTGTCAAACAGATTTCTAAGTTTTAAGAACTTTTCTTATTAACGAATGCACATTTATAGCTGATGCCTCCTGTACATACTGGGCAGATACAGTACTGTTATCACTTTGAATGTATGTTTTTTTTTTCAAATATATACTTAATTAAATGACATTTTTACACTGTTTCACTCTGATCTTTTATTTTAGTGATATAGAATATCATTGCAAGTGATTAATTTCCAGATTTAACAGATACACTTTGGTGTGTTTACCACTAAGCCCATGACTGAGCTCATTTCATAACCAGGTTGTGATGATACTTGTCCTCAAAAGACAAGTTAAAAGAGTAGAAGTGGAAGAAATATATTTGATTATCATTTTATAGGACATCTTTTATGGGAGCCTTCAGACTGATTTATACTTAGATTCCATGACGAAAGGACAGCTGTGCACAACTGCAGTTGGCAAAGGCCATTGCCTGATATTCCTTGCCTGTGCCTAGTATGGGTCTTATGAGTTATCAGGCAAAGCACTTCAGAGAATCTCTTTATAGTTAGTTCCAAGATGGAAAGGTGGAAGAATAGGGGAAGATTATTATTTCTAGGCATGAAGATTTGCTTTGAGAAAAAAGAGGTTCTAGTTTCTAAGGTATTCCTTGGGAAATAGAAATTCTAGTTTCTATGGTTTGTCTTGGGAGAGAATGGATAGCAAAACATGGCAGGGTAGGAGACAAATACAGATTTTCTTGGAGGCCCCTCTAATTCATGGGAACCTTGTTCTTAAGTTCACAAGCTCATTTAATCACCCAAACCTTGTTAAATGAAAAAAAAACAAAATTCTCCCCTACCAAGATGTTCAGAGGTTGATCTACATTCACATAAAAGTGAGCAGTGCTCTCCAGCCATGCTTTGTTTATACTGAAACCATGGTAGTGAGCAGTCAGGTTACTCAAGGGTAAGTGGGGTCTGATGAGCACAAAAGAAACATGATCATAAAAATTGTTGATTACATCTGCAGATATGATTAAGTTGCTACACAGCGTTTACTGACATGTTAATTTAACCATTTATTCATATGCAGAGAAAAATCTTTTACAACTGGATAAAACATTTACAGAGCAACAATGTGTTCAAACAGCGTTGTGTAAATAAATTAATCCTGTCTGTGTAGAGATATTTTTGAGAAATTATTAAATAACAAACTAGCATGAACTTTAATTCATAGTTACATAGTTGGCTGGAAAAATTCCAGTTTGACCTCGAAGTTTTCCTTCCCACCAATCAAAATGTGAGTCAGTCTTTGATATAACTGTGATTCTGTCTCCGACTTGAAAATTCAAATCCCCTGGTTGTTGTCCTTCAAAAGAGTACAGTGCTGTCACTTCTATTGGCTGATTCAAACTGCCTAAAATAAGAAAATGCAATCGGACTGTAAATACTTTAGGAAAGAAGTTTAAGTATGGATTGTAAAGATAGAAACTGATCAGTTAGGGTTTAGGTTTTGGTTTGCTAAAGGTGTCAGAACCCACACTGCATAATCTCTGCAATACTCACATAATTAAACTTAGAATTTTTTCTTTTCACCCTTTCAGGATGAAAGACTGAGACAGATCCCCAGGATCCCTATGGTAGAAGGAGAGAACTGACTACTACACGTTGTCTTTACACCTCCATGAATGTTTTGCTTGTGTACACTGACTTACAACAGAACCAGTGCCAGGGGTTCGTAGCAGGGAACATGAAAACCCAGGGCAGCAGGGCCCAGCTGAGCCAGGGAAGGCTAAAACCCCAGGTTCATCAGCAAAGACATTTAAAATATTTTTATGTAGTTGATACTATTTAAAAATTTGGTTACCTGCTTTTTTGACAATGTTACTTATACTTACACAAAATAGCCAATTCCTCAATAGTTTATATACTCAGTAACACACAATTTGATGACTTTAGTGGCAAAAGTTTAGGACATTAAATTAATGGCTGTTTAATCTTTGGCCTCACTGTGTGTTCAATTCACATTTTTTTGGTAAGTGCTTAATTCTTTCAAGAAAAATTTCTAAGGAGTATTTAAGTAAAACAAGTTGAGAAATATTTTTACTAGAAAACCATGGGCTGCCAATGGCAATGCTTGCTACTGCAGAGTCTCCATTGGCCTCTTAAAGCCAATTTTGTTCAGAGAACAAAAGCATATCATTTTATTTATCATTCTTAATTGTAAAGAATATTTACAACAATTAAGAGTCTCGAACACTTTCCTAGAGATTTTCATAACCTATCAAATTAACTGGAAATTTTGTGATTGTAGGGCGGTTATAAACCATTTTTAAGCAATAGAGTTTTACTTACCAGTTTTCTCATGGTAGCTAGAAAGTTCAGGATATAGCTTATATTCATTTCCACTACCTGTTAAAATAAAAATAAGGGAAGATTTAAATTCTTTTAACCTTAATGTTGGGAAATGTGTTCACAGGTTTCTGGGTGTATCATAGCTGAAACAAGGCTTTCAAAATAAAAAGTTAGACTAGATGTTTTTGTCAAATAGTTTTGAGGTGAAAAACCCAAGAAGACAATCTAAAGTTTTAGAAAGACACATCATTGAGTGAGGAACTTGTTAAGGTTAGGGAACAAATACAAAGTAGCCAATTATTAGTAGCTGATGTACTTTCCTTGCAAGGGTTAGTTGGTGATTAAAGGCAATGATTAGTTACTTATACTCATTTTTACCCTCCATCTCATGATATTAAATACTATTGATGAGTGGTGTGTGCCCTAAAGAACTGAAGTAGAGCTGACTGGTTCTTTTTCATATATAAAAGTTTAGATTTGTGATTTCTTTAAGATTCCTTATAAGGCTACCTTGCAAGATAAGTAATAAAGTGGTTGGTTATTTCTTTGTAACCACAAAACACAGTCTGACAGTAAAAGAATATCTTGCTTGCTTATGCTCTGTTAGTTTATAATAAGTTGCTTGTGTATGAATGAATGTGGGTTCTTGGGATAATTTGTTTTTTCACCTGTGATACATAAAATGTTTAATCATGTAAGGAATATGGAAAACATGCTGCCTTTTACTTGCATGCATTATAATCATTCACTTGAAAAAACAGAATGTAACCACATTGTAATTTTTATATTGCCTGAAAGATTGTGCTGGGGTATATGAGCTGTAAGAGAAAGAATAAAGATAGAGTATGGTGACATATTGTTTATGATTTAATAAAGACACTGGAGATCAGTGTGCAATGCTAGTCACACTAGTTAGCTACAGAAACTAGACAGTGGAGGCATACACCTTTAGTCCCAGGACTCAGAAGACAGGCAGATGGATCTCTCTGAGTTCAAGGCTATCCTGTCCTACACAAGAGTGAAGAATAACAGAGCTCACACCTTTGATCCCAGCACTAGGGAGGTGGAGACAGGAGTAATATGACTGGGGGGGGGGGGGGAAGGGAGAAAGGAATAAAAGGAGGAGGATACAGGAATTCAGAGCCTTTTGCCTCTGAGGATTTGTGGAGACATGATTGCCATTTCAGTGGGGTAGAGTTAAGATCTACTGGCTTGTCTGCTTTGCTTCTCTGATCTTCAGCCTGAAACTTGAACCTCAATATCAGTCTCTGGGTCTTTTACTTGTCATGTTACAGTAGTGTTAAAATAAGTTAGAAGGAAAACATAAAAAAAATGACAGCATTTTGTTAACTTACATATTTTCTCAGCCTTTTGGTTAGTTTGGATAAAGGCTTGTCTATCTTGTTGAAAAGAACCAACTCTTTGTTTTGTTGATTCTTTGTATTGTTTCCTTTGTTTCTACTTTATTGATTTCAGCCCTCACTTCTATTATTTCCTGCTGTTTACTCAACTTTTTTTTTTTTTTTTTTTTTTTTTTTTTGTATTTTGAGACAAGGTTTCTCTCTGTAACAGTCCTAGTTGTCCTGAAACTCACTTTGTAGACCAGGCTGGCCTTGAACTCATTGAGATTTGCCTGCCTCTGCCTCCCAAATGCTGGGATTAAAGATGTGGGACAACATTGCCTGGGCCTCAACATTTTTAATAAATAGAAAAATGCAAGTTAAAACTAGTTTTATATTTAATCTTATATAAGGCAGAATGGCCAAGATCAAGAAAATAACTGACAACCAATGGTAGAGAAGACATGGAAAGGGGAAACCTTGTTCACTGTTGGTAGAATTGTAAACTGATATAGCCACTATGGAAATCAGTGTGGAGACTTCCCAAAAGTTAAAAGTAGATCTACCATATGACCCAGCTATACTAATCTTTGGTATATGTTCAGAAAAAAGGGAAATCATGAAATTTTCAAATAAGCAGATGGAACTTAGGTTAAAAACACTTCATGGAGAACCTGTACTCCTAGGAATATACAACAGACAAATTACAATTCTAAAGATTCTTTTTTATTTTATTTCTATGAATATTCTGCCTGTGTGTATGTGAACTACACATGCACAGGTCTATAAAGACTTGAAGGTGTCTAATCCCATGGGACTAGAGTTACAGACATTTTTGAACTGCCATGTGGGTGCTAGGGATGGAGTTGGGGCTTTCTGGAAGAGCATCAAGTGTTACTAATTGCTGAGTTATTTCTCAAGGTGTACATGATAAACATTTTGAATGTAAATCTCATTGTGGATTTAAGAAAATATTTTATGAATGAGAGAAGTCTTCACAAATCACAACAGTGGAAATTCATAAGAAAGTCTATGTTATGGCTTAGAAAAAGCTGAACATTTAACTTTTCTCTTAAATGCTTATAGTTCTTTCATTTGGTATTGAAATATAATAATATTTAATGATTATTTAAATACTGTTACATTTATACTGCAGTAGAAACACTTACTGTGGAAGCCAGCATTCTGTTGGACAGGTGCTGGAGATTGCTGTGGTCTTGATGATGGTTTTGGAGGTAATTCTTTAGCCTGGGAGGCACAAGAATAAATACACAAAATTTAAATACCTGCTTTTATTATGAGAATAGTCTGATTTTGTCTCTAACCTGTTTGAGCAGGTTTCATCCTCTGCATGTATTATTTAGGCTCTCAGAAACTCACATATATAGTGTAAGACTGGATGTGAGACTTTGTTATGGGTTGATCTAGTACACACTTGCACTTAAGCCTCCTCTTCCTCTGACATCTGTGTGTGGTCTGCAGGGGTCTGCAAGTCCAGTGATGTGGTCACAGGAAACATTCAGCAGAGAAAGGTTTAAACTCTGTATATCAATTTCACTCTGCACAACATCGATTAAGTGGAGACCAAAGGAAGATAGGCACAACTAGTGTTGGTTCTCTAATACTACCAGATTTCACCTTAAGAGATATGTAACTACAGAAGACAAACTATTCTTAAAATATGTGCAAGGTCAAAACTTTAGGACATTTTTAAAGACTTTATATAAATGAATCATAAAGGAAGCTCAGTATATCATTGGAACTTGATATTAGAGATAGTATGTCCTAAGACAAACACCTTATATTGGTTGAGAAAAACAGGAAGACTTTCCATAGTACCTTCCTCTGCTCCCGTGCTATTCTTCTCAAATTATTGCGTTGTCCTTCATTTTGATACTTTTCAGTAAAGGAATTGAGAATTTCATAAAGATCTTCTGCTTGAGCAGGCTGTGGAACATCTCCAAATAAAATGTCATAAGCACGAATGTCCTGACAGTAAAATCTAGTAAACACAAAATTAAGAACATTTCTGTAAAATACAAAGATGTGCTTTGGAGGTAAATACAGCACATTCATGTATATGTGTAATCACCCTTATGACATATAACAGATACCACAAGACTTACCCCATGTCTAATTCTTTGATTCAACCCAAGCTCATTTTCTAAATCAGTGAGCATAAATATTGATATGTACTTTTCTTCACACCAAAAGCATGTCAATAGACAGACATTTTATATAGAAGTACATAAACATATAAAGTATACATAATTTTTGTAGGCTTTATCTTTGTGCTTTTCTCTAAAATAATTGCTATACATGGCTTTGTGATTTCTTTAAAATGTTTGTTTTTTATAAAAATTAAAAATTTACTTTTCAAGTTTGAAAGACTTGCAGTTCTTTAAGGGATTATTGTTGTAGCTTACCTAAGATTTAGCTGAGCTTTAGGGAGAAGACTGCGCGAAACGCCTAGAGTTAAGAGTTTCTAAAAGCATTCTCAAATTCATGAAACCATAAATGAGCAGACACAACACTCATGCTTCTATAAGATGAAGATTTTTGCAAACTTTAATTTCCCTCATTCAGACTAGTTCTGTTTTATATGCAAGATAAATGCATGATATTATTCTCTTGGGAAAATTGATGTGAACATTCATTCCTTCAGTAGAATGCCTGTCCTACTTGGTGGTCCCTTGGGTCACCAAGACATTGGCTCCTTTGGGCTCATGATTCTGGTATTTGCTGGTTGGATTTCTAAGACCCACTTGAGGACAAATGATCCAGACAAAAGATTAAAGAAACTCTGAGATAGCAATAATATTTAGAAATCAAAGTGACTTTTGAATCAAAATTGGTCTCTATTTTGTATGGAAGACAAATCCAGAGTGTGGTGGTGATAGAAAATCTTTCACAGTGAGGCACTTTTAGCTGACCCACAAGATTATTTGCTGTACTTACTACAAGGCAAATACTGTCATATTGTCACCTAGTTGAATGTGCTTATAATGGCAAGCCAAAAAAGAAAAAGAAAAAAACAAAAACACAACAACAACAACAATAACAACAACAAAAAACACAAAAACCAAAAAAGCAAAAACAAAAACAAAACCCACACCCACAATTAATAGATGTCATGATTGTAGTCTTATTTGGCAAAGGAAGTATGAGTAAGAAAAATGTCACATTTTCACAAATATATACTACTTTTCAACTTCTATTATTTTATGTCTTTTGCCTGTGTATATCTATGTGCTCCACATGCTTACCTGGTGCCCTCAAAGGTAAGAAGAAGGGGTTTTATCCCTTGGAACTGGAGTTATGAACCACCATGAGGGTGCTGGAAACAAAACCTGGGACCTCTGTAAGAGCAACAAGTGCTCTGAATTGCTGTGACATCTCCTCAGTCCCAAACAATACTAATTTCATCACAAAGGTTTTAAATATAGATCTTGCTGCATTTAAATGATTATATAAGTATACTCATAAATTCCTAAACTATGACAAATTTTGAAGTATTATCTTCTTATCACATACTTTAAAAAAATAAATCAAAGTCACTCTGTATGAACTTACTTCCGGTTAGTTTCTTTCCTTTCAATTAAACAGCTTCCTTCTAGGGAAATGCCAGCAAAGAGGCCTCGGGATTTGCAGTAAGTGAAGACAGCTGCAGAGCTCCTCAGGGATACATTTCCTTCCAGGTTCCTATAAAAGATGGCAGAACCAGGATAACTGCTCATCACTTGGTCACAAGGCCTGTCTTCCTAGGCCATGGTTTTCTTTGGCTAAGCTAGAGTTTTAATGTGGGAGAACATATCACATGGAACAGCTGTAGAAGGCCTGATGACCTAGTGAGATTGCACTGGAGAGAGAGATTTGGGAGCTAATCCTCTCAACCAGAGAAACACATCCCAAGAGTGCTGAGAGTATGGATTCTTCCTACATAGACCATTCCAGATGGTTTACTGTTTAACTTCTGTAAGTAGGGATCGTTTCTGATTCTCTAGTTTTACTAACCCAAGGGTAGTCTTTCATTAACAGAGAAGGAAGATAAAATTACAGGGTTATAAACACTGCTCAGTAAGATTCAACCATTTCACATTCTCATGACTTAGTTTGAGGAAAACCTGTTTTTAAAATTCCAGAACACCAACACCCTTTATCAGTTAAGAATTTGAATACACTTGGCTTCATCAAAACTATAGTAAATTTTATGTCAGTTCAATGGAAAGCATGGCCTGTGCTTGTGAAAAACCTTATTTTTTCTTGTGTGTCCAGTGCTCAGAGTTGATTACATTCACTGTTTTCTTTTTCTTCTTTATTTTTGTACATTTCTGGTTTAAGAGACCTTTAATCATCTCACAATTGTAGAAATCATATTTGTTCATTTTAATTCAAATTTCTTCTTAATATGAAAAAAATACTATGACTTTTAAAGGCTTTACAGTTTGGTGTATGTTTACTCACCTGCCTAAGGGTCCAACTGCAACAGTAAAATTCCCTCCAAGTGTCAGGTTTCCACCCTTTGCAAAGGCTTCTACTGCTTTGTCATAATTCAGAATTATCACCAAATCTGATACCTGAAATGTAGAAACCCACTCATTTATAAACAGCCATACTGCCTGATGTAGTGGTGTTCATCTATAATCCTAGCATAGGCAGTTGTGTTCAAGGCCATCTATATATCACATTCCAGCTAGCAAACTACTGTTTCAACAAATAAACAACAGCTCCCCTACCAATAAAATAGCCATACCTAAATATTGCATAAAATCAGCTATACCATGTATAATGTAAACTCTCAATGTAGACAGAAAGCCAGATATGGAAGGGATACCATTACTTTGAATAGATAAGGCCAGAAGCCAGCCTTGTGCACGTATTTATGGCAAATACCTGTGTGCCATTCAACCCTCAATAGTCCCCTTTATGGCTCGTGACTATAGGAAATGGAAGCTGATAATGTATCAGCTTCACTATCTGAAAATTGCCATACTGATAACCAGAAAAAAAACAAAAACAAAAAAACCATGAAGACAAAACGTGCTTTGATTTCAAAATAAACTTCTACAAAATCCAGTCTCATAGAATGCAGAGCTATGTTTCCAAGGTCAGGGATTGGTGGGTTTTCAAGGCCAAGGATTGATGAGTTTTGATGGCTTTTCACACCTGAAGTACAGACTTTTTACCCTATACTTAGAATAGCCAAGGACAGTTAAGTAAAGTAAAGGAGCTCTGAGAGGCCACTTAGGAAAAAATGTCAATCTTCTTCTAATTGTCTATCTGCTCTATAATAGTAAGACGATCCTGTGTTCTTTTTGTGATGCCACTAGTTAACAGTCAATAGCTAAAGGCACACATTTCTATAGCTGAAAATGCAAAGCAGAAAAGTCTTCTTGAAAAAAGGCTGGGCAGTGGAGCAACAGAGACCGTATATGATAGCACTGGAGAATCTGATAAAAGTTTGAGTGTCCTATATAAAAATGGTGGTGTAAGTTTTTAAACTAAATAATTCCTTAAACATAGGAGCTAAAAAATGACAGTCCCAACAATAAAATTTGAGGAAAATGTTTTAAGGTGTCTTTTCTCTGAGCTATGGTCAAGAAACCACTTGGGATCTGTGTCACCTAACTGGGTTGCTAAGGAGGTCTTTCCATAATCTCAAGTCTGGTTCAGGGGTACCACTTGAGAGCTGGCAGCTAGCCATCAGTCCCACCTCTGAGCACTGATAAGAAGCCTGGGGTACTTCTTGTTTGGCTCCTGTTGTGTAACATTAAAACATTCTTTACTGCAGGAAGCTCCTTAAGCAGGAAGGTAAACAAATCAAAATAGCTTCAGGAAGTCCCTGAAATGGATATGCACTAGGCTCCTCCTCAACAGAGTAAGCAATAAAAGCTTCAAGTGCACCTAAAATGGAAGGAAGCTGGGTGGCAAAGAAGACTCTTGGAGAAAAGCTGCTAGAAGAGCTAAAGTTATGTTTTAAGTTTTAATTACTGTGATTAAGAGATCCATAAAACAAACAAAAAAAAAAATACCTCTAACCTGTAAGCACCACTTGTTCATGTAAGATAATAAGCTATGCATTTTCACTCTGGTAAACAAGGTTGGCTGTCCCAAGTGCGTGATCATATGTAGGCAGGAGGTACGTAGACAGGAAGACAAAGGCAGGAAGTACATAGCCTTATGGGTTTGTCTTTATAAGCCTCTGTTTAATGTAATTTGGGTGATTCTCTGGGAATCCCAGGTGTAGACCTGGCCAGTGTCTAATTTCCTGGCTAGTATTTAATAAGGTCTGCTTCAGACTTGGCTCAAGAATTGTGGTAGTGGTCTTATTCTCAACTGGTGGGATTAATGCTGCAAAGACTCTGAGATCACTTGCCTAGAAAAATCTAAAACCAGAAGAGATGTCTTGAAGAGGTTTAGACCAACTCAGGCACCTGGAAAAGGCACCCACCAAGCTGTTGAGTGTAGTGGCAGCTTGTCTTGTCAATGAACTTGTAGTGGTGGCCACACCCTTTGGGCATGGTTTTAGGTGCAGATGTGACCCATTATAAGGTAGAGGAGGGGCTGGCTCATGCTCTCTTGGGTTGCTGAGATCATTGGAAGAGCAGAAACTGCATCTTCTGGAGCAGGAAGACTGCTGTGGTTATTTACCCTTATCTGTGTAAGTCTTTCCATAATAAACATCTATTTATCATTTATCTTGGGTCTGGTGAACTCATTTAAACCCCGCCTTCTGGTGACCTGTCTACAGGTTGCAATGTGCTCCAGGGTTGAAGCTTTGTGAGCTGGCATTGATGCTTGGGTGGACTTTGATGATGCAGCTGTCTTTGAGTCATTTCTGCTCCTGTAATAACCCCTCATCCATATTACTATAGGTAATCCCAATAAAACTAATTGGTTTAACAAGCTGGACTTTGGTGCTCTCTGTATTTTGCTGTGGGTTCCCTATCTGGAGTGAGCAGATGTGTATTATATCTACTCAGGAAAAGTTGACATACAAACTTCATACTTCACAGAAGCCAGGTTGTCTTTTCTCTCCATTCTCCCTTACCCCCGCCCCTACCTCCATCCCTTGGCTCTGTGTAGAAGCTATGCAGCTTTTCTGCCAATCTTGTTATTACAGGGGTTTATATATCCTTCATACCGAATTTGGAGGCACAACTATTCTCACCACACAAATCAGATATAGAGATTATCTTACAACATCTTCCAGTCCTCACTCAGAAGCTTGAAGCCAAGTCACAGGAGGTATGAATATACTGTATAAAGATTCTGTAGAAGCAAACAGCAAATCCTTTACTTAAGATCTCCCAAACTCACATGTGAGGATATGATACTTATCCCTGTACTTAAGTACAAGGGGAATCTTGTACTTAAATTGCTAGCTGATTGGTATGGAATCTGTATCCCAGTTCAATTGGCCATGCCCTTTACCCTGGACTTAAATCTCCTCTTAACCAAGCTGATGCCAGGCCTTTCCTACTCACATAAACATGAATCAGGCTCCCCCTTCCCCAGCATGGAATTTCTTGGGAACTTTTAATTATTTAGTGTCTATATTTTAGGGCTTCTGTTTCAAAACTATTTTAAAAGAAGCATTAAAAATACTAAAGACAGTACTTTAAGATGAAATAAGTAACTAGATAATAATTCAAAACCACATCTAAAAACTGATCTTTCCTGCATGTTAATGAAATAAATTCCACAACTAATTTTATACCAACATGAATATATGCTTTGTGATCAAAACTTCATAAATGGCAAAAAATTTTAAAGAAAAATTATAGCTTATATTATTCCAAGAGTTTTTATGCAACATCAGTCTATTTGATCATCAATATTAGCTCAAGAGAAGGCCATTTTCATCTCTGTGTCATAGCTGAAGAAAGCAGGATCCAGAAAGAAAAGGTGACCTCCAACATCACACAGCAAGAAGGTGCTGTAGCCAGAATTTGAGCCAGTGTTACCCTCCCCCGTAGTATATAGTTCAACCATTAACCCATGTTGCTTTTGAAAGTATAGCATTTAATAAAACGTTTGTTTAATATCTTTATGTTTTAGTATATTTCTTTTTCGAAGCCATTAAAATGGGAAAAAGTCCTCAATTTCCAAAGAATAATCTTGAACATCTCCTTTTTGGTCTTGAATCTTTTGAAATTTAAGCTACTTGTTATTACTTAATCTTTCAATGTGTTTAAAGCAAATGGTCAAAGCAGGCTCACATGGAGTTGTAATGATAAGAGAGCACAGGGACTATAGAAAGGTTAAGAGGTTGTAAAAAGAGCACTGGGAGTTGTGGAAAAGGGGATTGTGGAAATCAGGGGGTGGAGCTAAGGGGAGGGGCGAGACATCAGGACGGGAATTCTAGCTTATTTATAGAAAGGAAACTACTAGGAGAAGGCACTGGAGGCCACAACTGTTGGGAATACCACTTCCAAGGTTCCAAAGTGGATTCTACTGTACACAATGCAGATGAAACCTAGAAGAGCAGAACTGAAATGATTTGTCTTTTTGCTGTCTTGAGTATATACAACAGTTTATATATAAGGCCAATGATAGACAAGTTCACACAGTGGGAGAGAAAGACAAGAGGAGAGGAGAGGGAGAGGGAAGCAATTTCCACAAGTGTAAGAAGCAAAGTAAGAGCACTAAGAAACCTTAGTTATGTCATGCTGGGTTTGAGTTCCTTAAGGGATTGTGACAAAGGCATAGACAGTCCTCTTACCTCTATTCCTATTTCAAATCCTCCACCAAGCCCAGCTATCCCAATGGCTGAAGGTGCAGACCATTCTGATAAAAACAGACAAAAACAGGGTTAGGGTTAGGGTTAATATTCAAGACAGAGGTAGCCAAATATCAAACCAAAGCCAAAGGCCAACAGCTTTATAAAACTAATATAATGTCTGTGTGTTTATATTGGGGCGGAGAAGGGCAGCAGGACCTGCTGGGCCAGACAACCTCACACTACAATCAATATTTGTACAACTTATCTTCCTAGGTTTATGTCATGATTGTATCACATACATAAGAGATCAAAATTCAAAAGTTTGTTCCAATTCTTACCAGAGATGGGTAACATAATTCTAATTTGCTGCCATGGCAAATTGTTTTGGCTTCTCTGTGTGAAGGAAGGATATTTTATAATTGTAAACTATGCACAATTAATTCTTTTTGGAATTTTAGGATTTATTGTACTTACTTTTACTGTATAGAAACAAATCTAGAAAAACTATGTTTAACTTGGTATTGAACACATTCTAGACAAGTATTATTGATGGACACATCTAGAATTAACTTGCCAGTCTTGGAAGAGTTTCATTGCCTGAAATTCACAAAGCTGCTTTTCACTCCTGTGCTAAGAAACCTTACAGGCTTATTCTCTGGGATCAGGAAATTGCCTTGCCTTATTTGGGCAGCCTTTTAGTTAGTTTCAGCAGGAGTATAGCTGCTGTTCTATAAGATGGAGGAAAGAAACTTTAGCTTCCAAAAATAATAGAAAAATGTAGTATGGTTGAGAGCAAGAATGGAGAGGTTGGCAGAGTCAGAATCTCACTTTTAAGCAACAAGTTGTCCTGTCATTGGATAGAAGACCAATCTGTAGAGCCTTACTGTGGAGACTAGTTAATTCTTCTCTAACAGGGATCCTTTTGAAAGGTGTCAGATCTGTGTTTGGTGTCACTGCTGACAGCATTGGGCAATATTTTAAAAAAAAAAAAAGAGCTTCATACTTTCCAATTTTTAAAGATTTAGGATATTTATTATTTTAAAATGTGAGAATTTAAAAAGTTAATTGAAAAAAAAAAAAAAGAAAAAAAAAAAGAAAAAAAAAAAAAAAAAAAAAAAAAAAAAAAAAAAAAAAAAAAAAAAAAAAAAGTTAATTGAAGTGATTACATGTTAAGACATTTTACTAAAAGGCCTAAGGAAGTAAAAGTGACTGGTAGATACAGCACTGGAGTTATAATGTACCCCAGTACCAAAGGAACCCTGAACTATGAAAAGATGAATTACAACTATGGGAAGAGAATACTACTGTCTCTGGAGAAATAATGAGTTAAATCTAGGGATAAAGGACATGTCTATCAATACCTGTGCTTATTGTCTGAAAGTATAAATGATTTCTGTTAAAACAGTTAATGACACAACAATGTGTTCTTTTATATGAAAAGGTACATTTTTTTTGTTCCTGCCCCCCTAACACTAACCCCTAATCCTAACCATAACCACCACCATCCCAGAGTTTGATCTTGGGAATGGTTGATTTTCATTGCTTTCCAACATAAAACCAGTATGTTATGAACATGACACAAGACTGAGACAATGAGAAATTCTGCCATGCATACAAACATTTCTATCTTTTAATAATATGTTGTTTTTTTTAATTAAGCATAAAATGTTTGGATGTTGGCTAGATTAACAATATGTTCTTGTTTGTTCATTTTTCTTGTATAAGATGTTAAACATGCAAAATATGTTTTAAAGAGCACATCCTGTTGTAAATTAGGAATTTCATTTTTTAGATGCCCTTAACAAAACTTCCATTTCTTTTTTTTTTATTTAATTTATTATTTTACATGTCGATCCCAGTTCCCCTGCCTCCCTCCCTCTCTCCCTCCCTCACTTTTACCCTCTCTGCCCTCTCACATGCACCCTAACCACCCTCCCCTCCCATCTCCCCACCCCAATTCCATATGTAGGGCAATGCCATCCAGTTGGAGTCATGTAGATCTGACAGGTCATGTGAAGTAGGGACTAGGGTTTCTCTCCTGTCTCTAGGTTAAGACAGTTATCCCTCTATAGGGGATGTTTTCGCAAGGTCCTTTTGTGCACCAGGGATACATCCTGGTTCCACTGTCTGAAGTCCCTTAGACTGCCCAGTCCTTCTGGCTGAGACCCATATTCAGAGGGGCCTGAGTCAGTCCCATGCTGGCTTCCTGGCTATCAGTCTGGGGTCCCATTAGCTCCTCCTTGTTCAGGTCAGCTGTCTGTATGTGTTTCTGCCGCATGGTCTTGTCCTCTCCATTTGCATCTGGGTTCTAGTTTGACTCAGTGTTTATGTATGGGTGTTTGCTTCTGTTTCCAACAGGTATTAGATGAGGGCTCCATAGATAAGTTAGTTGTTAATCTCACTGTCCGGGAAGGGCATTTACGGTAGCCTTTCCATGGATGCTCGAATTGTTAGTTGGCGGCAGTCTTGTAGTTCTCTAGACCTTTCTTTGGGTTCAATTTTATCTTCAAACCTTATTGGCTCCCTCTTTTATGTTCTCTCTCTCTCTCTCTCTGTCTCTCTCTCTCGTCTTCTATTCCTACCCGGACTCAATCTTCCTAGTCACACGTGTTTTCCTCTCCTCCCCCTCTCTTTCTCCTACTTCTCTCTCCATTCACTGCCCCCCCCCCTTCCCCTGTGCTCTGAGGGACTTGTCCCTTTCTGCTTCAATGAGGGACTTTATATGAATCTCTTAGAATACAACTTGTATCCTAGTTCCTCTGGTGGTGTGAATTATAGGCTGATGATCCTTTGCTCTAGGCCTAAAATCCATATATGAGTGAGTACATACTATGTTCCTCTTTTTGTGACTGGGTTACCTCATTCAGGATGGTTTCTTCAAGTGCCATCCACTTGTCTGCGAATTTCAAGATACCATTATTTTTTTCTGCAGAGTAGTATTCCATTGTGTAGATGTGCCACATCTTCATTATCCGTTCTTCAATTGAGGGGCATCTAGGTTGCTTCCAGGTTCTTGCTATTACAAATAGTGCTGCTATGAACATAGTTGAACAGATGTCATTGTTGCATGGATGTGGATACTTTGGGTATTGCCGGGTCCTGTGGTAACCTAATTCCCATTTTCCCAAGGAACCACCATACTGGTCTCCAAAATGGCTGTAGGATTTTGCACTCCCACCAGCAATGGAGGAGTGTTCCCCTTTCTCCATATCCTCTCCAGCATAAGTTATCATTGGTGTTTCTAATTTTAGCCATTATGGCAGGAGTAAGATGGTATCTCAAAGTTGGTTTGATTTGCATTTCCCTGATAGCTAAGAATGTGGAGCATTTTCTTAAGTGTCTTTCAGCCTTTTTGATTTCCTCTATTGAGAATTCTTCCTTCAGTTCTGTACCACATTTTATAATAGGGTTATTTGGTGTTTGGTTTACTAGTTTCTTGAGTTCTTTGTATATTTTGGAGATCAGCCCATTGTCGGATATAGGATTGGTGAAAATCTTTTCCCAGTCTGTGAGCTGCCGTTTGGTCTTGTCCACTGTGTCCTTTGCCTTACAGAAGCTTCTAAGTTTGAAGGGGTCCCATTTATTAATTGTTTCTCTTAGTGTCTGTGCTCCTGAAGTTATGTTCAGGAAGTGATCTCCTATACCAATTTGTTCAAGGATACCTCCTACTTTCTCTTCTAAGAGATTCAATGTTGCTGGATTGATGTTGAGGTCTTTGATCCATTTGGACTTGAGTTTTGTGCATGGTGACAGACATGAGTCTATCTGCAGTCTTGGACACACCCTCATCAAATTGTGCCAGCACCATTTCTTGAAAATGCTGCCCTCGCCCCACTGTATAATTTTAGCTGTTTTGTCGAAAATCAGGAGTCATAGGTGTGCTGGTTAATATCAGGATTTTCAATTCGATTCCATTGGTCTACCTGTCTATTTGTGTGCCAATACAAGGCTGCTTTCAGAACTATAGCTCTGTAGTAGAGCTTAAAGTCAGGAATGGTGATGCCTCCTGAAGTTCTTTTATTGTATAGGGTTGTTTTGGCTATCCTGGGTCTTTTGTTTTTCCATATAAAGTTGATTATTATCCTTTCAAGGTCAGTCAAGAATTGTGGTGGGATTTTAATGGGGATTGCATTGAATCTGTAGATTGCTTTTGGCAAGATTGCCATTTTTACTATGTGTATCCTACCTATCCAAGAGCATGGGAGATCTTTCCATTTTCTGGTATCTTCTTTAATTTCTTTCTTCAGAGCCACAAGGTTCTTATTATATAGGTCTTTTACTTGTTTGGTAAGTGTTACACCAAGATACTTTATGCTTTTTGTGGCTATTGTAAAGGGTGATGTTTCTTTGATTTCTTTCTCTATCTCTTTGTTGTCTGAAAAAAAGTAGGGCTACTTACTTTTTTTTTTTTGAGTTTATCTTGTATCCTGCTGGTTTGCTGAAGGTGTTTATCAGCTGTAGGAGTTCCCTGGTAGAGTTTATTGGGTCGCTTATGTAAACTATCATATCATCTACAAATAGAGACAGTTTGACTTCTTCCTTTCCAATTTGGATCCCCTTGATCTCCTTTTGTTGTCTTATAGCTTTAGCTAGAACTTCAAGTAAGATATTGAAGAGATATGGAGAGGGCAGCCTTGTCTTGTTCCTGATTTTAGAGGGATCACCTTAAGCTTCTCTCCATTCAGTTTTATGTTGGCAGTTGGTTTGCTGTGTATTGCTCTTATTATGTTTAGGTATGTTCCTGTTATCCCTGATCTCTCCAAGACCTTTATCATGAAAGGGTATTGAATATTATTGAAGGCTTTTTCAGCATCTAGGGAGATAATCATATGGTTTTTCTTTTTCAGTTTGTTTATATGGTGGATCATGTTGATAGATTTTCGCATGTTAAACCATCCCTGCAACTCAGAGATGAAGCCTACTTGGTCATTGTGGATGATTTCTCTGATGTATTCTTGAATTTGGTTTGCCAGTATTTTATTGAGTAATTTTTCATCGATGTTCATTCATGAGGGATATTGGTCTGTAATTTACTTTCTTAGTTGTGTCTTTGTGAGGCTTGGGTACCAAGGTTATTGTGGCCTCATAAAAAGAGTTTGGCAATGAACCTTCTGTTTCTATTTTGTGGAACAGTTTGAGGAGTATTGGTATTAGTTCTTCCTTGAATTTCTGGTAGAATTCTGCACTGAATCCATCTGGCCCTGGGCTGTTTTTGGTTGGAAGGCTTTGGATGACCGTTTCTATTTCATTGTGTGCTATAGGTCTATTTAAGTTGTTTGTCTGTTCTTGATTTAATTTTGGTAAGTGACAGTTATCCAGAAATTTGTCCATTTCCTTTGAATTTTCAATTTTTGTGGAATAAAAGTTTTCAAAGTATGACCTGAAAATTGTCTGGATTTCCTCTGTGTCCGTTGTTATGTTCCCCTTTTTGTTTCTGATTTTGTTAATTTGCATATTCTCTCTCTGCTTTTTCCTTAGTTTGGATAAAGGTTTTTCTATCTTGTTGATTTGTTTGCATTGATTTTTTTGTATTGTTTTCCTGGTTTCTATTTTGTTGATTTCAGCCCTCAAATTGATTATTTCCTGGCGTCTACTCCTATGGGGTTGAGTTTGCTTCTCTCTGTTCTAAGGCTTTCATTTGTGCTGTTAATTCTCTTATGTGACTATCCATTGTTTTTTTTTTTTTTTTTTTTTTTTTTTTTTTCATATGGGCACTTAGTGCAAAGAACTTCCCTTGTAGCACTGTTTTCAAGGGGTCCCATAAGTTCTGGTATATTGTGTCCTCATTCTCGTTGAATGTTAGAAAGTCCTTAATTTCTTTCTTTTTTCTTCTTTGACCCAGGTGTGTTACAATTGCACATTGTTCAGTTTCCATGAGTTTGCAGGTTTTCTGCTATTTGTGTTGTTGTTGGATTCCAATTTTAAAGCATGGTGGTCTGATAAGATACAGGGGACTATCCTAATTTTCTTGTATCTGTTGAGGTTTGTTATGCTACCTAGTGTGTGGTCTATTTTAGAGAAGGTTCCATGTGAAGCAGAGAAGAAGGTATATTCTTTTGTGTTTGGATGGAATGTTCTATAGATGTCTGTTAAACCCAGTTGAGACATAACTCCTGGTAGTTCTTTTGTTTCATTGTTGAGATCCTGATTGGTGGTCCTGTCTAGTGTTGAGCATGGTGTATTGAAGTCTCCCACTATAAGTGTGTCAGGTTTTATGTAAGCTTTGAGTTTTAGTAGCGTTTCTTTTATGAATGTGGGTGCCTTTGTATTAGGGGCATAGATGTTCAGAAGTGAGATTTTGTGTTGATGGATTCCTTTTGTGATGAATACAAAATGACCGTCTTCATCTCTTTTGATTAATTTTGGTTTGAATTCTAACTTGTTACATATTAGGATAGCCACGCCTCCTTGCTTCTTGGATCTATTTGATTGGAAGATCTTTTCCCAACCTTTTACCCTGAGTTAATGTCTATCTTTGAAGCTTAGTTGTGTTTTTTTTGTATGCAGCAGAAGGATTGATTCTGTCTTTGTATTCATTCTGTTAGCCTGTGTCTTTTCATAGGTGAGTTAAGACCATTAATGTTGAGGGTGAGTAAGGACCATTGATTGTTGATGCTTGTTTGTTTTAGGTTTGTTGTTGGCAGTGATATTGTGAATATATTTGTTCTGATTTACCCTTGGTTTCTGGTGTAGTTAGATTATCTGTTGCTTGCATTTTTGTTGGTGTAATTACATTCCTTGTGTTGGAGTTTTTCTTCCAATGCTTTCTGTAAGACTGGATTTGTAGAAACGTATTGGGAAATTGTTTTTGTCATTAAATATCTTGTTTTCTCCATCTATAGTGATTGAGAGTTTTGCTAGGTATAGTAGCCTGGGCTGGCATCCGTGTTCTCTTAATACTTGTAGAACATCTATCCAGGACCTTCTGGCCTTGAGGGTTTCCATGGAGAAGTTAGGTGTAATTTTGATAGGTCTGCCTTTATATGTTACCTGTCCCTTTTCCTTCACTGCTCTTAATATTCTTTCTTTATTCTGTATGCTAGGTGTTTTCATTATTATATGTTGAGGGGTCTTTTTTCTTTCTTCCAGCCTATTTGGGGTTCGGTATGCTTCTTGTACCTTCAGGGGCATGTCCTTCTTCAGATTGGGAAAATTTTCCTTGATGATTTTGTTGAATATGTTTTTGGCACCTTTGAGCTGGGCTTCCTCACCTTCCTTTATGCCTACTATTCTTAGGTTTGGCCTTTTCATGGTTTCCCACATTTCCTGGATGTTTCGTGTTAAGGATTTGTTGGATTTATGATATTCTTTGGTCGATGAATCTATTTCTTCTAGTTTATCTTCCTTGCCTGAGATTGTCTCTCCCATCTCTTGAATTCTGTTGGTTATGCTTGTGTCTGTAGTTCCCTATCATTTGCCCAGTTTTTCTATTTCCAGCATTCCATCGGTTTGTGTTGCCTGTATTTTCTCTATTTTAGTTTTCAAGTCTTGAACCGTTTCCTTCACCTGCTTAATTGTTTTTTCTTGGCTTTCTGTACTTAAGAAATTTGTTCATTTCTTCCACTTTTCTGTTTGTTTTTTTTCTCCACTTTTTAAGGGATTTTTTCCCATATTCTTTGACAGCCTCTATCATTTTTATGATGGTAATTTTTAAGTTGTTCCCTTCTGCTTCCTCTGCTTTGTTGTTGTGTTCCGTTCTAGTTGGTGTAGATTCCCTAGATTCTGGTGGTGTCATGCTTGTCTTTCTGTTGTTATGTGTTTTCTTGTATTGCTGTCTTCCCATAGCTTCTTCCAGTAGGTGTTGGTGGGGTGTCTTCCTCTCTCTATGGCACTTCCCCGGTGGGCTTATGTGGGTCAGAGGTTCAATATCTGTAGCTCTGAGTGGTCCAAGCTCTCTATGAGGTCTCTCCACAGACAGGGGCCTGGGGATGGGTTCAGTGATCAGGATCCAGTAGAAGATGCTGGCAGGAAATCAGAGTGGTCCCACAGAGATAGGTAGATCTCTGGGAGGGGCCTGGGACTCCAGCAGAGGATTGGCGGTGGGGGTCCAAGACCAATCTGCTGGAAATTACAGGTGGTCCAGCATGGATAGGGAGGTCTACTGTGTTCAGATTCGCTCCAAGAAGTCCCCCAAAGTTGTGTGGACTTTGGCTCCACCCTCTGTCCCAGTGCTCAACCAGAGTGGTGGGACAGTGGGCAGAGTAGGGCACAGGGTAGGGGGGGCAGGCTCGAGGTTGCGGTTGGTGGGGGTGTATCAGAGCTCCAAGAGTACTCTCGATGTGGATACGACACAGGATCAGGGGGATCTGGGGCCAACTGAAAAGGTACTTTTAACTGAAAAGACACTTAGTTGGTTCTGACATGTGACTAAGTTTTAAATACTACTATATGCATTGGTTCTTAGGATTCTTAGCAAATGCATTTTGAATTTGTTTGTGAAAAAAATCAAACAACAGCTTTTACTCTAAAAAGAAATGATATAATGCTTTTAACATTATAACATTGCTGGAAGAAGGGGTAGGTCTTCAAATGTCACTATCTTCCAGAGAAACAAAGAAGTTTACAGTTTACTTTCATAAACAGCAGAAACTGGATTTCCCCCAAAACTGAGGAGTAAGAACTCACATTCAACAAGAGAAACACATGTAGTATATTCAAGAAAGTGTTGCATAGAAGGCCTAAAAAAAAGTAATATAATATAGTCAGATATACCTTGAGTCCCATCTAGTAATAATCTAAGGCTAGCTCTACTATGTTTCCTGACACACATTACTCATATTTCGAGACGAAGCACATGGCAGATTTGCAGATCATGTTTCCTACGAGAGCATTCACAACAGATGTAGAAGATTTAAGGTCTCTACAAGTACCAACTTACTTCCATCTGGAAGACGTGCCAGGACAATCCCACTGCCTCCCCTGGCTGTCACCAGAAATCCAGCTTTAATCACAGACAAAACTGCAAGTCCTTTTGCTTTTGCAATCACATGGGCTGAAACAAACAAAAGCAGCAATGACTAAAATACAGCTTGTGACAGAACTTATTTTAAAGATACAGCACTGAATTAATAATTAATATGAAATTTTGTATTTGACAACAACATTTAAGTGATTCGCCATTTCAAAAGGTTTCCCTTTTCAATCCATGGTCTATTTAAACTATCACTTTATATTGAAATTCTATTTAAAATACTAGTGTATTCACATTTTAGAGTTTATTACATAAAATGAGAGTTAATAGTACATGTATGCTCTAAAGGTACAATCTCATCACTATTTATTCTGCTTAGTTGCAAGGGAAGATTTGAGTTTGATGAGTTACATTAGCATATTGTAAACACAGGAATTAAAGCCACATCATTAACACTTGTTATGTATCATTTCAGGAGTTAATGCTATTGTTCATGAAAGCGTTGGACATAAAATAACAGTGTCATTTAGAAGAACAGGAAGCCAGTTATGGAATTCATCAGAATTATGGGCCAAATTCCCTTTGGTGCCTTTTGCTTACATAAAAAATATTGTTACTTGTAAATACAATTTTCCTATTTGCAAGAAACATCATGAAGTGCTTAGGAAGCTTACATCATAAACATTTATCTGAGAGGTTAGCTAGTGAGTTTTGAAAATCTGTTTGCAAATTCCCCTAAAACTGATAAAAAAAAAAAACAAAAACAAAAAACAAAACAAAACAAAAAAAAAAAAAATAAAAAGAATAAAAAGAACCCAAAAAAACAGAGTTTAAAAAGCTGAATGAAGCAGAGACTCAGCAGTTGTTTCTGCTGGTTCCTCTAAGTGGAGGGAAGCAAAGTGAGGGATGACTTTTCTGCTGATTGGCTCTGATCTTTGTCTATACACTAGAAGACAGCCTGTAAGGTGCTGCCCTTCTAAAGTCTCAGACTAGGGTGGTCTAAATGCTTGCTTGTTTCCATAGGACATCTATGCAGAAAAGCTAAGGAATGTAGAAAGCAATGTAGGAAACAAACATATTTAGAAATTTACCTACCAGGAATGATTTTATCAGGTCCATTTCTGGAAGTTATTTCTGTAAATTCTCTTAATATTTTGGCAGCTTTCTTTGCTTCTGATTTCAGATTAGAAGGTATAGGGTTATTCACTGAAAGATTAAAAAACATATTACAGTGGGAAAAAGAATCTAGTTTCAGAATGCATTTCAGTTTTATTCTCTCATACAATTGAGCATTTAAAGTCAAATGTTACCAAGGAGAATGACTTCCTATCCTCATTTATTGACTAGCTCATCTCTGTTTTCTTAAGTTGTGACTTCTTGCAGATAGCTAACATTAAACACTCAAACACTCACCAATTATGAAAACATGGGACTTTGGGTTCCTAGGTGAAAGCTGGCTGGGCTTCTCTCCTCACTAAGTATCTTCTCCTTATAATTAAATTACCCACTAAGGTGTAATAAGTGAAATAAAAACTTGAACTTGAGGATTAACAAAAGATAAACTTCATAATTGTCTTTGATAGAGATAAACTTTGATATAGTTGGCTTTTTTTTTCATAATGCCTGAATCCTTATACTCACTTTTCCTCTATTTTACTATAATGACAACAGAGTAGCGATATACATGGGTATCCTATTTAATGGTTCTGCTGAATGGCCACAATATTTCTTCAGCCACTGTACAATCAGGATCTGAACACTCATAATAACCTTAAACCACTGAATTCCAAAGCCAAGAAAACTATACGGTTTTCTTTTCTGAAGAAATATCAAGCCAAGAAAGTAATTTTTTTTCTGAAGCAACTAAAATATTTGAATATTTCTAAATTTTAAAATGTCATATTATTAATATTAAGAAGAGTATAAAAGTTGGGAAGAAAAAATCTTGCTTTGTAAACCTCATAGCTTCAGTGAACTTAAGATCTGGAAACCATTTTACATATTGACAATTTGTTAATAACTCAGGCTAGGGGTCAAAGAGTGTCATTCAAATCTCATTCTGAATAAACTTCCACTGGAGAAAGAAAGCTGATCACTACTTCTAAACTAGAACCCGGGTCAAGATCAAAGCCTAGAGATCAAAGGGCCTCTCTCTTTTTCTAGATCATAAATTAACGCCATCAACAACTAACTCTCAACAAACAAATAAAAACAAACATCAACAGAAATATAAAACAGTACATATAGGAAAAGTACAACTAGAAATGGCTTTCTACATTTTCATTCTATATTAATCCAGGTGTTAAAATTTTAATTTCTAAGGTTAACTTGCTAAGTTGATAAAAATACCATTAGAAACCAAAGAAATAAGAGCACAACTAGATCTATATTTAGAGCAGTTAATAAAACCTTAGGTTTTATTTTTTGTTGTTGTTTTTGTTTGTTTGTTTTTTTAAGAGCTAAGTTTCTTACAAGCTTCTGAGATGCTGCCTTTCCAAGAAGCCCAACTTTAAGCTCTGAATGTTGACATCTTCCATCTTTCATTCTAAATCAGCATAATCTTTCTGGGGGCTTAAGTTTTAACTACTTACTTTGTTTTTAAAAGCCCAAGTTTGTCAAATCAGTAAGTCGGAATCTATGTTCCTGGTCAGATCATTAACCTCTTTAAACAAAATTTTTTAAAGGGAATAAATTATTTTTTACCCAGTCATAAAGATCTTTGTGATTAACTTTGGTGTCCAGAAGAAAACAATTTCCTCCTATTTTATCTTTAGCTACATCCATCCCACTCCAAACTCTTAAGCTTGTCCTTCCTGGGTTAAGTCAAGCACTTCCTGAGTGGCTGGAGAGATGCCTCATTAGTTAAAAGAGTTTGCTACTCTTACAGAGGGTATGGGTCGGGTTCCCAACATCCCCATGCTGGATGCCTAATTCTACTTCCAGGGAATTCAATACCCTCTTCTGACTTTCTGTTTTTTTTTTTTTTTTTTTTTTTTTTTAAATTTCAATTAGAAACAATCTTATTTTACATATCAATCCCAGTTCCCTCTCCCTCCCACCCTCCCATGCCCTCCCCCCACTCCCTCTTCCCCCCCTTCCAGCTCCCTATCCACTCCCCAGGGAGAGTGAGACCTTCCATACAGGGGGGATCATCAAAGTCTATCACATCATTTGGGGCAGGACATAGGCACTCCCCCATGTATTTAGGCTGCGAGAGTATCCCTCCATGGGGGAATGGGCTCCCAAAGGCCATTCATGCACTAGAAATAAATACTGGTTCCACTGTAAGAGGCCCCATAGACTGCCCAGGCCTCCCAACAAAATTTACAACCAAATTATCCATGTGAACTCCACTGCTTTCCCCCCATCTGGCACCAGGCTGTGGATGGGGACATAGAGCTGGGAGCAAGGGCAGAAAAATCTTAGCTTTGTACCAGCTACCCAGAGAAATTCAGATGTTGGCTTAGGACAGGATCATAGATGCTGCTTGACTGTTATTAAAAAACAGGAAAAAATTAATTTAATGTGTTTAGAACTTAAACAGTAAAAAATCTTGTCATTTCCACATTTGCGAATGAGTGAACAGACAAGGACCTATGACTCTTAACAGTCACAATGCACTAATTTTACCTTTGACTATTATTAACCTTTTATTTTGAGACACCAAATACTTTGTTTTTAATAGGAAGAAATCTCCTGAGAATAAAAATAAAAAAATGTACCAGTTTTTTAAAAAAGACTTTTTTTTTAATTAAAAATGGGGAATGTAGCATTGACTCATTTCACTGAAACTGGTAGTGAGCCAAGAGCCAATTTTCCTTAATTAAGATGCCATAAACAGTATGGACGTCATTACTTATTCTATAACCTCCAGGATAGCAATTTGCAAGCAACCAGATACTTACTTATATGGTATTTCAATAACAGGCCAAGGTGTAGAATAAAACAGCACCTTAAACCCAGCCCTGTTATTCTCTAAACTTTGTGTGAAGGTTTACCAACTTATTATGAATCCAAACATTTCCTCATATCTGAAGGAAGTACCTGGGCCAGCAGGAACACAGAACCTGTTCACTTGGTAAACACAGAGCAGGGCAAGGCTCTGCGCCAGGGCAGGGCATTCCTACGGGTGAGATTTCTCAAGTCTTTGTTCCCTGCTCTACCTTAGTAGGGCAGTGGTAACATTTACTGAAATGAAGTGAAGATGGCACATTTTGACGGTAGAGAACATTGAGAAAACTGTTTCCTATTGTTACCAGTCAATCCAAAACTCTAAAAAGGAACATACAAGCATTTTATTCCGAGGCGCAGTACTGAGAGCACTCTCCACTGCCACCCCTCTTAGTATGGTGTTGCAGAACTGACACCTTTTCCTCTGGAAGCCCCACACTCATGTGAGCATCCCCTGCCCAGGAAAATATCCCTTTCCAGAGATCCCGTTCCCACAAAAGCCCTACACAAATCTCGGCTCTGTACCAAAGGTGCTCTTCTATCTGTGACAAGTACACAGGGTGCTATTTCTCAAAACAACCTGAAACCAGAGATAGTAAAATATCAGATTATTAGAAATGTAGTTTTTTCTGTAATGAACTGAATCGACTGTGATGAACAGCCAATCAAAACCTTCATGACCAAGAGTATAGCAACTAATCTTGAGTTCTGAGGATTTGCCAAAGGATTCGTGGAGTATGAACTTGGTGGATGCGCACAGATAAACCTACGGACTTGACTGTTTCATTCTCTTTCACAATTTCCACTGCAAGATGAAGAGTGGCTACAATACCGACTTGCCCCAGCCGCTCAGACCCGTACTCACTGATGATGCCCGCCGCTCCTCTCGGTGCCCAAGCTCCTCACACCAACCCAGGAAGAGGAAGGCGTTCTCCTTGGTCGGCCTCGCCTCCCCGACGGGACCCGCCCAACGGGTGCACACCTGACCCAGGTGAGGGAATAGATGTACGCCCGGCTTTCGCCAATGCAATCGCCAGTTCTATAACCCTGCTCAGAACATAGCTCAATTGCTTCCACCCGCCTCATTCCTCTGGAGTCTTCTAAACCACCTCCCTCTTTTTAATTAGGAAAACCCACTGCTTGTGCAGTAGGCTGGCCTAGGTTCGGTGGTCCAACCGGGTACCTTGCCCGGAAGGGCGGTCCCTCAGCAGAGGAGCACCGCCCAGGGAGGGTCCACAAGCCACTATCCCAGAGCTCATTGGCCGCCCTGGCATGTCCTAATCCACCCAGCACAACACCATGCCACCGTGAAACTTCTTGGCACATCGTCCTGCGTTCACTCCGCCCCTGTCCCTAGGCGTGTGACCACAGCCTAGCCCAGAGGAAACTCTGGACCCCGTTGCCAGGCCCCGCCCACCAGCCCCGCCCCACAGCCGAGTCCGGCCCTCCAGGAGACTTCTGGCCCCGCCTCTGGCGGCGCGGACTGGACTGCGCAGGTTTGCCAGCAGAGCACTTTCGGTACGCATGCGCCACGTCCTTACGCCGTGTCTGGGCGCCAGGGTCTGTACCGAAAGATGGCAGAGGTTGGGTCCAAGTCAGTGTTGTTCGTGTGTCTCGGTAAGAGCGCTCCGACTTAATGTTTTTTCTCTTTGGGACCCTGAAGTATTTCTTGTGTTAAGTTTCTCAACAAGAGCACTGGGCGGAGGGAAGCAGAGACAGGAGGCTTTGGCTGGGCCCGCGCCTAAACACTCGTTTGCCAGGCGTTTTCATACCCATCCCCCATCTTCTGAGAACCTGAGATCGGTGCAGTTTTGCCCCAGGATGCCCTTGCTCTCCTTCCTGCCCTTCGCAAGACCTCGTACCCTCCCAACTGCCCTTCCTCCACAAATCTATGTCCTACTCCCTCTCTTCCCCAACACGTGCCCCCTCTTACTTGCTCCTCCTTTAAGTCCGTGTCTCCCATCGTCTACTGTGTCAGTTACTTATCTCTGTGATGAAATATCTAACCAAAACAATTTAAGGGAGAATAGATTTGTTTTGCCTCAGTTTCAGAGGTTTTGGGCCTTTCTGGAATGATGGTTGATTATGGGCTTGTAGTGAGGCAAAGCATCACGGTCATCAGGTGGGCAGAGCATGAATCAGAGACTACTCCATGAAACTGGAAGTGCAGAAAGGGGGGCCTGAAGTAGAAAGCAAGACAAAACTTTAGTCCCAAGAACATGCACCAGTATGTACTCTATTCTGTTAATCCCCACATTACTTTCATTATCAGTCAAGGAATACCAGTGACCTCATTCAGTTGGTGTGAAGTATTGAATAAAAGCAGAAACGGTGGGAACAGGGTGTAGTTTGTAGTCAGGTCTCGGGCAGGAGGTCTGCCTGTCATGGTCTAGAGTATAGAGTATGTGGTGTTCAGGTGAGAGTTGTAACCAGGGAAGCCATGGTACCTGGGTTTGGAGACCAGGTAGCCTTTCTCAGCCAAGATTTCTTTGCCCATGGCTACCATGGGGAGAGATTAGGGTCCTTATGCACAGTGGGTACTTTAGGTCAGGCATCTGCATACTCTGTAAAGAGCTGGCGTGAATTCTTTAACTTTGTATGGTGAACAATAGTGTAGCCATAGATGGCCCAAAAGGAACCAAGCTTGGTTATGGTCAGTAGAACTTGTTTATAGATACCAGCATTTGGACTTGATACAATTTGTTCATATCACAAGATTTTCTGCATTTGCATTTAAAAATGATTTAAAACTAAAATTTTTATTAACTTTCTGGACTATATGTGAATGTGGTAAGCCATGAGTTGTCATTTCTGGGCCCCCATTTGGAGTGCAGATCATGGGAGTCAATGTGAGGACTTGGGTTTACTTTGGGCGAGATAAGCCATGGGAGGGTTCAGAGCAGAAGTGGGGAGGGTATAGTTTGTTTCATCTGCTGTTGAAGATTAGACTGCAGGCGGCCCTGGAAAAACCAGGGATATCTTTCTTAGTCAGATGTGTGCTAGTCAGGTGGTAAATTATTAGTCCAGGAAAATTTGAGAGTGGTACAGATACATTATACCCAGAACACATTAGGAACACAGTAAAAGCTGTTATGTTTGGAGTGCAAACATTTTATTCCTTCAGAACCCTTCATGGGACTCTTTTAAGGTGAAGGGGCTACTGGTTAAAAGAGCTTGTTTTATCAAGATTATGAGAGGAGCTTTTTGCTCTGTTAAGCTGGTCAAGACTGGACAAAGGCAGGTGTGATCTCAGCTTCAACCATTGTGGTTGGAAGAGAACTAAGGTCATGTTTAAGTTCCAGAATTTGTGAAAAGTAAAATCTGAGGCTCTGTGTTAATGTATATATGTACATTTTTATTTATGCATTTTTGATGGGATCAGAGGTCTAACCTAGGATCTTGTATATGTTATGCAATATTTCAACTGTCTATCTTTTAATAACATTAAATTTAATAACAAATTGGGAAGCTAGAGGCAAATTATTAGCATTTATATTTCCCTTTATTGATCTTGTAGGTTTCATGACTTGTAATCTCTGTAGCAATAGGGTACTTTATTTTCCCTCTGTTTTTTTTTGAGACAGGGTTTCTCTGTATTGCTTTGGAACCTGTCCTGGAACTAGCTCTGTAGACCAGGCTGGACTCAAACTCACAGAGATTTGCCTGCCTCTGCCTCCCGAGTGCTGGGATTAAAGGCCAGTGCCACCAGTGCCTGGTGTGAAATAAGAGTACTTTTAATCTACATTTACGTATCTTTAAATACAGCTGTCTAGGGTGAAAGTATGAGTGAACATGCTAAAATGATGAAATGGCCCAAATGTTTGTATTGTGGAAAAACAAAACTGTTACTTCACAGTTAATGATGTATTTCTTTTTATACAAAGATGGAGACATTTTGCATTTTATCTTTAAATGTTGATATATTACACATCAGCTACCTCTAATGTTCTAAAACAATGACAGTTGTCTTAATTTTCCTATCACTAATGGCTATAAAAAGTACTGCCTGGATATGTGGTAATGTACATAAAGCCTTTTGTTGGTGAAAGATGGCAGTCTTTATGAGAAAAATCAGGGCTAGGGAGATCTTAGTTGGAGGGACATGGGTTTTCTTTCAGACACCTATGTTTAAGTAAAAGAAAAACAAACAAAAACTGAACATGGTAACATACGTTTATAATCCCAGTACTGGGTAGGTAGTGTTTGTTGGGTCCCTGAGCCTCTTGGCCAGCAAGCCTATCCTACTAGGTTGCTCTAACCCAGTAAGAAACCCCGTCTCTGAGGAACACCACCCAACATTACCCCTATCCTCATATGTAGCTGAACACTTGCCTGTGTACCTACCTCTATACAGAGAAAAATAAAAAATTAGAATGTAGAAAGGAAAACCTTCACAACAAGGACTAGCATTATGGAGGACATTCAAAATGAATTCCTGTCTTAGCTTAATGGTTGATCAATAAGACTTTTTATTGCTATTAAAATAAACAAACAAAACACAGTATAAAGGGAGAAGCCAAGTACTTAGATATGGAAGGATATTCAAGGCAGGAACTGGTCCAGAGCATCTATGTTTCATCACATGTCAGAATGTCCTATTGTCTATGAGAACCAGGAAATTTTGACCTCTCACAGTTTCTTTCTTGCATAATTTTGTTCATAATGTTGGGCTTACATGATACACTCAAATATGTTGTTTTGTTTTGCTGTGTACCTGGACCAAGTTCTCTTGTATTCTGCCCTCCTGCCTCTTGCCCCCTGAAGCAAAGCAGACTTCCTCTAAGATAGGATATAGGATCTATAATTCTATTTTCCTTTATGAAACCTTAAACCTAGAAAGATTTCCCCTTTTTCCTTAAAGACCTGTGTTCCATAGTTGATCCTATACTAGGAGGAAAGAATAGATGCAGACAAACCTTACTAGGCTCCTACTGGTCTCCCTGCATATGTTTTATCAGGAAGAGGTGCTTTGTCCAGTACAACTATCCATTCTTACCATATTTAGTCATAAAATTATATATGCTAAATTTTTAAAAGTGGGAAGTGGGACAGTTTTTTCAAAATCTTTGGCTCTTCAATTGGAAGGTTTCCATGTCTAATAAAATTAATTATATCTGTGTTTTTTTTTTTGTTTTTTTTTTTTTTGGTTTTGTTTTTCTCTTATAAACCTGCCTTATTAGAGTTGTCTGGGCTGATTAAAGCGTGGGTGAGGAAAGGAGCCATACCCACAGACCTTAGACTATTTACCATTGGCTTTTTCATGTAACTTCACAGTATATCTCTGAGCTCTTCTGAGCTTTCCACCTTGCAGGAAGAAGTTGTATCTTAAACAGCTTTCTATCTTCAGGCTTACCATAGTACTTGACTCAAAAGTAGTAGGAATACAAAATAAATGTGTTTGGTAAGCTACCTTGCTAGAACCTTCAGGTTGTTCTCACTGGCTACACCAAGTACAGACTTGGCATGGGATTAGGGCTGTATGTTCCAGGCTCCTCAGTTTATATTCCCTGCTGGCAGTCCCTGCTTTTTTGTCTGGAGTAGTACAGATGTACTCCTGCATCCTGCAGTTCCTACCTTCAGGTCCTCCCACAATGCCATTTAGATTTCTTATCCTGTGGACATCAGTTCAAGCTTAGGTTTCCTGGCATCTTATTTAGCTTTGTGGAATCTTTGTGTTTCTCTGTCTTGTGCTATTGTAGCACTTGTTTATCAGCATTTTTAAAAGTATTATTATATTGTGTCTTCTTAGTATATGAGCTTGCCTCATTGTTGATCTGCTTGCAGATCTAAGGTGTCTTTTGTCTTCGTTGGTGTAGTAAGGAATTTGGTTCTTGTTCAGATTGGCTCATCTTTGATTTCCTTGGTACTGTTTTGGAATAATAAGAGTATCTGTTAACACCTGGAGTCCCCATAGTTTATGTTGTTGGGGGATTCAGGTAGGTTCTGAGTTGTTATCTCCTCACATTTAATTAGTAACTTTGAATATCAGTACTATGGTTAGCTTCCTGGCTTGGCAGTACTACTTTTATATATTGTCAGTTAGTGACAAGAGGGTTAGGTGTCCCCGAAGTAAAAGAAGACTTATTTGGGACCCCCGCAGAATGAGTTTTCCCTTCTTCCATCTGTCTCCAGTCTGTATCTTCTTTTGAGTGGCAACTATGTCATTACCTGAATTCTACATGGAATCAGGAATTCCATGATTCTAAGGAATCATCAAACCTGAGAGGCAAGGTATGCTTGGTAATCTTGAAAATACATACTGCTGTTCTATTGTACTTATTAAGCTGATTGCAACCCACTTCATTAATTTCAGGACTTGATTTTGGTTCATTGCTAGTGAAAATTGATTTGGGTTTTATTTTTCTTCAGCTCTAGTTACCTTGATCATGGGCAGTGAACCTTGTTTGATCAGCTGTTTGCTAGGGAATTCTGCACTGCTCTCCCAACTAAAGTTAAATAGATGCAGCTGGATATCCATTTTGGGAGTGGTCCATACATTCTGTAGGTCAGGAGTTAATATGTACCTTTCTTCCACAATTAACAATCTCTGTATGTCTTCTCCCTCTTTTTTTTTTTTTTTAAAGGTAACATTTGCCGGTCACCCATTGCAGAAGCTGTTTTCAGAAAATTGGTAACTGATGAAAATGTTTCAGATAATGTGAGTACTATTCAGTAGCATGAAGAGTCCAGGCTGACTACCTTTGGGCAGCAAGGTGCCAGAACATTCTTTTTCTCTCCTGCAGTGGAGGATAGACAGTGCGGCTACATCCACCTATGAAGTGGGGAACCCCCCTGACTATCGTGGGCAGAACTGCATGAGAAAACATGACACCCCCATGAATCACATTGCACGGCAGGTACCGTACTGGAACTTGACATATGTTTTGTGTTACAGTGGGCCATTGACAGCAGCGCTGTTTCCGACTGGAACGTGGGCCGGCCCCCAGACCCAAGAGCTGTCAGCTGCCTAAGAAATCATGGCATTAGCACAGCCCATAAGGCAAGACAGGTAGAAAAGATCTTGTTTAATTTCTACGACGTAGAATCTCGTAACTTGAGAGACTGACCACCCTATGTGTTACTGGATGCATTTGGTTAGGGTGAACTAACTTGCTGCCTGTGTAGTTCTGAAAGGCATGGATGACTTTGGGTAACCTGTTAAAATACAAATTAAAGGCATAAAGTTCAGTGAGACAATCTTGACTATGAGCCAGACCTGAGTTGTGGTCTTTATTATATTACCAAGTACAAGCTTCGGTTAGACATCCTTTCTGCTTATGTTATCAGTTTGTTGTTACAACAAAGTTACACTGTACACACACACACCTTTTCTACTTTGAAGTACCATAAAAATATGGGAGAACTCTAGTGTTATTATGAACACTTGCTAGTCTGTCTTAAAGACTGGAAATAAGAACAAATTTTTCAGTTACATATGAAGATAGTTTTGTGTCCATATTATCAGAAGATGCCAGCTATGTTTTTATGAGTTCTTTATTTAAATTAAATAGTTCATTGACCCTTCTTTTAGTACAGTGTTCATTAGGTGGAAAATAAAGATTTTATGTCTTTTGTTCATTTGAATCACTTCAGGCTTTTGCATACTTAGCCAATCTGCCACTGTCTTGGGAATGTGGACTTTGAGTGGTCAGTCAAAACTTTAAGATGTGGTTCTTTTTCATACTCTGAGTGTAACTAAAGCAAGTAGAATATTTTCAATTCATTGGCCTTGGAAAACAAAGCCATAAGCTCCCTCTAGAGCAATTTTAATGATTAGCTTTGAAAGTAGAATTTCAATGGAATCTGTTTGTTTTTCTCTTTTCCTTTTTAAGAAAAAGTTCTCAACCATTGTTTTTTTGTATTTTTAGTTCCAAAACACTTAAAGAATATTTTGTAGGTCAATACCACATTTTTTACTTATGTATGCAGATTTGTTTTTTCTTACTAATTGCCACACTTTGTGTAAATAACTATTCTAGTACAGTTCTTAAAGTTTTATTTCCCTAGTCTACAACGGAGGTTTAATAGGTGGCATGTTGTTAGGATACTGTTCTTTTTAACTCAGTAGTAATGTCTTGGGATGTGAGCTTAGTGAGTCCATACATTTATAGTATCTTCTCCATGTTGCTGCGAAGTGTAACACCAGTTTGCCCTGGTCAGTGTTAGGTGCTTCATCATTCTACCTGCTCCACTGCTGCTGGACATGGCAGCTTCTATTGTGAGGTTTCTTTGGGTAACGTCACTGCAAATGGAGTGAGCATGAGCACAGGATTCCAATGGGTTTATACCTAGCATCTATACCCATTCCTTATCAGATACACTTTGGAGGAGATGTTTTCTTAGCTTTAGAAGTTTATAAAAAGTTGACAGTAGCTCTACTTTGAAAAAGTTGATCTGATCAATTGTTTTTGCTGTTCCTTTGCTTTGAAATTATCCATCTTTTTTTTCTGGCTGCTTGTTTTTTTTCTGGTCTATAGTTAAGCAGCTTTGCTGTGGGAGACCAAAGTATGATCTTTGAATTGTGACTTGATTTTTTTAAAATAAATTTTGGGAAATGACAGACTGTTACTTCACCATATTTTCCTAAGAGATAACTTTTACATATATTGAACATAAACTCTTTATGTTCTTTTCTCTTGCTTCCATTCTGTCACTCTGTTCTTGTTCTGAGATTTCCTGGTAACTAGTTTTCTGCTCTAAGCATTTTACTCTTTTCAAAGTCTATAAGTGTCTGGAGTTACTCATGTCTGTCATTTTATTGACAACTGTTTTAAGTTTTATGTGATCATTTTTGTAATTGTAGTTTTCTGGTGAAACTTAACCTCTTATAATTTTTTGATATCATACTGTTACTGATATTTTACAGTTCTTTGACAATTTCCTGTGTGTGCATAATATATTTGCTCCTATTCACTTTCCTGTTTTCCTCTTTTATCTCCTCATTCCCTTGAATTCCTCCTTCCCAACATATTTCCCTCATACTTGTGTGTGTTTGTGTGTGTGTGTGTGTGTGTGTGTGTGTGTGTGTGTGTGTGTGTGTGTTCATCCCACTGAGTTTAATTAAGGTTGTTTGCATGTCTGTGTTCGGGGTTATTTACTGGATAGTGGGTAATGTGCCATTGGCTGTACCACTTAAGGAAAGTAACTTCTTCAGCTAGGGGTTAGGCCTCATATGTTTTCTCTCCCATTCTTGCCAGACTGTTGATGGGCTCCAAGTTGTGCAGTAACAAAAGCTGCTGTGAATTTACAAGTGAACATACTGTTAGTCTTTTAAATAAGGTCTGTTAACATCCTTCTGGGTCATTTCTGAGCTTGTTCTCTTCTTACCTTTTTGGAGTACTGGGAATTGGAGTACCTTAGGTAGGGCCTATTACATGCTTGTATACAAATGATCTGCCACTGAACTATGTCCCCAGCATTATTTAGTTTTTATTTTGATGGTCTCATTCTGTAGCCTGGGCTGATCTTGATTGTGATCTTCCTGCTTCCCCTTCACAAGGAGCTGAAATTACAGGCCTGTACTACTAGGCCTGGTGAGTCTGATTTCTCCCCTTTTTGTTGTGTGGTGTCCTTACACTAACAATCATAGTGCCTTTGAATTTTTACCACCATTTTTGTCAGGATGCAGGTAGTTAAGTGTCGCGATCAGAGAGGAGGCTTCTGGTAACTCTTGAGTACCCTGCTCCTTCTGCTGGGTCTGAGGTATGGCATGGTCAGCATACCTTTGGGGCAGGGACAGCTCAGAGCACTGAATGTTGGTCTTGTCTTTACTGAGTCCACACAACTTCTCGTTGGCCTGTTGAGCTTTTTGACCTGGTAGGAGAGGACTTGGTTAGGCCAAGAGGAGCAGCCTATACTAGTCTCATTTTCTGGGCCTGTGCTCTTCCAAGGCTTCCTGTCCTGCCAGGCCTGGCCCCAGTTTCTTCTCTATTTTCCCAGGCTGACAACAAGGCGTTTGGGGCCCTGCTTTTCCACCATAGCCTTTGCTTGAGTCTTTACTCTCAAGGAAGCTCTTGGGTACTTGACATCATTGAAATCTCAGTTCTGATGGTTGTTTGTGCATATGTACTCAGTTGTGGTTTACTATCAAACAGTAAGTAACATTCACAGTGATCCACAAGTCCTTTGGAAGCATTCCTAAATTGCATATAACTTCACCTTAAGTGGTATTACCTAGTAGAACTTAGTGCAGAGGCTGATAAGAAAATCTGCCTGACAGTGTTATTCCCTGAACTGAAAATTAAAACACCTGTGGGCTAGAGCCATGTCTCAGTGGTTAAGAGTACTTCCTCAGCACCCAAGTTAGGCAGATCATAACTCTAGCTCCAGGTGATCTGATATACCTTCTAGTTTCTACTAATGCCTTCATACAGATACATACCTACACACACACACACACACACACACACACACACACACACACACACACACACACAAATCTTAAGAGCAAAAGCTCATAGTTCTAGGTTTTTAATGTTTTAAAAAATATTTTTATTTTAGGTGTATGAATGTTTCACTTGAAAATATATGTATACTACATTTGTGTAGTGCTTGCAGAGGTTTGAAGAGGATGTCAGAATCTTTGAAACTGGAATTTTATTATATAGTTGTGACACACTATGTGGATGCTGGGGACTGAACCTGGGTCCTCTATAAGAACTTTTCACCTCTGAGCCATTTCTCTAGTCCTGGATATGTATTTTTTAATTAAGAAAAAAATAATTTTGTTTTAGTTTTAACAATGATAAAACCTACGTAAATAGGCTGTTTGGATGTGGACATGAATGAGTGAAAAGGCCCTTGGGAGAGCTCTGGGTAGGGTCCAGTCAATGCTCACTGAGTTCAGCAGGTAAGGTCCATGCAGAGGAAGGAGTTCAACTGGAGGTGATTTGTTATCTGTGGCTGCATTCCTGCCATACTGCTGTAATGAGCCAGCTATTCTTAGGAGCATGCTTATCACCTGGAAGAAGAATCTTGGTTTCTGTGTGGATTTTCTAATGATATTCGGTAATTGGATTAATTTTTCACATGCAATGTCCTGTGTGTAAAAATGCTTTACTGTGTGTTCATTCTTTACAAGATGAAGTTCTAGCTACTCTTCTTTCTCAGCTATTTTAAAACCAAAAATCTAGAGTGGTTTGACTCTGTAAGTCATCAAGTGTTAACTCTTTTAAAAGACAAATTAATTATAGTAAGTTAAAAATTAATGCTAAGGTATTTTTTATAACTTGAAAAATAACACTTTATATAATAGTATTTTAGTATCTTTGAAATAAGTTATATATATTGGGAATAGTAAAACCATACAGTTCTTTGTGATTATTTAAATGCTATACTAAAAGTTAATAGAAGTGTATACTAAATGCTAAAATTTTTCATTTGAGTAACAAGCAAGTGGCCATTTTTATTATTGCTTGGCTATAGTCATTACGCCTTTTACCCAGATGCTTCCTGGGTCGCCAAAATCTAGAAGATAAATTTCTTCAACTGTTACATATCTTAAACTATACAGTGTCAGAAAGAAGTACATCTGATGAAGTACTGGAGAAACTCTTCCATGTTGAGTTATGGATTCTTGTCCCTGGTGGACCCTTTGAAAGTCAGTTATTCTCCCTTTTCTGAGGCCCGGTATCTCCACTCCTCCTTGCTTCATGGATGGATAGCTCCCCTAGAAGATCTGTTCCTTGATTATTCTAGAGTGTGTTACCAAGGCCTACGACAGTCAGTGGAATGACATAGAGTGGTGGAGGTGATGGCTTGAAAGTCATTTCATGTGTCAACAGAATTGTATTTCTTTACCGAGGGTCCAAAACTAACAATAGCCTTTATGTCCAGATTTTATATTTTCTGATTATTTCAAAGAAAGAATGATCTAAAATTTTGCATTGCAGTTTTGGAAATACAATTATTGTATTTTAACTAAAAATATTCCAAAGTGCTTATTTTATTAAAATTTTAGTTAATGACTGAACATGTAACTTAGTTAATGAGTTAACTTGTAATTATATGTTTCTTTTTTCCAACTACTGTTTTGTAAGTATATAATCACTGTGTTTTGACTTCTTAATTGCAGATTACAAGAGAAGACTTTGCCACATTCGATTATATACTTTGTATGGATGAAAGCAATCTGAGGTAATCATATATATATTTGTTTTTTGTTTTTTGTTTTTTGTTTTTTTTTTTTTTTTTTTTTGACACAGGGTTTCTCTGTGTAGCCCTGTCTGTCCTGGAACTCACAACTGCCTTTGCCTCCTGAGTGCTGGGATTAAAAGCGAGCACCACCTAATAAGGTAATCATATTTTAAACGGTATTTCTGTCCTCAATTGTGTCATAGCCCCAGCAAGTTGTTGTACACAGTGACTTTATATTGTCTTACAGTTTTTAATGTACAAGGTTAATTATAATTTACAGCATGACAGAATTATCAGAGGATGAGGTATGGTTGACTCAGATCTGTTTACAGAGATGTGGCTTCCAAATGAGAGAGTCCAGCTAGTGCAATGAGTGGACATGGAGGCAGCTGGTTTGGGGCTATAGGAATAGAGGTGATGCATGGATTTGCATTAATTCAGCTAAGTGCTGTAACAGATGAGGAGTATCTTATATCTTATTTCTTTATTAGTGCAGGCTCCAGAGTAAATCTGGTAAGACAGAGACTTTACTGGGTTTACATTTTTGGTTAATTACAACTGATTGGCTAAGGTGTTATGTAGCACTGGTTGCTCTGTAATGCTGATGTGGTCCACAGGTCCGTACCCCTCTTTATTAAATTCACTTTATTACCAAGAAAGAAAATGAGGAACAGTGGACTTAAGTCACTCCCCTAAGTTCACAGGACAGGTGGGTGGGTCTAGAAGGGCCTAAAATCATAGCTGCTATCATCTTGACCTTCATGCTTTCCACTGAACATATTTGTCCCAAGCACAATTGCTCCTGGTCTCACCTGTCCTTGCCCTCAGTCCTACTTGCTCCTGTCTTCACTTGACCTGAATGTTGTCCCTTTGTCTTGGGGTGTGGTATGCATCCCAAGTTCTTTCCTGGCATTTTTTGAAATGGTATCATTTTTATTTTCCCAAAATACATTTCAAAATCAGAAGAAAACCTAATAATTGAGTGACTTAAAGATGCTCATTTGGGTATCAGAATCTGTACACTGTGGCATACAGCTGCAAGAGTCCCACAGGTCTGCAGAGTGTTCTGTTTCATTTCAAATCAGGTTGCACTGTTGTATTTTGATAGGATATTTCATAAACCCTGAGCAGATGTCCCTGTTTAACTTAAAACCTTAGATCAGAAATCTAAGTTCATGTTTCAATTTTACAGAGATTTGAATAGAAAAAGTAATCAAGTTAAAAACTGCAAAGCTAAAATTGAGCTACTTGGGAGCTATGATCCACAGAAACAACTCATTATTGAAGATCCCTATTATGTAAGTACATTTCAGGTTTGGGGCCACTGTTAAGATGGACAGGATGTATTCTGTGGTATTAAATGACAGGTCTAGGTCTTCTGAGGACATTGTCATCCATCATAAACCATTGTTGCTTTTTCTTTTTCATTCTTTTAGGGCAATGACTCTGACTTTGAAGTAGTGTACCAGCAATGCCTCAGGTGCTGCAAGGCCTTCCTGGAGAAGACTCGCTAGATGGTCCCGCCCACCACCATTGAGCAACTCACTCACCAGAGCCATGCCCAAGGGTGGTGGCAGTCCTTAGCCCCATGTCCCACCTCTCTTTTCAGCTGACTTACTGTCTACCTTTAAAATAATTGTAGGTGGAAATTAGGGATATGTCAGAAGGATAAAACTATCTGAGTAAGACAGTTTGAGGTGAGGCTAAGCATCCTTAGACTAAGTGAACTTCTCACCTTGCCCTAATTAAAATAGTGACACAAGCAAATATGGAACAAAATAGAACACAGTGAAGTAAGAATGACCTACAGGGTCCAGGTCAGGCTTTGCTCCCAGCCAGCCTGGGTAGTCTGTGCTGACTAGAGTGTGTGCATGGCCAGCACCCAGGGGAGCCATTTGCTTGCCTTATACCTCTCTGTCCTAGACTCCTTAGACAATAACTCCATCCCCATTAGCCTCCATTTAACACTGGCAGAGTTTTAACTCAGACACACTGAGTGCATTGAAATACCTGAAAGAGAGGAGAAGCCGCATGAGATAATGCTGGCCTGCAATTCCAGCAGGAGTCCCTGGCTGGACAGTGAAGATGGGGGCAACAGATTGATAAAATTAGCATTTTTACTCTTGGTTTTTGTCTAGTGTTTTTGAGCTTTGTTTCTATTTGAGCCACTTTACCTCTTTAGAAAAGAAAAGGTGTGCTTAAATAGTGGAATGTTTATAGTGTTCTTTCATCAACGTTTTAAAGTTACAAGCAAGCATAAGTAATCAGAAAAGTGACCTCAAATTCATATGTCAGAAAAGAAATGTGAGTTAAACCGGGACATTAACAAATATAACTGAAATAGAAATCTGGTGTCTGCCTGCTTTCTTACTGACAGAATGAAAAAAATATGTAAAACAATGCCTTTATGTGCCTTTTTACTTGGTCTGTTAAGTTTGTGTACTTATTCTCAATAGAAAGTAAAGTGATAAAAAATATAAGCACATTGCTGTGACATATGGTGAGGTATGTTTAATTAAGAGACTCTGGAGCTATCCTTATCTATGGGCCATCTTCGTGTAACTGATGTTTCCTGCCAGCTTCCTAGCTGAGTAGGTGGTAAATGTCTGTCTTAGCCCAACTTAACTGGTCACACCTAGTGATCTCCAATCCTGGAGAACTTCTAGTTAGAAAAGGTATCTCAATGTTTGAAAGAAGCATAGATACCTGGGAATATGCAGTTACGGGCTTGACCATAGCCCATTCTCAAAGGAAGGTGAAAAAGACCCTCTTGAGAAAAGCAACTACCCCAACATCCCCTTTTCACAGAAAGGCCATGATGTCCTGACAAAGACAGATACTTCACCCATTAACTTTCTGGCTCCTGTGGGGTTTTGGTCATAGTTTTCACAAAGTTAAAAACTAGGAGGGCAAAGGACAAATAGTTAACAATAAGTCAGAAGCTCTCATCTTAGTTTGGTAGTTGCTTGAGGATCTCAAATTTCTCTTTCACATTATAAAGTCCTATTTTCTTGAATTTTTATATGTATACCTTAGATGCAAATCCTTGGAATGTGGAATTCTGGTGGCTACTTTGTTCTGTGGCTGTTCCAAACAATACCATGTGTAAGACTCATAAACACAGACACTTACCATTTTAAGTTCAATCTAATTACTTAAAAAAAATACATAGTCATTAAAATTTGGAACTGTTCTTGGTGTTCTTAGTTTGGCATTCTCTTCCAATTATGTAGGAAATAGTGAATATGAACTTATTTGGAGTATTGTTGACTAAATGAGACCAAGTAATCAGGAATTTATGTCATTTAATACTTAGTGACACACACACACACACACACATATATATATATGTCACGTGTTTGTGTATATAGCAATGATAATGTTGTAGAATAGGCACTCTGAAGACTGATCATTATACCAAACACTTCATTTATTTCCTTGTACTTATTCACAGTATTTACATATTGTACAATACCTGGAATGTACTTTTACAGAGGACAAATGAGACTGGCCTGGGCATATCCACATGTTGATATGCCACTGTCTTCAAAACAAGTGAGGTCTTTTTGGTTTTCATTAAAATCTTTCATGCAGTTCCAAACTGTACTTTGGGAGTTTAATTGTAGAAGTAATACAAAATGTCAAATCATACTTTACACTCTTATGAAAATACAGTTTAATGTTCTGCCTAGGTTTCTAAAGAAATACTTGTGGCTCTACCTAATCCTAAAAGGGAAATACCTCATTTTATAGTATTAAACATCAAATATGGAGTGCTCTCTCTTATAATCTAAGAGTAGCAAATCTCACTGACAGATACACTGATTTGCTGAATGAATATTTGTAAACTGTCAGCAACATAGAAAATGCAAAGTAATTATGGAAGAATGCAAAAATAAATCTCTGTCCACAGGAAATGGGCATGAAGATGGTTCTGTTCTCTTGTTGGTTTCCAAGGCACTTTTCAAGGTTCCTGGTGTTGCTCCTTTGCAGCTGAAAACAATTATATTTGATTTCATAGAACCACTCACTCTTTATTACCAATTCTAGGGGACCTGTGAATCCAGTAATATGACAACACATTTATAAACGAGTCTGCTTCTCTTATGTTGAGAGTCTAGGTTTTCCCCCCACTCCCACCTGGAAAACAATTCTTCAGTTACCATGTGTTTGCTGCCTAAGTGATGAAAGCCATCGTGCCCACCTATGAATGAATACTTGCTAAAGTTAACTTTAGTTCTTGGTCCTACATGTAAGGTAGAGTTCCTTGGGTATTCATTCAACAGATTTGCAGTGTGTCGCTTCCGGGAAATAGTTTGCCTTACACGTCTGCGTTCACACAGTAAAACTAATACTCCTTGTTAAAATGTGTTTGCCTTTTAGTTTTAAAAGAAGGGTAATATCAGGGTTACTAGGCTATGTTCAGGTTAAACCAGGTACTTGGATACTTAGTACTGAAGTCTATACTTTAAAAGAAACCAGAACCAGGCTCAGGCTTTTCACTTAACTGACCTACAGGTTCAATAATAAGATATGTGTGTGACTCAGAATATGCTTTCTCTGGTCCGAGGACAGTTACTGAGCTTCCCAAGGAAACCTCATGAATTTGCTCATTACTTGTCTTCTAGGACTTATAAAACCTTCCCCTTAGGCTGTGGGCAAGAGCTGGGACAGGAATCTAGTTCAACTGTCTTGAAGGGAGAAGATGGGAACTGGACACAGCAGAAGACTGGTATGAACATTGTGAACCAGGCTTTTCTCTGTTGTGGTGAGACATGATGCTTGTTCTGGCCCTGAGAGTCTGACTAGTGCTCTGAACCAACCCACAAAGTACAGGGATACCTATTCAAGTTTCTACTGGTGGCCACTAGATACTGGTTTGCTATCATTTTAAACCCTTCTGACTTAACAAGAGTTTAATCTTTAAAAGTTTTAAACTAATAGTTGACAGGGATACTAGTGTTTTGAACTGCCCCCCACACCCATATTTTGGCCAAACTGAACCTATTCCTTTTGGGATAAGTGACTGTTGAAGCAGGTGGCCTTTGTGTAGAAGTTTGTGAACACAGATCTTCCTGTCTCTGTACTGTGTGCAATATCCTGTCAAATTCCTACTGGATAATGCAGGAGATGTAGCAGAGGCCAGTGTGGGACACATTGTGGCCACCCCGTGCCCTATCTATCCAACGTGCCTTGCCTTTTCCTTGTTTTCTACAATATAATGTATCAGTGCAAGCACATATGTGCTGCTGATGCCTGCCAGACACAGACCAAATAGGGATGATGCATGAGTGCTGTGTGCTGGTGGTAGTTTGGCTCTTTGGGAAACTGAGTCCTGTACAGGAGGCTAGGTGGTACAAAAGGCAAGAAAGTTCTCAGTGGATAGGCCGAATATGCTCTCTCTACTTAGCAGTAAATGGAAATACTTCCCAAGGGATATAATGGAACTGACATTTTTATCTCCCCAGCACATCACCAGCACGTACGTGTGTGTGTGTGTGTGTGTGTGTGTGTGTGTGTGTGTGTGTATGTGTGTGTGTTCATTAAGAGAAAACACTTCTGTGTGCTATAAATGTGGTAGTTAAAAATGTTGGAAAGGAGGGAAATGAGGGCATGCACTTCTCAGCTTTGACTGGCATGAACACACCTGCTTCTTCCAGAAACAGCCAGTTTGCTTATGCAGCCCTCACTGCTTCGCTTCACCAGTAGTGGAGAGGCTCATATTTTTAGTGGCTTTTGGTCCTGATATATCAGTCCAGATTGTGAGGATGTTGTGGCCAACATCGTGAGGCTGCTGTGTATTGGCCCTGCTAAGTCATGTCCAAGGTTTACCTCTGCACAGGGCTGCTGTTGTACTGAACATATCTGTAGATAAAAGAGTGCTGCTCTCATCCATTTTTTTTAATGTGACAATCTAGAACAGCTACTAAAAAAAATGCATCATTTTATTTGTATTTTCTGGACAGCAGGCATGTTTTCTGGGAGCAGGCATTTGCAGTCAGGAAGCATGTCTTACTTGTGGTGTGAATCCCCATCTAATAATGCCTGACTTATAACATAGAAATACAGGACTGATTAAACTAAAGTTCTGTCAATTAGTCTTGAATGAATGAGTGGAATCTGTTGGGAAATAAAGCCATCTCCCCTCTATGCATTGTTAGCAGCACAGTTGAGAGCATTAAGAGGCCAGTGTACAGTTACAACCTGATAGTGCATTTACATTTCTTCCACTAGGCATTCGGGGTGAGCACTCAGAAACATTTATGTTAGCTGTGTTAGTTTTTTTTTTTTGTTTTGTTTTTTTTTTTTACTATGATCATAACACTCCAAACCTTTACCAGATACATAAAATTTGTGTGGCTGTGATTAGTTATAAGTAGTATAGTTTAACTTAAAGTTTTGTATTACTTTACCAAGATACAAAAGGAATGCACATTTGAGAAGTATCATGTTTCAGGAGTGTGTGTGTGTGTGTGTGTGTGTGTGTGTCTGTGGTGTATACATATGTACATGCAGATGTGCATGCCCCTGTATGCATACAGAAGCCAGAGAAGGATGGTGAGTGTCCTGTTATATAATATCCTTGTCCTTCAAGAAAGGGTCTCTCACTGAAACTCTTGTCTGGCCAGTACAGCTCTGGGGTTATAGGTATCTGTTGTCATGGCCAGCATTTTACATAGCTAATAGGAATTTGAACTTAGAGCCTTATGTGTGCATAGTAAATGCTCTTACCCTCTGAGCTATATCCCTAACCTCATGCTTCAGTTTTTAAATTTGGTGTTTTTATGGACTGATAGGCAATGCAATGTTGGGCAGCAGGGAACCACAGTTCTAGCCTGCTACATTTTCTATATTGTTTATTAAATAAATTTGAAGGATGTCTGTGTTCATAAACATCAGTGAATTAGTTCAGCTTGGAAGTCAACAGCAATAGATTAAAACATATCCCAATGTTAAACTATCTGCTATATGACATTCCAATAAGAATGTCCACTATAGATAGCCAGCAGGGGGAGCCTTCTACTCATGGCCTTTGTTTTGAGATAAATTGGTTGATTTTTGCTCAGAGTAAGGCTACTATTGTGAAAGCATGCATGTGTTTAAATGCCCGGGTGGTTTATTATGACCTACATGGGAGTCTGACACTTGCTGTGTGTCTACCACAATTGTCTGGTAGCTTACCTTATCTCTCCATGCACATGGGACTGACAGCCAGCCGCGTAAGTAGCCTGGCACATCTTTTATAGTCTGCAGTGAAAACAAACCATGGACCCTTGTCAGTTGCCTGAACAACATTAAAATTAAATATAGGCTGATTTTTTTTTGCAAGTATACAAAGTGCTATAATCACCATTTTTAAAAATATTCTGAAGTCCCTAGAAGCAATAGCGTCTGTTACCTGAAATTATGAACTCTAAGTTTCTTACTTCAGGGGAAGATTGGCATTACAAGCAGAAATCAGCTGAAATGTGGCTGCCAGGGTTACAGAAATGCCATGAGTGCTGCTTCTAGTGAGACAGGCTCTCAATATACCTTTGTGTGAATTCTTTAGATTACATGCAGACTAAGTCTCCACTTGAGATGAGCCTTATAGACTTTTGTAATGATGTTAGAAAGAAAGAGGGTCAAAAGGGCCAGGGCAGAACTGACCCAGTTGGGAGGCTATGCAAGAAACAGAGGCAGGAGGATAAGAGGTTCAATGCTAGCCTGGGGGTACAGAATGAATTTGAGGCTACCTTGAACAACTTAACAAGAACATGTCTCAAAAGGTAAAAAAGAGATCGGGGTGGATATAAGCTCAGTGATAAAGTACTTGTGGGAGGCTCTAGACTTATTAATTATCATCAACGAAGAAGAGGAACAAAAATATTCTAAAGGAATATTTTCAAGTGTAGACTGGAAGGAAAAGGTAATAGTTTTTAAGTGCTGCTGCTTCCTATGATCCCATACTTCATTCTTCTGCTTCATCAAAAAATATACAGTAAGGTTCAGTTACCACACCTATAGGAAGATTTCCCCAGAACAAAATTCTGTGAAAAGCTTCAGTAATTTATGATTTATTGAAGTTTATGTCTCAGGAGTAACAAAAATCCTCAAAGGGGGAAGCATCCATGGGGAAGCATCCATCCTCAACAGAGAATCTGAATGAATGACAATATATACACACTCAAGAAGTCAGCTTCTAAATGTTTATGATATAAATCCTTTAGTTAAAGTGGAAAGAGAACCTAACCTGCTTTTGATTGGTCACCTAGATTTGTGCTTTATTGCTCTTCTCCCACAATGTTTGGGATGTAGTTTTCCCAAATAGATTCTCTACCAAGGTGGAGTAGATTGTGAGCCCAGGAGTAATCTAATCAACAAACTATACATACTTCCACTACAGGTGTTCCCATCTCTCTCAGTCCAAGTCTCAAGCAGTACTCCTCAACCAGCAATGTGCATGCAGAGTAGAACAGATCCTATTAATCAGGAACAAGGGAGATGTGGTTCATTTCACCAAGCTCTTATGGCTACCAAGGCTCTGGTTCTTATCAATTCTAGCACCTCAGGATTTCAGTGAGTTTCTAAACAACCTATAACATCTCAGAAGAGCCATTATTCTGTTCTATACGGGAAAAGAAATGGAAGTAGCTAATTGTCTCAGTGCACAAATGTGTCAACCTTCCCCCTCTTGGGACTCAGGACCAGGAGTCTGTAGATATTGTTACCAAAGGATGCAACAGTGTGGAGTAAAGTATGGCATCCCGGGAGAAGCTTAGTGGAGTATGAGCCTTGGGCCTGGTTTTTTGATGTCTCTTTGTCAAGCATTTGAAATTCTGTCTCCTAGTCTCTAAGAGAATGTGTTTTAATGCTAGAAGTTCATGTTCAAATTTAGAATCTAGACTATTATTGTGTTGTAGGAGATATTTGTTATAAAATAGAAGCACACTTAAACAATAAAAGGGTTTTGTGGATCAAAAAAACAAGTCAGTAATTCTCAAACAGAAGATAGTTTCACTACATGAGAAATTAGGGGAGATAGTGACTCAAGAGCTCCACATAGCAAGTTCCAATGAAAAATTAAATACTACAGGAAGCATGTTGGCTCACCTTGGGCTGCAGGCCTGACTATGTCTGAAACATGCTAGTGAGTCAGCCTTGCTGGGCCAAGACCGACGATGTGATGTCATGAACCTACCTAGCAGTGCCCATCATATAGAAGCAGTCTGTAAATGACGGGCATCATTATTCAGAGAATCTCTGCTGCCTAAACAGAAAAAAATTCCTATTTCATGTAACGAATATATATCTGTGTCAAGCAGGAAAGGCTACTTAAGTCTGCTGACTGGGCTGCTGTCCTCTTTATCATCTCTCAAAGCAGCCAGTCAGATCCTGGTATGTCTGCAAGGCTTTTACCTGTGAAAGTCAGCATCTCATTTTAAAAAATGGTTTTATGAAGAGAGCAAGGAGTCATTATGGGGAAGTGAAATATACTGCAGTAGATACATAGATGAAGCATGTTGAAAAAAAAGAAATTTAAATGAAGAACATGAGAAATGGGTCAGTGTATGATCCCTGTGTCTCTGGGCTGAGGAACAGCCAGAAGAGCAGCATTTGGAACAGAAAAAATACTTGGGCGGCCGGGCATTGGTGGTGTATGCATTTAATCCCAGTACTCAGGTAGCAGAGGCAGGTAGATCTCTGTAAATTCAAGGCCAGCCTGATCTACAGAGCAAGTTCCAGGATAGGATCCAAAACAATACATAGAAACCCTGTCTTGGAAAACAAAACAAACAAACAAACAAAAAAACAAAAACAAAAAAAAATCTTGGGCAATGAGTGATGAGACTTTTATTACAAATGAAAACAGCACTGGTCAGAGCATTGGAGGTAGTAAAAAAAACTTTTTACAGGAAAATTTCAGGCCAACCAGACTGTTTATACCCCAACACTGACCACCAGCAGACACCTGAGCATCTCACACCTAATCTGTGTCATGTCCACTAGAATAGAATATGGACTTTGTGAAAGAATTCATAAACAAAATGAGAATGTGAATGAAAGGAAGGGCTCAGCCCATTGCAAGAGCTGATTATATTCCATGGGTTATCATGAGGTAAATACTTTCCAGTGGAATTGGTTGTTACAGAGTTTAAGCCATCTGCTCCAATGTCCTGCCCCAGTCCAGCCAGGTAGGGACACTCAGGCCCCACACCTGTCAAAAGCAGGCCTGCTGCACTGCAAAGGAAGAGTGGAGCGCCATTTGCCTATTGGGTGCTCACTTACATGCAGGGATGGTGCAGTCTCGCGTGTTGTGGTAAAGTCTGTGAAAGTGCTTGCTGCACTTCGGACTGAAATAAAGAGGACCTGGAACACAGAGGAAGAAAGTCACAAAGACTCAGGGCAAAAAGGAGCAGGGAGGGCAGAGGAGTGAAGGGAACACACACCTGTGAGATGTTTCAGAAACTTGTCCTTCATCCTTAGATCTCGAGGAACAATCTCTATGAGGGGTGAGAAATCATATTACTTGAACAAAGCACCTATTAAGTGTGATCTTAAGTGAATGTGGAGGAAATTTTTGAGAATCGCATTATCCATACTACAATGCACTGGATAGAATAGGACAACACTTGGCAGTTGCACATAATACAATGTGGACACTTAGATCAGCATGATCTTTCTCAAGCAGCATTAACTACTCATAAAGCTCCAATATTACCAGTCTATTTTCTCTGGATATGATAAGAATTATAGGCCCTAAGTTACAGGTTTGGGGAAAAAATGGTTTTGGATAGGTTCCAATGGATGTATCACTTGTATACACTGTAAAAAACTTTGAAATCAAATTCCACAGCATTTAAAAATTCTAGAAATAAACCTGAACCTTCTAAACAAAACAGAAAGTGTGTTATTGAACACTATACATTGTAGGTAATATTTTGAGGCGGGTGTGAACAGATGGGAACATACATCACCTTGATTTATAAGGCAAAGTAGGGTCCCCAAGGAAAGGATTTTAAACATCAACTTGTAATTGTGCTTTTCATTGACACCTGGTCCCTAGTGATGGGTCCCAGGTTGTTTGTCCCCTCTATCCCCTGCTGAGTTTGGATATTGTTTTTGCTTTATTTTCAGTCTCTGTAATCATTTTCTAAGTTTCTGACCCACATGAGGCCAAAAACTTCTCTATGATTGTGTAATGTCACATTGTATTTTACCAGAAATACTATTTTCCTCTTTCCTGATAGTTGAAGAGAGACACTGACATTGAGTCTTTCATGAGGGAGGTAGAGACTACTCCCCGAAGCCTTTCTTCATGTACTTCTTACTTGAGTCAGTTTACACAAAAGTGACCCTATCATATTTGACCTAATTCTGTCATGAAAGCATTAAAAGCTTGCATGCTTTCCTGAGAAATTCCCATGGGCCACTCTGGGAAGGGCTCCACCAGGGAAGCTCTGGCCATTTCTTCCTCTTCTGGAAATGGTGGGCTGGGAACCTTCCCCTGAAAAGAGCAGAGTGTTCTGAACTGGGCACAAGCATATCTTAGAAGTGGGTTAGATTGTTATTTTAGAGGCTCACACACAGTCTCCTGTTTCTGCCAGTTTCTTTTTCTTGAAAAACAAAAAACAAAACAAAACAAAAAACCCCTTATTTGGAATTTTAAAAATTGATTCATGTTTAAAACGGTGTTTCTAAAAAAAATTCTATTTAAGAAAATACTAATATAATGTGTCTTTCAGATAGGTAGGCCTGTCATCCACACTGCCAAGACTTACTCTTTGCTCCTCAGGACACACTGTGGCTAGCACTCTCTTTTAGGGGCCACACTGACAGGATCTCACTCATTCTTTTTCCTTCCGGTTTGCACTGATGGGCATTCAGGTATGCCTTGGTTTCTCGGGTTCATATTGCCAAGACTCACTTTCACTCATTCTCTATCAGGTCTACATTGCCTGGACCTCACCCACTCCCTTCCCCATGGTCCACATTGTTGAACAATCAATCACCCACTCTCTACCAAGTAGATTGGAACTGTCACTCAGCACTTACCCTCTGCCTCTCAGGTCTACACTAAGATTCTCACTTACTGTTCATAGTCCACACTGCCCGGATCCTCATTCACTCTCCACCCCACTGGTCCACAGCTCAATCTCATTAACTTTCTGTGCTTTGTGGTCTAAGCTGCTGGGCACTCACTTACTCTGTTCCTCAGACTTATACTGACTGCTAGGGCTCCCTCTTCCACACTCTATCCTCAAAGGTCTACCCTGCTGGCCGGCCACTCACTGATTATTTTCTGCCTTTCAAGTCTATGCTGCCAGAACTCTCCCTTACTCTATTTCATATTATGGTCTACACTGCTGAGCTCTCACCCACTAAGTCCTTCATGTCTACACTGAGGAACACTCACCCACTCTCTGCTCCTCTGGGTCTGCCCCATAATCCGTGGCCTCTCTGCGGCCCAGGGCAAAGTCGAACTCGCCAAGGAGCTGTAGCCTCTTGTCTCCCGTGTGGAATTTCTTCAGCTCCTGGACCAGCTCAACTAGCAACCTCAGCAGCGTCTGCCTGTCTGCAGGCTCCCGGGGCTGCGCGCGTCCCCGGTCCCCCACCATGCTCAGCAGCAGCAGCACAAGGAGCAGCGGGCGCCCTGACACGCGCATTGCCCCGGTGGCCTGTGTCGCGGGTCTTGGGACCCGCCGACCCACCAGCCAGAGTCCAAGTTTCCCGCACGCGGAGTCCGCGCAGAGATCGCGCCGCACAACTTTCTTTCACCGCGGGAAACGGCGCGCGGGGTCTTGGACACTTCTCGGAGATAGGAGGCCACAGGTGTAGCTCGGCCTTAGGTCTGGAGCTGCGAAGAAGATGGGCCACCCTGGACTTGAGGGGCCAGGACACCTGCCAGCTGTGGGTCCCGCACTGCCCTCAGGCACCTGCAACCACACTGTGGATCCCACGTTGCCCTCGGGCACCTGAGCCCACACAGTAGGTTCTGCGCCTGCCGCGCTTCTCCGTTCCCCAGTCCGGACACTACTTATGAGCTCCAGCTCCACTTATCCAGCGCAGGGACACAGGGCGCACGGCTCCTACGGGGGCAGCGCCGACCCTGCTGCTCCAAGTCCCGCTGTCCTCGGGCGCTTCTTATCCCTGCGGCCGCCGACGTCAGGCGGGTCCCCCGGGTTCCGAGCGCTGCTTTAATTAGAACCTCCGAACACTGCTCCGGGGCGCGGATATTCGTCAGGCCCCTCCGCCTCTCGCTCTCTCATCCCCTCCCCCGTCCCCTCTGGGCCCAGTCTTCAGTCTCCGCCCCTCCCTCACGTCTCCACCAGCGTCTGGTCTCCCCCTCTCTCGTCCTTCCTCTGCCTCTCCTGTCTCCCTCTCCCGCAGTCTGTTTCCCTCCGTTCCTGTCACAAGTGACAGGATGAGCAGAAATGCCTTTACCGGGAACTGGGATCTGTTTTTGTCTAAATGTAGATCCTGGGCTATTTAAATGGAGCTGCTTGATTGCCTCGACATTGCGTGTCATCCAGAGTCTGGACTTTTCCTAGAGATCTGCCTGATATAGGCAGGTTTCAGGGTCTGAAGAAGAAGATGGGAACGCCTTGTACTCGGAGGGACCCCAGCAGCCTGCGAGGTCCTTGGAGTAGGGACACTGCTGGACTACGGGTCGGCTCCAGAGCTCTTGCCACTCAAGGTGCATCTTTAAGAAAGTTTGATCTTTTGGATATAGCCAGGCACATTTGCAGGCACAGCAATTTACTTGCTTGATTTTTTTTTCTTGTGATAAGTATTACTAACTGCAGTTTCCCATTTCATTGGTGCTTTCTGGGCAGGAGCTGGATGTCCTCCAAGTCAGCGATCACATTGGGAAAGGTGTTCTTAGTACAACATCAGAAAGGGAGAACTCAAGCATTAAAAGCCTAGATCTTTAACCTACAGCTCCTCAAGCTGTTGCGAAGATGCAGTGCCTTGCAAGTGCGCGCCTGCATTGGCCAGGAGTGAGGAGGGGGTCGCTGTGTGCCAAAGCCCCTGCTCTGAATGGATCCTGGAACTCTAATGCTGTCTCCTCTCTCCATCACTGATCTGTTGCTCTAGAAGATCAAGTGCCTGATAGAGTGGGATGAGTAGTGACTGGAGACCCTAAAATGTGACTCCTTTGGGTGGTGTGTCTATCTCTAAAAGCAAACACTTTGATTTTCCAATTTGGGTTTCTTTTATTTTTAGTTTAGTTTGTTTTCCAGTTTATTTAGTTTTGTTGCATGCAATATAGTTGAAATGCATAGGTTGCTACTGAAATTTATGCAAGACAAAGTAAAATTTCCTGAGAAACAGATCTTAAGCAGATAAGGTGGGGGTACTTCTTTCCTTTCTCTATCCGTATATAAAGGGACTTAAAGGGACACCAACTGCCCAGCACTTTCCTCCTCATCAGGTTAGCATCCACTCCATACTCTGGTATCTACAGATCTATGTACCACTAATCACAATGCAATGGAAACAGAAAACTTCTAGGTTATTGTGATTATATTTCACTTAATCACATACTATTTTAGACCTACTTAAACCTGCTTAAACAATGCTTCACAGAATCAAACGCTTCAATTTTAAAGACAAAACAAAACAAAGCAAAACAACAACAATGGAACAGCATCCACCCCTTCAAATTCTACCAGCACAGCAAGCCTTGCTAATGATGAATATTATTATCCTTTGGTTTTCAGTGAGGAAAATGGGTTCCTCTTGGGACTCTTTCTATTACCCAATTGTGCTTTTCTCAGTGCACAATATAGATAGTTAAATGGACAAACAATAGAGAAAATGTGTGTTTGGTTGGCTATTGGACAAGAAATAAGACAAAGATCAGATAAGTCATGTGTTTGTTCAATCTTATGAAGTTCTATGCTAAGATGACTCCAAGCATCTCTCATTTCATACAATATAAACATTTCTAGACTTTAAACACTTACTTGAAAGAATGTATGCATTATTCGTGTCTGCTCAGCTTTCATATATTTTCAGGATGAACTCTGTGGAGTTCCACTTACCAGAGTTGTGTGAGTTTTAAGATTCTCAGTAGTCAAGACTGGTCACAAGACCATACATGCAAGTTCACAAGACCTTTGAAGGTAAATTGGAATATTACTTGGGAACTCCAATTGTTTTTTTACATGAAGTGAGCCTTAGTGGTTGGACATTGTTCCTAATCTAAAACTAAGTAATTTGGTGATGTTACAAAACTACTACAACAACAAAACCAACTTCCTACAAAAAGCTGGAAGTAATTCACCTGAAGTCATTACTATTAGCTTAACATATATTTGAGGGGAAGAAAAGTTATTAAATTCAACTAATTTCCTCCTTTACTAAATGAGCAAGTGTCTACTGTCAAGGATTCCATAAGCTAAAAACAAAAAACTAGCAAGAAACTACAGTATAGGTTGTCTTAGTTTTCTTTTCTATTGCTGTGATAAAGACCAGGACCAAGAACAGCTTGGGGAGGAAAGGGTTTATATGGCCTATATATCACTAGTCACAGACAACCCAGGGAGACCAAGGCAGGAACTCAAGGCAGGAATTAGGAGGCAGGAAATGAAGGAGAGGCCATCCTTGTAGGTGGAAGTTTCTTTTCTACCCACCAGCTTCCAAATAACTGATACAGAGACTCAATATCAATTGTAAATGCTCAGCCATTAGCTCAGGCTTTACAATTTCAATTAATCCATATTTTTATCTAGTCTTTGCCATGTGGCTTGGTACCTTTTCTCAGTACAGCATGCCCAACTTGCTTTTCCCTGTATCTACTTGTCACTCCTGACTCTGTCCTTCTTCTTCCCAGCATTCTTAGTTTGGCTCTTCCTAAAATTAACTTGTCCAGCTATTGACCAGTGAGCTTCTTTTTTAAAACAATCATAGTGACATATAGTCACACAGTGTAAAGAAATATTTCACAAGTCTAATTTCTTATAAAATTCAGGGACTGACCTGCCCACGGACTGTCCCCAGTGGACTGGGCTCTTCCATATTAATCATGAATCAAGAAAATACCACATAGGCTTGTGTAAAGGAAATCTGATAGAGGCATTTTCTCAGTTGAGGTTCTCTTTCCTAGATAACTCTGACTTGTGTTAAGCTGACGAGAAAAAAAAATCCAACCAACTCATAGATTTATTGGGAGGATTATTTATTTTTCTAGGTTTGAACTAATTTAGCAACTTCTGGAGAAAACAACCGAGAGGTAAAAGTTGTATATAATCTGCCTTCACTCATATCCATTTCAAGAGACAGGAAGATTATTTTCTAAAATGATAAACAATGTTAATTAAGCTTCAGCATTTTTTGTTTGTTTTTCACAACAGGGTTTCTCTGTGTAGCCTTGGCTGTCCTGGAACTTAGTCCGTAGACAAGGCTGGCCTTGAACTCACAGAGATTCTCTTGCCTCTGTCTTCTGAGTGCTAGAATTAAAGCTGTGCACTACCACCACCCAGTAAGCTTCAGCATTTTAAAAACAACGTTGCCTTGTTCCTGAAAAGTGCATATTTAATTTTAGATGAATATTAGTTCCCTTTAAACCAGTGGTTCTTAAACTGTAGAGAGTGAGTCTCAAAACACCTTAGTGCCTTGCTCTTTGGAAGCTTCAACATGCAATCTTTCTGTGGCAACAATGGAAATAACTGTGTATATGCACATTCATATTAGACATAAAAAACCTATCTGTGGTAGAAAAGAGCATTTGAATGGCTAAACTGGTCTATAGGAATATCTGAGCCAAATGTTATTTTATGTGCTCAGAAGCAATACAAAACTATTTACATTTCATATAAATTCTGCAGAAGGTTAAAATATCCTGATTAAAGATAATGCATACAATGATGCAGTGTGAGAGAGACTGAAAAATTCTACATAGTCCCAAATATCAAACCCTGATTTTTTTTTTTTGATAATTAACTACTCTGACAGATCAACACCTAGTAGCAACTTCATATATACTGCCAATGTTTCTTATCTACTATTATTAAGGGGAATATCAGGTATGCTATTCAGGCTCCCATTTTCTGGGAGACTGTCTATCCATTGGATCCTGGATTTGGGCCTGAGTGGAAGTGATGGGGATGAGTAGAACTTCAGAAGAGTCAGGCCTGTAGTTGGTCTTTTAAACATAGAGATCTGGGGCTACTCTTCTGCCATAGGCAGGATTAAATTCAATACAAATAAAAGGAATTTTGTTAGGAAACCTCCCCACCCCGGCTACCACACATACCACATCTGAAATCTTAAGCAGCCCAGGAAGAAACCATTACCAAGTGTTAAAACAGTACACTTTGGAGACAACAGAAAAGAGTGTAAAACACTATCAATATTCAGATTGGAGAATATGAGCTTTGCTTTTACTACGGGAGCTGTTTCTGAAGTGAAGGACAGAAAGGAGGTCCTTCACACTAACAATAAGTTTTGCCCTGTATTCCAGCCAATCTAAGAGTTTAGAAATTCATGGTCTCTTGTCTAGTGCATTTAAATTTTTTTTCATTTATTTTTTATGTACTTGAGTATTTTACCTGTGTGTGTGTATGTATGTATGTGTACTATTGTGTACTATGGACATTTTAGAATTTTATTTATTTTAATCTTTAAGATTTATTTATGTTTGCACTTTCCCTTTCTTGCACTCCTTGTTTTTATTGACTGATGTCCTTGTCACCTTGTAACCCCATCTAACCTTGTCACTGCTCTCTCACTGACCTCTGCAGGCCAGGTGGGGGCTCCCTTGCACTCTGTGTTTTTCCTATCATAGTGCTCATCTCCTTTGTGCTATTGCTTTTCCTGGAATTCCCATTGCTTTTTTTTTTTTTTTTTTTTTTTTTTTTTTTTTTTTTTTTTTTGGTGGATGGTATATGCACATGTACCTGCATGCACGTGGAGCAGGTGTCTTGCTCTATTACTTTTCACCTTATTTCCCTGATATAGGGTCTCTCACTTAACTTAGAGTAAGACTGGCAGTCAAAGAGCTCCAGAGAGCTTCCTGATTTTGCTTCTCATCATGCTGGAATTACAGACATGTGTGACTATGCCCACCTTTCTAGTATAGGCTCTGGGCATTTGAATTCAGGTTCTCATGCTTGTGCAACAGCCCTCTTACCCACTGACCCATTTATTCAGTCCCATTAAGTTGCTTTTCTGTATCTTTCACTCAACTATTATTCTTTCAATGAGAGAGTACATGAACATTATACAACACTGGTGTTTTGTTGTATAACTTAAAATTGAGTGTATTATTACTATTTTTTTGCTGACAAAATAATTACTAAAGCAAGCATTTCTTGGGCACTATCAGACATCTTTAAATTAATAAACAAATAATGGAGATACACTTGGAAAGAGAAAGTTTTAGAGTTCAGGCCGTTGCTTTTGGATAGATAGCAAAAGAGCACATTATGTTGGGAACACATAAAAGAAGTATATGGAAGGAACAATATTATCTGTCTCAGGGACAGGAAGCAGAGCAGTGAAAGTAAAGGGTTGATGTCCTACTATCTCTCTCAAGGACACACTCTTTTAATGACCCAAGACCTCCTAGGTTTTATTTTTCAAAGTCCACCACCTTCTAAAGTGCCAAGCCAGGTACACATAACCTTTATGGAATGCTTAAGATCTAAATTAGAGCAAAGTATGTGCACCCATGTTTCCCAAAGTTTCACAACCATCTCACAAATGCAAAATCTATCCAGTCTCTGAAGTCTCAGAAATTGTAGCCTTGTTCAAAAGTAACAATTCAGATTTTCCTTCAAGATTGAAGACAAGCCAGCCATTATCCCTTGTAAAAATGAAAAAGAAGCCATGCCTTCTCAATGCACAATGTCATAAGAGGCACAGAGTAAAAATCCACTACCAAAAGGGAGGAATGAAGAGCAGAATGAAACAAGCCCCAAACAAGACCAAAGCTCAGAATGCCAAACATTAAATCCTCACACTCCATGTGGTCTCCCAAGAGTGGTGCACTCAGGTGCCTATGCTTGCTGCCCTCCACAAAACCTCTCTCAGTTCACCTCTACTTTACCCTTGTAACTAACTTGCTTTTAGCAGATGTGTAACCTGGCATCTCTAACTTCCTGGGGTTTCTGTTATAACTCAAATTTCATTCTTTCAGCTTCACAATTCACCCAGGCTGACCTCAGGCTTTCCTTTGAAATCTCAGCAGAAACGATGACCCTGACTCTTGCATATATGTATATGTATATGTATATGTATATGTATATGTATATGTATGTTTATATGTATATGTATATATATATTCTTATTTTACATATCAATTCCAGTTTCCTCTCCCTCCCTCCCTCCCTCAAATGCCCCCTGACTCCCCTCCCATCCCATCCCCACCACTCTACAGGGAGGGTGAGGACTTTCAGGAGGGATCATCAAAATCTATCAAGTCATTTGGAATAGGGACTAGGCCCTCCCTCCTGCCTCTAGGCTAAGGGAATGTCCCTCCATGGGGTATGTGCTCCCAAAGTCCTTTCGTGCACCAGGGATACATCCTGGTTCCACTGTCAGAGGTCCCTTAGACTGCCCAGGCCTTCTAACTCAGACCCATGTTCAGGGGGTCTGAGTAGGTCCAATGCTGGTTTCCCAGCTATCAGTCTGGGGTTCCAGAACTCCCCCTTGTTCAGGTCAGCTGTCTCCATGAGTTTCTGTAGCCTGGTGTTGACTCCTTTTCTTATCACTCCTCCCTCTCTGCAACTGGATTCCAGGAGTTTGGCTCAGTGTTTAGTTGTGGGTGTCTGCTTCTGTTTCCATCAGCTACTAGGATGGCATATAAGTTAGTTATCAATCTCATTATCAAGAAAGGACATATAAGTTAGCCTTCCCACTGTTTCTCAGATTGTTAGTTGGGGTCATCCTTGTAGGTCTCTGAACATTTCTTTAGAGTCAGTTTTCTCTTCAAACCTATAATGACTCCCTCTATTATGGTATCTCTGTTTTTGCTCTCATCTATTGGTCCCCTGACTCAATCTTCCTAATCCCACATGTTCTCCTCTCCTCCCCTCCTCTTTCTCCTAATTCCCTCTCCACTTACTGCCCCCACTCCCAATATGATCAGGAGATATTGTTCCTTTCCCCTTTTGTGAGGGACCTTGTATGAATCTCTTAGTTTCCTCCTTGTATCCTTGTTTGGTAAGCATTATCCTAAGATACTTTATGTTGTTTGTGACTATTGTAAAGGGTGATGTTTCTCTGATTTCTTTCTCAGCCCTTTTGTCATCTGTATATAGTAGGGCTACTTATTTTTTTTTTTTGAGTTTATCTTGTATCCTGCTAATTTGTTGAATGTGTTTATCAGCTGTAGGAATTCCCTGGTAGAGTTTTTTTGGGTCGCTTATGTAAACTATCATATCATCTGCAAATAGTGACAGTTTGATTCCTTCCTTTCCAATTTGTATCCCCTTGATCTCCTTTTGTTGTCTTATTGCTTTAGCTAGAACTTTAAGAACAATATTGGAGAGCTATGGAGAGAGAGGGCAGCCTTTTCTTGTTCCTGATTTTAGAGGAATCGCCTTAAGCTTCTCTCCATTCAGTTTGATGTTGGCTGTTGGCTTACTGCATATTGCTTTTATTATGTTTAGGTATGTTCCTGTTATCCCTGATCTCTCCAAGACCTTTACCGTGAAAGGGTGTTGGATTTTGTCAAACGCTTTCTCAGCATCTAGTGAGATGATCATGTGGTTTTTCTTTTTCAGTTTGTTTATATGGTGGATCACATTGATAGATTGTCATATGTTGAACCATCCCTGCATCCCTGGATTGGAGCCTACTTGGTCATGGTGGATGATTTCTCTGATGTATTCTTAGATTTGATTTGCCAGTATTTTATTGAATATTTTTGCATCAGTGTTCATTCATGAGGGATATTGTTCTGTAGTTCTCTTTCTTTTTAATTTTTTTGGAATTAAAAAATTATTTTTAGTTTTATATATTATTTATTTATTGATTCCAGTTACCTCTCCTTCTCCTGCCCCCCCCCCAACTCCCCTCCTATTCCATTCCCTCCTCCACTAGGAGGGTAATGCCTTCCAGTAGGGATCATACTCTACGCTAAGTGAGTTTCCCTCCATGGGGAATGTGCTCCCAATGTAGTTTTCTTTCTTAGTTGTGTCCTTGTGTGGCTTGGGTACCAAGGTAATTGTAGCCTCATAAAAAGAGTTTGGTAATGAACCTTCTGCTTCTATTGTGTGGAACAATTTGAGGAGTATTGACTCTTGTATTTTGTATGCCTGAAAAATGGGTGTCATGTAGATAACATCAAAATTTGATGCCAAATGAACTGGACATGAGTTTTCTTGAACAATATTTGCAATGGTTTCCACTGCCTGGATACAACTATGGGCATGTAGGGTACCATGATTCTCCTACCAAAAGATTCTAAAGTCTCCGAAACACTTTTGAACTTCTGTATTTCCAAGTCTATATTGGTTGAGGTCTTGCTGATTCCTGAGATACACTCAGAGCTTCTTTTTTAGTGTACAAGTGGAAAACACTTGACTTAATTTTCTTTGGTGTTAGGAAGAAAACTCTTCTAAATGTGTCCCTTTTCTCATAAAATTCCAGTAAGATCTGCTTTGTTTCTCATTGCTCCTGAATATCAGTATTAATTTTGCTAGAAGAAAGAGTCAGCTTCAGTTTCATAACCTAAGTGCTGAGATGGCTTGAATTTTCTTCTTGCAGATAACCTAGTCCATAACATTTAAGGTAGACCTTCTCACAGTCCCTCAAGATATGGACAGAATTCAACCAAATTCTTTGCCAGCATATTATACAGATGACTTCCAATCATGAATTTCCACGAGAACCCTTACCAGCCTAACTTTTTCTTTCTGCATCCCTGTTATCATAATGGCCCTTTGAGTCCTTATATGCATTTAGAAACTCAGTCCTTTCTTTTAGATTTTTATTTGTAGCATGTCCTTATTATTTTATAATTTCCATAAGTCTTTGTTGTAATGTTTCCTCTTTTACCTCTAGATATAATTTGGTACTTCTCTTTATTTTGGTTATTTTTAACTAAAGGCTGGTCAACCTTGTTAATTTTTCCAAAGAACCACAACTCTTCATTGACTTTTTGTATCCCCCCAACAATTCTTATTAAATTCCACTTACATCATCAAATAGAGTCAAGTTCCAATTTTCTAGGCATCCCTAAATTTCATAAAGTTTACAACCATGATTAATAATCACAGATATATGTGCTATGAAAACCAGCATTGCCAAAGTATAATTTGAAATAGACAATTTCCTTTGAAGGCATGTACTAGCATAGTAAAGAGTGTTAAAATATATTTAAATAAAAGTTTTGATGTTTTATTTGAACTGATTTGGAAATCATTGTAGAAAAAGAGACATTCAATATGCCCCATGATGGCAGGGAACTATTCATATTGTCATGGATGTTAGACAGAGGAAAGTGTATAATAAAGCTCCCAAGGTCAGGCCTGGAACCTTAGAGTTTAAGATAGAAATATGAGCTGAAAAGAAGGAAAGGGAGTTAATAGGAGAGGAAACTTTATGATCCCCTTCCTCCCCATTCTCTCCAGAATTGAATGTTTGAAAATGTGAATCCACTGTAAATACAACTTGACTTCTTTTTCTTCTTTGTAGGTGAGACATTATATCTTTGATCCCTACTTCTTCGTGCTGTACATGAAAATATCAAGTGTATATTCTACCTCAGGATGTTTATAAACAATAACATATGTTAATTTCTTATTTCAATGCCTAATATTTAATAAAATTAAAAGCAAACAATTGTTATTAATTATTAATAGTTCTGAATGGTCTGGAGAATGTACAACTGCTGTACATTGGGTTTCAAATGAGTACGTTATTGTATCAAACAAAAGCAAAAGAACAAATAGTAGGTATAGGAAGAAGAAGCAGATAGATATCAATATATTATTAAATCAGATACAATATTCCCCATAGTTGACTAGAGTAGCTCGAGAAAGCAATCATAAGTAATATCATCAAATTGTGGGCTCACAAACATCCAGCAGAAATCAACTGGGGAAGCTGTGTTAAAACTGTTAGTAAGAGTTCCTGATAGAGCTTTTTCCTGCACAGATGGGCTTTGATCTTTGCATTACCATCACAGGCACTTTTATACCATGGGGTAAACAATAATAACCTCTGTTTTCAATGGTTTACCTTCTAACTGTTCTCAAGGATATAATGTGACCTAAGACTTTGAAGGATATTTGACATAAACATGATTTAATATGAGATAAGGGAAGGATTTCTTGTGTTCAATTCTCTTCTAATAGCTTAAAAAGCACACAGAAAGTTCCCAATTTATGTATAATAGTGTTTATGTCTTAGTCACCTACACTTTCCTTCCTTCCTTCCTTCCTTCCTTCCTTCCTTCCTTCCTTCCCTTCTGTGTTTGAGACAGGGCTCTTCTGAGTAGCTTTGGCTATTCTGGAACTCACTCTGTAGACAAGACCTGATCTCAGACTCACAGAGATGCACCTGCCTCTGCTGCTCAAATGCTGGGATTAAAGGTGAACACCACCATCACCAGGCTTTCTTTCATTTCTAACAACATTTCATAAAAAGTGCATATTTGAAATTCTGTAGACCATATATTGATTCAGAATATGTAACTTGCTCACAAACATTAAAGATACATATGTAAGGGCACCAAAATATCCTCAGCAAGTTTTCATGAGAGAAGCAACAATCATGACATGGATAATGATCAGGGAAGCCTAAAGCAGTTTTCTAGATTAAGCCCGAGGATCTAGCCCATGGGGTGAAGTTCCATATATGTGGGTAAGGTCTACTGCTCAAATCTGAAGCAATATATGTGTACAATTAAAAAGACATATATGAGATATTTTTTGTGGCTACAGATATATTAAGATTATGAATTTATTAGAAATGTCTACATTTTCCTCATCATATCCTTACCTACAATAAAAAGAACACTTAAACATAGTATTACCACTTCCTGACACTTTCCCACTGTTATTTCACAGTGTTTATGAAAAGAGCAATCAGATATTACTTCAATCCAGGTGGGCTTCTGTAAAAAAATGTCATAAGCTGTTTATCAACAGCATATTTATTTCTTACAATCTGAAGGCTGGGAAGTCCTAGATAAGGTACCAGTAGATTCTGTAGTGTCAGCCTTCTTTATATATATATATTCTACAACACAGTGGTGTTCTTTCAAAAGTCTGAACATTGTGCAAGGAGAATTTTGGAAGGTAGCAATGGACAATGACTGTTTCCCCAAGAAAGAATATTGTTTTTATTTTATTTATTTTTTTCCAAAAGGACACTACATTAGTTACTTTGATCATTTCTGAAAAAAACAAAACAAAGACAAACAAACAAAAAACCTCACAAAACCAAAACACCTTGGCAAAAGTAACTTAAAGAAAGAAGGATTTATTTTGACTCACAGTTTGAAAGCAAAGTTTGGCAGAGAAGGTACCAGAAGCATGAGGCATCTGGTCTCATTGCATTCATTCACAGTCAGGGAGCAGAGAGAAAAGGTTTCTGGTTTTCTCTTGCTTTTTACTTTTTATTTAGTCCAAGGGTCCATCCCATGGAAGGGTGAAACCTACAGTTAGAGCAGGCCTTCCTACAGCAAATAAGCTAATTCAGAAACTCCCTCACAAATATGTTGAGAATTTGTTTTGCTAGATGATTCTAAATCTAGTAAAACTGGCAATACTAGCCACCACAGATTTTTTTCCCCCTGGAAATCCTGTATTCTCATACTGATACAACATTACTGAAATTAAAAAAAATGTTTCTGGTCTTTCATATCTCAGTATTGGACTCTGAATTGCATTTATATTATAAAACAATAGTAGGTTCATGAAACAAAAAGTAAATGCCCTGACATAATCCAGAAGATGTAAGCCTGGCTTTTCATATACAAACTTTGATAGCTAAATTGTATCAATGTTCATGCTGTTACATGGCCAACACAATGGAGTCTAGAGAAGAGCAATACCTGGAATTGATTGCTGTAGTTTCATAGGTATCTCCTATCAAAACATGTCAAAGCAACTTTCAAGGGATTAATTTTGCTGAAATTAATTGATAGGCTCTATGTAAAATGATTAACAGCTTCTCTTACTGCTGATGATTGGATTCTTACCCAGTTTTGATGAATATTTCTAAAGACAAATTTCATATATTTTTCATCTAACATGAATAAATTCTAGTTCTTTTCAGCAGGTTGAACTCAGAGAGTGATAGAAAATAATGAAAAAGTTATAGCCACTCTAAAGCTATAACTTACATTAAGCCAGCATTTTTCTGTATTTTGTATGTATTAGAAGTGAAAGCTCTTAGCATGTTTGACATATATTTGAACTCTTATGATTAGTGCATTTGTAAAAGAATAGTTCCTCACAGTGAGCAGGCAATTATAATCTTCATCTTTTAAAATACATCACTGTTGAGAAACTGTTAAATGTCGGTGTCAACTCTATCAAGTTTAGGACATTTAGACACAAAGGAAAGACAAAATAACCAGCCAGATGTCCAAACATTTGATACCTATGAAATTCCACTGAAGTGATGGCTAAGCTGGCTTTGAGAACATGCCTGTAATTGCCTATACATATCCCTGGGAATACTGGTGAATTTTAAGCTGGTATGAATCTTAAATGTGCTAAAGATGTTTGTTATTTAAAGAACCCATGGGTAACTTATTTTTAAAGTAAATAAGCACTTCATTAGGAAAGCTGCTATCTCCTCTTTCTTTCTTTCTTTCTTTTTTTTAAGAAATCAATTGAAATTGTATGTCACAATGTAGAAATAGATTTTTAAAGCAAGTTGGTATTTTAGAATTATTTTTATTACATATTTTCACTTTATTCCATCTATTTTACAATGCTATAAATATTCAGATTTAAGAGGTCTTCTTGACTGACAAGAACAAAGATGTTCTGGTTAGTGCCGTTGGGTCTGGTTTTCCAAATCTCCTCCATGAAGAACAAACTTCAACTGAGCCTAGGGCTTTGGGAATAAATGAACATGCTGCTCCCCGGTTACACAGGGTCAATGCATTCTTACAGTTGCCATCATTTCCCATCCAGTCTTTGTGGTCAACAGCAGAGTTTTATTCTGTAAGTATTCTTTCTCATACGTACATTTTCCAAAAGTATTAATGTACTGGAAAGAACAAATAAACGGGTTTCAGAGTCAACCAACACTTGCCTGCAGATTTCTTTAAAATCCAGAAGCTTCTCATTTCTCCATAATGCTCTTGATGTTTGGGTGTCTCTTGATGTTTAACGAGATTCTCAGGGTCAGCAGGTTAGGAATAAAATTTTAGCCTTGCTGGGACTCCCTTAGTGAACTGAACCATGGTTTCAGTTAAATGCTTCCATGATCTTAGGTTTGTTAGTGGCAGAACTTACTTAGGCCTATTCAGATGGACTATTCTGAAAAAAGAAAATGATCATTGGTCTTGGGTATGGTAAAGATTTAGCTCTTTGACCACTCACCACATCTATTATCTGTATAGTTATGGCCAAATGTAATATATCTCTATTCCTTGGTTGTTTAATACCCTATTGAAGATTTCATATTATATACACCTTAAACTCAGGTTTAATTGAGACAATATTAACTGTATGAACATTTTTACTCTTCCATTTGTGTCTTGTTTTTATATTTTTATTTTTAAGGCTGAAAATGATTGTTTTTTATTCAAGCCACTGAAACTGTAGCTTAAGCTATACATAATTTTAAAGTTGGAAATAAAAGATATAGTAATGACTTTTGTGACAAGCAACAGAAAACTCAAAAGTGGTTTATAATTACATATAAAATACAAATATGTGCCATAGATTCATATATACATAGTGTCAGGAGATGAGAGCCTGAAAAACTACCCTTGTAACTCTGTGGATCACAGTCTTGAAGACTGGACAGACCATGTGCTTTCTCCACCTTGATGTGGTAAGTCTTGATTCTTATCCAACAGCCTTTAATAGAGTCTGCAAATACAAGTCGGCAACCTGGTGCTTCTGGTTCTTTAAGTAAATGAGATGGATTCCAGGCTTACTGTATAGAAAGAACAGGCCCTTGCAGTCAGATTGGGTAAAGATGCAGATAGTGAGAGAACATGTTTTCCTACAAGTGGATTAGAAACCGTAAGCACTAGCCTTAAGAATTAATCAGCTGTGTGATATCAAAAGTATAACTATTAGCTCAATCATATAAAATCATAACATTTAAAATCTCAATATAATTAACAGTGTCATGGATACATTTGACTACATATCATATTTAAAACTAGTACTCCCATCTTCTAGGGTGATCACTGCTTTCCTGAACTCACAGAACTCTAGTAGCACACAAGTTTGTCTAGCTTTGTCTTAGATAGCTACATTTTAATACACAGCAGACACAAAACACCAGACAGCAATGTAAAGCTGTATGGGATGGAGAACAGCCAGGGCATGCTCAGAGATTTTAGGCAGAGCTTGTAAAGCCCTAAGACCACAAAGAATCATGATTGAACAGCATTCTAAAAATTCAGGAGACAAACGGGAATAAACCTAAAAGACATGAAATGCATTTTTGGGGAACATAGAACAGGAGATGCATGTGATACATGAACTTAAGCTATGTTCATTGCTGTATTAGGCATACTAAAGTATGCACAGCTTTTATACAGGATAGTCTTATTTCATGGCCTGGCTTATGCTGCTTGGTTATGAATGTGTCTGAGATCCCATGTAGACTCTGGGCTACACTTTGTTCTGTGGGACAGCAGAACACAAACTTAATGCTGTAAAAATTGCAATTTGATTCAGATAAAAAGCAATAGGAATTGTGGAGAGGAATATGCATTTAGGTTTATGTTTACCTGGGGAGTTTTCATGTGTACATAATCTGTTAACTTTGGGGAAGCTGCTACCAGAAATGTGGCATTGATTATATCACGAATGAATAATCGTTCTGAATGTAGGAGTATCCAAAGAAAACAGAAAGATTAGAAAGTCAAATAAGACAATGCATTTCTGTCCATGTAGAAAAGGTCTTTAAGGGTTCACTCACTTCTATACTCTTCTCTCAAGGTTTGACTCTGTGTTCTATCTCTGAACAGAAGCTGGGTGCTTGTCCACAATAGGCCCATCCACCAGTATCAACAGAGGCAGTAGGGATTTTAAAGGGATGCACAGTGATTTTGTAACTCTGTTGGTGTCCCTTCTTGGTGGTACCTAAGGTTGAATCTGAATGGGTTGTTCTCTCAAACTGGAAACACATTGAGGCTTTTGCAGCCCAGGAGGTGGTCTGCTGTTTCAGCCAGACACCCTTGTCCTCTTGTTCCTTGTAATGGAATGGACTCCATTTAATGTTGGGGTTGGTTCCTCTGAACTATATGCTTGTGTCATTTATGAGAAGTTGCTTTGCTTTCTCATTTGACCCTCAGTTTTCTTATTTAATAGTTAGTTGATGTTTAACTCCATGGGCTCTGTGAAAAGGATGCTTTTAGAGTGGGAAGTGGAAAAAGAGGAAGGGTGAATTTTAAAATTTTTATATTTATTTATTTATTTTTCTTTCTTTTTTTTCACCATAAAGGTATGGGCCTTTAATACCTTCTGTCATGAGTCTTATTATATTTTTTTGTGATACAGTATGACCTGTGTGGGACAGAATGTAGCCAGATAATACAATTACCTGGTTAGCATTAGGGAGGAAGACAAAGGTCTCTTACACCCAGTCACATCTGGGAAGAGCTTGGGAGCTGATCCACCACAGACATCATGGGTCCTCAAAGATGCACAGGGCATGTGTTGGTGGGTATGGCCACAGAACCCTATGACTATGAATGGCATGGATGAAGTTCACAATCAGAAATCTCAGTTAGTTTTCTTTGTAGACTGCAGATATCAGAATAGCAAGTCAAGATCTACTTTGCTTTTGACAGACTGCCTCATTTAACTAGATGATTAAAATATAGTGACATTCCATAAGTATTTGGAATGTTTGAATTAATACTTTTATTTTGTTTAATTAACTAAGAGCAAAAATTTTAGATAAGTCAGTAGGGAATATTTTCAATTAGTAAGCTTTAATTATCTTCAAATCAAAGCTGCTTACCTAGGTGATATTGAAGACTGTCTCCATAGAATGTTTTCCAAACAGGGCTACAAAGATATACAAGAGATTATTTGGAAGGCTTAATGGATTAAAATGGATTCTAGGAAGACAGTGTTCTTTGAGATCACCAGCAAATAGCAAAGACTAGCTTACATGCCCAGAGTTTACATTAGCAATAGAGGCCCAGAAATGTCTCTTACACAAATTCTATATAGTACTTAAAACCTAAATTATGGAATCTGCTTGTAATGTTATTGTTGTCTCACTAGTGAAGAGATATTAATAGGGTAGAAATGGGGGCTATGGAAGGAGTTGATTCCTTTTACTACCCACTTTGGTCTGAGACTATCAAAGGAAAATTATATATGGATGCATTGTAAAACTAATGGCTGTGTTTACACCACCAATCATGGGTCAGCTGAGTTGGAAAGATGGGGAGAAAATTTAGTTTAAATCCCAGAATAATGAAAAAATAAATTAGCTCAGGTGAGCAACATCAGGTAAGAAGGATGTAGGGCCTGGATCTCTGGGCAGAGTGGAGAAATATAGGGAAAAGGATTTGAAGAGTTTGCCATGCAATGAGATAGTTCCCACTATGCTTTGAGTCATGTCTATCCCACAGCAGGAGCGTAGCCTTCAGCTTCTGGCCTTATTGTGAAATTGAAGGGTTCCTTTGGCTATACTTGCTCCATGCATACTCTGTGCATTTACCATAAGTCATCATTCACCTAAGTACATGCTGCTTTTCATTGTTCAGCTCAATTACTTTGTTGTACAAACAGATCTGTCAACCCACAAAAGAGGAGACTCTGATGTTTGAATTTAGTTAATGTATTTATTGTTATATAATAAAAATCATCTGTTGCTATCAGCCCTCTTGTGTCAGGGGCTTTGGAGAGTGTGTGTGGCTGTGCCAGTGGGGTCACAGACTATATATTCTGATTCTGGAAGCTCACCTGCACAAAGGGTGCAAAAGCAGGGAAGATGGAGACATTTCACTAAGCAGGCCCTGACACAAGGTCTTGGAGATTGTTTCCATCTGATAACCCTCCTTATGTCCCCATACATTTCCCCAGGGGCTTGTTTACACTGCTTCCATCGTGTTGTCTCTTTAATAGAAACATTGCTTGTGAAAAGGTTATTGAGTCAGGGACAATGATTAGTACCCAAGTCCTTATCCATCCCAGGAGAAGTGTCTGTCATTTTGGCAGAAGACTTCCTGTCTTTGTGGAAGAAAATTGTTTTTGGCTTGTTACTCTTTAGGATTACAGCTTCCCATTGCCTCAAGACTTATCAGCTTTGCTTTATAGAGATAAACTCTCATATATAGTAATGTATAAGTTTGAAATCCAAGTCATAGTTGTAGTTGTGATAATGTGAGAGGGGAAGGCTAAAATCCCAGTTTTTTAAAAATACTGTTTGCAGAGGAGAAAAACAATCAGATGCTTTCAGAATCTGATGTTGGGGGAAGAGTCCTATTCCGAGAAGCAAATAATAAGAAAAAAAATAATTTCTTGTCCTCATAAAGTGAATTCCCCAGTCACAATACAATACCAGGGCACATGTACTCCTCCCAATGCTTCAGTGTGAATTGTCAAGTGTCTGTGGCCAGATAGAAAGGACAGGCTGGCCAGGATCTGGCTCCCTTATATGTACATGTTTAATGAACACTGATTAGATGAGCTTCATGCCACACAGCATTATGTCTATAATACAAGACATCTGTTGAATGTGTGCATGGACAAGGAAGCTGAAGGCTCATCGGGTTTTTGCTCATTGGCACCAAACATAGGACAAATCAAACAAATCTTCATCAGAGGTGCTTGTAGCTTGCACTCTACTTCTTGTGCCCTTTCTGGTTCCCAAATAAAGGCAGAATTCCATAATCGTGTGGCATAGCAGCCCACTGGCCATTTCTCTGGACCCTGGCCAAGTATCTCATGCACCAACAGCACTAGAATTTTTCATTCTCCTCTGGTGGCTTAGCAAGTGACAGGAAAAGCACCCAGATGTAAACAGCACACTGAGCCAGCAGGAAGACTGGAAGGGGGCCAGCCAGGCCCTCCCAGACAACACTGTGTGGTGTAAGGGACCTGGCACAATCCGGCCCCTTACCCTCCTGGCCAGCACAACTGATACTGTACATGCTAATTACGAGAGGCCTGTTAAAATGTGAGATTTCACTGTAGATTGGACTTGACACTTCAAACACCCTGACAAAGTTGTTTCCCTAGGGCACCAAGCAAGGGACTAAACTATTAATCAAAGGTAGGCCCAGCTGTCACACCTACTTTGCTTTGAAGTTCTCATGCATACGAAGAGACAAAGCTGAGGAAGGAAACCAGACTTTTTAAAAGAGTTGTTCCTCCTTGAACTGGGCTAAGTGGAGCATGGTGCCTTGGACATTCATTGGTGTCCCGTCAGCAAGCACATGCTGGCTTAGAAGAGGCTAAGACAATGGGAGGTCTGCAATGTGTGTGTGTGTGTGTATGTATATATGTATATACTTCATATACATATATCATAATATATCAAAAAGAAAAAATACATGAAACTTTAACACATACAAATATTAATGTATTATTAGTTATATGAATTTCTAAACAATGTAAATCAGAGAATTTTGAATTTTATATTCATAGACCTGTACTTTCATTGCTTTAAAACAATTAAACAATAGCTATTATTAAATTCAATATCTCTTATAATGTATTTTGACTACATTATTCCCTCCTACCTAAAATCTTCCCATACCTAACTCTACCTCCTTACACATCAAGCTTGGAGTTTTCTTTTCTCTGTCCCTAGTAAATACTCTTCTCATGTGTGGGGAATCTGTTTCTGTACGCTTTGCTGTATGTGTGTTCATGTGTGTGTTTCTCCTTTCCAAAAAAACTTTGCTGAGCACTAAACCTTGCTTTTCTTAGCTTTTTATTCTCTAAGTTGGTGGATAAAAGGAACCCATTTCTGAGGCCCCGATGACCTCACCATGATTTCATCTTGGGAGGGCTCTATCAGGATTTCAAGGACTCTCCTGATAGAAGGGGGACTGGATGAAGCCCCGAGAGTATGAACTTGTTTATGCTGTTTTGATTGTGGTCTGGAGATTTGAAGAACTACTTGGCATCTTCTCTTTCTTGGAGCTCTCACTTTTCAAACACAACAGATTTGGTAAAGTGCTGATAAGGTTAAATCTTGATTATCATCCAGCTTTATGCCATTTAAATCTATGCTTTTTAAACCCTGTCATGGATATTTTAAAAAGTTTGGCTTTTTTAGAAGAAGAAAAATGAAATTTCCAACCCCGGGATAATGTGAATATTAATTATTTTCCATAAACTTGAGGTGTCCTCTCCTTTCCCACGTGTAATCGCAGGAAATGAAGAAGTAGAAACAGAAATCCATTTTCCCAGTTCCTGGTTTCTTTGCTTTCTCTAGGTCTTTTTCCTAATTTGAGTGCATCATTCCAATTGCACAGCTATCTTTGAATGTCTCTAAGTTAGTGAAACAGAGTGTGCCTCCCTTGTCTCCAAGGCTTTTACAAAGCATGTTCCATCCTAGAGTTTATGTTTTGGCCACAGCCAAATTTAGCTCAATGTTTCCATGATCATGAATTCTATCATTAAATACTTGGACTCCTCATAGTGTTGGTACCTGGATGGATCCTTCTCAGAGGAGAGGTGTTGAGAAAGCTGTCATTTTTGGAAGGCCAAAGAGAGGTCAAGTCACAACAGAAAACTGAAATGGTGGCTTTGCTTTTGCCTCCTTCTTTTAAAACAGTTACATCGGAACCCTTACATGTTGCCCATAGAGTTATTGCCCAAACATGGGTTTGACAAATATACAAAGGAAGGGTATGGGAATATCAACAAACTCACATTCTTATGATGCAAATGTCAGTAGATTAAAACTTGTCTTGCAGTGGAGATATGGATTATTCTCCATTACCACCACCAAGTGTCTGATACAGCTGCTAAGCTCTGGGCCCCTGATTGATGGTGGTTCTGGCTCATGTATTCTTACATCTCCGGCACTTATCACAGGGTTGAAGGGTCCATTGTGTTGGGAAGTTTACCCTGAGGCTGTATGTGGAAGCTAACAAGCTTTGTGCCACACCTTGCTTAGCTTTTTCCTGGAAGCGTGACTTTGAGACAATGTACAGAAAAGCTGGGATCAGGTGGGATATCGTCTTAGTCAAGTGTTCTACTGCTGTAAAGAGGACTCCATTACCATCGTAACTCTTATAAAAAGAAAGCATTTAACTGGAGCTCACTTATATTTTCAGAGGTTTAGTCCATTGTTGTCATGATGGAGAGCATGGCAGCACTAGGACAGACATAGTGCTGGAGAAGTAGCTCAATGTTCTACATCCAGATCTGCAGGCAGCAGGAAAAGTGAGACACAGGGCCTGGCTTGGGATCTTGAAATCTCAAGGTGTATTGTCATTGAGATACTTCCCCCATTGAAGCCACATCCACTTGAAGAAGACCACACCTCCTAATCCATCTTAAGCAGTGCCACTCTGTGATGAGCAACCATTCAAATACATGAATCTATGGAGGTCATTCTTATTCAAACTACCACAATTTTGTTGGAGCACCAACAACTGTGCAATAACCTAAAACCTCAGCACTTTTATTATGTATAGCACAGCAGTGGGAGTAAATTTGTCTTGGAGAGAGTCTCAGGCTGTAAACAACCAGAAGGAAATGGAAGTTTTGTGTTTTCTGTACACTTTGACAACATTCAGACATAGACCAGAGGAAGTCTATGCCAATTCCTTACTCTTGACCTCAGGAAGGCTTAGTCCCATTGTTCTGAGATACTGAGGTCCTTGACAGGACTATGCTCATGTCACTAACATACATTTACTCAGGAATCCATTCATTTCTTACACATATATTCAGTGCTTCCTCTGTTGCTCATACCAAGGTAAAGCCATAGGCTCCATGTAACCTGAGAACCTGCAATCATAACTTTATACAGGAGTATTGGCTATAAATGCATACTTCTTGCAGAACATTTTCTTATGTTCGTATACATTATTTAAGCAAGATAAAAAAGTAATGTCTTATCCAAATAATACATTCAATACTTTTCATGCTTGAATAAAAAAAGAAATAAAAGGCAAGAAAAGGACATGACTGTTCTTAGGAATGGTGGAGGAGAAAGTTTATTAGATATATGTGGGAGAGCATAGCCAGAGGTAGAGACATCTGGGAGAATCCAAGATGGACATGACCAGACTGAGCTGGACTATATGGGGAGAGAGGGGAACGTACAAAGAAGCAGGTAACCAAACTATTTCGATTATATAAAGAAGGGCTTCTAGAGGGAGGGCAGCCCAGCTCCTGGGCTGGACAGGTTAGGGTAGAGGGTGGGGTGAGCCAGTCATTCCCTATAACAGGTAGGGACTGAAGGATGCTGGGAGAACCTGGAGGCCAGATCTACTTTGATATGTTAAATAGGCACCTCAACTGTGGGTTTGAAGCTTAACAACACTGATCTTCAGGAACTCTATTCTATATGTGGTATCTGACATTGCCTTGTGCTTGGGGGCAAGACTGGACTTGAGGATGGGCACAAGGGAGGTTAGTACAAGGCCATTGAGAGTCTCAGCTTTGTACCTATCAGCAGAGTAGCAAATCATTTGCTCTGTAGTTTTTTATTTTGGTTCATGTGAAGTGGAGGTAGGTCTAATCCTTCTGACTCAACAGAGCATCATAATCCTCACTTAGATCAAAACCTGTTATCAGGGAAACTGAAAATGTATTAAATACTTAAATTTTACTAATTTGAGAGATAAAAATGTACTGAACTTTCAGAACTTACCATTTGGGTCTCTGGATGCCTACTCACTTAGGCTTTATGGCCAGCTAGCTTGGAATTTATTTTTATTTTTATTTTTATTTTATAGCAATAGACACTTCAAAATAAACTCCTGTGCACTTTAATCAGTCCTTAATGCTGCATGAATAATATCTGGGGAAAATGTTTTTGGTTGAACATCTTGCTGACAATAGTAATGCTCAATTTTACTTACCAAACTGTCCTACTTTGTTTTACCTTCAGGATTAGATCTGACATGAACAAGCCTTATTGTTAGCCTAGTTCTGTTTCGAGAAACAGAACTTTAGAGAATGAAGGAATCTTTCAAGTCTTCAGTGATTCATTTTTGGAGTTCCTGTGGGGAAAGGACCAGGTGAGCATGGGCCTCTAGCCTCTGGATGCCACCATTATAGTAACATGGATGTGTGCCACCTCAGTAGCTCCAGAATTGGCAGTGTTATGTGAACTGCTTCTTCCCAGGACTATGGAGATATGTGTGGAAGAGTCCATAGATAGACTCTGTATTTTAAGAGGAAGTGGTGGAAGATCAGGGTGTTCAAGAAAAAGAATCAACATACTTTAGAGAAGCATGTTGTTTGAATGTTTGAATCACTTTTTAAGCTAAGCATTGGTTTTCTTAAATGTTTTTTTTTTTTTTTTTTTTTTTTTTTTTTGCGCTCTATAGGGGCTTTGCAACTTGGCACTTGTTACCTAATACAAACTTCTAAAATTAATATTAGTATAAACCAACTCCAAGTGTCTAAGAAGACTTTGAATCCCATTAGACCTTGCCTAAAGACTCCAGAGTTTACAGAAGCACCCAAGATCATCCCCTATAGAACCATTTTGGATGTTTGTGAACCCACAAAGATGAAGATGGAACCCAGTCTCTGGTTCACCTGGTATAGTTCTGAGATTTCAGTGGTGGCAATAATGATAAAGACTGAATAAAGACACAGCTCTTCATGAAAACAAGTTGGTAAGACCTTGCTGTTGTATCCTCAGCTAACATCCATTCTCTTTTCTTCCATCCAGATATATAAACAAACTTGGTTTGTAGATTCAGGATCTAGATGCCAGAAATCTTATTTTCTAGCCTCTCTGGCATGCCTTCTGCTGAACCTGAAACTCTTTCTAAAGTCAAGGCCAATAAAAATATTACGTAACTTGAAAGAAGAGTGATGCCTTTTTCATGTCTACCTGGTGTTGCTTTTAAAGGTGAGGCTCAGGAACTCACACAGTGCTGGTAATTTATGAGCTCTTGTGACTCATGAGCAAACCATATCTGTTTGCTTTTATTTAATTTTGCAAGTTTTATATAGAGTTCCTGTAAATAAAACATTGTGCTTTGAGAATGTAAGGGCATGAAACAAATGCAGCTTAGCCCAGTGCAGTGCCAAATACTCTAGATTTCAGAGATTCTTCTTAGGAACCTTGAGTTTTACATTGGAAAAAAATTGTTGGGCTCAAAGAACATTACTAAAATGCACATTTCCTTTTTTTTTAAAAAAACCTTATACTGAAAATTGCTTTTGTGCAGCTCTTTTTCTGTGCCTTAGTCACAAAGGATTCAGTAATTCTGTCCAGTCCTGATAGCACATGGCCACAACTGAGAGCCTGTGAGCCCTTCTGCCCAGTCCTGGCAGAACTCTGTCAATTAACACAAATGCATGGGACAAAAAAGAACTTGTTTTTTTTTAATCAGTGAAACATATTGATAACATGTACTTATGAGATAACATACAAAGTTGTTGTATTTGGATATCTGTAGTTTAATAATCAACACTTTTGTAAATGGTTCTCATTCTTTTCCTGGGATATTTCTGTCTCTGCTAAGAGCAACCAGAAGAAATCTATAAATACACACCTATTCCTATGTATTTTTACTTTAGTATCATTAAGTTTTACAGTAATATTGTAGACCCTATTCCTGTATTTATTGAGGATGTAATCTTGGTTGTTTTGCAAAGGGATATCAGAGTATTGGTACACTTTCTGTATTTTAAATAAGGGAAATAGTCAAGAACAGATAGTAGAGGGTAGGGCAGAAGAGGCATGAATATATGTATATGTGAATAATTTAATTATACTTATTCTACACAGGGAATGATGTTCCTCTTAGAACCCAAAGGTTGCCAAGTAAAATACCAGCGTCAGATGTGGTTGGTTTTCTTCCTGTGCAGTAGTCATCAGAGGTATCTCAGAAACCCTCAAAAAAAAATACAGGACAATACTACTGCTCTTGAATGTTCACCAGAACTTGGTAAGACACTAGTGCTGAAAACATCACATATTTCCATCACAGGACGTGGAAACATCAAGTTAATTCTGACCAGGAAGCTCTTTCCCTGATGGTACTTTGTAAGCTGTCTGAGGGAGCTCTTTTTAGCTGCGAACTATGTGAGTTAAGGACAGGTCTTTTGCTGATAGTTTCTTCTTTTGTGTGTGTGTGTGTGTTTTAATGTGGGATTTGTGTATATGTGAATGTGTGTATTTCTGCCTCTATGTGTGTTTCTTGTGGGTTTTTTGACTCTCTGTTTCTGTTTGTTTTCTTCTATCCTGATTTGTTAGTTTTTATTTTACCTTATTGTTTATTACTTTTAGATGCCTGCTTGTTTTATAATGAAAATGAGAAAGAAAAGGTGTGGATTTTTGTGGGTGGGAAGGTGGGGAGGATCTGAGAGGAGTTGAGCGAATGGAAACCATAATCAGAATGTATTGTATGAAGCAAAAAAACTACTTTCAATAAAAAAAAAAAACAAGAATGAAAAGACCCCCTCCCTCTAAGATTTGCTCATGGCAGCAATAGTGGAATAAACGTTAAGGTGACTGTTTTTTTTTTTTTTTTTTTTTTTTTGATAGGATTTAAGGACTAATCCATAGGAAAAATAACACCAAGAATTTATGGTTGAGGAACCGGTAGGACTTGGGATAAACCTACTACTACTATTTTACTAAATATCTCCATATCTTTAGATTAGTACATCTCTAAGATCTCATTAGGGAAATTTCTTTGTACAGTGGATAGCAGTTAACTTAAATTCACAATTTGTTTAAGTGCAGAGACTAAGTGGCCATCGAGTCCTAATCCACAAAGGGGACATCTATATTGAAGACCCCTAGAAGGCTTAGGTACCATTGCAGAGGAGGAGGTAGAAAGATCATAGTGTTTAAAGTTAAGGAGTACCAGAGAAAAAGTACCTTTTGGACATGAGCACTGAACTCATAGTAGTTGTGATTGCCTTCACAAGATCAAGCCAATCAACTTTCTAGCATGGAAAAGGTGTGGCTCTTATGTTCCCACCCATAACTGAGGAGCTACCATTGATAGTTTTTTTGGGGGAAATTAAGAGTAAATTTTCTTTAAGGGTTTAGTCCCTGGAAGGTGGGCTACAATGCTCTAGTGGATGTCCCCACACCCATAAGTATATGGGCATCACAAAGTGGACTTGTTGGTTTGTTAAAAAAAAAAAAAAAAAAAAAAAAAGAGGATACAAAATTGGGAATGTTGAGGAGACAGAAAGTAGATTTGGAAGAAATTAGGGAAAGGAGTGAATATGATCAAAATAAATATATACATTTATTTGAAATTATCAAATAGTAAAATAGTGTTGTAAAAAGAATACATAGATATAATTAAAGAAAAACATCTCTCAAGAGGCAATTAGTGATGATCTGAGAAGGTATATCATCTTTTGAAGACTGGTAGATACCTGAGAAGTCAACAATCTCAAAGCATCTTCTAAATCATATTTAACACTTAAATTTAGTGAGAGGCTTGCTTAACAGATTATCAGTAAATACATAATGTGGGGAAAGTTTCAGTCAAATAAACATTTGAACTAAATTAGGAGTCAGACAATTGGAGGAAGGAACATTGGTATAATCAATTAATTTAGCAGCAGCCAGTGACATGGCAAATCATTTAGTTTCAGATATGAAAGCGCATTAGTTACTTTTCTTTGCTTCCCCGTGTCAGAATGACTTATAAAGGAAACTTAAGGGAGGAAAGGTTTACTTTTATCTCATGGTTTAAATAAATATCATAGCAGAGAAAGTATGGCAGTGTAAGCTTGTGGCAAGATATGCTCACTGCCAGAATACAGACAGCCAGAAGGGGAAAAGGCCAGCCTGTGATTCTCAAATCTCACCCCTATGTCCTTCAGACTGGCCTCAAGTATGTGGGGTTCTACAGTCTCCAAGGGCAGAACTACCAGTTGCAGTCTAAGTGTTCAGGCTCATCAGCCTTGGGGACATTATACATTCAAACCATAACATTGTACTTAACACATAAATTTGTAGTTCAGGTAGGGGAACATCTTGCCTGGGCCAGGTTACCTGGTCTCTTGTTTATTCATAAACCAATGCAGGTGGAGTTTTCCCATCCAGGGAGCTGTTTCCAAATCACTAGCTCCTACATTTTAAGTTAACCAATATTCCTTACTTACACTCTGCCATGTACCATCTTCTCTGACTCCACCCTTTCTTATCCAATCATTCTTAGTTTGGCTTTCCCTGTTCAGAACTTTATCCTGGCTATTGGCCAGTCAGCTTATTTATTAAACAATCACAAAGACATGTATTCACACAGTGTAAGGTAATATTCCATAGCAACAGCTAGTTAGGGGTGATCAATGGTAGCTTTATGAGTCAAGTGATAGCCAAGAACCAACAAGGTCCAATGGCGCTTCACTGGTTCCACTGATCAGAAAAGCTGAACAAGCAAGGCTCTGGTTTTCTAGCACAACTATAGCAATGATGCTTAAATGTAAATATGCCAAGATGGGCCAGTTACTTTACTTCAAAGCAGAGACAATCAGAGCTAGTAAAACCGTGAGATTTAGCTAGATGCTCCTTAAGAGACTTGACTTAAAAAAAGAAACACAAGTTAATTGAAAGTAAAAGAACAAGAAACAATATACCAAGAAATAAGTGACACATCCCAGTTGATCCAGACATGGTAGATTCAGGGGCAGAGCCCCTTATGGAAGATTAAAGAAGGGGATCTTAAAATAGCAAAATAGTCAGATCTTTGGGAAGATGCTGTAATCACCAATAATAAAGCATCTATATGCAGAGATTCAAAAACAAAGAAAGGAAAAACAAGGGAAAATCAGACAAATCCCATATTACGGTGGAGATGTTTTTAGCATTCTGTTCTCAATAAGTAATAAAAGAAAAAAATCTATAAAAATTGTACATATTGAACTTGAGCAGGATGTTTATAAATAACTCAAGAGGTAAATGACAAAAGCTAGGAATTAGAAAATATTTTAACTGTATCCAAAAAAATTGTCAATTCCAATGTTTAGGCAGAAGCACACTACTTTTTAGATTGATAGTAGGAAAGGAATGTGAAGTTAAAATTGTTCTATATTTCCATCTAACAATATGGAAAAAAAGATATTAACTAAACCCAACTTAATAACATATAGGGAATAATAAAAAACTAAGTAAGAGAATGACAAACATAAAAGTTAACCAAAAAGGCCATTCTTTGGAAAAGAATAAAATTTATAAATTCTTAACAAGAACTAAGAAATGTATCCTCGCTTAGTGAAGTGTGTGTGTGTGTGTGTGTGTGTGTGTGTCTGTGTGTGTGTGTGTGTGTTGGGGGTGTGCATTTCCAGGAGAGAGTAACTGAGGGAAGAATACCCTCCCTGAATGTGTGTGGCACTATGCTATAGTCTGATTCCTGTTTATTATGCATTGATAAACTTCATACATTGAGTTTCCCTTTCCACATGCTCACCACAAATGCACAATCTTGCCCTCCTACACATCCTCCTTTCTACACAACTTCTTCAGCCACACACTTCAGGCACTCTGATGTTCAGCTTCACCTCATTTCTAAAGTAGTGGATCCACTTGACTATGAGCAGAATCAAAGCCAAGGTTTGTAAGCCAAAGTAAATAATTTCTCTTTTAAGATGATTTTGTTCGGTATTTTTTTCATAGCAATGGGAAAGCTACCATATCAAGTAGGCAATAAAGATTTTGAACTTTTGTGCTAGAAGTAATTTAGGCTTATCAAAACACCTTGCTGCAAAGATACTTCAAGATACAATAGCATAACTGTAAGAACAGAAGTTTACATAAGTTCTTCCTGAATATTCAGAACAAAAATACTTTCTAATATGTTATGTGTCCACACAGTTCTAGCAGCAGATCATAGCAAAACAATTCCCTCCAAAAAAATGTAGGACAGAATTGCTTATTAGCAGCCTCAAAAGTTAAATAGACTAAATGAAAGAAAGTGAACATTATCAAGTATGAAAGGTCCCAAGAACGCAAGATTGTCCAAAATACAGAAAACCACCACTGTGATCAGCATGTTAGTGGACTGAAAAAACAAAAGTTACACGGACATTTTAATGCAGTTTATAAACTTTCAGCAAGTTCAAGGAAAGAATACCAGACCACTGCCTAGTGAGAAACCTCCACCTTCCTTCAAAGTGAGCTAATGAGCTTTTCATCTGGAACCAGGATCAGGACAATGTGCTCTTTGTGTCTTCAGGGCATTGTGCTAGGTCTTCTGGTCAGTGTAATAAAACTTGATATAATAAATACACATAGATTGGAAAGGAAGAAACTAGTGCCTTTGTTTTCATTTTATAATTGTTCATACAGAAAAAGCTAAGGAATTTATAACCTAAACACACACACACACACACACACACACAAATGAATGTAGCAAGGTGTTGTGTTTGTTTTTACTCTTTTGGCTTTTTGGTGAGCCCATTACCCAGCTCCCAAATAAATCACACAGAGAGTCTTATTATTACTTATGAATACCTGGCCTTAGTGTGGCTTGTTGCTAGCCAGTTTTTCTTAAATTAACCCATCTAGCTTTTCCCTCTGGACTTTTATCTTTATTACTTCTAAATATCTTATTTTCCTTCTTACTCCATTACTGACTGTGTGCCTGGTACCTGACATTCTACTCTCTTTGTTTTCTTCCTCCCTGTTTTTTCTTCTATTTAGTCTCTCTGCCTACCAGCCCCACCTACCCTTGATCCTGCCTCACTATTGGTCATCAGCTCTTTATTAGACCATCAGGTGTTTTAGACAGGCAAAGACTCACAGTTTCACAGAGTTAAACAAATGCAGCATAAACAAAAGTCATACACCTTAAAATAATATTCTACCACAACAAGCAAGTGAAAAGTGAAATAAACTTTATTATAATGTGATCAAAAATTAATATACAAAATTTGTCCATATATGTAAGTAAAAGCAAAGAAGTATTAACTCATGTGTCACTTCACAGTTCAAATTATTAAGAATTAAAATTATCAAGTATCCAAAGTATCCAAAAGTTGGTGTTTTAGCATCAAAACAAACCCAACCCAAATCTCAATGAGCTTCTTCTGAAAAATGAAATTGTTTTTAAAAGTTAGTTATAAAACTTAGGTGGAAATATGAAGGACTCAGAATAACTTAAATATTTTAATAAAGCCAGAGACAATCCTTCCAAATTTGATGACTTACTCCAAGGTTGGAGTAGCAGAGACATGTATACCTAGCACATACAATTATATTGTTGCCTCAGAAAGGACACTCACTCATTTGTGTCAACTTGAATTATGATAAAAAATTCTAAGGAAACTACATGGAAAGAGGAATATATTTTTAGTTGATGCTAGGTTATCAAAATAAATTTAGAAAAACTCAACCTTTACCTCTACATCTCCCTGCACATGTGAACAAATTCATCTTCTTATGCAAACCCCTCACAATAATGTAGAAGAAAACCCTGGAGCATATTCTGGCCACATTTGAGAAGCCAGGTGTTGATCTTGTAAAGAACAGATTAGAAAATTAAATCACATTACATTATTTGTAAAATATGAAGGCTGGTCAGAGACTGACAGAAAGCATTCATGATGCTTTTATCACACAAAGGGTTTGTATACAAATTACATAAAGAACTCACTCATTGAGTAGCTTATACAAATGTCCCCTGAATGAATACTGCATGTTCCATAAAGATGTGGAAGAGTGCTTAGAAACAATTTGATTTCAGGATGGTGTAACTTAAATTCACAGAATGGTAGCATTTGTTGAAATAAAAAAAAACACTAAATGTTGAGGTGGTTGTAGAAGCCTTGAACTCTCACACATTATAGGACAGGTGTAATGACTTTAGAAACTGTTTGACAGTTTATAGCAAGGTAAAATTACACCCGCTATATGATTATGATGCTTCACTGATATTTACTCAAGAGGTATAAACACATCTGTCTACTAAAAGACTTAAAAACATTTTTTAGTAACTTCAAGCTCTAGATTGAGATAGATACCCATTGGCAGGGTGCTTATGGTGCGACAGTATGACTTCTGGCATGCATGTAGCATGCATGAGAAACATGTTGATGAAGGAATGCAAGCATGAAAGATCACATGCTGCCTCTACTCCCTCGGTGAAGCTGAAGAACTGGCCACCTGTGTTAAGGGAAAGGAGAGTGGTGGATGTGCCTGAATACAGGATAATAAGTGCTCTGGATATAAATGGAGGCACTCTAACTGCTGCGGTCACAAGATCCATGGGAATTCCCAGGCTTTGACTCTAGAGTTGTGAACTTTTCATGGGAAAGACTCTACACTGCGATTCAGTTGGGATGCAGCAGTTCATCGGCCATGCCAGATGATCTGGGTGAGCTCCAAGTCTACATACAAGTGTTAAGATGAGAGGAGGAATGAGCAGAGAAGAGGAAATGCCAAAACTGTAATGCAGGGAAGAAAGGCTGTAGTTACCCAGGGAGCCTAGAACAATCAGGACAGTGGTTATGAAACTGGGCGAGAAAGTAATACCATCAGGGGGTTCTAGAGAGAGCAAGGCCTTGCCTTATGGCATTACCTGTGTGTCCACTGTGGACATCAAGATGCTGTAACTGTAAGGTAACAGTGCTGTTCAAGCCATGGACTCTGAAGTAATTTGTTACAGCTGCTTCAGGAAATGAGTAAAACTGGCATGATGTGTTCATGACTATCTTTACCAAATATCAGAACATGTCTTCAAGGTCGGTGCACTTAAGTGCATGAAAATTTCACCTTAATTTAAGAAAAATTTCAAAAACAACAACATAAAATAAGTAAAAACATCTATTCCTTAATTAGATACAAAAATGGATTTCCCCTACTCCATTCACAAAGCAAAGTTCAAAGAATTTGAGGAGATTTAAACATAATATTTCTGATTTGGTTGATATTTGCTAAGTAAAAGAATTCCTCCACTGACCCCATCAAATATGAATTTCTAAACCATTGCAGTAAGGAAAGGCAAGCTGTATAATGTTGGCTTTCATTGTCCATGTCACACACTGCTACAGAATCCCCGTGCCTTTGCATTCGTGGGTTGAGTTCCACATTGTTTATAAGTTTTCTAGTTCTCCTTCCACCATATATGCAGGTCCCAGTAACTTTGTTCTGACTGCCTCTAAAGTGACTGCAGGAAGACATGGCCTGGGGCTTCAGAAGAGCATTTCCCTACAGAGGGAAGACTACTTAATACAAAAATTAAAGGAGGCTGCAGTTTGGTATTAGGGAAAATTACATAGGAAGGAGAAACAGTCAGGCACAAATGTGTGAAGAATCTGATAAAAGATGCCTCATGGCTTTGCTGTCTCATGCTATCAGTATGAATCTCCTCAGAGAACTCTCCTGAATGTTGTAGGGAAGGGAAGGTGAAATGGGAACTAAGAATATATTTCTGAAAGCTTGCATATCTTCATACTGATGTCACCCCTAGGGTGAGATCAAAGTGTGGCAAGGAAACAGAAAACAATGTTAAGTCATAGCCAGGAGGCAGATGGCTTTAGGGGAGCATGGGGGATGATCCAAGCCTGGACAGATATCTATCCATGACATTCTCCAAGGACCAGCCTATTTGCTCCTGTGGTCCCTCCTGACTCAAGCAAGCCCTTCCCTATCTCAAATGTGAACCTCCCCTAACTCAATATGCTCCTCAGTTCACCAACACCAGAATAACACATCCAGACTGGTGTGTTTTTCATATGATATAGGTATACTCCTCTCTTGACTCAGATGTGCTCAACTGACCAAGGTATGATTATCTTCCAACTCAAGTGTGTCCCTGTTCTGATTCAGACATGCTCTTCCTTCTGAGTTAGGATGCTGTTTTTCTTACTCAGGTAATCTCTCCCATGGCTCTTGTGAGGTCTCCTCTCCTTGTTTACTTTAATATGGTGATCCATTGTTTTATTATTCAGAGTTTGCAATTCACATCTTGGTCTACATTAGTAAAGATTTAATACTGTTTCTGAACATTGAAAACCAAAATGACTGTAAAAGGTTAAAAATAACTTTGTACATATTTTAAAATGTAGTTGCTTGGGATACACAATCTGTGTACCTCATCTGGCTCAGATGAGTGCCAGAACTTTGCACTCCAGGCCAGCAGGCCTCCATTTGTGCTCACTCAGAAGAAAGGGCACACATGTGCATTGCCGGTCTTGCCAGAAGGATCATGATGTAGTGTGTGATGGCTTCTGCATTGGCACACACTTAAAGGATACATTCTGTAGGAAGTTCCACCTGGACATGATTTCAAATTTTCTAATTCACGTATTGAACTTTAATCTAAAATTAGACAATTTCTTGTTGTATTTTGTCTGATGCAATCTGAGCATTTAAATCTCCCACTGGCAGTATGTAAGACAGGTGTATACCTGGTCTCTAGTGGTAGCCAGATCTTTCCCGTTTGAGTTGGTTCAAGTTCTTAGTTAAATTTACCAGTTTTTAATTGTTATATGATGTTATAAATATAATTATTTCATTTTTTTTTACAGATTATTTGTGGCAGAGGTATGAGAACATATTTTTTGCCTAATTTATTATTTCTAGTAGTTGTTTATATGTGTTTGTTCTACAGAATTTTCTGTGTAAAGAATTATATGATCTGCAAATAGAAATTTCTTTATCTCTTCATATCCAATTTAGATATTGGTGCCTCTTGTGTTGGTTTCTTGCCTAATTGCTCTTGCTAGGATGTCCAGCTCAGTGTTAAAAACAAAATAAAAGTGTAATTGACTTTTAATATATTATAAAATCTCCCTTACACTCCTAGTTTGTTTAGTGTCTTTGTCATGAATGGATTTTGGATGCTGTCAAATGCTATTTATGCATCTATTGAGATGATCTCTTATGGGTTGTGTTTCACTGTGTTGTGTATAATAGTAACTGGTTTTCTTATTTGGAATTACAATAATATTATTGGGACAACTCATCTTCTGCTGTGTCTAATTATTTATGGTGTATAACCCTCTTAATGTGCTGTTTGGTTCCATGTGCTGAAAGGAAATGTTAATTTTTAACTGTGGGGTGGTTGTTATGCTTCTGAGAGTGAATTTCCTTTGGTGAGGGGTTGGGCTTAGGCTCAAAGCCAGAGTGACTTGGACAGCTATCAACTGCATGTTTGCTAGTTGAGCATTTCACAGGAGTGGAAATTAGTCATATCAAGAAAAACATGCATTAGCAAATACATTTCTACTCATGAGAGGTTTCAGTTCCATACAGATTTCTTACCATGACCCCAACTAACAATCTGAGCAAAGTGGAAAGGCTACCTTAAATGCCCTTCCCTGATAATGAGATTGATGAGTAACTTATCTACCATCATAGAACCCTCATCTAGTAGCTGATGGAAACAGTAGCAGACACCCACTGCTAAACACTGAGATGAACTGGAATCCAGATGCAGAGAGGGAGGAGTGATAAGAAAATGGGGACAAGACCAGGCTACAGAAACCCACAGAGACAGCTGACCTGAACAAGGGGGAGCTAATGGACCCCTAGATTGATAGCTGGGAATCCAGCATTGGACTGACTCAGACCCCCTGAACATGGGTCTCAGAAGGTCTGGGTAGTCTATGGGACCTCTGACAGTGGAACCAAATGTATCCCTGGTGCACGAAAGGACTTTGGGAGCACAATCCCCATGGAGGGTTACTCCCTTAACCTAGTTCCTACTCTAAATGACTTGACAGATTTTGTTGATCCCTCCTGGAAGGTTTCACCCTCCCTATGGAGTCTGGGGAGGGGTGGGGGGGATGGGATGTGAAGGTGTTTAGGGTGGGGGGGGGTCATGGGAGGAAGGGAGGGACTGCCTGTCCATTGAAATAAAACCTTCTCTAACAAAGTTGGAGAGCAGGTCTATGTTGTAAGCATATGTATTTAGAAACTAATTTTATAGCATGACCATTTAATAAATAATAAGCAGAATCTATACAAGGACCTGTGACCCCCCCCCCCAGCCATGAGCTTTTGACATGAAGCTCCCTAATGGGGAAACAGGCTTGCCAAATCCAGTCAGAAAGTGATTAGTTACTCAATAACAGTTTTATCAATATTATAATCAGCAGATAGGTCTTGCCTGGAAGGTTGGTATTACAACATTCAGGGTCTAGGAATAGGAAAGACCAGTGATGCCTTTTCTTCCTCAGTAGACTACAGAGTGTCTTTGAGCACTGTAAAACCTAGCCAGGAGAGAAGAAAGTTACTGTTTTATTTGAGATTGATTTTTCTGTGTCCTGCAGGCAGAGTGTATGGTTCAACAATAGGGTCTTATCATGTAGTTACAGTGGGTAACTGTACTGCCTGGTATTATGTGTCAACTTGACACAAACTAGAGTCATTAGAGGAAGGTGCCTTATTTTTTTTTTCTGTTGGGTTGTGAGAGACTATTCCACATTGCTTTATACAACCCCTGCTTTGGGTTAGTCCTCTCTTTACCCCTAATTTCCCCCATACTCTCATACTCCTCCTTTCTTAAGCCTTTTCCCCAAGTCTATTTTGCCATTTTTAAATTTTTTAAATTTCATTTTACATTCCCACCACAGTTCTCTCTCCAACCCCTCCTCCCACATCCCTTCACCTCCTCCCATACCCCTTCTCCTTCCCCCACCTCACCTAATCTCCTCCCCAGCCCACACCCAGTCCACTCCTACTCATGGGTAAGGGCTCCCATGTGGAGTCAACATAGTCTGGCACAATAGGTCAGAGCAGGGCCAGGCCCTTCTCCCATGCATTAATATTGAACACGGCATTCCACCATAGGGAATGGGCTCCAACAAGCTAGCTCATGTACTAGGTTTGTATTGTGGTCCTACTACCAGGAGCACCTCAGGTATTCCAAGCTTTACAACTATCTTCTACATATGGAGGGCCTAATTTGGTTCCATGGAGTTGTAGCTCCAGAGGTCATGAGTTTCCAGAGCTTGGTTCAGCTGTCTCTGTAGATTTTTCATCATGATCTTGACCTCCCTTGCTCATATATTCCCTCCTCCCTCTCTTTGACAGGATTCCCAGAGCTTGGCCTGGTTCTTGATTGTGGATCTCTGTGTCTGGTTACATCAATTGCTTCACCAATTATTTTATTTATTTATTTATTTGTCTATGCCTGGATGGATTTGTTTGCTAGCTTTCTTTTTCTTCATTTATTTATTTATTTTATATAACCAAGTCCATTTAAATGAAAACAAACATTTATAGACAATATTTGGGAATTTGGGCGTTGTTCTTTCCTTGTATCCTAGTTCCTCTGGTGGTGTGAATTATAGCTGGTGATCCTTTGATCTAGGTCTAAAATCCATATATGAGTGAGTACATACAGTGTTCTTCTTTTTGTGACTGGGTTACCTCATTCAGGATGGTTTCTTCAAGTGCCATCCACTTGTCAGTGAATTTCAAGATACCATTATTTTTTTCTGCAGAGCAGTATTCCATTGTGTAGATGTGCCACATCTTCATTAACCATTCTTCAATTGAGGGGCATCTAGGTTGCTTCCAGGTTCTTGCTATTACAAATAGTGCTGCTATGAACATAGTTGAACAGATGTCTTTGTTGCATGGATGTGGATCCTTTGGGTATATGCCTAAGAGGGGGATTGCCGGGTCCTGTGGTAACCTAATTCCCATTTTCCTGAGGAACCGCCATACTGATCTCCAAAATTGCTGTAGGAGTTTGCACTCCCACCAGCAGTGGAGGAGTGTTCCCCTTTCTCCACATCCTCTCCAACATGAGTCATCATTGGTGTTTCTAATTTTAGCCATTCTGGCAGGAGTAAGATGGTATCTCAAAGTTGTTTTCATTTACATTTTCCTGATGGCTAAGGATGTGGAGCATTTTCTTAAGTGTCTTTCAGCCTTTTTGATTTCCTCTATTGAGAATTCTTTCTTCAGTTCTGTACTCCATTTTTTAATAGGGTTATTTGGTGTTTTGGTTACTAGTTTCTTGAGTTCTTTGTATATTTTGGAGATCAGCCCATTGTCGGATATAGGATTGGTGAAAATCTTTTCCCAGTCTATGGGCTGCCGTTTGATCTTGTCAACTGTGTCCTTTGCCTTACAGAAGCTTCTAAGTTTGAAGAGGTCCCATTTATTAATTGTTACTCTCAGTGTCTGTGCCCCTGGAGTTATGTTCAGGAAGCGGTCTCCTATGCCAATTTGTTCAAGGATACCTCCTACTTTCTCTTCTAAGAGGTTCAATGTGACTGGATTGATGTTGAGGTCTTTGATTCATTTGGACTTGAGTTTTGTGCATGGTGACAGACATGGGTCTATCTTCAGTCTTCTACACATCCTCATCCAATTATGCCAGCACCATTTGTTGAAGATGCTGTCTTCGCCCCATTGTATAATTTTAGCTGTTTTGTCGAAAATCAGGTGTTCATAGGTGTGTGAGTTAATATCAGGATTTTCAATTCAATTCCATTGGTCTACCTGTCTATTTTTGGGCCAATACCTGGCTGTTTTCAGAACTATAGTTCTGTAGTAGAGCTTAGACTCAGGAATGGTGATGCCTCCTGAAGTTCTTTTATTGTATAGGGTTGCTTTGGCTATCCTGTGTCTTTTGTTTTTCCATATAAAGTTGATTATTATCCTTTCAAGGTCAGTCAAGAATTGCAGCATTTTTTGGGGATTGCATTGAATCTGTAGATAAGATTGCTTTTGGCAAAATTGCCATTTTTACTATGTTTATCCTACCTATCCAAGAGCATGGGAGATCTTTCCATTTTCTGGTATCTTCTTTAATTTCTTTCTTTAGAGCCACAAAGTTCTTATTATATAGGTCTTTTACTTGTTTGGTAAGCGTTACCCCAAGATACTGTATGTTGCTTGTGGCTATTGTAAAGGGCGATGTTTCTCTGATTTCTTTCTCTGTCTCTTTGTCTTCTGAAAAAAGTATGGCTACTGATTTTTTTTGAGTTTATCTTGTATCCTACTAATTTGCTGAAGGTGTTTATCAGCTGTAGGAGTTCCCTGGTAGAGTTTATTGGGTCACTTATATAAACTATCATATCATCTGCAAATAGAGACAGTTTGACTTCTTCCTTTCCAATTTGGATCCCCTTGACCTCCTCTTGTTGTCTTATAGCTTTAGCTAGAACTTCTAGTATGATATTGAAGAGATATGGAGAGAGAGGGCAGCCTTGTCTTGTTCCTGATTTTAGAGGAATTGGCTTAAGTTTCTCTCCATTCAGTTTGATATTGGCAGTTGGTTTGCTGTATATTGCTCTCATTATGTTTAGATATGTTCCTGTTATCCCTGATCTCTCCAAGACCTTTATCATGAAAGGGTGTTGAATTTTGTCAAAGGCTTTTTCAGCATGTAGGGAGATAATCATATGGTTTTTCTTTTTCAATTTGTTTATATGGTGGATCACATTGATAGATTTTTTTTGTATGTTAAACCTTCCCTGCAATCCAGGGATGAAGCCTACTTGGTCATGGTGGATGATTTTTCTGATGTATTCTTGAATGCGGCTTGCCAGGATTATATTGAGTATTTTTGCATTGATGTTCATCAGGGATATTAATCTGTAGTTTCCTTTCTTAGTTGTTTCTTTGTGAGGCTTGGGTACCAAGGTTATTGTGGCCCCATAAAGAGTTTGGCAATGAACCTTCTGTTTCTATTGTGGAACAGTTTGAGGTGTATTGGTATTAGTTCTTCCTTGAATGTCTATTATAATTCTGCACTGAATCCATCTGGCCCTGAACTTTTTTTGGTTGGAAGGCTTTCGGTGACTGCTTCTATATCTTGCAGGTTATAGGTCTATTTAAGTTGTTTGTCTGTTCTTGATTTAATTTTGGTAAGTGATAGTTATCCAGAAACTTGTCCATTTCCTTTGAATTTTCAATTTTTGTGGAATACAGATTTTCAAAATATGACCTGAAAATTGTCTGGATTTCCTCTGTGTCCATTGTTATGTTCCCCCTTTTGTTTCTGATTTTGTTAATTTGCATGTTCTCTCTCTGCTTTTTCGTTAATTTGGATAAAGGTTTGTCTATCTTGTTGATTTTTCAAAATACCAACTCTTCGTTGCATTGATTTTTTTGCATTGTTTTCCTGGTATCTATTATGTTGATTTCAGCCCTCAAATTGATTATTTCCTATGGGGAAATTATTCACCTACGGGGTGAGTTCGCTTCTCTCTGTTCTAAGGTTTTCAGTTGTGCGGTTAATTCTCTAATGTGACTATCCTCTGTTTTCTTCATATGGGCACTTAGTGCAATGAACTTCCCTCGTAGCACTGCTTTCAAAGTGTCCCATAATTTCGGGTATGTTGTGTCCTCATTCTTGTTGAATATTAGAATGTCCTTAATTTCTTTCTTTATTTCTTCTTTGACCCAGGTGTGGTGCAATTGCACATTGTTCAGCTTCCATGAGTTTGCAGGTTTTCTGCTATTTGTGTTGTTGTTGAATTCCAATTTAAAATCATGGTTGTCTGATAAGGTACAGGGGACTATTTCTATTCTCTTGTATCTGTTGTGGTTTGTTATATCACCTAGTATGTAGTCGATTTTAGAGAAGGTTCCATGTGAAGCAGAGAAGAAGGTATATTCTTTTGTGTTTGGATGGAATGTTCTATAGATGTCTGTTAACCCCAGCTAAGATATAACTTCTGTTAGTTCTTTTGTTTCTTTGTTGAGTTTCTGATTTGTAGTCCTGTCTAGTGTTGAGAGTGGTGTATTGAAGTCTCCCACTGTAAGTGTGTGAGGTTTTATATGAGCTTTGAGTTTTAGTAGCGTTTCTTTTATGAATGTGGGTGCCTTTGTATTAGGGGCATAGATGTTCAGAACTGAGACTTTGTGTTGATGGATTTCTCCTGTGATGAATACGAAATGACCATCTTCATCTCTTTTGACAAATACTGGTTTGAAGTCTAACTTGCTAGATATTAGGATAGCCATGCCTGCTTGCTTCTTGGTTCCATTTGATTGGAAAAACATTTCCCAACCCTTTACCCTGAGGCAATGTCTATCTTTGAAGCTTAGATGCGTTTCTTGTATGCAGCAGAAGGATGGATTCTGTCTTTGTATCCATTCTGTTAGCCTGTGTCTTTTTATAGGTGAGTTAAGACCATTAATGTTGAGGGTGAGTAAGGACCATTGATTGTTGATGCTTGTTTGTTTTAGGTTTGTTGCTGGCAGTGGTATTGTGAATATATTTGTTCTGCTTTACCCTTGGTTTCTGGTGTAGTTAGATTATCTGTTGCCTACATTTTTGTGGGAGTAGTTACCTTCCTTGGGTTGGAGTTTTTCTTCCAATACTTTCTGTACTACTGGATTTGTAGAAACGTATTGGGAAAATGTATTGGGCCATTAAATATCTTTTTTTCTCCATCTATAGTGATTGAGAGTTTTGTTGGTTATAGTAGCCTAGGCTGGCCTCCGTGATCTCTTAATACTTGTAGAACATCTATCCAGGACCTTCTGGCCTTGAGGGTTTCCATGGAGAAATCAGGTGTAATTTTGATAGGTCTGTCTTTATATGTTACCTGTCCTTTTTCCTTCACTGCTCTTAATATTCTTTCTTTATTCTGTATGCTGGGTGTTTTGATTATTATATGTCGAGGGGTCTTTTTTCTTTGGTCCAGCCTATTTGGGGTTTGGTATGCTTCTTGTACTTTCAGGGGCATATCCTTCTTCAGATTTGGAAAGTTTTCCTTGATGATTATGTTGAATATGTTTTTGGCACCTTTGAGCTGGGCTTCCTCCCCTTACTCTATGCCTATTATTCTTAGGATGGCTTTTTCAAGGTTTCCCACATTTCCTGGATATTTTGTGTTAAGGATTTGTTGGATTTATGATTTTCTTTGGTCGATGGATCTATTTCTTCTAGTTTTTGTTCTGTGCCTGAGATTCTCTCTTCCATCTCTTGAATTCTGTTTGTTATGCTTGTCTGTAGTTCCCGATTTTTTGCCCAGTTTTTCTATTTCCAGCATTCCTTCGGTTTGTGTTGCCTTTATTTTCTCAATTTCAGTTTTCAAATCTTGAACTGTTTCCTTCACCTGCTTAATTGTTTTTTTCTTGGTTTTCTGTACTTTCTTTATTTTCCTTGAGGAGTTTGTTAATTTTTTCCACGTTTTTTGTTTGTTTTTTTCCTCCATTTTTTTTTAAGGGATTTTCTCACATTGTCTTTGAGGGCCTCTATCATTTTCATGATGGTAATTTTTAATTCCCTTCTGCTTCTTCTGCTTTGTTGTTGTGTTCCGTTCTAGTTGGTGTAGATTCCCTAGATTCTGGTGGTGTCATGCTTGTCTTTCTGTTGTTAGGTGTTTTCTTGTACTGCCGTCTTCCCATAGCTTCTTCCAGTAGGTGTTGGTGGGGTCTCCCCCTCTCTATATCGTACTTTTCAGGTGGGCTTATGTGGGTCAGAGGTTATATATCTTTAGCCGTGGGTGGTCCAAGCTCTATAGGAGGTTTCTCTGCAGGCAGGGCCCAGGGATGGGGCAGGGATGAGGATCCAATAGGAGATGCCTGAGGAAACTCAGAGTGGCCCTGCAGAGATAGGCTGGCAGAAGAGGAGGATGGCTGGGCTGATACTTGGGAAGTTTCTGCATGATAGTCAGATCTCACTGGAAACTGGCACTCTCCAACTGATTCCTCTTTCTTTTGCAGAGGCCCTGCTTTGGGGGTCAAAGATCTTGCTGGTGGGAACTCACAGTGGGCCCTCTGAGATAGGTGGATCTCTGGGACTCCAGCAGTGGACTGGAGGTGGGGTCAGATTCCAAGCAGGTGGAAATTACGGGTGGTCCCGCGTGGATAGGCAGGTCTCCTTTGTTCAGAGTTTCTTGGAGAAATCCCCGAAGTAGGGTAGACTGTTGGCTCCACCCTTTGTCCCAGTGCTCAAGCAGAGCGGCAGGACAGTGGGCAGGGTAGGGCCCAGGGTAGGGGGGGGCATGCTCAGCGGTGGGATTGGGTGGGTGTGTATCAGATCTCCAAGGGCACTCTCGATGGGGACGGGACACAGGAGCAGTGGGATCAGGGGCCAACCCAGGGAGTTCTGGGGGGGGGGAGGTTGTAGGAGAAAGGCCGCCCCAATTGGGCCCAGACTCACCTCTAGCCAATTGCTGGCAGAAGAGGACAAATGCTGAGCTGATACTTTGGAAGTTTCTGCACGATATTGGGATCTCACTGGAAACTGGAACTCTCCCGCTGAGGCCTCTTTCTCTAGCAGAGGCCCTGTTTTTGGGGTGAAGGAGGGAACATAGAGTGGACCCTCTGAGATAGGCGGATCTCTGGGAGGGGCTCGGAACTCCAGCAGAGGACTGGAGTTGGGGGACAGAGACCAAGCAGGTGGAAATTACAGGTGATCCCGCATGGATAGACAGGTCTCCTTTGTTCAGAGTTGCTTGGAGAAGTCTCCGAAGTAGGGTGGACTGTTGGCTCCACCCTCTGTCCCAGTGCTCAACCAGAGTGGCGGGACAGTAGGCAGGGTAGGACCCAGGGTAGGGGGGGCAGGCTCGTGGTGGGGATGGGTGGGGGTGTATCAGAGCTCCAAGGGCACTCTCGATGGGGACAGGACACAGGAGCAGTGGGATCTTCACCAATTATTTTTAAAGGTCCTATTTTCCAATAAAAGATGAAAATCTAAGAGTATTTTAAATGTCTTTTTACTTCAAGTAATGATCTATGAAAGCTGATTTATGGTAGTATGTAATTTTTAAAAGATATATTTTATGTAATTAATAACCAAGCACCTTGATTAAATAAAGTTATTTATTGGCATATAAAGGTACTTTCCTTCATTATCTCATTGAATTTCAGTTATTTGTTTAAGTGTCTGATACTTTCCGGAAGGTAACTTCTAAATGTCTTGGATATTCCTTAGTTTCTGTGGTCCTCTAATTTATAAGCTACTGCAGGGCTTTGTAGGCCCATCTTGGTTAGTTTTTAATCCACTTAATACAAAGGAGAGTCACCTGGGAAGTAGAAACTCATTTGAGAAGAGCTTCCTTAAGATTACCTGTAGGCAAGTCTGTAGAACATTTTCTTGATTAATGATGGATGTAGGAGGGCTTAGCTTACCGTGGATGGTGCCACCCATGGATAGGTAACACTGGGTTATGTAAGAAATCAGGCTGGGGGAATGGAGAGATGGCTCAACCATTAAAGGCTAGGGTCACAACTAAAACTATAAGCAATCAGGCTGGGAAAGTCAGTAAGCAGTGTTTCCCCAATGGCTTCTGCTTCAGTTCCTGAGCCCAGTTTCCTGTCTTGAGTTCCAGCCCTGATTTCCCTTTATGAAGCTATAGATGAAATAAATACTTTTCTTTTTCAAGTTGCTTTTGGTCATTGTATTTTATTTCAGCAATAGAAAGCAAGCTGAGACAGAGTTAATTATGGGTTAATTTAGTTCCTTCTCTGTGTTACTCCATCTTACTGTGTTGTTTCTTCTGCTCTTTCCTTTTTACCCTACATTTCCTATATATATTTGTGGAATGAAAAACTATGTAATAATCTTTGGGTATGTGGACAAATATTTAGCTGTAGTTATGGTTATGCTAGTTTAGTAAACTGACAGTTGTATAGTTTCCTCTAAGAGTCACAACTTTGCTAACCCTGGTAGTTGGCTAGGTTTCCAGTACCACACATGATTTCTCTCTTTTTGAGTGGGTCTTAAGTCCAATTAGAGAGCTGTTGGTTATCTATTACTGAGGTTTATGTGGCACTACTGTACCTTTGGGGTTATCATGCCATGCTAGTCCTTGTTATGGGTCATTGGTATCATATCTGAATAGGACTGTTGGTTGCTTCCCTCCTTTGGAAGCTTGCATATTTCCTCCAGGGACCATTAAATTAGTCTTCTTCTTCTTCTTCTTCTTCTTCTTCTTCTTCTTCTTCTTCTTCTTCTTCTTCTTCTTCTCCTTCTCCTTCTCCTTCTCCTTCTCCTTCTCCTTCTCCTTCTCCTTCTCCTTCTCCTTCTTCTTCTTTTGGAGACAGGGTTTCTCTGTATTGCTTTGGAGACTGTTCTGAAACTAGCTCTGTAGATCAGGCTGTCCTCGAACTCACAGAGATCTGCCTGCCTCTGCCTCCCGAGTGCTGAGATTAAAGGTGTGTGCCTGGCTCTAAATCTAGTCTTCTTACCACTCATCAAGGAAGCTTCATTTTGGAATAGATGGAGATCATTACACACACACACACACACACACACACACACACACACACACACACACCATTATGGAAGAGGGACCAGAAATATTGTTAAAAGCTAGAGGAACAGGGAGTTTGTTGTGAGATTGTGTCTCCTAGACATGTCAAAATCTATATCCATAAAGTGTCACTAACATGGCTGCCCTTAGGCAGCTGAACAAGGATGGCACCAATAAACATGGTAACATGGAAGGGGAAGCTCACAAGAACTCATCTCTGTACAAAGAACTATAGGCAACTCAGGAATAATGAGACCAGGAGAAAATAGTATTGTCCTTGAAAGATTACACCAATTGGTTATCCAACACCAAATGGCCAGCCTTGAAAACATAAACATACACACAAATAACATACATAGATTAAGCAGGTTGTATTATATATTTTTGAAAATATATTCCATGAATTTGAAAGAGAGCAAGGAAGATATTTGGGAAGATTTGGAGGGAGGAAAGGAAAGGGGAAATGATGTAATTATATTATGATTTCAAAAATAATTTAAAAAGACTATATAGATTTAAGTTGTGATATTGTATCTCATTCTCATCCGGATAGCCACATTTAATACATGCTTTTGTCCACATATGAACTATTACAATTTTGGCTTGCTGGACTGAGTAAAGAGCTAAAGTTGTGGTATCTACCCAGGTACGTTAGAAATGCCTTGCCTGTCAAAATATTCCTGTGGCCTCCATACCATAATTTCTAAAAAGTTAACAGTTGGGAATCTACCAGGCATACTTTGACATTTCAGCTAACGATCATAAGAAATTGATAGCAGTTTTCTACTTCTGGCTGCATCACTTGAGCTGACAACTGAGATGTAGCAGGTTTGGTCTAGGAGGGTGGTGGGGTCATTTAATCACAAGGGTGTTGAGAAAAGACCCCCCACAAATGAGTTTCCTGTCCATAGTTCTGTGCTTTTTGTAAGAGGGAATCAGACATAGCAATAGCACATTTCCTCTAGGACATTCCCTTTAGTCACCAAGACAGTCTGGCTGATGCAATTTTTTTCTTTTTCCTTTTTTTATTTAAATTTGAAACAAAGTTGTTTTACACTTCAATCACACCCTCCTGTCTTCACCCTCCCATCCTCCCCCATCACCCCCACCAAACCCCAGGATTTTGAGTCATGTACACTTGACCTTCAAGAGCCACTCAATGCCTAAGAGATATCCCTCATTTTTTTGGCAAGTTGTTCTTAGAACAAAGAATCCACTAGGGTGAACAAATCTAAACCACAGATGTCAGAGGTCAGATCAAATGCTTGTGAAGGCTGTGTGTTAAACTTGGCTAAACTTGTTCTCCCATCCTTCCTCAACACCATTCATGCTCTCCAAGGACACAGATTTAATATCCTCATTATTTTGTCAGGTGCAATTTACTAAAGTCATAAAACCCTCACATTACCCATGCATCTTTTTTAGACAGATTTATATTTTTTTTAAAAAATAAAGATATCCTTTATAAAATGGGAACTTTTAAAAACTAAGTATCCAGTATCCATCATGCATATCTAACTAGGAAAGATTAAGATTTTGAGTTCAGTTGAGGCAGGCAAGTTAACTGACTAATCAAATATATAATTTTTTTTTCTTTTTTTGATGATGAGTGTACTCTATATAAATTCTGCTGGAAGATAAGAGTGTGGACTGAGGGAAGAGAATGTAAGGGAGGTCTGGTGCTGGATCAGCTACCCAGTTCTTTTCACTGGACACTTTCCAGTTATTAAATATATTAAAATGAAGACAAGAGAGGTTATAGATGGGTAGCTTAATATTAATTTTTAATTCAGAATACCATGCCAGGAATAACCTGACGATTCTTCCATAATGCCCTGATAATTGCAGTGTAATGCTAGCCTCCTATTGGATTAAAATGTACCATTCACATCGAAACAATGCTAAATACACTACCTTAGAAGTAGTAGTCTGTAGGAGAAACTTCGGCCTATCTACGCCACCCACAGTCGCCCTGCCCCAGGCCAGCCCCCGATGCGTATGTGCAGCAGGCACTTCCTACCTGAGCCAATCTGCCAAGCCTGTCTCAACCACCAGAGACTCCTGACAGAGAGACACATGACCCAGAGGCGCCAATGAGGAAAGGACATGCAGCAGAGTCCGCCACCTGAGCCAATAGGACCTTAGGAAGGGGTATAAAGGCAGGCCTACCTTACGAAATGAGTCTGCTGCATGCTCTGCGACTCCTTGCTTCAGTAGAATTTTTAACATTAACTTCTTAATTACGATATGAAATTTTCTCTATGTAATATTTTGATTCATATTTGCATCCTGGAATGCTAAATAAAGCTTTTTCACATACATATAACTACACATGCTCACCAGGAACTTGAGATGAAAACACTGAATCTTTTCAGCCTTAGCAAGCTTTATATGCATACAAACTTTATTAATCATAGGTATTATATGTATATGTATCTCTTAAACTTGTTCATCATCTATTACTGGAATTTTGTTCTTCTGACTGGCTCCTGGTAATGGTAACCACTGTTCAGTTCTCTGCTTCCACATACAAGGAGTATAGTACTTACCTTTCATCTAACATGGGTTCCAGATTCTTCTATGTTGAAGAAGAGTCTTTAAGACTTAGTAATTCTATCATGTATGGCATTATTTTTTTTTAACCTCAGCCAGTGGACATTTGCATTGGGTTCATATTCTGGCTACTGTGAAATGTACTGCAGTGAACATAAGAGTGCAGATATGTCCTTGGTATATTCATCTCTTTTAGGTGAATGCCAAATAGAGATTGCTAGTAAGATGATAATAGTAGGTTTTAGTTTTACATAATGAATGTATTAAATGACCTTTCTACCAGTGAAGCTCATGGTTCCTTTTCTTCACATCTTTACCAACACTCATTTCCTCTTCACGTTTTTATTATATTCCAGTAGGTTTGAGTCTATAGCTCAGTGTGGCTTTAATTTGCATTTTCCAGGTTGGAGATGTGAAGTATGCTTCCTGACACAGTCTAGAAACCTGTGCCCCACAGTTTGAGAAATTCTTACTCAGATTATTCACCTATTTTTGTACTCAGTTAATTGCTTAGGGTATTGAGTTCCCCATATATTTTGGATATTAATCCTTATCAGATATATGGATTTAAAATATTTTCTTCTGTTCTGTAGCTTTTCTCTGTTTTTTTCTTGCTGTGTAGCAGATTTTTTGTTGATTCAGCTCCCTTTCTAGCTTCATTTTTATTGTTTATTTTTTTAGGGGTAGACTCACAAATTATTTTCCAGATTAAGATCATTGACTCTTCTCTGTGTTCTTCAAGAAATTTTAGTTTCAGCTTAGTTCCTATACAAATATGATATTATTTTTCACAGAAATAGAAAAATTCCTAACATATGTAAGTGATGTCATAAAACTATGAACAGCTACAGAAATCCCAGGAAAAGGACAAAATCTGGATCACTCCGGGTCATTCTTTCTAATTTTAAAATATGTTACAAAATTATAGAAGTCAAAACAGTATGGCTATTAAAACAGACATGTGTATCAACGAAGCACGATACAGAGCTCTCAAATAATTCTAAGAATTTAGTTTTTTTGACAAAGGTGTCAGAAGTACAGAATAGGGAATCTATAAAAAAGTGTTTGAAAACTTGATGGCCTTATACAAAAATCAACTCAAATCATTAAAGACTTAAACATAAAACCCAAAGCTGTAAAATACTTTTGGAAAAATTTAAACAATAAAACATTTCATTTCAAGATGGGAAAGTATCTGGTAATCCATTTGTTCTATGTTAAAGTAAGGAACATTGGGCTATGGAAAGCAATAAATTGTCTTAAGTTTTTTAAAATTTAATTTATTTATGTTTTGTGTATGAATACTCTGCCTGTATACATGCCGCTGAGAAGTGGGCATCAGCTCCTATTTTAGATGGCTGTGAGCTGCTATGCGGTTGCTGGGTATTGAACTCAGGACCTCTAGAAGAGCATCCAGTGTTCTTACTTAACCCCTTAGTATCTCTCCAGTCCTTGGTCTAAAGCTTATGCTAAGTTGTTATTTTAGAGGTGTAAGTTATAACCAAATGTCCAAGTCTAATGTATTTTTTCAGTTAAAAGTCTATATTCAGGAGCTAAAGGCATAGCTTGGTGGTTAAAATAATTCTTCCAAGAACATAGATTTATTTCATAGCACACATGTCACACAGCTCACAACCACCTGCAATACCTCTAATCCTGATTACAAAGTCAGAGAAACTTTGAACAGTTCTAAACATATTCAAGCCATTAGATTCAGTAATTCTGTTTCCAAAATCTTTTTTTTTTTTTGGCCTTTACAAGCATGTTTTATTTATTGTTTAGAGTAAAACTTCTAATCATTTAAATCTGCTGTCCTGTATTAAATATTTCTTTTCTTTTTTTAAAATTATTTACTTTTTATTTTACATGTCGATCCCAGTTCCCTCTCCCTCCCTCCCTCTGTTCCTCCCCTCTCCCTCCCTCTTACTCTCTCTGTCCCCTCAATGCACCCTGACCACCCTCCCCTCCCATCCCCCACCCCAATTCCACATGTAGGGCAATGCCATCCTGGTGGGGTCATGTAAATCTGTCAAGTCATTTGAAGTAGGGACTAGGACTTCTCTCCTGTCTCTAGGTTAAGAGAGTATCCCTCCATGGGGGATGTGTCCACAAGGTCCTTTTGTGTACCAGGAATACATCCTGGTCCCACTGTCTGAGGTCCCTTAGATTGCTCAGTCCTTCTAGCTGAGACCCATATTCAGGGGGGCCTGAGTCAGTCCCATGCTGGATTCCCAGCTATCAGTCTGGGGGCCCGTTAGCTCCTCCTTGTTCAGGTCAGCTGTCTCTATGTGTTTCTGCAACTTGGTCTTGTCCTCTTCCTCTGCATCTGGATTCTATTTCAACTCAGTGTTTAGGTATGGCTGTTTGCTTCTGTTTCCAACAGGTACTAGATCAGGGCTCCAAGATGGTGGATAAGTTAGTTTTTGATCTCATTATCCGGGAAGGACATTTATGGTAGCCTTTCCACGGCTGCTCAAATTGTTAGTTGACTGTTTTCAAAATCTAAAATCAATGTGCATAAATGTACCTACAACTCTGTGTATCCATGTGCTTACAGGGTGGGTCAGGGTAGCAGTTTATTTTGTGAGGCATGGGAAGTCACTTAGCCACTCAGTCATAGGAAAAAAAAGTAATAACAAGGTACATTTGAAAATGGGATACTCCACACACAAAAATATATGGTAATGATGTCACAGATAATAAAAATAAGCAAATTGGACTTTGTTAATATTAAGGACTTTTATCAAATGATAGCCTCTACATGCCAAAAGGCAGTTCAAAGGTAAGAGAATAATTATAAATCATGTGTCTGATAAGGAATTATAAATATATAGAATATATAAGGACTATATAAGGAAGTGACCTAATTAACCATCAAAGACCTTGAGTAATCATTTCCCACCAGGACATAATATGGACATGAAAAGATGCTTAATGTCACTGATCATCCAGGAATTCCATTCAAAGTCACATGAGAGATGCTACATGCTATTGTTAAACAAAGGAAAAAACCCAGTACTTCATGGAAATGGAGAAATTGGAACCTGTGTCCAAAATGGTTATGAACATAAAATTCTACACCTTCTATGCAAGGTTCAACAGCAAATTAAGCAGTTACTATAAAGTAGTGATTATATTTCTGAACATGCAGTAAAAGGCAGACTTGAATGTGTCTACCTATATCCATGTTCATAGCTTCATTATTTACAGCAGCTCAAAGACAGAAACACCCTAAAATCCTTCAGTGATGAATAGATAAGTGCAATAGAGCATCCATACACAACTCAATGCTTTCCATTTAAGTAGAGATGAAATGACACAGGGATCAACCTCAAAGACATATAGCATAAAAAGTCAAATAGAATCTTGCAAGAGTCCACATGAGTTACTTAGAGTAGTCAAATTAATGGAGACAGAATATAAGCTAGGAGGGAGTTGTGAGGTTGGTGTTTAAGGAAAACCATGTTTTGGTTTGGAAAGATGCGAAGTTATAGAGGTAGATGAATGGTAGTGATGGTGCACATCAGTGTGAATGAACTTACTGCCAGTGTGATACACAACTAAACACGATGAAAATGTAGATTTTATATAATGATTATTTATCACAAAGAAATGAAGACTGACAAATACCATCAGTTTTCCCAAAAGAGTCCCCAAAGTGGTGGTTTTTTTTTTTTTTAAGTTATAACATAATGTAACAACAGGCATTGGTAGTTTGGTAGTTTTCCTATGATTTGCTGCCTGTCTTTTAAAATGTGTTTGTGTGAGCTATATGTGCACATGTATGTATGTGTATATGGGAGCCAGAAGAGGGTTTAGATGCTCTGGAGCTAGAGTTATAGGAGGCTGTGAGCTACCCAACAGAGGTACTTGGGACTGAACTGAAATCTCCTCATGCAAATCAAGCAAGCACTCTGAACTGCTGAGACATTTCTCCTGTCCTTTGTTGATTTGTTTCCTTACTGTTTTTGAAAATTTGCCATCTGGCATTCATAGACTGTTTTAATGTAAGACTTTTTTTTTTTTTTTTTTTTTTTTTTACTACTAAAGGAAACATTGAATAGTTACAGAAGTGGGAGTCAGAGATAATTCAAGTATTTCTCCTCTGTTGAATGTGGAGTTTAGGTTTAAATAAAATCCTTATGATAATTTCACATGTAGACATTATTTAGCTTGAACTGATGAACATAGAGAAGGACAGATACATCTATTTGCTGAGTGGAATGGCAATATTGAATTTTTTAAAACTTTGAAGTATATTTTCATAGTCTCCATCTTAAGAAATAGCCCGTACATCTACAATTCACATTTCTGTTTTGTTTTTAACAGATGTAGATATTTAATGAAATTTAATGAACTCCTGGAAGAGTTTAGGGCCAGAATATTTGAAGCTGAAATGTGAACTAAAATATAACTCTACACATTAAATTCTGATATCTTCCAGGACATGCCACCCTAGCCTTCTAAATGATGATTGCCTTTGATGTGTAGGGAATGTACCTGCAATATGAGAGTAATGACAATTACTAAAGTTCATGGTATTAACCTTAGAGTCTGGCATTCTAGAATCTTGAGATTAGTTATGAAGGTGGGCTGGCAAATCAATTCCTAATCTGCCTGACCTGATAATATACTTTGTTTCATTTTTCTTTCTCTAAGGGGATGAAAAGTCAGCTTCTACAGAGGCTGAGTGGTAACCATTTCTTTCTGCCATCTTGTATCACTTTACTTGCAACCTACAATGAGAGTTGATAGTTTGGTTTTCCAAAATAGATAGGCCAGAACACTTAGGCTTACAAAAAGAGGCCATATGCCCTTGCTTAAAGTTAGGCGCTACCTAAATAACCGATGCAGAGCTTTAACATGGAAAAATAGGTATGTCGGTAATAACCTCACAGCATAAGTCAGAGCATACTTGCTTTCAAGATGATGCAGAAACACATAAAGACCTTGGATTGCAGACTACTGGGGATACATATTTGACTAGGTGGGGAGTAGAACCTAAGACAGTACTGTGGAGGTTTCATGGGCTTCAATAGTGTTCTGAGGATGGACCAACATCAAAACACAAAGTCACACAAGGATCTGAAACAGTGTGCTTGAGTTGAAAAACTGGGTTTTAATCCTTGAGCACTTTTATTTTTAAATGTGTTTTTTTTTTTCACATTGTGGATTTTAAGGACTGGAGACATCACAGTCCAGAGATAACTGTGCCTCTGGAGCCTACTGGATAGTGATTCTGCTCTAAAGAGGATCATATTCTCTCAGGTCACAGGTGACTGGTGGCTTAGTGCCAGAGCATCCCTAATCAGTAGATGAGCACAAGTTCTCAGAACATGACTGATATAAATGGCTATTTGACATTTGGTAGCTCCATCAATACATTAGGCATTGTAGAAAACATCATTCAAGTCTTGATCAATGAGATTACAATCTTAGTTAATTAATCATAGAGACAAGCCACAAATAGAAAAGTACAGAGTGGGGGACGGCTACAACTGTGGTGAGCAAGCTCTCTGTTGATGTCTCATCCTCTGCCCAGCTTCACAAAGATCTAATATGTCTAGAGAAGATTTAGAGGCCTTGTACTGGACTCAGGGATGGCTCTGAAATAAGGCTATCAATGATCTAACCGTCTGTCATCATCATTCTGGATAAGGCAGGGGAGTACACCAGGACAACTCTCTCTTGGTTCCCTGAAACTCACTTGTGCTTTAATATCCACTGGTGGGTCATTTCCATTCCTTCATGGAATTAAGATGCCAGTACTTTCCTGATACCTCCTGAGCCAGAAATGTCAAGGCACAGGTCTCTGGTATTGAAGATAAAGTTGTTCATGTTTGAGTAATCAAGAAACTATAACGATCTGGGAATCCATTCACAACAGTACATAAACCAACCATGGTATTGCCTATATTCTCAAGCTCAGGAGATGAAGGCACAAAAATCATGCCTTGGGCATGCGAATAAAACACATCTATTTGAGGACACTCTATAGACACTGGAACTTTGAGGGTGATTTTTTAAAAAATATACATATTATACCCAAATGAGTTTGAATATTTGTTTATAGAATGTTTCAATTCTTTAAAACTGCAAAAGTTAATAAGCTACTATAATGTCTCTGTGGGAAAGGGGTTTTTAAGAAGTTGTAATAGTGTCAAAGTTGGGTCACCTTCAGCCCCCATGGCACAGAACTGGGGACGTGGAGCACATGGCTCAGCTGGGCTCCTTTCTTCCGTGCAGCTGCCCACTGGTATTGGCTCCAGATGAAGGTCTTTTGGGCTTTGGCATGTGTTATATGAACCATAAAAGGAGGACTGCAAAGATGAAGGGACAGAGCCACTATCTTTGCATAGATTTTCTTATCAAATTCTACCTGCTCTTGGAGCCTTACTGAAGTTTCCAGGAATCTAATTTATGGGGTTTCTTTCCTTCACACACTTGTTTTATGGAGAAAAGATAGGATTCAGGCCACTAATCTCCTATAGACTTAAATTAGAATAGTAAGAGGTTTGCAGGACTCCTAAGCTGTTTGGCCTCATACCTCATGCTAATCAATAAAACCATGTTAATCAATGAAAGGCTGTGTGTACTATGGTGTTCCCTAAGGCTATATGGAGCTGAAAGATTCCCATTGCTGACTGATGAAGGGAAGAGCTTCATCATGTGTGTGTGAGAGATAAACATTTCTGTTCAGCTACCAGTTATTTGCATTTTCTCCTCTCTCTCTCTCTCTCTCTCTCTCTCTCTCTCTCTCTCTCTCTCTCTCTCGGCAGGGGGCAGTGTGTGTGAAAGTTCAGTTTCACAAGTCCCTAAACCCTCAAAGCCCATCTTTGGTGACATATTTCCTGCAACAAGAGCATAATTCCTAAACCTTCCTAACAGTACCATTTCTTGGGGGACCAAGTATTTAAATGTCTAAGGCTAAGGGGGCTAAGGGAGGATATTTCATTCAAAACACCACACTTACCCTAAGCTCCCCCCTGAAAAAAAAATAGTTGATAGAATTAAACCAGAAAAACCAATTAGCTTTATATCCTCCGTTATAAGTCATGTGTCAATTACCTGGCTTTCATCTTCCTTCATTACTTAATATTTCCGTTTTTGGGTTTGTTTCTGGTGCTGCTTATAGCACACAACACCTTGCGAATGTGGTATAGGTACTCTATCACTGAGTTACTACTTCATCTTTCCTTTAATGTTTGCTAGAATTCAGCAAGGCAAACACACAATTGTAAGCTTTCTTAATGGGAGATCTTTTTTAGATATTTTTAGATCTTTTCTGGGAATGAATCTGTTCAGGTTTTGTATTCTTTATGATTCACTTTTGTAGGTTGTACATCTCTAGGGCTTTATGCACTTCTAGGCTCTTGTTCACTGCAGTCTTACAAGTTCTTTATCTGTAGCAGCGACTGGGCTGTCTCTTACTTCATTTAGTTATTTTTGTCTGTTTTTCACAATTTTAGTTTATATCCTTAAAAGAGCCGCACACCGGTGACTCGTCCGGACCTTTCAGACGTTCGTCTTAAGCTTCGCTGCAAGATTCGGAGTGTGACAGAAAACATCAGAAACCATGGCGAAGCCACACAGTGAAGCAGGGACTGCCTTCATTCAGACCCAGCAGCTCCACGCAGCCGTGGCTGATACCTTCCTGGAACATACGTGCCTCCTGGACATTGACTCCGCACCGATCACGGCTCGCAACACTGGCATTATTTGTACTCGGTCAGTGGAGATGCTGAAGGAGATGATCAAGTCAGAAATGAATGTGGCTCGTCTGAATTTCTCTCATGGAACTCATGAGTATCACGCAGAAACTATCAAGAATGTGCGTATGGCCACAGAAAGCTTCGCATCTGACCCGATTCTCTACCGACCTGTTGCTGTGGCTCTGGACACAAAGGGACCTGAAATCAGGACTGGACTCATCAAAGGCAGCGGTACTGCAGAAGTGGAGCTGAAGAAGGGAGCCCCCTTGAAGATCACCCTGGACAATACCTACATGGAGAAGTGTGACGAGAACATCCTGTGGCTGGACTATAAGAACATCTGTAAGGTGGTAGAGGTGGGCAGCAAGATCTTCGTGGATGATGGGCTCATCTCACTGCAGGTGAAGGAGAAAGGTGCTGATTTTCTGCTGACAGAGGTAGAGAATGGTGGCTCCTTGGGCAGCAAGAAGGGGTGAACCTCCCCAGAGCTGCTGTGGATCTCCCTGCTGTGTCAGAGGAGGACATCCAGGACCTGAAGTTTGGAGTGGAGCAGGATGTCAACATGGTGTTTGCATATTTCATCTGCAAGGCAGCTGATGTGCATGAGGTTAGGAAGATCCTGGGAGAGAAGGGCAAGAACATCAAGATCATCAGCAAAATTGGGAACCATGAAGGTGTCTGCAGGTTTGATGAGATTTTGGAGGCCAGTGATGGGATCATGGTGGCTCGTGGTGACCTGGGCATTGAGATTCCTGCAGAGAAGGTCTTCTTAGCTCAGAAGATGATGACTGGACAATGCAACCGAGCTGGGAAGCCTGTCATCTGTGCCATTCAGATGCTGGAGAGCATGATCAAGAAACCTTGCCCCACCCGTGCTGAGGGCAGTGATGTGGCCAATGCAGTCCTAGATGGAGCTGACTGCATCATGCTGTCTGGAGCAACTTTTAGTTTTTATTTCTACTTTGATGTTCATTACTTTCCCTCTATTGTCAGTCAACCCTCTAGTTTAAAGTGTCAGTCAGGCCTCTTTGTCTAAAATGTCAGTCAGTCTCTGGTCTAATGTGTCAGTCAGGCCATGTGTCAATCATCCAGGCCTCTAGTCTAAAGTACAGTTCAAGTCGAGCATCTCCTTACTGAGTTTGTTGCTGGGCCATCGGTGCCTTGTTGAGCACAGGGATGACAATCACTTTATTACTGTCTTGCTTTTTATATCTTTGATCATCTATCATCTGCTTTATATGTTTTGGTCCTATCATGTTGTGTGTAGAGCCTCTTGTTTTTCATTATATAATGTCTCTTATTGGTGTAGGAGACTGCTTCCTGAACATAACTCCAGTAGCACAGACTGAGATCAACAATTAACAAATGGGACCTCATCAAACTTAGAAGCTTCTGTAAGGCAAAGGACACAGCTGACAAGATCAAATGGCAGCCCACAGACTGGGAAAAGATCTTCACCAATCCTACATCTGACAAAGGGCTGATCTCCAAAATATACAAAGAACTCAAGAAACTTGTCAACAAAACACCAAATAACCCTATTAAAAAAATGGGGTACAGAACTGAAGAAAGAATTCTCAATAGAGGAAATCAAAAAGGCTGAAAGACACTTAAGAAAGTGCTCAATCCTTAGCTATCAGGGAAATGCAAATCAAAATAACTCTGAGATACCATTTTCTTCTGCCAGAATGGCTAACATTAGAAACACCAATGACAACTTATGCTGGAGAGGATGTGGAGAAAGGGGTACACTCCTCCACTGCTGGTGGGAGTGCAAACTCTTACAGCAATTTTGGAGATCAGTATGGCGGTTCCTCAGGAAAATGGGAATTAGTTTACCACAGGACCCAGCAGTCCCCCACTTAGGCATATACCCAAATGATCCACATCCATGCAACAAAGACATCTGTTCAACTATGTTCATAGCAGCACTATTTGTAATAGCAAGAACCTGGAAGCAATGTAGATGCCCCTCAACTGAAGAATGGATAAAGAAGATGTGGCACATCTACATAATGGAATACTACTCTGTGGAAAAGAAAAAAACAACGGAATCTTGAAATTCGCAGGCAAGTGGATGGCACTTGAAGAAACTATCCTGAATGAGGTAACCTAGTCACAAAAAGAGGAACATGGTATGTACTAACTCATATATGGATTTTAGACCTAGAGCAAAGGATCACCAGCCTATAATTTGCTTCTCATGACACATTTGATAAATATTTTTTTTTCTAACAGAAGTATAGCAGCTATCTCTTGCTCTGCTTTTGTTTCCATTTGTATGGAACATCTTTTGCTTCCTTTCTCTTTCAGCCTATGGGTGTTCTTGAAGCTGAAATTAATTTGTTGTAGGAAGCTTATAGTTGAGCTTTGTATTTTATTTATTAGTGCACCCTATATTATTTGATTTGGAAATTAAAACCATTTATATACCAAATAATTTTAAAGAAAAGGGTTTATTTAATTTTAACACTGAAGTTGGGCTATAAATGAGTTCATCAGATCCAAGGTAAATGATAAATAGGTGTTTATTAGGGAAGGACTTACACAGATAAAGGTAAATAACCTCTGAGGTCTTCTTGCTCTCTGATGCTCTCTACAACCATCCCCTCCTCTACATTATAACGGGTCACACCTGCACTTGAAACCACTTCCAAGGGGTGTGGCCATCACTAAAAGTTCAATGGCAAGGCAAGATGCCACAACATATGACACAGTTCATCTCTGAGGAAAGCCAGGACAGGCACTTAAGCAGGTTCTTGGAGGCAGGAGCTAAAGCAGAGACCACTTAGAAAGTATATGCCTATTTTCTTGCCCTCCATGGCTTGCTCAACTTGCTTTATTATATAATTCAGGACTACCTACACAGGGGTGGTACAACTTAAAATTGGCTAGGCCCTCTCAAATCAACATTAATTAAAAAACACTCCCATAGACATAACCACAGATGACTCTGATTTATGTACTTCTTCAGTTGAGGTTTCCTTTTCCATGTGACTCTAAGCTTGTGTCAAATTGACAGCTAAAGCTCACTATGACACCATGACACCACTTGTTTTCAGCTTCAGAAGTTACCAGACTAGCACCTTGGCTGCAATGGCCTCTGGATATGATCAGGGGACATATCATAGTGAAACGGATTCCGGAGAAACATTATCAAGCATATGGTGTTGTACTGGGTGGTTTTGTGTGTCAACTTGACACAAGTTAGAGTCATCAGAGGAAGGAGCCTCAGTTGAGGATATGCCTCTTTAAGATGTAGATGTAGGGAATTTTCTCATTTAGTGATCAATTGGAAAGGGCCCAGCCATGGTGAGTGGTGCCATCTCTGGACTGCTGGTCCTGGGTTCTATAAGAAAGTGGGTTGAGATAGCTATGGGAAGCAAGCCAGTAAATATTTCACTTAGATGGCCTCTGAATCAACTCCTACCTCCAACATCCTTCAGTGTTTGAGTTCCTGTCCTGACTTCCTTTAGTGATGAACAGCAATGCTGAAGTATAAGCCAAATAAACCTCCCCCTCAACTTACATTTTGGTTGTGGTGTTTCATCACAATAGAAACCCTAACTAAGACAGGTATTTTAGCAATTAAGATTCCCTAGAGGTATGCTCTTGTTAAGTGAATTTTTTTTCCCAAAAAGAGTTTATTGACTTCATGTGCTTGAGTTGAGTGGCTTCTGGGTAATTCCTGACATTCTCTCAAAGAGTCTTTGCTAGTACCCATATGGAAAATACTTGACTTCTTTTTGACAATGTTAATGCCTTAGCCTCAACCTTGCAAGAGACTTTTAAACCAAACTTCAAGTTTTTTTTTTCAAGTTTTGCTACTCTGCTTTTCCCACTTGGTTCTCACTATACACCCGAGTAAAGGCACCTAGCAATAACCATGACAAAGTCTGACTACTAGGCCATCTAAAATTTCTTCTAGATTAAGTTGTATTTCTGCCTTTAAAAGCTTTCTACACACTCTCAGGACATAGACAAAATATAGGGTTTTTGCCAAGATGTAACACACAATGGCCTGGAGTCCAATTCTCAAGATAGTCTATGTTTCCAAATGAAAACCAATGAGCCTGGCTTCCCTGTCCACATTTTGTTGATATTCTGGTTTTCTAAACTCCCACTAAGACTATTCACTGAGTTCAACCCACAACATTCTAGATTTCTCTAGTAGAGTTAGTCCAAATTCCTCCTGCAATCCAGTTCCAAATACTTAACATGGTTAGATTTAGTCACAGTAATGATCACACTTTTTGGGAGCCAAAAAGGATTCATGTTGCTATGACCACATCCAGAAGAGAAACAAGAAGTGGAAGGGTTTGTTTAATCCATGTTTTCAGTGATTTATGTTAATCATGGCAGGCCAGAAAGGAAGGACAAAGCAGATGGCATCATAGTGTAAAGGATTAGGAAGAGAAGAAGGGTCTGGAGACCAGGTATAAACTTTGAAGGCTGTGTGCTGAGGGAGCTACCACCTCCCCTATGACCCACCTCCTAAAATTTCCACCACTTCTCAAAATAATCCTATGACCTGCCAACCAACATTCAACACATGAGACTTGATGACCACATCAAATCCACACCATAACAAGTATTTATTACTGACATTTTGTCATTGGTTTTCTGGCTGCTCTGTGGATCCTTCACTACTATCATTTCCTCTTAAAAATATTTCTTTGTGGTTTGATGTTTTCCAGTATAGATGTATCTTGAGTCCTTTATTTTTCCTTTTGTTTCTACCATATTTTCTATTGTTTTAACACATGTGATTACTCTACAGCTTACTTAAAACATGCTAGTTATGAAAAGTCTGTTTTAAGTTGATAATAATTTGATTTCATAAAAAACTGTGCTCTCCCATTTTATGTTTTAATGCTACAATTCATGTTTTTTCATACTGTGTGTTCACTAGTAAGTTGTTCCATCTGTACTCATTTAAATACTTTTACATTTCAACTTTTGTTGTAAAGTTACAGATGATTATATACCATTCAATATTCTAGACTATAGGTATCACCTTCATCAGTAACATGCGTGTGTCCCTGTTATCTTACAAAGAGCTCCCTTTAGCATTTAGTACAGGTTTAGTGGGGATAAAGCTTCTCAACTGTTATTTGGAAGCATCTTTATTTGTGCCTCCTATCCAAAGGATAGTTCTGCTGGATCAAATGTCCTTTTTTTTTCTCTATCCCTGTTAACATTTCAAGCATAGAATTCTACTATTCTTCAATGCAAGATTTCAACTAAGAAACATGCAGACAATAATGTAGAGGGTTATTTTACACTATGATCCTCTTTTGCATAGTTTTTAAAAATTTTCGATAAAGATTGTAGGTTCATTATAGATTTCATGAGCTCAAGGGCATGTGGGATAGTCAGAGGTTACTTAGTAGTCTTGCTTTGCCCAATTTAGTATATCTGTATGCAAATAAGTAGTATTTTTAATAGCTATTTAATAGCCTCTAAAGGTCTTGGCTGATTTGTGCATAAGTAGGTGGCCTGTTGATACATATTTATCATATTTCATTCCTGTTTTGAGTAACAGTACATACACATTTAGGTATTTTTTCCCACTTAATATTTAGTATGTGTTTCTATTGGTGTTCATTTTTGCATTTCTGACAAATAAGCAGGAAACACCTTGTTTTTGTTTATTGTTGTAATTTCTGTCTAGCAACCAGCAAATGAGTTCAGGATTTTAAGTGACTGCTTCAAAATTATAGCTAAATTTGATAGCTAAATTGTGATTGGAGTTTAAATAACTCAAGGCAGTGTTCATGTATGACAATGTTCTCACTCTACCATGTGGCTCTGGATTCTTTCTTTTAATGAATAGTCCTAGTGTATTATATTCTGAGCAATTTCTATTAACTGTGATGAAATCCTGTTTGCCATGTCCATGACAGATAGCGATATAGATATACTTCAGTCTAAAAATACCAAACAGGGGCACGGGAGAGACTGCTCAATGGATCTTCCAAAGATCCTGAGTTCAATTCCTAGCAACCACATGCTGGCTCTCAACCACTTGTAATGAGATCTGCCTGCAGGCATACATTCAGGCAGAAGATTGTATACATAATAAATAAATCTTGAAAAAAGAAACCAAACAGAAAAATGTTGCTCCATAGACACCTCAGGATTATTGTTTTAAAAATAGGAGGGGATACTCTGGAGATTAAAAACACAAAATAACAAACAAACAAACAGGATAGGTACAGAGATGTGGAGGACTGAAGACTTTCTGCTGTACAAATGAATTAAGTGAAGTTCTTAACATATTAGCTCATGATAACACCTGTATACATATTTTCACTATCACATGCATTTATTCATCTTGAGTGGTGATGAGCACTGTTAGCTTATTCACCTTTGTAAGAACTTCTTTGTTGTCCCATATGTGGCTGTCAACATTGTCTCAGGCTTTATGACATGGTTTCCAAATGAGCCAACCTTAATTAAGGTATTATCTTCCTCTAAGAACCAGCTAGTGTCTTGCTCCATCCTTTATTCATCCAACAATTTCTGTTGTCAACATTCAGGACCACATACCTGAGTATCCCAGAATCTTAAGTTCTAAATTGGCAGTCCATTCAGCTAGGCATTTAGAAGTTAATTCCTAGGAAGTGTTGCTTCCATGATGTAGGTATTTCAGATTATATAGGAATTGTTTCTGTGGAGATATGAGTTGTAACTGAGATATGAGTTGTATCTGGGAGAAAAAGAAAATATTTTTAAAGGCTTCTAGTCTTTCTTGGGTTGATCAACAATCTCAGTCTCAACCTGATTCCTTTAGAGTTGTTTTGCCTAATTCATTACTTACAAATGGATATCAAGAGCAACTTGTAAGAGCAATTAAAACAGTTGAAAAACCAAGTTTCAACATAAAGACTAAAGGTAACATGTTTTTATTGAATTAACATACTAATTCTGAGATCTTTGAAAACAATAGCTTGTCCAGAAATTATTCTGAGAATTAATTAATCCTTTCACACGGATATCTATTCTGTCTAACACATTTTGATTTTAATTTAATTATAAATATTAACAAACCAAACTGTGTGATTTTCATGAAATGAAGGACCACACACTCACCAAGGCCTGAGGAAGATCTGTTTACTGTGGATCATATCCAATGTTATGGAGTTCTGCTGTCCAAACATAGTTATGAAATATGAAGTTAGGTTTATTAGTGATGTGTTAGATGAGTTTTCTCCAAGTGAGAGTGGTTTTCTAGTGTTGTCAGTCCAAACAAATTTTATTAGGCCAAATTATTTTTTAGGTAAATCTATGGAATCTTTCCAAACTGTTATATGTCAAAAAAAAAAAAAAAATCTCAGCACTCTAAATTTTTTTTCTTAAAAAAAAAAAAAACTCTCTTATTTATTTCTATCTCTTGCCATCATATTATTCAAAGTAAAAATGCACTAATGCTCCAAATAGTTGGGACAAAGGAGATTCTGAGTATAGTTATGTTTTCCCATGCATGCCATGGAGGACATACCCTCACCTATTCCTGTTGCTTTGGTACCAGAAAGAACTAGGCCCTGCCCCAAATGATGGGACAGACTTTGATGATCCCCTATAGAAGACCTCACCCTTTCTATGGAGCAGAAGAGGGATGGGATGAATGGGAGGGAGAGGGAACTGGGATTGATACATAAAATAAGATTGTTTCTAATTTAAATAAAAAAGGACCTATGGTTAAGCTGTGTTCAACAGACATGTGCCCATGTTGACAAATTCTAGCATGTTCATATTTCTAGTACACATGAATTAAGTAGTTCATTCTTTCCTTATCAGACAGAATTTCACCTAGTATTGACCACACAAAATTGCTAGATGTATAGCATAGATCCAACCACATATTGCTCTCCAACATTTAACTCATAATATATTTCTCTATGTTATAAACCGTGACATGTTTGACTTGAATGTAACACATAGAAAGACTTCATATCCTCCTATCAATCTCCTGAGCCACTAACTCCCTTAGGAAGATATTCTTGCTCAAGAGAGACTGGCTTGTTTTCAAGTCTATGAAGCCAGCCAGAGGACTAAGGCTAAGTTTAGACAGCTAAAAATAAAGTGAAAACTTGGATTTTAAAGTTATTGTTATTACTTGAAAATCCACTTTTAAAATGTACTTATATAGTGGTACAAAATCAGATTAATAAAATTTCATTGTTATCATGAAGATAAGTCTGGTTTTGGCTCAAGCAAAGTCAAGAACTTCCCTGACACTTATTTTAAAACCAAATGTGCACAGTTCAATTGGAGAAATAAGGAGTATAATTGTGAACTTTACCTACTCTCTTCAATATGCTGCCATTTGCTTATTAAAAACATTTTTAGCCTAAACAGTTGACCTATCATTGTTCTTAGTATGCAGACACATATTATTTTATAAATACTGTAATTTTATTATATAGACATGCATTTATCTATTGATACTAACACTTAAATATGATATTACAGGTTTAAAATCAACTATCTGAAAAATAGTGACTCCAATTTGCTTTTCTGCTTCCATGAAGAAAATTCCAAATTTTATGGTAGCTAGAAGATTAGGATGCAGATATTCTCCATCCTTATTTAAATTACAAATGGTATTTTTTCCAGATCTCTTCAAATAAGAAACACTGACTAGAACTCTTTTAGGGATGTTGTGACAGCTTTAAACAATGGGTTTTATTTAATACATTTACATAAACTCTAAAATATGATTTATAAAACAGCTATCCCTTGGAAAGGGACTACAAATAGAAGGCTGAAATAGGAACAGCTTGAACAATGAGGAAAATTCCAGAGTACGTTGGAGCACCTACGAATACAGGAAAGGAAGACAAAAAAAGGCTATAGGATCCAGAGCATAGAAAGAGATAACCAGCTTAAAAGTACTGGAATATCCAACACCATACCTGCCTAAGGCCATCATAGTCTACTCCAGCCCAGCAGAACTTCTCTCAGTACAGAAGAATTAAGGAAAATCATCATCTACCTATGCTTGGACCCTGCATCAAGCCCATATCAATGAGCGCCAGACCCAGGCTGGAGGCTAAGCTGGCCTCTCCTGGTCTGGACTACAGATTATCATGGGGCAAATCTTAAGTTTTCCACTCTTGAAAATAGGTAGCTACACAAGGTGATGTGTGTTAATCAACTTAAGTATAGTAAACATTTTGAAATATTTATATCAACTTGCCACAATGTTCATTTAAATATATTCTTTTCTTTCCAATTATACTACAATACATCTGGAAATAAGTGGCTGTTTGTTTTTCATATAAGTGAATCATGGAGATGAATATGAATATACTTAGAACACCAATAACAGACTATTCAAGAACTACATAAGAAATGTGCCCCTCTGGTTTTGACTAATTCTCAGGAGAATACACATTTGAAGATAAGGTAGATTTGGGGAATAATGAATGAACTCATCCATTTTCCAGGTCAGTATCTTGAGTCCTTATTCCTTAATCCTAGGTGCTGGGTCTTGGTCTTAGATTACCAACTTTTGTCCTGTATGCTCAGCATTGATCCTGACTATGGACCATTAAGCTCAAGCTTTATTTATGTTCTCAGCCTTGGTCTTGTATACTAAGTCCTGATCCTGGATGTTCAGGATTGGTCCAGGAGCTCAGACTGATCCTGGCACTCAGTACTGGACTTACATATGTTGGTACAGAATGGTCAACCCTGGTGATCATTCTTCATCTTATATACCAGTCCTGTTCCTGGTATTCAGACCTGATCCTGGATGGCATTCCTTTCTTCATGCTTATCCTTAGTACCAGGATGCTCATCCCTAATCCTTAGTGCTCATCCCTGATCATGAATGTTCAGATTTAGTCAGGGGAGCTCAGAAATGGTCCTAGGATATTTAGCCCTGATCATGTATGCTCATTCACAGAACAGCAAACATGTTTGTGGCTTGTATAAGTCATGCAAAACTTGAAATCTAGATTCTTCTGTTATAATATCACTTTCCTTCTGGGGCCTTGCAGATGGAAGCATACCCATTTAATGCAGATCATTTGAAAATTTCTACAAAATTTTTGATTCACTATTTGTAAACTCAATGATTGGATGATTTTCTATAGTGAAGAGGCTGACAATAACTAAAAATGTATTGACCTTTACCCGTTGCTATATTAATCACATCCAATCTCATGTTTCCATGGGTATATTATTGAAAAGACAAATAGATATTTTACATTATTTTTTTTAAATAAAATGTGGTAAGGTGAGAGAAGGTAGAGTCTGTACATATCAGTGTTCAAAGATTTATTGCTCGGTATTTCACCAGCAGTTCTGTGTAAACAGGTTCTTGGAGATTAAAAAAAATGCACATGATTAACAGACAGGCACAAAAAGAGAACTCTTACTGATTGGGTGAAAACATTTGGGGAAGTTCTCTCTAAAACTATTATTGCTTAGGTTCAGCCACGAGACATTGATAGGGATAGAGGTCTTTGTAGAATGCCCAAAGAGCACCCAGTTGAAACTGGGGAGTGTGATACTATGATGAAGTAAACACTAGGAAGGCTATAAACTTAGGCTCTTAAAGTCTACAGTATTTCTAAAACCAGCAGCAGGACTCGGAAAGATACAGAACTGGTTTGGCTGTGATATATGTGAGCATTGTAGTCATATCCTTTGTGATGCTGAATTTGACCTGTTTTCTATGAACGATAAATAGTATATAACATAACACAAAATATTCTGCAGTCATTAGGGGATCTGTATCTCAGTTTCTGTTTCTTTCAGCTTATCCCTATTTTGGAAGCACTTCTCTCTGTCCTCTGCAGTGTCTAGTTGGCTTGGTATTGGAATTTTGACTAGGGGTGATGAAGGAATGAAAAAAGGGAAGACATTGATGAAATGAGATACAGAGACACAGAAAAGCTAGGGACAGGTGATCTATGTGTACTCTGATGGAGTAGTACCAAGTAGACTATAAGGAGTGGTTTGCTAGTTTCTGTAGGGATCAGAGTCAGCCTGTAAACATCCAGTAGAAGGATGCTCCAGTTGCTAGTTTTTGCACATCAATGCTATACTTGGACCAGAGGAAGGGTTTGCCTTTGAACCTGACCAGGGCGAAAGGCATTGCCAATTTCTTATGGTTCTGAGTCACTGGTACTTATCAGCAATCCACATTTACTCAGGATTTCCTTGATTCCTCACACTCACTTCTACTCTCTTATTTATTAGGTGTTCATGATGAATCTTCATTCCTAGTCCATAGGCAGTTCACTGCAATGTTCAACATCAGACTTAAAAGAAATAAGCACAGCCTTTGGCCTTGGTTATTTGGGTTTCCTGCCCACCCAAATGGAAAACTCAAAAACTGTGAAGTGTGCCAGTTAAAACATGGGGTGCACTTTTTAGGGTGCCAATGAATAACTCTGGAATTAACAAAGGCAAAGAGGGATGGGAGATACTGTCTGCATAGCTGCTATACAACCAATTTTGAACTTTTAATAGGAAAGACAGATATAAACACATTTGGGAAGGAAAACCCAAAAATCAATAATCCAATTAAACTCAAAGAGAATTTTGATGCTACAGTAGCTTTTGGAAGGCAGAAATAAGCAATGGGTGTTTTACTCTATTAAGTTAGGCTGAAGAGAAAATGCCAACCCACTGGCAGATCCAGGGTTCTGTAAATCACTCTGGTCACATATGTGATGGGGGACTTTGAAAATGGCAGAGGACTCTAAAAATGTTCAGTGTCAGCTTTGAATTCTTTATTATTACTTTGAGAAGAAAGACAGCAGGTTCCAACTTGTCATTGCTTCTGTTTTTTTTTTTTTTTTTTTTTTTGCTCTTTTGTGTTTTTCTTCTGAACTCTGTTTCTGTGTAGGTTAATGAAACTTAATATATTCCAGCAACCTGAAACCATAAGAGTGAGTTGGCTGTGTGGGGCATGCAAATATGGCTTTCGAGATGTTAACTGTATTGTGCTAAGACACATGTAGTTACTGATGCAGATAACCCAACTATTCTTTCTGCCCATAAAATGTCCATCATCTGTACCAGTTGACTCTCACGACAGACTTACTGGATTCAAAGGTAGAGAACTCAATTCCCGTAAGAAGCTGCTCTGTAAATCTCCACTTGAGTGTAAAACCTTCATTCTCTTTAAAACTAAGTGAGAAGTTGCATTATTTAGAAAAGAAAATGATTGCATTCAATATTTTTCACTCTCCAAATGTCAATCTTTGTGAAGTTATGTCCTGAGAAATCACTGGGGCAGGAGGTTCCATGTAGATGTAAGGCCCAGACAGACTTAACACAGGGCACTAAGATGTCTAGGGTGATTCTACTAAAAAGCCTCAGTGAGGGTTAGTAGATGTGGATCCAGAATGAGGCCTTTGACAAAAATCAGGACAAAAAGTAGTTAATACTATATCATGGGTAAGGAGGACTAATGTGCAGGGGCCCACTTTCCTCCTCCAAGGCAATGGACAGACTATGATTTTAGAAACCTGTGGCAGGTTGGTGATGAAGCTCTATTTCTTTTTATTATTCCTTCTTTTCATGTAAAGCATGACAGAGAGGACTTGAAGGTCATTTATAGCATATCATGGTAAAGGAAAGTGTTTGGATTTATTGTTTAAATGAAATACAATGAAACAGTTGTGAACATGCCTGCTTGATTCCAAATGCCTTGCAGTGCTGTGTCCTGGACAGATTGGAGAGAAGTTAGCTTCTTTCCAGCTAGGCTTCCTTTCTCTACCTTCTCTTGAGAGAATCATGTGAAAAATAAAAATGCTTTTAGAATATCACTCGTCTAGTTACTGATTTTGGATCTCCCTCAAGGCACAACAATTTCCCCCCTATTAACTGGGAAAGATGATCAATAGAGTGAGGTTCCATGAGTGAGGTCTTAATTTCCTAGTTTTCCCAGAGATCACTACTATTTCCCCTTCCCAGGGAATCCACGTATCCCTCTTTGGGCCCTCCCTGTAACCTACCCTCTCTGGAGCATAGTTACTCTTTACTTTACAGGTAGTACCCACTTATGAGTGAGTACATACTATATTTGTCTATTTTTGGTCTGGGTTATCTCACTCAGGATGACTTTTTTTTCTAGTTCCATATATTTGCTTTTAAAGTTCCTGATGTCATTGTCAACCTCCATCCAGCCGAGTAGTAGTACTCCATTGTATAGATATACCACATTTTCTTTATTAATTCTTTAGTTGAGGGACATCTAGGTTGTTTCCAGGTTCTAGCTGTTACAAATAACGCTGTTATGAATATAGCTAAGCAAATGTCCTTGTGGTATGATTGAGCATCCTTTGGGTATATGCCCAATAGTGGTATTGCTGGGCCTTGGTGTAGATTGATTCCCAAGTTTCCGAGAAACCTCCATATTGATTTTCAAAGTGGCCATACAAGGAGTGCTAGAATGAAAACTCCAACCTAAGCAGGTTAACTATAACCATAAAAACACAGGGAGTAAATAATCTCATACTAATAAAATCAAAAGAAGAGAAGGACACACACACACACACACACACACACACACACACACACACACACACACACACACCACACAACTACCACCACCACCAAAAATACCAGGAATCAACAATTATTGATAATTGATATCTCTCAATATCAGTGGATTCAATACCATAATAAAAAGACAGATTGGCTGTTCCCAACAGCCAGCAAGCAGGAGAGAGACCTGCCTGTCAACTGGACCACCATCACTGACACACACTGGATTCTGCTCCTCTGAGCACTCCACTGCCCAACTCCACCTACCCCATTACCCTCTCTGTGGCTAGCCCTTTCCTGAAACAAAAACAGACTCCATAGACACAGGTGCAGCCCATACTAGTCAAAGAACAGGCATTTAACTGGCCTCCAAGCTGGGCTGCCCCAATCTCCAGATCCAGGGCATATGCTGTGTCCTTTCTCCTCCCATCTCAGCAACAGCAAGGCATCTGGGCCCTGCCTCCAACTCTGGTGGAATTCCACTGTTCTGGTGTAATCTCCACTAGCAATCAAGTAGTGAGAGAGTAGCCAGCCAACCAGACTGCCACTACCCACTGGATTCCGTTTCCTTAAGATCCACTCCATCACCCAACCCAACCCACCTCATCATTCTCCCTATGGCCAGACATTTCCCACAACCTCAGTAGCCTCCATAGAGTCATGAGGCCAGACTGGATGTAGGTACCCAAATCCACACAAGCCTCAACTGAGACACCTTACTGGACTTGAAGACCTGCCAGACACCTGAATCCTTGACCATTTAGGCCAGAAGACAATAAAACAGAAAGTGAAGGAACAAAACACCCATCCAACAAAGACAAACACTAGAATCAACATTCAGATCTATAATCATCCCAAATCTAGACGCCTAAATTCCAGTGCAAGGATACATTCAATATCATAAAGGACAACATGACACCAATAGAACCCAGGGATCCAATGATAGTAAGACAAGAGCATTCCAACAGAGCTGAAGCACAAAAAAAATGATCCTAAAAATAATTTTATAAAGATGATAGAGGCTCTTAAAGAGGAAATGAAAAAAAATCCATTAAAGAAGTGAAGAAGGAAAAACAAAAAAATGGGAGAAATGAAATCAAATCAATAAATTCCCCAAAGAATGCCAAGAAAGTCAAGAAAAAATATCAAACAAGTAAAGGAAACTGAAAGTTCAAGATGTGAAAGTTGAAATAGAAGTAATAAAGAAAACACAAACTGAGGGAATTCTAGAGGAATGGAAGGAGAGGGTTAGTATTAGTGTTAGGATCTGAAGTCAACATACCTGATTCCCTGTCAGGTCTGGCTTGTGGTTTAGCAGGTCTGGCTTGTGCTGGAGTTGGGGGCTAGGATAAAGCAATGAGTGTGGGGAGGTCTGTGGGATTCATAGGAGATATGGTCAGGGAAAGAAGGAAGACTGTATCAGGTGTCCCATTACAGAGCTAGGGATGGCTCTGGGGATTGGATCTACAGGAATGGAAGAAGAGGGGAAGATCTGCTGTCAACATACCTGCTTTCTTGGCAGGAGTGATCTTTACAAACAAAGTCTTAGTCTTACAAATATATCTCCTTCTTTAAAAAAAACAATAGAAATGTAACAAAATTATAAGAAATACACAGTGTGGAGAAGAAGCCTGATACAACCTTGAGCAATATGCCTGACAGAGTAGCTACCACTGATATTCTAGCACAATTTTCTGCATTTTCTCTACATTCATGTGGCTGGGTGTATAATGTAGTGTAATATACAGACAAATTAATATATGTGGTGTGTTTACAACTTAATGATGAGCATGCTTTCATATAATAGCATGAGAACTGAGAACAGAAATCAGTATTATTTTTATGAAAATGTCTTTCTTTCCTTCAGTTCTAGACTTCTGCTCTGTCTCCTTCCCATACTATGAACAGCTTGAGGCAGAGACATGTAGTGCACCATGTAGACTTAGGCTGTTTGTATCTTGAGTAGCTTTAGCTTTCTGGGACCAGTACTCTGCCCACTAGAGCTCCCTTTTCTTCTTCTTGAAAGTGTGAGGCGTGCCTACCCAGAGCTATAGCTGGTTTTAGAGTTCCAGCTCTGGTTTCTGGATTCTGTTGGAATTCTTGCTTGGACATTGAGGACAGCAAAACCTCACAAGGGGAACACCACCACACCCATCTACAACATGAGTCTATATTCCAGATCCATTGAAGATTTTGGGTTGATCAGCTTAAACACATACTACCCCCAAGAGCCCAACACTGGAATTTGTGACAAGTAGCTTATTTTTTTGTTGTTGTTTTGTTTGTTTGTTTGTTTTTTTTTTTGCCACACTCAGAAGAGTGTTAACTTCATCAATACTCTCTGTCATGAACAAAGCTCATGGAAAAAAGCAGGACAGGACCTAGGAATTTTCTACTTGCCTTTCTGCTGCATATAGTCTCCCTTTCCAGCAAATCACATCGGGAATGTACAGTTGTTATGGAGGCAAGAAGCCTTGCTGGTGCATTCCTGGACTATTTGCTCCTAGATTCTACCAGAGCTGAAATGTGACCCATCTCCTTCTGCTTTCAGGGATCCTTCCTCTGTATCCAGGCACTCCCCTCTCATTCAGGTCCTTATTGTGTCTTGCCTAGACTCCCCAGAAATATTTCTTTTACATTATCTGATATAATGTCTTTGGTCTAATAGTAGAACTCCCTATTCAAAGAATGCCACTAACTTCTAATCTCTTTAATATGAATGCAGAAATTCCCCTGACCCTGTTTCCAGAAGGTTATCTCCAGGTTTCCCAGGATACTCAACTTCCTCACATGGTGTAGTATTGTCACAGAACCCACACAATCCTCCTATTTACTCTAAGTACTTTTTAGCTTGTTTGTAATATCTTATATAGGATGAATTCTATGCAGACCATTGTTACACTGCATCACTTTCAGAATAATAGCAAGAATGCAGTCTCTGTGCAATTCAGTACATAGGTAAACATTTCCTAGACAGTATTTGTGATCTCTGAATTTGTTGAATCTATGGATGGATTCTGTGGATGTTGAAGGCTAATAGAATAACTGGACTTTTAAAATAATTCCTGGCTTCTTAGTCTCCTTTAAAATTATATTTTCTCAAATTTCCTTAACTATGCTACACTTCAGTTACCAGAAACTGAGAATGAGTTTATCCATCTCTCCTACATTTCTCTTTTGGGTAGGGATTTTTATTTTCCAAAGTGAAGGTTACTTTTACTTTTATTTTTTTTGTAAGAATTTGCTGTTCCTTTTCTCCCCTTTTTAAAATATTCTTTTCATCCTTTGCTTACACTGAAAGAAATTTATAATTGGGTTTATGTTAGCTAGACACATCTGTTGATGTACTAGCTTCCTTCACAGTATGTACCTCGCTATGGCTGTTCCTTACAGCAGAACTGAAACAGGATTTTCAGCTTAGTTGTGCCTACTGCTTTGGGAGAATACGAGCTTGAATGTGTTGCATTGCTTTCTTTTAACATATGATCAGAGCTGAGGTGTGGTGAGACACTGTATCCAGCCTATTTCATCTGAGGACCATCTGTATCTCAAGGCAGGAGCTGGCTGAGGCAGATGCTCAGATGCTCAGGCTGAGCTGCCATGGAGACAAAGAACCCTATGGTCCTGCTCTGGGGAGGATGCCTTCAGGGTACTGGATATAGAAGTGGATGTTTTTAGTCAACAATTTATCAACCTTCCAATGGAAGAATATCCTATTTTTAATGCCATGTATGTCTGAAACATCAATTATTTTCATTTCTAAAATCAGTTGTGTTGCTATCACATTAAATCTGCTGTGAAATAGCAGTGAATGTCAACACGTGGGCCTTTGGTTAATTGCTGTCTTTTTATAAAAGAACAAACTTTAATTGATACATTTTTCTTTTGCTTAAGTCATTAATGATGTACTATGCTGGCCTTGTCACAGGGTAGTTCTGCAAACGGTGTCTTTAGGAATAAAATAAATGGCATTTTCAAGGTGTTTATGCAAAAATCTTGGCTGTCCCAATGCTAATTAAAGTGGAGGATGAACACCCCCAGAAAGTCATGTGAGCTTAGAGCTGAATCTGTATAACTAACAGCTAGGAAATAAAAATTGAGTGTCTAAGTTTTTGCTTCAGTACATTTGTTCTTTGAAAATATATACAGTCCAAGAGAATGACTAAAATCTTGATTCTTTCACCATGTCTTCAAAAGTGTGCTTTCTGTTTTCAGTGAATGACAAAAGAAAAATATTCCCTTAATTGGTAGGGTATTATGGACTGAATGTATGCTTCCCAGACTCATTTATTGGAGATCTCACCCCAATGGGATGGAGGTGATACTATGATTTTTGGATATGGTTCACCACGAATAGAAATTTATATCCTCTGTGAGGCATGGAGAAGACAGGCATTCACTCCAATGGATGCTTCAACTGGGTCGTTGGGTAATGGTTAGTTAAGGGCAGCAAAATGAATACTCATTATTAAATCCTACTGACTCTACAAGACATCCAAAAGGACATACACATGGACTATCCCTGTATTTTGCTTCATGAGGCACTAATTCACCTGAAAACTCTATCAGCAGGAAGACTTCACAAGATGTAGCCTCTTGGCATGGGACTTGAATTAACCATGAATATTTTTAAAAGACAAAGATTTCTTTTTTTAAAAATTTAATTATTTATTTTTTATTTTTACATGTTAATCCCAGTTCCCCCTCCCTCCCTTCTTTCCTCCCTCTTCCTCTCTCTGTCCCCTCACATGCACCCTGACCACCCTCTCCTCCCATCCCCCACCCCAATTCTACATGTAGGGCAATGCCATCCAGGTTGGGTCATGTAAATCTGTCAAGTCATTTGAAGTAGGGACTAGGACTTCTCTCCTGTCTCTAGGTTAAGGCAGTATCCCTCCATGGGGGATGTGTTTGCAATGTCCTTTTGTGCACCAGGAATACATCCTGGGTCCACTTTCTGAGGTCCCTTAGACTGCTCAGTCCTTCTAGCTGAGACCCATATTCAGGGGGACCTGAGTCAGTCCCATGCTGGATTCCCAACTATCAGTCTGGGGGCCCGTTACTTCCTCCTTGTTCAGGTCAGCTGTCTATGTGTTTCTGCAACCTGGTCTTGTCCTCTCCCTCTGTATTTGGATTCTAGTTCAACTCAGTGTTTAGTTATGGGTGTTTGCTTCTGTTTCCAACAGGTACTAGATGAGGGCTCCATGATGGTGGATAAGTTAGTTTTTGATCTCACTATCTGGGAAGGACATTTATGGTAGCCTTTCCATGGTTGCTCAAATTGTTAGGTGGCGGCAGTCTTGTAGGTCTCTAGACCTTTCTATAGGTTCAGTTTTCTCTTCAAACCAATAAGGGCTCCCTCTTTTATGTTCTCTCTCTCTCTCTCTCTCTCTCTCTCTCTCTCTCTCCCTTCTGTCTTCTACTCCTACCCTGACTCAATCTTCCTAATCACACGTGATTCCCCTTCTCTTTCTCTTATTTCTCTCTCCATTCACTGCCTCCCCCACTTCCCATGTGCTCTGGGGAACTTGTCCCTTCTCCTTCTGTGAGGGACTTTATATGAATCTCTTAGAATATGCCTTGTATCCTAGTTCCTCTGGTGGTGAGAATTATAGGTTGGTGATCCTTTGTTCTAGGTCTAAAATCCATGTATGAGTGAGTACATACCATGTTCCTCTTTTTGTGACTGGGTTACCTCATTCAGGATGGTTTCTTCAAGTTACATCCACTTGCCTGCGAATTTCAAGATTCCATTATTTTTTTCTTCAGAGTAGTATTCCATTGTGTAGAAGTGCCACATCTTCTTTACCCATTCTTCAGTTGAGGGGCATCTACGTTGCTTCCAGGTTCTTGCTATTACAAATAGTGCTGCTATGAACATATTTGAACACATGTCTTTGTTGAATAGATGTGAATCATTTGGGTATATGCCTAAGAGGGGGATTGCTGGGTCCTGTGGTAAACTAAGTCCCATTTTCCTGAGGAACTGCCATACTGATCTCCAAAATGGCTGTAAGAGTTTGCACTCCCACCAGCAGTGGGGGAGTATTCCCCTTTCTCCACATCCTCTCCTGCATAAATTGTCATTGATGTTTCTAATTTTAGCCATTCTGGCAGGAGTACAGGAGCACAGACACTGAGAGCAACAATTAATAAATGGGACCTCCTCAAACTTAGAAGCTTCTGTAAGGCAAAGGACACAGTGGACAAGGCCAGATGGCAGCCCACAGACTGGGAAAAGATTTTCATCAACCCTGCATCCAAAAAAGGGCTGATTGCCAAAATATACAAAGAACTCATGAAACTAGTCAACAAAAACACTAAATAACCCTATTAAAAATGGGGTACAGAACTGAAGAAAGAATTCTTAATAGAGGAAATTGAAAACGCTGAAAGACACTTAAGAAAGTGCTCAACAATCTTAGCTATCAGGGAAATTCAAATCAAAACAACTTTGAGAAAGACAAAGATTTCTGTTTCACTAAACTGGCATAACCCTTAACAATAATCTAAACATCTGTCCTTATAGCCACAGATAAGTTTAGTCCCCACTCCTCATTAAGGAAATATTCATTTGCAACTATTACAGAAAACCCATAACTGATCAAAACACAGAGTTATGGAACCCAGACCCAATGGATACATATACAACACACTCTTTCACCTAGGCTCAGGTAATATTTTGGAGGAGGGGGCAGAAAAATTTTGAGAGTTGGAAGATCAGGAAATTTGCTGGGAGATTGTGTCTCCTGGCAATGTCAGAAATTATACTCAGAAAGTCTCACCAACATGACTGCCCAAGCATGACCTGAACAAGGCTGATACCAATAGACATGCAAAAGTGATCTGGGAAGTCCATGAAGCCTCAACCCTACACAAAGAACTACAGACAACTAAGGAATACTGAGTGTAGGTGAAATATTCTCCTGTATGGGCCATCAGAACAATTGGATATTCAATACCAATTGGTTAGCCCTGAAAACATACATATAAATAACATTATACAGACTGAGGTGGTTATATTTAGGCTTTGTAAACTGAATACCAGTGTGTATGTCTTGTTCTTAGTTTCTTGAAGCATGCCTCAGTTCCTTGGGTTTCTTAACTTTGGTATGAATTTCAGAATTAGAGGAAAACATATGAGTATGAATACTGATATCATATTAATTGATAATTTCTTATCTGTACAGATTTATTTGAGAATTACTGATACCTCTATAGCTTTGATTCTGCACTTTTTAAATTCACTAAATAATTTTATTGGTCTTCTGATTAGTGACCTTGTACAAATTCTGTTGCTTTGCTCCAGATAGTTAATATTTTATGCTGTGTTGTGATATTCATTTCTTTTCTGGGAAATATTATATGCATACTGCTTGTACTATGTGAGTCATCTGTGGCTGTCGTTGGGCTCCAAATTTTGCATTAAAATATATTAAACATTTTCTTTCAAAAGATTTGTCAGAAATTTTTAACAGACATTCCCTAGTGGTTTGTCAAGAGCTTTGTAAATATTGAGTTATTATGAGCCTTCCTAGGAGTGGTGACCCCAGAATGGGTCACATGTAAAGGCTCTTGTTTCCCAGACTTTTAACCTCACAACTGCTAGAGGTTCTTTGACCTCTTGATAGATTTTTGTTTTTTGTTTATATTTTGTCATATTGGTTTAATTTTTCTGTATTTCATTTCTAGAGTGAAAGAATTAAAGTAAAAAAATTCAAAATGTTCCTATTGTTTTCAGATTAAATTCAAGCACTATGAAGACCTCTCATTCTGGTTTCTTTTTATTTTATGTTCAGGTGATAATATATTTTCACTTTATGTTTTTATTCAGACATTTTATCTGGAAATCAGAACTTCAAATTATTATATATTTTATGAAAAATATAATCATTTGACATGAGAAGGCAAACTCTTATCGATCACTTCTGAATAAATATGATTTCTATCATCCATTTGCATAAATGGTACCTATGAGAGTTGAAATTATTCTTAGCAAGGCCCCGATCAACTGTTTCTTCTGTAAGTTGATCTGGGGCTTGCTGATAGTTTCAGCCAGATAGTCTATGATCATCATGGTGAGGGGTATGGAAGCAGGCAGGCAGTCATGGTCATATAACAGTAGCTGAGACCTCACATCTGACCTACAAGTAACAGATGAGAGTGAACCATGAATGGAGTGTGTGCTGTTGAAACCTCATAGTCCACCCATGAGGACACACCTCTTCTGACATGGCCACACCCCCTGCTCCTTCCCAAAAATTTCTACCAACTGGAAACAAGTATTCAAACATATGAGTCTATGGGAGCTATTTTCATTCAAGACACCACAGGGAGTCACTGTAACTTCCTGCTCTGTGCATCTGTGAGTTGTGATGTTCTGTGATTCCTATGACGTACTTTCCAGTTATGTAGATCACGAAGCCATAGTGTACTTTGTCTCTTCACAACAGAGAATTTTTCATCACTTCTCTAACTATATTTTGTTAATTTTTTTTGCAGTTCTCCAATGTTATTTGACATTTAGCAGGTTAGTTCTCATCCACATTGACTGTCTGTAGACAGTCTGTGGTAACAGGCACATAGGTTACCAATGTATACAGCTTGTTTGGGGACTCCTTATCCTTGTTACATTTTCTAGACAAATGTACATGGACACGGTATGGAACATTCATTATTCCTTTGGCCCAGATGGCTTTATTGAGCCTGGTATCGATGCACATGTCTGGGGTTCCCATCTCCTTCATGACAAATTTCTCGATTACCTTGAGTGCTGGAGGATCACACTTCTTGAAGCCCAAGCCATGGATGTACTTGTGGATGTTGATGGTGTACTGTCGGGTCACCACCTCATTGATGGCAGAACGGCCCTCTCGTCACCCTTCTTTGCGGGAGCCATTTTTCTGGGCCCCAATTGGAAAGCTTTGTTAAGTATTTTTTAAAGATGTATAATTCTATTAACTATTCCCAGAAAAATCGTATGCTTTGAAGTTAAGTATGTTTCAAGATCACAAGATGTGTTATTGAATTCCTCCTAAGTTTCTAGGTCAGATGCTGTCTAGCTCTCAGCTTCAGTGAACTTCCTGCTTCTTCTGATGTCTTTGGCGTTTTTGTTGGGGATCAGTGGTTCCCACCATAATTGGTGTCTGTTACCTCCAAGTCTCTGGATAGTTGCAGCATGACCAATACACAATTCAGTTCAAACTCAAGCTACAGTATTTTCAACTCATGACAAAAATTTCATTTCCTTACTGATTTAATAAGCAAACATGAACTGAATGTTTCAATAAGTATCAAGGGCTTGCCTCATTGCTGCAGGTAGCAAAGTGAAAAGTATCTTTCAAAGCTATAAGACAATCCCTAGGGTTTGAACTCAGATAGAGAAATACATTATTTGAAGCAAAGATTGTAATCTGGAAACCTAAAATAATGTATAGCCTAGTGCTGGGACAAACTTTTGCAGGAGACTACAAGGAGGTGAATTTTAAACTAAAGAAGCAGAAGGGAAGATCATCCTGTTAAAAAAATATGTCACATCCATCAATATCCAGGGTTAGGAAGAAAATGAGGTAAAATCAAAATTCTGTGGTGAGAGAACCCAGGGCCTTAGGGTACACATACTGGGCGATAGCTGAACATACAAGAAGAATTGAAATATATGTCCTCAAAGCAGTAGAATATATGTTCCAGGGATGATATTCATTTTGTCTCCTTCTGTGGCACTGACCACACCCATTGGGGGTGAAGCCAGGGGCAGAAGTGACCTGGGGAACTAAGTCAGTGGAGGCAAGGGAGAGTGCTCTCTTGCAAGCTGCCCGGGGACAGGAGGACTTCCGGAGGAATTCTTGGAAGCAGGAACCTGTTGGTGTTCACCTGTCTATGTTGTGAGATATTTCTCCATGAATAAACATCTGTATGGCCTAATTGTTTATCCCGATCCTTATTAAACTGTGCTACAGGGAAGTTGATGTCCATATACCAAGACAAAAGGCATGTATGTTCCCAAAAAATGGTATGTAGGTATGGTGATTTGAAAAAGAATGGCCTCAATAGACTCATATGTTTGAATACTAGGTCCCAGGCTGATAGTCCTATTGGGAAAGATTAGGAGATATGGTAGTATTGGAGGGATTGTGTCTTGGGGTAGGCTTTAGGGTCTCCCATTGTTTCAGTTTAGGACTCTCTGCCTTTTACTTGTGGATCAAGAAACTCTCAGTGATTCTTGCCTCTATGCCTAACCCTGGAGTTATGTTCAGGAAGCAGTCTCCTATACCAATTTGTTCAAGAATACCTCCTACTTTCTCTTCTGAGAGGTTCAATGTGGCTGGATTGATGTTGAGGTCTTTGAACCATTTGGACTTGAGTTTTGTGCATGGCGACAGACATGGGTCTATCGTCAGTCTTCTACACACCCGCATCCAATTGTGCCAGCACCATTTGTTGAAGATGCTACCTTCGCCCGATTGTATAATTTTAGCTGTTTTGTCGAAAATCAGGTGTTCATAAGTGTGTGGGGGTAATATCAGGATTATCAATTCTATTCCATTGATCTACCTGTCTATTTTTGTGCCAATACCTGGCTGTTTTCAGAACTATAGCTCTGTAGTAGAGCTTAAAGTCGGGGATGGTAATGCCTCCTGAAGTTCCTTTATTGTACAGGGTTGTTTTGGCTATCCTGGGTCTTTTGTTTTTCCATATAAAGTTGATTATTATCCTTTCAAGGTTGGTGAAGAATTGTGGTGGGATTTTAATGGGGATTGCATTGAATCTGTAGATTGCTTTTGGCAAGATTGCCATTTTTACTATGTGTATCCTATCTATCCAAGAGCATGAGAGATCTTTCCATTTTCTGGTATCTTCTTTAATTTCTTTCTTTAGAGCCACAAAGTTCTCATTATATAGGTCTTTTAATTGTTTGGTAAGCATTACCCCAAGATACTTTATGTTGCTTATGGCTATTGTAAAGGGTGATGTTTCTCTGATTTCTTTCTCTGTCTCTTTATCGTCTGAATAAAATAGGGCTACTGATTTTTTTTTAAAGTTCATCTTGTATCCTGCTAGTTTTCTGAAGGTGTTTATCAGCTGTAGGAGTTCCCTGATAGAGTTTATTGGGTCGCTTTTGTAAACTATCATATCATCTGCAAATAGAGACAGTTTGAATTCTTCCTTTCCATTTTGGATCCCCTTGATCTCCTTTTGTTTTCATATAGCTTTAGCTAGAATTTCAAGTACAATAGTGAAGAGATATGGAGAGAGAGGGCAGCCTTGTCTTGTTCCTGATTTTAGAGGAATCACCTTAAGCTTCTCTCCATTTACTTTGATGTTGGCTGTTGGTTTGCTGTATATTGATTTTATTATGTTTAGGTATGTTCCTGTTAACCCTGATCTCTCCAAGACCTTTATCATGAAAGGGTGTTGAATTTTGTCGAAGGCTTTTTCAGCATCTAGGGAGATAATCATATGCTGTTTCTTTTTCAGTTTGTTTATATGGTGGATCACGTTGATTGATTTTCGTATGTTAAACCATCCCTGCAATCCAGGTATGAAGCCTACTTGGTCATGGTGGATGATTTCTCTGATGTATTCTTGAATTCAGTTTGCTAGTATTTTATTGAGTATTTTTGCATCGATATTCATCAGGGGTATTGGTCTGTAGTTTTCTTTCTTAGTTGTGTCTTTGTGAGGCTTGGGTACCAAGGTTATTGTGGCCTCATAAAAAGAGTTTGGCAATGAACCTTCTGTTTCTATTTTGTGGAAGAGTTTGAGGAGTAGTGGTATTAGTTCTTCCTTGAATGTTTGGTAGAATTCTGCACTGAATCCATTTGGCCCTGGACTTTTTTTGGATGGAAGGCTTTGGATGACTGCTTCTATTTCATTGCGGCTTATAGGTCTATTTAAGTTGTTTGTCTGTTCTTGATTTAATTTTGGTAAGTGACAGTTATCCAGAAATTTGTCCATTTCCTTTGAATTTTCAATTTTTGTGGAATACAGATTTTCAAAATATGACCTGAAAATTGTCTGGATTTCCTCTATGTCTGTTGTTATATTCCCCTTTTCGTTTCTGATTTTGTTAATTTGCATGTTCTCTCTCTGCTTTTTCGTTAATTTGGATAAAGATTTGAGTATCTTGTTGATTATCTCAAAAAATCAACTCTTCGTTGCATTGATGTTTTGCATTGTTTGCCTGGTTTCTATTAAGTTGATTATTTCCTGGTGTCTACTCCTATGGGGTGAGTTTGCTTCTCTTTGCTCTAAGGCTTTCAGTTGTGCTGTTAATTCTCTTATGTGACTATCCTCTGTTTTCTTCATATGGGCACTTAGTGAAATGAACTTCCCTTGTAGCACTGCTTTCAAGGTGTCCCATAAGTTCGGGTATGTTGTGTCCTCATTCTTGTTGAATATTAGAATGTCCTTAATTTCTTTCTTTATTTCTTCTTTGCACCCAGGTGTGGTGCAATTGTACATTGTTCAGCTTCCATGAGTTTGCAGGTTTTCTGCTATTTGTGTTGTTGTTGAATTCCAATTTTAAAGCATGGTTGTCTGATAAGGTACAGGGGACTATTCCTATTCTCTTGTATCTGTTGAGGTTTGTAATGCCACCTAGTATGTGGTTGATTTTAGAGACGGTTCCATGTGGAGCAGAGAGGAAGGTATATTCTTTTGTTTTTGGATGGAATGTTCTATAGATGTCTGTTAATCCCAGTTGAGACATAACTTCTGTTAGTTATTTTGTTTCTTTGTTGAATTTCTGATTTGTGGTCCTGTCTAGTGTTGAGTTTGGTGTATTGAAGTCTCCCACTATAAGTGTGTGAGGTTTTATATGAGCTTTGAGTTTTAGTAGCATTTTTTTTTTTTTTTTTTTTTTTTTTACGAATGTGTGTGCCTTTGTATTAGGGGCATAGATGTTCAGAACTGAGATTTTGTGTTGATGGATTTCTCCTGCGATGAATATGAAATGAACCTCTTTATCTTTTTTGATTAATTTTGGTTTGAAGTCTAACTTGTTAGATATTAGAATAGCCATGCCTGCTTGCTTCTTGGTTCTATTTGATTGGAAAATCTTTTCCCAACCCTTTACCCTGAGGTAATGTCTATCTTTGAAGCTTAGATGTGTTTCTTGTATGTAACAGAAGGATGGATTCTGTCTTCGTATCCATTCTGTTAGCCTGTGTCTTTTTATAGGTGAGTTAAGACCATTAATGTTGAGGGTGAGTAAGGACCATTGATTGTTGATACTTGTTTGTTTTAGGGTGTTGTTGGCAGTGGTATTGTGAATATATTATTTCTGCTTTATCCTTGGTTTCTGGTGTAGTTGGTTTATCTGTTGCCTACATTTTTGTGGGCATAGTTATCTTCCTTGGGTTGGAGTTTTCCTTCCAATACTTTCTGTAGGGCTGGATTTGTAGATACATATTGGGAAAATCTGGTTTTGTCATTAAAAATCTTGTTTTCTCCATCTATAGTGATTGAGAGTTTTGTTGGTTATAGTAGCCTAGGCTGGCCTCCGTGTTCTCTTAATACTTGTAGAACATCTATCCAGGACCTTCTGGCCTTGAGGGTTTCCATGGAGAAATCAGGTGTAATTTTGATAGGTCTGCCTTTATATGTTACCTGTCCTTTTTCCTTCACTGCTCTTAATATTCTTTCTTTATTCTGTATGCTGGGTGTTTTGATTATTATATGTTGAGGGGTCTTTTTTCTTTGGTCCAGCCTATTTGGTGTTCGGTATGCTTCTTGTATTTTCATGGGCATGTCCTTCTTCAGATTTGGAAAGTTTTCCTCGATGATTTTGTTGAATATATTTTCGTCATCTTTGAGCTGGGCTTCCTCACCTTCCTCTATGCCTATTATTCTTAGGTTTGGCCTTTTCAAGGTGTCCCACATTTTCTGGATGTTTTCTGTTAAGGATTTGTTGGACTTATGGTTTTCTTTGGTTGATGAATCTATTTCTTCTAGTTTATCTTCTGTGCCTGAGATTCTCTCTTCCATCTCTCGAATTGTATTGGTTATGCTTGCATCTGTAGTTCCCGATATTTTTGCCCAGTTTTTCTATTTCCATCATTCCTTCGGTTTGTGTTGCCTTTATTTTCTCTATTTCAGTTTTCAAGTCTTGAACCATTTCCTTCACCTGCTTAATTGGTTTTTCTTGGTTTTCTGTACTTTCTTTACTTTCCTTGAGGAGTTTGTTCATTTCTTCCACTTTTTTCCCTCCTTTTCTTTAAGGGATTTTCACACATCTTTTTTGAGGGCCTCTATCATTTTTATGATGGTAATTTTTAAGTCATTCCCTTCTGCTTCCTCTGCTTTGTTGTTGTGTTCCATTCTATTTGGTGTAGATTCCCTAGATTTTGGTGGTGTCATGCTTGTCATTCTGTTGTTAGGTGTTTTCTTGTAATGCCATCTTCTGATAGCTTCTTCCAGTAGGTGTTGGTGGGGTCTCCCCCTCTCTATATATGGTACTTCCCTGGTGGGCTTATGTGGGTCAGAGATTCAATATCTGTAGCTCTGGGTGGTTGAAGCTCTATAGGAGGTCTCTCCTCAGACAGGGACCCAAGAATGGTGTCAGAGCTGCGGATCCAGTAGAAGATGCCTCTTGCCAATGTCTCCAGCCAATGGCTGGCAGAAGGGGACAAAGGCTGAGTTGTAACTTGGGAAGGTTTTGCAGGATATTAGGATCTCACTGGAAACTGGAATTCTCCAGGTTAGGCCTCTTTCTTTAGCAGAGGCCCTGCTTTGGGGGTCAGGGATCTTGCCAGTGGGAACTCAGAGTGGACCCATCAAGATAGGCAGATCTCTGGTAGGGGCCCAGGACTCCAGCAGAGGACTGGAGGTGGGGTCAGAGACCAAGCAGGTGGAAATTACGGGTGGTTCTGCGTGGATAGGCAGGTCTCTTTTGTTCAGAGTTGCTCCAAGAAGTCTCTGAAGTAGGGTGGATTGTTGGCTTCACCCTCTGTCCCAGTGCTGAACCAGAGCAGCAGAACAGTGGGCAGGATAGGGCACAGGGTGGGAGGGGCAGGCTCGCGGTGGGGATGGGTGGGGGTGTATCAGAGCTCCAAGGGTGCTCTCAATGGGGACAGGACTCAGGAGCAGCGGGATCAGGGGCCAACCCAGGGAGTTTGGAGTGGGAGTGGGGAAGGGGAGAGGTTGTAGGGGAGAGGCAGTCCACTTGGGCCCAGACTCACCTCTAGCCAATGGCTGGCGGAAGAGGACAAAGGCTGAGCTGTAACTTGGGAGGTTTTTGTAGGATATTCAGATCTCACTGGAAACTGGAACTCTCCAGCTGAGGCCTCTTTCTTTAGCAGAGGCCCTGCTTTGTGGGTCAGGGATCTTGCCAGCTGGAACTCAGAGTGGACCTGCGGAGATAGGCCCTTCTGATTTTTTTGAGTTTATCTTGTATCTTGCTAATTTGCTAAATGTAGGAGTTCCCTGGTAGAGTTTTTTGGGTCATTTATGTAAACTATCATATCATCTGCAAATAGTGACAATTTGACTTCTTCCTTTCCAATTTGTATCCCCCTGATCTCCTTTTGTTGTCTTAATTGCTTTAGCTAGAACTTCAAGTACAATATTGAAGAGATATGGAGTGAGTGCGCAGCCTTGTCTTGTTCCTGATTTTAGAGGAATTGCCTTAAGCTTCTCTCCACTCAGTTTGATGCTGACTGTTGGTTTACTGTATATTGCTTTTATTATGTTTATGTATGTTCTTGTTATCCCTGATCTCTCCAAGACCTTCATCATGAAAGGGTTTTGAAGGCTTTTTCAGCATTTAGTGAGATTATCATGTAGATTTTCGTTTTCAGTTTGTTTATATGGTGGATTATATTGATAGATTTTTGTATGTTGGACCATCCCTGCATTCCTGGGATGAAGCCTACTTGGTCATGGTGGATGATTTCTCTGAAGTTTTCTTGGATTTGATTTACCAGTATTTTATTGAGTATTTTTGCATCAATGTTTATGAGGGATATTAGTCTGTAGTTCTCTTCCTTAGTTGTGTGTTGCTTAGTTACCAAGGTAATTGTAGTCTCATAAAAAGAGTTTGGTAATGAACCTTTTGCTTCTGTTGTGTGGAACAATTTGAGGAGTATTGGTACTAGCTATTCTTTGAATTTCTGGTAGAATTCTGCACTGAAGCCATCTGGCCCCAGGCTTTTTTTTTTTTTTTTTTTTTTTTGTTTGTTTGTTTGTTTGGGAGGGTTTTGATGAATGCTTTCATTTCAGTAGGGGCTATTGGTCTATTTAAGTTGCCTATCTGTCCTTGATTTAATCTTGGTAAGTGAGAGCTATCCAGAATTTTGTTTATTTCCTTTGAATTTTTGAATTTTGTGGCATACAGGTTTTCAAAATATGACTTGAAAATTGTCTGGAATTCCTCAGTTTTCGTTTCTGATTTTGTTGATTTGCATGCTCTTTCTCTGCTTTTTGGTTAGTTTGATAAACCTTGGTCTATCTTGTTGATTTCCTCAAAAAAAAAAAAAAACTCTTTGTTACTTTCTTTGTATTATTTTCCTAGTTTCTACTTTAATGATTTCAGCCCTCAAATTGGTTATTTCCTGGCCTCTACTCCTGAGGGTTGAGTTTGCTTCTTTTTGTTCTAGGGCTTTCAGTTGTGCTGTTAATTCTCTAGTGTGACCATCCTCTGGTTTCTTCATATGGGCACTTAGTGCAATGAATTTTCCTTGTAGCACTGCTTTCAATGTGTCCCATAAATTCAGGTATGTTGTGTCTTATTCCCATTGAATTCTAGGAAATCTTTAATTTCTGTCTTTATTTCTTCCTTGACCCAGGAATGGTACAATTGCACATTTTTCAGTTTCCATGAGCTTGTAGGGTTTCTGCAATTTGTATTCTTGTTGAATTACAACTTTATAGCATGGTGGTCTGATAAGATAAAGGGGGCTATAATGCGGTTAAATAAGGATCAGGATAAACAAATAGGCCGAATAAATGTTTATTCAGGGAGAAATAACTTACAACCTAGACAGATGAACACCAGAAAGTTCCACCGGATGCTCTCCTGTCCGAGTCCTGCCAGCAAGAGAGCGTTCCCTGGCTCTTCCTCAGACCTCCTTCCACAGGTCACTTCCACTCCACCCCCCAAATGGGCATGGTCAGTGCCACAGAAGGAGACAAAGTGAGTATCTCCCCTTTTAGTCTAAAGAAAAGATTTAGGCTTGATACAAAACCATGTACAAAACAGTGAATAACAAGTGTGCTCTAAGAAAAGGAAAATCGAGAACAAAATGACCTACATATCTAGTCCTAGGGTGAATGCATAATGGAGTTACAATAGAGTTGTCCTAAGCTGGAAAACATAAGTCTAGTACCTAATATATCTAACTAGGAAGAGAGAATAATAGTTGTGATAGTTTAATCTTCAACCTCATCAAGACCTGAGAAGGAAAATAATGATACTAGGGTAGACAGGAAGTGCAGATGGGCAACTTCCAAAAGGTGCAGCGAGGACAGAAACAGCAAGCTACCTGGACAGTCACCCTAGGTTTCACAGTAACATTGGTACACCCAGTTTTGGCTAAGGCAAAGAGAATTTGACAGACCACAACAGCAGGGAGGTAGAAATGCTGTCTTACCCTGACTTGGCAAGGTCCAGCAGTCTTCTATATTTGTCTCCTGCAAACACATAGGACCGCATGTCCAAATCAGTGGTCAAGGAGGGGGCAGTTCTTTGCCCAACAGGCCATTAGCTGAGGCGAGAATGAACTCCAGCAGGAGCAACAACAGTGTCCAACATATTTTCGGGAAAGTGCACGGTGCTGTCAGGAGCAACAGTGTCTCATGTCAATGGAGTTCTAATATTAAAACATTTAAATGCCATGTTCTGCATGTCTATGATTGAAGATTAAGCATCTATGTCTGACTAATCTCATAGGTAAAGGAAACATGAGTGAAGATAATCTGTAATACTCAGGAAATTGGCTAAAAAACTGATTGAAACTTCCCTGAGTAAAGCAGGAACAAATACTTAAACAATATAACAATATAAACAATAAATCCCTAAAATAGAGGTAAAGTAGAAATGTCAAGACAAGAGGTAGAACTATAAAGGGCAGCATGATAAATATCCCAAATTGTATCAATATACAAAATGTCTTGAATACAAGAAAAGTATACATACATAGAATATGGCAAGAATAAATGTGCATAAATTGTATCAATATACGAAATGTCTTGAACATACATAAAAGTATAAATACATAAAATATGGTAAAAATAATGTGCATAAAACATCGTAAGTGGAAAGATTTCACACAATATAACAAAATATAAACTTAATTTTACATAGCTTACCACATATAAGAATATATAACAATGTAAGCTATAAAATACTATTATCTCACTCTTACTCAAATTCACAAGAAATTAGGCGAATCTACCTATATCCCATCTAAACCATACCTTTCCCAACCATACTCTATTTCTGTCTAAAAGATAAACCCGAGTGTAAGCATCACCTTTCCTACCCAACCCTAAATAACTAAAACCAACCCAAAGAAGATGACTATTATCCCCAAATTCCAAGGGTAGGGAAAGGGGGCGTCGTTATCTTAAGGTTACTTCCTGCTGAAATGGGATGATGATTGCTCCATGGGATCCTGTAGGAAGAAAATTTTTAGCAACCAAATTTCTCAACAGAACTGTCTGTGACATATGTAGCTAGTCACTGTGTGGCAGAAAATGCTTAACTGTAGTTCTATTTGAAACTCTGGCCAGGGCATAATAAGAAGGTGCACTATTACAGCTAGCTAGTCATGAGTTGTCTCTAGCAAAACAGTCTCAAACCGGTTTTAGGGTGATGTTTGTAGTCCAGATGCATCAGGTTGAGTCAAGTGGAAACGATGACGTGGTGCCCCATCTTCTTTCCAGAGAATTCAAAGACTGCTGTTAGGAATTGTTATTATTCCTTGTGGAAAACTTAAACATCAATATTAAAGTAAAAATTTCAAGTTTTAAGGTATGCATTAAGGGAAAGGCAAAAATAAGCATTAAAATGTATGTGAGAAAATTAGGATTTCAGAGAGAAAATTAAGTATAAGAAATGAGTCCCCAGATTTTGTTTTCTTCTGCCTTACACCAATTGTCTTCTTCATTTAAGGCAGAAACCATGAATTTAATCTTAACAACATGCTTGAATTTAGAGAAGGAAAGCCAAATCCAACTCCAAAGCCAGCATTGGTTTACATAAATTGGGACTTCAGGAATACTAGATAGTAGAGAGAAATAGACTTCTGTATAGAAATAGTTTACTAGAATTAAATATTTTTACCATATATCAGATTCTGCTTCATTAATTGATTGTTTCTGGAGAGCTGTCTTCTCTTCTGTAGGTACCTACATGTTCAGCATTTTTTTTTTTTTTTTGACTGTTTGAAGATAGGTTTTCTCTGTTTTCCTGTAAGAAAAACAGAACACTTCCCCTACCTTTGAGAGGTCTCCGCACATCTCCTGGAACCTAATTTGTTGGATGACTTGTCATTTCTCTTCATTAAGATGTTTCGGTGTGAGTTTTTATAATAGGCACAGAATTTTCTAATTGTGTGGGAGGTTGTCTTCCACTGTGACTGGGAATGTTCGGATCACCTGTGACGTGGGGGCCTTCGAGAGGTCCCCCCAAGGATTTTCCCAATGGTAAAGGGTTTCCTTGCTTGTCTCTGGTCGATCTACACTCATTTGTCCAGTGTCTGCTTTGCCACACCTTCTATATAACCCAGGAGGCTGAGGCCTTCTGTTTGATTCATTCCTGGGAGTGTTATTTCTAGGGAAGCTTTGCCTACAATTTCTTTTTAGATGTCCTATCTTACCACAGTAATAACATCTGACATGTTGATATCTCTTCAAACCTTTGGAGATGGCTTCTCCTACCCAAGCTTCTAAGTCACCATAGTTAAGAACTCTGTTATCTTGATGTCTTCTCAGACCTTTAGATATGGCTTCTCCTACTCATGCTTCAGTCTTATTGTCATTATACTCAATGTTGGCTGTATATAGGACCCATTCATCCAAGGATCCTGATCGCATTTTTAAAGGCCAAAGCACCTGTTTGCATTGAGGATTCACATTCTCATAAGCTAAAGAGTCTATGAGTATTCGCCTAGAATCTATGTCTGCTACCTCTAATTGTACTGTCCTAGATAATCTTTCTAGAAACACTCTAAAGTGTTCTACAGGTCCTTGCCTTATCTTGGTATAGGATTCTATCCTCTCTCCTTATTCATGAACCTTATCCCAAGCATTCAGAGCTGCTGTACTGCATAGAGACAAGATACGTTCATCATAGGCAGCTTGGGTTTCTGGGTCAGCATAAAGACCCTCACCAAGAATTTTATCTTGCGGAGCTTTATAACCTTTCTTTAAGCCCTGAAGTTCAAGAGTTTTTGCTTCCTCTCTCCATAAAGCCCTCCATTCTAATTGAGAGGAGTTTTCAAGGACAGCTGATATTAATTGATCCCAATCCTTAGGGGTTACCTTGCTATTCCTTGCCCATGATTCTACTAATTGCTTCACATATGGTGAGTGCATGCCATAAGAGACTACTGCTTCCTTTATACCTTTTAAATCTTTCATACGTATTGGTTCCCCCTGATATGCAATGACACCTTTTGGGTGTTTTTTCATTGCTGGTTTTTCATTAATAGATACAGGGAAAGCTCCCCTGACCCTAAATGGTGTGGAAAATTTTAAGTCTTTTTCATGCCCTGTTACCTGTAGTTCTTCTTCTGATGTATCAGACTGAAGGTCTTCTAAAGCCTGAAATCTATTCACCATTGTTTCTTTGAGTGAACTTCTTGAATCAAATAACTTTCTAGAGACTTCATTGCATCAGTCAGTTTCTTACTTTCTCCAACTACAAATGATTCCATGTTTTTAATATTCTCATCCTTAGATATTATCTGAATGGCGTGTAAACTGCCTTCCAGAAACAATGTTCTGTCTGCGAGCTTGCCATTATCCTCAGACATGGAAGAGATTCTATCATCTAATCTTTTTATCTTTTGTTCCAGTTTTTTAAACTTATTAGTAGCTTCCTCTGACCAGGAACAAGCTGTTTCTGCTAGCGTGTTAATGCATTGCATTGTTTCTGTTCTGGTTATTGAGGCATCAGACATGGAACAAATTCTGTTTTCTACTTGGTCATTTTTATGTTCCATGGTTTGTATTCTACCTGTCAGCTCTCCAATGCCATCTTCAATATTCTGAACCTTTTTTTCTAAGCATTTTATGCTTTGAATTCTATCATTTTCAATGTTTCAAATCCTTGTTACTAAGTCTCCTATGGTTTGTACAAGTTCCTTATTGTTTGTTGTAATCTCAAACCATTTCTTTAAGAATATCATGTTAATGATGAAACCCATTGCTATTACAAAATAAAAGTACATTTTGGTCCAGTCATAATTTTCTTCTGCTAAAATTCCTTCTATATATGAAGTAAAATAATTCCTAAAATCTGCCATAGGTTTGGAACAATTGATCTCAGATATTATATCAGCTTAAATTGCAAAGGATGTTACAATTACCTTAGGAGTACTTCTGCTGTCCTGGAACTTTGATGCTTTTAGTTGTAGATCTCAACTTGTGGTAGTTAGCCTGGAGGTGTACCACCAAATAGTATCTGGAAGTGTACCACCAAATATCATCTGGCAGCAGATGATCCTTCTGATCCTGGTCCCTGTAGAATAACTCTTAACAAACTATGGCAAGCTAAATTTTGTTAGACAAATGAGTAAAAGGAGTCTTGTGGAATTGCTGGGACTGCAGGGTAACCACGGGAAATGCACAAGCAGGGCGGGCGCCAAGCAGCTCTGTGCAAATGCAAAGTGTGGAAATGGGCAAAAAATGAGAAGCAGTGAGTGCCTTCTCAGGCCCGCTGTGGAGGCAAAGGAGTTATAGGGCAGAGGCAAATGTCCCAAAGCTCTGGTGAGTCCACCTGGCATGGGACCCTGTCTGTTGGGGATGGTGGGGGAGGGGAGCGGCATCTGCTACCTGGGTGAAACCCAGGTCCCGTGAAAATCCTAATCCTGCTTCTGACACCAGATATTGCGGTTAAATAAGGATCAGGATAAACAAATAGGCCGAATAGATGTTTATTCAGGAAGAAATAACTTACAACCTAGACAGATGAACACCAGAAAGTTCCACCGGATGCTCTCCTGTCCAAGTCCTGCCAGCAAGAGAGCGTTCCCTGGCTCTTCCTCAGACCTCCTTCCATGGGTCACTTCCGCTCATGGCTCCACCCCCCTATGGGCGTGGTCAGTGCCACAGAAGGAGACAAAGTGAATATCTCATTACAGGGCTATTCCAAAGTTTTTCTATCTGTTGAGGTTTGTTACGTTGCCTAGTATGTGGTTGATTTTAGAGAAGGTTTCATGTGGACCTGAGAAGGAGGTATATATATTTTTTTGTATATGTGTTTTTATGGAATGGTCTATAGGTGCCTGTTAAACCCAATTGTGATATCTGTTAATTCTTTTGTTTCTTTGTTAGTTTCTGTCTGGCAGTTCTGTCTAATGTTGAGAGTGGGGTGTTGAAGTTCCCACTATGAGTATGTGAGGTTTTATGTGAGCTTTGAGTTTTAGTAGCATTTCTTTTACGAATGTGGGTGCCTTTGTATTTGGGGCATAGATATTCAGAATTGAGACTTTGCACTGATGGATTTCTCCTTTGATGAATATGAAATGACCTTTGTAAAAATATCTCTTTTGATTGATTTTGGTTTGAAGTCTAACTTGTTAGATCTTAGGATAGGTACACCTGCTTGTTTCTTGGGTCCATTTGATTGGAAGATCTTTTGCCAACCCTTTACCCAAGGTAATGTCTGTCTTTGATGTGTTTCTTGTATGCTGCAGAAGGATGGATTCTGTCTTTCTAGTCTTTCTGTTAGTCTCGGTCTTTTTACAGGCATGTTAAGAACATTAATGTTGATGGAAAGTAAGGACCTTTGATTCTTGATTCTTGTTTGTTTTAGATTTGTTGTTGTTGGTGTTATTGTGAGTATATTTGCCCTGTTTTTTCTTTTGGGTTCTGGTGAAGTGGAATTATCTATTGCCTATGTCTTTGTGAGTGTAGTTAACTTCCTTGGGTTGGAATTTTCCTTCCAGAACTTTCTGTAGTACTGAATTTGTGGATATTTATTATGAAAATCTGGCTTTGTCTTTGAATATCTTGTTTTCTCTGTCTATAGTAATTGAGAGTTTTGCTGGGCATAGTAGCCTGGGCTGGCATCTGTGTACTCTTAGTATTTGTAGAACATCTATCCAGGACCTGCTGGCCTTGACAGTTTCCACGGAGAAGTCAGGTGTAATTGTGGTAATTCTGATAGGTCTGCCCTTTATTTTAACTCCTGGTCTTTTCCCTTCGCTGCACTTTATATTCTTTCTTTATTCTGTATGTTAGGTATATTGGTTATTATGTGGCGAGTGGTCTTTTTTTTTTTTGTCCAGTCTGTTTGGTGTTCAGTATGTTTGTTGTTCTTTCATAGTATGTCCTTCTTCAGATTGGGAATGTTTTCTGCAATGATTTTGTTGAATATGTTTTCTGTACCTTTGAGCTGGGCTTCTTTTCCTTCTTTGCCTATTATCTTAGGTTTGTCCTTTCCATGGTGTCCCACATTACCTGTATGTTTTGTCGTAAGGATTTGTTGAATTTCAGATTTTCTTTGGTTGATGAATCTATCTCCTATAGTTTATCTTCAGTGCCTAAGATTCTCTTTCTATCTTTTGTATTCTGTTTGTTATGCTTGCATGTATAGTTCCTTATCGGTTACCCAGTTTTTCTATTTCCAGCATTCTTTAATTTTGTTTTCTTTATTGTCTCTATTTCAGTTTTCAGGTCTTGAACTGTTTGAATTTTTTTTCCTTTATCTGTTTGATTATATTTTCTTGGCTTTTCTTACTTTCTTTAATAGAGTTGTTCATTTCTTGCATTTTTTGCTTGGTCTTTTCCTCTATTTTTTCCAATTTTTTGTTTGTTTTTTCTTTCATTTCTTTAAGGGATTTTCTCACATTAGTTTTGAAGGCTTCTATCATTTTTATGAAGTTATTTTTTAAGTCATTCTCTTCTGCTTCATCTGTTTTGGTGTGTTCAAGTCTAGTTGGTGTGGAGTCCCTAGATTCTGGTGGTGTCATGCTTGTCTTTGTATTGTTGTGTGTTTTCTTGTATTGCTGCCTTCCCATTGCTTCTTCCAGTGGGTGCAGATGAGGTCTCTCTCCCACCTCCCCTACTGTAAGTGGGTCAGCAGTTTGATGTCTGTAACTCTGGATGATATAACTCTCTTGGAGGTCTCTCCGCCATCAGATGGCTGGAGATCCAAATATCAGGCGAGTTTGGCCTCAGGGTGGTCCTTCCTGGATAGGTGGGTCCAGTGTGCTCAGAGAAAACCCAGGAAGTTCCATGGAGGTGGAGGGGATGTTGGACCTGTACTCTGTCCCAGTTCTCAACCAGAGCAGTGCTGCAGCAGGTCCAGTAGGACAAAGGGTGGGGGGGAGGGCAAGCTCTGGGTGGTGTATGGAGCAGACTACCAGGACTGTACCATCCAGGGCCAGGATATAGGGAGGAGCGAGATTCAGAGCTAACCCTGTGCGTATGTGTTCAACTGTATTTTCCACTTTTTTTTTTTCCTATGAGGTTCAGTGTGAATGGATTATATTGAAGTTTTTGATCCATTTGGATTTAGGTTTTGTGCATGGTGATAGATAAGGATCTATTTGCATTCTTCTGCATGTTGACAACCAGTTATACCAGCACCATTTGTTGAATATATTTCCCTTTATCCATTTTATACTTTTAGCTTCTTTGTCAAAAATTAGGTTTTCATAGGTATGCAGATTGATATTGGGACCTTCTATTAGATTCCATTGGTCCTCCTGTCTATTTTTATGTCAATACCAGGTGTTTTTTATTACTATAGTTCTATAGTAGAGCTTGAAGTTAGGGATGGTGATGCTCCCAGATGATCCTTTATCATATAGGATTGTTTTAGCTATCCCTGGGTTTTTTGTTTTTCCATATGAAGTCAAATATTGCTCTTTCAAGGTATGTGAAGAATTGTGCTGGGATTTTGATGGAGACTGCATTGAATCTTTAGCTTACTTTTGGCAAGATTGCCATTTTTACTCTGTTGATCCTACCTATACAAGAGAATGAGAGATCTTTCCATTTTCTGTTATCTTCTTTAATTTTTTTTATTTAAAGACTTGAAATTCTTGTCATACAGGTCTTTCACTTGTTTGGTTAGAGTTACTACAAGATATTTTATGTTATTTGTGGCTATTATAAAGGGTGATGCTTCTCTAATTTCCTTGTCAGCCCATTTGTCATCTGTATATAGGACAGCTATTGATTTTGAGTTAATCTTGTATCTTGCTACTTTACTGTTTATCAGTTGTAGGAGTTCTCTGGTACAGTTTTTGGAGTCACTTATGTATATTATCATATCATCAGCAAATAGAGAGAGTTTGATTTCTTATTTCCCAAATGGTATCCCTTTGATCTCCTTTTGTTGTCGTCTTATTGCTATAGCTAGTACTTCAAGTACTATGTTGAATAGACATGGAAAGGGTGGACAGCCTTGTCTCGTTCCTGATTTTAGTGGGATTGCTTTGAGTTTCTCTCCATTTAGTTTGATGTTGGCTGTTAGATTTCTGTATATTGCCTTTATTATGTTTAAGTATTTTCCTTGTGTCTCTATTCTTTCCAGGACCTTTATATCATGAAGGGGTATTGAATTTTGTTGAAGGCTTTTTTTAGCATCTAGTGAGATGATAATGTGTTTTTTATCTTTCAGTTTGTTTATATGGTGGATTACATTGGTGGATTTTTATATGTTGAACAATCCTGCAACCCTGGGATGAATCCTACTTCATCATGGTGAATGATTTTTTTCTGATATGTCCTTTAATTCAGTTTAAAAGTATTTTTTTTGAGTATTTTTGCATCTATGTTCATGAGGGGAATTGGTCTGTAATTCTCTTTTTTAGTTGTGTCTTTGATTGGTTTTGGTATCAGGGTAATTGTAGCCTCCTAAAAAGAGTTTGACAATGTTACTTTTATTTCTATTGTGTGGAATAATTTGGTATTAGATCTTTGAATATGCACTGAATCCATCTGGGCCTGAGTATTTTTTGGTTGGGAGACTATTGATAACTGTTTCTATTTCCTTAGAGGTTATAGGTGTATTCAAGTTGTTTATCTGTTCTTGATTTAATTTTGGTATGTGGTACTTATCTAGAAAATTGCCCATCTCCTTAAAGTTTTCCAATTTTGTGAAGTACAGGTTTTTGAAGTATGACTTTCCTCAGTGTCTGTTGTTATGTCCAACTTTTTGTTTCTGATTTTTTTAATTTGGATATTCTCTGTCTGTCTGTTGGTTAGTTTGCATAAAGGTTTGTTACCAGTAGTTTGCCCTCCAGGCTGGTCCCAGAACCACATCAGCCCCCAAACAACATACAGAGACAATGTACTAGATATAAAGCCATAGGCCAGTTACTAACATTTCTTATTGACTAGCTCTGTCTTAAATATTGACTCATTTCTATTAATCTAAGTGTTTCCACGTGGTGTAGGCTTACCGGAGAAAAGGTCCGGACCTCTTACTACTCCTGAACCTACATTTTAACTCTCTTACTACATCTCCCTGAAGCCTCCTTATCTCCTAGTCCTGCATATCTTGCTTTCCTATTTGCCAACAGTACTTTATTCATTAACCAATAAGATAGACATATAAAAAGGATTTTAACATAGTAAAATATATAACAAAACAGTTATCAAATAAGAACTATTATTAACAATACTTAGTCCACTTAGTCCATTATCATTTAGCAAGATTTAAAGAAAATATTCCACCATCTATCCTATCTTTGTGAGTCTAAAGTCTTATATGTAACTTACCTTTAATCCTAACTAAGGAAAACTATAACCATAACTATCTGTCTTCAACTCTCTCAAAGACCACAGAAGGACAATATATAAACTCTAGAAATGAAAGAGACATCTTGCTACCTGGTCAGTCACCTGAAGTTCTTCTGTAATGTTCCATCTTCAGCCTATAGGTCATAGTGTGTCTGGCAGACTCCTCAGCAAAGCAGGAACTTTAGACTGTCCACCTGTATTGGCAGTTTGTCAGTCACTTTTCTCTCTGTCCTGAAGACTGGTTAGCAGATGCTTCCATGAAGCAGGAACCCTGTAGCACTGTCCATCCTGTTTCAGCAGTCATTTTTATGTGGGCCCTGCATATCCAGTTTATACACAATAAAGTCAAACAGTCCATACAAGAGCAGTATCTTGCCCAAATGGCTGGTCTTGCCATATTGGAAGTAAACTACATAACAAGTTTCTTCGATGTCCATCTTTCTTTCTAACTCAGGTGGTGTTACCAGGAGCAGTTGTGCCTCACTGTTAAGAAAAACCCTAAACCATTTTAAATCCCATATTCTGTAGGTCTTTGAAAGGTTTTAAGAATATTTATCCACCTCAAATACATCTTTGTATCTCTAGAAAACCTAACTAACTTAATTCTACGTTTTGACCATTATAGGTAACTATCTATAATCTTTACTAAATTACATATTACATTTCCAAATAAACTATATAAACACAATACCCAAACAAGAGGAGAAATACATATATCACAAAATTGACCTTAAACTTGTATCAATAAATGAAAATCCATTCCATAACAAAGTATTCATTTCTATACCATAATCCCCTTTTTACCTTTAAAAAGAGATTGGTTGTGATCATTAACCATTTATAACAAACCCAATTTAAATGAAAACAAGCTTTTATAGACAATATTTTGGAATTTGGGCATAGTTCTTTCCAAACTGCTTCCTGTTGGTAGGGGTTGCTATGTTTGGGAGCCTAAGAAGACACAGAAATCCTGGCTGTATTGGTCTGCAAGTTTGCCTTGTCCCAGCTATTTTAAATGTTGGATCACCTGGGACATTGTTTCAGGGGGTCTTGCTTGATCAAACCATGTTAGTCTGGAAAGAATCCATAGCTTTTCATTTTCTGTGGAAACAAAAATAGAAATTCTTTTCCCCTGTAACATGTCCTTAGACTTAAATTTGGAAGTCAAAGCATTTTTAAAATTTATCAATTGGATTAATTCAGCAGCATTGATAATCAAGTGTACTGTAGCAATTATTCCTTCCTTAGCAATTTAGAAATTCAAAGACAATACAATAGCATATATCCACACTCTGTGTATTTTCCATTTTTACGTGGTTTTATTATTACTTTATTTTTTTACTTCTATTTGTTCACTTATTGATACGGGGATTTGTAGTGAGGTAGTCCTTCTGTAGCACTGACCACGCCCATCGCTCCCTGGCCAGAGTTTCAAATAGAACTACAGTCAAGAATTTTCTGCCACACAGTGACTAACTACATATGTCACAGCCAGTTCTGTTGAGAAATTTGGTTGCTAAAAATTTTCTTCCTACAGGATCCATTGGAGCAATCATCGTCCCATTTCAGCAGGAAGTAATCTTAATATGACTATGCCCCTTTCCCTACCCTTGGAATTTTGGGATAATAGTCATCGCCTTTGGGTTGGTTTTAGTTATTTGGGATTGGGTGATGCTTACACTCAGGTTTATCTTTTAGACAGGAATAGGGAATGGTTGGTAAAGGTATGGTTTAGATGGGATATAGGTAGATTAGCCTATTTTCTTGAGAATTTGAGTAAGAATGAGATAGTATTTTACAGCTTACATTGTTGTGTATTCTTATGTGGTAAGCTATGTAAAATTAAGTTTATATTTTGTTATATTGTGTTAAATGTTTCCACTTATAATATTTTATGCACATTATTTTTTACCATATTCTATGTATGTATACTTTTCCTGTATTCAAGACATTTTGTATATTGATACAATTTGGGATATTTATCTTGCTGCCCTTTATAGTTCTACCTCTTGTCTTGACACTTATACGCTACCTCTATTTTAGGGATTTACATGTAGGTATATGTAAATAGTTATATTGTTTAAGTATTTGTTCCTGCTTTACTCAGGGAAGTTTCAATCAGTCTTTTTAGCTAAGTTCCCGAGTATTACAGATTATCTTTACTCACATTTCCTGTACCTATGAGATTAGTCAGATATAGATGCTTAATCTTCAATCACTTCATAGACATGCAGAACATGGCATTTAAATGTTTTAATATTAGTACCCATTGACATGAGACACTGTTGCCCTGACAGCACCGTGCACTTTCCCAAAAATATGTTGGACACTGTTGTTGCTCCTGCTGGAGTTCAATCTTGCCTCAGCTAATGGCCTGTTGGGCATAGAATTGCCCCCACCTTGACCACTGATTTGGACATGCAGTCCTATGTGCTTGCAGGAGACAAATATAGAAGACTGCTTGACCTTGCCAAGTCAGGGTAAGACAGCCATTCTATTTCCCTGCTGTTGTTGTGGTCTGTCAAGTTCTCTTGGCCTTAGCCAAATCTGGGTGTACCAATGTCGCTGTGAGACCTAGGGTGACTGTTCAGGTGGCTTGCTGTTTCTGTCCTTGCTGCACCTTTTGGAAGTTGTCCATCCGCATTTCCTGTCTACTCTAGTATGTTAATTTCCTCTCAGGTCTTGATGAGGTTGAAGATTAAACTATCACAACTATTATCTCTCTTCCTAGTTAGATATATTAGGTACTAGACTTACGTTTTCCAGCTTAGGACAACTCTATTTTAAACCCATATGCCCTCACCCTAGGACTAGATATGTAGGTCATTTTGTTCTCGATTCTCCTTTTCTTAGAGAACACTTGTTATTCACTGTTTTGTATATAGTTTTGTATTAAGCCTAAATCTTCTTTAGACTAAAGGGAATTGTAGTGAGGTAGTCCTTCTGCAGCACTGACCTCGCCCATTGGGGGTGGAGCGATGGGCGGAGGTGACCTGAGGAAGGAGGTCGGAGGGGGGCGGAGGGCTCTCTCTCTGGTGTGACTCGGACAGGAGAGGATTGGGTTGAATTTCCTGGTGTTCATCTGTCTAGGTTGTAAGTTATTTCTCCCTGAATAAACATCTATTCAGCCTATTTGTTTATCCTGATCCTTATATACCGCAATAGGGATTCTTTGTGTAACTTTGGCTGCCCTGGAATTTACTCTGTATAACAGGTTCACTTTGAAATCATAGAACTTTGCTTGTCTATGCCTCACGAGTGCTGGAATTAAAGGCATGTGCCACCACACCCAGCTACTCTTTCTTTCTATTTTTTTAAACCACTTTATCTTGTTTCTTTTTCTCTCCCAAGACTACATATATTTTAAAACACACTGTAAACCTTTAGAAGTTTTTCTTTATCTTAATCTGTCTTTACTGTAAATCTTTATCTTCTTCTGGCCACGAGCCTTTTATCTGGTAAACAACATTGCTAAAATGAAAGCTACAGCTGTATTAGCCCGGGTCTATCCAAGATGGCAGGGTTACATTTACCACCAGCACCGAGAGCTGTGCTCACTGCCTTGGTCTATGCTGCCATCAAGCAACATGCTATGGGCTTAGAGATGTGGTCACTGCCACTGCCAACTTTTTACATACCATTAAGTTGTTAGCAAAGCTTGCTGCTTATGCTGAGTCAGGAAACCTCCTTTAAAGAAGCCGTGCAAGTGTCTGATTGTCTCTAGCAAAACAGAGCCCAAACGAGAAAAATGCTGCTACCAAGAAGTCTTGTTTGTCTCTGTTCCTTTGTTTTTAAAATTCCTTTTAAAGATTTTGCTAAGTTTTAAGTGAATGTTCTTGGGCCTCACATTGTAGGTGCCATTTAGGAGTAGTTTTCCTGCCATGCTGGTCCCAGAGCCACATCAGCCCTCAAATAACACACAGAGACAATGTATTAGATATAAAGCAGTTAGCCAGTTACTAGTGTTTCTTATTGGCTAGCTCTATCTTAAATATTAACCCATTTTTCTATCAATCTAAGAGTTTCCACGTGGTCTAGTCTTACTGGAAAAAGGGTCCAGACCTCTTATTCCTCTTGGTCCTACAAAGGTTTGTCTATCAATTCTTTGTCTCATTGATTCTCTCATTGTTTTCGTTTTTGTTTTTATTGATTTTAGGCCTCAATTTGACTCTTTCTTGCCATCTACTTGCTCTGGGATTTTTCCAGCTTCTTTATGTTGTAGGCATTCAGTGCTATGAATTTTCCTTTCAGCTCTGCTTTCCTTGTGTCCCATATGTTTGGGTATGTTGTGAGGTCATTTTCATTAAATTTTAGGAAGTCTTTTATTTCTTTTTTTATTTCTTCCTTGATCCAGTGGTGGTTTTTTTTTCTTTCAATTTTTATGTGTTTGTGGGCTTTGTGAAGTTAATGTTCTTGTTGATTTCTAACTTTAAGCTGTGGTGATCTGATAGGGTACAGGGATTTATTCCAATATTTTTGTATCTGTTAAGGTTTGCTTCGTTACTGAGTATGCAGTCAATTTTTTGAGAAGGTTCCATGAGCTAAAAAGAAAGTCTATTCTTTTGTGTTTGGGTGGAATGTTCTATGATTGCCTGTTAAGTCCTTTTGAATCATAACCTCTGTTAGTCCCCTTCTCTGTTAAGCTTTTGTCTGGCAGACCTGTCCAGTGGTGAGAGTAGGATGTTGAATTCTCCCACTATAATTTGTGGGACTTGATTTGTGATTTAAGTTTTGGTAATATTTCTTTTACTAATACAGTAGCCTTTGTGTTTGGGGCATATATGTTCAGAATTGAGATTCCTTTTGATGGATTTTTCCTGTGATGATTATGAAATGTCCTTCATTATCTTTTTTGATTGATTTTTGTTTGAAGTCTGTTTTGTTAGATATTAGGATAGCTACAACAACTTGTTTCTTAGGTCCATTTGGTTGGAAAAAATTTTCTCAACCCTTTACTCTGAGGTAATGCCTGTCTGTGTGTTTGAGGTATGTTTTATGTATGCAGTAGAAGGATGGATTCTGTTTTCTTATCTAATGTTAGCATGTGATTTTTTATAGGTGAATTGAAACCATTTATATTAATGGATATTAATGACCAGTGATTGCTAGTTCCTGTTATTTTTGGTTTTGGTGATGTCATTGTGTGTTCACTTCCCTTCTTTGGGATTTGCTGCTGTAAACTCATCTATTTCCTGTGTTCTTGTGGATGTAGGTAATTTCCTTGGGTTGGTGTTTTCCTTCTATACTTTCTGTAGGGCTGGGTTTGTGGATAGGTATTGTTTAAATTTGGTTTTATCATGGAATATCTTGTTTTCTCCATCTATGGTTATTGAAAGCTTTGCTAGGTAAAGTGGTCTGGGCTGGCATCTGTTGTTCATTAGTGCTTGCATAATCTCTGACCAGGATCTTCTGGCTTTCATTGTTTCCATTGAGAAGTTAGGTGTAATTCTGATAGGTCTGCCTTTATATGTTACCTGGTCTTTCTTGTAGCTCTTAATATTCTTTCTTTATTCTGTATGTTAATTTTTTTGATTATTATGTGGCAAGGGAACTTTTTTTTTTTTTTTTTTTGATCCAGTCTGTGGTGATATCTTTCTTGCACTAATAAAGCCTGTCTGGGGTTCAGAGAACAGAGTGTGCCACCAGCTAACCATAGAGGTCTGGAGGTATGTACAGATAGGCAGGAAGTGACATATCTGGGCAGTAACAAGATATAAGGAGGGGCAAACAGAATAGCGCTCTCTTTATTTGCAGAGACACTGAGCAGTCATCATGTAGCAGGCAAAGGAGTTGCAGGTCCGGCATTCCCTGGTAAGCCAAGACCATGTGGTAATTCATGGACTAATAGAAATGGGTTAATAATTAAGGCAGAACTAAACTAGCCAATAAGAAGCTCAAGCTATCAGCCCACAGTTTCATAATTTATTGTAGGGTACACGAGCCAGTCAAAGATGACACTGAGGGGAAGTCATGAGTGTGAGTCTTGAGTTGTTTACAAAAAGATGATTGGTTGCTTAGATTGAACCAGATGAGGTCACTGCTTGAACAGCTTGTGTTCACTAGGAAAAGCTAGGGCACCTAGGTGCATGATAGGCTGATCTTTAAAACCATTGGCTGGTTGTTTTCCCACTCTGTGGGTTTTTTTTTTTTTTCCTTTAAAAGATACCTCCAATGGGAGAATAAATGAGTTCCTGCTTGACTAGCCTCCCTGCTGTGTCTGATTGTCTCCAGGATTCTAGAAATCTGGGGAAGGTGGGCAGCAGGCAGCATACTTACCTTTCCTCAGCCCCAGCTCAGCTTTCCATGGCTGGGCTAAGACCTCTGCAATTAATATAGTGTCTGTGTTTATTTGGGGTTGGTGCTGCTGTGAGACAAGGCTGGCGGGAAGAACAATTCACATTATACTAGTCTATATGGAGTTCTGTAAGCCTCTTGTATTTTCATAGGCATGTCTTTCTTTAGGTCAGGGAAGTTTTCTTCTATGATTTTGTTGAATATATTTTCTTTGCCTTAGAGTTGGGCTTTTTCTCTTTCTTCTATCCCTATTATTCTTAGGTTCTGCTTTTGTCATGGTGTCTCTGCATATTTTGTGTTAAGGATTTGTTGGATTTAAAATTTTCTTTGACCGATGAATCTATTTCCTCCAAGTTATTTTCAATGCCTGAAATTCTCTCTTCCATCTCTTGTATTCTGTTGTTTATGCTTGTATTTGTGGTTCCTGATCATTAACCCAGATATTCCATTTCCAGAATTCCCACGGTTTGTGGTTTCTTTTCTTTATTTTTATATTTTTTGCAATAACTTTGTGTCTTTATTTTTTTATATGTTACATATCGATCCCAATTCATTCTCCCTCCCTTCCTTTCTCCCTCTTCCCCCCTCTCCCACCCTATCATGCCCCCGACCACCATCCCCTCCCGTCCTGCCCCACTCCATATGTAGGGTGATGCCCTCCAGGAGAGGTCATCTACATCTGTCAAGTCATTTGAAGTAGGGACTAGGACTTCTCTCCTGTCTCTAGGTTAAGGGAGTATCCCTCCATGGGGAATGAAGATATTTTTTAAATCATTCTCTTCTGCTTCATCTGCTTTGGGGTGTTCAGGTCTAGTTGGTGTAGAGTCTCTAGATTCTGGTGGTGTTATGCTTGTTTTTCTATTGTTATGTGTTTTCTTGGATTGCTATCTTCCCATCACTTATTTCAGTGGGTGCAGGTAGGGTCTCTCTCTCTCTCTCTCTCTCTCTCTCTCTCTCTCTCTCTCTCTCTTTCTCTCTCTCTCTGGTACTCCCCTGGTGGGCTTAAGTGGGTCAGAAGTTTGATATCTGTAGCTCTGGGTGGTCCAAGCTCTCTAGGAGGTCTCTCCTCAGGTAGGGGCCCTGCGATGGGGGTCAAAGATTCAGCAGGTAGGGACTCAGGTCCCAAGGGGATAGATGGATCTCTGGGAGGGGCCCGGAACTCCAGCAGAGGACCAGTGGTGGAGGCAGAGATCAGGCAGGCAGGGGGGGATAGGCAGGTCTTGTGTGCTCAGAACAGCTCCAGGTAGTACCCTGAAGGTGGCAGGATTGTAGGATCTGCCCTCTGTCCCAGTGCTCAACCAGAGTGGTGGAACAGTCGGTAGGGTAGGGCATAGGATAGGGAGAGGGCAGGCTCTTCGTGGGGTGGGTATGTGTGTATCAGAGTACCAGGAGTGCTCTCACTGGGGACAGGACACGGGGGGAGTGAGATCCGGGTTCAATCCAGGGAGTTCCCAAGGTGTGGGGGGAGATTCAACCGGAATTGGTCCCAGACTCACCTCTAGAAGAGGGGAGCAAGCAGGAACTCAGGTTGTTCCTGGGTGGATATGGGGATCTAGCCAGCTCCTGGCACTCTCCAGCTGAGGCCTCTAGCCAAGGCCCTGCAATGGGGATGAAGGATCCTGCAGGCAGGGCTCAGGATGGCCCTGGGAGGATAGGCAGATCTCTTGGAGAGGCCCAGACTCCAGCAGAGAACTGGCGATGGGAGTCAGAGATCAAGCAGGCAGGGATTTCGGGTGGTTCCGCGTGGATAGCAGGTCTAGTGTGTTCAGAAGAGCTCCAGGAAGTCAGTTTGTGGTTTCTTTATTGCCTCTATTTCAGATTTCATGCCTTGAATTGTTTACTTCACTTGTTTGATTGCTTTTACTTGGTTTTCCTTTTTGTTTTTGTTTTCCTCCATTTCTTGAAGGATTTTTTTTATTTCTTCTTTAAGAAGAAATCCGTCATCTCATAAAGTTACTTTTGAGTCAGTTTCTTCTACTTCATCTGTGTTGGGATATTCAGGTCTTGCTCTTGTAGCACCACTAGCTTCTAGTGGTGCTGTATTGCTCTTTATATTGTTGAGTGTGTTCTTACCTTGTTGTCTTTGTATCTCTTCGGTATAGGTGGAGCTTGTGCTTCAGGGGTTCTCTCTTTCTCTAATTGATATAGCTGGGGGTTATGGCTCCCTTGACCCCTCCTTCAGGCACAAGTAGAGCAGGGCTTCTGGTGAACGCTCCTCCTGGTGGAAGTGAGCCCAATGCTCAGGTGGTCAGTCCGTGTTGTGCAGGTGGGGCTATAGATCTGGTGGATGCTCCTCCGGTTGGAGGTGTAGATGGGGTTGAATTGATGTGGTAGTGGGGTATCTCCTACTGAGAAATGGCAGTGGGTGCTGGCTGGGACACAGGTGCTTTTCCCAGAGGAAAGTTTTGCAATAGTTTCTGGAAGCTTCTGCTGGAAGCTGCTGCTGTTCCTTCATCCGGAGATCACTGGAGCTGAGGCTGGGGCCTCCCTCTGACACTACTCCCAGGTCTGAGGCTCATGGCTCCCTTGACACTGCTCCAGGCCTGAAGCTCTGGCCTTTCTCTGATGCTGCTTTCAGGCTGGGATTTGGGCCTCTCACTGATGCTGCTAGGTGCCTGTAGCTCAAACCTCTGAGGCTGGGGCCTTCCTTGATGCTTCTCTGGGCCTGCAACTCAGGCCTTCTTCTGACGCTGCTTCTGGGCTGAAGAAACAATCTTATAAACACTGTAAATGGAAATGCAAGTACAGGGCGATGGACAAATAATGAGCTGATATTTTGCCAGGATTAGAAAATGAACATAATCCATGTCCTTGGAACCAAGATGATAGAAGGAATGCTGGAGGACCCCAGAAGTTCAATTTCTGGGCATGCACAAATGCTGGTCTCTGAGACAGAACCTTAGCTCCAATAATAACAGCAAATGGCTATGTCCATCAACTAAATAACAAGGGCCCCAGGGACTCCTGGTCCTTATAACTTCACAATTTTTTACCAAATAGGTTTTGGTACTCAACTGTATTTAGTTATCAAAATAATCTTATAATTCTGGAGATAGCGATAAAGGAATTCCCCTTGAGAAAACCCCAGAAAACTGAGAAGTGTGGGCAGATGGAATATTTCTGACAAGAAGAGTAACTTCCTAGTTTGTGTTAAAATTTGAAGGTGAGAAAAATTGGGGTATCACCTGATCCATTTCAAATACTGTAAAACAAATAGCATGTCCTGGGCATGTCAGCTCTATTCTTATTTGAGAGTAATAGCTACAGCTGTTGCCTGGAGGATTTTGCCATGAACAAATGCTGTCTTCTTGCTTGTTTGCTAAAATCCATGCAGGTACCAAGCAATAAGGTCTGGTGTCTAGGGACAGAGTGGCTCCTGCCATTAGAATTCAGGACATCTTCTACTGATGCCAGCTACCCAGGAGTCCTGAGAAGAGGTCATTTTGCATTTGGGAATTTTAGTTTCTCTGCTGGTGGATTGGAAAGGCTGCCAGATGAGGATTTTCTCCAGATCTCTGGCTAATATTGTTGAAGGCTGGTTTCCACAGATCCCCTGTGGTTAAAAAAAAAAAAAAAGCTGGGAATGTATCAAAATTCACAGCAAACCAGTGATAGGATGAATCTAATAGCCTTTCAGTTTTACCATCCAATATTCTTAAAGGGTCTATGAATCATGTTTCTGGACACCTTACAGGACAGGAAAGAATTGCTAATTTATTAATTAGTCTCATAATGATAACCAGAGAAAATGTTTTGGTTTTGTTGGCAAATCTAGAGGTCTAGAAATTCTCTGCCTTGAGTAGCATTGGAATGACAGTAAAACTTTAAAAATATACCTGTTACTAATCTACCCTCAGAGAATGTGGCCAAGAGTGAGGCTTAGGTTGGTGAAGAGACACAGAATATATGACAGAGGCTCCTTGCTGTTCAACAGGACACTGTGAGGTCACCCATGTGAAGAGTGGGTTCTTGTTCTCTAAAGGAACTTCAAAAGAAGAGACATAAAATGGCCAGTTGGAAGCCCCAGAGGACAAAGAAGTCCCATTTTGGTGCCATTGTTCTTTATCACTTAAATATGTAAGTGCTCAGAGTCTACAAGAGGCATGAAGTGAATATGCCACCAACAGATCAATGACACTGAACTCTAGATCTTGGTAATGTCCCAGCCTTCCACATATTCCTTCACTGTTTGCCATGGTGATTGTAGGTTTAGTAAAGTCAGTGACAACATGTTTAATTATGTATTTTGAGAAAAAAAAATCTTCCCTGACAGCCAGGGGTGTGTCTGTTCAGCCTCAAGTGCTATATAAAGGAACTAAGTAATTGCATATTAATGGTTTAAAAATATTGTTAGTGCTTCTTGGGTGGCTGACATGGCTAAGAACCACATTGACCTAAGTCAACTAGCTTTCCATCCTTATTTTGATCTCACAGTATTCTGGATTTCTGATCCTATGTACCATCAGATAGTGTTATTCTAATGTCATTTCAACCAGGGCTGAAATTGAACTGGATATATTTGGATTTATAATATTGTATGAGAACAGACATGATCTCATTGTGCTCTAGATAGTAAGTAGAATCTTATCTAGGCTGGCTTATGTTTACATGAGCAAGAGCGTATCAGTGACCCTGAAAGCCCTTCTCATAACCTTCACATGTACCCACTATCACTACACAGTCACATACTTTCCATATTGCAGCTCATTACCTACAACTGTTCCAACCACATATGAAAGAGGCTGAGTATGGGATGGATCACAACTCAGGGTGATTATATTGGGTTTTGTTCCTCCATTACTGGTCATTATCTGCAACTTTGTTCAGCATGATGAGTTTTCAAAGATGTCTGCAGTACAAAGTGTGTACATAGGTGGAATGCTAGAAGAAAGGAATTTTTACTCAAGTTTAACCTCAACCATAAGCATGAGACTGTACAACAGAGAAAAAAAATGTAATAAGCATATATGTTACAAATATTTTGGACCAAAAAAAAAAAGACTTTTAAGATGTTAAATGAGGATCTTGAAAAAAAAACAAACCCAAAAACTAGGTCCTGAAGTGCATGCTTTTATGATCATAAAGCAAATGAAGCAGCTGCATTTTGAAATTTTGCTGCTTCATTATCACTCATGTAATGGACAGCAATTAAATTATATGTTGTATTCGATTGCTTCCAAAGGAAATAGTTTTCTAATTATTGAAGGCCTCTTTTGATGATACTAGAAATTAAATCTTTTCAAGTTCTTGTAAATGAGTTTTTTTAAAAATAGATTTCTTGCTGAGTTTATGGAATTGTGGCTTTTTTCTTCTGTAGATTTTTTTCAAAACTTTCTTTTTAAGTCTCCCAAGTTTTAAATGTGTGAGTATGAGTTATATTATTGAGTAAATGAACAATGTGATAGATTCATGAACATATGAAAGGAGACAGATGTCATAGTATAACCTAGCACAGATGAAATTTTCAAAACTATTTATAAAGAAGGTAAAGAAAATTCAAGATTACCAAGAAAGCATAATAGTTGAATAGTCATGAAGACTGGAGGCATCCTAATAAATATTTTACAGTGGTGATACATAAAATAAGTATTATCTGAAAGTCCTCCAGGGGAATCTATGCCAAAATATTATCTGAGCATGTATAAGAGTAGCTGTGATTGCCAATGTCTAGCACAATCAAAAGTGTATGCAAATAAATCCATTGAATATTTATTTAATGAATAGTATATTCAGAAATGGAAATATTTGGAGAACACAGGAAACTCTTAGGAATCATTGAATCTAAGTGGGACATAGGACACTGATCATCATGTGACATAGAATACTACTGTTGTATGTAGGAGATGCACAGATAAAACATCTTTTTTCTGAAAACAAATATCAATATAATCCACTGACATCTGGAAGAATTTAAGGAAAACAGGTTTCTCTAAGGGCAGAAGGACTTTAAAATCAAAGAACACTATACATGGAGTACCTACACTTTTGCAAGGTCAAGTCATTAAAGGAAGAACCAAAGGGTCTCTTTCTGACATTATCCTATCTCATCAACAGGTGGCTTCAGTCTGTCTTCCTTCCTCACCTCTACCATGTATCTGAACTCTTTACATTACTCATAGTCCCCACAATTATACCCATCAGTTACTGATCTACATTTTGCCTTTTTCATAAACTGTCCTATTAATCTGTCTTTTGTGTTGCATTTGAGATGGTGAAATCAGCACTTTTTCCATAACCATCCCATAGTCAACTACTGAAGCTTTCCTAGGTTTCTTAGTGAAAATCAGAAAAAGAAGGCACAGAAGTTAATGAATAGCATGTGGCTTGTGCCCTCTCATGCGGGGCTGTAGACAAATTTACATAGTGCTTACTATGGAATGTGATTGCATTTACTACCGAATGTTTTTCCATTTATACCCATAGACCCCTTGAAGATCTGCTTTAAGGAGTCAGAGACACTCTGCACATCTCAGAACTGAAGGATGACCCACCAATTTGCCTCCTTTGAGACAATGCTCCCTCAGTTCACAGAGCAAATTGCTGTGGAAACCATGTTTTTTTTATATTTTAATTTATTTTTTAATTTTTATTTTACATATTAATACCAGTTCCCTCTCCCTCCTTCCTTTCCTCCCTCCCTCTTTCCCTCTCTCTCACCCCCTCATGCCTCCTGAACACCCTCCCCTCTCATCCCCCTCCCACTCCACATGTATGGTGATGCCCTCCAGGAGGGGTCATCTAAATCTGTCAAGTCATTTGAAGTAGGGACTAGGACTTCTCTCCTGTCTCTAGGTTAAGAGAGTATCCCTCCATGGGGGATGTGCCTGAAGTGTCCTTTTGTGCACCAGGAATACATCCTGGTTCTACTGTCTGAGGTCCCTTAGACTGCTCAGGCCTTCTAGCTGAGACCCATATTCAGGGGGTCTGAGTCGGTACCATGCTGGATTCCCAGCTATCACTCTGGGGGGCCCATTAGCTCCTCCTTGTTCAGGTCAGATGTCTCTATGTGGGAAACTATGTTTTTATACTGTCCTAAAACATGCTTCACTAAATGGTTAATCTGGTCCAGTTGATCCTGAAGCTGTACCCTACCTGTCTTAAGTGCTATGACATCATAAATGATTTCCTTGTAGAGTGATTTACTAAACTTGGTTCTGAGGTCATGGATAACTTGAGGATCATAAGGCTAACCAGGATAGCCTGCTTTCTGCCTTCAGCATAGTCATCTATTCTGTCTATTGCCTGGACATGTGTCTATGCTCCTGTTGGCAATAACTAGAGGAAGGTTAACTTTGGCACCAAGAATTGAAATTCTGTTGTCTCATGAAGGGAACACAGTGAATGTTGTTTTTGAGACTGCTCAGTGTGTGAGAAAATTTTGATACAGCCTTTTTCAGAACAGAGGGAATAGTTAACATGGAGAACAATGAGCTCACAGAGACAAATGTCTTCTGGAGCCAGAAAGGCAGTTATACATTTTCAAATGTGGCTACTAAGCTGGAGAGATGGCTGAGCAATTTAGATTACTTGTTGCTCTTGTAGAGGATCCAGGTTCTGCTCCAAGTGCCTACATGGAGGCTCACAATCACATATAACTCCAATTCTAGGAGATCTCATAGAACAATTATCAGAGAATTTCCCTTTTGTGGGAAATTTTGTTCAATTCTTTTTTCAAATACTCTTTCTGTCCCCTTTCTCTTTTTTAGAAACCTATAGTATAATCTTAGCTTTCCCAGTTACTTCTAGTGTTACCAGGGTTCTTCACTATTTTTTATAGTTTCCCCTCTCCAATCATATTTTAAAATTTTATTTATTTAATATTTTTTCTTATTTTACATATCGATTTCAGTTCCCACTCCCTCCCATCCTCCTATACCCCCCACAGACCCCCCATCCCCCATCCACTCCACAGGGAGGGCAAGGCATTCAATGATGGATCATCAAAGTCTGTCAAATCATTTGGGGTATGGCTTAGGCCCTCCTCTGTGTCTCTAGGCTAAGGAAGTATCCCTCCATGGGGAATGGGATACTGAAGTCCATTCCTGCACTAGGGATACATTCTGGTTTTATTGTCAGAGGCACCATATACATCCCAGGCCTCCTAACTGATACCCATGTTCAGGGGGTCTGGGTCGGTTTCATGCTGGCTTCCCAGCTATCAGTCTGGGGTCCATGAGCTCCCCCTTGTTCAGGTCAGCTGTTTCTGTGGGTTTCTTCAGCCTGGTCTTGACCCCTTTGCTCATCACTTCTTCCTCTCTGCAACTGGATTCCAGGAGTTTGTTCAGTTCAGTGTTTAGCTGTGTGTGTCTGCTTCTGCTTCCATCAGCTACTGGATGAGGGCTCTAGAATGGCATATAAAGTGGTCATCAGTCTCATTATTGGGGAAGGGCATTTAAGGTAGCCTCTCCACTAATGCTTAGATTGTTAGTTGGGGTCATCCTTGTAGGTCTCTGGACATTTCCCTAGTGTGAGATTTCCTTTTACACCTATAATGGCTCACTCTATTATGGTATCTCTTTTCTTGTTCTTTTCTATTCTTCCCCTGACTCAATTTTCCTGCTCCCTCAGTTCTCCTCTCCCCTCCTCTTATCCCCTTCTCTTTCTCCTAATTTCTTCTTCTCCTAACTCCCACCTGCTCCCAATTTTCTCAGGAGATCTAGTCCCTTTCTCCTTCTGTGGGGGACCATGTATATCTTTCTTAGGGTCCCCCTTGTTTCCCAGCTTCTCTGGTGGTGAGGATTGTAGGCTGGTGATCCTTTGCTCTATGTCTAAAATTCATATATGAGTGAATACATACCATGTTTGTCTTTTTGTGACTGGGTTACCTCACTCAGGATGCTTTCTTCTAGTTCCATCATTTTCCTGTGAATTTCATGATTCCAATTTTTTTTACTCCATTATGTAAATGTACCACATTTTCTTTATACATTTTTCAATCCATGGACATCTAGGTTGCTTCCAGGTACTGGCTATTACAAATAATGTTGCTGTGAACATATTTAAACTGATGTCTTTGTTGCATGAATGTGCATCTTTTGGGTATATGCCTAAGAGTAGAATTGCTGGATCTTGAGGTAGACTGATTCTCATTTTCCCAAGGTACTGCCATACTGGTTTCCAAAGTGGCTGTACAAGTTTGCACTCCCACCAGCAGTGGAGGAGTGTTCCCATTTCTCCACATCCTCTCCAGCATAAACTCATTGATGTCTTTGATTTTAGCCACTCTGACAGGAGTAAGATGGTATCTCAGAGTTGTTTTGATTTGCATTTCCCTGATGGCTAAGGATGTTGAACACTTTCTTAAGTGTGTTTCAGCCATTTTAGATTCCTCTATTGAGAATTCTCTATTTAGTTCTATACCCCACTATTTAATAGCTTCTTGAGTTCTTTGTATATTTTGGAGATCAACTGTCTGTCTGATGTGGGGGTGGTGAAGATCTTTTCACATTCTGTGGGCTTCGCTTTTGTCTTGTTGACTACGTCCTTTACCTCACATAAGCTTCTCAGTGTCAGGAATTCTTATTTATTAATTGTTGGTCTCAGATTCTGTGCTACTGGTGTTATGCTCAGGAAGCAGTCTCCTGTACTACTTTGCTCAAGGGTACCTCCCACTTTCTCATCTAAGAAATTCAGTATGGTTGGATTTATATTGAGGTCTTTGATCCATTTGGACTTAAGTTTTGTGCATGGTGATAGCTAAGGATCTATCTGCAGTCTTCTACACACAAACATCCAGTTGTGCCAGCACTATTTGTTGATGATGCTTTCTTTTTTCCACTGTATAATTTTAGCCGCTTTGTCAAAAATCAGGTGTTCATAGGTGTATGGGTTAATATCAGGGTTTTCAATTCAATTCCATTGGCCTACCATTGGTCTACTATTTTTGTGCCAATACCAAGCAGTTTTCAGGAATATAGCTGTATAATAGAGTTTGAAGTCAGAGATGGTGATAACCCCAGAAGTTCCTTCATTGTATAGGGTAGTTTGGCTATCCTGGGTTTTTTGTTTTTCTATATGAAGTTGAGGATTGTTCTTTCAAGCTCTAAAAGGATTGTGCTGGGATTTCGATAGGGATTGCATTGAATCTGTAGATTGCTTTTGGCAAAATTGCAATTTTTACTATGTTGATCCTGCCTATCCTTTAGCATGGGATATCTTTCTATTTTCTGCTATCTTCTTTAATTTCTTTCTGGAAAGACTCAAAGTTATTGCTATACAGATCTTTCACTTATTTGGTTAGCACTACCCCAAGATACTTTATATTGTTTATGGCTATTGTGGAGAGTGATATTTCTCTGATTTCTTTCTCAGCCCCTTTACTGTCTGTATAAAGTAGGGCTACTGATTTTTTTTTTTGGAGTTAATCTTGTATCCTGCTAGTTTTCTGAAGGTGTTTATCAGCTGTAGGAGTTCCCTGGTAGAGTTTTTTGGGTCACTTATGTAAACTATCATATCATCTGCAAATAGTGACAGTTTGACTTCTTCCTTTCCAATTTGTATCCCCTTGATCTCCTTTTGTTGTCTTATTGCTTTAGTTAGAACTTCAAGTAAAATATTGAAGACAGAGGACAGCCTTGTCTTGTTTCTGATTTTAGAGATATTGCACTGAGTTTCTCTGCATTTAGTTTGATGTTGGTTGTTGCTTTTATTATGTTTATGTATGTTCCTGTTATCCCTGATCTCTACAGGTCCTTTATCATGAAAGAGTGTTGGATTTTGTCAAAGGCTTTTTCATCATCTAGTGAGATGATCATGTGGTTTTTCTTTTTCAGTTTGTTTATATGGTGGTTCACATTGATAGATTTTTTTGTTTGTTTGTTTTTTGTTTTTTGTTTTTGTTTTTGTTTTTTGAACCATCCCTGCATCCCTGGGATAAAGCCTACTTGGTCATGGTGGATGATTTCTTGGATTTGCTTTGCCAGCATTTTATTGAGTATTTTTGCATCAGTGTTCATTCATGAGGGATATTGGTCTGTAGTTCTTTTTCTTAGTTGTGTTTTTGTGTGGTTTGGGTACCAAGATAATTGTAGCCTTGTAAAAAGAGTTTGGCAATGTACCTTCTGCTTCTATTGTGTGGAACAGTTTGAGGAGTGTTGGTATTAGATCTTCCTTGAATTTCTGGTAGACTTCTGTATTGATGCCATCTGGCTCTGGGTTTTTTTGGTTAGGAGACTTTTGATGACTGCTTCTATTTCATTAGGGGTTATAGGTCTATTTAAATTGCTTATCTGTTCTTGATTTAATTTGGTAAGTGACATCTACCCAGAAATTTGTCCACTTCCTTTGAATTTTCAAATTTTGTGGAGTACAGGTTTTCAAAGTTTGACCTGAAAATTGTCTGGATTTCCTCATTGTCCATTGTTATGTCCCCTTTTCATATCTGATTTTGTTAATTTGCAAGTTCTCTCTCTGCTTTATGGTTAGTTTGGATAAAAGTTTGTCTATGTTGTTGGTTTTCTTGAAGAACCAACCCTTTGTTATATTGATTCTTTGTATTTTTTTCTTTGTTTCTACTTTATTGATTTCAGCCCTCAATTTGATTATTTCCTATTTTCTGCTTCTCTGGGGGTGAGCTTGCTTCTTTTTGTTCTAGAGCTTTCAGTTGTGCTGTTAATTCTCTAATGTGACTATCCTCCATTTTCTTCATGTGGGCATTTAGTACAATGAACTTTCGATTTAGTACTGCTTTCAAAGTGTCCCATAGTTTTGGTATGTTGTGTCTTCGTTCTCATTGAATTCTAAGAAGTCTTTAATTTCTTTCTTGGCCCTGGAATTGTGCAATTATGCATTGTTCAGTTTCCATGAGTTTGTTGGGTTTCTGCAGTTTGTGTTGTTGTTGAATTCTAACTTTAAAGAATGGTGGTCTAATAAGATAAAGGGGGCTATTCTATTTTGTAAGGAGTACGGTTTTTCCTCCCGCTGCCTGGCCTGGTCTTGTCCCACCGCCATGCCAGCCCCAAATAATACACAGAGACTCTGTATTTGATACAATGCTGTTGGTGGTGGCCCAGTTACTTGTTTCTTATCAGCTAGCTCTGCCTTAATTATTAACCCATTTCTGCTGATCTATGTATTTCCACGTGGTCTTACTGAGAGCGGAGGAATGGCGGTTCTGTTCTCTCCAGGCTCTCCATCCTGACTCCTCCTTACTACTTCCTCTTCCTCATTGTCTCCTAGTCCCTCCTATCTTCCTTTCCTATTGGCCAACAGTGCTTTATTTATTAACCAGTATGAGAAACATATACAGAATGACATCTCCCATCATCTCCTTTTTTCTGTCTAAATAAAAAAGAAGGGTTTTAAGCTTAGTACTCGTTACACTTTTTTTTTTTTTTTTTTGTATGTGTTGAGGTTTGCTATGTGGCCAAGCACACCTTCGATTTTAGAGGAGGTTCCATGTGGAGCTGATTAGAAGGTATTTCTTTTGTGTTTGGATGGAATGTTCTATAGATGTCTGTTAAACCCAATTGGGACATAACTTCTGTTAGTTCATTTGTTTCTTTGTTAGTTTCTTAATGGGTGTCCTGTCTAGTGTTGAGAGTGGGGTGTTGAAGTCTCCCACTATAGGTATGTGAGGTTTTATTTTTTTATTTTACTTATTAATCCCAGTTCCCTTTCCCTCTCTCCCTTCCTCTCACCCTCCCTCCCTCTCTCCTCTGTCCTTCCCTCCCTCCTTCCCTCCCTCCTTCCCTCTCTCCTTTTTCACTCTCTCCCAGCCTCCCATGCCACTGACCACCCTTTCCTCCCCCCCCCACTCCACATGTAGGGTGATGCCTTCCAGGAGGGGTCATCTAAATCTGTCAAGTCATTTGGAGTAGGGACTAGGCCCTCCCTCCTGCCACTAGGCTAAGGGAGTAACCCTCCATGGGGAATGTGCTCTCAAAGTCTTTTGTGCACCAGGGATACATCCTGGTTCCACTGTCCAAGGTTCCTTAGACTGCCTAGGCATTCTAACTGAGATCCATGTTCAGTCTCAATTCAGACTCAGTCTAAGTGAGTCAGTCCAATGCTGGTTTCCCAGCTATCAGTTGGGGGCCCATTAGCTTCTCCTTGTTCAGGTAAGCTGTCTTTGTGGGTTTCTTTAGCCTGGTCTTGTCCTTCCTCTCTGCATCTGGATTCCAGTTTGGCTCAGTGTGTAGTTGTGGATGTCTGCTTCTGTTTGCATCAGCAACTAGATGAGGGCTCTGTGATGGTGGTTAAGTTAGTCATCAAATTTATTATCAGGTAAGGGCAGTTATGGTAGCCTTTCCATGGAAGCTCAAATTGTTAGTTGGGGTCAATCTTGCAGGTCTCTGGACATTTCTCTAGAGACAGTCATCTCCTCAAACCTATAATGGCTACCTCTTTTATTCTCTCTCTCTGTCTCTCTCTCTCTTTCTCTCTCTGTCTCTCTCTCTCCTCTTCTTGGTCTATTCCTCCCCCGACTCAATCTTCCTAGTCCCATGTGCTTTCCTCTCCTCCCATTCTCTTTCTCCTAGCTCCCTCTCTATTCACTGCCCCCGCCACTCCCAATATGCTCAGGGAAGCTTGTCCCTTTAGCCTTCTGTGAGGGACCATATGTGAATCTCTTAGAATCCTCCTTGTATCCTAGTTTCTCTGGCAGTATGAATTATAGGCTGGTGATCTTTTGTTCTAGGTCTAAAATCCATATATGAGTGAGTACATACCATGTTCCTCTTTTTGTGACTGGGTTCCGTCATTCAGGGTGGTTTCTTCAAGTTTCATCCATTTGCCTGTGAATTTCAAGATTTCATTTTTTTTTTTTCTGCAGAGTAGTAATCCATTGTGTAAATGTGCCTCATCTTCTTTATCCATTCTTCAGTTGAGGGGCATCTGAGTTGCTTCCAAGTCCTTGCTATTACAAATAATGCTGCTATGAATACAGTTGAACACTTGTCTTTGTTGCATGGATGTGGTTCATTTGGGTATATGCCTAAGAGGGGGTTTGCAGGGTCCTGTGACAGATTCCCATTTTCCTGAGGAACTGCCATACTGATCTCCCAAATGGCTGTACATGTTTGCACTCCCACCAGTAGTGGAGGAGTGTTTTCCTTTATCCACATCCTCTCCAGCATAAGTTGTCATTGGTGTTTCTAATTTTAGTCATTTTGACAGGAGTAAGATGGCATCTCAAAGTTGTTTTGATTTGCATTTCCCTGATAGCTAAGGATGTTGAGCACTTTTTAAAAGTGTCTTTAAGCTTTTTTGATTTTTCTCTATTGACAATTCTTTCTTCAGTTCTGTACCCCATTTTTTTAAAAATAGAGTTATTTGGTGTTTTGTTGACTAGTTTCTTGAATTCTTTGTATATTTTGGAAATCAGCCCTCTGTCAGATGTAGGGTTGGTGAAGATCTTTTCCCAGTCTGTGGGCTGCTGTTTGGTCTTGTCCACTGTGTCCTTTGCCTTACAGAAGCTTCTCAGTTTGAAGAGGTCCCATTTATTAATTGTCGATCTCAGTATCTGTGCTGCTGGAGTTATGTTCAGGAAGTGGTCTCCTGTACTAATTTGTTTAAGGGTACCTCCCACATTCTCTTCTAAGAGGTTCAGTGTGGCTGGATTTATGTTGAGGTCTTTGATCCATTTGGACTTGAGTTTTGTGCATGGCGATAGACATGGGTCTATCAGTAGTCTTCTACACACCCTCATCCAATTGTGCCAGCACCGTTTGTTGAAGATGTTTTCCTCCTTCCACTGTGTAATTTTAGCTGTTTTGTCAAAAATCAGGTGTTCGTAGGTGTGTGGGTTAATGTCAGGATTTTCAATTTGATTCCATTGGTCTACTTGTCTATATTTGTTCCAATACCAGGCTGTTTTCAGGATTATAGATCTGTAGTAGAGCTTACAGTCAGGGATGGTGATGCCTCCTGAAGTTTCCTTATTGCACAGGTTTTTTTTTTCCCCCTGGCTATCCTGTGTCATTTGTTTTTCCATTTAAAGTTGATTATTATTCTTTTAAGGTCAGTGAATATTTGTGCTGGGATTTTAATGGGGATTGCTGTCTATCCTAGAGCATAGGAGATTTTTCCATTTTCTGATATCTTCTTTAATTTCTTTCTTTAAAGTTACAAAGTTCTTATTATATAGGTCTTTCACTTGTTTGGTAAGAGTTACCCCAAGATATTTTATGTTTTTTTGTGGCTACTGTAAAGGGTGATGTTTCTCTGATTTCTTTCTCAGCCCCTTTGCCGTCTGTATATAGTAGGGCTACTGATTATTTTGAGTTTATCTTGTATCCTGCCACTTGGCTGAATATGTATATCAGGTGGAGGAGTTCCCTGGTAGAGGTTTTGGGTCACTTTTGTAAACTATCATATCATCTGCAAATAGTGACAGTTTGACTTCTTCCTTTCCAATTTGTATCCCCTTGATCTCCTTTTGTTGTCTTATTGCTTTAGCTAGAACTTCAAGTACAATTTTGAAGAGGTATGGAGAGAGAGGGCCACCTTGTCTTGTTCCTGATTTTAGAGGAAATCGCCTTAAGCTTCTCTCCATTAAGTTTGATGTTAGCTGTTGGCTTAGTGTATATTGCTTTTATTATGTTTATGTATATTCCTGTTATCCCTGATCTCTACAGGACCTTTATCATGAAAGGGTGTTGGATTTTGTCAAAGTCCTTTTCAGCATCTAGTGGGATGATCATGTGGCTTTTCTTTTTCAGTTTGTTTTTTGGTGGATCATATTGATTGATTTTCATATGTTGAACCATCCCTGCAACCCATGGATGAAGCTTATTTGATCATGGTGGATGATTTCTCTGATATGTTCTTGGATTCGGCTTGCCAGTATTTTGTTGAGTTTTTTGCATCAATGTTCATGAGGGATATCGGTCTGTAGTTTTCTTCCTCAGTTATGTCTTTGTGTGGCTTGGGTACCAAAGTGATTGTGGCCTCATACAAAGAGTTTGGTAATGAACCTTCTGTTTCTATTGTGTGGAACAATTTGAGGAGTATTGGTGTTATCTGTTCCTTGAATTTGTGGTAGAATTCTGCACTGAAGCCATCTGGACCTGGGCTTTTTTTGGTTGGGAGTCTTTTGATGACAGCTTCTATTTCATTAGGGGTTATAGGTCTATTTAAGTTGTTTATCTGTTCTTGATTTAATTTTAGTAAGTGATAGTTATCCAGAAATTTTTCCATTTCCTTTGAATTTTCAAACTTTGTGGAGTACAGGTTTTCAAAGTATGACCTGAAAATTGTCTGGATTTCCTCATTGTCCATTTTTATGTCCCCCTTTTTGTTTCTGATTTTGTTAATTTTCAAGTTCTCTCTCTGCTTTTTGGTTAGCTTGGATAAAGGTTTGTCTATCTTGTTGAATACCTTGAAAAACCTACTCTTTGTTGCATTGATTTTTTTTGTATTTTTTTTCTTGGTTTTTGCCCAGTTTTTCTATTTTCAGCATTCCCTCAGTTTGTGTTTTTTTTTTTATTATCTCTATTTCAGTTGTCATGTCTTGAATTGCTTCTTTCACCTGTTTGATTGTTTTTTGTGGCTTTCATTATTTTCTTCAAGAGATTTGTTCATTTCTTGAATTTTTTGCATGGTCTTTTCCTCAATTTCCTCCAATTTTTGTTTGCTTTTTTTCCCATTTCTTTAAGTGATTTTTTTTCACATCGTCTTTGAAGGCCTCTATCATTTTATGAAGATATATTTTAAGTCGTTCTCTTCTACTTCATCTGCTTTAGGTTGTTCTGTTTAGGTTGGTGTAGAGTCCCTGGATTCTGGTGGTGTTATGCTTGTCTTTCTATTGTTAGGTGTTTTCTTGTATTGCAGTCTTCCCATTTTTTATTCCAGTGGGTGCAAGTGGGGCTTCTTTCTATGTTATTCTCCCCAGTGGGCTTAGGTAGGTCAGAAGTTCAATGTCTGTTGCTCTGGGTGGTCCAAGCTCTCTAGGAGATCACTCCTCAGGCAGGGACTTGGCAATGAGGGTCAAAGTTCAGGCATGCAGGGATTCAGGGTGGTCCTCCAGCAGAGGCCCTGCAGTGGGATCAAAGACCAGGGCAGGCAGGGACTCAGGGTGGTCCTGTGTGGATAGGTGGGTTTAGTGTGCTGAGAACAGATCTAGGAAGTTCCCTCTGGCAGAGGCCCTGCAATGGGGATCAAAGATCTGGCAGGCAGGGGCTCAGGATGGTCCCCCCAGGATAGGTGGATCTCTGACAAGGGCTGGAGTTCAGGCAAAGGACTGGGGATGGAAGTCAGAGATCAAACTGTTTAGATGGGACTTAGGGTGGTCCCTGTGGATAGGCAGGTCTAGTGTGCTCAGAGCAGCTTCAGGAAGTTCCCAGGAGGTGTTGGGGTTGTTGGATCCACCCACTGTTCCAGTGCTCAACCAAAGCATGGGACAGTTGGCTAGACAGGGCACAGGGTGGGGAGAGGGCAGGCTCTGGAATGGGGTGCAGGGGCTGTGTATCAGATCACCAGAAGTGCTCTGGCTAGGGACAGGACACAGCAGGGAGTGAGATTCTGGGCCAATCCAGGGAGTTCCCAGAGAAGGGTTTGTGTGTGGGGGGATTCAACCTGAACTTGTCCCAGACTCACCTTGGTATGTGAGGTTTTATGTGAGATTTGAGTGTTAGTAGCATTTCTTTTATGAATGTGGGTGCCTTTGTATTTGGGGCATAGATGTTCAGAATTGGGACTTTGTACTGATGGATTTTTCCTGTGATAAATTTGAAATGACCTTCTTCATCTTTTTTGATTGATTTTCGTTTGAATTCTAATTTGTTAGATATTAGGATAGCTACACCTGCTTGTTTCTTGCATTCATTTCAGTCATATTTTTGAATACACAATCTTCCACATTTATATATTTCTTTTGCTTGATCATACAATATGTTGGTGCTTTCATTTTCCATTTCATTCATTTATTCTTTAACTCTAGGATTTCTATTTGGTTCTTTTTATGATTTTATGCCATTGTTGAGTTTATAAATTTGATCTTGTTATTGTCTTATTTTGTTGAGTATCTCTGAGTGTTTTTCAGACAAATTGTATAACCTCAACTGTTTGGATTTCATTACAGGAATATTATTATGTTCTCCTGGTGTTGTCATATTTCCCAATATTTTAAATTCCTTTGGTTTGAGTATTCTTTTGCTGACTATATTTGAAGAAATAGTTACTTCCTCTGCTCTTTTCTCACTGCTTTCAGGGAAGAAATATCTTCATCATCCAACTGGGCTTTGAAATCTGGGACTTTTCCCAGACTGTCCTGTATATATGCATATTTATCTCCTTTAAGGGGGTGGCCTAAATTGCACTCACTACTTAAGACTTTCAAACTGACTTTCTGCAGAATGTGGGGAGATAGATAAGAAATAACATAGGAAAGGTGCATCCAACATTTGGGTTGCCCATGAGCCAGATGGAGTATCCACAGTTGACGTATCTCTAGTGCCTCACTGATGAGTCTTTTGATGAAAGTCACCAAAAAAAATCATTGTGTCTATGCACTCTCTTTCTTGAGTCAAGCATCTCTCAGCTACTTAGTTGTGCCTGTCCCTTGCTGTTAATGACAGAAATAAATAAATAAATGAGTTTCTCAGGCATGCCCTGCATCATTAATAGAGGTTTGTATTTATACCATGCTGTCACTTGCCAATATGGGAGAGATGGCAGTCTGAGGGGGCATCTCTTGCTTCCAATTTGAGCAGTCTAAGGTGAGTGATGCAGAACATTGGGACTTCTGTTCTGCTGGAATGTTGATCCTTTGTGTAAAACTTTTGGATTTAGGAAAACATACCTGGGTTGTTAATTTTAAACACTAAATGCTTCTGTGAAGAATGCTGCTAGGAAGTTCTTCGTGTGCTACACTGTTGGCACCACTTGTGTCACACATTGGTATAGTCTTTATGAATATTCAATGTCAATGTCATCTATGTAATTACTAGGTGTGCATTTGGGAGCCCAGAAGATCCTTTTATCTGACCCTTTGAAAAAGTAATACTTTTATTCTTTGAGGGGTTCATACAATATATTTTGATTTTTCCTTATAACTTCTTCAAAATCCACTCTTCATTTCCCCATCCCCTCCCAATTTCCTGTCCTCTTTTATATTTTTGTTATCATACAATGTTCAATTTGTGCTGCTCATATACTCATGAATGTGGGGCATTCATGGGACATTATATACCTACCAGGATTCATACTGACTCTTCCTCAGAAGACACAAGTTGACTTAGGGCTCATGAACTTTTTCCTAGTCCATACTAGAATGTTAACTGGCTTGATCTTCTGTAGGCAACAATAACTACAGTGAGTTTATGAGTGCAGCCATGTCTAGAAAACAGTTTAACTCCAGTGTTCCTTGACCTATGACTTTTAAAGTCTTTCTTCTTGAGCCTTCAATATTTGTATGTAGGGGTGGTGTTGATATAGATGCCCCCTTTGTGGCTGAGCACTTCTTCACTGATAGTATATTCTGAATTTTGATCAGTTGTTAATATCTGTGTTAACCACTGTCCATTATCCAAACCAACTTCTCTGACAGAACCTGAGAACTGCACTAACATATAGGTATAAAGATATGAATGTTGAGAATAATTTAATACTATGTTCATTTAGCAGAATCCTAGGTTTACCCCTGTGGCCCAGTGTGTTACCTAACTATGGGTTCTTTGCCAGATTTACAGAAACAGGCATATATTTCCTCCTATGGAGCAGACTTTAAAGATAATTAGAAAGTGGTTGGTTACCACTATAGCATCCATGAAATATTGTACACATGGGTGTATCTTGCCATTCTGGTCACTACAGCCATTCACAGGGCTCAGAGCTGGGTAAGGTTTTTTATGACATTTCTCCTTTAACAGCTTTGAGTCTTACTCCCCTCCTCTGGTAAGTGTGTGTGTGTGTGTGTGTGTGTGTGTGTGTGTGTGTGTGTGTGTGTATAAATAATAAAGAAAGGGCTATCAACTTGAGAGTGGGAGGTGCAGTAAAAGAAACTAATGCCCACAAGACATTTAAAAAGAATGAACAGGAAACAAAAAATGTATTGTTCTGATTAGTTTTTGTCAACCTAACCCAAACTGGTCATCTGGGAAGAAGGAACCTCAGTGGAGGAATTGCTTCCATCACATTCATTGGCCTGTGAGCATGTCCGTGAGACTGACTCAGTCCCTACCTATATGTTTTTTGTCTTGAGTTCCTGCCTTGGTTTCTCTCAGTGATAAACTGTGATCAGAAAGTGTAAACCAAATTAATTCATTCCTCTCCAAGTTGCCATTGGTCATGGTTTTTTACCACAGTAACAAAATACCAACAGGCACGTGCACTTATAATACTGGTTAGAATTTAATGCAAAAAATACAGTCAGGCCTTCTATTTATACGTATACACGAACAGACTTCAACTATTTAACTAGTGACAGCTGATCTTAATTTTGTATTTCTAGTTCCTGTGTTTGGAAAAGGAAGTCAGACTGCAAGTCTGTCATGTCTAAAATGCACCAATCAATTTTGCCAGCAGGTCTTTCAAATAATATTCCTAGAATCTTCTGTGATCAACACTTTTGCTGCTTTGAGGAAATAATCCACACCCAAGACCTTGAATTCTAGTGCTGAAAATGCTGTCTCTGATCTGTGTTTATTGGGGTCTTGCCTCCACATGATTGTATAGGGGTTTGAGAGAAGAAAAAGTATTTCATGTAATCTGGTTGGGTCACTGAGTGAACAGGAAATTCACTTCAGTATGAGTTGTAAGAGAGTCGTCAACTGCTTCAGTCAGCTTCAAGTCTCCTCAAACCATCTGTACTTTAATATTGCAGTTATTCACTTTATAAGAGGAGATACGTCTTGGGGGGACCAATAACTTCAATAAAAACTAGTTACAAATTGAAAGTCTGTATTGCATTTCTTTGAGATATAAATAAGAAAACCTTATCTGTGGTAGGTGCCAATACATTGTAGACACATTTCTCCAAATTCCAATAGGTAGTATCATGTGAATATTACTCTCCTTTGTCTAACTGAAGATGTAACAATCCAACTACTTACAATACCATGTGATCTTTCAAGGATGAGATTTGCTCTTTGTGACTGTGTTTTGGTAAAATAGTTGAGCTTGCTATAGGATAGTCCTTGGGATAGCACCTTTCTTGCTTTTTTTAACCTATCATTTTATTTCCCCAAATGGTTAATTGACTATTTTAAAGCATATGAACTTTGAACAATATGTAATTTCTCTATTAGATAGATTTCCTTCACTATATCAAAATAAATGCCTGAGATAAGTAAATTATCAGAGAAAGGGCTGATTTTGTCTCATATTTTAGAAGTCCATGATCAATTAGCCCAAGCCTAGGGTGAGGCAGCACATTGTGCTTAGGGAAAAGCTGCTCAACTTGAAGCCAAGAGGTAAAAGCATGGAAGGGACTGTGATGCTACAGTTCTCTCTGAGGACATATTCCAATGACTTAAGACCTCCCACTAGCCTCTACCTCCAAGAGTCTTAGTATGTTCCATTACCACATGACTGGGTATTAACACATAGGCCTTCCTTTGAGGGAAATGCCTGATCTGAATTACAATAACTTCTTATATCAAAATAAAAAAAGTTTGTTTTTGTTGATAGTGGTTGTTTTTTATTATGCATACCAAATATATTGTAGGAACCTTTTCTTTTTGTTTGTTTGTTTTTTTAAATGAAATCAGTGGCACTGGTACGTAGAAGTTGCTCCAAGTCTGAATTGTTTTTGAGGAGTTCTATTCATTTCCACCCTCTACTAACAGTTTTTGTTTTGTTTGTTAGTGGTGTGAAATTTTCCAAATGCATGCTTCATTAGAATAGTTCTTAGATAACTGGATAAGATGAGGAGAATGAGTTAATTATTGGACTTTTGTCCTCGAGTTTATTGTGTCTTGTTTCCAATGGGGCCATTACAAAAATGTTGAGCAAAGCAGGACTAAGAACATGATTTCATAGCTACCTATGAAGATAGTTACCACATTTTTCAAAATTTAAATGAACATGGAAAGATCCCCAAATCCTAACAGCCTATGCTTTCATTTCTGTAAATCTCAGTTATTGACTCAATAATAGATGGCATAGATTAAGTAAAAAAAAAAGTCAAAACAAAACTTTGAAGTACCTACAATAGTAGAAGACATACCACTGGTTTTTTAAGAAGAATAGTAGAAAGGTTACTAGAATGTGGTTGATGAATGTCTGTCTCCAAGCAGCCTGTCACTTTACTTTGAGTATATCCCTAGGCTGCATTCTACTTCCTTCTGCATCCTTATTTCAATTCAGCTTCCTTGCCCCCTACAGTGATCCATTATATTTGTGGCTTCCATATCTTTGGCTTGGAGTTTTCGTGAAAGGATTCATACTCAAGTGTACAAAGACTTCTCCCTTACTCTGTTGTTCTGTCCTGGAAGACAAGGGCCTTGGTGTCCTCACAGTGTTGAGCTGCTTATAGTATTCTAGAGGTCTTATTGTCTGGAGCTCTCTGTGGGATGTGTGTATAGGACAAGTAGGAAGACATCATCCATTACATTTTCATTTCCTTAACAACAGCTTACTAAACACCTACTTTTTCCAAGAAAACCATCATAATGCAGGAGGGACAGTGCCCTTGTCCACTGTGTGGAAGCGTATTTTTCCTCCTTCTGTTTTTCTGTGTGCATTCCTTATTGGCCTGAGTGGCTGTTCCCAGGGGCTTAGTGCTCTCATTTTCCAATCTGCCTTAAAAACTGTTATTTTCCTGCTCGATTCAGATCTGTTATTAAATCTTATAGGTATTTCTGAATTGAAACTATTTCCTTCACTCTTCCTCTCTCAACTGTAATTGGCACACATGGCTTCATGATTTTTTTGTGTACCTAATTTTATATATATACATACACACATATACATACATACATACATACGATGAGTTTGGCTGAACATGGTGACACATGCCTTTATGGTGACACATACCTTTAACCCCAGCACACAAGAGGCAGAGGCAGGTGAATCACTCTGAGTTCTAGGGCAGTCTGTTCCTAGTGAGTTCCAGACCAGTCAGGAGTAAATAGAAAGACTCTATTTCAATATATCTTATATATCATTTTAATTGAAATAGAATTATATCACTACCCCCTTCCCTCTCCCCAGCCCCTCTTAGTCATCCTCCCTTGAACTTTCTTATTTTCCCCACTTCTCAAGTTGATAGCCACTTTTTGATTATTATTGTTGCATATATATATATATTATATATATATACACATATACACACACACACACACACACACACACACACACACACACACACACATATATATATATATATATATATATATATATATATGGTTTTGTTTCTGAGTATATGATGTCAAGGTTGATCACTCTACAATGACCAACAAACAAGAGAGTTCACCTGGTCTGCCTCTGGGCTAATTCATCTGCCAGCAGTACTCCTTTGTCTAGTAGTGGGACCCCCATGAAGTAGTTAGTTCCCCTTCCAAGTTAGCATATCCAGTGATACTGCCATTGCTTCAGTCTTATTTATGCATTCATTTCCTGGACTGATAGTCTTACAACAGACTTCCTGGCATCCTGGCACTTATAATCTTTCTGCCCCCTCTTCCAAAATGTTTCCTGAGGTATAGATGCAAGAGCTGTGACATAAATGTATCCATGGGGTAGACTCCCCATAATCTGTTGATCTCTACTTTGTGTCCAGTTGGGTTTTCTGTGATGGTCTCCATTTTCTATACAAAGAGAGGTGGTAGCTACATAATCTGTGAGTATAAGGATAAGATTTAAAATGTAGTAAGGAATTGTGCTGGTCTAGTAAAAGTGATGGTAGTAGATTCATTTCTAAAGTCCATGGCCTCGCTAGCCATGGGAATCTGGTTCAGTTTCCAGTTCTGAGTATGATTTCCCTTTTCTTGAATGAGCCTTAAGTCCCATAGATAACTGTTGGCTGCTACCAGTAGGTGGGTGACCCTTATTACACCTTTATCTATATTTTGCAATGCTCATCATTGTTTTGGTTCATAGGTATTGTAGTTGGGTAGGACTGTTTAATTGCTTCCATCCCTTGGCAACTCACATAGTACTTTTTGGAAAACATGGAAGCCAGACCTTAGGAAAGAGGCTTTCAGGTCAGATACAGCCCAAATTATCTGTGTCCTATGTCCTAAGTATGCATTGTTTTTAGTAATAGGGTCTAATATTTAACTCCTTTGAGGGGGGACCAAGTGCTACATTTGTAATCTCTACTGTTTTGTGGGTCAATTGTACTACACCAACCAACTTCTTTTATAATTTATTTTTTATTTTTATTTTATGTATCGATCCCAGTTTCCCCTCCCTCCCTCTTTCATTCCCTCCCTCTTCCCTTCTCTCCCACCCTCTCATAAGCCCCGACCACCCTCCCCTTCACCCCCACTCCACATGTAGGGTGATGCCCTCCAGGAGGGGACATCTAAATCTGTCAAGTCATATGGAGTAGGGACTAGGCCTTCTCTCCGGTCTCTAGGTTAAGGGAGTATTCCTCCATGGGGAACATGCTCCCAAAGTCCTTTTGTGCACCAGGAATACATCCTGGTTCCACTGTCCAAGGTCCCTTAGACTGCTCAGGCTTTCTAGCTGAGACCCATGTTCAGGGGGTCTGAGTCAGTCCCATGCTGAATTCCCAACTATCAGTCTGGCAGCCCATTAGCTCCTCCTTGTTCAGGTAGGCTGTCTCTATGTGTTTCTGTAGCCTGGTCTTGTCCTCCCTCTCTGCATCTGGATTTCAGTTTGGCTCAGTGTTTAGCTGTGGATGTCTGCTTCTGTTTCCATCAGCTACTGGGTGAGGGCTCCATGATGGTGGATAAGTTAGTCATCAATCTCATTATCAAGGAAGGGCATTTATGGTAGCCTTTATGGTTGCTCAAATTGTTAGTTAGGGTCAGTCTTGTAAGTCTCTGGACATTTCTATAGGTTCAAACCTATAACACCTCTCTCTTTTATTCTCTCTCTTTCTCTCTCTCTCTCTCCCTCTCCTCCTCCCTCTTTTCTCTAGTCTATTCCTCCCCTGACTCAATCTTCCTAGTCCCACATGCTTTTCTCTCCTCCCCTTCTCCTTCTCCTAATTCCCTCTCCACTCACTGCCCTCCCCATATGCTCTGGAGATCTTGTCCCTTTCCCCTTCTGTGAGGGACCTTATAAGAATCTCTTAACATTTAAATGAGGTTTCTAGTGCCTGGTGCTGGGATTTGTTAATCTATGGGTCTTTACAGAGCATCATCATGCCAATGGGCTTAACTTCCCTAAGGTGTGTGTGTTTGTGTGTGTGTACATTTAAATATATTATATGTAATATTAGATAAATATGCAATAAGATTTTTTGAAGCTCTATCAAATAACCTTTGTGTTATTTTTCCCTCATCCATCCTGTTTTGACTTCCCTTTGTCCTCCCCAGTTGCAGTCCCCCATTTTTCACTTCCCACTTCATATCACCTAGATCCTGCTATTTTCCTTCCAATCCCTCCCATATATGGCCCCATTTTACTTTTCTCATTTCTATATTTGCTCCATGTTATCTATTTGGAGCCAGGAACCACAGAAGAGACAGAACATGTAGAGTCCATATTTCTGGGTCTAGGTTAGTTCATTGAATCTAGAATTTGTGTGTTCATCCATTCATCTTTAAATTTCATTATTCTCTAAGTTGCATAGTATTTTATTGTATAGATACACCACAGTTTCATTATCCACTCATCTGTTGAAGGAAATTTATATTGTTCCCATTTTCTGTATATTGTGAATGTGCAGTAATAAACTTGGCTGAACAAGTATCTGTGGAGTAGTATGTTGAGGATGTTAGGAATAACCAAAGACTCCATTTGCCAAGGAACTAGGTCCAACGGCTGACAACTGGGCTATCATAAAGCAAAACAGCTTCCATTCAACTAAGAAGACAATTAATTTAATGGGGGAGAAATACACAGAATGAGAAATATTTTTTGCAGATATGCATCTGACAAAGGATTAATATCCAGAATATATAAAGAAATAAAAGAAAACCCAAAGAATCAAGGAAATAGTTGACCCAATTAAAAATGGGCTAGGGATCTAAACAGAGAGTTCTCAATAGAAGAAATAAAACTGAATGAGAAATACCTCAAAAATGTTCATTATCTTTAGCAATCAGAAAATGTGAATTAAAGCAACTTTGAGATTTCATCTCATCTCAGAATTACTAAATTCAACAAAACAACTAACAAAAATTATGTTGAGGTTGTGGAGAGAGAGAGGAAGTCAAATTCACTGGTTGTGGTGATATCAACAGCCTCTCTGGAGAACAGTATGGGGAATGCTTAACTACTTTAATGTCCTTTCTTATTCAGGGTTAAATATTTCAAGATAGACAATGATACAGGGAAGGCTTACTCTCTTGTTTTCTAACAAAATGACTTTCCTTTAGCTGGTATCTCTCTGCCTATTCAAAGAGGATGCCAAGAATTCCATTCTGTCAGACATGTAGAAAGGGACTGTAACCTTATGCACCCTGTCATTGACTTGGCTACTATGGCTCTTGTAAACAGTTCAGATGTGGAATTTCTTGCCAAAGCAGAACAGCACTCCACATGACCAGCAAATCCTATTAACATCTGTCTTTATACCCACCCACATTACCTACTATTCCTATAGTGCCTCCTGTTGTTTAATGCCATAGAAGGAGCAAAGATGAAGATCAGACTCATCATGTTGTTCTAGTATGTGACCGATGGAAACAAAGAGAATAATAAGTAAGTGAAGTAGACACAAGTTAGTCATCTGATATGGGAAGTACTAGGCTGTAGGAGTTCTGAATTGATTAGTGAAGGGACTCATGCTACTGTACATTCTTAAGCCCACTTATATGATTTATTACATTTATTGGTTATGATGAATAATCTTTTTAATGACAGTATTTAAGTTTTATTTTTTTAAGTGAGTACTTTGCGTTTAGATTGATAAAGAGTATTGACCAATAGTTTCTTTTTGTTGTTGTTGTTGTGTCCTAGTTTGGTGTTAGAGTAATACTGGCTTTACAGAAGGAGTTTTAAAATACAACCTCTGTTTCTAAACTGTTGAACAATATAAAAATATTCCTTGTAGACCTTCTTTGAAATTCTGGTAGAATTCTGTGAATCCTTCTGGGTCTGAGCATTTTTTTTTAATTGGAAGACATTTTATCAGTCTTTCCCTCTCCTTATTTGTTTTCCACCTCTTTAAGCTGTTGATATCTTCTTTGTTTAACTGGTGATTTGAATGAATCTAGAAATTTATTCATTTCTTTTAGTCTTCTTTGATGAAAAGAAACACAAACAAAATAAGTTTAGAAAACCTTAAGGCTAGGGGCATAGTAAAACTTACTACTACAGGATTAGAGGTCAATAGATACAGAGGGAATTTGTTTTATCTATGAACTATAGGAATATTTCTTTATCTGTTAAAGGAAATTCTAGAAATTAAATCAGACAGCAATGTGGCTGAGCTGGTTAATTCTAGATCTTGTAGGTTGACTGCTGTATCTCTAGATTGCCGATGAGCCTGCTTTTCAGCCTAGAATCCACTGAACTCTAGACTCCTAATCTCAATCATCAATGAGGAAATCATCCTCTATTTGCATTGGTCACATAGGCTTTAGACTTCCTCTGACTTTTTTCTTTGAAACAGGCTCCTATCGTAGCTTAATTAGGTCTCAAATTCTTTATGTAACTGAGGACGACTTTGAACTCCTGACTCTCTGCTGCCCCTTCTGAAGCACTGAGACTGCTACAGCTGTGTACCACCATATCTAACTATTGATGTTTTTAATACTATAAGGAAGTTTAAATTGTAGAAGCTTTGCCAGCTGCCCTAATACATAAGGAAGTGCTCCTAGTCAGGGAAATATTTTGTATACAACTGAAGGTTTGTATTTTGAATCCCAAGTTCTTTTGAATAGTTCAAGAAGCATCCTTGTAAATACTGTTGTCAGATGGGTAGCTAGGGATACTTCAGTGACTAACCAATAATCTTGGAAAATTTCCAGAGTCTGAATGTATATATTTGATCTCAAATCTTATATTCTCATTTTAATGTTAAATTCTTATTAAAACACCACTGTTCACTCTTAAAACATAATGAAATGACATTAGGCTCTGTGTAGATCTCTAAGACAGTTGTTTTCAACCTTCTTAATGCTGCAGTCCTTTCGTAAAGTTTCTCATGAACCCCAACCATGAAATTACTTTCATTGCTACTTTATAACTGTAGTTTTCCTACTATTATGAATCATAATGTGAATATCCGTGTTTTCTGATGGTCTCAGGAGACCCCCGTGAAAAGGTCATTTGACTCCCACTACCCCTAAAGGTTCATAATCCACAAGCTGAGAACCACTGCTCTAAGATAAGCTTTTCAGACTGAGGCAAATTATGAAGCTAACTCATCATACTTGCTTTTGGATCTAAAAGTACTGCATGACTTCAGGCAAAAGACCCAGAGTAGTTACATGCAATGTTTAAAACATATGTATTCAGATAGATTCAAAATTTTACTCCAGATGTGCCCCTTCTATGAACTGTAACATGTTGAAGAATTAGCCTCATGAAGCTAAGTTACTCAGCCCAATAATAAATAAATTCACAAAACCAAAGAAAATCAAAAACTTAGCCTGGAGGAATCACAGTGCAGAGTGTGCATTTGGAAGGGTTTGAGTGGTTTGGCTTTCTGTTTCAAGGGTCTGTTCCAGAGTGGGGGATCCAGAAAGGGTGATTCTTATCTCATAATGGGGCATGTTATTTTCATCTCAGGAGCAGCTTCTTCTACTATAAAATGGGAAAGTATGTGTGCATTTGTACTTCAACAAACCAGAATTGTATAGTGAGTGTTTTTTTCTGGCCATGACCCTCACCTGTTCTCTTCAGACTAAGATGTGAGAAATAGGTTCTATTACTTGGTAGCTTGAGGTGACAGGATAGTCATAAACAAGCATTCATTTAAAGACATGATCTCACATGTCCTTAGCTTGTCCTCACAATATAGTGCTGCCTAACGTGTATCATCTTTATTATTGATAAGGGACCCAAAGCCCAGATATTAGTGGATGTAAATGCATGATACCAGCCTGATCTTCCCAGGCTCTCTAGAGCCTGATGGAGCTTTAATGTACTGCATTTTTTATTTGGATATATGCTGCCTATGGGGACATTTGTGCTATCAGTATCCTATTTTTTTTCCAGGTTTACTGAAGCCCAGTACCAGTATGTATTTGTCTACAGTGTATCTATGCTCTCAATGTGGACACACACAAGCTTGTTATTGAGAATGAATTGCCAGGTGTTCATGCTATTAAGACCATCCCTCTGTAGCTCAGGCTTGGGAAGCTGAGGTTGTGCCAATCTCTTTCAGCATCAAGCAACCTGCACATCTTTGTGATTCTCTGTTATGCTATCTGTGTATCTGGATTGTAGGTAAGGTATGCTTTCCTTTCCTTTTTTACTTGTTTTTTTTTTTCATTTTTTCCTTTCTTCTTTCTTGATATCTTTCTTTGTGAGTCTTGTGTGTGAAGCCTAGTATTCTGTCACAGAATTCTGTCATTGAGTCATATTTTCATCCCAGTCTTTTTTTTTTAATTTTTTTCTAACATGGCTTCCTTAAGTAGCTCAGTCTGGCCTTGAATTTTGTATTTTTGCCTCAACCTTCCTGGAAAGTAGGATTATAGGACTGTACTTGTAGGCCCTGTCAATATATGTTTGAAATTCTAAACTGCTGTTCCCACTTCTGCCCCTAAAGCTACAGAGCTATATAGCATACAATAACTTCTTGTTATCTAAGAAATATCTTTGGGCATTTTGAGCTAGCTTATATTTCTGTCACAGTAGGCATGTTTATTTTGGGAAATGTGAATTGCAATATTGTCACAGGTCAGATTGTTTGGAGGAACAAGATGCCTAGACTTATTCTTCACCCCTCTGTGTCTTCTCTTTTCTGTCTACTATCTCCTGGTAACTGGGAGAGATTAATATTTGTTTGTAGAACGAGAATGTAAGGCTGAAACTTCTTGAATGAGAAAATTACTATGGGTCTGAATACTTACTACTGAATGTCCACCATAACTGACAACTTGGCATGTCCCATTGAAATGGGTGACAGATTGCAACAGACATACTTATATGTGTTTTTATATTATGCTTGTCCTTGTCATAGTAAGCCCATGGACTGTTTATTATGTAGTTGAATTCTCTAGTGTTGAAGTCAGATAGACCTGGGCTCAGGTTCAAACTCTACTACCTCAGTGGACTTGGCTTCTGAAGAATTGTTTCCATTCTTATTAAAACTTGGCTGATAGTACTTGTTTCAGTGCATGAATCAATACAGAAAACATCCATAAATTCAATTTATGCCAAGCACAATGTTCTGAGGGTTCAGTACTAGCTAGTTTACCAAAATATTATGATATAGCTTGCTCTACGACACATGGGATCTTCTATAGATCACCTAATACAGAGTTTCCAGGACTAAATGATTTGAGGTAGGTGGGTGAATGCTAATCTTTCCACAGCTGTTGGAGGGCCAGAAACAATAGCAGAGTTGAGATAGTTGCCTTCATTGGTCTTTTGGTTTTTACAAACCAGCTCAAATCCCCTTCATGGTGAGGTCTCCAGCACACCTCAGCAAATTATTCTTTTGGTCTGTTTCTCTAGCATTGATCATGTGTCCTCATGTCCTAGTGGGTGTTCTGCTCTTCAGAGCCCAAGCCTTGAAGCCACGGATGATACCATCCCCTTTCAGGCTGAATTCATGTGTAGGGCCCATGCCATGATATATAGATTCAGCAGTTTTTTTTTTTTTTTTTTTTTTTGGATTTTCTTGGGTAACATAATTTCTCATATTATATAATAACAGTGAAATAATGTAATGTAGTTATGCCAGTGAATATCAAGGTTTGGCTTTCCAGCTAGACATATGTAATTTAATTATAAGCAAATACCCACACACATTATTATTAAGATATTCTTAAATAAAACCACATAAAGTAGTTCCAAAAGTATTTGAGAATTTACTACCTGTAACATTTTTAAAAACTAAAGTTTATTATTTCTTCAATATTGTAATAAAATTAGCATGTTTATACAGATATCTCTAAGTCCTTAACATAAAACTAAAGATAGATTTTTTTCCCAGTGGTTAAAATACATGGTTTTGGATCTAGACAAATGTTGGTTTCACTTTTAAATTTGCTACAGTTTGTTTCCTTGTCCATGCATCCATTAGCACGTTTTAACACTTTGATACCAGATGTTCCTCCCGAGACAGCCCTGATAGAACTGCCTCAGCTCCATTGAGCCCTCCCCATTCTAGCAGCTCATTATCTTTCCTGGAATTTCCATTTGCTTTTTCCACTTTCAAAGATAATGAATAAAATCTCCTCTCCTGTTCCCCTTTTCCTTTCTTGTAGGATACAAGAAACACCCCAACTATACATATTGAGAAGTGTACTTCTATTCAGCCAAAGTCAACTCTTTTGTTTGGTAAGGTTGTCACACAGATAGTGTAACTAGAATTCCCTCAGCCACAAAATGTGAGTTTCAGCAGATATTTTTCACCAGAGACATGGAGGCAGGCATAGATTAGAACAGTAACTGTCTTTCTGCTGTGAACAGATTCTTTGTTTTGGAAACTGGAAGCCTGGGATGACTGGGAGGGATCCCAAAGATGAAGTTTCTTGGGGACCAAGACCTTGGTGGGAGCTATTTAACTCTGTTTCATAGTCTCAGAAACTATCTCTTAGTCTCTGACAAGCTTATGGATGGATGGTCCACTGTGCTAATGGATGCCTCTAGACCCAATTGTTCCAATACATTTTTTAAAAAGGGTTCTACCAGTTCCTTGTGCTTTTTGTTGCTAATATGTCAACCAATTCTGGTAGGAAAGTCTAAAAGCCCTCCAGATCCAAACACTGCCACCAGAATTCTGTAGATTTAGGCAATGACTTCAGACTGTGTCTATAGGAATTAGAACAAAGAGATCCAGTTTGTCTCATACCGCATCTAGCACAAATATGATGAAACCTCCCATGTAGTGTCACTGTCGCTAGATCAAGGACAACAAAGCTGCTTCCTGTTTCTTGAATGAATATCCATGGAGGCATTTTGGTAAACAGAGAAAAATTACCCTACTCCTTCCAACACACTTCTCTGACTGTTATCTGAATTTGTGAGATTTCTTTATGTTCAATTTTGAGCATGGAAAGTACTGTGTTCTGAATCAGGAAGGAGGAAAAGAAGTGGAAGCAGGTATCCATGGGCAAGATGCTACTCTGTCTTGGGCAGATGTGTTGGATGAACTTGCATTTCTACCATTCAAAGGGAATCTGCCTGTTGAGGGCATAGTCTAGCAAGATCAAGGACATTCAGTGGGAGGAAGGCAAAAGGTGGGGATATGCATAAGCCACACACATCTATCTACATGTTGATGAGCTAGTTCAAAGAGCACAGCTTCAGAGTAAAGGACAGAATGGTGTAATAGAATAAATGCTTCAAAATAGAGGATGGAGGGGCTCTAATAGCAGATAGAAAGTATCTGCTTTTATGGAAACATCATAGCATCAGCCTAAGAGCAGCAAATGGACATGATAGAAGTTAGGGCTGGGTAAACAGGAAGCCTGCAATTGTGATCATGCATTCCTAGGGTAAAGTGAAGTCCCATTTTCCCTCAATTTTTACTTTTTATGATTTGATGTACAGCTGTTACAAGGACAGAATCATGACAGTGGGAAGAGAACATTGTGTTTTATATTGACTTGGTTTGGGTAGTACATCTCCTACGCTTACCTTATAGCTTGATGGATAATCTATAGGAGCACTTAATTCCATGAAAACAGGAGACTCATTGTCCAGTCATAGACTTTTGTTTCAAATAGTGTGTAATGTTTTAGAAAAGAAATTCAACATCAAAATCTGGATGTGGGTCATGCTTTAAAAGCAAGGACCTCCCTCCATATATCACTCTTAGAGAACTGAATCTTTAAGCTCCCATCTCTGTGAAACCCATCCAGACTGAAGGGAAAAACCATAGGCCTCAGATATACCATGATCTCAGTGATCTTTCATCATGACAGAAGAAAAAGGATGAAGGTAACTCATCATAAAACAAGTCTGGACATGAGGGTGGCACCCTAGAGAAGACATAAAACATTCAGGTAGAGAGATCTTAGGTGAGGCACTTCCTTATAGCCTTAGAATATTATTTAAAATGTTATAAGGCTATGAGAGAGAGAGAGAAAGAGAGAGAGAGAGAGAGAGAGAAAGAGAGAGAGAGAGAGGCACAGATTGTGGCAGCAATGTATCAGCTCCCTACAGTAGCCTGCTGTGTTCTTGCCTTTTCCCACCCTGAGGAGACATCAACAGACAGAAGCAGCAGTTTCCTGAACCCTGCAACTTTACCCTAAGGCTAAGGACACAGGTACTAGGGAGTTGATACTCCAGAGGCACAGGGACTGGAAAAGGAAATGGAAAAGGAAAAGGACAGTTAGTTATACTGTCCTTAGCAGAGGGGTCCTGTACCTCAAATTTGACCATATAAACTGTCATGTATGAATATTCATGAATAGAAAAAGGTATCAGATTCTTACAGTTTAGTGCCATCTTCCCTCACAAGGGCCCAAGTTGAACATGCCTCAGCAGAGTGAGGGATCCTTCCGACCTTCTTCCTTTTCTTTTCATCACTCAGAATGTGAGCTTTTGTCAGAGTTTTCTGGGTGCCCCACTCTGACTTTTAGAAGATCTGTGGAGAAATGGAACAGGTGGAAATGTGCTTCCCCCACAGTTTTTTTGCTCATATTGTCCTAGAAGGGGAGCAAAGGCCAATGTACTAAGGTCTCCTCGTCTCCAACTGTTGTATATCTACAACTCAGCTCTGTTGATGTGAGGCAAAGGAACCTACTAAGATCTTTCTGGGAGCTTGTGCTTTGCTCTGTATGTGTTCACAACACAAAGATAACATGCTCCTGCTTCATGCGTGTTCTTGCCTGGAGCTCTGTTTTGGGGGAGATGAGAGGTGTGATCTTTAAGGAAATAAATAGAGCAGGGAAGACTAGAGAGGCATAGCCACTGAATTCACCTCCCTGTAGCTATACTACCTTTGAGTTGTAGAGACAACTAATATATTTGTGTACTAGATGATTTTCTAGCATAGCCATCTTTGTTTTGGAATATAAGAAACTTATATGAGTAAATAAGTCCTAGAATAAACAACAGTAGCCAGACACAAGAACTGAATTGTTTCACCCCAACAATGAAGTGGGTTTTCTAATAACTTGTTGAAAATCAGAAAAAAAGATGTAAAAGAAAGAAGAAGAAGAGAATGAGGAGGAAGAAAGGAAGAAAGAGAAGAGAAAAGAAAAAAGTAGATGCAACTAGCAGAGTCACAAGCACATAGGAAAAGAAGGTCAAAGTACATACATGTGCAGCTGGGATCTTGTCATAATCAGATCTCACTCTAACCTAGCCTTTGCTCATTTGAAAACTTTACCCTAAACACAACCATACTCTCTGATGCTTGAAGCAAGATGTTGATGTATCTCTTGGGGAACACAATCTTATTTGTTTTTATCTGACCATATTTTAAATTTTAAAGAAGAAAACACTCAAAATGAGCCTATAGATATATTTAACAACTATTAATTGTTTGATAATTGTTATGCCTTGTTAGTGTACTATTGTGATATTATAGCATATTAATGATGAATATAAAATATAAACAATGATTCTGTTTAGGGGTACTAGACAAGAAAGAAATGCAGTTACAGGTGCAGACGCTGCAGAAGGCAGTGTCCTGTGAAGTGAGCTGAGGCTAGAATGAGTGTTCCACAACTGAAAAAGACCAGGACCAAGCAGCCTGAAGCTGGAGAAGGTGAGTACCCCAGCTTGTCTGAAAAGAGCTAGCTAGCCCTGTCCACACTCAACCTCACACTTCAGGTCCCCAGAACTGAGAGAGTGTACACTTTGTAGTCCTACTCACTTAGTTTTGCTGCTACACACACTTTCTACCCACCTTGATTTTCCCGTTAACATATGCTAGAAGTATTTTGCTCATTTTTATAACATTGCATTCAGATTGCTGATATTCAGGGATTTTATTTGCTTAAATACACGATCACATAGAGTAAGAAATTCATCCTCTGGTTGATATGTTTCTGAGCTGACTTTTTAATAGGTTGTCACGACACGTGTACTACATGCCTCATTGTCTCTAGTCTTGGTCTAAATTTCAGGTGTGTGGACTGCTTTCCCTATAAAGAAACAGTGAGCTATCTTGCTGGACATTGCAACTATTCCCATTCACAGTGAGTTTACATTCTTTGTCCCCACCAGAAAATTCTGAGTTTTACCTTCCAAAGAAATGGTTGTGTTTCAGTTAGTTTTAATTTCTTTAATGATGACTAGTTTTAGCATTTAACAATCCTATAATTTATTTTTCTATGCACAATCTATACATACTCTTAAGGTATTTTATAATATTATTGGTCTTTCAGTTCTGTTTTTAGATGTGTTTGGAATTAATATCTGTGGGATATTAATTCTTCATGTGTTATTAACTTGTAAATACTTTCACAGTTTGTAAATTTTATAATGCTTTTTGCCATGGAATTACTTTCAATGGAATAAAGCTTATCATACATCCCTTATTGTTCGTAGATTTTGAGTCATAGCTAATAAATTGATGTATCCATGTCTTCCAGGTTGATTTACTGTCATAAATATAATTTGTTTTGCTCCATAGACATTTGGTGATTGATCCTTCCTTGCTGTCTTAACACCTAAAATTCAATTGAACTTTATGAAAGCTATTCTAAATGGGTATTTGTAGTGAGTCAACCACAGTTTGTGTATCTCAAATCAAATTTCCAGGTATTGGAAGGTAGTTCCTGGCACTGGTTACACCCTCTCAGCTCTCCCCAGAATCTTCTGCTCCCTCCCTCCTCCTCCTAATCACTAGCACCTGGAGCAGGTCCATTGTTCTTTTGGATGGGAGAGTGTGGATTTGCCTCCAGATGACACTCATGTAATGATCAGCTAGGATGATAGTGATCTTGTGTATTGCTGTTGTTTATTACTTGTGGAAAGGGCACATTTCAATTTTGAAGGTACTATTAAAAATCAATAATTTTTCAAAATTTATTTCAGGATCAAACACTACATTTTGCAAACAAACTCCTATAAGCTCACACTTTTACCTGTAAGAACATACATAAATAATAAATAACTTCCGTTCTTTGGGTAGTGACTCAAGCGCTGTGTTCTTTACGAAGTGTAGTTCTAGTGCTGCCGCAGCTTTCTCTATCCATGATTTAAACAGGAATATGGATGGCCTCAGGGCTGGAGCTTCTGTGAGCATCTGGTATTGATGGAGGGCCCTGTGTGATGGATGCTCAACAGCAGGTGCCCATTCTCCTGAATTGCCAGAGCCACACCCATGTAGAATGCAAGTTTATAAATTGATGGATATGAAAAGTAAAGTGAAAAAATTCAGGTTTATTTTGAAGCTCTATAGTGATCTCAGAACCTTTTAAAACTAGTATTGCTAAAAGGTGGTTTGAAAGAAGAACCTTTGGATATTATTTAAAATTTAAACACACAGGACGGTGGTGGCACACACAGGCAGAAGCAGGCAGATCTCTATGACACAGGGAAAACCAAGACAATAAAATTCTAACACTCATGTAGAAGAGCAAGCTTTTAGTTTATATTATTGTTTTAAACTGTCTTTAGAGAATGTTCTCAACTGCTTTATCCTAGATGTGCTGACCCCTCACTGATAGTTTATTGACATAAAGTACTACATAATGTGTAATATATTATATGATATATATTTTTCATATGAAAGGGAAACTCATAGTCACTAGTTATTTACTCACTTCCTTACAGCTCATTTCCCAGAAGTGTAAACAGTGGGTCAGAGCTTAACAGGCAGTCATCTTTGCACTAAACTGACAAATAGAAAAACTAAATTGCTTTTCAAAAGTTCTATACTTGTGTGTGTGCATTGAATTAACATAACTTTACCAAGGCAGGCCATTAAATTTGGTTATTAATGTCATATGCTTTTATATGACATTACTAACTGAGACATCTTTATGTCTTAGAGATCTGGGCAGGATTATTTTGTTTTGGAGAAAAATCATTTCATAGAAAACAGCAGTGACCCTAGTCAGGCAGCAAGTTTCTCAGTGCACTTCTAACTTCCTGAGCACAGCCTTGCAGTGCCCAGACCGGTTTAGATCACTTATAGTCCATTCTTAATTAGTGATCCATTTCCAATCGGAAAACACAATTCTATTAAAGCATCTTCTTGGATATTAATGTGATTTCTGCTCTATAATTTCCTTCCCATTGTTCCTTCAGACCACTTAATATTTCATATTGGTAATGAGTAAGTTCTTGCTATTTATTGCTAATTTTAAACATAGTATCTATTTTTACAATACTCCTTTTCAGTAAATTAAATAACTGTAATGTTTCTGAGTGTTCACTATATTCATTCCTGTTATAAACATAGACTGTGGCTTTATCCTGAAGCCACATACTTTCTTTGCCATATTTTCCTGTAAAGCTCTTAATCTCCATGACTGTGGTCAGTTCTCCTGATTATCCATTATGGTTATTACAGATTCTTGCACTGGATTCATACATGGACATGAGCCACACTATGTGGGCGGACACAACCTCCCAATGAGTGTGTGGATATGAGGTTCCACTGTATGTAAGGATATGAGCTCTACTGTGGCCATGGATGTTTCACAAAGATATCACTGTGCTAGGGTTGCTTTGCTGGTATCTCATTGTGTGTGACATGAGGAGAGAGGTCAGCCAAGAAGAGAGCTCTAGGCTGGGTACAGTTGGTCCAAATTCAAGACTACATCCAGAAAGAAACTGACATTTACTAGCAGCCTACTAAGCAATTCTTTTTTATCACAGTTTTTGTGATTGAATTGTTTTATACTAGTTTGTAGATGAGGAACCAGGCATAGTAGAGTAGCAGGATTTGGTTTATTTGCTGTCACCCTTATGGTTTCATGTATGTATGTATGTATGTATGTATGTATGTATGTATGTGTATGTATGCATATCACACTATAATCTTATGTCATTTTTGAATACTGCAAGCCCCATGATGAAATACTCCTGATGTATGGATCTCTATCTCAAAGTGGTTTGACCAGAGGTGTTCTGTCCCCAGAACACATTTGGCAAGGTGTGGGACTCTGGGCAGTCTCAGCTGGAAGAAGGATGTTACAAGTTTCTTGGGGGTAGGTGGGGGTGGCATGACACTTACAACATGGTCACTATAGCAAGGCATTTATAGGGCGGGTTCATGCTTCTGCTGACACTTTGCTGTGAGAGGCAAAGGGAGAAAAATTTACATGATGAAACTGTGAAGGAAAATGGGGGAGTGGATTTGGGGGAGAAGGGAGATGGTGGGGAGGAACTGGGAGGGGTGGAGGGAGGTGAAACTATGGCTATAATATATGAGAGAAGAATAAAATTTTAAAAGTCACATTTGATTCTTGGTTGTGGGTCTCTGGTTCCATAGATTACTGGATGAAGGCTCTATAAAGATAGTTGGGGTATTCACCTATCTGTTTACAAGGATAGGCCAGTTCAGGCATCCTCTCCACTATTGCTATCTCTGAGAATACAGTCAAAGAGAGGGAGGAGGGAATATATGAGTAAGGGAGGTCAAGATCATGATGGAGAAATCAACAGAGACAGCTGAACCCAACTCTGGAAACTGGTGAAATCTAGACCTACAACTGTGGAGACTCCAGGGAACCTCTAGGCCCTCCATGTGTAGAAGACAGTTGTGTAGCTTGGAATATTTGAGGTGCCCCTGGCAGTAGGACCATGATACAAACCTGGTACATGAGCTAGCTTGTTGGAACCAATTCCCTATGACGGGATACCATGCTCAGCCTTAACGCATGGGAGAGGGGCTTTACCCTTCCCCAACCTATTGTGACAGACTTCATTGACTTCTCACACAGTCTTTACCCATGAGAAGGAGTGGATTGGGGTGGGCTGGGAGGGGGAGGGGCAGTAGGAGAGGTAGAAGTGAGAACTTTGGTTGGAATATAAAATGAAATTTAAAAGAATAAATAAATTATTAAAAAATCACATTTGAATTGAAGGTGACATTTTGGTTCATGCTGTATATAACTTTGTGGTCACAATGAGGACTCACTGCCTTCTCCCTTGCTTTTATGCTACTGTCCCTTTTATTTCATGAGGACCTGTGCTGTGTTCCAACCATGTAGAGAGTCTCACACCTGAATCTGGATATTACTAATGAAAAAATCACAGCACCCTCAGGAACTTGCTATTTATAGAATTAACTATAGACCTATTTATTATACATGGCATTGGGATTTTAAAGTTTAAGAACAAATGAAGTGGGTTTTCTTGTTGAAAATCAAAAAAGAAGTAAAAAGCAAGAAGAAGAGAACGAGGAGGAAGAGAAAAGAAAAGGAAAAAGTAAATGAAACTAGCAGGGTCACAAGCACATAGGAAAAGAAGGTCAAAGTACACAAATATGCAACTGGGGTCTTGTCACAATCAGATCTCACTAAGTCAGTCCCCTGTAGGAAAATAAGTTAAGAGAGTAGTCTAGCCTCTGCATTGTGTTGGGCAGAAAGGTTCTGTGGTCCCTCTGAGTCATCACTCAAAGGCCTTTGTAAAAGGCTACTAAAACCCCAGCCCAGAGCTTCCACAACAGACTACTTAGGAAAACAGCAACATTGGGGTTAACTGACATTCATGTTGAGAATTTATACTTCTGAATGACTGATAGCAGCTCTTTATTAGTTATTACCTGCTAAATCCTATCCACAAAAAACTGGAAACTGAGTTGCCAGATAACAATCTCTGAGCTCTCTCACATGCAAATATCCAACCATAAGCATACAAACTGACCAAAGAGCATAATGTTCTTCCTATTTTACAGTCTCTGTTTTGCTTTGATTGTGAGATTTCCCCTCCTGGCTCTGTACCCTTGTGTTGGTCTCAAGGCCTTCTACTGTATAATAGGAATGGCAGTCTACCCTTTGAATTGACTCAGTTCCTATAGTCAAGAGGGCTGTAGTACAGAAAGACAGGATAGAGGGTTCTCAAGAGATGCTATGGACACCCATGGCCACTGCTCCAGCCTCAGAGGCTTGTCTATACACAGGGGACACAATTCTGTGTGACCATATTCCATCTTCTACCTCCACATACAGGGAGCAGCACTCAAGATGATGATGTGACAGACCTACACGCTCACCCTTGTCCTGAGTTTGATGATATATTATATTACTAATGTTTAACATCTTAAGAACCCAAATTAGAATAGTACCTTCTACTAAAAATAGTATCATATTGGCCTACCATTGATGCTGTCAACACATCTACATGCCTTTTTAAAATAAATACCATAAGTCAAAGAAAGCAAGCTGCCATTGTATTTCATAAATATGAAAAATGCATGGTAGAAGACACCCAGAAAAGAAAGCTGAGTAAAGCAGAGAAAGGAAGTTGTAGAGTATATAGAAGGAAGTACTCCCAAGCTATGAAGCAGTTTTGAGGTTTGGATGGTGCTTGGGCCTTGTCTAAAAGCCGAGTTTTAAGGGATTCTAAATGAGCAAACCAGCAGAATGGTTTGAGAGTCTTCCACAGGACAGTGCCATGAGACTGAACCAGGAGCAGAGTATGGGGGCTTGAAAATGTCCCTAGATTGATGCAACAGCATCAATTAAACATGGGTAGAGAAGAGAAGAATGTCCTAAGTTTCTGGTTATAGACTTGGTTAGTATGGGCATAATCACAGACACCAGGATCAAGACAAGGAAGGAAAACAATGTAGTGAGTCAAATAACATGGTATCTGGGCTCTTGTGAGCAGATGGATTTCCAGGAGCATTGAACAGGTGGGAGTCATTATCAAGAAAGAACCCCAGGTTCTAGCTTCTGTTTAATGTCTCTCTTTCGAATTTCCTTTATCTTGAAATCAAAAGTTAATTTATTCTGAAATGAGAGAACGTATTAATATTGCATGCACATGAAGAGTAAGGTTGGTATATGGATAGTCTCAAAAGATACCTCAAAGTTCTGTACAAAAGAGCAATACACTATTGCGGTAAATAAGGATCAGGATAAACAAATAGGCCGAATAGATGTTTATTCAGGGAGAAATAACTTACAACCTAGACAGATGAACAACAGGAAATTCAACCTGATCCTCTCCTGTCCGAGTCACGCCAGAAAGAGAGAGCGCCTTCCTGGCCCCCTCCGACCTCCTTCCTCAGGTCACCTCCGCCCATCGCTCCATCCCCCAATGGGCGTGGTCAGTGCTACAGAAGGACTACCTCACTACAACACCCTGATTCAGTCTAAGTGCCCCCTTATCTGTACCACCAATACAACTGTCCATATATGTTCTTCAATGTTTTCTTCTGAGGTTGGATTGACTTTAAGATTGAAATAGTTTATATATGTGAAAGTTTGTTCCATTCTGATCATTCTATTTTAAAGCCCATTCTTGATTTTTATAATTTAAAGACAGGTTTTTATGATGTTAATGTATTATCCAGGAATGTCTGTTGCTATTGATTGAATCTGAAGTGGCCTTCAAAGGCCACATACTGATAGCCCATGGCACTGTGCACTAATACAAGATCTTAAAACTTTATTTGGTAGGGTTTAGTGGGAGGAAGTTAGGCTACTGTGGATGTATTCTTTAAAGAGGAGTTCCCTTAGGGAATGAGATGTGGAATGAAGGTAGCATGGGGGTTATGGGGATGGAAATAGGACAGAAATGGAAAGAACATGAAGATGAGGATATGGGAAGATACCCATATTTGGTTCCTCAATGTAGATGAAAAAGAATGAGGGACCTTCCAAAAGTAGCTCAACTTACTAAAAAGCTGGGGCATCATCATCCTGTTATCTTCCAGATCACATTCAAACTTCATCCTGTTGGGAAGAAGGGAAAGAGGCAGAGCAATAGAGTACATGAGGCGGGGAGAGGGGAAGAAGCTCCTTCCTCCCCAAGGGTTGGGCTGTTGGTGGGAAAGGTGCATTTCCTCCTGATCAGGAAGTGAGATCACTGACTGTAAGACCTGGGCATGTCCCTCTTCAGAGTTACTGTAAAGCTTTCTGGACGGTAGCTCTGGTAAGCCAAACCACAGGAATGGAGATGTGTTGGGAAATAGCAAGATGAAACATATTTCTTCTCATCCTTTCACAATATAATTACCATTACAAACTTTCTACAAAAGGGATCAGAGATAGCCACCTGATACTCAGAATGAACAAGCACTCAGCAGTGCAGATCCAGCGCTTGCTCAGTCTTATATTACACTTGCACTCTTTTCAGCATCCCTAGGTGATTGACTCGTGCCTTCCTCTAATGAGCCAGATTCTTTTTTAATTATTGCCCACAGGGCTGCTCTAATGTACCGCTCCCTGACTCCCCACCAACTGCACTTGAATGAAGCTGACCTACACATGATGAATTATTGAGAAGCAGTGGACAAAGTGAAATTGGGAGACTATGGCTTAGGTTAAATAGAAAACATTTTTCCTGTTTATCTAACTTTTCAATAATGTGCTGGTATGAAGCTTTGAAATGTGAGTTGTTGGTATCTTTGCAAAACTGGCCTCCACTCTGTGACATAGGTGTCATTACATGGGCCATTACTCAGTTGTTTTGTATAGCATATAGGTGTAAACTGTAAATGTTTCTTTTCCACTTTTTTTTTCTAATGCATCTCAGCTGAAACTAAAGCTTGCAATTATTTTTAGAAGAAAATTTGCCCTCATGGGGATAAAGTTTGCATGAAAAAGTTTGAGTTGATGTGACATTTCTTATTTAACCAGACTTTAGTACAGTATTCTTTTTTGTTTCTTTTCCAAATTAATTTATTTTTACATTCCAATCCTAGTATCCCCCTCCTCTCCTCCGGCTCCCCCCACTTCTCCCTCTCCACCTCCCATCTGCTTCTCAGAAGGTAAGGTCCCCCTAGGAAGTCTACTAAGTCTGTTCTATCTAGTTGAGGAAGGACCAAGGCACCTCTCCACCCCCACGCCCCTGTGTCTAGGCTGGAAATGATATCTCTTCATATAGAATGGGCTCCACTAAGTTGATCTGTGCATTAGTGTTAGGTCTGGGGCCCACTGTCAGTGACCTCATATATTGTGCCAGTCACACCATTGTCACCTATATTGAGGGAGTCTAGTTCAGACGTATGCAGGTTCCCCAGTTGTTAGACTGGAGTCAGTGATCTCTCACTAGCTTGGGCCAGCTGATTCTGTGTATTTCTCCATCACAGTCTTGACTCCTTTGTTCATATTATTGCTCCTCCCTCACTTTTATTGTACTCCAAGCCCATTGGTTAGTTGTGGTTTTCTACCACAGTATACTTATACATCACGTGTATACTAATATCCATAGGTAGATGACTTTTGTTCTCAAATTTTCCAGTCTGCATTAGTGTCTAATTCTATGGGTTATAGGCAGACAGTTTATTTTTCTTCTATTGAAGGTAAAAGTAAAGATACTGGCCCACTTTACATAAAGATATTAGCCCACTGTCTTACTGTGGAGGGGCTCAACAAACAGCAAAGACCTACACAGCTCTCACATGGGTGGGATTTCCAGGTCTTCCTATGGCCTCTGCTGTGATTGTCTCAGTTTGAGATGGGATGGTGAAAAGCATCAGTTAGGGTTCTTCCTTAGTTAACTTCAGTGCTTTCACCAGATGTATCATTTCTGCATACCTTAAATTATAGTCTCAAGATGACTTGGACCCCTGGACTATCCAACAATTAGTTTGCATTCGATAGTTTTCTCACCTGTCATTTGGCAGCACTCTCGGGGAATGAAGACAAAGCCACTGCTGGTGGATAACTTGGCTCACTCTATTCTAGAGTTCACAAGGACCTCACTCATGTTTGGACCTATCTGCCTTGCCCACCCACCACTCACTCAACTTTTAGTAGTTCTTAGCATGTATTTAGCAAACAGTAAATATTTGATCAATTGATGAACATAAAAAGAGCAAAGTTGTGCCTAATCAGCTTCAGATTTAATAGCAGCCTTCAGGAGTGGGGATGGGGGAGTGACACTTCTAGTTAATGATGCCTCAGCTGAGCCAGGTGGGCAAGCTGCCAGGTCATTTTAAGACTACTGTGTTTTAATTGTCAGAAAGTCTGTCTATACTTTTTGCTTTGAGAGAAAGAAATCTTGACTCTAATCTGTTCCCAAAGATAGATTCATAAGAAGACCACAGGCAAGTTCTAGCAGGCTTTAACTCCTATTGCTGTGGTGCTAGGACCTGAGGTAACTACACACTGTGTGACTATATTTCCCAGGCCCAGTTTCCAGGTAGTGATCCCTTCAAGCTAGAAGCCAGCTGTAGGTCACTCCTGGCTAGAAGGAATGCCCCCTTTAGAAATTTCTTAAATTTTTAGAATTTCTCTTGTATTGGAAAATCAAAGTATAGTTTTATACTTTGTTATGGCATTTATGAATTTTATCTATCTTCATAAAGAATGATAGGGTTTGAGAGTGACATATTGCTAAAAATCACAGACTATTATTATCTTGAGTCCTTTATGGCTCAAAAAGTATGCTATCTTTCATCCCACCACTTATATGCATCTGATTATAATTACACTGTATTTTCCCTAATTTCAAATGCATTATATTTTACCAAAAGTACTTAGTACATCTGGCTCCAGAGGGAGATGGATGATTGCAAACCTCCTATGTCCATGCATCTCCCTTTTATCATGGCTAACAAATAGGGAAATAACAAAGAACTATATAAAGACCAGAGTAGGGGGAATGGTAATAGTGAGGTGATATAGAGGTCAGGCTCTGCAGTCAAGCTTTGAGGAATGACCCCAGGGGTCAGGATAGACCTTCTGTGTACACTGGTCGAAGTTTGTCTTCCCAAATTTGAAGCTTATGAATATTATCATTAAAAAATGGTTCACTCCTGGGTAAACTGGAGGCAGTGGGCATGGGAACTTGAGGAACTGGGTGGGAGGTAGGTAGATGGAGGGGGAGAGTACTGAAAGAGATGACTGGAAAGGGAAGATTTTCTGGGTCAGGGAGAAACCTGATGCAAGGGAAACTCCAACAAATCTGCAAGGATGACCCCAACTAAGACTCCTAGCAACAGTGTTACATAGCCTGACCTGACCATCTCCTATGATCAGATTGGTGACTACCCTGATTGTCATCAGAGAGCTTTCATCCATTAACTGATGGAAACAGATACAGAGATCCACAGCCAAACATGGTTCAGTGAGTCTGCTGAAGAGAGGGAGGAAGGACTGTGGGAACAAGAGGGGTCAAGGCAATCACAATAAAATCCACAGAAACAACTAACCTAGCTCATAGGAACTCACAGAGTCTGAACCAACAGCTAGGGAGCCTGCATGGGACTGACCTAAGCCCCATAAAACAGATGTGTAGTTTTCTATCTATGGAACTCCTAAAATGGGAGCAGGGGCTGTCCCTAATGTGTTGGCTAGCTCTTGGGAACCTATTCCTCATACTGAATTGCTTTGCTCAGCCCAAATACAAGGGAAGTTGTTTAGGTTTACTGCAACTTGATATGCCATGCTTAGCTGATACCCATGGGAGGTTTGCCCTTTTCTGAACAGAAACAGCAGAAGTAGATTGAGGAGGTGCAGAGGAGAGGAGGGGGGAAGGAATGGGAGGAGAGTAGGGAGGTGAAACTGTGGTCACAATGTAAAATAATAAAAATAAATAAATACATAAATAAAAAGTAGTGCCTCAAATCACAGCATCTGTGGGTATTTGCACAAGATTGTACAAGATCAAGTCATTCAACATTTTAGCATGGAGTGGGAAGAAGTTTATGAGATTTCATCCCTAACTGAGGAGCAATAGACAGTTGATGGCTTCTTGGGTGTGATGAAGCGGGGAAAAGTCAGCTTCCTTAAAGGAATCCTAGTAGATCAACCACACTCTGGCAGAGGGCTCCACAACAGGAAATATATTGATAGCACAAAGTTGATTCAACAGATTATTAAATAACATAAAAATTTAAAAAGCATCATAAAGTGGTTCAAAGAGGACATGCTCTAGATCTTTGAGGTCTTGTATAAACACACTTAAAATGCTGGAGATGATAAGGTAAATGCTTTGTCCAAAGAATGTTTTTTGGGGGAGGAGGGCATGACAGACACAGAAGGTTCTGACACCATTCCCTCCCATGGATTCCATGCATTTAGGGTTCTAAGATAATTCTTGAACATTGGAGGTTCCTACATCCATCATCCTGCTGCCATCTTCAGCAGACAAAAGAATACCAGCTACAAGTTTCTGTTATGGGAAAGATCAAGGAAAAGGCTAAAGGGGATCCTATAAGATACAGTGCTATAAATTCACACAACAGGAAAAATCATGACATCTGCTTGATGTGGTCCTTCAGAAATGCTTTTTAAGCAAAATCCCTTCATGAAGATATCTGGAGATTACGTTAAACTGAACAATGAAAAGGAAAAATTCAAAAAGAAAAAACAAGGTTTATTTGAAATGTGATAAGGATGAAGGGGTTCTATATTCATCTAATGTGGATTTGGGAAGAGCAGAGCAATATAAAATACAAAAAGCCATTCCTTTATGCTCCATTCATACACAGGCACAGCTTCACACCAGCCCTAGCTGTGTCTAAATGAACATGCACACTCAAAAAAGAAAAAATAGATTAAAAAAAGGGAGCTGAACACAACAAAATAAAAAAAGATGGTAATTTTGGAGCTTGAAGAATTTTAGATATAAAGATAAAAAAACTCATAATTTTATTTTAAAAAAAATAAGTAAATTAAGTTTGAAAGAAAACATTTGAAGAGCTTGGTATACAAAATCAGAAGCACACGGAGAGAATATTGAGGTTTGAGGAGATCAGATGTCTATTCTGCCTCTGACCTGAAAGTCTATATTGATTTATGAAGATAAAGGAGAGCTAGGATTATGTGTCTGTGTCTGCTAGAATTCTGCATTGGATATAATGTAGGGACAGAATGGTGCACCACAGGTGACTTCCACAGTGTTGTTTGGAAAGTCTCTCTCTCTCTCTCTCTCTCTCTCTCTCTCTCTCTCTCGTGTGTGTGTGTGTGTGTGTGTGTGTGTGTGTGTGTGTGTGCGTGCATGCATGTGCAGGTTCCTGAAGAATCCAGAGTCCCTTGGAGCTGGATTGAGGCAGTTGTGATCCTCCTGATAAAGGTACTAGGAACTGGTTGTGGCTCCTCTTGAGGTGGACCCTCCAGCCCCACCTTATTTTTGGATACAGGTTCTCTAACCAAACCTGGGAGTTCACTGATTGGACTGGATTGGCTAACCCATAAATTTCAGGGATCTCCTTGCTCTGTTCACCCAGCACTTGGATTGCATCAAACTCAAGTCTTCCTATTTGTGTGCCTGCCATTTTACCCATGAGCCATCTCCCTGGCATCTGGAAAGACTATAGAATGAAATAAGGTCATATATATAGTGTTCAAATGTACTCACTGTGAAATAAAGCCAGGCAGAGTGTGTAATGGAATTATCAATTTATAACAGCAAGTGAGTACAATAAATTAAAAATTAAAAATGATCATGCCTAAGAATATTATATAAAATGTTTCAGATCTACATTAAAAGTTTAGATTTCAAGCAACACATGGCTTTTGCTCTTCACCCTTCTCTCCACCTTCTCTGAATTTTCTCTAGATCCATGTATTTATCTATAATTTTTGGTTCACAACATTCTTTTACTGTATCGAGTTTGACTTTCTTAATGTATACATCAGGCATTAAGGTTTTTATAATTTTTCTCCTCTCTAGGTTTATGAACAGGGTTTCAGGCAGTGTGTTCTTTCCTTGGATCTTGGGGGGAAGCAATTTTTTTTTCCTGGTGACTTTGCTAGTTTTCTGCTCTGTTTGTCCTGTGTGTCCTTCGTTGTATGTCATAAAGTTCTTGTGGTCATCTCTTCTTTCCTAGATGCTTATGTATGGAAGTGCCCTAAGCCTGGATTTGATTCTAGCTTCTTGAGTAAGGATTTATATTTGGGTCATAAATCAAGCTCTAGCCCACTAGGAAAAATACTCCTTTGGGTCTTTGTGTCTGTGTGATGGGATGTGTGTGCCAGAGTATACTGATCTCAGGCTGGAAATCTGCAAGGAAATTATTCACCACTCCTCAGTCACTAGCTTGAAGAAGTAGCTTTTCTTACAGTGTTTTAAAGGCAGAATTTCTTGTTCATCCTTAAGCAAAAGAAAGGTTATCCTCTGGGGTCCCACCTGTGTTAGACTGGGTCTGAGAAGGTCCTAAGATTCACTGTTGGAACTGGACTGGAAACCAAATGCCATCTCTCTACTAAGCTTTCCTATTTTAAGTTACCTTTTGTCTTTGTGGTGTTGATAAATTTTCTTTTAATTAATGGACATGTTTAAAGATTCTGTTATTTGTGTGTCTGCCCTCTCATTGTTTGCAGTTGAAGATTTCCAGGCTGCCAGACCCACAGATTGCTGACAGCCAAAACCATGTGTGTATTTTAATTTTTTAGTCTGCTGCTTCAGTTCTACACAACAATATGTCCAGTCTGGTTGCCTACATGACATCAGGTATATTCAATTGCCTGAACAATTCTGGGAAATGCCTTAGAATGGGAGGGCTGTGAGGTCACCGAGAGAGTGTGTATGAAGACCTATAGAAAGAATAAATAGGTGGCCGATTTGGAGATCTTAAGGGCCCAATTGGAGAGGACTGATGTAAACTTGGTTGAAAGCCTTGGGGAGCTCAAACCTGAAAGAGTCCAGAGTCACAAGGAAAGGTGCATAGACTGACTTGGAGAAAAAAATTACTGACTTAGAGCCTTTGGGAATAATGGTTTCATACAACTGCTTTGTGACAAAGAATACTGACTCATGAGCTAAAGACAGTCCTTATTCTTTTTTATATCATGCAAAAGTTTGTGAGTTACTAACATTAGTTATTTGGATATCAGCAAGTGCCAAACTGAAGAAAATCTATCATTTGTTAGAACTTACCTGGCATGAAAAATGAGAGTTGTTTGCCTGTCACACATAAATTGCATGAGGTTAATAATGCTACATTTCCTGCTGTCATCACCCCAACATAGAATCCATCCTACCTTCCTGACACCTCCCCCACTGGGCCTTCCTTACCAAGCAGAACACACCTGCTGCAGCTGTCCTCAAGTTTACTACAAATTCTTCACACTACAAACTCTTTGGGAGTTTGACAAATCCCTCCGCCCTTTGTAATTTCTGGAAGAAAACTTAACAGAAGTTTGTGTGATTTTTTTAAAAATGCATACAAACAGGGTTTTTTTTAATATCTAGTGACTCCAAGGGTCTACGAGCAGTCTAGATGTGCACAGCTATCCATGTCCAGTTCCCAGTTCCCAAAGTCTTTGTCAGATGGAGGTTGAAGTTTTAACAAAGAGCAGAGACTGAAGATGGTGGCCATGGACAATGTGTGAACTGCTTGCTACTCTAGTGTACATTGACTGAGTACTTTTACTTAAACTGAAAATATTTCTGTGATATGTTGACTTACATCCCTTTCTGTGTTTTCCCAGGAATATTTTAACCATGTCATAGTAGTTTCATTTTTTTGTTGCTTGATGAGCCTTCATGTTAATTTGAATAGTGATTGGACATGACTGGACTCAACTGCAGATATACCAGTAGTGTGTAAGGGCTCCTTTCCTACCATATCCTAAGCAACTTTTGGTTTTGTTGTTGCTACTGTGTGTGTGTGTGTGTGTGTGTGTGTGTGTGTGTGTGTGTGTGTGTGTGCCATTGTGCACATTTGGAAGTTCTCCCTTTCCACCTTGTTGATGTTAACATCTCTTCTTATTTCTGTCACTGTGCAGGGTACTTCAGGCTTGATGGCTTCAAGCTTTCAGATGATTCTCGGGGGTGGGAGGAGAGAAAGAGAGAGAGAGAGACAGAGAGAGAGAGAGAGAGAGAGAGAGAGAGAGAGAGAGAGAGAGAGAGAGAGAGAGAGATTTCCTTTAGCTCACATCTCACATTGGCCTTGGACTTGCTTTGAGGTTCAGGTTAGCCTTAAAATTCAGATTTTAGTGCTCTACCCCCCTGAGTGTTGGCATTACACCCAGCCTCAGTGTAATTTTGATTCTGATGGCTAATTTTAAAATGTTGAAGAATAAATAAAAATGTTTTTTTAAATTACTTATTTTAGCCATTGAAGCAACATATCTGAAAACAGAAATTACAGTTTAGATGTTTTCTGTTTTGTGCTGTGTGTGTGTGTGTGTGTGTGTGTGTGTGTGTGTGTGTGTGTGTGTAAAGTAAATTCCATATACATTTTGTACCCACTGGGTTCCTCCTCTTAGCTCATGATGACATGATGGCATTCACTTCTGAGCCTCCTCAAATATGTGTCGCACCATTATACATATAACTCATCAATATGAGTGAGAATTCTCGGTTTGGCTGCAGCCTCTGCAGAAACTGACAGTATTAGAATAGAGACTAACTTGGTTCAGTGTCAATACCTGTGCCAAGTGAGATAAAGACCCGACTATCCTAGTTTGGATCATAGTGATCCAATATTGTAATTCTGTTGTTCTCTAAATGAATATGACACTTCTAGCTCTTATTTATTTAGTTAAAGTTTATTAGGGGTCTTCTTAGAAGACCTACTCAACTGTGTTTAATAATTAACAAGTGCTCACCTATGAATATGAACTCATGTTTCTACATATCATGAGCTATTAAGCTTTTATGGCATAATGTCAAATCAATTGTATCAAGTTATAGATTCCTTGATGTACATTTTTATGTTCTTATTTATTGAATGTCCTTCTGGTTTGGTATCAGTTGTAATAGGAGTCCTATTTTACTTTGGGAGGAAGGAAGCCTCAATCCTGTTTGTGGCAATGCCTAGCACAGGCCATGATTCTAGAGTGTTCTCCCAGCCCTCTTGAGAACATAGCCTTTAGACAGGTGGAGACTGGCAGTTACTGTTGTCTTTCCAATGACTTTGGGCAGTTTCTTTAATGTTTAGTGGAATGTGTGCTCATTTTCTATTTAGTTGTATAGGAGGAAAAAAAGGCTTTATTCCAATGCCACATGAATGAATTTTTGAAACCTCAGGCCCAGGAGTGTTTCTAAAATATTTCACAGCCCCTACCAGAGCTTCCAAGACAGCAATGAAGTCACCCAGTTTATGTCCTCAAAGAGAGATTAACAACAGTTTGTTTATAAACGACCCACTTAAACTGGGAAAGCTGTGTGGAATTATTTCCTCATGCAAATTACATGGAGTTCCAGCTGCACAGCTGTTCTGTGATGAGAGACAGGGGACTCTGGTCATGTTGGAATGTCTCCGGGTGCCCAATTGTCTTGCTGCTCAACATCAGATTCCCCCCTCCCCCAAAAGCTCCAGGAGCAAACCTTTGTGGAAATTAAGACTGGCATCAAATAAATTATGCACCAACTTTTACTGTTCATTGCCTAACAAGACAGATGATCAAAGGTGTGAAATGGGTACATGATAAAACTCACTGCAAAGTCCAGGCACAGACACCACTATCTTCTATGATAAGACATCAAAACCATAAAGCACTGAGTGTTTTAATGCCATACAAAAGAGAGTCTTCTGAAACAGGAGCTGTTTCCTACATGGTCTTAACCTTGAATAGCCACTTAACTTCCTTTGGACACAGTTTTGGTAGAGAATATTGAGGTTTAGCTGCTAGTCATCTTCAAGTACTAGTTAGTATTAAACTCTTTGATTAAAATTAAACTGAGCCACGAGCCAATGATCAGTTGAATCTTTCCAATTTAGAAGGCTAAGTTTGCACGGTATCTTGAAGCTGCCAGTGCTAGTTGATTTCTCTGAGAACATACTCTCATCTTCCAGAGGCATGCACTTTAGACATGCATGAAGCATGAAGTACAAATGGGTGATTCTGTTTTCATTAACATAGCTGAACTGCACTGCAGCCTCAACTATCTGCATGGTCTCCTATCTCTCTGAATCCATCTAGTATTTGAGGAGCATGAAGTTACAAGGCCTGGAAGTCAGATACTCTGGGGTGAGTCTCCACTACTTCAAGAAACTTACAGTGATCAACTCATACAGGCTGTGGTTCTGGAACAGAAAGGCTGTTCCAGTGGGCATCTATCCTTGGAATTTACATGGAATAAAGAAATAAGCACTTGTTTTATACATAGTGAAAATTACAGAACTGAAAATAAAGGCTATTACATGAAGAGCCATTGATTTTACATCCCTATAGGGTTTTTCTTTAAATGGAGGACTCATCATGTGCACACATTCTTGTCTGCTCCTTATACACTTTCTCTGTACACAGCTCCATCCCAGGATGTGAGAAAAATCCAAATAAATCTGAACTCTGAGTTTATCAAAGACATTGCTCTAATCACCAGTAAAGGAAGGATATGAGGATACCTGTGTCCCAGTCTTGACTTAACAACAGTGATGGCTTCACCCCTCACTACCTTTTACTAGTTGAACAGAGGGCAATGGTAGGGTTTTAGTGGTGTTACAAGAAAGTCTAGTTCAGTGATGGGAAACTGACCACACTGGGTGAATCAGCAGTTTGTTTCCAAACTGATTCTCTGCTCATACAGTTCATGAGGACTTCAGCTTCATGGTCCACATCTGTTGAAGGCACCTTGCTGACCTCTAGGACTTCATTCAGCTCTTGCACTATGGATTGTAGTCATAGCTACTCTCTTAAAATGGATTTCTGTGATTTCAAGCAGATTTGTACTTCATTGTCTATGGCTATGCAATTCATTGTACCATTATTTCACAACCAAGCCATCTCTTCTCCTAGTAATGGGATTTGTTTTTTCAGTTAATCTCATTATAAGTCAAGCCATAAACAAAATTCATATCCAAAACAAATCTTAATCCTTTAAGATTAAATTTTATTTTAACATTGATGATTAAATAGGACATTTTGTGTACTAGACTCTCCCCAAAGCTTGTACCTCTTATAAATTCTTTCACAAATGACCTCATGTTGTTCATTTACCAACAGTTCCTTCAATATCTATATCTATATCTATATCTGTATCTGTATCTGTATCTGTATCTGTATCTGTTATCTGTATCTGTCTGTCTATCTATCTATATCTATCTATCTATCTATCTATCTATCTATCTATCTATCCATCCATCTATCAAGGGACCAATTAGTAGCAATGCTTAACCATGTAGTCTGGTGTGGTCAAATTTGTTCTTTCCTTTCTGGATCTCCAGTGAGACCCACAGCCCCATCCTTGCTTTCTTCTGTGAGCTATGCCACTTTTCACTCATTCTCTACATGAAAACAACTTCTGTTCCTACTGCATGGCAGTGGCTGCCTAGACTCTACTATCTGACATGATCAGCGGGTACTTGGCCTGAGCTGGGACTAGTTGGGTGCCTTATGGCCTCTGGCACTGACCTCTAAGGAATAGATGCTGGATTTGGCTCTTGGCCCAACTGGTGACAACTATGGGGGCATTCTGGCATATTCAGCAGGAATGATGTGTGAATGAAGTCCTGGGATTCCCATGCTATGTTTGAAGGTAAAGTATCTTTCTGTAAACAGTTCACTTGTGATACTTAAATTATGTCTGTCTTGACAGGGTACTCTTTGGTGGCACAGAACTAATTTCTTTTATTTAGTTTAGTAATACCCAGAGTAAATCTGGCCCAGAGGCATGTACTGTGTGTTTATGTCCACAGGGTGAATGCTGTGATGTATAATCTATACAGAATTAATAGCACTGTACTCAAAGAGCTCCTTCCTTTAGATATTGATGGACCTGAAGGAAATCACACATAGTCATGTATCACAAAAACTATCTAGACCTCACATGTGCTGTTCCCTTTCCTAGGACATTATCACACCCTAGAGAATGGTCTGATGCAGTGTTTAGGTATGACTCACAGACACATGCACCATCATAGAGAGCAAACTAGGCAAACATTCAGAAGTTCACATTGGAGTCAGCATTTAAATTCCTATGTGTGAGGTTAGAGGCCACATTTCCACACCCGAGATTCTCTAGGTGCTGACATCATGGATACCAAGGGACATACTCTGCACTGGGGCTTCCTATCAGATTTGGGAAGAAGCAGAAAAGGTGATACAGGTTGAGGTAAGATGGGGTATGAAGAGAAGAAAGGGCAGTGGCAGCAAGAAGCAAAAGAGAGAGAAGGATATAAGGTTTGGCAGAGGCCTCCCAGAATTGCAAGGTGTGACCCTGGAGAGTGGACAACAAGGTATGCCAGAAAGAAAGTATCTAGAGCAGCAAGTAGGATTGAGGGGGCAGAAGCAAGTCCTCATCTGAGTGTTGTCTACAAGTAAGAAGATCATAATGTTTGCGTATGAATTACATGTGTTCCACCAGAGCATGGTGCAAATCCCTTCTATTAACATTGTCAAAAGAAAAGAATGAAAATGAACAGGAGAGCAGCCCAGTATTATCTCTCACCCTGGGTTTCTGAATACCCTGTATATGTGAGTACCACAAAGGTTTCAGCATACAGACATTTCCAAAGTGGCAGAGCTCACTTGGAAACTTTTATAGGCAAGTGAGAGGGTGAGAGTGGAATATTGAAGAGGTGTGGTTTGCAAGGGGTCAGGGCTGCAGGACACTAGATGCTGCCAGGCTGCCCAAAGCACTCCTGTCACAGAGCTCCACCAATGATTCTTATTACAGGATATTTACTAATGTCTGCAATTTCAGTGGCTGTCTCAGTTACTGTACATTGTGAATTGCAGCTTACAGTAGATTCGGCTGAAGTTCCCTAATACAGTGACTTGGAAATACACAGTTATAGGTATTTTTAAAAACTGACAAAAAGTCTTCCTCTAATGCCAGGAATGACTGAGAATTTTCAGGAAGAAAAACAGGAATATTTCCTTGTGTAAATAATAGATAAAGAGTGAAAAAGAATAAATGAACATAATCCAGCAGCCATACCCTCAGGGGCAATAAAACCTGAAACTCTCAATCTGTGTAGCAAAATCCATTAGGCAGGAAGCTGGTGAGCCAGACGCTCCAGCCCAGCTCTGCGGGGGAGGGGACTGGAGTTTGATGCCACCGATAAGAAACTACAAAAGGAAAGAGCTTTGGGGCTCATCGGTCTCATTACATTAGGACAATCTGGCTTGTCTTGGATGAGTTCCCTCACTCTGGGAGTCATAGGGCAGCAGCCTGTGTGTGGTCACCATACAAGTCAGTAGAAGGCAGCCATAGCTTGGCTACCCTGCTGTTATGCATATCTGCAGTGGAAAGACTTGCCTTGAGATTCCTAGAACCTGCATCTTTTGATCTTAATTCATAGATAGTTATTTTTAATGCAAATGTGACTGTCTTATCAAAAAATTATGTTAGGGATGGGTTTTTAAAAAGCCATTAAATATAAATCACAGTAGTGCTATGAACCTTATACAACTCTGTTTTCTACAAGGAAAACTAGTCAGTTTAAACTAAAATCCTTACAGTGACAGAAAATTTCATTATTATTTTACCTACTATTGATAACTATAACCCTAATACCAGGGACTGGCTATTTGGCTCCATTCACACCTAGGGCAATGTTCAATACATTCAACAGGCCATCCTTTGACTGGAAGAAGCTGATCATAAAATTTTTTAAAAAACTAGTTTCCCGTAAGGTAGTCTACAGTTGAGGAGAGGTATATAAGACACTAAGCTGTGCTGCTCCAGCCTCTGCAAAGTTCATTATCAACAGACTATTGTTGGGCTCACTCAGTGAAGCAAGTGACCCAACCGGGAAGACATGACCATCACAATTTCTGCCTTATCCAACTGATTAGCCATGTGCCCAGTTATAGTGCTGTTTACAAATATTTTCCCAACTTTCCAAGATGGTGAATAAGGATGAGGCTTGAACTCTTTCATCTGCATCCAGATTGGAAACTAACATTTGTTCCATCATTTTGCTTTTCTGTGAGCAGCAGTGGCCTGGATCTGATTGGCCTAGTTTTACCCATGTGCTCTCCTTCAAATATGCCCTTATTAGGGCATACACAACGAATTATATAGCATGCATTCTCTGTGGAACAGTGAAGTTGCTGAAGTAACTTCTTAGCATTTTCAGAATGGCAATGTTATCTGGGTGTGTACTTATGCTTGAGATACTCACAGGACCCCAATCATGAGCAAATAAGGCCTATTTCTGTTGAACATAGTGGCCATCTTAAGAAAAATAAGTGCCTCATATATATTCAAGAAGAATGGAATGTTGGATTAGTGTAACTCTTTCTCCATAAAATTTACGACTACTTTACAGAAAGTTTGTGCAACTTTACAACTTGACTGAACATGCACATTGATCCTGTTTCTCCTTTTGGACCCAAACAGATGTCAAAAAACAATTAAAGCAAGATAAATCCCAGGAGAGTTCCGAAAGGCGTGAGCTATAAAAGGTGTTATCAGCATGCCACAAGACCAAGATAGTCTCCCAACTGAGGCAAGGTTGGGTAACTTTTAAAGAGGTGGTTCTGAGATGAGGCTGGTGGGTAGTGGAGGAGAACAAGGAGAGTGGATCTAATCACAGAGAAAACAGACAGAATAAAGCAAGAGGGAAAGTCATCGTTCCTGCATTTGGCTAAGACATTCAGTCTGGAGAAGTCAGCCAGGATCTCTCCTCAATAAGTGCTTAAGAAAGTGTTCTGACATTTTCTTTTCAATAGGCCAAAGTAGAATGTGTGAATGGTAAGGCTGATAGAGAAGAAAGGAAATCCTTGTACCAATCTCATGTTGAGCACTGGTGCTCAATATGAGCAGCCACATGCACTCAGTAGAGAGCTGAAAACACAAAATGGATATCTGAGAACATTAATATAGAAGGAGATGCACAGGCCTCCAATTTCCTCTATGACAGAGCTGTCTTGTTCCTCTTAGGTCCTGTTGTTTATAATATCTGCCACTCAATATCACAAATACCATAGGAAATTCCTCAAAAGTGAGGAAAAAGATAGGCAGCCTCTGGGTCTTGGACCCTAAGGAACAACCCAGAGACAACTCCATCTTATTCTCTTAACCCTTCTAGCATGGATGTATCTCTGGTCCCTTGTAGCCCTTGATCTCTCAGCTATTGATTTTCTTAGATCCACTTATGGCTATCCACAATCCAGTACAGTGCATCTCTTTGCTTCCCAATGAATCATGAATAAACTTTCAGGCCAGCCAATAACATCACAATAGCAGAATTCCAGGGAGTTGTACCCTTTGGTTGGGCCAGATAAACCAATCGTACAAAATAAAGAGCAGTATTTGTTCTTCTCATAAGATGAAGAGATACCCTCTCCTCACATGATTTTACCCAATGAATGAAGCTGTTTTCTCTTTCCAAGCACCATTCTTGCAGATGGAGCTAGGGCCTCTTGAGCATGCCTACCCATCCTACATCACATCAGAGGCCAAGGACAGATCTGATCCACCTATCTCCACCGGCTGTGGCTTCAGGTAGGACTAAGCAGGTCGTTTGGGGTGGCACTGCCTAGTGTCCTACTATCTCCTTCTTATCTAATAGTAACAATATGCCCAACAGTATCCTAGGACCTCATTGTTACGTAAAGGCAGTAGGTAGCAAAATTAGAGCACATTTGTTCTAGGCTTCTGTGTGAAGTCAAACATAAACATCTATTCGGGTTTCACTGTCCTTTGCCAGAAGCACTGACCATTAGGAAGAACAGAAAAACAGGACCCACATTCTCCCAGTACAGTACAATTCAGGATAGAGTAAGAATCACTCATCAAGTAAAAATGCAGCAGCATTTTAATATAATGAGAGATAATTTATAGATACTGATATAACAATGTTGAATTCACAAAGACTGTGTATTAGCTATTACTCTTCTGCTGTGAACAAAAACAACTTAGATTAGGAAAGGGTTTATTTTAGCTTATGGTTCCAAAGAAAATACACCCCATCATGGCTTTGGTAAACATTTATGGATCTCCTGAAACAAGTGAAAAAAAATCTAGAAAATTTAGCAAAGAACTATAAGATACACATTGGGCATCACATAGGATGATGTAATAATTTCAACTAATCTTCAAAAAAAAGTACAAACATAAATCATCAAGTGTAGCCTTTTCAAGAGTTGTGTCATAGCAAAATAAGACCTAAGCCTCATACCTTCAAAAGTTTTATTTCAAGTCAGATCATGAAGTCATAGAAAATACATAAACTTACAGAAATTAAAAAGGGAAGCACTAAGGAAGGTTTAAGGGTGAATATGAGCTTGTATATGACTCCATAAACACAATTCAAAAAGAGGGAAATTATCAAAATGGCCTCTGTGATGATTAATTTCACTTGTCAATTTGATGAGTTTTAGAATTAGCCAGCATATAAACCTCTGTGAGTGACTCTAGGGAAATATCTTTATAAGGTTAACTAATGTAGGACGACTCACCAACTATGGATGACACCATTGTCTGGCAGTGGTTTTACATTGTATAAAATATGAAAAGCAAGCTGACCACTAGCATTCATTGTTCTCAGCTCCTTGACTGTGGATTCAGTGTGACCAGTTGCCTCAGGCTCCTGCTCCTGTGTTTCTTAGCACAATAGACTGTAACCTTGAACTATAAGCCGAAAAAAAATTTCTCACTTAAACTGCTCTTGCCAGAGTATTTTATCTCAGAGAAAAGTAGGAAAAGTAACTAAGACAGATTTCATCAAAATTAAAACTCTTCCGTTTGGGAAAGATCCCGTTAAGAAAAAAGAAACTACAGATAGGAATACAAGGTCTAGTATCTATAATACATAAAGTACCTCATAAATCAACAGCAAAGCAGCACATAATCTTACAAAATTGGTTAAGATCCTCCAACAGATGCTTCTCTGAGACCAAGGACAAAGAGCTCATAACATGATGTACAATACCTCTTGCAGATAGTGGAGAAATGTAAATTAGAACCTTAACAAGATGTCACTGAATATTTATTAGATTACCTCAAATAAGAACAATGACTTGCCTCAAACACTGAGAATATGGAGAAAAGAGATTGCTCACACAATACTGATGGAGATCTAGAATGGTATAAACATTCTGGAAATAGCAAGGGCCATGGGACCCCATAATAGGTTTTCAACTAACAGCTAGCACATGGGTAAATCCTGGTTTTAGGGCTATTCTTAATAGTCTCAGACTAAAATACTCCTGATATCCTTTAACCAGAGCATAGTTAAACTGATACACACTCAAACTGGAACACTGCTCAGTGAAGAAAAGAACTATTGAAGTAATAACCAGGGTGAAATCTGGGCACAGAACTATCTCTCTCTCTCTCTCTCTCTCTCTCTCTCTCTCTCTCTCTCTCTCTCTCTCTGTCTCTGTGTGTGTGTGTTGTGTGTGTGTGTGCATGCATGTCTGCATATTCATGGGTGTTTTTGTGTGTGTGAGACCACAGGTTGATATTGAGTGCCTTCCTCAATCTGTTTCCTCGTTTTCTAAGACAGGGTCACTTACTAAATCTGGAGCTCACTGACATGACTGTAGTAGGTAACCATCCATCCCCAGGGGTTATCCTGTCTCCATTAGCCCAGTGTCAGTTGTGATTACAGGCATTAATTTAACTTACCTAGCTTTTATATGCAGATCAAATTGAGATCTTTATATTTGCATAGTAACAGTTAAATGACTGAACCTGGAATCATCTTGAGGAGAATGAAACTTCAAAGGTTACATACTTTGTGATTGGGTTTATATAGTTTTCTTGAAGAAAAATATAGAAAATCCTTCATATATACAGGTATACATAGTATTATGTATTGTAATGTTATATATAATCATATTGTATTACATTTGTAAATCCTATGCATAGTGCTATATGTAATATATGATGTTATATATCATATAATTTAATGATATATAATGTTATATAATGTAAAACAAAATTATACAAATGGCTTACAGACTAGCAGTTTTCAGGGAGGCATCTTGGTGGAGTGGAATTGTTCTTGGCTCTGTCCTGTCAAGATCATTGTTGTGATTCCTTTTTGTAATTGACACAATGTTACCATAGAAAGAAACTAGGTGAGGGCGAGTCAGATTTCTATGAGTGTTTGATTAACAGCATATAAATCAGCAATGACCTGAAATATTTCTTTATGAAAAAACCAAAAGCATCAAAGTTAACTAGAATAGGGGTTTAGATCCAGTTAAAGAGATGACTTGAAAGCAAACATAATTGACAAGCCCAGAGTGATTTTTTTTTTTTTTTTTTTTTTTTTGGTGACTGTCACATAGGTACAAGGTACAGAGGACTTCAGATTTGTTACAGACAAGTAGATATATGTTTTATTGTGATTAAATCCTCCAAAATAATAATAAAGGAATAAAATGCACAGGGAAAAGTGTGTGTGTGGGGGGGGGGAAGAGGTGTAAGCCCAATAGCAAAACCAAGAAAGTGGAAGGATGAATGGAGCCAATACCAGAGAAGATTGAACGCAAGTTCCTCACAGTGAAGACTGGAGTCAGAGCAGTCCATAGATCTTTCAGTGGGTTGGTAGCAGATGTAGTCCGAGGCTTCAGATGAGGTATGGACAATAGCAACATGGCAGTCAATGCCTTGTGTTGGATAGGAAACTCTCTTTCTTGCCACAAAAGCTTAGCCATCAACCCTCCCTATTTTCTGGGGAGCCTGCAGACAATGATGCATGACTTAGTTTCTAGAGATATGCTCTTCCATCTCTAGTGTGCATGAAAACCCCTGCTAAAGTGCACATTTGAATTTGAGAATGTTGGTGTGTGGTTAGAACAATGTACTTAACAAGCTCCAGTGGGACCTGTTGCTGCTGGTTGAAGATTACACCTAAGTGTCAAGGGTCAGACTGTGGCTCACCTGTGGTGTACTGCACACTGCTATAACTGAGACCCATCTGGAGAATCCACTTAATTGGCATAGTGTGTGGTCCAGTGCTGAGAGTGTAACACCCCCATCCTCCTGGTGATTCTGTTGTCTGCCAAGACAGCAGAATCCTGAAAGAGGGAGCATCTTCGTGGCTAAAAGTGCACATTCTAAATGGGAAATGAAGGCAACATGAATTTTTATAGACTGAAGAGGGAAACCGCCTGTCCCCTCTCTGAGTTGGCTACCAGGCAAGGAGTTTGTGTGAGCCATCTTGGAGAAACTTAACCATTGAAAAGACAAATATAACAGAAATCTGTGTTACAAGAACACAGCCAGAGAAATATACTCAGACATGCATACAAGGTGACAAGTGAAAGATGTACAGTCACGTAATTTTCCATTTGAATTGTAAAAGCTACAAAATTTCTCTCAAATGCTTGGCTGAAGTGACCTTAGAAAAAACTGTGCAAAGCATACTATAAGCTCTGTAAACTTTAAACATACTGAAGAACCACGGTGTAGAATAGGTTACCATTTTCAAGTTGACAGTTCTTTTCAAATTAACCTACTAAATCAATTAAAATTACAAAATTAATTCAATTAAAAACATCAAGCCTCTCACATGGATTTTAGTGGAACTTGTAAAGCTGATTCTGACACTCATACAAGTTTACTGAACAGTGGATAATTTTCAAGCATTTTCAAGAGATGTTTGTCAAGTGTGCACATCTGGATAGTGGTTGTGGTACAAGTTGTTTCTGGTGAGATTCCTGGAGACCTCCCAGAACAGCTCTGGGGTTGCCCTAGGTTCTCTATAACAATGTTTGCACTAAGGTTCAGCATGGTTCTGCCTCAATTTATTCACACATTCCTTGTTTCTATCCTTTGGAAGTTTTATTTTTCTTTAATTTGTTCTGAAATGCAATAGTGAGTTTTTCTTGTCTAAGGTCTTTTTGTTCTATAGAAAATATTGCCAGAACCTTGAGTTTAGAAAATTAGGCATCTTATTTTATTATATTTTGAAATTATTTGGTTAGTATGGGTGTTTTGCTAATATGCCGATCTATGCATCACTTACATGTGGTGTCCTACGAGGCCAGAAGAGAGTGTCAGGTCTTCTAGAACTAGAGTTAGAAACTGCTATGAACTGTCAAGTGGCTGCTGGAAGTTTAACTCAAAGCCGTTTGAAGAGCAGCTTGTTTCTTTGCTGATAACACATCTCTCCAGCCCTGATACTTCTTTTAAGGCATTAAAAAAATTTAATCATGATACTTCTTTTCCCATTAATTTTCTTTTCTCTTTTCTTCTGAGATTGTTATTCAAATATTGAAATTACTGAGTTTCTAGTTTTCTCTTTCTATTTTGCTCACATTTTCTATACACCCCTCTTCCACTCCTCAACCCCCCACCCCCGTTTTTCCTGGAATACCACTCACCATTTTCTAATGATTTTTGCTGATTTTTTTTATTTTACTTCTGCTGTTAGATTTTGCTTTAAGTAGCGTTGCCAGATTTTGCAAATAAAAATACAAAATAGTTAAAAATTAAATTAAAAATCTAGCCAGTAATTTTTGTTTAACTATGGCAAAATATTGCATGTGGGAAAATTATACAAAGAAATTATTTGTTGCTCAAAAGTTCAAACTTAACAAAGAATCTGACCATTGAATTTTTTAATAAGAGATATTTTCCTCCAGCTTGGCTCACCTACCCCTACCAGCTCTTAGTTCTTTCTCTAAGAGTTGTAGGCTTCGAGAAGACTGACTCTAGAGAAATGTTCAGAGACCTACAAGACTGACCCCAACTAACAATTTGAGCAACAGTGGAAAGGCTACCATAAATGCCCTTCCCTGATAATGAGATTGATGACTAATTTATCCACCATCATAGAGCCCTCATCTAGGAGCTGATGAACACCCACAACTAAACACTGAGCCAAACTGGAATCCAGATGCAGAGAGGGAGGACAAGACCAGGCTACAGAAACACATAGAGACCCCCAGACTGATAGCTGGGAAACCAGCATTGGGCCGACTCAGACCCCCTAAACCTGGAGCTCAGTTAGAAGGCCTGGGCTGTCTAAGGGACCTCTGACAGCAGAGCCAGGATGTATTCATGGTGCACAAAAGCACTTTGAGAGCACATTCCCCATGGAGGGATACTCACTTAACCTAGAGGCAGGAGGGAGGGCCTAGTCCCTACTCCAAATGACTTGCCAGATTTTGTTGACCCCTTCTGGAAGGGGAATGGGAGGGAGTGAGGGAGGGAGAGGGAACTGGGATCGATATGTAAAACAAGAAAAGAAAATATAAAAAGAGTTGTAGGCTTCTTCCCTGGTTCACACACATAAACTCTCTGCATTACCCACCCAGTGCTCTCTCATGGCTCTCTGTCACTGCTGTGCACTAATTTCTGAGCAGGACCCCTTGGCTATGGGAGAATGAGCTTTTAAAGCTGTCTGTCTGCATGCTTTTTCTCTACTTACTCTATCTCCCTGTGCCTACCATATATAAGCCTCCTGCATTGTTTGTAACTCATTTTCCTCATTTGTATAGTGTTCTTTTCAAGCCTCACCATTGTCCTGTATTTTGTGTTTTCCTTTATAACACTGTGTAGAGCTTTAATGCAGTCACATTGAATTTCTTGTCACATTCTTACTACTATCTGAGTTTTCTTGTCTCCCACCTTTGCTCATACTATCTCTTACATTAAAATGCTCCTCCACTACTATTCCCCCTCCATCTGTCTGATTAAACCCACCCCTATTGATTTCTGAATAGCTGGTTCTTTATGGTTTTCCTTATCCCACCAACTCTAGCATAGCTCTTGGTCTCCTTCTTCACACAGGTTGATTCCAGGCATGGTTATCTTGGGTTCTGCGAGCCTCTTCCTAGCCTTGCAGGCCATGTTTGGATGACCCGGGAACAGGTATACTGGTAATGAGAGCCTCACCTGTTCCTCAACCTATATTGTCACATCTGTGCATCCCTGTCACTCTCACACTTTGGAGGCACAATGATCTCTGTTGGCTGTTCTCCTATAGGTAGTTTCATGCTTTGGCATAGCCCTGACACTTCCCTATCCAATCTATCCACCCAAACTATCGGCCTCATTATGAATTCATGATCCTTATCTCTACCATATGTAATTCCTTTGTGGGCTCTCACTCCATACCTGGGCTTAATCAGTATCTTAGTTAGGGTTACTGTTGCTGTGATATAACACCATGACCAAAAACAAACTGAGAAGGAAATGGTTTATTTGGCCTACATTTGCGTATCACTGTACATCATTGGAAGAAATCAGGATAGGAACTTAAACAGGGCTAGAACTTGGAGACAGAAACTGATGCACAAGCCGTGGAGGGGTGCTGCTTACTAGCTTGATCCCCATGGCTTGCTCAGCCCAGAGATAGCACCACTTACTATGTGCTGGGCCTTCCCCCAGCCATCACTAATTAAGAAAATGCCCTACAAGCTTCCCTAGAGCTTGATCTTATGGAGACACTTTCTTAATTGAGGTTCCCTTCTTTCAGACGAGCTTAGCTTGTGTCAGTTTGACATAAAAGCAAAACAAAACAACAACTAACCAGCACAAACAATATGTGCTATCTGCCTGGTGCTGTCTTTCCTCCATATTTGTGTACACAGAGCTCTTCTCAGGGGCACTGGTTTGTCCCCTGCCTGAGTTGTGTTAGACCTATGTTCTGCTTGAGAGTTCTCTGTAAGGCAATCTTATCATATATCTCCTTACATGTTTGCCTCTCAGCTAGTCTGAGTCACACAATATTCCGGTGATAGCTCACTTTGTTTCTCCCACCCCAGTCACAGAGAATTTTAAACAAACATTTGCTGATGGCAGAGCGAGATACAAATGATATCCAACCCAGTGGGTTTTTTTTTTTTCAGAAAAAGTACAAAGGTACATGCTGTGACATGACGCCACTGTTGATGATGGGTGTAGTGACAGGAACAATGATGACACTGTGAACTATGGTTGCTATAGGAAATGAGGATGCTGGAGAGATCTCTGAGATGGCAATAGGATACCACCTATCCTTAGCTAGTGGCTGTATTTGTATCAGCATCCCTCCATGACTGCCTTGGCAGATTCCTTCTCCATTTTTTCTCCTTCATTAGCACAGTGCATTTTTTAATTTTGGTGGAGTTTAAAATACAGCTATGCCACTTTTGGGACTTAAGAAGTTCATACACAATGACAACGATTGCACTTTAGACAAAAAGAAATGTAGCAAATTTAAAGATTGGTTGAAAATGAATATGTGAAGGTTCCCACATATTCAAAGCAGTCTGAATGCTTACTTTGGAGACTGGGACAGGAAAGTGTGGATTCTTCCATCTAGACTCAGCACCCAGAGGTGTGCATTGTCAGGAGCCACCATTTGTCAGTCTTGCGTTTAGCCACAGAACACTGAACACAGTGAGACTAGGTACTTGTGTTGGTATACATCAACAGCATCACCCCTGATCCACCCAGTCCTTTTCCAAGACCACTCTTCCATCACTTGGTTCTCTCACTTCCCTGGCATGATTGTTCTCGCTCCTTTCCATTTCCACAATCAGGATGGCAGAGAGTATAGATTCAAGCTGCCCTTGCCTTCATCTTTATTCACCATCTATGTGACTTGTTTGGGCCAAGCTCTCCATAACACCTCTCAAAAGATCCCAGGTAAGATTCCCTAGTTTGTCTCTCTGCAACTCTGAATTCACATTTTGAATCTTAATGCAAGAGCATTGACCCAGTATTTTTAAGCTGCTGCTTGCACTCTGTGTAGTTTCCTCATTTTGGTAACTGTCTCTGAAATGCTCCTTATGCTTTGCTGCCCTCCTGACTTTTGACCACTCTTATAAATTATCCTAAAATCTCCAGATGTCTTTGTGACCTTACTTGTCACATTCTTTGCTGGCATCCTTCCTATATGCCCATTTAGGGGATGAGATGTCCCCTGACCCACCTTAGCTGATTTTGCTCTTAGAAGATTTAAAAAAAAAAAAAACATAGCGAATTCATTCCTTCAGTAAGTACTTTGCATTCAGGACTGGATAAAAAGGAAAACTGGTCTCTAGTTTTGGAGATGATATGGAGGAGGAAAGGATAACATGTTTTCATTAAATAAGCAAAAAGTATCAGCACTTTTAGCTTTTAAAGGATTCTGTGAAACTTTACATGTGATAGTTAAGAGACAATTTTTATAAGGAGAGTTTCTATATAAAGGAATGACAGAACAATAGTCAGGCTTCATGACATTCCCCTCTCCTCTCTAAACATTGATGGGAAGGGTATAGCATCAGTAGGTCACTACAGCCCAATCACTTTCTGAGTTCAAACCTGTCTCCACTGGGTTATGTGTTCTCCATGTAACTTCCCTTCCTGGAGACCCATCTGTCTCCTCATGGAACTGAGTCTCCTTCCCATATTCACCTATGTTCTACAAGTAAGTGTTTCTGAAAGTGATTCTGGTAGTGTGGATGAGAATACAGACTAAGAAAATACTTGGCAAATAAAGTTCAAATCCAAGGCTGTAACATTACTCAAGAGTTACTCAGGATGTTTAGAGCATGTCTCAATGAGGACTTGACATGGTGAGGTGACTCTATGGGTTATACCCTCAGATTCAGGTGCACAGACCCTAGGGGACTAGTGTTAACTCAGCTACCTCCTGTGGGAATATGGCTGCTTTAAAAATCTGTTTAAACAATGAACTTGCAAAAAGCTGCTCAGTTTTTTCTCTAACAAGCTTGGACATTTTCCTTAGACAGATTTTCATCTGCTTCCCCCCTACTTGTAAATAAAAAAGTATTCCAACATCTGGGTGCCAAATGCCCAGAACTTCTGAGTGCATCCCTGGGAAAGCTCATCTGTGAGCAGAGTGTGGTCAGCACCTCTGTTTAATAGAGTCTCATCTTCAAAAACCTTTCTGGCCTTGTGACTTCACTATTCGGGTCATCATGAAGTCTGTTTGCAGTGACCCAATCCTGTCCAGAAAGGCTGATGCATCTTGCCCAGTGAGGCTAGCCCACCACTCATCTAAAAACAAAACCAATCTGCATGTGTGCATAAGTGATTCTATGATGCAAACCCTCCTATAATATGGTCTGATGCCTGAGAACTTGAGTCCTGAGACTTCTCAGCTCTACAACTGAATGAGGAAGGTTCTGTTTACCCTCATCTATCCTATAACAGTGAAGATCTGATGCTCTAAAGATTCTAGAAAGTGGAACCTAACCCAGAAAGGCGTCAAGAAAAATTTCATTTCTTCAGCAGATTCTGGGGCCCAGGTATGTTGGCAAAAGGTAGAAAGGACATCAGCAGGTATGTAGGTTATATCACAGACTATGCTGCTGGTTCTACAACCTTCTTTTTATGCTAATGAGTTCATTACAATATTACTTTTATTTATTATGTTCTTACAAGAAGAAAATGGAAAATGGGTCTAATGTTTATTAAGATTTATGTATACATATAGTGTGGACACATTTGCACTTGTATTTCTGTATACTTGTATGCATAGCCATGCATGAATGTATAAGGCTATGTGTACATACTTGTGTGTGCATGTGCATAGCTATGTGTATACATGTATATTCATGCATCCAACTGCATATGAGCATACATGTGGTACAGGTGTATGTGTAACTATGGCTACATGCACATACATGCATATGTGTGGACAATATGCCCATGTTCCACCTACAAAGGTAGTCATTTTTCAAAAGTCATTTTTAAAAGTTCAGAATGCTTGGGAGATGACTTAGTGGATAAAGGTTTTACCACCAAGGTTGATGATCTGAACTCAAGCTTGGAACCCACACAGTGGAAGAGGAGAGCAAACATTCAAGGATTGTCCTCTGGTTTCCACAAGCATGCCATATCACGGGTGTGTGCGTGCGCGCGCGCGCACACACACACACACACACACACACACACACACACACAGAGCCATGTATGCATATGCTCTTGCATACACAAAATGAATAAATAAAAGGTAATAATAATTTAATAATTTGAAAAAACAAAACAGTATATGTGGATAATTTTCTTAAGTACAGTCAGCATTTAATCCTACACATGTACAATTTATATAGGAAATAAATGATGAAGTGTGATGGGGAGTGAAATTACTCTGAGGCAACTGGAAATGACTCAAAGAGTAACTCCCTGAGAACTGCCAGTAAAAGGATTTGGTGGAATGAATGCTAGACATTGGGCAGGCTTTGGGGAAGAATGAGCTGAGTCAGTAAGATATCCAAGCTTGCCCTTCAGCTAAAGATGCTGTAAATGAAATCACTTAAAAATCAGATTGTTTTCTGTTCTCCTACATGTCTCTGCCCCAGGATGTTGAGAGAGGAGGAAGATCAGGAGGACTCTCTCCTCCCTCTCTCTAACAAATAAAGACAAGAGAACCAACTTTGGGTGTTAGCCCTCACTGTCCACCCTGTTTTCATTACTCACCAGTGCATACCCTAGTTTAACTGGCCTATGGACTTCTAATAATACTTTCGCCTGTTTCTCATTTTCCCTGGAGCAGGGACTTCAGTTCATGTGCTACCATTTCCAGCTTTTTACACTTTTTATGTGGGTCCAGGAATCTACATTTAGGTTGTTAGGCCTGTGCAACAAGCACCTTATTTACAAAGCCATTTGCCCATGATGATGATGGTGATGATGATGGTGATGATGATGGTAATGATGGTGATGATTATGATGGTGATGGTGGTATTCATTTTGTCACCTCTGCTGCAGTTGAGAATTGTCCATCTAGTTCTTTATAAATGCTTCTTCATTCTCCTTGACACTCAACCCTGTCAGTTTTGCCAAGTCTTCTTCCAGTTGGAGACTTAGAGGCACACAGGGATCAAATACTTTCTTAAGAGCACTGGCTGGAGGAAATCATATTTCTCTCCTGACTCTGGATCCACAGTCTGTCCTATTTTTGGACTACCAATGCCCAGAGAGGAGCAGGAACCCCTACATGTTACTGCTTACTCTTCACCCACAGCTAAAATGCCCTAGTTTTATGATTCCAGACAGTGTTCCAGAGTACACTACAGACAAGCCAGTCAGTTACATTTTCAATGAGATGGAAAAAATACTAAAGTTGAAAACAGCTGTTTTAATATCTATAGTAATATACAGACCAAAAAAGGGAAATATACATTAAGAAAAATGCTTTTGTTTTTCTTCTTGTGCTCATATTACCAACAAGATTTATTTGTAAAAAAAATTATTTTATTTGCCAAAAACCAGTTTTCCTGTTATTTGCAATGATACATGTCTTGCAGAGCCACTCCTCAGTAAAGAGATATATACACATGGCTAACAGAAAGATAGAATGCAGAAATATGAGGCAGAGCCACTTGATCTGATACTAAGAGGTGGTATACCTTGGGGACCAATAACAGGCTCCTTGTAATTCTCAGAGACAAGCAGGACAGTTACCCAAAACAGGCAGCTGTGACAAGAATCAAAGAAAAGATGAGTGTTAGAGAGACAGCTTCTATGAATATGTTTTTAACATCATGCAAATATATTAAATCTGAATTTTCCTACAAATACTATTGCTTTCCTAGTCCTTTCCTTGACATCACAGTATAGCATGGCTGACGATTCCAATTGTGCCTTGCAGTTAGTTTGAAAACAGAGCAACATCACAAGTTCTAAGGATCTCACCTCCATGCCTGGCATGACTCACAGAGCTGAAAATTTTCCCTAGGAGAGGCTCTACCAATGCGGGAGGTTATATTTTCCAGTAGTTTGTTCATCAGAAAAGAAAAAAAAAATGCTGCCTGCCACAGACATGGGTTGTCTTTGTTACATCGCAGGCACATTGCTGCCCTCATATGGTGCAGCTCATGTGTTCGTGTCAGCTCATCTGAGTCTCCTTCCAGCAGCATGTGGAAGCCAGTCCTTGTTTATTGACAACAGACTTGGTTATGAACATGTTGGTAAGAGTGGCACTATAAATTCTTAGTCTTCCACCAGGCCATCTTGCAGAGATACTGTGACTTATATCATGGCTTAAGGGTTGGCGAGACTGAGGCAATGAAGGGATAAAGAAGGGACAGACACATAGACAAACATACAGAAAAGCTGGAATTGGGTGGGTATCACATTCTGGTGGACCAGCAATATCTTAGAAACTCAGAGTGTTAATTTTATACATCTGAATTGAGGAGACAGACCTGTCTTCTCCATATTATTCACATCTTGCTCTTACCTACCATTCCCTAGCTTTACATAATGTAAAGTTTTATATACTGTCAGGAACTCACTCCAGACACAAATCAAGACTCTGACATCATTATGCTTTAATCACTTGCTCCTCTTTCCTTCCTCTTTCCTTTCTTCTTCCTTCCTTCTTTCTTCTCATTCTCCTTCTCTTTCTTATCTTTCTTTCTTTATTTCTTCCTCTATTCATTCCTTTCTTCTTTCATTTTTCATTGTCTGAGCACACATAATTAATTGGCTTTTAAAGATACATTGGTATATTTGATGAAATGCCACGGTTAGTTGAAAGGCCAATGCTCTGCTTTCTATATATGGAATCTTCATTCATTGATCCATCAAGCAAATTAAATTACTATTCACTGAAATGTTCTACAACAATTGGATCAAAATAATTTACTTGTTTCTTTTAGGAAATTGGTAGAAGATAGGAATTAACTAACAATTTGAGTCTGTCCTAGAAGCCCCATCCCCAATAGCCTCTATCCCACCTCAGATGCCCTTGTCCTGAAGGGAGTAGAATGACATGGGAATAGCTATATCAAAGACTCTGATGCCTCAGCCTCATGGGAGTGACAAAGTCTTACCCTTGGTGAAGCTCAGAAGGATGGCAAATCTTTCTTTGGAGGTAAGAATGAGGGGGACTGACCAGTGCATACTCAAACTAGCAACTGCAGCTTCCTCCTCCTCCCTGATAATGTACAGCTTGGGATGGCTTGCCTACACATACCTGCTACTGAGACTAGCTAACCCCTCTCCTTTTGTTGTATGTAATAAACATACTGAAGTTCAGGCTTGTATAGTAGTTAAGTGTTGCTCCATCAGAGCACACACCCAGCTTGACCTCAATTTTTTGTATGTGTGTTTGTCATTTCTCTCTCGTCAGGAGTCCAGATACCAGGTGCATAAGTTGAAGCATTGGCCGGAATCAGAAGCTCCTGCTGCATTCTTGCAGCCCCTTCCTTGTCCCCAACCATCCTTGCCCCATCCCAGCATCCCTACCCTACCTCTAGCAGCCCTGACCTGTTCCCAGCAACTCTTGTCCAATCATCAAAAGCCCCTGTCACATTAGTCCATGGCCTTCTGTGAATGTATATAATTGCCAACGCCCATGCCAACCTGTCTTGGTGGCTGTGAAACTTGGTGTTATGGTTTACATTGATTGCCAACTTGAAAGAATCTGGAATCCCTTTGAAGCCAAGTTTCTCTGGACAGGTCTCTTAGGGATTTTCTAGATTAGGTTAATTGATGTAGGTAGACCCACCCTAAATACAGGCAGCATGAGTCCATTAGCTAGTGTCCCAGACTGCATAAAAAAGGAGAAATGTAACTTAGCATGGGCATTCATCTCTGTAATGACTGACTGTGGATGTACTGTGACCTGCTACATCTTACTGTGGATGTCACCAGCATGAAGGACTGTTCCCTCACTGTGAATGAAAATAACCCTTCCTTTTTAAAGTTGCTTCTTAACAAATATCTTGTCGCAGCTACAAAGGAAAGTAACCAAGACAGGCAGGCAGGTTATATTTTTTTTATAGATTTTTATTATCCCCCTTTTGATTAATATATACATATATATATATATATATATATATATGCCTCATGAAACTTTCAAAAATACTGTTTTTATTTATTGGCAAATGCCGTTTTTATCCTTGATTTAAAAATTATTGTCTCAAATAGAAAAAAAAGCAAGAAAAAAATAAAATCATTTCTCTTGCAAAAGATATATATATATATATATGTGTGTGTGTGTGTGTGTGTGTGTGTGTGTATATATATATATATATATATATAATGCCACATAGTAAATAAGTGTCTGTGAGAAAATCTGAGCCACCTCCACTAGTTTTTTCCATTACATTTTTGTGGGAACTTCCTCCTTATAGATATCATATAATGAGCCAATAAAATAATGTTTGGAATATTGCTACAATCAAGTTGTAACTTTTGCTGTTATTGTTCCATTCATATTAACCTGGGGTCTAGTTTTATCACTTTTCAACAATTTACAAATTGTTTTGGCTCAAAATGTTCTATTTCCCACAAAGTAATTCTGAATGTCACTGAGTGAAACTCAGATCTCTCTAATTGGAAGTGTCAGGACACAAGGTGCCCCACTGAGGTCAGAGTATGTGTCCTGTTGTAATTATGCCCTGTAACCCAGCTTCCTAGAAAGGTCCTAGAGCCCCTAGAGCTTTCTCACACTACTTCTGCTGTGTTTGTATGCCTCCTAGTGCAGACCTTTGCACAGGGTATCCCCTAAACACACAGGTAATTAAATTAAGTGTGGAGTTTGAAAGCTATCGTTATTCATGCCCTCCAACCAGCCACATTCCTTCCACAGTGGTCCTGCTGCATAGTCAGCTTGAAAGGAAAAAATATCATCTCATGGAGGCAATTTCTAAACTTCTGATAGTTGTATTGACACATTCTGTGTTCTTTCTTTAATGTAGTATTGTCTCCCTTGGAGCCATCAATACAGTCCATAGGCTGCGACTGCTTTGTGTGGCCTTCTGCAGACAGTTTAGTGCTTTCCCCACAATTTCTATAACACAGCCACATTCAATAACACCAAAGAAATTCTTGAAATTAAACCTTTGTGATTTTTGTATTGCACAGGATGAAAGATGTCTTGTTGCCTGCCAAAACTAAATCAGGAGAATTGACTAGAAAAGTGCATGGACTTTCTTGCTATTATGAGGCACAGTTACTGTGTCTCAGCATCTGTCTCAGCTCTAGCCCAATGTAGCTTCTTCGAGAATGTGCAGACCTTCTTGGAAGTCCTCCCCGGCACTGGGATCCACCTCACATATGGCTAGTGCCCAACAAACATTTGGAAAAAGCACGTATCTTTAGTACTGCCCCCCCAAGCAATAGCTAAATAAGTGAGTTGAGCTACTAACATAAGCATAGCAGACACATTGGAGAGAGAAGTTTTATCCTGTTCTGTTTGAGTGACACAAAGATCAGGACAGCTTTCTTTATTCTTTCCTGACTGGGGATAGGAAGACAATCCTAACACCTATTTATTTTGTACTCCCTTTGGTATCTGCATTTCTTTCTGTGTTCATTAAATCTTCGCTTAATGTGCATCACTCTCATTTTTCTGTTAATTTTTATAAGATAAATGTGATAATGCTAAAATAATCACAATAAAAGTCAAAGTACTAAAATGGCTGTTCTGAGTCAATTTTACTCTAAGGAATGACCACTTCTCCACATTCCACACACTTCACTGTAGAAAAACCAGAAAAATTTCAGTGTAATTAGATCAGGATATAGGTTCAAGGTCTTGACACTCCCCGTAATGCTCCAACTTTCCATTCCTCTGGAGCAACTGAGATGACCTGAACCTAATATGATGGGTTGGTAATAACAAGCCCATCATATTAAGGAGCTGCTCCAAGAATTCCCCTGGGACTAGATGCAAAGCCACATGGTACTTGAACCTTTGGCCAATTTGTAATGCACACCAGAAGAGGCAGGTGGCTTACATGGGCTCAGAAGTGAGGGTGGGTTGGAATCATGAAAACAAAGGTTCCCACAGTCTGCTCAAGTGAGTTCCACCAGCTTCTCAGGAGACTGGGCAGTGAGTAGAACATAAGTAGACACCTCAAATACAAGTGATTTCTCTATATTGTTGGCTCTGTTGCCTTCACAAATTGTCACTAGATTGTGTTCATAAGACACAGTGTCAGAACAGTCATTTAGTGGTGCTGTTATTATGGTCAACAATAGTGAGGAATGAGAGCCTCTAGGGATATGCTGGCACATCAAAAGTTAATATTTATCAAAGGTTGTATATAACGAAGCTGAATCAGCAGGTTACTACAAGTACAGCAGATAAGATTAAATGTAGGCTTCTGTAGGAATCCAACACTAAAATTACAGTTGAATTTTTTATATTTTTAAGAGGAGAAACAGATGAAGAATCACTAAAGTTTTTCCTGTTAGCAGAAGGTGTTTTACACACCATTTTCAGTTCTTTTCTCTATGGCTGCTAAAAGGCAGAGAGTCAGTAGATAATTTACACCTGCCCATATGTACATTTACGGTGAACATAGATATGAGTGCTTCCAGGTATACAGAGTTCTGCATACATGTTAGGTACCATATTCATGTTTTCAAGAGACAAGAAGGAAGCAGATGCAGGAAACAGACTCTTGGGGCTTCAGTCATGAAGCATGCTGCCATGGCAACAAAGGAGAGACTGGGGTCAGAAGCCACTGCTGAAAACTTCCACTCAACTCTGAACCTGATCTTGAGCGTGAGATGTCCTCCATTGGTGAAATCTCTGAGAGGACATGCTGTGTCTCTACTTTGGAACAGGACTTCCCTGGAAACATTCCTGAAAAGCCAGGGAGATGTTTGCAAGAATAGAAGGAGAGCCACACAGACTTGAGCTCCAAGTTCTACAGTTTTCCTCAGGGATACCACCTCAAAATCTGAAAAGTACCAACCCAGATCTGTTTCATATGAAGAGATTATTTATCCTTCATATTCCTGGTTCCTGGTGTAGATGAAGCAGCCTGACTCCTTTTGCATATGTAATCAGTCTTTATTATGCTAAAAGCAATTTTTGAAGTTATGATTTTTGCTAAGTCTGTAGCAGTTCAATGTGGGTAGCAAGGACATATGTATCTGAGCCCCATCTGTCATTTCCACTAGCAATGAAGCCAAATTTATAATTTAGCTCCCAAAGCCTAATAATCACCAAATGTTTCAACAGACCCCCTTGGCCACTCCCTGTGTAGCAGAGATCTGTAAATGTGATTCAATGGAGATGAAGTGCTTCCACGTGAACATTATAATAATTTTTTTGAAAATAGTCCCATTTTTATTCTGTAGCAAGATCTGCCTGACATATTACATAACTCACTCTCTCTCAAGGTCCTGAGCCTTTGTCACACACATATACATGTATCTGTAGATATGTGGGCACTGGCAGGTCAGAATGATAGAGCATACATACAAGACAGGTATTTCTTTCCAAGACACAGGACTATTTATAATGTCTTCGAGTTCTCAGAAGAAAGATCACCTGATGTAAATTCTTTTGGAGAATAGTTGAGTTATCCTTATGCATTGGACTTGGTTTTTAAAAAATGAGTTATAGGCTTTAATTTTAGGGCAGTTCTATATTTACAGAAAATCAGGCAGACAGTATAGTGCTCTCATCTACTTCTCTGGCCTCACAATTTACTATCTTCACTGTTCTTAGCTCCTTGTATAACAGGTAATGTCTCAAAATTGACACTATTACTATACAAAGCCTATAGTTTCTGTTAGAGATCACATCCCCTTGAGTCTCGACTGAGGCACTATTTTGTATATCCACCATACAGTATCAGGCAGAATAGTTCCAAAGCATAAAATTCCCCTTCATTGATTCCCTTTTATAGAGTAATACTTACATAGTATGATATTAATACCTATACTGTTCTGTTTCTCTCTGAAGCACTGTTAACAATGGGAAGATTTGTAGATACTAAATCTATCTATATTCATTTGATCTCATCTTCATTTTTAAAGGACATTTTTCCTAGGAACAGAATTCTTTCAACATTTTGAATGTATCTTGATTCACTCTACCTGTTTCTTTGCAATAAAAGTTGGATGCAATTATTATCCTTGCTCTTTTGTAGGCCAGGGTCCATTTTGGGACACTTTTAAAGTTTTCTATTTGTCTTTAGTTTTCTGAAGCTTGACTATGAATCTTAGGTGTAGAGTTTTGGCTTTTATTGTTCTGTTTTTGAGTTTCCAAAGATGTTGTTTGGAAGCTATGGAAATATTCTGAAGTTTATGTGTCCTTCCTTAGCCATGTGCAATGTGCTTGCAAGCTACCCATGATAGCCTCCATTTCTGTTACAGCCATCTTGGTAGTTCCTTGTTTCAGCTCTCCCATTGCTGTTGTTGAAGGTAGGGGAGGCCTTGTAGATAGAAGGAGTACAGAAAGACCTGTACCCAGTGTTTCTACACTTCTGATGCCATGGAATTAAGATTTTCTGGAAATTGAATTCACTCCTCTTATCTGTCTTTGCATAGTTTTTTCAGATGTGTCAGAGCGTCAGATACATGATGAAGTAACCAGTTTTCCCATGCAGACGATTTGGAGATGCCATTTCATTAAGCAGAAGGTAGTTAATCCTCATCTCAGTCAGCCATGTGGGTCCCAGATGATTTAAAGTGGTCTCGTGCGTGCACTGACTATTTGAGAAATCATACACATGACTCTGTGGTTGCTACAGCCTTGAGCCTACATGTAGTTTGCCCCAGTACCCCCATCTGCCTGCCCAAGCTACTTTATCAGGAGTTTCCATCTTGCTGCTTATATTACCACCTGTTGTTGCAAGTTGTCCACTTTCCCATTAGATCCCTTAATAAATCAATCATAATTTTAAATCTCTGATCTAGTATTTTTTAAGCTTTTGTCAAATGATAGCTTTTATATACAATAATGATAAAAAAAAGTGTCTGAAAAAATAAATTAAGAAAAGGACCTCGTTTACAATAACTACAAAAACAAAATAAGATAAATTTAACTAAGATAATTTTGTACTAAAATTATAAAATACTGTTAAATGAAATCAGTGGCATAGATAAATAAAAGGATATCCTGGGCTCATGTGTTAAAATATTGCCAAATATCTATACTATGCAAAATCCCTAACAAAATCTCCTTGTCATTCCTCACAATAGAAAAAAGTTCCTAAGATGAATATGCAATCATAGAAGATCCCACCAGCCAATGACCTTCAGTGGTACCCCTGGTCTTTCCCCTGAGAATGTACACAAGTGCACGGGAGTACTTGTGCTTTTCTTCTCCAAGGAATGAGGCCCCCTCTTATTTAATGAAGCTGGTCAGGCTTCAGTGCTGTCATCTTTCCTCCTTGCTCCCTCAAGCCAGCATCAGAGAGCCTAGGACAGTTCCTGATTGGTCCCAAGGGACTTTTGTCTCCTAATTCATCTATTCTCAGTCTCTAGCAATTAGCCCACCACCCCAAGCACATTCGTATCACTCTGGCATTGAAAACTTTTTCTCCTTTGCTCAGTGACCAAAGGTCAGGGCCCTTTCCTGTCTGTCTCTCAAGTTTCTAGGGCAGCAGTTGACCTGTACATAACCTTGGTTTCCTGAAATGCCTGAGCAAAGTTTTGAATTCAATTTGTCATCTTCTTGTAAATTTCAGCTGTCTATGATGATAACTTATGTTTGCTGGACCAGAAGCTGGGAGTACCCTCTCTTCTTTGTGGCTAATGTCTCCAAAGGCACACTTTCAGTTTTAGTAGTCCCAGATTCTGAAAGAAATATTGTAAAGACTTAATCTGTCATGGACTCTTTTGCTCTGCAATGATTTTGTAGACATTATCATTCTCTAACCATGGGCATGATGCTAAAGATCTGAACCATCTTCATGCATCTGCCCTGAGTTTGGCATTCTTTTTCCTTAAACATTTGTCAATCTTAATATTGCCAAACACATGGAAACATTTTTAAATTCATAGTTACAATTTCAGTGTCTGAGATAATAAGTAATGTGGGAGGCTGGGTGAACACATTTGGAGTCCTGCCTCCTATATCTCTGCATCCAGAGTCTTTCCACAGCACCGTGATGACAGAAGAACACAAAAATGGGCACCTTCTAAGAAAAGAGGAATTTTGCTTTTGTTTCATAAAAGCCAAATACTTATTAGGAAAATGGTGGTTTAGTGGGGGCAGTGCAAAAAAAGCAAAAAAGAAAATGCTTAAGTTCACATAATGGTTTAATCACTAAGGAAAGCACACCAATTCATTATAAATATAGAAAGTATGTCTTATTTCCAGGATTGTGAGTACATACTGGATATGTACAAGCAGTCACCCTATGGCCTTCCAGGACTCATAGACCACTTCCCTACAGAGTAGCACAGGGTACTTCTAGTTGCCTTGTGACTGAGGTTTTCAATTTCCCTTATAATGAGCTGCCTGATCAGTCATGTTCACTTAGCAGGCAAAAGATCCTCTGTGTGTTTAGAAAGGGTCATTCCAGAGCTGTAATTAAAAAGGCAGAAGCTGAACAGAGACATAAGATTGGAAGAGCCCTTTGTTTTCTGTCCCATTGCAAAGACTGCAGATTTGGCTAGAAACTGCTTGGTATCAAGGCAGGCAAGTGGCAATCAGGAGTCCGATGTACTCCCTCTTACTTGGAGTATAGAGAAGAGTCTTCTCTGTGTATGGCCCGAGCTTGTGGGAGCTCATGGACTCTAGACAGCTCAGGATCCTGCATGACACTCAACCAGGCCCTCTGCATGTGGATGGCAATTTTGTTGCCTGGCCTGTTTGTGGGACCCCTGGCAATGGGACCACAATCTCCTAGCCCTCGAGTTGGCTTTTTGAAGCCCATTCCATATGGTAGGATAGCTTGCTCAGCCTTGTGAAGGCGGGCGGGGGGGGGGGGTTGGTCCTGCCTCAACAGAATATGCCAGGCTTTGTTGACTCCCCATGGGAGGTCGTATCCTTTCTGAGGAGTAGATGCAGATGGGTGGGTGGGTTGCAGAGTGGTGAGGGGGAGGGGGAGGAGGGGGAACTGTGCTTGGTATGGAAAATGAATATAAAAAGAGAAGAGCTACGGCACCAGGGACAGCATATTTATGCTTGATTTCATGATATGGCGGTGCAGAAGGGAATGCAGCACAAAGGACAGCTTGGAAAACTTGTACCAACACAAGTTTTGTTTGCTCAAAACTTAGATCACATACTCAAAGCAGGGTCCATCCTCACCAAGCACAGGTCTGGTCACAGTGGTTGATGAATCCAAGGAATATTCCCAGATATGTCACTCGGCACACCTGGAGGATGACAAGTGGGTGCTTCTTACTTCCATCCTGCTTGAGAATATACAGGTGTCTGTGATGTCTCAGGTCCATAAGCTGTTCATGCAGCTAACGGGCACCCGGCCTTGGTGTCTTCCTTGAAGCTCCATTTGACTCATTCCAAGGCTGTTTTTACAGAACTTGAATTTCTTCTCTCTATATGTGAAATATTAATAGATTCCAGAAAACCTTCAGGAAATTTGGAAAATTAAAAATAAAGTGGTAATTTAGTTTTCAGTCCCGAAATGTCCTTTAAAATCTTTGCTTACATTCAAGCATTTGACTTGTATAATGGATATAGCAAAATCTCCAGTCACACAATTCCCTCAGAATTCAAAAATGTAACTACTGCACAGTTTATTTTTTTTTTCTAAATTTCCCTATGCTATTTTTTTCCAGCTGGCTCCACAGTGATATCACAGCTATTAGAGGACAATCAGCTCACGGATGGCTCTGTGAATGGTGCTCAGACAGACACATCTGCTGCTCTGACTTGCGCAGCTCCTTGGGCTCCATCCTGGCTCAGAAGCTCAGTCACAGGGTTCTAAATAGGAGCTGAACCAACTGGGACTTCCTGCGTCAAGCGACTTTGTTTGGAATTGTTTTGCTTCTGCAACGCCCCCTTAATCAAGTAATGCTGTGGGTATTTTGGGTGTGTGAGCATGTGGCTGTGAATAGATGCTAAAATCTTCCAGCTTTCAAAGATTCTTGTGTTTCTTTGTGAATGTCTGTATGACAGTCTCCCAGCATATTTGAAAGGAAGGAATCATTTGGCTTATGGAGGCTGAAAAGGGTTGCTTGGAATAGAAGGTGTCCACTCAGCCTTCCACCCAATGAGAACTCTCCCAGCACCAAAGCCCATGGACTGAGTAATTTTTATAAATTTGGTGTTCTATGTGATATTTCTTAAGTCATCATAGAACTTTTTAAATTCACAATTTCTTGTGTCAGGTATTTATTTACTACCCCCCCCACCTTTTTTTTTTTTTTTTTTTTTTTTTTCTTTTTCAGTTGTTCAATACTTGGCCTCACTATGCATGCCAGGCCATCTTTAAACACTTCTTGATTCTTAGTTTTCCAATTTCTAGATTGCAGGCATGTACCATCCTGTCAGACTAAATCAACCACCCTCCTTCTATCTTTCATACACACACACACACACACACACACACACACACACACACAGAGGCACCAATTTTAAACATTGTATTGAAAAATCATACTGAAAAATACTAATTAAACCAAAGGTGGATACTTCTGAGTCCTTCTCTGTCTGAAGTAGGGCCCTGTGATGCCAGGCCCCATAATAGTTTTGGGCCTCTGTGTTTAAAGCTTGAGCTGCCAGCTTGTTTTTGTGAAAAAAGGCACTCTTCTTATGCTTTACCACTAAGTGCTGTTTACAAAAAAAAAACTAGGAGGAATTAACTTGTCAATTCTAGCTTTAAAAAAAATGCATAAAACAATATCACTGCACGGTTAGTATACTGACACCGAAGCCTCACCCAAAAGAGTGGCATTATTTGAGTGGGTCAACCAAATGATACTTTACAAACAGATTCATTCCTGAAACAAATAAAGGAAAGGTCTGGTAGTGTTCGAGATATCTGATAGGCAGCAGTATACATGGCTTGTAGAACTCAAGACTAGCCACAGAAGTGTCCTATACTCACTGCCCTGGCAGGGAGGAATGGATCACTCCTGATTCCTGTTCTTCCTTTCCTTGGCTGCATAATCCATTCATTACTTTCTGTCATAGTTTTTCAATTTGCTGTGCACATATAAATAAAATGAAATCTCTGTCAGTTGTTAATGTGTAGAATTTATGGAAATAGGCAGATCACTAGACTAAGAATAGATTCAGGGTGTTATGACTGAAACAGCAGCCCAGTACACCTCATCCCCTTAAGAATGTAGAGGACTCCCACAAAAGGCTGTAAGTCTCTCTAGGGAACACAGCCAAACTTACAAATGCCATGAAGAGTTCCTACTCTAAAACCTTCTCCTTTATTCTTCAGGACTGCAGAACCTCAAAATCAGCCATAGTGTTTGTCCTGTGTCCCTATCTAGTCTGGGATTATAGTGTCTTGTCTTGTGTCCTGCTCCAGGCCTATGTACTTACTTGGTGGTCACATGGCTGCCCAGTGTCCTGCTGCAGCCCTGTTGTGTATCTCTTTTCTCTGAGTTGTGTATGATCATTGAAATTCCCTAGTTAAAGTAGCTGAGATCACCATCACATGACCATCATGAGATCAAGCTCATTAACATTCCTTTGTGGAGGGAAAGTGGAGGTGAGGTGAGGCCCAAGAGACTTATGAACTTCAAAAGGTTTCTAGAAGGCCCTTCCATCCCTGGGGTTATATAGGAGGTAAAATAGTAATCCATGGAACTCTTTTTTTTTTATAATATTTTTAATTTAAATTTGCAACAAACTTGTTTGACATGTCAATCCAAGTTCCCTCACCCTCCCCTCCTCTTCATTGCCCTCCCAACCCCCTGCCATCCCATTTCTCCTCCCCAGCGAGGATCTTCAAAGTCTGTCATATCATTTGGAGCAGGGCCTAGGCCCTCCCCCATGTGTCTAGTCTGAGAGAGTATCCCTCTATGTAGAATGGACTCCCAAAGTCCAATAGTATAGTAGGGATAAATACTGATCCACTACCAGAGGGCCCATAGACTGCCCAGTCACATTCAGGTAGTTTGGGTCAGTCCTATGCTGGTTTCCTAGTTATCAGACTGGGGTCCATAAGCTCCCGCTTGTTCAGATCAGCTGTTTCTGTGGGTTTCTCCAGCCTGGTCTTGACCCCTTTGCTCATCACTCCTCCCTCTTTGTAACTGGATTCCAGGAGTTCAGCTCAGTGTTTAGCTGTGGGTGTCTGCTTCTGCTTTCATAAGCTACTACATGAAGGCTCTAGGATGGCATGTAAGGTAGTCATCAATCTCATTATCAGGGAAGGAAATTTAAGGTAGCATCTCCACTATTGCTTAGATTGTTAGTTGGGGTCATCTTTGTAGGTCTCTGGACATTTCCCAAGTGTCAGATTTCTCTTTATACCTATAGTGGCTCCCTCTATTATGGTATCTCTTTTCTTGCTCTCCTCTATTGTTTCCCTGACTCAATTTTCCTGCTCCCTCATGCCCTTCTCTCCCCTACTTTTCTTCCCTTCTCTTTCTCCTAACAATGCTCCCAATTTGCTCAGGAGATCTTGTCCCTTGCCCTTTCTCCAGGGGGCCATCTATGTCTCTCTTTGGGTCCTTGTTTCCTAGCTTTTAAACACTGATAGCACACACACTGAGATCAACAATTAATAAATGGGACCTCCTGAAACTGAAAAGCTTCTGTAAGACAAAGGACACAGTCAACAAGACAAAAAAGCAGCCCACAGAATGGGAAAAGATATTCACCATCCCCACATTTGACAGAGGGCTGATTTCCAAAATATACAAAAGCTCAAGAAGTTAGTTACCAAAACACCAAATAATCCAATTAAAAAGTGGGGTACAGAAATAAATAGAGAATTCTCAATAGAGGAATCTAAAATGGCTGAAAGACACTTAAGAACATGCTCAACATCTGTGGAACTCTTTTGTAATGTAGCTACTGTGCAATGCTCAGTGGATTTCTTAGTGGTGCCTCTGGATCATCTATGTTCATGTAAATAACCTCAGGTTCACCACCCTAGACTTGGGTGGAGTCCTTTCTTTGGTCTATGTGTACTTTCTCCATCTGTAGTAAATAGCACTTCTTTTCTTTCTCTGGGAAAAGCTACACAGCATATATATGCTTAGGTAGTAGTTCAGGGGTGAACCAAAAGCATGATGGTCTTCAGAGGGCCTAGTAATGGTACTTCAGATCCAGAGGGTTCTCTGAGATTTTTCCCTTTGCTTCTCTGGAAAAAGACCTATTGTTTTCCATGTGTGAGTCTTGTCCGTGCTCAGACAGCAGCTTTTGGTGACGGACCAGAGGGTCTGCCTTCTTCACACCCATCAGATGCATATGCTGCATGTGACCTGGTGCCTAGCTTTCTTTGAATTTTATTCTAAATATTTCAGTTTTTATTTGTTCTATGAATTTGGAAGCTGAGTTAGTTCTCTGGGATTCTGAAGGCCCCATGAAAGGGACCTTGTAACAGTAACTGAGCAGTCTATTTGCTTTGGCTGCAGAATGATCTGTAAGAATTGGCAGCAGAAAGACCCCAAACTCCCTGAAGTTCTTCATTTAAATTTTTTATGTAAAGTAGATAAGCTCAATCCATTATGTGGCTCATGAAGAAGCAACATTTGAGTGGAGTGGGCATGGAGAGACTCTAGAGGGGGACAACCTAGGGTCTGGAAGAAGTCACAGAAGAGGTCAGAGTGGAGTTTGCATATATCTCCTCCTCCATGGTCAGCAAACTGAATCTCTGCTAGGCTTGTAGCCAGAAACTTCAGACGTCATGTGAGAGTTAGATATCTGTTGGCATGAGGCTGTCTATGAACATCCTGAGCTGTACAATGAAAACTGGGACTATGGCTGAGGGCTGTAGAGGAAATACTGAAGCAGCAGGCTTGGAAAGAAAGAAACAGACAAGCCATGAGGAAGGATACAAGGTGACCATATAGTGGTGCCCCATGTGCAGTGATCATTGTAAATAGCCAGAAGCTTCAGCTTCATGGTTCAGTGGCCTTGAAAAATGAGCAGAGTCTGGGAAGTACGTGTCATCACCTAGAATTTAAGTCTCAGGGACTGTTTCTGAGGCAGCTGAAGATAAATGGAAGACTGGGTTGGTTGAAAAGATGTGATTTAGATGCTGTGGATTATTTTACAAATATGTGGGAGTCAGGGGAAGAAGGATGGAGGTGATGGCTCTAGAGGTGGTGCAGACAGATCCCTAAAAGCCTCAAAGAAGTGATATCCTCCTTTGGGATGACATGGAGGACAGTCAGTATAGTCATTACTGGTAGAAATAGAAATGAGGCACTGAGATGTAGACCAGCCCAATACCAAGGAAGTTGAGACTAGGAGCCCAATGTTCAGAACCTACTGGATGATTGTGCTACATAGAACTGAGCAAAAGTCTGTGGAGCAGTAAGTAAAGGAGATGGGTGGCAGGTCACAGATCTCTACGAAGATGACTATAATACCAGCCTTTAGTAGCTACAATTTTGGAGGTTTAATCTATGATGATATCCATAGTTTTAGGACTCTGGGGGAACCAGCATATCATGGGAGGAACATGTGGCCCAGTGGAGTTGTTCGCTTGATGCAGGAGCACAAACAGAGAGAAGAGACGAGGGTTCTATATCATCTCTGAGTGTGCTTTTCTAATATCCAGAGTCCCCACTGTGGCTCTCAAAAGTCCCATCTCCTTACTGCTTGAGGACATTTAAGATTCAAACCATAGCAAGAGCTCAGTGGACTAAGGAACCAGGACTGAGGATTGAAGCTCCTGTGTGTGTGGTGGGAGTGGTGTATATGGCAGATTCTTATCACACTGTGAGCTGGTGGCATGTCTTGGGGGCAGAGGCATATGAAATGATGTCAAAGCCTGTCACAGGTCTTGGGAATTGCTGATGGCCTGCCCTGCTTGCTTAAAGCTTTGGAGTAGCTGATAGCTGCCTCTGAGTTGGGTTCTAACATAGCCTTTGCACCCAGTGGTCATGTCAAATATGGAGGATATTACTTTATTTAACTGAATGCATATGGATCCTAGTGTTTAAGCTCATTTGCAACTGTGACTCATAGCCAGAGGACAGGAAGTAATGGGGTATTTTTACAGCAGAGAGTTGGAATGCACAAGGGCCTTGTCCTGCTTGGGGCTAAGAGGGTGTTTGATGGCAGAGCTGGGTCCAGTGCCAAAGTCCATATTACTATAATGGTGCTATCTTTGTAATTTTTTTTGTTCTGTCATGCTTTTTAAAGAGGAATTAAGTTTAAGTTTCATTCTTACAGGTCATGCTTTCTCTACCAGAATGCAGAAAAAAGGACACCCCTCAAGCCCAATAATGTCTTTGTTTTAATGAAAGACGTTTACTTGGAGTCTTCTGTTCACAAATTCTGTGAAGGTGTTGAGTGACAGTGGAGAGTAACAGTAGACAGGACTTGTCTATCACATATTCTTGACCTGCAAGGTTGGGGGCTCTTCCAGGTTAGGATAGGTCATAGTGATTACTCAGTTTAACATTCTGGCATGAACTGGCTAAGTGATGCTGGGAGAGATCGGTTTACTTGTGAACTTGCAGAGGGGACAAGAGGGAGGACAGGTGTCAGGGCCCAGGAATGGCCTGCAGGGATAGAGATGCTGTCTAGCTAAGGCTGTCAACACACCCAGGATGGGAATCCTACAAGAACAATGTACTTCTGTCCCCTGAACAGGGAAAAGACTCTAACATAAAGGAGGGGCCTCTGTCACCTCAGCTCCCCAAGAGTCACATAGACATGTACAGGGCATTACTGAAGAAATTAAAGGAAGAAAGTACACAAAACTTGGAGGAAATTATTCAGTGTTTTAAAAATAATAGAGATGAAAGGCATTGCTCGATTTGTGGTGCTGTAGATTTCTGACCCTGAGAGTTGTGACTGAGTTAAAGGCTTCTTTTAAGCAGGAATTTCTTAGTACATGCGCTGTGTGACAGTGTGATTTGAAAACTTAATTCTTTGAGTTGTATGTATGACCTGGGTCAAGCTCAGGTCCAGCTTAGGCTATTCTAGGACTTGTTTAATCTCTTCTTGTCCTTCCCAAGTATCCTCAGCTAATCTTTAGAAGGATACATAACAGAGATGGGACGATGAACAGGGCCCAAGATCTTTACAAGTGAACATTTACTGGAAATTCTGATGATCCCTGACCTCGAGAACACATTTGTTGTACAAAGGATGATAAGCAGGGCAATATAACACAATCTGTCTGACAAGGAAACACTGAGCAAGATGCAGCTCACTCACATTGGATGTAGGCCTGATCCAAGACAGGTCTGGACCCATCAAGAAGAGACCTAGGTAAATGTCAAATTCCTCCTGAGTCCTCTTGTTGGGGTGGATCATGCAGCTGGTCATATTGTCAGCATTTTATGGATTCCCGGTTTGTGTTGTTCTTGTCGCTAAGACCTATCAACTGAAAGGGAGACAAGGCTCACTCTTGTTCCACAGTAATATCAGGGGATTTACTTCACAGAAAAGCTGACCAAGGACAATACTAGGAGCTTTCAGTCTCAATACATCTCTGTCTGCTGACAGGAGGACATATGGGTGATAAGTCCCAGCATCAACCTCTGACAGGATAAACCCATCTGTGCATGAGGAGGCATGACTACAGATTCTCACAAAGGATGGTTTGCAAGATGAAAAGTCAATAAAGGCCAAATATCTACAGCTTTGAGACAAATTGAAGCATCAAGTTATTCAATATACTATCACACAGAAGTCCCAAAAGAGCAGTGTACATCTAAGTGTGTGCATTTGCATATATAGCCATTTATGTTGACTTTCTGTCACAATCATAGTCAAAACACAAAGAATTTCATGAAATGACTCAGCAACTTCAAAAATGCACTGTATCCCTTTAGAAAAATACAGGAAGTACAATGGAAGAGCTGATGGGAGCATAAAGGTTCATTTCCTTAAATAATAAAGCCAGAAGACAATGTGTTAAAAAATCTGTCATGTAAATATAAAATTATTTTCTCTATTTTTCAGGGTGGTATAAATACCCCATAATTAAAAAAGGAGATAATATGTGCTTAAATTGATAGTGTTCTAGACTGAGAAGAATTTTGTCATAATTTTGTAATTGTCTAATAAACTTATTTTCCTTATTTTGTATTTTTGTATTCCTAATTAACTACTAGTGTAGCTTTAAGAAGAGCCTGTATGTACTAACCAAGTATATTAACCTGTATATACTAAATCACAGAAAATATTATGAGCAGTTTCAGGGTATCATGAGCCAGTATATAAAGGCATGTGAATTGCCCATAGTGTGCACATGTGTGTACATGAGCACATGTGTAACTTTGTGCATATGTATGCTTGTGTGTGCTTGTGTGTGCATGGGTGTGTGTGTGTGTGTGTGTGTCTGTGTGTCTGTGTGTGTGTGCCTATGTGCAATTCTTGTATATATGAATTGTGTGTACATGAAAACATATCTCTGTGCACTTGTGCAAGAGTACACCAGCGTATGAGTGTATGTGTCTGGGTATGCCTGCAATGCCTGAGTACACATGTATGTTTGTACCTGTGTATATATGTGTGCATATATATAACAGAAAAGGATGGAAGTGTGTGTTTCTTAAACTCTGGAGCCTTAACAACACCGGGGAAGCTCAGTGAATGCTGGGATGAGGGGGTAAAAGAATCAATTCTCACTAAAGGGTTAGAGTTTTTGTTAGAGTGAATTCAGAGGTCTGGAGCATGATGCTCTCTAGTAGTTTGCTTGTACACATTCTTTCCTTTTTTGTTGCTTGCTTTTAATGAGTGGGGAAAATGTGGATTGGGTTGGAGGGGATAGGAGGAAAGAGGATCTAGGGGAGTTGGAAAAGGGGACACCATGATCAGAGCATACTGTACAAAGAAATCTATTTCCAATAAAAAATTGAATATCTATCATTGTTTCAATTTGACACCAATAAGCTATTTTATGTCCATTGGTTATTGGCATTTGTTGTTTTGCAAAGTATCCTATCTTTAATGATTTCTTTCTTTTTTCTATTTTTTGAGGGGGCTGGGGATAAGACATAGGGATTTGCATTCACTAGATACACATTCTTTTAGGACCTGTACCCCAGGAACAGAACTTCTTAAAATTAATGCAAGTTTAAAATACCATCAAAAATTTTAAAGTAACATATTGAGTTAAAAAAAATACTCTGCTAAGAACAGCAGCAACATCTTAAATTTCCATCTTCCCAAATAACCTTCAAAATATAAAGCCATGAAATAAATGTTTGTAAAAAAGAAATACAGTCTCAACATATGGGATGACAGAAGTTGCTCAAATTTATAATTACCTGTAAGGGGGACAGAAGGGGGGCACATACCGTTCACGCTCTTTCACCAGCATTTGCAGTAAGCACAGACACTTCACAAAGATAAACTATTGGGATTCTGGCCACAATAAAATCACCGTAATAATGAGAAACATCACTCAAATGCAGCAATGATGGAAAGACATTTTGGTATTTCAGAGAAGTGACACCAGGGATGACCTTATGACCGATATGTTGTGAGCAACCAATCTCAGAAGACATTTCTCTGGAAGAATGGTAGACGAGGGAAGCCACAGGTACTATGTGGACTCTACACTGTAGAAAATGGGGAGAATTTGCAGTATCAGAGGATGAGGAAATTTTAAAAATATCAATCAATAGCCTCCACCTTCACTCACATCAGAAATCTAGGCGGGACACACACTACCCCAGGTGAGCAGAAGAGGGTGCTGTTGAGCTAGGAATTTAGCAAGAAATCAAGCTCTAAAAAATTAATGAAAGGGGACATATTAATTATGCTGGAAGTACTATATTAAAATCAATGGCCAAAACCAATACTAAGTCTCCTTTTATCTCCTCCAAAGAAACATAAAGTAGAATAAAATTTTAACTTATTGTTTCAAAATAAGGTAATTAGCCTCAATAATTATCTGAGACACAAAACAGTGCTAGACATAAACAGCACTTATATTTGTACTAACATGAAAAAAAAAACTTTGGTGAATTTAGAAAATAAGTAGAATAAAATATTTCATACATAAAATAAATTAAAGATACCTATAGAAAATTGATTTAATTGAAATTTTTACAGATATATTGTATATCATTAAGGAAATGGTCAACACAGTGAAAAAAAGTCAACGGAAGTGTAGAACTGGGCCATAGAGAAAATAGCTGAGACAACATACATAGAATTGGAGTCTCTGAATGAAATAGAACAAATCTGTAAGATCACAATCTAAGAAGGCTTCCAAACCAATAGATACTGATAATCTATGGATTTTACCCAAAACATTCAACAGTATAACACAGAATTTTAAGAGAAAGAGAGCAAGAGAGCAAGAGACAAAGCTAGCCTCAAAGCCATTGGTGACATGTGGATAATGATTTACAAGGCAATGTAATTAGCAAGGCAAGATTAGAGTATCATACATCATACAAACTCCAGGGAATAAAGTTCATGAGAAATATTACCCGCCCCCCCCCCCGGGGGATTTTTTTATTTTCAAATTTTAAGCATACGAGAACTTAAGGAATTTTATGTTCAAGAGTTCTTACAGGAGAGAGTGAAGAGGTCAGCTTCATTCTCTGATAGTTGCCATGAAGATGAAGACTGTCTGTCATGTATGGTGGTGGGGGGGCGTGTATTAATGTGTTTCCTGAAGGCCTGGGACTGGAGAGCATTAGGATGGATGTGGGATTATTTCTCCTTGATAAGATTATTTCCTATTCATCTTAGTTGGAAAGAGGCAGGGTGCAGATGGAGAATGATTCCATCAAAGTCCTGCTTAGTGAGCTATTGAGTTCTTTGGAGGTAAATTATAGGAGCATGGGTACAGAATTATTCATGGAAGCATGGGCAAAAGGTTGTGTCTCAAACAATGTGGTTTAAGGATTAACTGGGATGTTGGGAAGATCCAGTAGGCCATGTTCGCTGATGGAGGCACACCAGCAATAGCCCAGTAAATTGGCAACCCCAATGTGGAGGTGGCTACTAATCTCAGTAGGAGGTCCCTGTAGGGGAGCAGTCTCAGGTTACAGTCATTTGAGAGGAGAAAGCTTCTGCATATAAAGTCAACATCCACACTAAGAGGAAGGCTTTTCCATTCCTGAGCCTGATCCAAGGAAAGCCTTGTCATTCCCAGGGCTTTGAGGCATTGGGGTACTTGACATGACTATGCTCTTGTCAACAATACACATTCACTTAGGACTTTATTCATTGCTTCCCTGAGCATGGAATTCATGCAGCTTCATTTCTAAAAGCCCCATCACAGCATGGGTGACATCTTATTCCTTATTCCAAGAGGGAATGTTTCAATTCAGAAGAAACAGCTACACAACCAAGAAATTAGGTGAGTAAGCAGGAAAGTATACAACACCTCACATGATGAGCAATATCTGAGGAATATTGAAGAAAGGATCAGAAAAAAAACAATTGTTCTTAATGTTTCTTTTAATACAAATAAAACAAATTGAACTAAACTGAAAAGGATTATTGGTGTTGTCTTTCAAGATACTGGCTACAAAGTGTATTCAGACATATCACAACCCCACTGTGTTCAGATGTTTCAGTTTTGATGCATGGGTCAGTAAACACAGGTCCAAGTTGGATCAAATGCATTTCTAGAAACAGATTCCAAAGTATACCACTTCATCATATGCTAGAAATATTATCTTACATCTTAGAAACAGGGAAGGACTTCTTAATAAACATTTTAAAATAACTATTAACCATTCAAACAAAGAATAACTTAGACCTTTGATCCTTCATTATAATGAAAAATAAACTATAAGTTCATCAGAAAACACATTTTTTAAAAGTATTACTCTTTCAAAAGCAACATGCAATAGAAAAAAAACAGATAAATTTGATGATCTTTAAATTTTCATGGCAAGCCCAAAAATATATAAATCATATAAGATAACCATAAATATTTGTAGAATTGTCCTACTTCATTTCTGGGGATTTTATTAGAAATTGGTGGGTGCTGTTTATAATTGTCTTAACCTGTGAACATGATAAGAATTCCAAAGTTTTTGATAGACAGACTTGGGCACAAGATGACCTCAAAATTCTGAAAAAGCTGTCTATTAGTTCCTGAGATGTAGCAGACTGTGAGTGTGCCTGTCTATGTTCACTTCAGAAATGAGATCTAATAAGAGCTGCCTCTCACTTACAGTGGCCCTCAAGAACCACAAAGGAGGAAGGAAAGGCCCAGGGATTGTTGAAATAGACAAGGCTCGAGGGTGTGTTCTATTACACATAGTGGCCCGTTGGCCACTGGACTTACTAATAAAGAACATAACAGACTCTCTGCCCAGTCACTGGCTAAAACCTTAAGTAACAGAGTGGACTTCAGTATCACATAGTCAGGTATACAAGCTTTGCAGAGTTAGGCTGAAAAAGTAAACAGCAAACTAGAAGTTTGCTCATACAATGATTATAAGAGCAATCTCTGTTTTAGACCACATACTTTCCAAGTTGGCAAAACTTACTTTCAAGATGAAATTAAACCAAAATATTATGAGGCATGCTTAGAAACAAGAAGACATTGTCCTAGTAGGGGAAGACAAACTGCCCAGAACAAACTAGCCTGTGTCAGCCATGTACTTACTAGATGAAGACCTAAGTAAAACATTCTCTGAAAGGAGCTAAAGACAATGGTGTCTAGCAAATTCAGCAGTAAATGGGGTGTAAGACCAATGATTCTCCAAATATAATATTGTCAACATCAAGGGAGAAATTATTAGAAATGTAATTCTGCAATTGGAAAGTTGAATAGATAAAATAAAAATCTTCACTAAAGACTTGAATACATGCCTTAGTTGTCAGAATAAAGGATATCCACTTGAAGAAACATCAGCTATGTCAAGTCATAGGAAGAAAAAGGGGAGAAATAATGAAGGAAAAAGAACGTAGAAACTCCAGGCACTGCCTTAATCAGATCCGGCTGCTACAGCAAACATGCCACACACTGGGTGGCTGATGACCAACCAGATGTGTACCTCTTAGAACAGTCCCCTCTTAGTGGCTAACAGTCTGAGGTAAGGGCTAGTATGGAGATGGGGTTTCTCGGAAGGGCTCTCTCTGGCCTTAAAATGTCTTATTTTCAGATAATAATGGAAAGTTCTACTTTCTGAAATTGGAGAAAATATCAAACATTTTCAACATTGAGAAACCATAAGAAAAGGAATGATAAAATTTATTGTGGAAATACAGTAATAAGAAAGTTTTTTTTTTTTTTTTTAAGAAATCAAAATTGACAGACCTACTTGAGAAAACAAGGAAAACTAGAAAACTTACATCAGTTTAAAAAAGAAAGAAAGATCATGAAAGGCCAGACATGAAAAAAAAAAATGACTGCAGAATTCACTACAAACTTCTATCTGCCATCAAATTACATCAGCTGAAGTAACTGGGAATATTTACAAAAAGACAGACAAAAAAAACACAGACTTTAAACAAGCTAAGTAGAATGGTTACACTGAACAGTTGAACCAGTGATTTGAAAATTTCCCCAGGTCAGACTTTACTGACAAATTCTATTGGGCATTTAAGAATATTAAAAACAAAATTTCACAAAAACTTCCAAATAAATATTACATTAAGAAATGGTTTGCTGAAACCATCATTACTATGATCTCCAAACTGAAACCATCATTACTATGATCTCCAAACTATGATGAACAACACTAAAACTAATTAAAAATTAGTCCTTCATAAAAATAAATAGTCCTCCACAGAGGTTACAGATAAAATACAGCACACACTATCAGAAATATACACCAAATGTAAATGGACTTTAACCCAAGAATGCAAAATTGACTTGACATACCAAACTCAGAATAGCATACTGATTAAAGAAGAAGGAGAAGGAGGAGGAGGAAGAGGAGAAGAAGAAGAGAATAAGAAGAAGAAGAAGAAGAAGAAGAAGAAGAAGAAGAAGAAGAAGAAGATATCCCATATGACATATCATCAAAGATTAAAAATAATTGACAACATTCAGTACTCTTTTCTGATAAAATGCTAATCTAGGCTACAAGAAATGTATTTATTTGTAGATAACATGCTCTTAAATGTACAGAATTCTAAAAAAAATCTATAACAAAATAAAAATTAAATTTCATGATATAATATACAACATAGAAATAAAATAATACATAATAGAGATAAATGATCAAAGTAAAATGATTTTAAATTCTATAAAGGTAGTATCAAATTAATGAAACATTTAATTTTAAAACTATAAGACTCAAGTAATAAGCAAACATAAAACGTTGTTCAGGAAAATTACAGACAATCCTAAAAGGATCCCTAATGCCCATGGCTTGGGAAATTTAATGTTAGTGATGATGCAATATTTTCCAGGGTGGTTGGTAAATTTAAAACATCCCTGAACAAGGGGGGAGCTTATGCACACCAGTCTGATAGCTGGGAAACCAGCATAGGCCTGACCCAGACCCCCTGAATGTGGGTGTTAGTTAGGAGGACTGGGCAGTATATGGGGCCTCTGGTAATGGATCAGTATTTATCCCTAGTATACCAATGGACTTTGGGAGCCCATCCCACATACAGGGACACTCCCTCAGCCAAGATGCATGGGGGGAAGGCCTTAGGCCCTGCCCCAAATGATTTGACAGACTTTGAAGACTTCCCATGGAAGGTTTCACCCTCCCTGGGGAGCAGAAAGGGGATGGGCTGGGTTTTGGTGGGGGGTGATAGGGGAGGATAGGAGGTTGAAGGAACTGGGATTGACATGTAAAACAGCCTTGTTTATAATTTAAATGAAAAAAAAGGAAAAAGAAAACAGGGGAAAAAGAAAAAAATTCTAATGGGCTTCCTTTGCAGAATTTGACAAGTTGATTCTAAAACTCATATGGAAATGACAATGATTCAAATCCAAATCAAATCAATATTGAAAGAGAATAATGTAGGAGGATTGACACTGTTTTATTTCAAAAGTCACTGCAAAGCTTTGGTATGTTGACACAATAGAACAGAGAATCAGGGTACAAAGAACACATTCAAAATATCACCCAGCTATGAACCATGCTGTTCTAAGAGATCATCTTTCTGCATCCATTCTGCATCCATTATCCAGTGATAGTGTTTCTACATGAAGCCAGACTAGAACTGTCAAAATTGGATTTGGACATGGAGGAAATGTTCATATGAGGTTGAATATAGAGGAAATGGGAAAAGCAGTAATCACTTTGTCCCTTCAGCCCAGCTGAAGCCTTGTCTCCTCAGCCAGGCCAGGTGTTGTTCTCATACCACACAGCTTGAGTCCTCAAGGTCCTCATTGGTAAGAAGATCCTCTATCTGCCCCCAAGTCAGGACACAGCAGGAACTTTCCATACCTGAAAGCAGGACTGGTTGCCTTAAGGGAAGTTACATCTTCCCCTTAATTATAGTTAATTCTTTAAATGCTTAGATGGAACAATATTTATTTCTTCTTCTAGCAATAATCCAGAGAGAATGATAAAAGTATGTGTATATGTGTGTTTGCATCTCCACCAACTGTGTGCAAACAATGGAGTTTTGAGGACAACGCTGTGTGCATATTGTCATGGCCTGGTAGCCTCTCAGGGTTGGGGACATTTATTGCTTACTTGTTCCAAAATAGGATAGAATAGATTAATCAAAGGATTCACATGCAGGTTCATTCACATCAAAGTCAATGAATGATGTGGTATTTTACTGGGAACATCCACAGGTAACCTTTAGACCCACATTCCCCAGGCCCCAAAGCTTTCTGCACTCTTGTGGAAATGAATGTCTCTGCTCCTTGTTCTCATCACTGATGAACAGTCAGATGTGGAAAGACACTGAGTACATTTGTGAGGTGAGTAGATTTAGAACCTTTCCTCAGTTCTGACTGTTGGGTTTGAGTGGTAATAGGTCTTTCTACCTCTTTTGGCTCTTCTTCTGGCAAAGCAGTCTGGGGGATGTTTTCAGCAAATGCCAGTCTAGAAACTTAAAGTCTTGGAAACAAAAGTCCCGGGTTTTATAGGGAGTCCTTTGATCAATGTATGCAGAGAATCTTAACGATAGCCCTGGAAGGCATATTATATGGAAAACTGCAGTGCATGGAAGAACTGGCCAGGGGTTTTGGATCTCCTTTCCTCTGCTCCCTGATGATCTACACTATCTTGAGCAGCTCATGGGGCCCCGAAAATAGCACAGGAGATGCTGTTACTCATACTCTTGTGTCTTTTCTTCTGCCTGTTTTTATTCCTGGGGAGTAAAGAGGAAGTTTTTAAGCAACTCAATTGATCTTTTGCATTTCCACTGCTGTCATCCTTAAAACAGAACAAAGGTCCAGAATGTCCCCAAAGTCATTGATATTTATCCTCATCAGTCAAAGCTCCCACATCATTTCTAGTTCTGTGCTGACTACTTGTGAGTGTCCAGTCTCTTCCTGAAGACACTTAAAATGGTGAGTTGACAGCCATGTCTGTATTTAGTTTTCATGAGAAAGACACAACCCAGTCTGATTTTAAAAGATTGGAAGATTTATATGAATTAAAACAGTCTTCTCATGGAACACAGGTAGTATGTATTTTATGTTTTTAATTCATAAGAGATTATTATTATTTTTTAAATTTATTTTTTATTTTATTAAATAAATTTTATTTAAATTAGAAACAATTATATCAACCCTAGTTCCCTTCCCTCCTCCCATGCCTCCCACCAGTCCCTCCCTCCCCCAAGCCCATCTCCCATCCACTCCCCAGGGAGGGGGAGGCCTTCCATGAGGGATCATCAAAGTCTGTCAAGTCATTTGGGGCAGGGCCTAGGCCCTCCCCCATGTATCTAGGCCAAGAGAGTATCCCTTCATGGGGAATGGGCTCCCAAAGACTGTTCACGCATTAGGGATAAATATTGGTTCTGCTGCCAGAGGCCCTATAGACTGCCGAGCCTTCCAACTGACACCCATGTTCAGGGTGTCTGGTTCAGTTTTATGCTGGTTCCCCAGCTGTCAGAATGGGGTCTGTGAGTTCCCACTTGCTCAGGTCACTTGTTTCTGTGGGTTTCTCCAGCGTGGTCATCACTCCTCACTCTCTACAACTGGATTCCAGGAGTTTGGCTCAGTGCTTAGCTGTGGATCTCTGCTTCTGATTACATCATCTACTGGATGAAGGCTCTAGGATGGAATTTAACATAGTCATCAATCTCATTTTAGGGGAAGGGCATTTAAGGTAGCCTCTCCACTATTGCTTAGATTCTTAGTTGGGATCATCCTTGTGGATCTCTGGACATTTCCCTAGTGCCAGATTTCTCTTTAAACCTATAGTGGCTCCCTCTATTAAGGTTATCTCATTTCTTGCTCTCCTTTATACATCCTCCTACTCAATCTTCCCCCACCCCCCAGAGGAATATTATTTTGTGATTTCTTGAGACCTTCAAGGAGAATACATTGTTGATTTAAGAATGTCTCAGCATAAAATGAAGCCTTATAGGCAAAACCTTTTCATAACAAGATTGCTTCTCATCTTCCTTAACTGTCTGTTGTCAGGTGCTGTGTTTCCAGCAGCTTAAAGACAATGAATTATTTATACAGATGGCTGCTGAAAATGAAACACCCTTCAGAAAGGAAGCAAAAATATGAAAACTTAGAGTATGGTGGATTCCTAGGTTTAAATATCGTGGGACAATTCCTTTTTATTTTTTTAAGCCATGACTTTCCATATTATCCATAAAAAGAGGATGTCTGAGCAAACACAAAATTCTCAAAAGTTTTCTAGGCTAAAAAAGTCTCGAAGAACCACTGAGGTACAAAGGTGAGTCACACAAAATTACAAATTGCAAGCATTTTATTTGAGCAATTTTAAACTAATTACTCACATTAATTTATTACTATAGATTTTTATATAGAAAGTGGGCTTTTAAAATTAAAATAACTAAATGAAGATGTTTTTCATGGGGAGAAATTGTTCTTTTCCTTATGATGAAGTCTTTGTATCTCCAAACTTCCATGGGAGTATCTAGGAACCTGCTTGGTGTCTATATTTGAAGAAGTTATGTTTCAAACTGAGCTTGCCATTTCCTCACACAAGGGAGACCTATTCACAGCCTCCTCTACCAGAGTCTATAGATATCCTGTGTTTCAGATATCCAAGCAAGGAAGAGTCTCCTTCACAGGATGAATCTTGCTTATATGGGTTAGTAGAGGGCAGGATCTACTGGGGGTGCTGTCTGCAAGGGATGCCATTAGTACAGGGCATTGCCAGTAGATGGTTCCACTAGCAGAGGACTGTTAGGAGCACTTTCCCAACAGCCTGGTCCCAGAGCCTCATTAGGCCCAAATAACACACAGTAATGCTGTATTAGATAAAAGCTGTTAGCCTGTTACTAGCATTTCTTATTGGCTAGCTCTGTCTTAAATATTAACCCATTTCTATTAATGTAAGTGTTTCTACGTGGTCTTATCTTACCAGAGAGAGGGTCCAGACATTATCTCTAAAGTCTCTACATCTTGAGTCTCTTCTACTACATCTTCCAGAATTCTCCTTGTATCCCAGTCCTGCCTATCTTGCTTTCCTATTGGCCTACAGGGCTTTATTAATTAACCAATAAAATAAATATATTTACAAAATGGCATCTCCCATCAGAGGACACTATTTGTTAGCTGAGTATCCAAGATACTAGGCTGTAGCACACCACACTGTAGTTGTACAGTTATATAGCATGCTTTTTAGATATGGTAGGAACAAACTAGAAGTATTTGGCACTGATGTAAACAAGCTATTTCTTCTCATAGCCACATCCATGGACAGAGCAAGTCTGAGAACTCTCATCTACATCAAAGGGAGAAGATGTATAGAGATACATGCATGACACCTTCAAGAACTTAGTCTAGGACATTTGGTACACTGGATGATTCCAGTACCATTTCTCATTTGCTCAGGTCAAACATTTAAATTAATAATTAAACTTTATTATTATTTATATCTTAATCCTTGAGGAATTCCTACCAGTTTTACTTTCAAAACATGTTCAAGATACAGCTCTCATGGTTTATCCTAGCCACCTAGGCCTGAAGTACAGAATGCTCACAGGGTTTCAACCAAAGCTTTATGGCTAGTCTGTAGAACTCCCCCCCCCCCTTGCTCTTCGTAGTTCCTTAGCCTAATGGTGCACTTGAAATTGTGTCATATGTCACATTTCTGCTTAAAAAACCCCTTGAAGCTCCCTGGCCCTCTGAAAAATTGTTTCTGTCCTGGAGTTTATCTGTCTGTAGGTCCCATGACAAGGCAGTACAAACCCTTATTTCTTGCTCTCCTCCTGTCTTACTCCTCTACGACCAGTTTTTCTTTATTGGTCTATCTCCTGGGCAAGATGCCCACCCCAGAGCTATGTGATGTCCATTACCCTTATCTGTACTCCCTTTTCTCAACCTTACCTCATCAAAACCTTGACTGGTGTGTTACATTCTCAAGAAGCTGCCTGATCAGGCCAGTCAGTATAGCAGCCTAGCTTATGACCTTTCTTCATGTCTTTATCTCCATTTATGTTTAAAAACACCACAAATGCAAAACAAAAACTCCAGCACCAGTCCATTTGGCATATACTGTATGTGTTTGTTGTAAATTACCATTTCAGTCAACGGGACAAAGTTGAACAAGACATATATTGTCTGTTTTTATGTCATGATGAATCTTGGAGAGCTGAAAAGTGGGTCTCAAGAAATATTTAATGAATGAACAAAACATTTCCACAATAAAAATTAACACAAATCTTTCAACTTAATATAAATAAAGCAAATGAGACCATCATTTGTCACAAACTTTCCCTGTCTTATTCTACTCTGGTTGCCTAGAGAAAGCTACAAGTGTTTAACATAGCCATGCAACAAATGCAGGAAAAAGTGCATGTTTTGCAGCTGAAGTTTCCAAGTCCCCATATACATTTTATGTAGCTTAAGGATTTTCTGAAGACAATTTGCCATATAATGGTTGGTTCCTCTTCTTCCACACACCTCAAGCTAGATAAGCTAGCTATTCTGCACACAGAAAGGCAAACCTATTTATTACTGGCCAAATTCAACCTGATTAGAGGTCTGTCTGGATGCCAAAATGAGATGTAGTCCCAAATAATCAATATGCACAAGATACACCCATACCATGTACTTGGTCCATGTCTGTTCCTACTGCAAACAGATTATTGGGGTGTCCAATTTCTACATTCACCTATTAAGCATTTCCTATGACATGCCACAACATATAAGAATGTACTATATGTCACATAGGTCGTATTTCAAAAGCTTAACTAATCCTTGCAAACGTTTTTTATCCAAATCAGTCATTCACAATCTTTGTCTCTCAGCTGTGTGCACACCATGTACATGCCTGCATAAACGCATTCTTATATATGCATGCTTGAACACCAGGCATACACAGCATGCACATGTACAAATACCTTTGCCCCCACAAGGCCTGTATAATTTCCTTTGCTTAGGTCTTTCTCACATGTGTGCCAAGAATGGTTTTCCTGTGCTGCCACATCTAACCCAATGTTGAGTTAAAAGCACAAATGAATGAAAAATGAACAATCAGATTCTTCATTTTAACTCAGTTTCAGAATTGGATTCACAAACAGTGTCAGTTTTTAATCAGGGTCATATTAAACAGCAGAGTTGAGATGTACCCATTGGGGCAGAATGGATGACATTAACCCCCAGTCTCTCCTTGTTCCAGACATCCCCCAAGGACAAAGGCATCTGTGAGCACAGATGGGTCAGGGCATTTTGGATCATGATCCTATCCACATCTACATGCCACTCTAAGTGCTGCAACCTGCACTGCTTTGAAATATACCAATTATTTTTAAATGACGAAAGTCTCTGCATATCCAAAGAACAGAATGCTCTCCTAGGAGATGTGTGGAAACAGGTTTTACACATTATCCTGACAGACAGGAGAGGGAAGTAACAGTAACAGATCTTGCCAAAAACAACATTTATAAAAACTCCCCTTTTAAAAGAGCCTCACCACTGACCATGGTACTGGTTTCTCCAATCACCTCCCTCTGGCCCCAGTATAAAAATGTGAGGACAGAAGGGAAAAAAAAGTGTTAGATAATCTTCCTCATTATCCAAATAGGTACCGTATCAGTCTACCAGCTAAAGAAGTATTTCGGTATCCAGCATTAAAAACAAAAATTCTTGCATTAACTTCTCAACACAGTATCCTCTCTGCTTTTTTAAGTTTTTTTCTTAAGATTATCCAGATTAAAACTTCAGTTACATGCATTGCTTTTGATTTTGTCTTCCATAAGAACTTTCAAAACTGTTCAAACACACATCACAGAAAGAACCATTACACATATTTGTAGAAAAACTAAAAAACTAAAAAAGAACTATGAGAATTTCCTGAGTTTCATAGAAAATTTTAACTCTCTAAGTTTTCCATCTTAGAGACTGTCTTGTAAGACATTTACTGGAAGATATATTCATTTATGGGAGATGATACATTTGCCTAAGCCTTGGATCTTTGCAGTTTTATTGCTCAATTATCCACTGAATGAAGTTGGCCTTCACTGGCCTGTGTTGTGTTAATGACTTGAAATTGTACAACAGGATCATCTTGTGATAGTCATAGACTTTGCCTGTGCTTTGCTCAGGTAATCCTAGACTTCAGGATACTGGTGAGTTTGCTTACTCTTCGAGTAAGCACATGCCATCTTTCCACACGATTTTGGTACACAAGGTCTTGGTAGTAGTAGGCTCTCCCCTAACAGTAAGCACATCTCTGCTGTGCAAACTTTCAACTGCAGATCAGATGGCAGTAATGCCTGAGCAATTGGAGGGCTTGTGCTCAGCATGCAAGCAGACATGGTGTTGGAGAAGGAGCAGAGAGTTCTACATCTTGATCTGCAAGCAGCAGAAGGAGACTGTCTGCACACAGGACATAGCTTGAGCATATGAGACCTCAAAGCTCATCCCAACCGTGACACACTTCCTTCAACAAGGCCACACCTACTCTAACAAGGCTACACCTTCTAATAGTGCCACTTTTTGTGGGTCAAGCATTCAAATGCTTGAGTCTACCCCAATCACTGTACAGCGCACAGTCCTGATGGTGTTGCAAGCACAGATGTCACCTTCCATGAGGTTCACCCAGCCTCCACTTAGCCCTCCTCTAGTCCAGTAAACTCAGAGAAGTTATTACCTCAAAATGTAGTCTCTTATCCTTAAAAATCAAAGGACTAGTACATGGAAGCTTTGACATCGCTGAGGTTATTACATCCATATTAAGGCAAGAATGATAAAAAAAAAAAAAATTGACCACAGCATGATGATGTCCTCTGTTCTCTGGTTTACAAGCTCATATCACCCTACCATATTTTGCATGTTTGCCTGTTTCATATGCAAGAAGTTTAGGGTTAACCATTTGGAGAATAAAGAGCAAGGGTAGAATAAAAAATACAGTATCTTTAAAGGGAGTTATTCAGGAGGCAATGTTCTACAAACTACAAGGAAATCTAAATTTTTAATGTAGATTGCAAATTGATGGTTATTAGAATCCTTATTTTCTCCATGAGGAATTTTTTAATTAAATACTTCATAATTCAGACATGCTTATCAGAAGCCCAAGTCCAAGCCAGTAAAGGCTCTGTGGTTTGGGGTTTCCTGATACGGTCTTGCTGAGGACTTGAATGTATAATGAGTGGGTGTAATGAAGTCAAAACACAATTCCCTCTGAGTTCTAGAAAGTATCAAGCAATGGGAAAAGATAAATGAGACAGACTATTGACAGGAGATAAAAATACCATTGCTCTTGAATTTTGAGAAAATGAAATACAGAGTGCCTTCAGGAGGTAGAATTTAAGTAAATAGAGCAGTAATTGGAATAATCTCTTAGGTCCATGGTTTTTGTTCAAATATTTTAATCAATATTTATCAATTCCTAATTACAAACAAAATAGACCAAGAATACAGAATGAAGCTTTTTTTTTTCCCACTGCGACTCCAATTTGCTTGTCCTCAATCATCAGCTCACTGTACAAATTTTTATGTGCTTATAAATGACTGCATTTCTTCTTTTGTAAGGTATCTGTTATACAGGGTTATTACTGTAATTCATTAACCTTTTTATTTGAATACAAGTATTGAATGAGCAGTGTTTATGTGAATATTCCTTCCCAGACTGCATCCTTTTTGTTTTTATACATAAAAATGTTGAAAATTTTTAGTATATTTATTGGTCACTTGTATGCTTCCTCTTTCAAAGTATGCAGTTAAATATTTTACCTATTTTAATTAAAATGCATATTTCATAAACCTAGACATTATTTTATAATCTGTTTTTAGACACATGTACAAATATTTTTGTAGTCTTATTTCCACTACTGACTTTCTTAACCTTTGTTTTAATTACTATTTGCTTTTCAGAAAATTCCTACTTTTAAAAAGGGGACTTTAGCAGCTACAAATTTCAACACATTTTTCTTTTAAATTAATTAGCATGTCACAATGATGTTTCCTTGTGACATGTCACAAATCTATCATTGCACTTGTGCATATTTGTCCCCACTACCCTTGCTTATTCTCAACATCCCAAGAATTTTGATGTGTTAAATTTTAACTACTTTTGTGTTAAAATTTTCTAATTTCTTGTATTTCATACTTTTATCGGTCAGCTGCTTGTATAAGTCAAATGTTTAACTTCAATATGTTTTGGGTACCATGTAATTAATGATTTTTAATATTTCAAGATATACATAAGAGAGAGCCAGTTGTAAATTTCATCACTTGAAATTTCCTGGGTTTTGTTTAATAGGCAGCTTGCTGTCTGTTAATAGTGACTCATAGACAAGAGGAAGGAGCGTGCTTTTGGCATTTGTTGAATAAAAAGGCTAATTAAATCAAATTGGCTGATTGTATTCAAGTTTTCTTTGGCTTTGGTGATTCTACTGTCTATTTTTTCTACTGATTAATGAGAAGACATGGGTATTAGACTCTAAAACTGTGCATTTATGTATTTATTCCTCTTCTCTATCCCAGGATTCTGAGATTTTGCTTTAATCTATTGTTTACTCTGAGAAAAATCAACCTATTATTGAGGATCTTTCTTCCTGTTGTGAGTGATATTTGATTTTCCTAATTATAAAATGGATCTAAACTCTACTTTGGCTGAAAAGCATTAACTCCTCACTTGGCCCCACAAGGTAACTAAGGACAGGATAGAATCCTGGAGTTTCTGCCTTTTCCTGTGTGTCCTGGACTTTGAGTCAGATACCTATGCAACTCTTCATGTAGGCATGTTTATTGTTCAAGGAATGTCTCTCTACAAAATGGTTATCATGAGTTCAATTATCATGGGTTCCAGGTACAGCAGAGACTCTCAGATCACTCCACAGTCATCTTTAATCATCTCTTGGGGACTAGATTGTTCCCACTGGACATAAGAATCTCCCAGAAGACAGACATCTTGTGAAACCAGAGTTTGGTTGCTTGGTTATGCAGTCCTCTCCCTGCCCCAGTGCTTTCTGTACTTATGTACCTAGATTCTGTAGCTTATATCTGGATTCTATATGGCTGAGATGCTTGATCTCCTTCTCTTCCCAACACTGCCATGTTGATTAAATTCCTTTCTGCCTTTTCACTACTATTTCTCCGTTTGCTGATGGTGCAAGTAGTTGAACCTAAAATTGAACCCCTCTGGAGTAATGCCTGTGGGCTAGGACTCCAGTAATATGGTGTATCATTGGAACACCCACTAAACTTGATGTTAGTGCTAAGATTTATATACTTTCCCATCTTTTACTCTGGACTATTTGTACCTTGGATTTAAATTTTTGTTGTTTTAAAGCATACATTTGAGGCTTGATTTTTCATCCACTGTGAGTCTCTTTAATTTGGAGTATTTAGTTTATTTATATAATTTATTGGTTGATATGGCTAGGCTTAAGTCTGCCATCTGGCATTGATTTGTTTTCCATTTCTTTCTCGGTCTTATTTCCTGTCTTCTTTTAGATTATTTTAGTTTTGTTTGCTTGTTGGTTTTATGGGTTTCTTGTGTTTGTTTTAGTAATCATTTTTAATATTTTAAAACTAAGATTAATTTTTCTTCTTAATGGGTTTTTTAGAATCATAACTTTCATTAACTTTAAATAAGTATAACACTTTCTGTATAATGTAAAGATCATACCTCATTCTCTGCCTCCTCTTGTCTTCTCTGCTATTATTGTCATAGATTTTATTTCTAAAATAAGCTAGCTCCCAGAGGATACCATCTATTTTCATTTTAAACATTAAGTTGATTTTATAAACATTTGAGAAAGTAAATACAATCCTAGTAGCAATCCTTTATGCTGATTATGCTTTCAAACCTCTTTAATCCTTTCCGTAGAAGTAAAATTTCAATTTTTATCATTTTCTTTTGTTTTGAAAATTTCTTTTACATTTCTATAGTAAGGGTCTTGTAGCAGCAAAGTCTCTCAACTCTTGCTTAATTGAAATTACATTCTTGTTGTTACCAGTCATTTGGTTTATGCTTTTATGTTAACTACTTAGGAATTGGAGATGGATGAGAAGCCTTTTCTGTGCTGATCCTTGTCAACTTCTAAAATCCTGTTCAGGCAGCAGCCAGCAGCAGCAGAATCTGATAGCTATGAACAGTATAGTAGGTGGCACCCTCTACTGTTACAGTTTGCATGCAACTCTGCATTGCTGGGATGCTTAGCTCTAGAATGATAGATTTACAACTCATTTATAGACATAGGAAGTGAGGATTCCTCCGTCCTTGGCAGCCCTAGTGTGTTCTTGGGACCAAGATCTCTTAGGCTCTTGGCCCTTACAGGTTTGTAGCACTCTGGAATTTTTCCAGTGACCATGGCAAGCTGCCTTTTCTCAGGCTCTTGAGAGCCTTATATCAACTCTCAGCCTGGGCTTTCCACACTCTCTTGGCTTCTCATTACTATCACCATTTGTCTATTCCCTGTTTTTTCTGCCCCAGCAACTGTATAAAACTCATCAGGTTCCTCTCATCACTACTGATACCTCTCAGGTTCCTCTCATCACTACTGCTGCTTCTACTGGGCAGATACCATTACTGCCTTTGCCACTGCTATGCCATCTACCCTGGGTACCATCACTACCACTGTCACCATTGACCCAACTGTTATGGATGCTGTCTCTATTGCAATCAATGTTGCCATTGCTTCTTGCTTCATGTTATAAGTTCAATTTAATTATAATGAAAAGTAAAATCAGGTGGGGGAAAGACAACCTGGGAGAAGACACTTTGGGGTATAGTATTATAAAACCTAGGGCATGCAGCACTGTAAGATGTCTCCTGAAGTCTCAAAAAAAAAAAAACCTGAGGAGCACATCCTGCACATATAGCCAGAAAAGGGGTGTTTGCACCCTATATAGTCCTTCTGTTAGTCTTGCAGGGAAAAAAAGACACCCTCCCCCTTCTACCCAAGGTGGAAATAATTTTATGGTCAGCAAGATTTCAGAGTCTGCCATAAGCCTTGTGAAATACATCTTGCTGGCCTATGCCTCCAGAAGTTAGAATCATGCTTGGGCAACAAGTCAAGTGATTGCACTGTATCTTACTCAGGCTAACCTGAGAGTGTACAAAATGATCGAGATGACATAGGGTAGTTTGGCTAGATGCTTTACTGAACTTCCTTTGCTCAAGGAACCCAGGGCACCAGGGAAGAGTCTAACAGCCATTTGTTAAGAAAGCCAAACTTTCCCAGTTCCCAATATCTCAGCTTATGTAAAAGAATATAAACATCAGAAGAAGTACTTAGAACACAGATTTATTGGCAACATTAATGGCAATTTTAAGATTTCTTATTGTATTTTTGCAGTATGTAGCTCTTGCCCAGTGTTATGAGAGATGTATCTGCTCTTAACTATTTCAATCTCACTTCATCCCTGAAGTCCTGAGTATGAAGAAAGGTTACTCTTTCCAATGGGTACCGACTGTTTTCAGCCACAAGAGATCCTGGCTTGTTACAAAAGCATCATGAAGCTGGATGTTGTCTGGCCAGCTTCATCATGGTTGGTGTCTGCGTCTGGATGGCCCTCCACACTGGGCGTGCAGCTCCTTCATAAACCCACTGTTAATGTGGTTCTCTATCCCATGGGACTTTACACAATGCTGCCCTTTCTTCTTAAAAACCAAGTTGTCTAAGCTGTGCACCTTTATCTTCTGTCAATCAACTTTGAGAAAACTAAATCTATTATCTGCAAGAAAGATGAATACAATGCACTGTTCCTCTGTCTGAAGGACAGATAAGCATGGAAACAGGTAAATACCACTTTTATTCCTCAAAGTGGGGTTAGAAACAATGGTTTGTAGGATTGATTAACCTGGCAGAACCTAGAGGAGACCAGGAGCTCAGAGGCTTCATAATAGATTTGCTAGCAAATCTTTAAGCAAGACAAGTTTTGTGGGGAAGCTGTGACCAGGGTTTAGAAGCTGGTAATGAGAGGACAAAGGAGGAATTGTGAGTGTATGTTTTGGGAGAAAAGGAAAATCCTATAACTAGTCAGTGAAACAGAAGTCCAACAGGATGTAACTGGCTGAGGTTCAATGTTTTCTATTGCAGTTGGCAGCTGAAGGAAGGGATATCTGAAGACTGGGTTTCTGCCCTAGGATAGTGCCTTAGGTTTCAGAGAAACAACCAGTAGGACACACAGGGAGTGATAATTGGAAGGCTGGCTCGGATGATTATGGAGCAGGAATTCTGGAGGGGTCCACAACAGACAGTTATAATCTGAAGACTCTGAGTTGAGAGACTCAGTTGAGAGGTGTAGGAACCATAGGACCTAATAAATGGTGTAACTCAGACACAGACTGGGAACTAAACTTGTAATGTCAAAGTAAGGCAGGCATGACAGGCATGCCCCAGCTTTGGAGAAACACCAACCCATCTTCTATAGCTATTTTCTCCAGGCCCATGATGTGGTGTTGCCTTGCCGTGGGAGCTTCCCTCCTTGTCCTTTCAGAGTTGCAGCCAATCTTCTCAGAAAACACCTCCACAAATGCCCCAAACAATATTTTCCCAGGCTTCCAGGTACTCCTTAATTCAGCCATGCTGATGTTTAAAATTACCTTTCTTGACAACTATAATAGAGGTAAATTATGTCCATGGATATTTATTCAGTATTGGACTGCATGCTTTAAAATAGAAAAAATAAAGTAGAATGTGCCCTAAGAGCACAGGCAGCGTGGCTTGTTTAGAGGACTGTGGAAGAGCTCTTTTGCTTCCAGTGAAGGAACTCAAAGAGAAAGAGAGAAGAAGATATGAAGGAAGGAGAGAGAGAGAGAGAGAAAGAGAGAAAGAGAGAGGGGGGTCTAGACAGACAGACAGAGAGGAAGACAGAGGCAGAGAGAAAGGGACAGACACATAGAGAGACAGACATACAGAGACAGAGACAGAAGACAGAAAGAGATAAGGAGAGAGACAGAAGACAAACAGAAAGATACAGACAAACAGAGAGAGAGAAACAGACACACAGAGAGACAGAAACAGAGACACAGAGACAGAAGACAAACAGAGAAAGAGACAGACAGAAAAAGAAACAGAGAAGGGGAAAGACTGTGCCTGGCCTGGTTTTTTTTTTTTTAATGATTTTTCCCTTTTATTATTTAAATTTGAAACAAGATTGTTTTACATGTCAATCCCAGTTCCCTTGCCCTCCCATCCTCCCCTACACCCCCACTAAACCTTAGCCCATCCCATTTCTGCTCCTCAGTAGAGTGAGACCTTCCATGGGGAGTCTTCAAAATCAGTCAGATCATAGGCCTTCCCCCATGTTGTCTAGGTTGAGAAAGTATCCCTCTATGTGGGTTTGGCTCCCAAAGTCCATTGGTATACTAGGGATAAATACTGATCCATTACCAGAGGCCCCATAGACTGCCCAGTCCTCCTAACTAACACTCATATCCAGGGGGTCTGGGTCGTCCTATGGTAGTTCCCCAGCTGTCAGGCTGGGGTGCATGAGCTCCCCCTTGTTCAGTTCAGCTGATTCTGTGGGTTTCTCCACCTGGTCTTGACCCCTTTGCTCATCATTCCTTCCTCTCTCTAACTGGATTCCAAGAGTTCGGCCAGTGTTTAGCTGAAAGCCCACCCCTAGTACTTCCTAATCATTCTAATCTTTCTTAAATAGTCCCACTCTCTGATGAATAAGAATTCAAATAGACGAGCCTATGAGGTCCATTTTAATTCAGACCACTACAACTTGGGCAATAAATTATCTGCAAAGATCCAATCCTGTGATTTTTTAGGAAAACTAGTGGGACTTGCAATCCTGCTTCCTCATCTACATCATTGCAAGAGTATGTTAAAACCTCACACTACTCAGGATCCAATTTCCTAATTGCCTAGCCCCTGCTTCCCCACCTGCTAGGTGTAGAGCCCTTAGCCCAGTACTTTCAACTTGTTCTTGCCTCATGCAAGAGTCACATTTGGATGTTCTAAATGTATGGAATACTATAAATAGAGAGTAGGACCCCCTCTCCATAGCATATTTCCAAGACTGAGGATGACTAGCTAGAACCTGAGACATAAAAGCTGTGAATATTTCTGCAAATGAAATTAGCATAATAGGAAGCAGACATGGCTGAGGACCATGATACTCTATAGACTCCATGACATTCCGAAGCTTTTAAGACAGAGCATTACCAAGTTACATGACATCCTCTTAAGCAAGAAGCCCAGGGAGACCAGTACCTTCTGCCCACTCAAGCGTCTGCCCAGAGCCTTCCTTGGTTACATGGGATTCATTCAGATTTTGATTCTGTCACAAAAACAAGAGCCTTGTGTTGCTCTGGTCATGCCTTCTGCAAGACAAACTCAAATGTTCTTCTCATGGGTCTGTGAACAGCCTGGCCTCACTGGATCCAGCCTAAAGAAGGAGCCACTGGGCATTTGACTCTTAGCTAATCCAGATTTTGTGCACATTAGGCAGCTGGCACATATGCCCAGCTGCACCACCCAGTTTCTCCACAACACAAGTTAACACAGTGTGCCTTATTTCAGCTATAACAAAAGCAAAGACCTTCGCTCTCAAGCAAGGCCAGTTTGCCTCTTCTTCCCACGTTATAACAGGCTTGTTCTCCTTACTTCCATAATGACAATAACCTAATTTCACAGTGTGATCATGAGATTTTAAAGTGTACTGTAATTTTTTAACCAAATCAAACGAAAGAGGGTCTCAGAAAGGAAAACCCTGAGGTCTCAACCCAGTCTCAAGTGAGTAAATTGACATTTCCATTCCCTTTCATGGCAGAGCCCTTTCAGACACAAGGGAGTAGCTGTTGCTGGCAGCAGAAGCTGTTCACGATGTGATGGGAATCCCCAGGGACCAAGAATAGTGGCACAAAGCCCTATTTTCTCTGTCCCAGGTAGACTTTAAGTCAAAGAGGTAGCTGACCCATAGTTCTCTAGAATTTACATGACAAGCAACCCATCTTTACCAACCAGTGTACTTTGCCAACACTGGTGTTCACAGCATGCCCAGTTTTCTTGATGCCTTTGGCAAAATGTGTGTAATGTATATAGAGAGGCAGTGTCAATCTATAGAAGGCAACAAAAGTCTCTGCAGGCAGGCTCTACATATGTGGTTAATCTGAAAAGCACATCCATTCAACTAACAATTACATATGTTGACCTGCCTGTTCCTAGGTTCAGCCTTGGGGCAGTGAGGCCTATTACTCTAGCCTCCAAGGATGGGGCCAAGAATTATCTAACTGATCCAGTGTTTTAACTAAGGGGGTTTTAAAATGACAAAAGTTTGGAGACTGTTTATAATTTATTTTTGAGAAATACAGTACATGAGAGCCAGAAGTAAACATTTCTACCGTTTTTTAGACTCCAGATAACATGTTTGAGAACAGGGTCCATATGCTGCCAAGACATGGAGTCAGCCTGATGGCCTGTCATCCCAGAGGATCTTTGGTTCCCATTGCTTGTGACATCAGATATTTTCTTGTTTGTCATGTGTTTCTTGGCTAAGGCTCATCTTGCTAAAATAAAAGTCACTTTGTAAGTACTAACCTCATAATCAAGACTGTTTCTTAAAGGACAGCCACAAAAAAAGAGGGTTGCATCTATTAGGTCAGTAAAGATTTCAGAACCAAAGGCAGTAACAGACTTCTAGGGACTGATGTAACTTCAGGGTTCTTGATTGAAAGGCTAGTACAGAATCTGGTCAATGGGAAGAACAGTTAGAGCATTGCCAAGGGGGAGCCACAGCTTAAAGGAACCTGGGTCTGCCTTCACCTGGTCTTCTACCAAGCCAACCCTCAAAAATAGGGAGGAGGAGAGAAGGATGCTTTTCTTTATGTTGTTGAAAGGTATGCAGGCATCATGACTATTGGTTCCAGGCGATGCCCTCAATTTACACTTTCACAGGGCCAGAGAGCCATGGGGTCATCCCAGGGGACCTCACCAGTGATCACTTCACACCCTGGACAGATTGCTGCCTGATATGCACACATGAGGGCTCTTTCACAGGCAGGTCCTCAAGATGAGTCTGTTTACAATTACAGAAGGATCTTGTACCCAGACAGACTCTTCTGTGACCCACCTGGCTACCCTTCAGCTCCCACATCGTATTTAATCCCACAGAGTAAAATCTTCTGGACTTCTGTCTTTGTAGCTGACCTTTCAAAACTTCAGCCCAGGAGCTCTTAGCTCCTTGTATTTCTGTTCTAATTTATCTGGTGTGACTAATGGCTTGGCAAAGAAAAGCAGCTGACAAGATAAGGCTGGAAATTAAATGTTATCCCACCATGAGAACACTAGAGACAAAATGAGAATATTGCAATTTCAATTTTAATGGGAATGTTCAGTGAGTACAAATAAGCACTCAAGACAGTAATGGCTACCTGTCATGTAAAGTCACTTTCTATGTTCATGCTTCTTACCAATGGCTAAATCATATGGCTTACAAATGTGGGGATGCATTGGGCAGTAGGTCTTCAGTTCATGGTGGAAGTCTAAAGAAGCTGAATCCTGAGTCGGTAAACGATGTCAGCAATGTTGATAATAGAAGAGCCCTGATTTTCTCATAGACTTCATTACATCTGGGCTACCTACAGAAGGTACTGCCCATGTAGAAGGAGAGTCTTCCTCTCTTTAATCCATACACTAAGTATCCTCAATTACTTACCCAGAAACATGTTTCTTAGTTTACCCCAGATCCAATCAAGCTGAGAACTAAGATCAGCTACCACACTCACCACTCTGATGTAGACAACACCATTCTATGAGCTTAGGTCCTGAACTAATTAAAAGGGATGAAAGGAGAGACCAAACAGAATACCAGTGTTCTTCCCTCTCTGCTTCCTGACCATAGAGGCAATGTGTCCAGCTGTCTTACATGGCTTAGACTCCTGACCTCATAACTTTCTGCCATGGTGGTCTGTATCCCCTGAAACTGAGTCAAGACAATCATTTCAACAATCATTTCCTTCCTTCCTTCCTTCCTTCCTTCCTTCCTTCCTTCCTTCCTTCCTTCTTTCATTCCTTGCTTTAGTTGCTTATGTCAGATATTCTGTCATAGCAACAAGAAAGCTATTCTGGTATCTCCCTGGAATGTTCTTGTCTTGTGTGATGCACAACTCTGTGGGATGTGCAGTCACAGAATCCTCATGTAGTCCACTCAGGACCCTACAATGATGACCACCAGGCATGCCTTAGACAAACATGATTTTTAGGTCCACCTTGATCCTCATTCTTGGAAAAACCTCATATCTCTCCTTCTGCCCAATAAGATCCCAAGTGCAAATATACTTAATCGCCTGCACAATGATCCTAGGGCACCTGTGCAGCAAGTATGTTTTGGAAACATTTTAAGAGGTGAAGAGATAAATAAATTCTTATTTGAATAATATTTAAATGGTTGAAGTCAGCTTGTCATGTGAATGGCTAGATTCTGCTGTTCCCTGTTTTATTTTTTTTATTTGATGCATTATTATATAAATAACTTGATTCTTGAGCAATGAAGTGAATTTTTGCATGAGGAACATTAAATGTGTTGTAAAATACTGATGTTTCTCAAAATGCTTATTTCCCACTAAAGATGTCTCTTTGAAGAAGAGGATAACTCTGGCCATGGGGTATTGACTCAAGGATGAACTATGAGTTGTGCAAATGGAATATTATGGATGGGAAAATCTGATGGTACCTACCCCAACACAGAAGTGGCTAGGAGATTGTTCTATCCTGTAGGGAGAGTACACAGACTTCTTTGTACTAGAGGTAAAAATAGTATTCTACTTCAATATCTGCCATGGAACAGTGGGATTTTATACAGGAAGATCCATGGTTTGAGGACTATGAGCAAATATATTCTCCCCCCACCCCATCTCTGGAGACATATACGTGCTTTCTCTTTTCTACACACACACACACACACACACACACACACACACACACACACACACACACACACACAGAGGGAGAGAGGGGGAGAGAGAGCGCTAAAATATAGAAACTTGGATTTATGAATTGGTAGACACTTCATAAGCCACCCTGAAAGTCAGGAGTGTCACCAGGAAGACTCAATGTAGAGTTAGGTCAAAGTGGCTCCATAAAACCTTGTCTCCTGAGCCTGTTTGGGAAGCAGCCTGCTTGAGAAGTGGCCCAGTGTTCTGCCCTCCAACCCAGATTACTGCTTGGCTCAGCTGTGAGACTCTGAGTCAACAAGGGGATGAGTATTGCTCATGTCTGAATTGGATGGTAATAGTGCAGTCATTGAACACAGGGTACATTTGGGTGGCTCTTTTTTGAAGTTTATGATTGAATTTGAGTTGATTTGGTCATTGAGTACACAACCTTATCCACATTGCATTAAAGCACACGTTTCTAGCTTTGCTTAAAGCTAGTAGATGAATCAGCTCAATGATTCATAGTCTCTTTATATGTGAAAGTTTGTCATATCCTGAAAGAATCATACTTGCATATTTATTAAAACCCCTTTGAAATTTTAAGACATTGTGTTTTATAAAATAAAGTCATTGTTTTTCTCTATTCCTTGACCTCAGAAAAACCTGTACTTCAAAATCTGTCATAACCCTCAGACAAATGTGATAGAATCCTTTCCTGATATTTTCCTGTAGTGTGGCTTGGAGCTGGGCCAGATGTGGTTACATATGAAGATTTTGTGGTTCTGGGATTAGAAACTTTCAGCTACATAGTTTTGTGAGCAACCATTTCCCCAGTCCTATCTCCTTTGTGGTGAAGCAGGGATATGACATCAGCTTCTGAATAAGTACCATGTATGCTCTAGACAGAAGCCTGTGGTCCTTCTTCATCCCCTGCCATGAGTTCTGAAACCTCCTCCTGGCAGTTATGAGAACAACCTGGGCCTAGACTACTCAGTAGCAGAGAAGTAAAGTTGACATGGCATTAGTTCTGTAAACTTTTGACATGCATTGAGTATTCAGTGAATTGGTACTAGGACTACATTACTGGGTTCAGAAGGCTAGAAATAGTCCAACCTGGTGGTTCAGGAAGGCTGAGGCAGAAGTATCTCAAATTTAAAGTCTGTCTGAGCTACAGAGTGAGTTCAAGACCAGCCTGGGTAAATTAATGAGACTGACAGACTAAAAGTCCAGTCCCTGTTAGGCAGACAGACCAGAAAAAGGGGTTTAAGTGGATTAATAAACTTTTCACTTACATTTTTAAAGTGGGAGACTTCTTAATTCTTCTCTATGGCAATGACTTGGTGGGTTCCCCTGACCAAGGGTTTTCCCCTATCCTACCTATCCAGAGGTAACTATTTAAATCTCACTGAAGGGTGAGCCAATCACCTTCTCTGTGTTTGTTTATATTATCTAGTCCCCTTTCATAGGCCAAACCATCCAATTCCAACAGAGAAAAAAAGCTCATCCAATTCTAAACAACTCCCCCTCATCCTCCAAGCATACTAAGATACCAGTTCTGGGCCCCTTTCCCACTTGAAGGATTCTGTCTCTATGTGCTTTGCGTGTGTGTGTGTGTGTGTGTGTGTGTGTGTGTGTGTGTGTGTGTGTGTGTGTGCTTTCATTCTCAATAAAATCTGGTTGAGTACCAAGACCTTACATTTCTTGCCTTTTTTATTTTTTAAATCAATGCAAAGAAATGAATCTATTCATGAAATTCTAGGTGGGCATCAATACTCTTGCCTCAAAATTCAAAGTTAAAAGAGGTTTGAGAATATAAGTTAGTGGTGGAGTGCTTGCCTAGCATTTGCAAGGCCCTGGATTCAATCTTCAGTTCAACAGCAACAGTAATGAAAAACAAACAAACAACAAACAAAAAACTACAAACAGACCATCCATTGCTACTTTGATCTTATAATGAACAATTCTAGCAAGGCAGGCACAGTATTCTTTCTTTAGTCAACTGTGTTTTGGTTTCCTTAATAAGATACTCTTAGATACAATAGAAACAGAAATTCACTGGAAAGAAGGAGGGAAGAGGCCAGAGTAAAAGAGTAAGGGCCCCAGTGGGTGAGGATAGTACTCCAGGCACACTGCCCTCTTAAGAAAATGTTTCTCTAAAGCAACAGGGATTTAAATTACTCTCACCCATAGCACCTAGGCTTTTTGAGCATGGTATAATAAATGTAGCTCATTTAGTAGAGTCCTTGTCAGGCATACATGAAGCCCTGAGATTTAGGCCCAGGACCACATAAAACCAGGAATGGTGATGCATGCCTGTAATTCTAGCTCTTACAAGGAGTGGTGGAAGTAGGAGAATCGTAAGTTTAAGGTCAACCATTGATATATAACAACATTGAGACTAGCCAGGGCTACAGAGACCCTGTCTCAAAAACAAAACAAAACCATAAGTAACCAAATACTTAAGTCAGTAAATGAGAGTTTACATTTTAAACTGGACATGAATTCCAGTAGTTCAAAGTGCAGTTACGATCAATCAATAAAATATTGTTTTGCTCTCTTTAAAATAACCATTGTTTAGTTACAGTTTGCCATGTGAGGGTGGAGTGTTTTATATGTGTGTAAGCAAACACATGCAGGCTGACAGACACAAAGGGGGTAAGGGAGAGATAGACATACAAAAATGCTATAAGTTGAGAGATGTGTAACAGTTCTCTAAGTGGCTCAGGGCCTCTTCCTCACCCTGGTTCTGGGCTGAGTTCCTAACATCTGCTTTGAGAGAAATGAAACTTCACATTTACCTCTATCCACCAGACACAGTGCTCTGCAACTTTATTCCTAGGCTTAGGCAAACGCCCCAGTGCTGTTTGCCCAGTCTGGCCATCATTCTCATTCTGTGGACCATCAGGCACGTGCTCCCAGCAGCACTGTATTTCTGTCCTCTTCACTGCCTGCCACATCTGCTGATGTAGAGCCACTAAATGACGCTCCCTACTCTGTCCCCACACTGCCTTGTTCATTTGTACATTGTTTGCATACATTGTTCACATGCAGCTGGCCATATTATTCACACAAACCCAGCTGGTAAAGCAAAAATATGCCTGGGACCATGTTGATAGCTGCTTATTCCCTGTATCCTTGACTATTGAGGTGTTGAGAGGGGATGAAAAATGGCCTGAAGGGACTGCTCTAGAGGTATGGCTGTTAGCTCTATAGACCACTCCAGCCTTTCTACAGCATCAATAAAGAACTGTCATACAATACCTTGGTGTCCAATCTCTCTTCATCTAGTCCATCTTTGTATTTCATGATGCCAAAGAAGATTAAAGGGAAGTTTCCATGTCTGGTAGAAGAAACATCTGGTAGTCTCAGGTTAAGTGGCCTCTAGTCAGCTGCCAGCACTACCTGAAGTCTCTGTTCCTCCCATCTGATAGCACCTATTTTGACATCTTTGATACATAGCTCACCTTCATGGTATATATTTCTTACTGTTATATTTCTATTCTGACTGGGGTACAATGACCCTGCAGTGACTATCAGGGTCTTCCTTGCTTGTTGGCACCCCAACCTCATGCTCCAACTGCCTGAAGCCTCCTGAGCCTCTCAAAGTACTTCCAAGGGTTGTAGCACCACCTCTGGCTAGTCAAAACTATGCCAAAAAATTTGGCATAGGTTGTGTGAGATCCCTTATGAGGTTCTCAGGCAGAACAAATATAGCAGCTGGCCAAAGAGTTACTTCCCCTCACAGGACTCAACTTTTAGTGTATTGTAACTGCCTGAATTCCTAGGAAGCATTCTTACTGATTTAGTCCTCTGAACATGGACTAGATGGAAGTTGATATAGCCTTATTATCTGAGCTGTTTCCTTATCTTTATGTGGGTCACCACAGAAACTTGTGACCAAACACTACTCTTGAGTTTGTTTGGCTATGACACTTTGGGGACATTTCCCAATCTGTTTAAGGCTTTCATGAGTTCTGGGGCAATCTTAATCTGTCTCTTGGGAACTTCTACCACAGAAGATTTGTAGCTCACATTGTGCAGGGTAGGGGATCTTTCTGACCCAGGACTGAGGCCTCTTTGCACTACAATGTTTCTGGCCCCATTAATCCTCTACTATCTGCAGTGGATTTGGAAATGTCTGCTTGACACATAATTTCCTCTTAATTCTTTAGTAAAGTATTTTCTTATCATAACATGCTTTTCAGGAGCTTGCTAGGTCCTGTGGTAGCACATTCTTAACTGTGTGGAATGTTGACTATAGACACTGAAGGCTCTTCTGTGGACTCTTGAGTTGTCTTTCTTTCATTTTAAGAAAGACCCATAAATTCTGGAATAAAAAGTTCAAGCTGACTGCTTGAGCTGCCTTAGTGCAGCATATGATTGGCTGATGGCTGAGACTCCTGTTTTATTTTCACTTTTCTGTGTTGCTAAATGGTTCCCTGGCAGCTGTGATGGGCTGAGCACTGTCCTCAGTCTTGTAGTGAGAGATGAGGTTTAGCATTCTGGACAACAAAGTTAGGGCCTTAACTAGGGAAACTTCTCCAGCTTGAAGCTCTAGACTTTCCATTTATGCATTTACCTTGGTGTCTAGTTCTGTTTCCTCTTTTCCTGTTTCCAAAACAAACAATTTATAGAAAGAATTCAATCTGAACAGCTGTGCTTCCCAGAAGCCTTAGGGTCCAAATCCAAGTAACCAGTTCATACTGTACCTTCAGGCCAGTTAGTTCTCTTATTTTTTTTCTTTAAATTTTCTTGCAATGGTCTTTCAAATTTCAACCAATGTCTGGAGAATCTTGTTGCTTTTTCTTTTTGTTGATTTTTCTTTACTTGGTGATTTGAATTGTGATGTTCCTGTCTTTCAAAAATCTCTGATGTCACTGGAAGCTCCTGGATATGATTTTTTTTTTTTTATGTGTGCCCTTTGTTATTTCAGTTTCCTGTGGCTACCAAGCAAATTCTGATAAACTCAGGTCAGAAACTAAAAGTGCTCATACCTTCAGTGTCTGTGGTCAGGACACTTGGTAAGTGTCAGGAGACTTGGTAAGTCACCACTGAAGAGTCATGGGGTTCTTCATTTCAGCCAAGTTGGAAAGGAGGTATTTTCTGCATTGCAGGTTCTGGCAGGTCCCCTCCAAGTACCTTTTCACCAGGACTGCAGTTATACTGGCTACATCCTGAGGTGGACTCAAGCAGCAGAGACCTCCTGAAGTTCCCTTAGGGTTCTCTGGTTAGTTTTTATTAAGCCTGTAGAGATACAGAGTTCCTTATAGGATTTTGTGGACAATCTTCATTCTATTAAACCTGTAAAGAGTCAGCGCTAATCCACTAGACAGTTTCATACATTGCAACCCAACAAAGAAAACATGTTAGCCATGTCCTTGGGAAAATGTTAAATAAATGATTAAAAATAATAATCCTCTCTAAAACATTCAGTGCATTTATATACAGTTTGGCAAAATTTGAAGTAACACGCACCAATATTTCAGCAGCAATTATTTCTAAGCAATAAAATACTGGCTGAATTTAGTTTATCATAGTGTACTATTATTTAGTTTCTTGCTTTATTCTAATAAACAGAAATTGCTTTTACTATGAGAAAGTAATGTAAATAATTAATACACTAATTGAAAAATATTTTACTTTGTATTTTATTTTGTTTTTGCTTTTACATTCACACAAATATCCACAGAATCTGACTTCTTGCTATGATACCATTTTTTCTCCTATTTCATTTAAAAGAATAATATTTAGGAGGATTCAGAGAAACCTTACATTTCAACATTTTTATATTTGAATTTTAGCTTAAGAATGGCATATATTTTTGCAGTGTGCAAGAGTTTTAAGTTTGAAGAAACTAAGAATTTAGGGTTATCAAGTTTTTTGTTGTTGTTTGTTTTTGGGAATTAGTTGCACCACCTGAAGAACCCCAAAGCTGAACCTTGGGAGGAATAATTGCACAGCCTGAGCTGCCACACTGAGGTTATTTGTGAAGGGTGCCCAAATTTTCTTTCTGTTTTCCATATCTTTACCCTGTTTAGTTTGCTTGGCTTCCTTCCTTCCTCCTTTCCTTCCTTCCTTCCATCCTTCCTCCCTTCCTTCCTTCCTTCCTTCCTCCCTCCCTTCCTTCCTTCCTTCCTTCTTCCCTTCCTTCCTTCCTTCCTTCCTTCCTTCCATTGTTCCTCCCTTGCTGCCCCTTTCCTGTTTTCTGGAGGCCTGAACTCACTATGTAGTTGAACATAACTCTGTCTTCCTAGTGCTGCAATTTTAGTGTGTACCATCATGTCCCTTTTTATACAATGCTGAGTATTCTATCAAATCCACAGAGCTCCATGCATTTTAGGCAAGCACTCAACCAAATGAACCATATTTCCATACCTTTATCCTTGCATTTTTTATTCAAATTATTTCTCCAGTTCCATTATTTCAACTGAACTCTGTAGAGGACAGAGTCAAGTAGAAGTCATATACATCGCAAAAGAACCTGACACATGGAGGAAGAAATGGAGAATTGTAACCTGCAGTAGTTGCAAGATAACCTAGGAGAGGAGATAGTGCCAGATTTGCCAAGACATAAATGCAGGCATGTCCAGGAAATCAGAAACCCTAGGATAAGAAGAGTCAGGTCAAGTACAGGAGTACTCAGGGAATATGGCAGCACTGGGCAAGAAACCTCTGTGTTATGGTGTCTTCATTTGCATGGTACAGGACAGGAATGCAATGAGTCTCACACAGATGCAAAGCCCTAAGAAGAGGGAACAGAACTATGTCACCCCACAGGCCACTGGCCAGTGGTTGTACAATCCCTGAGAAAGAAGGGACATGGGACTCATGCCTGTTCCTCCTTTCTTTCTGAAAGTAATAGTCTTCCCTGTATGCCAAATATCTAGAGTTTATGGTTCTGGAAATAATCATGACCTATTCAGTCTGGGTTTTGTCAAGAATGCTGTTCTGCCTTCATGAAAATGATTAGAAACTTTGCATTTGATGAAAGGTTTAAAAGAGTCACTTCTAAATGGAATACATTAAATTTGAATAATATGTAGAAGTGGATATTTGCCCTCAAATGGTGGGTGGGATTTGTAATTATGGTCTTTTAGGTTTTATAAAACATTGTGCATCCTGTTAAAAGGAGGAAATTGCAATAGCCTTTTGAGGCTTCAACAGTTCCTGGGAGAGGGACTGAGCAGGTGGGCTGAGCTTCAGTCATACTGACCACTGTCTCATTAGTCATTGTGGATAAATGCTGAGTTGGAGTGGTCCATGTTGTAAGGGGACTGGAAATTCCTTAGCTAAGGAACTGCATCCATACATTTCCTAATCTAACCCTTCCCAAAACTGCATTGGCCTACTGTTACTTTCCTTGGCTTCTGATAGTTGAGGTGTGATTGAGGAACATGACTGCTGTGCACAAAGACAATGGAGAATCATCATAAAAAGTGTTAGAAACACCTGGCGCCTTGTTCTCTTCTCCGCCTCTTTGTCATTGCCTTGTGTTCATGTCTACTTTGGGGATGTATGCAGGTTTACTAAGGCATAATTATTTTGTTATGTTTTAATTTGGTGAAATGTGAATATCTTGCAAAATTCCTTGAAGGACTAGTAAGATAAGGAAAACCCCACCAATCTCTTTTGGGTAGTTTTTTTTTTTTTTTTTTTTCCTTCCTTTTTGGATATTTTAAAACTATTCCAGGGAAACGATTCCATTTAATTGTTTAGAATTCTTGTGGTAGTTCCTTTCCGGGATTCATCAAATCTAACAGGATAAGTGTGTTTCTGTTGTCATGTTTGATGGCAAAACTGTCTACAGACATTGTACCTATAGGCTGCCACTGGTTCTGCATGGTTGGTGAGACTTGGTAACCTCAGCTTCATGGTCAATAGCAGCACACTATGCATCATCTTCATCCTCAGCATCTGTACCAACCTCTCCAACCTCCACTAGCTTTTATATGCTGAGGATGGCATTACCCACTTTTAAGAACTTTAACTATTGTTGTCTTTCTGCCTCATTTGTCAGTGTAAAAGGTAAGAAGTTAATAGTTAAAGATAACCTATAAGGAATCTAGACACCATCTCTGGATACACACTGGTATCTACAGAATAGTAGACAGGCCATCCCAGGGTTAGGCCTATCTTCTCATCTGAGGTCAATGATACAAAGTTGTAGGGCTTGACCTACTCCAGAAGAACTGTCTGGGGAGTCAACCTCACTGACCTGGTCCGCTGGGCTCCATGTCCATGCAACAACTTTGCAAACTCCCTTCTCTCCTGAAAATCTTTCTTATCTCAAAACATCTGTTCCAGTTAAAAAATAACTGCTCTGGTTCACTGGCAGGAATGTTAATTTGAGCCAATGCGTTAATACAGATATCAACATTGATGGCTGCCAGATGTGAAGGAGCAACCCCACGCTGTTCTGTGCTGGGTGATGCTCTCATTGTTTCCAGTCCCACTGACTACTGGGATCACTGGGCAAATATCTTATAGAGACAGAAAATGGTCACTTTTTTAGGTTAAAGAATGTGTTGATGGAAGCGCCTATGTCAGAGCTCCAGTCATGTGGAAGAGACTGGGCAACAGTCTGTGCCTCTTGTTCCTCATTTTCTCACTGTGAATTTTCTATGAAGAACTCTGATACCATTGTATCTGCTCTGGGCATTTACATCCATGGTAACCAGGCATGCTGAGAACTGCATTCCAGATTAGGCTGTAGACACAGTGCCAAGGAAAGATCTCCTCAGACTTGGACACAAAGTCCTGCCTGGGTAGTGCACAGTACTTTAGAGGGTCCAGTCCCTGGGCAATTTGGGCCTCAGTCCTGCTCCCTGTGGTTATTGTGGTGTGGTACAAGCTATAGCTTGAATTTACCCTCTTCTAGGACAAGATGGTATACACTCTCACTTAGACTTGCAGAATGGATCTGTAGGACTTTTCTTGAGTGTTGTCACATCAGATCCATGGTTAACACAGAAAGAAAGGCACAGATCTTTCAGACTACACTGGATACAGAGTAGCAATTTTTCTATCCCATCCTTGAAGGTTTAGCCCATAATTTCTTCTGAGAAAACTCTAGATGCTTCTATGCTTCCCCATAACCCAGAGAGGTTGGTGGCTTAGCTGAGCAGATGCCATGATCCCTCACCATGTGCAGAGAATAGTACAGCTGCTGGATGACCCAGCACCAAAGTGAGTCTCTTTCCAACCTCCAAAACACTGAGTACCTCACTCATTTTCATTCTCTGCCAGCTCTTCTGACATCTGTATGAGAATCATACCCAGAACACCTCACCTACAGTGCCCACTGTGTCAGCTAGCTACCAGCTGAAGGGTCCTGAAGGACAGGTCAAGTTGATCTTCTGGTCTTTTCATTAGCCTTGTGCCCACTAGCAAGCAAGCATGAGGTCCATAGTAGGTAAATCCACCCATTCTCATGATCTCACCTTCACCATAAGGACAGCACTGGCAATGTCAGGGAGATGGCCCATAATACTGATGCTTTACTTCCCTGAGTTCTCATAGCCAGCACACTGGAGCTGTTGGGACACAGTGAATAGCACATGTAAGTTGTGACAAAGTAAAAGGAAGTCTAGAAAAAAAGCTATGAGAAATGATGGAATTATCAAATTCATTAGGTGAAATCGAGACTCTAATTAAAAAAAAACGGGCAGTTATGGGCTTGGAAGGTTCTAGAATACACTCCGAATGCAATGCAGCACACAGTGTATCTGAGAAGCCATTAGTGAGCACAGAGAACTTAGTGGGGTTTGAAGAAGGGAAAGTGGGTAAATGAATGAACAGGGTTGCTGAGAGCAAGGTGCAATGACGTGTAGACATGAAAATGTCATAATAAAATGAATTATTTTGCACACTGAGAAAATAATAAAAACATTTAAAGTTATAAAATAAGTAGAGGGACACACCAGCACACTTTCTGTTGAGGAAACGGAGCATAGAGGGAGATTTAATAAGGCAGCCTGGTGGATCTTAAAGAGTGGAGCAGTCCTAGCAAGGAAGTTTAAGAAACTGCCACTGTGTGTGAAAAACAACAGGCATGGGTATGAAATCAGTACACAGCTCACATGACACCGAGGGGTGGACATGGGGAGAATCTTCAGCTGGGAATCCCCACCCCAACCAGGCTGTGTTCCTGAGGGATGGGGGGTGAAGCTACCCTAATGAGGACAGTGCAGTAAGTGGGCTACATGTGTCATAAGCACTCAGCTGTGGCTTTTGTAAAATATATTTTCACCTACATGGTTTTTTTAAATGAATAAAAATCAACATTTGTATGGTGGTATGAACTGGAGGAAAACATGTGGCAGGAGGAAATACTGGAGGTACATTGCACTGTTCACCAGAACCAACAGTGGAAAGAAGAACCTATGGGGGCATGGGGAACTGAAGGGTTCATGTGAGCATGTTCCTCAGAATTCCCCCAGAGTTGATCTCAACATCACTATCAACAATCTGAAGGAGAAGAGCCTCAATTTCCTAGTGATGTGTCAGCTGGGCTGGTCACTCAAGGTCACTCAAGTTCACAGTCCAGTGAATGCACAAAATATAAATGCTTCAGGAAAGATGAATTGTTCAACTGAAATTACAAGGAACCAAAAGAAAATTAAGATAGGAACTCTTAAAAGTGAATATCTCTATTCAACAGTAATAAGAAATTGTTCATTTATCTTAAAAACTTCTATATCATTGTGTAAAGATTCAAACATTCATTTTTATAGAGAACAGAAAACAAAAGTTAGTGCATCTCCCATACTAGCCCAGAATCAAACTGTAGTTGGCTTGTTTTCTGAAAGTTAGGGAAATTCAGAGAGGTTCCAAGCTACTATGGAGGTCATTCATAGTGCTAAGTTTCTGTGATGTAGTTTCTGTGAGTTAACAGAATCATCTGGGGCTCACCCATCCCTCAGTTGAACAGATCAAGAGAGCAAGACATCCTTAACCAAGGTTTACATTAGGGCAATGAGGAAATATAAGGTTGTATCTGGGGACTGCTGCAGGCTCAATGTGTGCAATGAAGTCCCTGTGTTATTATTCTCCAAGTTCCTGTTGAGGATATTAAATTACCACCATACACTCAGCAATTGAGAGCCTGGGGACAAATTCCTAAGGTTCCATTCTGCATCTCAGTTGTGATGGTTAATAACTAGCCTCTGTCATTGTTCCCACCTCCTCAACATAGGGTGACCCATGACTCCACTGCAGAACCCCATACAGATTCACACTGGAACACAGATGTTCATAGTTGAGAGAAGGTAAATACCACATAAATACTCTTGTCAGGAGTACATGGTATCACATGTCCTATATCCATCTTTCAGGTTGCCTTCTCTCCCTGGCTAAGTGTGCACCCAACCAGACCCACCAGATCCCAGGTGTAAGTTTGAAACATATGCACCACAAGCATACGTCTGATGTGACAAGGAGGCCATGTTCCCCATGAACTGGTATGCCCATCCAGGTGCACAACATACTACACACATAAGAAAAGAGGATCTCACATACTACAGAGATCATAGTTACACACAGAGATGTCACCAGAAAGGATGGCTTTTTCTTTCTTTTTTCTTTTTTCTTTGGAAAAAGAGCATGGCCAGAGTAAAGTAGGCAGGAAAAGATGCATCCTTGGTAGATTATTTGTGTCACTGAACCTATGGCATTTCATGGCAACTATTCCTCCCCTGTAGATGAAGTCTTGCTGAATGAGTTCAGGCAGCTGCCACTAAGAATCAGGAGAACCAGGTGCATGAAAATATTCTCAAGTCACCAGGGCAGTATGAGTTTCCTGGACTCTGGGGATCAAGTATTAAATTATATATACATATCGAAGAGAGGGGGATGCATTGCTCTGAGGGAGAAGCAAGTGATGAGTTCCATGTGGAAATTGAATCTACTTGGAGTATGCCACCAGGGCATGAGTCAAGAGTGGACAAATGGGGGCCTTCTTTGATGGCACACAGAAGTAAACCACCACGTGACCTAATTTCTCCATTCATTGTGGGCCTGATCTCAGCTAGGAGGTCTGTAGCTTCCCTGAATTCACAACTGTAAAAACAGTTATGTAGAGCAGCAATCACCTCTCACAAGTTGCTACTGTCCACTTTCCATTCGTTGTATACCATGAGAGAGAGACTAATTTAGTGAAGCACACAGCACCACCACACACAAGGTAAGCATCAACATCTATTTATGATATTTTTCTCAAACGAGGGCACCCACAGCATCCATAAACCAATTCAGGGGGCAGCAAGACCAGTCAGTACAACAATACAATGTTCAGCAGTATTTGCTGTTAGAAGTAAGGAAGGTTTTAAAGAGCATCTCGTCCTTTCAGAATAAAGGATAATGGTGCCTGTGAACAAAAACTGAATTTATTTTGGCTCTGCATAAATCTCACAAAGCTAATTTGCCTCTTCTTATATGAGTGACTCTCATGGTGTCAGCAACAATACTTAACTGTTAATATATGGTGCTAAATAGCTACAAGTAAAACATCTACACGGTGCTTCAGGACTATCAGAGATGTCATTTCCAATTTTAATTTACTTGGATTAGCATTACATAAGGCATTGGCAACAGCCTGGTCTTTAATGGATTGTTTCATCTTTCTGGCAATCTCTGCCCCCACAACTGGGGATGATGCAGAGAACTTCATGTTGCTCAGCGGGGCCAAAGGCTGACTCTCCTCAGCTTGCTGACCATCTAGCCACAAGGTCAAGGCATTATTTTTTCTTTGAATCACTAGCTATGACCATGACAATCAGACCTTAAGGGATGCTGAAATCTATGTTTCATCTAAAACTAAAATGAAATCTGTATCTCTTTCTGCTTTATTCTGTTGTGGATTTTGCCTTTATTAGATCTGTGGTTGCCTGTATGGCTTTGAGAAAGGTCACTTTCTGTTCCTACCCTTCACTGTCCAAATAAAAAACAATCTAGAAATAAGTTGGAAGGGAAATGCATCGTGATATGTTTACAAGGTTAGGAAATAAGAAAACCTTGGGTTGTATTTCAGCCATTAGATAAAAATTGAACATTGGTGGACACATCAGAGATAACCAAGTAGCACTAATTTTGGGTTTGTCCTAAAATACATGCATAAGAATAGCTCTGGTAAAATGAATCATTTCACATTTATACTTAGTTATAATCTGAAGTTAAAGGCACTTGCGTCCAATCTTGACATAGTCATTAAATTCTCAGTAGCACAAAGATTGCTTTCTATAGGAAAGAGTATTTTAAAGACAAATAGAAAAGAAAGATATCTGAAGCTGTTAAACTGTGTGAAGATTTCATCAACAACGGCACATTCATAAGAAAGGCATTACTGGGCTGGAGAGATGGCTCAGCTGTTAAAGGATAGGCTCACAACCAAAAATATAAGAAAGGCATTACTACTGAGCATCATGTAAGGAAATAGGCTGAACAATCTCAAGGAAAGCTAGGAACAATCTCACTGCCATCTGCATTCTCATGACATACATTCTGGGCATCCTGGCCTTCCAGAAGCACCTGCATCAGAAACAAACAAACAAATACAAAAAACCCCAGCAAAAACAAAAATAATTTGAGTGTGTAGCATGGCAATTTGATTGTGTAGCATGGCATCTGACTCACTTCCATCATGGAGACAGATATCAGTAGCAAGCTTTACGAGATATCAGTTTCAACTCCCAGCAGAACCCAGGCTCCCTGAGATCCTTAGATCTCCGACTCTCTTCCAGGTGAGAAGGCCTGTGGAAGTGTGTCATAGTCATCAAAGCCACTATGAAGGTTGCTGGTTGCTGGGCTAGTGAGCAATTCTGGGTGTCACTCTGGCCGCCGAGTGGCTATTGGGATGGGTCATATAATGAAGAACAAGCAGACTGCCAGGGACAGTGGTGGCTATGGCGGCGTCTTAAGTCTCTAGGACTACTTCTTACAAGTCTTGTGTTCTTTTTGTTTGTTTGTTTTTCAAGATAGGGTTTCTCTGGGTAACTTTTTAGACCTGGATAGCCTTGAACTCACAGAGATCTGCATGCCTCTGCCTCCCAATTGCTAGAATTAATGAGTGTGCCACCACTGCCTGGCTGGCTCTGGTGCTCTTATGAGGACTTGGGGTTGGAAACAACTGTACAGCTCAGATGGACAATGTAGCTAAATTTTTATTACCATTTTCCATAAAGCACTTTAAAAATATTAATATCACTGGCTATTCATTCTCCCTATAATGTGTATCAGTGTCCACATTTCCAAAATAAGCCTGAGGTAGCTCCCTGCAGCTCAGGAACATGTGGGCCATCCACATGTTCAATGAAGAGTTCCATATCTCTAAGTATGGACCTGCAGGTGAGCAGGTGAGTTATGCCTGGTCCCTCACATCACCCAGCCAGTCCCTGAACCACCGTGCATGGGACCTCCTGACTGTTCCTCCAATCAACCAGGGCTGGGGGCCAGTTCTAAGATTGGGATAGATTTCTATGCAAAACCTTTAATAATTAGTTTTATTTGTTTATTTTTTCATTTCATTTGGTGTCTTTATATATTATCCTCAGAAATTCTAAAGAGCACAGCAAATGCAATTATGCAGAGTGCAGAGTACAGGGAAATCGGGTTTCCCAGAAGCCTAGAGAATTAATTGAATTTAGCTATTTACCAGTTAAATGCCGAAGGTCTTGGTGATTAGGAAGATGAACAACATTGTCAAAGGCCCTGGTGACTGTGCTTCAATAAGAGAATCAGGTTGTGAACCTGAGCTGGCTGACAACTCCTGGCTCAGTAGCTGTGTAGGGAACATCTCCAACAGCACATGAAGGATCAGCAGTACTAAGAAGGGTTTTACTACATCCTCTTGCCTTTCTTGGTCTCCACTTACAAGTCAGGTCCCCAGGGTGTCAAAGGGATCAAGGATAATTTACATGTGCTCGGCCTTTATCCCATTTTCCCCACACTTTCCTTCTAGAACATTTCCTACTACCTTTGTAAGACGTGATACACCACATCCCCAATCAAGCTGCAACCTTCTCTTCTTCCTGAATTCTTCCTGGATTTATCCAGACTAGTTCTGTATGTAGAGTATCCTGCAGCTCTAGCCCTCATTCTTGTCTACTTCCTCACAGCAAAGCACAGACAGATACCTAAGCAGTGTGGTGCTCTGGAAGGTCTGGTCCTAATGCCCCACTATTGATTCTTTCTCATTGTACAGTGTAAAAAAGCATCCAAATCAGATAATGTCATCAAACCCCTCAAACATCTCCATGTGACAGAAGAAAGCAGAAGACACTCCTTTATGTGTTTCTCCACCCACTGCAGGCTGGATTCTATACCTGCCACTTCTCTATATTTTGCAGGCTGATTCATACCAGCATAGCTATTCACACAGCCTGTATCCTTGGAGGCTTCTTGCCTTTCCTTTGCCAAGATGCTTCTTCTATTCTCAAGTCCTCGTTCTAGGCATTCTCTCATTCAGAGACACTTTTGTGTCCACTCTGCTGGATGAAAGGTTCTGGGATGAGTATTTAACTTATCACTTGTTTTACCCCTGCTGTACCTTTGCTCACAGTCAATGGCTATCTTCCTTTACACACTCTTGTTGCTAGTTTATATGGCTCATGAAACCTTTATTTAGAGAAAAAGATGTTGAAGGTCATGACCACTTCTAAATTCTCAGTGAACACAGGGGATGCTTACCCAGAGGTGTTAGTCAGAAAGTCACAGAATAGGGAGGCAGGATGTGATCATGAGAATACAAAGCAGGAGTCCCCCACCCAGGTATGAGCTCTCACAGTGCCTCAGGCAGCAAGGAATAAATGGGTCCCCATAACCAGTTCACATATGGCTGCTCATTATGTACTGTTCATATGCTAGTCAGAAATGAGGCTTATCCAGGGACCTCTGATTTGACTGGGGTATGATTGGGACTCCTGTGGTGTTTTTCCTTCTCTGAATCTCCTAAGCTGACACTGTTGAGTGAACAGCAGACTTTGCCCCTTCATTTCTATCACTGGATATACAGAAGCAGGGTATGTACATTTAAAGATTATTTGCACCAGTGATCTGGTTTTAGCTGGGTTAAAATGAAAGCTTCTAGCTAAGACTTCATCAGACCCCAGGTGACCTCAAGATCTGGAAACATCTGACAGAAGTAAGGGAAGACCAGCAATCACCACTAGCAGGTTCACAGTAGCAGAACTATGTAAGTATGAATGGTTTCCTTTTCTTATAATTACTCTCCAGAGTCACGGACCCACAATGCAGCATTTGTGCTGTGGTTGTATGAATGAAAATAACCGCCATAAGCATATAGGAAGTGGCACCAATGGGAGGTGTGGTCCTGTTGGAGGAAGTGTGTCCTTAGAGGTGGGCTTTGGGGTTTCAGAAGCTTAAGCCAGGTCCAGTGTCATGTTCTCTTGCTGCTGTCTGAGGATTGAATCAAGATTTAGAACTCACCATGTCTGCCATGATGATGATGGACTAAACCTCTGAACTGTAAGCCAGGTCCAACTAAATGTTTTACTTTTTCACAGCAATAAAACCCTAACATCCATGAATACATGTGCACGGGTGTGTTTGTATACTGTGTGTATAAAATGTTGCTTTTCAGATTGCCCATATGGGTGCGTGAAAAGGCTAACCATATGAGAATTGAGCAAGACGTGCAAATTTATGAAACATGTGTCACTATCACAGGTTCATGTCTGTGTGACTTGCTTCAAAACCAGCCATATTTATATACATATAAACAGTAAAAATAGAGGGTTTTTTTTTTCAGGTAGATTTAGTTCAAATTGACTGGAAGCTGGATGAAAACACTGAATTCTAGCTTATGCTCTACTCCCTAGGGCCCTCAAGACATGTCCTCTTCAATGCTGACCTTGTTTGGGTTTCCACCACCTTGATATGACCTAGCTCCTCAAGCAGTGATCATCCAGTCCCTGAGGGAAGCAGGCAGCTGAAGAGCAAGGGGGCATATGGGCTTGTTCACAAAAACTCCATTTAGCTTCATGCTGAGGCTTATTTCCTCCAACAGAGGACTTAACAAAGGATGCCAGTAAAACATGAAGTGGAATCACGATTCCACAATCACTACCCACACTTAATTCTGTAGGCAGGGAAACTGAATCCAGAGGAAGTAGCCCCAAGGAAGGAGCCAAAGAGAATACTGAGATCATGGGCAAGCTCTGAAACCTTCTAATTAAGTACCACTGAAATTGTGCCTTAGTCTGAGCCAGACTGAGTAATGTACACTTCTGTCAGGAGCCATATTACTCCAGGACCTTAGAAAAGTTCACAAGATTCAGTTTTTCTCTTCAAACCTATAATGGCTCCCTCTTTTTACGCTCTCTCTCTCTCTCTCTCTCTCTCTCTCTCTCTCTCTCTCTCTCTCTCTCTCTCTCTCTGGTTACCCTTGTCTATTCCTCCTCTGACTCAATCTTTCTAGTCCCACGAGCTTTCCTCTCCTCCCCTTCTCTTTCTCCTAGTTCCCTCTCCACTCATTGCCCCCCCACACTCCCCATATTATCAGGAGATCTTGTCCCTTTCCCCTTCTGTGAGGGACCTTATATGAATCTCTTAGATTCTCCTTGTATCCTAGTTTCTCTGGCGGTGTGAATTATAAGCTGGTGATCCTTTGTTCTAGGTCTAAAATCCATATATGAGTGAGTACATACCATGTTCCTCTTTTTGTGACTGGGTTAACTCATTCAGGATGGTTTCTTCAAGTTCCATCCACTTGCCTGCGAATTTCAAGATTCCATCGGTATTTTTCCCCCCACAGAGTAGTATTCCATTGTGTAAATGTGCCACATCTTCTTTATCCATTCTTCAGTTGAGGTGCATCTAGGTTGCTTCCAGGTTCTTTCTATTACAAATAGTGCTGGTGTGAACATAGTTGAACAGATGTCTTTGTTGCATGGATGTGGATCATTTGGGTATATGCCTAAGAGGGGAATTGCTGGGTCCTGTGGTAGATTGATTCCCATTTTCCTGAGGAACCACCATACTAATTCCAAAATGGCTGTACGAGTTTGCACTCCCACCAGCAGTGGAGGAGTGTTCCCCTTTCTCCACATAAGTTGTCATTGGTGTTTGTAATTTTAGCCTTTCTGACAGGAGTAAGATGGTATCTCAGAGTTGTTTTGATTTGCATTTCCCTGATAGCTAAGGATGTTGAGCACGTTCTGAAGTGACTTTCAGCTTTTTTGATTTCCTCTATTAAGAGTTCTCTATTCAGAGAAAAACTGAATCTATAGAAATGTCCAGAGATCTACCTACAAGACTGACCCCAACTAACAATTTGAGCAACAGTGGAAAGGCTATTATAAATGCCCTTCTCTGATAATGAGATCAATGACTTACTTATCCACCATCATGGAGCCCTCATCTAGTAGCTGATGGAAACAGAAGCAGACACCCACAACTAAATACTGAGCAGAAATGGAATCCAGATGCAGAGAGGGAGGACAAGTTCAGGCTATAGAAACCCACAGAGACAGCTGACCTGAACAAGGAGGAGCTAACGGGCCCCCAGACTGATAGCTGGGAATCCAGCATGGAACTGACTCAGACCCCCTGAACATGGGTCTCAGTTAGAAGGCCTGGGCAGTCTAAGGGACCCTGGACAGTGAAACCAGGATGTATCTCTGGTGCACAAAAGGACTTTGGGAGCACATCCCCCATAGGGGGATACTCCCTTAACCTAGAGACAGGACACAAGGCCTGGTCCCTACTCCAAATGACTTGACAGATTTAGATGACCCCTCCTGGAAGGAATCACCTTACATGTCGTGTGGGGGTGGGTGGGAGGGTAGGGTGGTCAGGGGTCATGGGAGGGTGGGAAAGAGGGAAAGAGGGAGGGAGAGGGAACTGGGATCAATATGTAAAATAAAAAATAAAAAAAAGGAAAAAAGATCACAAGACACAAACAATAAATATGCCTGCTGTCTTGTTGAATTTCTCTATGTGAGATCTATGTTTTGAATTTTGGCCATTTTTATTACTTATATATTGCTGACTCTTATACAAAAATTTTATCACACTTAGAAATTGATCACTGATTATTAAATAAAGTAAAATTCTGCAGTGTGTCTAGTAATCATAAGTCATGCAGACACTGTTGCTGTCACTGTTTGGATCATAAAGAAAGCAACAGACTTTGACTTTATATTTCTAATTGCAAGTCTTATTATGACTAAGGTGTCCCTGAAGGCTAAAAATGTAGCCTCTATAAATACTACAGAGTAGACAAAGTGTTTAGAGAAAAGTTTGCTCAAAGTTCAACTGAGGACCTTGCTCCAGGAACTGGGCAGTGTTGCATGTAGCTTACCAATTGTTTCCAAGAGTCTTGGCTGCTCTAATCCAGTGAGATCTGGCATTACCCATAATCATAGCTTAAGAGAAGACAATCTGTGGCACAAAAAAAAAAAAACCACAAACAAACAAAACAATGAATTCATATCAAACCTCCAGAACTAACATGAAACACAAAGAGCAGTCAGCAGACACAGGATAAGGATGGACAATGTATGGCACCTCTTCGTCTGTTTTTTACTTACCAGGACATCTGTACTGAACAGAGAGGCAGAACAGGTAACCCCCTTTGAAAGCCCTTCTTCAGAAAATTGAGTGCATAAACAAGTGTCTCCTACAACCTTAATTATTTCTATAACATGGTTCTGCAAGTTCTGATTGATCCAATTAAACACGAAGTGGAGCTCTCTCACGTAAGAATCTTTCATATCCTTCTCCTGCACTGCACAACCAATGAACGTTTCCTGAGTGAATGGACAACTAAAGATATGAGTAAGTACTGTTATTTTAAACCCAATCACTGTGATGTAGCCCCATTGCCGCCTCCTCTAGGCCCCTGGGTTCTGGAATCTTCTCAAGAAGAATCTGCTCCTGATTACATTTGGCAGCACACATTTGTTCCTTTGTGAAATTAGAACATAACTCTCCTCACAGGCTTGCTGGGGCTCCAGCACTGGGACTCTCATACAGATGGGCCTTGTAATGTGAGAAGGATGGAGTCAGAGGAGTCCTGGCCTCAGGATCACTTCTGCTCAAGAGTCATCAAGACAAGCGCACAGGCCAGGAGCTGTGTGCAGACCACACACCACTGCCCCCGAGGAATGTCAGCTCCTTCAGGTTCCCAGTGCCGCACTAGAACTGACCACCACTTTTCTCCTGTGTGCTTCTAGTTGCTCCAATGCCACTGAACATTTGACAGTGCTTGAGCATCATAGTATATAGCAACCTGTACACATACTCAAGACACAGAACAATGTAAGCCCCTGTGACTGACTCTGGAGGTATTGGAGAGTTCCCTCAAATAACTTGTTATTAAAGTGAAAGTTGTATGAATGTGCTAATTTGAAGCTCACATTTATAGCATTAAATTGAAGCAATTGATCAGAACAACTTGGATCAACAGAATGTTCTTACTGAGCACAGTGTATTATCACTTAAAATAAAAAAAAAAAGACTTGTTATTTTCAGTGTTGTGTTTAAATTCTGAGCAGACAGCATCTCTGGGATTATTACTTTGAAAACTCTCAGGTCTTGCTGACCTCAGTAAGCATCTACTGTCCCATGTGTGTATATATAGATGTATTTATGCAGATGCTACTAAGTAAGAAACATGGGCTGATCCTGTGCTACCAGAGATTTTCCCAGACAATGAGTGCAGTTGTATCACTCTGCTGCTGTAAGCAATTAGTGCCACAAATGTTTACCTCTCTCCTACGTGCAGAAGGAGGAATTCAGTGGTGAACAAAATAAACTTCTTCCACCCCTGAAACTTAGTCTCATAAGAGACAAACTCACCAATAATCAAAAACAGCACACTTGAGTGTGATTTTAGAAATTAGTAATTATTCACTACTTGAAGAGATCTAAGACTAAATATAAAATACAATGTTTTTTTTTTCACAGAATGGAGAGAAACAACCTCACATTTCACACAGAACTACAAAAGACTGAATTGGCAAAGCAGTTTTGAGAAGAAAATATAGAACTGGATCACTGCACATCGTGATTTCAAACATGCTACAAAGCTAAATAATAAAAGCACTAAGGTATTACTGGCACTACAAAATCAGAGAGAGCCCAGGAATAGATCTGTGCATATATAGTGAACTAATCCTTCATGCAGACATTGGACACAGGGAGAGTCTATTCAACAAATGATATAGAAGAAGCTGTTTAGCCACCAGGTAAGAAAAAAAATAAGGTTGTATTTTATGTCACAGACTAAAATTAACTCAAAATATATTAGATTTAACCATAAGATCTGAAACCATAAAAACCAGGAAGGAAACATAAAGGAATATTGCTCTTGGAAAAAATGCCTATGGTAAACAGAGTACAGGGATGAAAAGCAAAAGCAAAGAAGTGGGATTATAACAAGAAATTTCTGTACAGAAAAGGAACAGTTGGCAACCGCAGCCCTCTCTGCTTTGAGGTGAAATGCAAATAAACACTAGGCTGGATAGCAAACAGTTAAACCTAGCAAAAGAGGAAAGAGAGGAAGGAAAAATCTGAAATGAAGAGAAAAATAAAAAGTGTTTAAGACATTCCTTAAGCTGTCATACCCAACTGTATCCAAGACTATAACCACACTGCACAGAGCCACTTGTCCTCACAAACACATGATGGGACAAGGAGCTCACCAAACTCACACGACAAAGTTGAGCTCAGTGAAGAATCCACCTTCCACCTTTATATGGGCAGCCTAAAGTCTGCTACCAAGCTTTGGCTGCCAGCATGTACAGGCTGGCTAGAGCCAGGAGAACCTTGAAATAGTTTCCCCCAGTGAGGTGTTTTAAGGTAGTAAATATTCTCTCTCATATTATATTACATATGAGAAGAAAATTTGATTTGGTTTTCTTGGAATTTTCAGGAAAATTGATAAATCTTTTTTTTGAAAAATCTTTTTATTTTATAATTAAAGGAGGTAAAAGAGTAGTTGGTAGAGCGCTTGCCTGGCCTGTGCATAGTTCTGAGTTTGATCCCCCGGCACCAAATAAACCAGGCATGATAGAACATGTAGACAAGCCCGGTACTCAGGAAGTGAAGGTAGGAGGCTCAAAAGTTCAAAGATATCCTCAGTTACACAGAGATAGTGTGGGATGCACCAGACCCTATCTCAGAGAATGACATGATATCCAAATAAAGAACCTCAGTGGAGTGTTTTGGAAACATTGTGGTAATTCAAGTGTCTGCTATCTTTGAAGAGGTGCTGAATTTAGAGGAGGCCTGGGGGAAAAGGGGGGCAGAGTCCTCACTCTGTGGGTGTCCAACTCCTCTGGGTTCTGACTTTAGTGCATTCTGTGGGTGACGGTGGGCCTGGAATTGCATGCAATATCTCTGGAACTGAAGTCACCAGCCGGCAAGAGTCAGCGATGAGGATCTGTGGCTATGTACACAAGTGCATACTTGTACCCTTTCTACTTCAAATGGTAAAGAGTTCAAAAGGAACTCTTTCATAACTAAGTTCTCTACCTTTATTACATGACTCAGGGCACTTTGTGCTGGGTTTGGTGACTGTTACCTTTGATTGTGAGACAATAAAATATGCTTTAAATGAGACATGAGGTAGGGATGGGGAGTGCAGGAAGAGGGGAAAGAAGAAAGAAGGAAGAGAAAGGGGGAGAAAAAAGTAAGAAGCAAACAAGTACAATGGGTTCTGGTTCATTTTAGAATTCTAGCTATCTTTTTATTTACTGTTAACTCTCAGACCTTGAATTCTCACACTCGTGACAGCATCAAGGTCACACCCCAAAGTTACACGGTTCATTCACATTGTTTCAACAATCACTGGTGGAGCTTTCTACTCATGTGTGTGCTTTTTGTCTGCAGTCCTGCTGTAACAGGACTGGATGTGTTTGCAGCAAACATGAGCACAGGTGAGTTTTCATCAGCCTTTTTGAGGAACTCACAAGGCTCCACAGACTAATGCATTCCCACTGGCAGACTGCCAGAAACTGACCCACTTATATATTTGAATGGTTCTACTTTTGTGTAAAATATGAGGTGGTAAGATATATAGGTTTATCCTTTAGTTAACTTTTATTGCAATCAAAACAAAATGCAATCTGGGCACCCCATTACTTACAATAATTGCAAAAGGTTCTGTATTTTTATGATAGACACCTTAGAACATTAATTTTATGTATACTTACTTTCATATTACTGATGTTTTAAATCTACTGTTTTCAATATTGCTACTGGCACATGAAATATACTATTACAGATGAGCCATGAAGCGTTGGTGTTTTGTTTTGTTTTAGACAGAAATTTGCTACGAAACCCAGACTGGCCTCAAACTTGCAATCCTCCTGCTCTGGCCTCCCTTTTGCTAGAATTACAAACTCTTGCCACTATGCCTAGCTGTACTAGTTTTTAAACAATAATTTCAGATTTTAATTTATTTTACAATGACGATATTTCCTTTCACATGTGAAATTATTTTTCTTTAATAATAAATCAAAGTGCCTTTAAATCCTATTCTTGAATGATGTGTTAACAATTTTAGCTGAAAGCAAGTATATTTTTGCTTTGATAAACAAAAAGAGAATAATACCTGATGTCATATCATGTCACTACTTCAAAAGTATGTTCATATAATATTGCCAGTGTATTGTGGTATATACAGAATATACTTAACAGTAAAAAAGAATAAAATTGTGCTTGCTTTAATAGCTGGTGGTAGCGGTCAAATATTCCAATCTCATTGTTTATTCCCCTCCTAGAGCAAGAATGAGATTCTGTCTACCTCCAAGATGGTCTGTCTTTTCAAAAATGAGTCTGAAAGCCTAATGTGATGAAAAGGAAAGAAAAGGAAAAGAAAGAGGAGTATCATGGCTCTCTTTCCTAAGAATACAGGATGTGTGGGAGACATAATCTCTAATGACCCACATAGGTTCCCCTCTCTCACATTAGGTGTCGCCTGGTTCAAAGACACCATCCTGCCTCCACCACATCCTCAAAGTCTCCCTCTATGTCCCATTAGTGAGAACTGAGCAAAGTGTTGAGTTGGTTAGAGACAAGTGTAATGTGAGCCTGACCAAACTGAAGTCCTGCAAAAAGAATGCCAAGTTGGGGCAGTAGAGCATTCCAGAAAAATTTCAGCATGCAGTGTTTTTTGATGCAGGGCAGCCTGAATGTATGAGGGAAAGACATGTTCCCTGAGGTGCTGAGGAAAAATGATGGCATCAAGGTAGACAAGCTTTTGGAAGCCTGGCTCTATGAACCCCAGGGGACCCTGAAGAAACATTCCACATCTTTCTAGCCATGAGGCACTGAGGATTTCACAACTACTTCCCCAGAGGCAATCAAATCTTAACAATGATGAGAAACAAACAAATAGAAAGCCAGCTTTGGTGTAAAAGCATCTTGGAAGAGACAGTAAATTTGCCCCAAGAACCTTTAAGTCCAAAGATTTGAGGCTATGTGAAGAGAAATCCTCTAGCACCCCCTGTGGTTTTGAGTCTGCACAGCACCTCACAGCTCAGCCCAGGAGAGGAAAATATGTTTGGATCCAAAGTCATTCACAAAAGAATGGAGAAACCTGGGGTGCGCTGCACAGTAAGTGTAAGTCTGGTTATCTTGCTTGCCCTTGTGTTTATCCTGGAAAGTTGATGGCCATAGTCATATCAAAGCATCAGCTAAGTGTGTCACCCAAGTAAGAGTCAATGAAATTCAGAAGAGAACCCCTTAGAACATTGGTATCCTCTTGAGAAAATCTTCACCTGTGGACAATGCTGCCTGGTGTCCCTCCTGGTCGAAGAAAGCAGCTGAATCTTTTCTTCATTGTTTGATATCTATGAGAGTGAGAATGGAATATGAGGGCTTCAATTTTCTGAGAAATGGCTAGTCATATCAGGTTGCTGTTGTGAGGCAAATCCTGAGACATGGAGAATCTGCATCTTGTCCTGAGTTTCATCTGGGGACCCAGGGGGAAGAAGGTCTTGATGAGTAGACACTCCTAAAACACAGAAGATAGTGGATTTCTTGACTGTCTCTGTTTCCCAGATGGACAAAACTCAGCTAGAGGTGGGGCAGATATGTGGCATGTGGCATAGCGAGCGCTGCCTGTGAAGACTGTTCACTTGACAAGCCTGCTGGCAGCTTTACCATGGCACCCCCTCCACAGTAATACATGAAATTCCAAGAGCAAAAGACCCACCTTTTGCCCTAAATAAGGAAGTACAGGATAATTAAGGAATGCCTTGTTTTCAGTATGGGGTATATTTCCCTCTTGTTGATGAGTAGATCTTAAGTCCAGTTAGACAGCTGTTTGTCACCACTGACATGTGAGTACCACTTATTGTACTTCTATGCATATCTTGCCATTCTGGTCATTGTCATGGTTCATAGGTGTTGCAGCTGGATGGGGCCGTTTAAATGATAAATTCTCTTGGCAGCTTACACAGTGTTTGCTGTAACCATGAAGTCTAGACCTTAGGAATGAGGCTTGCAGATCAGATCCAAGTCAAATCATCTGTGTTGGGTCTGAAGTATGTAGTATCTTCATCAATAAGAGTTTACCCTCAACTAAAGAGAGGAGGTAACCAAGGGCTACCCCTATAATCTGTTTTAGTTGGGGAGTCATTTGAATTACCCTGAATTATCAACCATGGGAAAGGAGGTTTCTCATGTCTGGTACTGGGGTTTTGATTGTCTATGGTTCTCGTGGGTAGTATTGTCAACCCAAGTAGCTTGAAATTCATTTAAGGTTTTGTGGTGTGTGTGTGTGTGTATGTGTGTGTGTGTGTGTGTGTGTTTAAAGAATCTCAAAAAATTAATTCTATGCAGGCTTTTTCACGAACTTGTTCTGCACAGGACTGTATAGGTTTGTATCTGAGGCTTTTCAAGTGTGTAGACTACTTGGAGTGACAGACAGAAATAAAGTCATTACCACAACCTTGCTGAGACCATCTAACAAGAACCATAACAGAGGTTTGGCTGTAACCTGTTAGACAAAGAAAAGAATAAATCAGATGTGAGGGTCTCAGGGATTTTTTAAGGGAAGCTACAGACTATGTTGGGTCAGACTGAATTATAGAGACCTTGGCAGGCAGGTGTATAAGCATCATTTTCCCTAATTGCAACACATAGTGGGTGTTTAGCAATGTCCTGGACCATGAGAATGGCTACTATTTATTTTAACAATGAAACAGTCATTTCTTTAAAAGGACTCCATAATTCACCCAGGACTTGCCCTTAATTCATTCTAACTGGACAGCTGTTTCATGAGCTGGAATTTGCATTCCCAGAGGGGATGCTGGAAGCCTCGTTCCTGGCACAGTCACTGAGGCCTGGTATGTAAGGGATGATCATCTGGAGGTTCCCTATCAAGGCACTCAACTATGAGAGTTTGACCCTGGGGACAGGATGTGCACCTGCAGTATGCAGCCTGAGGAGGTACTAGGTTGAGACCAGTTCTTTCCACTGTGGAGCATATTCTTTGCTTGTCCCTTCTAATGCCATCCATTTCTGTGAGATCTATGTTCTCATACTTTTTATCTTCCTTGACTAGGGAAGAGACACCCTCAAAGGGGGGAATGATAAGGAAGGTTATAGAAAGAGTTCACCTGTCCTGTCTCAAGGCCCTGTGTAAGCCATGTGATCATGTTACTCATTAGAGCACGTCAGTCATCTTGCAGTGTAGAGGGACATGTGGTGTTACTCTAGATGACCCACTGGCATAAGCACAACATGGAGGTTAGTGGATCTGTTGCAGGTCCGAGACATGGTTGGGTGATACAGTAAGATTCTGATCAGCCTTACTCACAGGAAGTCAGGCCTGAAGCAGAGAGGGGGTTCAGTGTGATATATGGGTCCTGCACGTAGACTTATCTCAGGGGTGTCTCCAAAGTGAAGTTCAAACTAAGATCTAGATTTCTAGGCCGAAGCTATAGTTTGTGAATTTTATCAGGTAATTATCACTGTAAAAGAAGTATTCATGGTTGACATGACAAAAATTAGAGCATGGAAACAATTTAACTTCTGCCCTGGCTCTCCCTCTGCAAAGCTGGCCCAGAAGGCTCAGAAGTGGAACTAACACTGTTTACAGAATCCCCTCTTAGGAAAAGAGAATGAAACTGTGAATCAGAGTTATGTCCATGGCTGTGAAGCCCAGGGAAATATGCAAAGCCTCAGGCTCATTAATTCCAAGATGAGCTTTGTGCCTGTGTGAGCTGAATCACCAACTGACAATTAATATCTCTTGTCCCAAGCATAGGATTGTTTGATTTAACTGAGGATATTTAGACACAGTTCAGAGGGACCTAAGAAAGGTCTGGATGGCTGGACAGTTCATGAATGAAAATCACTGAAAACAAAGGACACCTTGGCCACCAGGACCCAGACAAGTGTTATGCATGCTGCTTAGTACAAGCACTGACTTGCAAGTCTTCCAAGCAGAACTTTTCCAGATGCACCTATTGCCTGTTCCTCTGCTGGAAGGCTTGGCCAGGAGGCTATTCCTTGTGTTCTAGGCTAATACAGAATCCCATCCTGCAGTAGGAAGCACAGGACAGTTTCAGAGTTTGAATCCTCTGATGATCTAGGAGGAGGATTTAATCTGATTCCTAGAGTACATATCAAGGAACCTGCTGATAGGAGATGTTATTCTGTAAATATGATTCTCATAATGGTTAATGATTAAAGCACTGTTGGCCAATAGGAAAGCAATATAGGCGGGACTAGGAGACAAGGAGGATTCGAGGAAGTAGAAAGGAGGAGTCAGCATGTAGAGATTGGAGAGAGCAGATGCTGGCCCCACTCTCCAGTAAGACGAGACCACGTGGAAATAATTAGATTAATAGAAATACTTAAGACAGAAATAAGAAATACTTAAGACAGAGAAACAAGTAACTGGCCAACAGCGTTATATCAAATAGAGAGTCTCTGTGTGTTAATTGGGGCTGGCGCAGCAGTGTGGTTGGGCCGGCAGGAAAACCTACTCACAACAGCCTGCCATCCGTGTCTTCTACATCCCATTCCCCACCCACTCCACAGGTAGGGTGAGGCATTCCAGGAGGGATCATCAAAATCTGTCAAGTCATTTGGAGTAGGGTCTAGGCCCTCCCTCCTGTCTCTAGGTTAAGGGAACATGCCTCCATGGGGAATGTGCTCTCAAAGTCCTTTCATGCACCAGGAATACATCCTGGTTCCACTGTCAGAGGTTCTGTAGACTTCTCAAACCTTCTAATTGAGACCCATGTTCAGGGTGTCTGGATTAGTTCAATGCTGGTTTCTTAGCTATCAATCTGGGGGTTCATGAGCTTCCCTTGTTCAGGTCAGCTGTCTCTGTGGGTTTCTGTAGCCTGTTCTTAACCTCATTACTTATCATTCCTCCCTCTCTGCAACTGGATTTCAGGAGTTCGGCTCAGTGCCTAGCTGTGGGTGCCTGCCCCCTCCCCTTCTGTGAGGGACCTTATATGAATCTCTTAGGTTCCTCCTTGTATCCTAGTTTCTCTGGCATTGTGAATTATAGGCTGGTGATACTTTGCTCTATATATAAAATCCATGTATGAGTAAGTACATACCATGTTCCTCTTTTTGTGACTGGGTTACCTCATTCAGGATAGTTTCTTCAGTTCCATCCACTTGCCTGCGAATTTCAAGATTCCATTGTTTCTCCCCTCCCCCCACAGAGTAGTATTCCATTGTGTAGATGTGCCACATCTTCTTTATCCATTCTTCAGTTGAGGGACATCTAGGTTGCTTCCAGGTTCTATTACAAAGAATGCTGCTATGAACATAGTTGAACAGATGTCTTTGTTGTATGGATGTGGATCATTTGGGTATATGCCTAAGAGTGGGATTGCTGGGTCCTGTGAATGCTTCTGTTTTTAAGAGACAAAAAGAACATGATGTTGAGCATAGGGAGGTAGAGGAGGATCTGGGAGGAGGTGGTGGATAGAAAATATATTGTATGAAACTGTCAAAAATAAATATAATACAGTGCTGCTAAGGATTTAAGGAGTAGAGCTCTTTGCAGTAAATGTATCTTCAGAAAGGTAAGGAAGTCATATCTATGCTATTTCTTCTGAGACTCAAGCCAGTCTTGACTTAAAAAAAAAGAGGACACATGGGAAGGGTGCCATGTTTGGGAATAAGAGCTAGGATGCCAAGGATAGGGAGTCTTCACGTAAAGTACAGAGAGAGGGGGATAATTGAAGTCTCTGACATGAGAGCAGGTAAGAGGTATGACTAGAGACTGTAATTTGGGGAGGGCCTTCTTGTTCTTGAACTTCAGAACTATGATGGGATCTGGGAGCTAATGTCTGTTATCATCCACTCCCAACTCACCTCTATCCCATGTCAGTTCACACAGCCAAAGACTTCCATTCATCACCTTAGAGCTGACTCAATTTGCTATGACTGTTGAATGTCAACAGCCAAAGTGTGTCTCTATCACAAGCACAGAGGGGAAAAAGGCACTTTGAATTGTATGTTGCTCCTAAGATAAAGCAATCTGTGTTGGCTAGTTTTTGTTCACTGGTCCAAAGGTAGAGTCATTTGAAGAGAGGGAACCTCAATTACTCAATTAAGAAAAAGTCCTCTATAAGATTTGCCTGTAGGTAAGTCTGTAGTGCATTTTCTTGAATGCTGATTGGTTTGGAAAGGCCTAGATCACTGTGGGTGGTATCACCCTTGTCTGGTGGGCTTTATAGGAAGGCAGACTGAGCATGCCATGGGGATCAAGCAGTAAGAAACATTAGAAGCATTCTTCCATGGACTCTACGTCACTTCTTGCCCACAGGTCCCTGCCCCGACTTCCCTCAGTGAAGAACTGTGATGCGAAAACTAAGCTGAAATAAATCATTTTCTCTCAAGTTGTTTTTTTATACTTGCAATGTTCTCTCACAACAATAGAAACATTAACTCAGATAACATCTTTTCTACCCCTTCCATCATGGGATCAGATTTCAGTTTAATTCTGGTGTGTTTTATGGAACTGTGACATGAGTATACACATATCTCTTCTGGGCATGCTCTACAAATAGGAAGGAATCCATTACCCATCATCTCTAGTGCTATTTCCTTGCTAGGGCTCAGTCAAATGCCTGGTATCAGTGTGAGGCTTGTGGGTTACCATATTTCTGCTCCATGTTCAGAATTGCTGTTTCTGTCATTTTAGGCAAATTATCAAAACATGCTGATAGAGTCTATAAGTTTTTGAGACAAAAGTGACTCCATTCACTTCTCTGTTTGTATGCTTGCTTGTTTGTTTTTTCCCCTTCACCACCTTCCCTCTAAGTTTCTTATATACTAACTGGCCTGTCCTAGAAAGTGTAGACCCGTTCCATACTTTCTTTTTCTCTTGGCATGCAACTTCAGCAGGATCCTCCCTGAAGACCACAAAGATACCTGATACAATCCTAGAGTCTGGAGGGAGCATCTGATTACATGTCAGATTTCTGAATGAGTGCAGAGTATGTGTTAAATTTGTGCACCTGCCAGACTTCAAGACAAACAAAAACTACAGAATGCCAAGTCCCCAATGCTTAAAGATAATTATAACTGTATCTTTAAAAATATAATACTCTGTACAAATATAACTTTGCCAAGAGGATAAAAAGAAAAATTTCCCCAGCCTTCAAGTGTTTGCATATGTAACATGTGTTTGATATATGTATCTTTGGACTATGGTTTGTGGTGCATGTTCTAGGACTGTGTTTTGGCGAACTTATTGCTGTTTACTCCTGATCCATTCTCTTTGGGTACTGGGCCACTGACTGAATTAAGTTGGGGAGGAAACACAATTGTACTGCTTTCAGACCTATGGTCTGGAACTTCCAGCACCTCCCTGATCTGCCTGTTCCTCACCTGAAGCTAGTGTAGAGGATTCTGCCAGGAGGAGCCCCAAAACTGAGAACTCTTGGGTCATAAGCACCTACCATTGTCTCTTGGATGAGCTCTGTTTGGACTGAGTTGCTCAAACTTTAGGGAGTTGATGGAGTCACTCAATACTTGTGAGTCATCTTGTCATAAGTTCTTACAAGGAACAGAAGTAGGTTGCACAGTGTTGCCAACTTTCTAAGTGGCTTTCTAATACTAAATCTTGTGAGCAATGTGTTGCTTTGGTGAGTTTTGGTGATGGTTTGAAGGACTTCCAATCATAATAGTATCTGCATTTTATCCTGAATTTCTCAAAACATTAAGACATTTCTATTCACAGAACATATTTACACTGCAGCTGGTGGGGTGGGGCAATAATCTAGGCCAAAATCTCTTAGCTCTTTCCTTCTTCCCAAAGAACAGCCTTGATAGGCTCAGCTCTCACATATATAGAAAGTTAGACTTGAAATGCCAAGTGCTCCATACCACCAGTCAACTGAGCTTTCATAAACAGAAAAACTCAATTCAAATTAAGTGTATACAGTATTTTTCTTTGCACAAATGTGCAGTGAATAAAACCCTTCTGTGTTTATTCATACAATTGCATAACTAAAATTATGGCATTCTTCTCTGACCTTGTTTTAGAAAAAAGAACAAGTGGCAGAATCTATGCTGAATGGAAGGTCTTTTCAACAATCCCAACCTCAGCAATAGGCCCACAGCTACAGACCCAAGTCTGCTGAAGGTGGCCATTCCCATTTCCTGCAACCTCTTGCTGTATCTCAGTACCCTTAATGAATTAAGTGCAACATACCTGCAGACCTTGGGGGAAGCACACACCTTAATTTCAATCCTGGGCTCTCAAAAACCACAGTATTGTTGGGCAATCAATACAACTGTCATTCCAGATTCCAGAAAATTGGGCCTTGGGCCAAGCACATTTGTCCTGAGAGAGAAAAGCCACTTCCTCAGCTTTCACACAGGCTTTCGGGAAGGCTTGTGGACTAGTGGTGCTCTGGGAAGCTCTGGCTCTGCATATCACCTGTGAGCTTCACCTTTCCTTCCCCTGGACAAGCATAGAGGAAATAATCAAAGATACTCTTTTTTTCTGTGAATGCTGCTTGGATGCTGTTCCCACCTCCCTGGGAAGGTCACAGGAGCAGCAATATTAGATGTAAATATTAAAAAAAAATCAATGTTTTGTTTTTGCTTGATATATTTTTTTAAAAATATTCTAATTAAATACTGTAATGAAGTGATTAAAGCTATAACAACATGGACTATTATTTATCAATTAATGTCAGGATGATAGACTCAAATAAGGTTCATGATTCTTTCATTATCTGAAGTTTCTGCAACACTGTGTGGGAATAAGGGATTAACTGATTTTTCTAAAAGAAGTACAATATGTTACTAATATTCAAATAGAAAGTACAAAGTCAACAGGCAGAATCTTGTTATCAAGTGTAAAGCATATTCTCCTTGTACTGTTCCACAGGGCCATGTGGACACACCACCAGCCTGGACTTTCTGGGTCACCCCTGTGCTGATTGAGAGTGTCTGCATCAAGAGATTAGATGGAACAACTCAGGCTGGGTATGTCTACAGGTAGGTGCTCCATGTGGTGTTCTGTCAGGCTGGGACAGGGAGTAGGCTGAAGGAAGCTGAGACAAGCTGCAAGGTACATTCAAGAACAAAACTCACTCTTCTATTCATTCTGTGCCACTGATATTTGGGGTTCTACATCCCAAGATAATATCCAAGACTGTTACTAAAGGTATGCTAAGGGGACAGGGTACCATGGAAGGTGGTGAGGCCAGAATGACCATGGACAGTGTTAGGAGGCAAAAGCATGTGGATGTCAGGATGACTTAGAGTTGCTGTTTTGAGGAAAGTGCAAGGCAGATGCAGACAACAGCAGGGTGAACATGTTAAACTCTGTGCCTCAGCAGAAGCCCTAGTGGCAGTGTAATCAAATGTAGAGGGGAAGCCTGTTCCCAGAAAAGAGTTATCCTGTGGAGGGCACATCCATGCCTCCTTTATGCAGCCCTTCGTCCTCACAGGTATGCCTGCCACCTGGCAGCAGCTCAGAGCCAGCGCAGCCCTGCCATACCAAAAACTTGCTCCACCTCGGCACACAATGCTCGCAGTAGTGATGATTGCAGTAAGGTCACTGCCGATTCCCTGCACTGTACTTTGTGAATGGTCTTGTACCGGAGCCCCTGTTGCAACTCGGGAAGGGGTTCCATCTCCACATCAGGTGTCAGATGGAAGGAAACTCAGAACTTTGTTTATGAAACGGGGGCAGGAGGAGCCAGCTCAGCTAACCCTTTATTTGGGGTTTCATTAGTGACACTTGGCAGTTGAGAACTCTGTAGGACAGCTGTGTAGACTACAGTATGGAGATGTCCCAGAGCTATGAAGGAAAAGAGTTCCCAGACCTGAGCCCTGCATATCTGTGTCTCCAGGAACTGGCTTCGGGATGGGCCCAGGATGATTTGCCAATGCGGCTTATTACCGAATCTCATTCGCTACAAGCCTCCATTATCTGGTTTGTGTGATGCTAAATAATGGGAAACGTATTAAGTATTCAAAATATTCTGTTTACTTGGGTGAATGCAATGAAATCAATAACAGTTGCTACTCAGAAATCTGGGAAAGTGATTTTCTGGAATGGATTCTAAAATATTTTAGCAACTCAGGGAGGGGGGTGGGGTATTGTCAGCCTGATTGTCGATAAAGTAAGGGTCAATTACAGAGTGAATGCAGTCTAAATTAATGCCACATGCTGGCATGTTCAGGCCACTCAACACACATCTGTTTCTAAAAGAACTCGACATTGAACCCAGGGTCTGTTTTGCTTTCCATTGAGGGCATATGGGGGAGACTGCAGCTAGAGGAAGTTGGTGGTATAAAGGTAAATCTGAAGAAACCAGTCAGTACCAGCTTGATTTCATCACATGGCCGTGGGAGGCCAGTGGGCCCAGGTCCTGAGGTCAGAAGGAGTTCCTGTGTTGTTCCTTCTGGTTCCCCTTAGACTTTACAAACCAGTCTGGCCACTTTTGTCAGGTCAGCACTGTGATACACCCGGCTCCATGTCTTCCTGCTCTTGTCTCTGAGTCCCCAGAAGGCCTGCTGATCGGTAGAGTCTGAGATGACAAGAAGGAGAGATAGAGCTCCTACAACCACCCTGGTGTTCTTGTAGCTACCAAGGTACTCAGAACCCTATGTAGCCAGTGCAGTGATTCCTGTGGCTCAGGCTGAAGTACAGGCAGAGGCCAGGGCAGAAGGCTTTCTGGATCTCACCTCTTGTCCCTGTAGGCTCCTGTCCAGGGGTCCTTTAAACTATAGTTCTCCTTCAAACATACCTTTGTGACTTTACTTTGTATCCTTTGTTCTATAAGCAAACAGACACACATCACCAAAGGAATTATTTTTTGCTTCTAAAAGGTAAATGCACCATCTCATATATCATATTATATGAAAGAAAATACAATATCCATAGTCACATGACTTTACAGCCCAGGTGGGTAAAGAGAGATACCATGGCTGTGACTTGTAGGATATTTGGAAAATGAAAAGAAGGGGGTTAAAGAGTTGGAAGAGGCTGTTCATTGGTGGTGCACGCCTTTAATCCATCCCAGCATTCAGGAGGAAGAGGCAGGCAAATCTCTGTGAGTTCGAGGTCAGCCTGGTCTACAGAACAAGTCCCTGGACAAGCTCCAAAGCAATACAGAGAAACCCTGTCTCAAAAAACAACAACAAAAACAAACAAAGGAGTTGGAGAAAAAGGTAGAGGCTCAGGGAGGAAGGCACACTGGAATTGTATGCTGGAGTCACAGGGTCAGCTATGCATCTTTTTTCTGAATGTATCTTCTATCCATCAGAGGATAGACAAATCTGGCTTTGTGGACTTATGTGGGACAAGGGACCCAAAGCATTACCATCTGAGGCCCACACAGCTAGGAAGAAGCATGCAATAAGAACCCAGAAAGAATAGGACAGAAGACACAGAGGATCCGAGAGACTTCAGATAGGGTTAGAGAAGGAAAGGCAAAACTGCCAGATATCCCCAGAAGATAAATGTTCTCATGGAGCAAAACGAAGGAGAGATACTTCCTTTGTGCAAGACATGGAGGCAGAACAGATGTTGGGATAAAGGAGCAGCTGGAGCTTGACATGAAACAAACCCATGTAAGAACCACACTGTGGATATGAAAAGTGTGGTTCTTTGAAACTGTATCAGTAGCAGACCCTGTCTGCTACCCAGGATGGAGCCTCCTTGGTGAGGGTGCCCTGGAACTGCCCTGGAAACCTGGTCAGCCCAGAGCCTCAGACCCTGAGTCACTGAAGTTTGAAGTCTGACAAACGGTGACCTCTGTGCTTGCTTGTTGTCTGTAGAGGATGCTGCTGGGTGAATTGGCCAGCTGTGTTCATTTCCTGCTTTCAGGCTTTGGTCTTCATTTTTAGTTTTGTTTCCAAACCTAATAAGATTATTTCTTGAATGTGAAAGAAAATTTATCCCCAATTTAATCCCACCATCACTATATATACATATATGTGCATATATATTTCAACTTAGTAATTTATAATCATTTTGATCAACAGCTTATGCCATGATACATGTCACATAAAAATGATGAAGGAAGATTAGGTGCCCCTCAAACCCAAAATACATCTCCCCTTGCCAGGAGTAAGCCGCATGCTGAATCATAAACTTCTTACTTTTACTATATTGTTCCAAGAATATGCATCAACAAGGTATACATGAAGCTTAATTTTGGACCTGTTTTGTTTTCTGGTGAATGGTCTTGCTCACAGGTTGGCTTTGGGGAAGCTTATAAGTGGGTAGGTTGTTCTACAGAACTGAGTCATCTCTAGTCATTAAACCTTTGGCTTGAGATGAGACCAGTATAGTTTTTGCACCATGGGAGACCACAGCTCTTCCTCTCAGAAGGTCTGACATGTTCCTCAGCACAGGCTTGGCAGGGTATCTGCTAAGGGACACTGCACCCTATTCTTTTCACTTCTCATCTTGGAAAATCTTTTACATTTTTAGACTTGACAGTGTTCAGCGGTCCAGAAGATGGCCCCAGGGAGACCCAAAGACTGTCTGGTACTCTAATCACCACTCGGTTAGCCCTTCCAGGAAATGTCATTTTCCCCTATGTCCACTTTTACTTTTTTGTGAATTCTTGGGGGAAATTCTTCATATACTTTGGCTAGAACTATTTTTTTTTTTTGCTAGCTATGTATTACCAGTCTTTTTACCTTTCCAAATGCTCTTGAGTAAAATTTTTAAAAAATTCATAATTTAAATGCAGGCAGTGAGCTTTATCCATCTTTCTCTTAATTCTTTGAAATTGTGGGGTTTCACAGTTTGGGGTCTGGTGGGAAATCTTCCTGCAGGTGCTGTTAGAGCCTCAGTTTGGTACCTTTGTCTTTGCTTTGAGTTTGGTAAAAATCCAATATGAGCCTCTTTAAAGGCTCCTTTCCCATGTGCTACAGCAACTATAGATCCATATTTCATTTTTGACATGAAATCTTCCTGTGGATTCTTTTCTATCAGCTCATCCTTACATCTTTCTTTTTTAAATTGTGATTTTATTCCTAAAAATCTCATACATTTTTACAATGGTTTCCATGAAATGAATATTTTGGCTAATATATCATAAAACACATTTTTATAAGATAACCTTTAAAGACTTTGTTTTTGAAATGAATTAGACAGTGGACATTGATATTGTAGTTTAGCCACCCCACCTCAACTGTCTTATGCTATCTATATATGCTTTATTTGTGGTTTTCTGAGTAAAAAAAATAATATCATCTGTGATTAAAGACAAGTTTTATTTTCTTCCTTTCAAGTTTTATCTCTTTTATTTATTTATTTTACTGTTCATTTTGAACTTTGTACAGCCTATTTATTCCTTATTTCCTGAGAATATCCTTATCCAACCTTTCTTATGAAGCAAGTTTAATATTTCTCTGCAGCGAAGGCTGTGGTCCTGACTGAGCTCACTGGGAAGCTGGCTGTCCAGCTCCTCTGCAGCTCATCTTACTCAGACAGCCTTGACTGTCTTCACTGTGAACAACTACAGATTGAATGAAGCTCAGACCCTATCCACATCCTCTCCACTGCCTGTCTCCACCTTCTAAAGGTTTTTGTTTTAGTTTTACAGTGGGGACTTGAAAGAGTGAGGGAACAGCTGAAAGCATTAGTCTTAATTCAGAAAGCCAGGTGGAATGAAGAAGTCTGTGGACCAGACACCAGGGCCTGGACACACAGGGACACCTACTGAGCTCCCTTCCCATAGGTAGGTGTGGGTCTATTGCATTGGTCCCTAAATAGCGATGCATCCAGATTTTTCCTTTGGGCCCATCTGTGGATGTTATCCCCCCCCCCTCCAAATTAAAATATGGTTACAGTTTAATAAAATACGGCACACTATTTTCTCACATGCTGAATACACACCAAAAATAAGCATTCTACTAGTCTCTGGCCTTCATGTCCTCTGAAGAGGTCTGCCTAAGCAGAACCCAAACTTGTCACTGAGTCTCAGAGAAAGGATAGGTGTACTTTGTAGGTCAGAGAGGTCAAACTCTAATAGATAGGTTGGATTGCCCCATACAAGATTATAAGGGGGGCAATGCTTCATAAAAGTCTAAAAATGACTGAAGCAGACACAGAGCTTCAGTTTTAGAAGGGTGGACAGGCAACTCTGAGGCAAAAAGTGTCAGTAACACCCTGCATAGGAAAATTGCATTTGATTTTCAAGGGCATAGGGGTAGCATAGACACAGTGATGTGCCTGTCCTTTGGGGTGTTCATTCATGGAATTTGGTCACCTTGTTGTGATAGGGAGACCTGCTCCTGGCCAAGTTCTCCCTTATGATGGATGGTCAGTGCTAACTCCCCACTCTGGGAGTGAGCAGTGGAGAACCCTGATTCCATGATGCTGTTAGCTTTGAGTATTGAAAGAAGGGCAAGCTGTTGAAAAAATTGCAAGCTTAGAGCATGTGTTCACAACCCCTGAGGCTGGCCCTGTGTGTTGCACAGTAGCAGTGAGGAAGTTTGCTGTCCTTACCAGCCTCAGACAAATGAGCACAGGGACTTTCCAGAGATCTGAAAGGGCCAGCTGCAGGAGCCTCAACAAAAAACCCAACACAGAAGGGAAAGATCCATTAACTTAGAGACCTCCATAAACTTCAAAGAAATTACCATAAATACTCGAGATTGTTGCTGTTGCTGAGCTTTCGCACAACTCCAGAGGAAAATATTCTCTCTTGAACTTGCAGTCTGATTTACATACAAACTCTGATTTCTGCTGTCATCATTTCTTAGTATAGTTCTGGTTACTAAAACAGCAGAGGCAATGTTTACTTTATTTATATTTATTTGAAGATGAATCTTGAGGAGAACCCAAATCATACATATTTTCCCTTTAGTTTTGGTCATTAACCTGCCACTGCAGCAAAGCCCGGATGTCTTTGACATGTGGAATCCCAGGGGAGACTCAGACAACAAACCTGTTTCTCTCATTTGCTGGCTTTGACTTCCTTGTGCTGTGCTGTTCTTCAGAGCTCCTAGCAGTTTCCACTAAATCATGACTTAGCTCAGACTTGCACCATACTTTAAAGAAATACTATAGCTGACACCTAGCAACTCCCGGTGCATCCTGCTCTCCAAAGCACACGAGGCTGGACTTCAAGTCCACAGAGATGAGACTCCATTTGTCATTTGCTTTCCAGTTTTAGTTCACATCAGAAAATCAAGGGACTGAAGGAAAATTACATCTCCAGAAAGTGAGTCATACTTTGAAGTATAAACTTAAACATTAACCTTAGAGGTTAATAAAGAATCCATTGTGCCATACCAAGTTCAGAAGAAAAGTTCTAGGAACCAGTCTTCCCTCCAGACTTACGGTGGGCAACCTTCTACTTTACCCTACTCTTTTCTTATCTCCTCCACTTTTCCTTTCTCTCTCCATCAAACATATGCTTCTCCTGACTAAGCTTGTGTTTGGATTATCTATTTTTATCTCCTCCTATTTTCCCTGTAGACTCCAAGCTTTCCTGGAAGGAAAAGGGATCCCACACCTGTTCATCCTATAGCTCTATAGTTTCCCGGCATTTGCCTTGCTAGTACAACTAATTCTAGACCGTTCTGCTCAGCCCAAAGTTGAGGTTCAACTGACTCTAAGAAGGCAGCAGGGTATGGGCTGTGTCTCTCATGCACACTGACAGGAGAAGCTGGGGCCAGAGGAATACAGTGAGAGCTTAGCTTCCAGCCAGACTATGAGGTGTTGAAATTGAGAAAGAGAGAAGGTCTGGCTGTGGCTCTGTAGATACACCCAGTCTTCACCACAGACACCAAGGTAACAGAGGCACTGGACAAGGCAATTCATATTCAGACAAGGCCAGCAGCAAAGAGCTCTGAAGATACAGACCTATAGGCTCTCTCCTCCAGCATGGTAGAGTTGAGCATGGAAACTGCTTCTCTTTCTGAGTTTCCTTTTTTTTTTTTTTTTTTTTTTTTTAACATTACAGATAATCAAGGTATCTGTTTTGTAGAATTATTGTGAAAAGTTATATAGATGTAAACACGAATACTGGTTATGCTAATAATTGAGCCATTGCCTTCTGTTGGCCAAAAACTGTCTTTCTGCCTTCTAGTGCATCCCACATATCCTTCTGCCAGCTAGAGCTGGAACTTCCTTCTATCTTTCTCTTCCTCTTCTGCTCTTGCTCTCTTCCTCCTTTCCTTCTTGTTGGTGTCACCTTTCATTGCATCTCCATGGTGGCCTCAGTACTTGACTTCCAAGAGTGTGTTCCTCTGCAAGGCTTTCTCTTTATTCCAGTACGGTGCTTTCTTCCCCAAGCCACATCACTTCTAGGAATTGACCCAACCCTAAAGTCTAGAAATGGCAGCTCTAGGCATCTGAGGATAAGGACGGCCTGTACCTGGCTCTCTGAAGCTGTTCAAATGTAACTGTGGAGTAAAGAACTCATGCTGAACAGCATCGGTGCTTACTACGCACTGAAGTCACAACACACAGGAAATACGGGATATAAAGACAGAGTGAATCCTCAGGCAGCTTCCCGAGTCCCTAGTGCCTTGTTTATTGATGAAGGATGAGTGTTTGCAATAGCCTGAATATCTGAGCCTGGAGCTGCAGCTTCTAGAGCCTGATCTTCCTTTAGCAGCCAACTTATATTCTTTGCTCAGAATTCTTGAGGCAGAAGCTCTTCCATGCATGGTATCATCTTCCTCCTGTACAATGCCAGCACCTTAATGCCAAACACATAGCAGGTGCTAAGCAACCACCTCCAATCATTTCAATGTCATGTGAGATCATTTATTACTTAAGAAATGACCTCATCATCTCTTTCATGTTTATTTTTCTTTCTTCCCTTGATAAAACTATTTTAAGATCACTGTTAGATAACGTGATGGAAAAGTCAGTTCGGTGTTATTTTCTCTCAGTACTTTGTGCGCTTTGTGTGCTGTGTATGCATGTAGGACATACATGTTTTAGTGTGGTTTTCACTGCTGACTGCACAGTATATTATGTTATAGAATGTGCTTGTTAATCCAGATCGAATGTAAAAGAAAAAAATCCAGTTTCTTTGGCTCTGGAAGATATTACTCAATCAAAAGTGTTAGGTCATCTTTTTGAATGCTGTTTTTCTTCAGCAACTAGAACATGGGCTGCCAAGTGACATGGAGCTTTGGCGCCCTCTCGAGGTCTAGTGAAAAGTAAGTAATCGTGCAGAAGAGGCCCTACTCAGTACTTGACGTTTTGGTTTTATCAGCCTAAGGAATAGGGGCCTCCAGGGAACAAATGACTGCCAATAAACTTCCAAGCAACACACCTGTTGCACACAACTGCAGGCCTATGGAAAGCATGCATCCAACTGGAGGACAATCAATTTAAAACAAGGGAGAATCTGTTGAGCCTGAGAGTCACACCTGAAGAAAGCCAAGATCCTGTCAAGGTATTTGGTCAACTTCAAAAGTGGAACATAGTTCTGTACACTAAATTTCTTGACATATACTTAGATATAATTTTATGTTATCAAAATACATTGCCTGAAATTTCTATTGACTTTGTAATTATCATATCTGAAACTTTTATTTAAATTAGAAACAATCTTATTTTACATGTCAATCCCAGTTCCCTCTCCCCTTCCCCTGCCCCACCCCCACTGATCTTCTATTTTATCCCCTTTCTGCCCCCCCCCCAGGGAGGGTGAGACCTTCCATGGGAGATCTTCAAAGTCTGTCACATTATTTGGAGAAACTTACAAGGAAGATTTAAAGTAAAAAGACTAGCCTGAGTGACCACATGGACAAACACATAGTTCTTTGCAAATATGCCAAGAAAGAGAATCATGGCTTCAGTAATCAAGTTCATAGATTCTAGTTATTCTTGCCACTGAAATGCTGGGTTTGGGAGCTGGGCCTGGAAAGTACAGTGGTGTTTACCCATGGACCCCATGAAATATTCCAAGTAGATACTATCTTTTCCTGTCTGGGATGGTGATGAAGAGGACATCCTCAGAGCTGCACTGACAAACCCAATTGCATGTTTATAATTTTGGCTTGCTGGGTTTTCCTTAATATGAGGACAAAATATTGACAACTTTTCAAAGTAAAATTTTAGCCACTGAGTGTGAGTTTCACAAAACATGTGTGTATGTGTTATGTGTGTACTGATGCACACATGCATGGGTGCAAGCCAGAAGACAACTTCAGGTGTTGTTCCTCAGGAATGCCTACTTTTTTTTTTTTTTTTATAAATAAAAAAAAAACATCTACTTATTCAGAGGGCAACTGTATGAATTGGTACTTTCCTTCCACCAAGTGGGTTTTCTAGGAACTGCACTTGGATTGTAATGCCGGGCAGCAACCACCCTTACTCATTGAGCCATCTCATAAGTCCCATCTCATTTCTGAGAGTCTCTGGCTTAGAGCTAACCAAGTAGGCTAGGCTGGTTGTCAGGACGCTCCAGACACCTGTCTGTCTCCCCATCTCCAGTACTGGTATTATAGCTCATGTTACCATGTACAAATTAAGTAAGTTCAAATTCAGGTCTTCATGCTTAGAATGAAAGTACAACTGAGCCATCTCTCCAATCCAAAATATTTATTAAAAAAAAAAAAAAAACCAAAAACCTTTAATTGTCTCAAAAACTAAGCACATGAGTGTCCACAACTACACATGCAGAGACAAGGCACAAAAGCCTAAAAGTCAAGGTCATGGTTATATAAAGTCTGAGGTATTAATATTAAAATATGGAAAAGTAAACAATACATTTGTACTATTTTATCAGAAAAAAAAATAGATTAAGTTGGATGGTTTCAAATATAGTCAGTCTAAACAATGTGTGATTGGTGACAGTGTTGTCTCAAAATGCACAGAATCTACAAGTGGCCTAGTTATTCTCTTTCTAGTTTCTCCAACACCCCTGAAGCTGCCCTGGACAATGCCAGAACTCAAGCAGCTCAACCACTCTCTGACCCATTTTGCATCAGTAGCCTCGGAAACAAAGGCCAAGGGGAACAGACCTGGTTGGTGAGTTCTAGACCTACCCAATGGACACTCTCCTGCTTCAGATTTATCTAACTAAATATAACTGAACAATTTATTTTCTGTGAAGCTAATCATCAGTGCTTTTGTAATCATAAAATGATTAAACACCCCAAACCAGTAATTTTCAGAAACAATTAGATATACCCTTAGATACAATGTCCATGACTTAACAGTGTGGCTTTAAATTTAAAATTTGAATTACTATATTACACTATTTCCATTAGTAATTTTTGTTTTGTTGTTGTTTTTCAATGTAAAAGTGGAACAAATCAGACATTGAGAACACAATTCAGGTTAAGTGCTGCAGTGGCTTCATGAAGGAGGCACAAACTCACTCCTTAGCATTATCAGACTGTGACCATTCAGTCCGTAGGCTTTCTACTGAGAGACTGAAGTGGACAAAAATTAAAATTGCATATCTGGGTTTCAGAACATAATTTTAATCTACCAAACTGTCTACTTTTAACCTTTTAAATACTTTTATCTAGATTTCATTTTATTTAGAACTTAGAAAATGTTTCATTTAGGAAGGAAACAATTCCTACTAAATAAAAAAAAATAATTCACAAATTATTTCTTTAAAGCTGAGAGTCTATAGGAATCCCATTACTAAATACTGTTTCTAAGTCTGGGTCTCCAGTCATTTGTAATTTCTGGAGATTTATTTTTGGTCCAGATTTCACAGAAACTAAGGATATCTGACAAAACAGAAGCAATATGCTCTTCTCTGTGCTCGTCAAGCCCCAAATGCACAAGATGTGACATTCAGGAAGAACTGGTCTGCACTTGTCACAGCCTGTGTAGAGATAGCGAAGTCATTCACCGAGTATGCAAGTATTTATAATCTTGTGCCCAGAAAAAACAAAACCAAACAGTTCATTTGACATACTATTTTCCATAGAGTCTTGACTTTACAGCATCCATTCTAGCTTAATATTTTTAAACAAAACATTTTCAGTGGCATAGTCCCAACTCAATTCTTTAGAGGCTTGGCTTCATGGGAACTGATACACTGCATTCTTTTCCAGACCTGCCCCACAGGTCCCTCAGCATGGGTACTGGTGACATTATATATAGAACAATACTCCATGGTGGGGGTGTTCTATGCCCTGCAGGATTTCAGCATCCTAGTCTCTGCCCAATAGATACAAGTACCATGCCCGTATGTGGTGACAAATGTCACCGAATTCTCTGGGGGAACAAAACTGCCCTTAACTGAGAACGACGACTACAGGCTAGAAGCAGAAGAGTAAGCAGGTAGTGGTGCCACAACGTGGTGGTGCTGTTTATTTCTCAGTGTCCACACTCAAAATTGAGTGAACCCTAGTATAACGAGGTATACCAGCAAACTGAAAAGCTGGGTAAGACTCTTCCCATGGCTGAACCAGAAAGCTCCCACCATGCAAATGTGTGTTCACATTCAACATGCATCCAGGTGACAATGTTAGTTCTTTTAAGAAACTTTATCGAGGGCTCCATTTCCAAACCACGAGTATGCTGACAAAGGAACATCTGGGCCATGTGCAGCTTATATCTGGAAACAACCAAGCCAGAGGAAAAACAAGGTCCACGGCAACAGCTAGGCGTTATTCTTCTTTTCTTCTCCTTTTCCTCTCCTTTCTCTTTTCTTGCATCCTCTTCAGGTCAGACATCACATTCAAAGTCTTCTGTACCCACATAATCTAAAATCATTTGGAGTCACAATTAAAACTGGAAAGCGTATGACTGAAGAAATCCAGGACAAACAAAGTCTGTACCATACATACCACAATGACCATTGCATTGAACAGCAATGGTGCCGAGAACACAATAGAAATGAACATTCCCCGGGAATCAAAATACTGATATTTTGCAAACAATCTGTTTTAGAAAAAACAAACAAACACAAGAAAATAATTATTGGACTTTCAGTCCGGAGAGGTGACAGAAGAACAGCAGTTAAGCATCCAAGTTCACAGCAATTGTGACACAATGACTTAAATTCTCAAAACTGCACAGAAACAGCTCTAATGCTTTTCATAAATCAGAAAGGGCTGTATTCCTGCTACAGCTACTTAAGAACGTACTGTGTCTAATACTTCCTGCTGTTAGCTACCTTAGTAAAGTACTGCCTTTCTGTGTAAGAGACTTGAAGACTGCATCATTCCAACTTGCCCAGGGGTAAAGAGCCAGGCAGCAGAAGGTAGGAGCTGTCTATGGGGATTTCTCTCTTGGTAATGTGGAATTACGCCACATAGCTGTTTTCACTGACTGGGCAACAATGACTGAGAACCTGCTACATGAGCTCTGGGCTACAGCAAGGAATAGTAAGGACAGATTTACTCTTAAAGGAAGCCTACCTTCTGGAGAGAAGGAGGAGCTCAGGTAGAGTGCCAGTCTGACTTAAAGAAACAAAGCAGGGAACATGGGAATCTATGGGTGGGGAGAGGTCAAGTTTAGCCTCTGACCTGGAAATGTGATCAACACAAATTTGAGGTGGCCATGGGCCCAGCAGGAAGGGTTGCAGCAGGGGCCATGGGCATCAGAACAGTTCTGTGCCCTTCTCTGAGTGATTAGGGATACTTTGGGATGTTTGGAGTGATCTGCACTGAGACAGGAGAATCAGTTAAGACAACTTAGGTCCAGGGTTGGGGCTGGAAAAGCAGGGAAAAGACTGTGGAGGCTCTGGCACTGTCCAGGTATTGGGAGGAAGTTTCCAAGAGGAAAGGGGAGTGAGCAGGGGAAAGGTCTCTGAAGCCCACTCCTGCAGTAACAACCGCTACTACTCAATACCTTCTAAAACTCCCACCTTTGTATTTCGAAACTCAAAATACTTTATAATACTTCTAATATTTTCTCACAGATTGTACTTTATTGGCCAGCACCTTAACAGCTCAGGTGGTACAGTCAACATGGTTATGCCATTCTTGAAATATCTATTTTGTAAGCCTCTGAGGCCTCCATGACCTTAAGGAGTTATCCCAAAAGTGGCACTGAGATTTTTGTTTAATAACACAGAGCTTCAAGGAGGAGCTTTGGATTACTTATTTTATTAATAAAAATTATTAGTCTTCTATTAACAACAACAAAAGTATTTAATTGCTTTTCTTAAGGCCTAAGCCTATATGTACAAGGTGCTCAATATTTCTGACATCTTCAATTTCCCTAGAAATTTCATGTTTTATTTACAAAGTTCCACATGGCAATACCGCAGAGGGAAACTCCTAAGACACAGTCAAGAGCATGAAAAGTGACTTTACCTCCAATTCATTGCAGCCACTTCATTAATATACTCCGCACAATAGACTAACAATACTAAGAAAAGAGAGAAATCATATCAGAATCACACAGCCAATCACAATAATTACAGAACAAGACAATACATTTTTACATATAGCAACGGAATACCGAAAAAAAAATGCCAAGAAATGCAATTTCCATTTGATGTATTAAGAGCTATAAAATGGTGAAGTTATAATACGCCCATTTAATAGGAATCAGAAGATCGACATGTGTGTGAGATGCCAAGGGTCTTAGTGAAACACCCGTGAAGTGAAGCTGTTCTGCACAGACTGACTGCTGTAATCCAGGTAGAAAGCTCAGTATCAGAGTCTCAGCATTTGTGGAAATGAAGGAAGTTAACTCAGATGTTTTCATGCTGTCTGAGATTTTAATGAGCCATAAAGCATACAAAGCATAAAGCATAGTGTCTGTAGTTTCTTAAGAATGCCTGTGGTTATCCCTCTTCAAAATTTCAGGCACATATACTGTTCTTTTAAATATATATGTGTGTGTGTATGTGTGTATATTTATAATTTTTCTTATTTTGCATATCGATCCCAGTTCCCTCTCCCTCCCTCCCATTCTTCCCGACTCCCTCCCATCCCAGCCCAGTCCCTACTTCAAACGACAGATTTTGATGATCCCTCCTGGAAGGCATCATACATAGTTCTTAAACTTAGAAAATCATTTCTCCTTTCCAGGCACTTCCCTCAAGACCTCTACACAAAGTTAGCATGCCAGCCCTCTTGTGTGCTCATACTTGTGTGCCTCGACACGGACTGCAGAAATTTGTACCAGCCCCTCAGCACATTTCACTGCACCCCTCAGTTCAGTTCTCATCACAATGCTCATTATTGCAAATTATAATACATCTACAGGTATCTACTGAATGTGGGGGTCCCCAAGGAAGTTAAAAGCTTAGAGGCCTATTTTGCTCAGTACTGTTAACCCTAACATTTCTAGGGAAAGAATTTCAAATGAAGAATGGTCAATGCAATGTGAATGCTCATCACTTCACTTATTTTTCTAAGATTATGTCCTACCTCTTACAGTAAACTGATCAGACTTGTCTAAAATCACCTTTCCCATTTACCAAGCAAAATCTTCTTCCAGTGTCCACAAAAGTCAAGTATTTAAACCTGAAATTATCAGCATTAGCACACTTAGCTCCTGTGGACTGTGGTGTCTTACCCATGATCTAGCTTCCTACCCATCTTCCACCTTATATTTTAGGGGCTCTGCCCACTTGTCTGCATTTGGGGCAGACCTCATGCCTGGGCCAGCCAGCTATTACTCATATTTTCTTACTGACATTGTATTAAGTATCATTTTGACCTGACTGAAGAAGGGCCTAATATATTGATTGTCCACATTTGGCCAAGTACCATGGTTTTTATTTTGTGTCTGTTTGTGTGTAACCTTTCTCCATTCTGTATACCTAATCTCTTCCCACAATTTCTAAAGCCATTATCTATAAAACTGATCTAAAACAGTATTTTATGTAGAAAATGTCTCTTAATTTGTAGTCTAATTTCCAGAACATGCAGTGTAGAACTAGGCCTGGCAGGAAAACATCTGCATGAAAGATATGCCATCTAGGAATAAACTCAAGCAGGAAATTATCTGTGTAAGAGTCAGCATAACAGAATCAATATCTCAGTACAGCTGACGTTGCACATCCCTCCTGGTCAGCCTGAAGCAAAAGGAAGACCCCTTTCAAGGTCAATGTCCAAAGATTACTTCATGATTTCCATACAGAATGGAAGGCTTGGGAAACCCTGTGAAAACATAATACAAACAAATCCAGGGCAATATCCCAACAGTCAAAGCACAGGGATTCAGTTTTCTACTACTCACCTAGGCACAGGAAGTGTCCAATCTGTAGTTTATACCTCTGTGATGAGAAGCACGTGAGAAGTAGGCACATCAGGTGGAAGACGACAAGCCCTAGGAGCCATGGTTCTGTCCAGTCTGTCTCCTGTGAGGATACACTGTTAGAAACTTGTGTGTGTACTGTGGGTAACGGGAATTACCCACTTCCCCTGAGTTTTGGGATCACACAGCTAAGCCTCAGAGACAAGTGGGAACAAGAAGAAAAACAAAAAAGGGAGGAAACGATAGTTGCAAACACATTCAGGAATTTTACATAAAGATTTTAAAGTTTGAGCACCTTTACCTCTTTTTATTGGTGAATACAATTCTTTTCAAGCTGGGTGAAATCTAAGGGGTTATTATCATCTGAAGTCAAGCTGACCTAATTAAGGAGATGCATTTGCAGCATGTGAAGCTGCTTAAAGGAAGCTCATCTTATCGAGGCCTGGAAATGGAAGCCATCCTAACATGCAGGACTGGCTGTCCCCCAGCACTTACTTCTGCAATGTACAAAGATAGTTCTTTGGGGCCTTACAGATGACCAGTGTCCATACCCCCAAGGCTCAAACCTTTCTGACTGTCCTCACCAGATACACAGTCCAAATTTCTCAGCACTTCCCCAGTGCTCTTATCTGATCCACAAGGCAAGACTAGCTCCGGAGTGTGGAGCCCAAACTTCTCTTCAGGACTGCTTGGAGTCCATTGCCCTTAACTGGGCACTGTTTGTGTCTTCAGTGTCACACCGGAAAGACAGCACATGCAAGAGCCCGGTAGGGAAAGCAATGTACGCTGCCGCTGCCAAGACCCCACCAGGGTGGGGACCCAGAGGACCGCCTGCTTGCGCGCACCCGGGGTCTGCCCCATCCAGCAGAGCCACAGCGCGACTCCAGGATACAGCCTGCCCGCGCTGTCCACAAAAGAACTAAAGCATCCCCAGCGCGTGCCAGCGCCTCCCAGTCTCCAGGGTCTGCGAGTTACCATGATCACCGCGGGGATGCTGACCGGGAAGGCTCTGACCGAGAACGGGGAGGGCATCACGCCGAGGTTACAGACAACCTGGAGAACTCCACGGCTTCCGGCAGCCGGGAAAGTCGCCTAGTCTTCTCGCGAGATCTACGGGTACGAACCTGACATTTAGCTCTTCTCGCGAGAATTTTTTTTTTTTTCTTTTAAGAGGTCCAACTTTCATTCTTACATTAATGGGTTTCTGTAAGCAGTGTAAAAAGTGCTTGCCGTCCTCAGAAAGCTGAGGGTGTTTGGTTCCACAGACACAGCCAGAGGTTGGGGCCAGTTTGTCAGGCTTGGACAGCACCCTGCGCCACAGTCCAGGAATGAATTTGCGAAGGAGCATGCTCTTTGCAGACCTGGGTTGGACCTGATGTTCTCTTCACAGTCCTGGGGTGAAAACAGCGTTGGCCCCACAGTAGCAGGATCATCTCGGAGTCTGCACCACACACCTGGAAAGGACACGGCAACCTCCACACAAACTCGTGATAAAGACAGTGTGCTCCTCAGAGAGTCCCACCGAATCGGGATGAGCTCAGCATCCACGTCGTGGACCGCGGACGGATGCAACGTCCACGGTACAGATCGGCTTCCTTGCTTCACATACCCAAAAGAACACGATGTCCTGTCTGTCTCACCCACAGACCCAGGCTCGGTACTGTGTCTGTGCTCCTCACAGAACCGGAATGAGCTGACTGACTTACCTCACAAGAGTCCACAGTAGTGGACGACATAGCATTGGTACCTTAAAAACCCAGGTCAGATAGTCAGGTCCCACAAACCCTGGATAGATTGAGCTATCTTCCTGTTACACATGTTATTGGAGAAGGGACAGTCCATTGACATGGACTGACAATGGATTGTTTAACGTTTGTAAGACTGTTGAGTACACTTAGCTCATGTGTGAAGTTCTCCTAATTGCCTGTGCAAACAATGAGGACTCAGAAGAGTTAATTAACCCTTATGTGCCACAACAAATGTACATGCACAAATGCATGCACCTTGTTTGCTCTTCACTTAATGGTGTGAGACTAGTGGGTCTGAACACTGTGACAGCGACAGCCTATCTCCTTCGCCTGGCTGTGGAATGGGCTCTGATAAAGTGGTCCCATATCCTTCACCTGTTTAGCAACTGCCCACCTTAAGTCTTCCTCCTCTTTCTCAGAGGCTGACCCGGAATGTCATTGTCATTGTTGCCTCATCTGTCCTTTTCAGACGTGGGCTACTCTCTGTTTCTCAGATACATGTCCCCCATCTGTCTTCACCAAAGATAAGGGAAGGAAGAAAGGGGAAAAAGGGGAGGAGGAGGGGGAGAAGGAGGGAAAGTCTCTAGGTCCTCCGAATGTGACCTAAAGTTCTGCTTTAAGAGAACACTTAAGTGTTGCCACTCTGCCAGGACAAGGGTCATCCCCATTCAGCTTTACTGTCATTTGCCTAGGAGTTGATGTGTGGGCTGGAGTTTTCTTGTGGGTCTGAGAGCTAGCTATTCCTGATGTTTTTTGGACTGACTTCAGTGAAGACGTGAAATAAAAGACTAACTGTAGTTGCTTTGCCCAGCATGATGGGGCCCAGCCTTGAGATAATTTTGCAATGGAAGAATTAAAAGCAGCGCTGTTATAACATGCGACTGAATTCCTAGGCTGTGGAACCCTGCCATAAGCTGCATGCTGTTAAGCTGTCTGCATTGCTTCCCCCACTTGCCTCCTGAAGGACCCAGACCAAACTCCCCCACAGGCAGTCCTTCCTTTGTTTCTAGAGACCTGAAATCTACAGATTTCCCTGTCTGATTACATCTCTTTTCTATCTCTGCACTGTGCACTGTCCCAGGCTTCTGTCCCACAGACAGTTCTTTACACCACAGCTAGAGATTTTAGCACAGACAAGATGTTTTTACAGTGCCTTGCTCGTACATTTCACAGGTGTCCACTGCTCTTGAGACCCCTCGACTCTTTTGTGGTCTGGTCCTATAGAATCTCCAACCAAGAAGGTTCCCGATTTCCTGTCCACATTTCTTCTTTTCTCGGCACTGTTCAGTATGTTCCCTAGCCCTGTGTTTCAGGTGTCATGGTGTCTTGCAGCCATCTAGACCTTTACCGACTTTCCTGGCTGCTCACTCTTACATTTTCAACATCTTCATTTGCTGTGTTGGTTCCCTGGGTTCCTCTAACAAGGTACCAGCAACACTGGTGGAAATTTGGAGGGAAAGGAGGGTTCCTCGTTTCCTGGAGGTCAGTGTTCCAAGCTGATAAATGGGTCCAGCTCCTGAGAGCCCTTGTACACTCTACTGATGGGGGATGTCCTTCTGTATGCTGTGTATATGTTTCTCATATTGGTTTAATAAGACGCTAATTGGCAAGTAGCCAGGCAGGAAGTATAGGCGTGGCTACCAGACTAGGAGAATGCTGGGAAGAGGAAGGCAGAGAGTGAGTTGCCAGGGAGATGCCATGTAGCTGTTGAAGGAGTAATGTCCCAAAGCATTACAGGTAAGCAATAGCCTCATGGCAATACATAGTCTAATAGTAATGGGTTAATAATTAAGAGAGAACTAGCCAATAAGAAGCCATAGCCATCGGCCAAGCAGTTTGTAATTAATATAAGCCTCTATGTGTTTATTTGGAACTGAATGGCTATGGGACCAGGTGGGACAGAGACCTCCGTTCTACACTCTACTGATCTCTCAACCCTACTGTTGCAGCACTCCAAAGGTGTTTAGCTTTCAGAGGCTGTCTTCCCTCCAAATTTTCTCTTTGGGTTTGGGCCCAGCCCAGCCTCCCACAATTTCATCTAAGCATAATCCCACCTGTAAAAACTGTGATTAGGCTACATTTCATCCTTATATGTCCTGGCTAGCACTTCCTCATACCTTCCGGTGACACTGCTCAACCCAGGACATGGTTTAACGTCACCAGTGTTTTCACCCATATTCCTTATTTAAATTACACACGGCTGTGGAATGTTTGTTGAACCCAGCAAAGCCTGTTACATTGTTTATGCTGAAGAATATTACTTTAACTGTGAAAAGGTGTGTTACTTTTGTTAATGCTGCATTTGTTTGATGAAGTAAGGATGTGTGTTTAATTATGTAAAAATAGATATGTTGCATCTGTTTCACTTTGCCTGATTAAGGCACCTGATTGGGCTAATAAAGGGCCAAACCGCCAATAGCTAGGCAGAGAAAGGTTAGGTGGGGCTAGCAGGACAAAGAGAATAAATAGGAGGAGAAATATAGTTTCAAAGAGAAAGCAAGAAAGAGAGAAGGAGAGACATGGGCTAAGATGACATGAGCCTTAGGTTTAAATAAAGGGATACTGATGAAAGAATGGCAAGTGCTTTTCATAATTAAGAAGTTTTTGCCAAGGGCTGGAAGGGTTGATCATTGTCTCACTTTCATCAGGTGGCTAGAAGTCCTCACTGAAGCAGGATAGAAAGGGGAGAATTAAGGAGACACCAGAAAGGAAAGGATCCCTCTCACCCCAAAGTCTAAAGTGTCTCATCCATTGAGAACATGGAGGATGTCTGTGCCTCCAGGCTAGTGTATCAGGTCATCATGGTCATGTGTGTAATGGTTACCTGTGCCATGGTCAGAACCCACTTCTCACAGTGTAGACCTATCATTACATTCCTACTCAGGGGCTAGACTCTGAGCCATACATAAATGCTTCTCAAGCTCTACTCCCTGCCTACCATCCTTGCATCAGAAGCTACTTTACCTCATTCTTTGACAGTGCCCCATAGGCTAAATCTGCTGCGGTCCACACAGTTCCCAAATAAATTCCATGTTGTTACTGTTTCTCTTGCCAGTTGTTCATCAAAACAACAGTGATTTTGAGCATCCTCCCCCAGCTCTAGAGCTGTTCTGAGGCCATGTCAGGCCAGTACTACTGACGGCCTTGCCCTACAAGCTCTTACCTCTGAGCCTTACTAACGTGTGTGCCAAGTGGTATCTCTAGGACTTGTGAAAAGTCAGATGAAGACCCTGGGATGTAGGTGAGGGCATATTTGGAAGAGCTCATAAGACTTGGAACACTTCTGTGTCTCAATGATTTGCTACCCAGTGTACTCAGTTATGAAGATCAAGGAAGATACCATGGCTCTCCACTATAATCTCTAGAGTTTGACTTTTACTCACTGTTTTAGGATTCTCTCAGTCTTGTCATTCAAGTGGGGATTGAATGAGACTTCATCTCAGGAATGTCTTGGGAACTTGTGCCCAACAGACTCCTGAGGGCTAGGCACCCGCTGCCTCTTAGTGCTTCACTTGGTGACAATCAGACCCATAGAAATGCTTCTGACCTATGACAAAGTATGATGCTTCATCTCCACGGTGGAAGGGCCCAATGACAGGCCATATAACAGATGTCTGCCAGAAACCTGATTTGGGGCAGATCCTAGTTCAATGCTTTGTATTGATGCACAATATTTTGCCCTGACCCACAGAACATTTTTCCTTTAGTTTCAGCTACAAATTTTTAACAATGAAGTATTTGATAACACTGCTCTTTTAATTAAAGCTTTCAAAAGAGAAATAAAAGATCATAATTTCAGTGAACATATGATAAAATTGTTCAGAAAAGAGCTCTTGGAAAGACCATCACTCTAATATTGTCACCATGTTGCTCTTGGGAGGCCTGATGGTCACCTGTACCTCCAGAAGGCCTGGCCTCTTTAGGTCTCATCCTTTGTTGCCTCCTGAACTCTTTTTTTCTTAGTTGAAACTCTCAAAACAATATGTCTGTTGTTCATATATGTACTTTACAACAAAATGGAAGGTGGGGCTGGTCTGTGTCTTAGCACATTTATTTATACAAGAGAAATATAAGGAATGTAACATCTTTCCCCTTTGGAAAAACCATGAGCCCCAAGTGAGAGGCACAGACCCCTCAGCCTTCTCTTGTTCCCCTCCTGTCTAATTTCCTGAGATTGTACGTTGCTCATTGTAGGGGTTATGTTCCAGTAGCAACGTTACCCCTCCTGTACACACACACACACACACACACACACACACACACACACACACACACACTCGGTTAAAACATTCAGAAGTTCAAACTATGATTCTGTCTCTGTATTTACAATAGTGTGCTTAAGATAACAGTTGATGTTAATCCTGCAAGGGGACAAGATTGTTGCTCCCCTTCTTTGGCCTTGCATGCAGGGCTGCCATATACCTTAACTGGGCACTAGGTGGCAGCACCTGCCTTCCAACAGGATAACAGACAATCCCACATTTCTGCAATTAAGAAAAGTAAACTTTCATATGCTTAATTATTGAAGTGAAAGCTTTTAGTTTGCACCATCAAATATATTTATTGAGGATTATGTAGTACATAAACTGTAATAAACTGACTTTTGAAAACTAGTCATTTAAAACATGCTTGTGAGAAAAACTGGTAATTGCAAATACAAGGTTTATAGAAAAAAAATCTAATGAATCTTAGTTTAATTTATGTATTTCTTGTCTTTCTTTTTTTTTAAAAAAAAAAAAAAACAGGTCTTGCCTCAAGTTTATTTGTAAAGACAGCATAGGGCACAGGTCATCTGCAGAGTGTGTAGATGTGTCATACCAGCCCATCTGTCTTCACAGTGGCAGAAACCTTTTCTATGGGGCCTTCACAGGGGCCTGGGTGCCTTTGGGAGCCTGAGCTGGAGCGGCAGCCTGGACCTTAGCGGGAGCCGAGGCCTCTGCTTTGGTTTGAACCTTGGGCTTTGGTTGGCAGAGCCTATGACCCTTGGCCATGTAATTTCTAATCTTCTTCCCAAGCTTGGGGTGAGCGATGAAAGCAAGATGGCTGAGTTTGCAGCCAGGACCCTTTGGCATCTTAGGTTTTACCACCTTGGGCGTCACAAGGGCCTTGATGGCCTCTTCGCGTGCACTCGTTGCCTTCGTGTTGTTTGCCTGCATCTTCTTCAGGCCTTTCTTGTGTTTCTTGGCAAAGCTCATGTTCCTCAGGAACTTGGGGTCAACCCCCTTAGGAGATTCGTATCTTTGCGATCAGGGTTTCTTGATGCCATTTCTGTGCCATTTCCCGGACTGGTTGTGTGTGGTGTGTGTGGGGTGGTTCTTGGACTTGGCCATGTCTGAACGGTATCAGGCGGCTCCTGAAGCGCCTGGGCCCAGAAGAGAAAGCGCTATCTCTGTCTTTCTTAATAAGAATGAACCTTTCACATGGATTCTCCAATCTTTTCACACCCTCAATATCATGATTGAACAAACAAATTAGCCCATGGAGAGGCCTTCACTTTTGTTTCTAGGGCTCTACCTGACCAGGCACACCTCTCTAACACTGTCTCATATTAACAGACAGGCTTTTCCTTAAGATGAAGGAAAATGAAAAAGAATAGAAGGAACCACACAGTCACTGTCTTTTCTTGAGACAATGGAGTCAATATTAACACAAGGAGGAGATCCTATTCTTGCCTCATTCTAACCCTGGTACTACCAGCATGATTTGCAGAGCATATCTGGTAAGCTAATGCCAATCATTGCACCATTGCATCAGGGTTATTCCTTCATATTTGAACACTTTTTTGTTTTTTTTTTTTTAAATTATTCTTTGCTTTTGGTCCAAAATAGAAGAAAATGCCCTAATCTATGATTGGAGGTCAGGATGTACCAATATGCTATTTGGTATTTGCTAATTTCAAGTCAGGAAATTTGGGGATAGCCAGTATATGGTGATTAGCTCTGTCAATGTTTGTATTCTAACTACTGGTGGCTCCAGGGTGATGCCCTTGCCAGCCCCCGCCCCCTGCTATGGATTGCTAAATGCCTTGCTCTTCCTCTTCACCACAGGCAATGCCATGTAGGTGGGGGCTTTTGGTGAGCAAAGGAAATGATGGGTACAGGTGAAACCATGACTGTTTCCCCGGGGGCGCCCCTTTGATGTAATTTTAAGTCACTGGACTATGTACTGCTTGAACCAAAAGAACACTTTTCTAGTTGGTGCCTCTGCCTGTCCCAGAAAAGTTTAATCAAGGTTGTCTGAGTAAAACCACTGAAGAGGTAACGAAGCAAGTGTGGATTGGATAGAGAAGTAGAGTCACAGTCATAGAGACCATTGGAGCTAGACTGTGGGCTGGTTTTCACTGAGTTCAGACTTCTCTGAGGGACAAGGATGTTTTCAAAATCACAGTAGGTGGGGTTGAGCACACAGTATGGTTGCCTGGCCCCAGAGTATGTAGAACAGAAAGTAGAAGACAGTACTATAAACAGAAAATGTCTTCTCCATAGAATCAACCTCATCCTTAGGAACTCATGCTCCAACAAGAGGGGCCAGATAGGCTGGGAGTTGCTGGTCAACTGACTTCACAGGAAGAGGTCATCAAGCTTCGTGGTGGCCAAGGTTTTCAGAGATGGGGGCTAAGATCATTGCTAAGGGGAGATATGAGAAGTCCTGTACTTACTGCCAGTTTCAGGAGGCACAGGCCATAGCTGAGTGTGTGAGGTGCTAGCAGTTGCAGAGGAAGAAATTCTCCTATTTGCCTCCAGGAGCCAGATTTACCTGCCCTAGGTTTCAATAGTCATGAGGCTTATATGATTTATTTTGGAAGCAACAAGAAATTATTCAAGGTTCCATTTGGTCACCTCGTTTATGTGTTAGCTCTCATTGGCAAAAAAATGATTAGAAAATCAACTTATTAGGAAGAAAGATTAATATTGGCTCATGGTTACAAAGATTTTAGTTCATGTTTGGCTAGCTCCATTGCTTTAGGCTTTTGTTGAGGCAATGCATCATGGTAAAACACATTGTAGAACAATGCTGCTCATATTATGACAAGAGAAAGCAAAGAGATCAAAAAGGAAAAGACATGCTCCTGGTAACATAACTTCCTTCTAACAGATTCTACTTCCTTAAAGCACACTACTCCCAGTCATTCCCAAGGCTGAATATCAAACCTTCAGTAGTCCACTGGTGGACTTGGGTGAGCGTTTAAGATTCCAAACACTATAGAAAACCCCTGCTGTCTGTAAAACCCTGTGTATATGTGTGCCTGCCTATTCCTGGTCATGTTGGTACAGGTCTCCATCTACCTGATTTCCATCTCTAGCTCAAAAGTCTACTGATTTCTTTGTACCCATTGTGAAATCAGCTTGGGCTCCTATCATATATTGCCACAGGGATGCATTTTTTCCAGTTCTGGAGGTTGTGAGCCCATGGTTCAGGTGCTGGTAGATTTGCTTGATGTTTCACAGACAGAGTGTATTCTGACTGTGAGGTCACTTTGTTCCAGGGCAAAGTGAGGGAAAGAGCTGTTTTGTGGTCTTTCTCTTTCTATAAATGCCCATGCATTTCAGTAAGCGCATAGGTGGAATTTTATTTAAATGAACAAGTTAGTTATCAGCCTGTGGTTTATGGCTGGGGCTAGAAGCATGTTGGTCTCTATGTGTACAAACAAAATGTAGTCATTCTGATTTAGCATTGCACTTTAAAATGGAGCTAACTTTTGGTTTGTAGTATGAAGTCACCCAAGGCAAGGCCGAGCCCAATAACCACAGTTGTGTATATCATGGAATCACTAAGAGCACAGTACAAGCTTATCTCTCCATCTGCTTGTACTCTTTTGGAAGATTGTCACAGAAGTAACATTTTACCTACATATTATATATAAATAAAAATTTCAACCTGTAATGCCCAGGGCACTAGGTTACTCATAGCTCTCCCAGTGGCCACAATTACTAATAGAGGGATCTAAAGCATGTTGTCAGATACTACCATGGCAGCCTGTATTATATTCCTCCCAAGAAATTATGTAGGGAGAGCACAATCAACACAGCATAGGGCAGGATATTTCTCTCATGACCACTTGTTCTTCTGTTACTAAAGAACTCCCAGTTCCCTCTGGCATTCTGGGTTTTGGTTGCCTCACACCAACCACTTGTTATTTTCTCCAACATTTAAGAGATGGCTGGAGCTGACTCAACAGTTCCCTGGACTTTGTTAGTGATCAATTTGTCATCTCACTTATTTTTAAGAAATGCTATATAACTGAAATATAATTTTAGAGACATTTGTTAAGTTGCAACAAAATTTCCTCCTCACTCCAAGCAATCAGGACTCATTCTTACTAGATTAATGCTTGTAGAATGCCTTCTTGCATCATGTTCACTAAGACATAACTGCAATTTTCATGGGGTACAAAAGAGACAAAACCCAAGAATGGATGGTGCAGGTATCTAAGCTACTAAATTGTAAGCAAAATCAGCAGATGATTGTTCCTGAGTTTTTAACATGCAGATTTGTGTTTGCAATTCACTGAATGATAGGGCAGTTTTTCTGACAAAAATTGGTATTCAGAAATCTGAGTGCCTATAGAAACTTAATTGGCAGAATTGAGCCTATGGGTAATACAAATTCTCATTGGTGCTTATATCAGCTCTTGATGTCATTAAGCTTATATGCATGGAGCTTTTCATAATCAGTCTCTGACATGTCTAAGAGTTGTCTCCAACGTTCTGTATACCCTTCTGCACTATTGTAGTTACTTTCATGAAAAGGTACCACAGGCTCAGTGGATGAAGCAACAGAAATGTACTTTCTTATTGTTCTGGAATTTGGAACTCCTTAGTTAAGGTGTTGCAAGGCTGGTTTCATGTGAGGTTTTACTCCTCATTTTGCAGATACTAGACAAGTCCTTATAGGAAAAGTCAGCTGCTGTGGGAAGATACAGCCAAATGCTGTTTGCAGCAGCAGGATGTGGGTTTTGCTCGCCTGTTAGAGACCTACACTCAGTCAGAGCAGAATCCTTGAGTATGTCAGAGAAAATTTCAGAACTGGCAAGAGTGAAGCAAACTTAGTGAGTTTACATACTTAGGAAAAGGGCAGTATACAATCCCTAGAAGTGGATATTGGCCTTTTAATAGAGACAAACCCAGATATCTTTGCAATAGCTACATTTATGATTTCATAGTTCCCTAAATTACATTGCTCAAATGATGTAATCTAGAACAATAATTAGCAATTGAGCTAAATTTAAATTTTAAATGAATTTAAAAATTAAATATAAATATTTTTATGTTTGGTTTATGTCTTTCTCTTATCTAAAAGCATTTCCTTTTGTAGATTTATGAGGTGGTGTTTAGTTTTATGGAGAAGTCAGGAGTACTAATAGGTAAAACTCAAGATAAAACTTACTGGATATAAGTAAGCATAGTTCCTTTGTTCCTTTGTTATTTTTAGCACCTTGTCTTTAGGAAAACACAAATCTTTGTTGGCAATTTCATCCTTGAAGTATTTGTGACTTTCAGTTGCTAGGAAAAGCAAACTAGATCCCAGGGACTTCTTTCTTTCCTGTCCCATTTTCTTCCATTTTCTCTGTCTTCCTATCTTTCTTCATGATGATAGGTTGGTTGAGTCAAACAATTGTCAAGCTATGTGTCCTTTTCTGCACTATAAGTGGGGATGTTTGTTGGTCTAATGTGTTCAATAAGTTCTTGCTACCCCCTCCCCCCACACATTTTGATGTGTGTTTAAAATATCCATGTTTCCATGTATTTCCAATGGAATTTGATAGATTCATTATAGTAGAATTTTTAATTTAAAGGATAAGTTATCAATCTATGTCCCATGGCTGGTGCTGGACATGTGGTAGCATCTATGTTCTATGTTCTTCATTTACTCTCAATATGAAGACGAATTCTGCTTGTAAAATGAAGTTATTTGGGGCAAGACACAGCCTGAAAGCCATTACTTTACATAGTATGGAGTCATATAGAACAAGGTATAGCCAGATCTCCATATAGCGTATTAGTCTAATTCTGTGTAAGCTACACTGATAGGCTTTCTGGAAGACTGCTTGAACAATTTGACAAAAGGACTTTAATGTTTTGCATTGTTCTATAGATTCATGGCTTTTGCTTAACAACGGCAACTGTTTCTATATTTTCAACAGTATTTATCTTAGTTATCCAACTTGTAAGACCCAAATTCTATACTCTAGCTCTTTTTTTGTGCATATTATAGATTCTATGAAGACAACATAGCAAAAACTGTTTCTTTTGTTTGAGGGGTAGTGTTATTTTTTTGAACTATAATATAGAGGTTCATCTGCTTCTCTGAACATCATAGCATATTGTGTGTTATAGTTGGAAGAGATTTAAAGGACTAGAACAATATTTTAGGAGCTACATCCAATTCCTATTTCATCCACGTGACTGCATGGTTCATACTGTGCTTTACAATCTTCATATTCTGTCTTTTAATCCACCAGTTGTTTACAGATATCTTTCATCTTGGGTTTTTGAAGATGTGTGTGTGTGTGTGTCTACCTTGTGGTTCTGGTTTCTCTTTTACATCCTGTGAAGGAGCCATAGGAGGAAGATGTACATCAACCTTAAATAGTTTCCAGTATATTAGAGAATATAGGTGAATAATTATTCTTCAGAAAGAAAATGGACATGTGCTATTGCAGGGAGACAGACCTGGGTCGGGTTCTTATCTCTCTCTCTTCTACAGGGCACAAATGGAATTTGTACATACACACTCCATGCTGGTTCCAATAGTTTCAGGCAAACTCAAACTGAAGAGGCAGCAAGCCAGCCATGAAGTCATTTGGGTTTCATGTGGTGAGACAGACTTACAATGTCTGTCATCATGTAATTTTGGATTTTATTTTTATAGTTGCTAAGATTAGCTCATGAGCAATTTCTCCTTGTTCAAGTTTAGACTAATTGTTAATATTAACACCATGTTACAGTTATTTATTGAGTTTTATATTAAGCCCTAATAAACATTACCTTTCAAAAATGGTCCCAGGAAGTCACAAGACTGCTCTGCAATGAGGTCCCATACCACACTGTTTCAGATGCAAGAGGAATATTCTGTAGGAAGTCTCTTGGCCATCCTTAATAAAATCAAATGCCACCTGAAGAAGGCAAAGTGTCTTCCATAGGCTGTCACCCCTCCTTTTCCCAATGTGTTATGGACACTTGGGAAGGACCTCTGAACATTAGTCCGTTTTTCTTTTTCTTTTTCTTTTTTTTTTTTTTCTTGGCATATCCTTTCCTAACAAAGGCTAAGTCTCTCCAGGTTATGAACCACTTTTGAAATGAAGTCTCACATTTGCCATAAACTTACTGAATTTTTACTGACATGTATTCATCACTTGACACCCATAAAACTGAATAGAGTTATTCTCTGTCAGTGGGCAAAAAAAAAAAAGTGGCTGATTAAAAGTCTCAGAAGGTAAAGGTGTTTGTCACAGAAGCCTGAAAACTTTAGTTTGAACATAAAGATATAAATAGTGACCAATTCTACAATAGTGTCCTCTGATCTCACATCCATACGTTGGTATATGCATCCCCAACACACAATAATAAATGTAATATTTTTTAAAAAAGAAACCAATATTTTGGGGGAGGTTTTGTCAAGAATAGTAAAAGGTAGATCAAGAAATACAGGAGAGAAAAAAAGGGAAGAATATGGACCAAGCAATTTGGAGGACTTTGAGGACATCACAGGGTATAGGGAACTAGCAAAAACTAGTTGAGGATTTTTCTAGTTTGGTTTCTCTTGCTGTGATAAATGCTATGACCAAAATCAACTTGCCAGAAAAAAGGTTTATTTCATCTTACACTTTACTGTTCATCCCTGGTGAAAACTAAGGTAGGAACTTGTAGTGAGAGCTTAAAGCAAAACCTAGAAGGAATCCTTCCCATTGGCTTGCTTCCCATGGCTTGCCCTGTTTGATTTCTTGAATCCAGGTGACACAGCACAAAGTGGGCTGGGCCCTCCCACATAAATCCTTAATCAAGAAAATGTTCCCTGGACATTCTTACAGACCAGTCTGATGGAGGTAGTTCTTTAGTGGAGGTTCCCTCTTCCCAAATGACTCCACTTTGTGTCAAGTTGATGAAATCTAACCTGTACAACAATAAAAATACAGCTTTTGTATATATTTTGCCTGAGTTATGTACACGAAATTGAACTGTAAGCATGAAGAAAACTTGAAAAATACTTGGGCTATATATTTTCTCCACTGCTTGTTAGTATGAAGATAATTGGTAAAGCTGGTCAGATGAAGAAGTCCCAAGCCAAAGATGGGAAGAATTGGGTCACCTCATTTGCCGTGCCAAATAAGTGAGGTGATAAAAAACTAGTCCTATGTGTTGGGGACTACTTCTCTCCAAAATGTAAAAGTTTGAAACTTGATTCCAGGGAATTTGTACCAGTCATAAGAACGATATATCCTGGATATTTACAAATTACCAAAGATGGAAATGATAATTGGTTAGTGGCATTCAGAGGAAGGAGGAGACCAGTGCTATGATTCAGGTTCCTGCTTACAGAGCAGGTTTGCTCACATGCTGCTCAGTGACTTCCAAGTAAAGTGTGAGTTTAAAGATAGTTGAAAAATATCCCAAGTCCAGGACACTAAGTTTTTTCCCCTTTCTTTCTCATTTTTCTTGTTCTTTGGATTTTTGAAATGGTTTTGCTCTGTGACTCAGAATGGCCTTTAATTCACAATGTGTCTCAACTGTCAGGCAGCCTGACCACTACACTGGTTTTGGATAAGTTATGTGCTCTCTCTAATGTTATGGGTACATGACCAGATTGTCATGAGTAAGAACCCCACATAGAAAAGTTTCCCAAGCAGATGAGCAGGCTGTGGCTTGCATACACAATGTTATCTGCTTGGTGTGTCCTTGGTTAAGCCCTCCAGAGTTCTTTCCCTTCTGTGATTGGACTAGCCACATGACTGACAATCATCCAGCTTCCACTTTGAGGTCTTTACTTATCATCTACTCTCATTCCTGCGTTCCTCTGGTTAGCTCCTTTCCTGGGTTTATTCTAATGGATAGATTACTTATTCTAGGAACTTCCCAAGAAAGGCACTTAGACGGCAAATTTCAGGGAGTTGTGGATCTGGAAATGATTTTATCTAGTTCTCATATCTAATTTACATTTTAAATGTCATCAGGATATTTAAATGTGCCATAATAGTCTCTCACATACCAAATCCCTGCATTACTGGAAAGAGTTCCCCTTGTTTTCATATGCTAAACAAAATAAGATAGAAGCAATTACAACTTGATTGGGTCATAGAATTGTCCTGGTACAACGGGTTTGAGTAGAGATAGCAAGTCAGTAGTTGATGGGATGGTGGTATTTATTTCTCAGAACCACTTTGGTCCTGCAGTCTTTGAACAAAGAGCTATTTGGCTGCAGAAAAAGCAGAGGTCCCTGGATTTTTGGACTATCAGAAGAAACTTTCCTGGTGTATCATATACCCGTATACCCGTCTGTTTGTGTCACCATGGGTAACACTAAGCACTCTGAATGACAAAAGCACATGTACTGCTTTTTAAAATTAGCCCTTTGAGATACAAGCATAATATATTCCTACTCAGATGATGTTATTAGGGGAAATTCGATATTCATGGATGCCAGAGGTTAGGAGTTTAAAGTTTCTTCCTTCTTCATTGGGAGTCCAATGCTGCCTCACATTTTCCTCATGAAATAAAGTGATGTCATGTTTTATTCATGAACTCTTCTTGTACCATAATCCTTAACACTTACTTGCAAGCACTGGATGGTCCTTCATGTGTATTTAATATAAACTGTGTGCACGTCTCTCACAAACAAAGACAAGGTGAGAACCTCAATGCTAAATGGAGAACACAGAGGGCACCCCAACTCTGTGCCCCAGGAAACTGCTACTGGAGAGCCTTGGCCTGCCCACCAAATGCCATCAAGGGACAGCAGGCAGAAGCTACCACTTCTGACCCCAAATAAGAAGTGGAGCCAACAGGCTTCTCCAGCTGGAAGAGTCTCAGGATATTTGTGTGGAGAAGAAGTAGGTATGGGTGTGTGTATGGGGGGCAGAGGCAGGGAATTTCACAGAGAACATGTCAAAAGATAGCCTCTGTTCTTCACCTTTACACCTTGTTTGAGACATGGTCTCTTTGCGACTGTGTAAACTACGCTAGCTAGCCCCTGAGATTCTGAAGACTCTCTGATTTCCACCTTGCATTTTCCATAACATAGATGCAGTTAGACTATAGATGCCTGATAATATTTTAAATAGGTTCTTAGTAATTAAACACAGGTTTATGCATTAAGTACTAATATACACCGAGTCATACCTCCAGCCCTAAGAACAGTTTAAGGATTCTAACAAAAGATAGCCCTTAGGAAAGCACAGTCATAATCATGGCCATCCAATTTATACCCCTCTCAAAAAATCAGAACAAAATCTAGAAAATATTTATCTCTCTACATTCTTCTACATGTCTGCATCTAGTTAGGCCAGCACCATTTGTTGAAGATGCTTTCTTTTTTCCATTGTATAGTTTTAGCTTCTTTCTAAAAAAAAAATCAGGTGTTCTTAGGTGTGTAGGTAAATATCAGGGTCTTCAATTTGGTTCCATTAGTCTACCTGTCTGATTTTTGTGCCAATACCAAGTTGTTTTCACTACTATAGCTCTATAGTGGATCTTGAAGTCAGGGATAGTGATGCCCCCAGAAGTTTATTGTACAGGGTTGTTTTGGCTATCCTGGTGTTTTGTTTGTTTATTTGTTTTGTTTTGTTTTTTGTTTTTCCATATGAAGTTAAGTATTGTCCTTTCAAGGACTGTGAAGAATTGTGCTGGAATTGTGATGGTGATTGCATTGAATCTGGATGTGGACATGTAGAATATTGCAGATAGATCCATATCTGTCACCATGCACAAAACTTAAGTTCAAATGGATCAAACACATAAACATAAATCCAGCAACACTGAACTTCATAGAAGAGAAAGTGGAAGGTACCCTTGAATGAACTGGCATAGGAGACCACATCCTGAACAACGCCAGTATCACAGACACTGAGATTGACAATTAATAAATGGGACTTCCTGAAACTGAGAAGATTTGTAAAGTAAAAGACATAGTCAATAAGACAAAACAGCAGCTTGCAGAATGGGTAAAGATCTTCACCAACCCCACATCTGACAGAGGGCTGATCTCCAAAATATACAAAAAACTCAAGAACCTAGTCATAAAAACACCAAATAATTTAATTAAAAAGTGGGGTTCAGAACTAAACAGAATTCTCAATAGAGGAATCTAAAATGGCTGAAAGACACTTAAGAAAGTGCTCAACATTCTTAGACATCAGGGAAATGCAAATCAAAGCAACTCTGAGATATCATCTCACTCCTGTCAGAATGGCTAAAATAAAAAACAAAGACAATTTATGCTGGAGAGGATGTGGAGAAAGGGGAACACTCCTCCACTGCTGGTGGGGGTACAAACTTGTACAGCCACTTTGGAAATCAGCATGGCAGTTTCTCAGTAAATGGGAATCATTCTACCTCAAGATCCAGCAGTTCCACTCTTAGGCATATACCCAAAAGATGTGCACTCAAACAACAAAGACATCTGTTCAACTATGTTTATAGCAGCATTATTTATAATATCCAGAACCTGGAAACAACCTAGATGCCCCCCGACTGAAGAATGGATAAAGAAAATGTGGTACATTTATCCAATGGAGTACTACTCAGTGGAAAAACAATGGAATCTTGAAATTTGCAGGCAAATGGATGGAACTAAGTGAAACCATCCTGAGTCACAGAAAGACAAACATGGTATGTACTCACTTATATATGGACATTAGCTATAGAACAAAGGTTTACCAGATTACAATCCACACCTCCAGAGAAGCTAGGAAACAAGAACAATGAGAGAGACATACACGGTCCCCCAGTAAAGGGGAAAGGGACAAGAGCCCCTGAACAAACTGGGAACACGGGGTGGGGGGAGGTAGGAGAAAGAGAAGGGAAGAAGAGGAGTGGGGAGAGAACATAAAGGATCAGGAAGATTGAGTGGGGAGATGAAAAGAGGAGAGCAAGAAAAGAGACATATCAATAGAGTGAGCCATTATAGGTTTATTGAGAAATCTGGCACTAGGAAATTATACAGAGAACTACAAAGATGACCCCAACTAGGAATCTAAGCAATAATGGAGAGGCTACCTTAAATGCCCTTCCCCTATAATGAGAATGATGACCACCTTAAATCCCATCCTAGAGTCTTCACCCAGAAGCTGATGAAAACAGAAGCAGAAATCTATTGCTGAACACTGAGCCAAACTCCTGGAAGCCAGTTTCAGAGAGGAAGGAGTGATGAACAAAGGGATTAAGACCATGCTGGGAAAACCCACAGAAACAGCTGTCCTGAGCAAGTGGGAATTCATGGACCCCAGTCTTACAGCTGGGAAACCAACATAGGGCCAAATTAGGCCCTATTAATGTGGGTGTCAGCAAGGAGGACTGGGCAGTCTATGGGACCTCTGGCAGTGAAACAGGGTGTATCCCTAGTACATGAACAGACTTCAGGAGCCCATTCCCCAGGGAAGGACACTCTTTCAGCCTAGATATATGGGGAAGGGCCTAGGCCCTACCCCAAATAGCTTGACAGATTTTGATGATCCCTCATGGAAGGCTTCACCCTCCCTGGGGAGTAGATGGAGGGTGGAATGGGGGATCAGTCAGGTGCATGGGAGGATGGGAGGGAGAGGGAACTGGGATTGATATGTAAATAAGATGATTTATAATAAATTATTTTAAAATATCTAGAAAATAGAAGGAAATTTTTATTTAATTTGACAACTTCTATATACTACACAACTGAGAATCAGCATCTCAAATCAGAAGCACTGAGAATATATTCCTAACATTTTATTACCCATTTCATGATAAAAGCTAGAATGCTGTGAATTTTTTGTCACAAGAAAAAAATGTAACATATATTTATATACATGTACAATATATATTTTACCACTCAGGAGACCACTTCATCAACAAATAGAAAGAAACTAATTTGTGATGGCTGTTCTTGGTTGGCAAATTGACTACATTTGGAATGAACTAAAACCTACAATATGGAGGAGCACACTTGGGGAGTTTTGCTTAATTTGAAGTGGGAAGATTCACTTCTATTCTAGATCTTTGAGCTGGGAAGACATACCTTTAATCTGAGCCATGCCTTCTTCTTGAACTCTACATAAGGAAATGGAGGAAAGAAGTTTTTGCTCTTGCTTGAACCCTGCATAAATACATGGAAGAAGAAAGCTTTTGCTTTCATACTCTTGTCTAACTGGCAAGTCCATTTCTTCCCTGGTGATAGAGGCTAATTCTTCTAGATTCTGACATATACTGAAGACCAACCATAACATACAGCCTTGTGAACTAAACAGCTACTGGATTCTTGGATCTTCTCTTCATAACAGCCATTGTTGGGTTAGCTGGACCACAGCCTATAAGTTATTCTAATAAATCATATACACACACATGATTTATTATATATTATATATATTTTATTATATATATATATATATATTCATCCCATACATTCTGTTACTCCAGAGAACCCTGACTAATACAATATGTAAAAGTCTCTTCATTTTTGAAAATGCTACTCCTGTGTTGAGCCTTAATGTCTCCAGGGCTTGCTGGGCTCTGGATAGGAAGCATTGTGCAAAGATGTACATAGTATTATTGTTTTAATCAGTCACTATGCTCTCCATTATTGAAGTAACCAATTTATTAGTGTGAACAAAAAGGTAGAGAAGACACTAATTCTTGGATTGTTTTAGACTTCTACAAGCATCATTTCTTTGGGAGTTATGACAGCTTTTGGATGCAGCTCAGATTGGGGACATGTGCTCAGCCTAGAGTAAGCTCCCAACTCTAATCCCCATCATCAACAACAAAATTTTAAAAAAGTGGGGGCTACAGAGGTAGGTCTCCACAGACCTAAGAATGCTTACTGCTCTTACAGAGGACTCAGGTTTACTTTCCAGCACTCATATGGCAACATGCAACCTATAACTCTATTTTTAGGGGATGCAGAGTCCCTTTTCAGGCTTCTTGAGGTTTTGTACTGATATGGTACGTATCAACCCAAACCAAGCTCACACATATACATACACATACATTTTAATTAAAACAAACATTTCCTCAAAGATGCAACAGACCCCATATATATTTACATGCATACACATGCACAGTAATTAAAACTACATCGTCTTTACTCTTCACGCCAGCCTTGGGTTTATGTGTGCTTTCCAGATGTCTCATAAGTGTGAACATGAAAACCTTCAGCAGTAGAGTAGCATGTGGGAGAATTTCCTTTCCCTGTGATTTTGAAATGTCTGTCATATTACTTAGAGTATGGTTTTTCCTTTGCCTTCTTCTCTACGAATTTTCAGGGAGCTCAATTTCATCATTTTCTAACTTTAACCCATCTTCATAAGATCTGCACACAAGCATGGAGAGTGTTTATGAAAAGAGTGCATTACATGCTTCATGAAAGCTTTACCTGTGACAATAGCCTTAAATCACAGGGTTCTGTTTCCTTCCTTAGGGTATGATTTCCTTTCTATTTCATGAAAGATTGCATTCTCTGAAACAACGTCCATTTACTTTATGGGAGCATCCACCTTTCTATAATCCATTATGTCTTATTTCATAATAGTATTCAAATTATTTATATAAAGTGCCTTACTTATACATTAATTTTTCATTATGGAGTATGAACAGAACTCAGATATATAAAATCCACCCTAGAATAAAAATAGAAAGTTAATGCAGAATATTGGTAGGTCCTTGGTATCAGATCTTTCCTCCTTCCAGGCTCAAGTTTTTAAAATAATTTCCAGTTTTCCTTTTTGAAAATCTCTAACAAATATTTTCACTTAATAGAGGGTTGAAGCCCTCACTGGAATTTTGTTTTTCCTGTCTGGTTGCCTCTGAGATTAGGAAGACCCCATGAATCATTGTTCCTGCACATTCTGGGGGCTACAGGGTAGTGGTAGCTGGCTTCCTAGGTTCAGGACTCATGTCCATTGTCCCGCCATTGGTATTGATGTTCTAGCCTGAGGGTTCAAACACTGAATGTCTTGAGAAAACTGCTGATCTGGTGGAAGTAGTCCTGGAAGCATGGGAACCAGATATTAATTACTGCCAGTTCTGAGGGCATCAGAAGAAGAAAAAAGCCATCTCATCTTTAAAAAAAATATATTTTTGAGTTGTATCTTCTTAAATGGAATTCCCAAGGTGAAAACATGAATCCTCTAGTTAATTTGAAGATGGATGTGTACATAGAGGACAAGAACAAAGTGAATGTCTCGTCTACTTTTCTGTCCACTATAATCATAAAGTCAGAGATTCCAGGAATATCTTGCCCAGGTTCTACAGTTTGCCAGAATAGTTGTCCTAGCTACCGAGATTCCTGTGCTCATTCATGGTCCTTGTTGTCTTTGTAAAGGAGACAGAGAAGCTGGTGCTTTGGGGTAGGCAAGGAATTTGGGAATTAGACGAAGATTCTCCAAAACACAGCTTCAGCTTTTAAGCACCATCCTCAATCAACTTCTCACTATGTAGTTAAGATGAACTATGAGAGCCGCTGGAAGCTGTAACTGTGGGGTTAAAGACAAGAAGTCAATGGGGGCTTTAAACTGGCTATAACAGCAAAGGATAAACTGACGATAGCTAATAAAAGCATCCTGGACTAGAGCTAACAAAAGCTAAAGGGTAAACTCTGTAATAAATGTGAGTAACTATCTCTTGTTTCAAACATCCTCCCTGATTTTCCTGCTATGTAGAAAAGCCTTTAACCACAATGTTAATATCAACAATAATGTATTTAATTAATTAATTATTCCTCAGTTGACCCAAAAAGACATAAGAGAACTTTAAACCCAAGGCTCAAATTATCCTGGCAGAATCCAGTTTTCATGCTTACAACAATAAAAGCTACAAGCAGCCCAAGGCTCAGGGAGACAGTTCTTCATTATTTTCCCAGTACCACACCTCACTCTGTCTTGCAAGTTACACTATTCTTTCTCTGTTATCTGGACTCAAGCTTCCCTAGCTTTTTATCTCCATTTATGAAGAGTCTGGAAAGGTACTCAGGGGAAGTATCCTAAGGCCTTGCCAGTAACATTGGAGTATTTTGATTTCTAGCACTTGCATTGATTCCTTCATAGAGGTTCCATATTTATCATTTTTCTATGTTCCTGAGTATTAATTTTTTTCTACAAGGGCACTAAGATATCATTCATAATCATATAAGTACCCTGTCTGATCTGTATGAAAATCTTCCCTAAGCCTGTGTCTATGCTGATCTTAACATTGCTGTTTAAGATATATTTTTCCTTGTTTTATCATGTCTCATTTCGGGGTAAAAGGTCAGACAAGCATTTTTAATAAAATGAACTCAAAATGGTAAATCTATAGTGTGGGGTTTCATGTCAAGTTGGCAAGGAGGTCATCTTCTTTTGTGTGTTTTCTCTGGCTTTATGTGACATGATCTTTGTGTGTCACTTTGTGTAGTCTTACTCAGCCTCCTCTTGCCTTTAGGATGTTTAATGCTTCCTAAGTAAATCAAGATGCTCACTTATTTAAGAGTGTCTGCACTTACCAAATTAGAACATAAAGATGTCACTCTGATGATTTATCCATGTTTGTGGATATATCTGTAAGGACATTCCCACAGATGGTTAATTAAGGGGGACGTCAGCTCATAGATTGGTGCCCTGAGATAAGCATTCTTTCATTGTCTCTCATCCCTTGTGTTGCCCTCTTTCCTCTCTCACACCCATTGCTTCGAGTTGAGTGTTCTCTGTCGAACTGTCTGCCTTGATATCCTCCCTCACCACAACCCAGAAGCAACAAAGCCAGCTAACCATGAACTGAAACTTCTGAGACCGTGACCATAAGTTTCCACACTTTTAGTCTGCTTCCTTGGGTATTTGTTACAGTGGCGAAAATCTGAGTAGATAAAAATAATAAACTAATAGGAAGAATGATGAACAAACTTTTGTTTGTTTGAGAATATGTATATTTGAAAATATATACGTAATGAAATTCTTAGAAATGCCCATAGATTAAAAGTATCTAGGAAGAAATAGAAAACTTGAATAGATCTATAATTCTTCAGTATACTGAAGCTGTTATTAAAGTCCAATCCTGGGGGAGTCCAAACCCTGGGCCAAAGTCTCATTGTTAAATGGTCTTATAATTTTACTAAACTAGCAACCAATACTAAACCAACTCTTCAGGGAAAACTGAAATGATAACTGTGTCAAAATGGAAGGACATAGTATTTTCCAGATTAAAAAAAAAAAGCTATATTACATCTGGGCAGTCAGAGCCTATAACCTTTAATGTAGTCCCTGTTCCAAATCCCAGTCCCTACCACTAAGTCAAGACGCTTCTTTCAATACAGCCTCATGATTAGTAATCCCAGACATAGGCTCATCCTACAGTAAATATACCAGAGGGCCTGGATTCTATTATGTTTCTCAATTCATTAATGAAGGGAAACTCTGTTATCTATTTGGCTCTTATTTCTAACATATGCTACTTTGTTAAGAAACTGTAAGTGGAATGAATATCCCTCCAATGGGGAATGGGCTCCCGAAGAAGTCCGTTCCTGCACTAGGTCCTGGTTCCATTGATAGAGGTACCATAAACTTCCCAGGCCTCCTAATTGAGACCCATGTTCAGGGGGTCTGGGGCACTCTTATGCTGGTTTCCCAGCTAACAATCTGGGGTCCATGAGCTCCCCCTTGTTCAGGTCAGCTGTTTCTATGGGTTTCTCCATCCTGGTCTTGACCCCTTTTCTCATCACTCCTCCCTCTCTGCAACCAGGTTCCCTTAGCCTATAGACATGGGGGAGGGCCTAGGCCCTACACCAAATGACTTGACAAGACTTTGATGATCTCTCATGGAAGGCCTCACCCTTCCTGGGGGAGTATATGGGGGATGGGATGGGAGGGTCTGTGGGAGGCATGGGAGGACATGAAAGAGAAGGAACTGGGATCGATATGTAAAATAAGGAAAAAATAAAAAGAAAATAAAAAAGAAACCATAAGTGGGAAGCAATAGAAAGCAGATCATCCAAGCATCAATCCCCACCAACTTCTCTAAATTATCCTTTTGTCAAATGCCCATGATGTTGTTATATGACTCTCTTTTACATCCTTCTAAGATCACATGTAATAAATTCTTGCAAACAAACAAACAAAAACAAAAACAAATACAACATTATAAGGATGAATTTTTCCTTAAATAGTAGGTGACATTATTGGTCAATGCAATGATAAGAGGCATACTAAATTAAAGTTTTTGGAGATAAAGACAAAGATTAGGAAATTTCTCAAGGAAGGCCAAACATTATGGAGCCTAAACCAATATCAGGATTTGCTGGAAAGCTGAGTGTGGCCATGAGGCAAAGTTCAAGATGTGAGGTTGTTGAATCCAGGCAAGAGTAAACAAAGTGATCTATAATAAAGTTCAGTTATTCCAAAGATGGTCAGGATGGTGTCATAGGCACAGCTACTGAATCGGGAGGCACATAAAAACAAATATGCCCTTATTTCTATGATGGTGTAGTCTCCGTTCTTCAGGAAACTTGGCTCCCCAGGGCTTCAGTGGCAGGAAGAGATTCCTTCTGTTGCCCTCAATAACACTGCAAGGACATATGTACTTCTGCTTCCAAGTATGTTCCCATCACCTCCAGGCCAGAGGCTACTCCACAGCTGACTGCTCCTATCCATTGACTTCTCGTTTATGGAAAGATCTTGCCTACCCTGTGTTCTCATGCTCACCTCTAACAATTGAAAGCAGTTACTTTTGTTTCTTAAAGGTAAGATAGTAGAAGGGGGACATGGGTTCTAGTTGAGAAGAGTAAGGTGAGGGGAAGTAAAAGTGGAAATGGGAGTGAGTATTAGGGGTTGAATATAACCTAATACATTACATACATACATGAAAATGTCATAATGATGCCCATTGGATAATATATACAAATGGAAACTAGATAATCATGTTTTATGAAGAAAATACGAGTTTTCTTAGTTTGTCTTATTCTTTAAAACTAGGTCTTTCAAGGAGGATCTTTGTCTCACCTTCCCTAGCACATTAAGAAGACAATTAAGTTCAACAGACAGGCACTGCCTGAGCCCCATTATACCCAAGAGTTTTCCTCTTCACTACAGAGTAAAGGATCATTTAACTTTTCTGATTATTTCAGTAGGCTAGCTGAGAGATTTATAACTGACAGTGGGATTTCTTATAGATATTCTAGATAACGAGGTGAACAACATTGTGTTTAGTGTGGGAGAGACCCAGCCCCTGAAATGTTGTTTACCCAATTGCCAGTCGGATCTTATCATAGTAAAACAGATTTACTTTTCACACACATTATTTTTTGGAGGCATCTGAAATTCAATGTGTGTGCTGAACCTTCAAATATGTTTGACAGAGTTTGTCTGCTGGAAAACTAAATAGCATTGAACTTGAAATGTATTTCCCCTGACTATCTAAATCAGACTGTCAGCAGGACATAGCTAGGATGAAGTGGGTTCCTGTCTTTCCATTTTCAGTGCAGAGTGAGGCAGGAGGGAGTCTCGCTGACCTTGCTACAGCCTCCAGCTGCTCTGTAGCCAGCCTCTTTGTAATGGTGAATTGCTGGTTTTCTAATAGCTACATATCCAATGTTGCTGAAGTAGTTTGAAGAATTGTAATGTGTAATTTTACAAGGCCCCTAAAAATGTCTGATTTCTACCTATTAAAACTATATACAATTTCTAAAATGCTGGTTATTTCCTAACTGATAGTTGAGGTGGTCTCATTTCCTCCCTCCCCTCTTTCCTCCACATCTTTCCCTCCTTCCTTCCTCTTTACTTCTTTTTCTCTGTTTTCCTTTTCTTTGTTTAGAATTTTCAGATTATAAAGTTTCTTTAGAATATTTCTTTCCTATGAACTATGAGTTTTGGTAACCCTTGTCTTCATTTCATGATTTTTTTTGTTTGTTTTTGTTTTGTTTTGTTTTGGTTTTTTTTTAGACAGGGTTTCTCTGTGGCTTTGAAAGATGTTCTGGAACTCACTCTTATAGACCAGGCTGGTCTCGAACTCATAGAGATCCACTTGCCTCTGCCTCCCAAGTGCTGGGATTAAAGGCATGTGCCACCACCACCAGGCTCTCATAGTATTTTTTAATTTTCCTTGTGAATTCTTTTCCTCTTACACACTGGTTGCTTAGGAGTGTTTTGTCTAACTTCTATATATTTACAAATTATGGAGCTTTGTTTCTTTTATTGACTTAGCCATTCTGTTTTGGTCGGAAAAAAATGCTTCATAAGATTTAAGCTTTCTAATAATGACTTGGACTTGTTTTAGGGTCTGGTGTGTGCTACCCTGCACTATTCTGTGTTCCTGGGTACAAATGTTTATTCTAATGTTTTCTGTAATGTTGTTCAAGTCCTTCACTCCTTATTAATCTGAAATACTGAGAAATTTTATTACCAATAATTCTTGTGATATTGCCGTTTTGCATTTGAATGACTTTTTCCACTGTGCTACCCTGATATTCATATGGAAATTATTTGTCTAGATTTGGAAATAAATTGCTGTCTTCACCAGTAACAAATCATGACAGCTCTCTCATTTTATCCCACCACAAGGAACAGTGTTGCTTGTTCTGTGTCACAGACACAAACCTGGCAGGCATAATTTGGTGGCTTCCTAATATCAGACAACTTAAGTGTACCTATATGAGAATGAATTTTCCTCTACCTGCTCCTGCTTCCTCATCTTTGCCAATTTATCACTTGCCCCTGGTGTTTTATGTTACCTTTGCTGATATACTCACTGAACATGGTCCTTTGCTTTCTCCTCTTTTCTCTTGTGTCATGTCCAGTAGTGTGGCCTGTCCTGCCTGAACAGCCTACAAGTGCTTTATTTCTACTAAAAGTAGAAGTGAAAGCTTTTAAAATATTTTTATGAAAGATTTTATAATCCATATACAAGAACAGATCTATGGCTTCTAGGGAAATTTTAAATAGACAAAGTTCACATAAGGCAAGCTTGTTTGTTCAAGTTTAAAAAAGTGCAGAGAATCTGTACATGAAGACAACTAGGAAATCTGCAAGTTACTTTGATGATTTGCACATTGTGCCACACACACATGAACACCAACACTATGTGCTCACAATCTCTGACATCACTCAAGTGTTTTAAGAACTGAACTAGATTTTCACATTCAAATTTGGACATCATGTTCTACTCCAGATTTCACAGCTCAGGCATTCCTGGGGATAAACATAGTATAGAGAGGATTTTGTTTGTTTGTTTGGTTGGTTTGGTTTGGTTTGTTGTTTCCTCCAATGCTTGGAATGAGACCCAAGGCCTGAACAATGCTAGGAAATTGTCCACTACAGCACTGTAGTCCTAGTTCCTCAACAGAGGAATGTTGGCAATATATAATTGTGTTAGAAGTCAAAGTGTCTTCATATTAAGTTATTTTAATTAGTCCATAGTGGCCTTTATTACTTGAAATTAGGAACACTATAGTTAGAGGGTTTTTTTGTTTCTGTTTTATTTTGTTTGTTTATTTGTTGTTTTTGGAAAGGAAAACTGCCAAGCTAGGGAAAGGCAGAGTCTTCCTTCTTTCTGAATACCAAAAATGGATCCAATACTGTGGAGAAGTGTACCTGTCTTCAGAAAACCTGTTTGAGTACCTGGGTTATACATCATTGGGGACAAAATCCTCTCTTTATGAGAATAGGTATGATGCTTAGTAGAGCTGTCAGATGAATGGGTTCCAGCCTGGTTTCCCTTCCATGACACTTTTTTATTTTCCCTAAGCCGTCTGTTTGGGGCAGATGCTGGCAGACTATGCCTTTAGAAATACCTTGTGCTGTTTTGATCTCATCAGCTCACATCTTCCTCTGTTTTTCTTTCCTCAGATGGTGTGTGCTGCAAAAGATCCCCTGGGTAAATTAGAATGTCCCAGGTCCTCAGTAATCCCCCAATCATACCCCAAGAAGTGTGACTTTGGGCTGCTTAATTATTTCTTCCAAATGTTTATACCACCCACCCAAAGCATTTCTGTGCCACCCATTCCAGATGTGTTTATTGTACCCTCTCCTGGGATTTCTTCACTACCTGTTTCAGACATGTCTATACCACCTGTTTCAATTATTTGTTTATATTACTCTTTCCAGGCACCTCTATACCAACTGCTACAGGCATGTTGTTAACACCTGCTCCTGGTGTATTTATACACCATCTGCTCCAGAAGTATCTATTCTACCAGGTTTTTCCTCTATTACCCCTCCAGGTTTGTCTACACTGCAAGCTCTAAGTGTGTTTATACCTCCCTCCCCAGCTTTGTCTAATTACCTGCTCTGCCTCAAAAACAAGAGGTGCAAAAAGCAACAAGTCTGTTAAAAGCAAAACAAGCTTTTTCTTTTTAAAGTATTATAATCCCTTCACAACACCAAATTACTAGATGATGTGATTTTTACAACACAGTATGTGTGCCCTCTGGGATTTATTTAGCTAGCTCCAGATTACTCTTTCAGACTCGGCACATGTTGTGACTCAGTGAAACAGTAATGTCCTGGAGTGAGAGGACTGAATCTTCTGTGTCTCCTTCATGAGTGTTGGTTCTAACTGGCTGTACTAGGTTACTTTTTAATCTAATTACTTTATGTGCATAGATTGTCCAATGTGTTGATTTCATGTCTGTAACATATATTTACCTCTGTGCTGGCTAGTTCTCCTATCAACTTAGCATAAACTAGAATCATCTGAGAGTACAGAAACTCAGTTAAGACGATGCCTCCATCAGATTAGGCTGTAGACAAGCCTGTAGGGTATTTTCTCAATGATATAAAAGGGCCCCACCTGTTGTGGGGGGGTTCCATCCCTGGGATGCTGGTCCTGGGTGAAATAAGAAAGCAGGCTGAGGAACCTGGAGGGCATCAAATCAGTAAGCAACACCCCTCCATGATCATCAGTCCTTGCATCTAGCTTCCCTGGAAAATGGACTACAAGAAGTAAATGGAAATAAACCTTTTCCTCTTCAAGTTGCTCTTGGTGATGTAGTTCATCATTAGCAATAAAAACCCAACTAAGAGCGACACCATGGAGTTTACAGAAAGCTTCAGTGCCTAATGCTTAAGACCAAAGCAACAAGTCATACCAAAACTAACCCCTACTCTACAAACTGCTTTCAGAACCACCACCTTTGCCCATGTTCTACTGATGCTGGACTGCTCAGGCAAAGACTGACTTTTCCCCCTGCTCTTGCACACCCTACAGATCTCTACTGAGAACTCAGTCTCCCAGTAGTACTTTCCCAATTTCTATCCTGCTGTTCTTGATCACATCATGAATGCTCCAAGTGCCACAATACAAATCTGACTCTGTGTTCATGTTACCAACAATGAACAGAGTCTACTGTCATCTAGTTTCATCACAGCAACTCCAGAGGATAAAGTGATGATTTCCCAGCTTTGTCCCTTATACCCTTTTCCTGGGAATATTATTCAAACACTCCAAGCTACAGCTTTACCTAGGAGATGGAATGACCAATTTCAATAATGACAGCATGCATAGGAACCCCCCTCATAAATTAAAATTCCATTCCAATTCAATGTAATTTAATTTCTGGAATTACTTAGAATACCACAGATATCTCTGTGGGTTTCTCCATCATGATCTTGACCCCTGTTGCTCATATAATTCCTCCTCCTTCTCTTCTATTGGACTCCTGGAACTTGGCCTGGTGCTTGGATGTGGATCTCTGCATCTGCTTCTAACAGTTACAGGATAAAGGTTCTATGATAGCAATTAAGGTGGTCACAATGTGATTGCAGGGAAGGCCAGTTTAGGCACCCTCTCTACTATTGCTAGGGGTCTTAGCTGAGGTCATCCTTGTGGATTCCTGGGAATATTCCTAGCATCAGAGTTCTCCCTAGCCCCATAATGACTCCCTCTATCAAGGTATCTCTTTCCTTGTTCTTCCACCCCACCCCTCCCCCCAACTCTGGCTATTCTGTTTCCTCATATTCTCATCCCCCACCCCTCCCCTTTACTGTCCCCTGCTCCCAGGTTACCCAGGATATCTCTATTTCCCCATATGGTGGCATGCCTTGCTCAAATTTGATGTGGGGGAGGGGCGCTTGGTTATATATTTCAACTGACTCTCTGTGGGAGGCCTTACCCTTTCTAGGAATGGATGGGGTAGGCTGGAGGGAGGGGGAGGAGAGTGGAGGGAGGGGAAACTGAGGCTGGTATGTAAAATGAATAATAATAATGAAAAGAACACCAATATCATCTATCCTCCCACTCTGTGAGATTCCCAATTTCTTGTGTCTTAAAGAAGATGACTGCTGTTCCTAATAGTAGATGACTCTATCATTCTGGACCTAGGCCAGTGGATTTGACCTTTCACTGGGTACTTAGAACTGCCTGAGTCCTCAATGGGTCATCTCTAAGCTTGAAATACATGATGAATCAAAAGAAAAAATCAATGGTATCATTCATCCACATGAAGCAACTATCAAACTGTAGCTTATTCTGGTTTTTAAATTTCAAAATATTTTTAAAAAGTACAATTTTCCTTTAAACATGTGTTTATTTCTTTTTTATGTACCCAGATTAATTCCATAGGTATTAGCTTTCTGATGTTTATTGTATTAGTCAATAATAAAAATAATGGAGGTGTAGATTTCTCTGGAGATTTCTGTAGACATCTGACTTTGTTTCCATGGCCAGCATCTTGCTGGGCTATGGACATTCATTCAGAAGGACATCTCCAATCTTAAAATGTCCTGTCCAAGTTACAGTTCCCTTTCTCCCTCTGTTCTTTGAATAGTATATTTTAATAATATTTTCACTGTTCTTTAACATTTCCTGTGAAATTCTATGCTTTCATCTGACCCCAAGGTCATATTTTTATTCTAATTGACTCTTTAAATAGGGGGCTATCTGGTGTCTATAATGTATGAACAGCTTGAAACTGAAAGCAGGGAAGCTGTGGAAGGCAGAGGCTGATCCACTGTGGTGGTGCTTGGGACAAAGCAGCAGGAGAGGCACACCCACAGCTCATCTGTGCTTCCTGGTAGATGCACACACCTCTGTGTGCGTACCAAGGAGTCTGTGGGTGGGAGATGAGCATTGGCTCCCTCTGGCTCCTTTCACCCCTTCAAACAAAATCCTCAGCCTGGGAAGGGATTTAGAACTCATCAGCTCTGAACTCCTCCCAAGCAGAGGTCATACAGTCACTTGGACAAGGTCACATTGCTTTTAGAGGCAGCAAAAACCAATTTCAGACACGAATCCTCTTCTGTTTTGACATAAAGGATGTTTTAATGACAGCTGAGCAGTAGCAATGCTCAAATTGGAAGGCACAGTCTTTGCCTTTAACAGGTCTCAGTTTAGGGTGAGGATGGGGCAGATAGCAGGCCTGGGGGCTCTCCATCACCCAGGGAGCAGTGCTGTATGCAGAAGGAATTCAATGTTGGGGAAAGAGGAACTTCAGGGATGCAATTCTCCAGAATGAGCAGGGCTTCCTCAAGGCAAGCAATGTTTCTTCACAGTAGATAGAAATTTCCTCAAACTGAACAGCATTTTCTTTGCACAGACAGTTTTCTAAGATTGGAAAGTTTCCACACTGGACAATGGTTCATGATAAAATATTTCTTCACCTTGAATAGCATTTCCTGAAAGTAGACAGAATTTTCTTAAGGTAAACATCTTTCTTCACAGTGGGCAGCATTTCCTCAGAGTGAACAGTTTTTTTTCTCAGGGTGAAGAGAGTTTTCTTAAAGTACATGGTATTTCTCCTGGATGAACAGCAATTCCTCAGGACAGACAATATTACTAGAGGAGGACAGAATTCTTGGTGTTTTGTGCATGATAGGCATATACTAAGTGATATCCCTAGCCCTCTTTTTACTTTTATTTTGAAACGGGGTCTTGTAAGGAGTATGGGTTTTTCCTCCCAAACTCCTTGTCCCGTCTTGTCCTGCCGCAGCGCCAGCCCCAAATAACACACAGAGACTCTGTATTAGATATTATACTGTTAGCCAGTTACTACTTTCTTATCGGCTAGCTCTGTCTTAAGTATTAACCCATTTGTGTTAATCTATGTATTTCCATGTGGTCTTCTTACTGGGAGCCGGCTGCTGCATACTGCTCTCTCCATCTTGACTCCTCCTTACTACTTCCTATTTCCTCCTTGTCTCCTAGTCCCTCCTATCTTCCTTTCCTATTGGCCAACAGTGCTTTATTATTAACCAGTATGAGAAACATATACAGAATGACATCTCCCATCATCGGGTCTCAATAAGTTTACAAGACTGTCATTGAACTTTTTCTGTACCATAAGCAGGACTTGAACATATGGTTTTCTTGAACCTCCTGAATGGATTGACTGTGACACTAGGTCCATATAGAGAACTGTCAATTTATAGTCCCTATGTTGATGTAATCTGCCTCCAGGGCAGATTCAAGTTTGCTGAAGATGCTTAGTTGATTAAATTTACACATTTATGCTTTTTACTATAAGGTTGCTGTTGTGAAATATTATTTTTTTTCATATTTTACATATCGATCCCAGATTCCCCCTCTCCCCTCTCATGACCCCCACATATCCCTCTATTCCATCCCCCATCCACTCCCCTCTGAGGGTGAGGCCTTCCATGAGGGATCATAAAAATCTGTCAAGTCATTTTGGGGTAGGGTCTAGGCCCTCTTCTGTTTCTCTAGGCTAAGGAACTATCCCTCCTTGGGGCATGGGCTTCTGAAATCAGTTCATGCACTAGGGATACATCCTGGTTCCATTGTCAGAGGTCCCATAGACTGCCCAGACCTAACTGAGCTCTGTGTTCAGGGAGTCTGGTTCAGTCTTTTGCTGGATTCCCAGCTATCAGTCTGGAGTGCATGAACTCCCACTTGTTCAAGTCAGCTGTTTCTGTGGGTTTCTCCATCCTGTTCTTGACCCCTTTGCTTATCACTTTTCCCTCTTTGCAACTGGATTCCAGGAGTTTGGCTCAGTGTTCAGCTATGGGTGTCTGCTTCTGCTTCTATCAGCTACTAAATGAAGGCTCTAGGACAGCATATAGGGAAGTCATCAATCTCATTATCAGGGAAAGGCATTTAAGATAGCCTCTTCTCTATTGCTTAGATTGTTAGTTGGGGTCATCCTTGAACATTTCCCTAGTGCCAGATTTCTCTTTAAACCTATAATGGCTCCCTCTATTATGGTATCTCTTTTCTCGTTCTTCTCTATTCTACCCCCAACTCAATCTTCCTGCTCCCTCATGTTCTCCTCTCCCCTCCTCTTCTCCCTGTCTCTTTCTCCTAACTTCCTCTCCCCTCCCTCTCTGCTCCCAATTTGCTCAGGAGATCTTGTTCCTTTCCCATTCTGTGAGGGACCTTGTATGAATCTCTTATGTTCCTCCTTGTATCCTAGTTTCTCTGGCAGTGTGAATTATAGGCTGGTGATCTTTTGCTCTATGTCTGAAATCCATATATGAGTGAGTACATACCGTGTTTGTCTTTTTGTAACTAGGTTACCTCACTCAGGATGGTTTCTTCTAGTCCCATCCATTTGCCTGCAAATTTCAAGATTACAGTGTTGTTTTGTTTTGTTTTGTTTTTTTTTGTTTTCTTCTGCTGAGTAGTATTCCATTGTGTAAATGTACCACATTTTCTTTATCCATTCTTTATTTGGGGAACATCTAGTTGCTTCCAAGTTCTTGCTATAAAAAATATGCTGCTATGAACATAGTTGAACAGATGTCTTTGTTGCATGGATGTGGATCATTTGGGTATATGCTAAGAGAATTGCCGGGTCCTGTGGAAGACTGATTCCCATTTACCTAAGGAACTACCATACTGATTCCCAAAGTGGCTATGCAAGTTTGCACTACCACCAGCAGTGGGAGTGTGCCCCTTTCTCTACATCTTCTCAGCATAAAATATCTTTGTTGTATTTTATTTTAGCCACTCTGACAGGTATAAGATGGTATCTCAGAGTTGTTTTGACTCACATTTCCCTGATGGTTAAGGATGTTGAGCACTTTCTTAAGTGTCATTCAGTCATTTTAGATTCCTCTATTAAGAAGTCTCTATTTCGTTCTATACACCACTTTTTAATTGGATTATTTGGCCTTTTGGTGACTTGTTTGAGTTCTTTGTATATTCTGGAGAGCAGCCCTCTGTCAGATGGGGTTGGTGAAGATCTTTTCCCATTCTGCCAGTTGCCCTTTTGTCTTGTTTACTGTGTCCTTGGTCTTACAGAAGCCTCTCAGTTTCAGGAAGTCCCATTTATTAATTGTTGATCTCAGTGTCTGTGCTACTGGTGTTATGTTCAGGAAGTGGTTTCCTGTACCAATTTGTTTAAGGGTACTTCTCACTTTCTCTTCCAAGAGGTTCAGTATGGCTGGATTTATGTTGACATGTTTGATCCAGTTGGACTTAAGTTTTGGGCATGGTGATAGATATGGATCTATCTGTAGTCTTCTACATGCCACATCCAGTTATGCCAGCACCATTTGTTGAAGAAGCTTTCTTTTTTCCATTGTATAATTTGGCTTCTTGGAATATTAGGCAAAGATGTGTTACTTTTGTTTATGCTAGAATATTACTTTAACTGTCAAGGTGTGTTACTTTTGTTTATGTTGTATATATTTCACAATGTGAGGAATCATGTTTAATTATGTAAAGATCTGTTCCATCTGTTTCATCTTGCCTGCCTGATTGGTCTAATAAAGGGCTGAACAGTTGTTAGGGAAGAGAAAGGATAGGTAATGCTAGATGGCAGAGAGAATAAATAGAAGGAGAAATCTAGGCTCGACAGAAAAAAAAAAAAAAAAAAAAAAAAAAAAAAGAGGAATGAAGGAATAATGAGGGACATGCTCAGGGCAAGAAGCCAGGCAGACAGACACCAGCCATAGGGACAGAAGCAGTGAAAGGAAGATATACAGAAGTAAGAAAGGTAATAAGAACCAAGGTAAAATGTAGATAAAGAGTAACAGGTTAATTTACATTAAAAGGGCTAACCAGAACCATGCCAAAGCTAGGCCAAGCATTCAAAACTAGCAATAAATCTCTGTGTCATGGTTTGGGAACTGGATGGTGGATCAAAAGAAAAGGCCAGATACAGCTTGTTTCTCATGTTTTATTAAGAAAATGGGTATTTGGACCACACCTCCTCATGGATCATGGACTGACTACTTTATTAACTGCATCCTTGTGAATAAATGCCCTTGCCATTCCCTCATCTAGAAAACATGGAATAAAGGGTGTTTCTCTTGAGTTCCTGGGCAAGAGGATGAGTGTTTGTATACAAATAGAGATTCTAGTACAGGAGATGGTAGTGATGTCAGGAGCATAGCCATTCTTTTCCTGAAATAATTAACAAGATGCCGATATATACACAGGTAAGACTTGGGTTTTTGATGAACTGAGCCCTGACAGGCCATGTAGCCTTGACAACCAACAGTGTCTTTGGATTTCAGTTTCTTCATACTGCCTGCCCACAAACAGGAAGGTGCTGTGTGCTAAATGTTTAATTGGCAATGTTCCATCTTTAATGACTCAGTTTCTTAAAAAAAAAATACAATGTACCTTTTAATACCCTTATCTATCAGACTCTCACAATTCATGTTTAACATAATAGCTATAAGCATGTGTGGAAACATGAGTAGATGTTGGATTTTGGCACAACTTCAAGGTAGTATCAGGGACAACTTAGAACACCTAACTTGCTGAAGTTTGAGCTTATCTCCTGTAGACAGTATACTGGCTTATTTTGTTTGTGTGTCAACTTGACATGAGCTAGAGTCATCAGAGAGAAAGGAGCCACAGTTGAGGAAATGCTTCCATGAGACCCAGCTGTAAGGCATTTTCTCAATTAGTAATCAGGGGGGGGCATTGTGGGTGGTGCCATCTCTGTGATGGTGGTTCTGGGTTCTATAAGAAAGCAAGCTGAACAAGCCAGGGGAAGCAATCCACTGAGCAGGTTTTCTCTGTGGCCTCTGCATCAGCTCCAGCAGTCAGGTTCCAGCCCTGCTTGTGTTTCTGTGCTGAGATCCTCCAAGAAAGGGCTATGATCTGAAAGTGTGAGCCAAATAAACCCTTTCCTCTCCAACTTGCTTTTTGGTCATAGTGTTTTGGAACAGCAATAGAGACCCTAAGACAAACTGGTACCAGCATAGTGGGGTATTGTGGTAGACCTGACCACATTTTAGGGGGGATTATGGAAGGACTGAGTTAGAAGCGCCATTGAGTGTTAAGAGCTCTGTGGGATGTTCTGTGGGAGCTTGGAAGATAAGAATGTTAAGAGCAGTGCAGTGGATGGAGGCCTGGCTTGCAAAGTTAAAGAGGGAAATTTAAGGGCTCTATCAGGGTTTCTGTGGTTTCTGGTTAGCTGGAGCTGAAGAATCAGCTGTTATTAACAAAATACCAGAACCATTAAAACAGAACTTTGCTTTGCTAGGATACTTGATGCTTGTTAGCTGCAGCCAAGAAATTAGGGATGATTAAGAGGAGACCAGCATCAAGAGGTGAAATCTTCTGGGAAGTGTTTCCTGAGAGCAGAAAGAAGCTGTGTTCAGAGGCTGCCAAGTTTGTACCTCATGCTGGCAGCCAGACATGGTAACCTGTAGTATCACCCAGGTGGTACTTGTTTTGAAGGCAGGACGGAGTCACGAAGAACAGCTGAGGCTTGGCACTGTTAGAGGTCATTGGTGAAGATGCAGCCTCAGTAACAGTTGAAGGCCCAGGACTGAAGGGGTCAGGTAAAGAAGTTGAGGGTTGACACCATGAAGAGAGCCAACAAGAAGCTTTTGGTGAAATTGTAGCCCAGTTGCAGCAGACGTCCCCAGCACTTTGGAGATGCCAGTGTCAAGGATGACCACCAAGAACATCAGCATAGGAATAGAGCCAGTTGGAGCCTAAAAGTCAAGCTGTGTGTACTACAGAGGGTGGAGCTGGAAAAGTGACATAAGCCCTTTGGAGGAGCCCAAAATATCGTGAGTGAATCCTCCATAATTGGGCATTGAGTTATTTATGGTGGTGGAGTTTGATTTCACTTGATTCAGATTGCGATGATGCTCTTGCTCTCCCCTCTTGCAAACAGGTATTTAATTTTGACTTTTTAAATTTAATTTATTAATTTACATGTCAATCCCAGTTCCCCCTCCCTCCCTTTTACTCTCTCTGCCCTCTCACATGCACCCTTTTAAAGAAGTCCACAGATGAAAGACTTGAACTTTTAAAAGAGATTAAATATTTACAAGAGACCAAAATTTTAATAGTTTCCATTTGTAAAGACTGTGGGTCTTTAAAAATTATTCATGACTTTAATATGAGATCTTGGGTATGAATAAGAAAGGAAGGGTTGTGGCTTAATAGTGATGTGTTTGTGTGTCAAGTTGACAAGGGGTCAGTTGTACTGTCTGGTTTTGTGTGTCAACTTGACACAGACACAAGCTAGAGTCATCACAGAGAAAGGAGCCTCAGTTGAGGAAATGCCTCCTTGAGATCTAGCTGTAGTGAGGTGAGGGAGGGCCCACCCCATGGTGGGCAGGGCAATCCTTGGGCTTGTGGCCCTGGATTCTATAACTAAGCAGGCTGAACAAGTCATGAGGAGCAAGTAAGCCTGCAAGCACCTCTGCTCCATGGCCTCTGCATCAGCTCCTGCCTCCAGGTTCCTGCCATATTTGAGTTCCTGTCCTGACTTCCTCCAGTGATGAACAGCAAAGCAAAGTGTAAGCCAAATAAACCCTTTCCTCCCCAACTTGCTTTTTGTCCATGGTGTTTCATTGAGGCAATAGAAACCCTAACTCAGACAGACAGGTAAAACTGTCTTGCTACGTAGGTAAGGGTTAGGGACTTCCTAATCAGCATGAAACATGCTCTACTTGGATTATAGGGAAATGGAGGCCACACATCTTTATCTGTCCTCTTGAAGTGGTTCAGGGAGATATACCCAAAGTCCTTTAGCATGGTGGTTGGAACCAACTAGCAAGATGGTAGAGGAGAGGTTTTGGCAAAATTCCAGAGAAAGTCTCTGGGCTCCAAAGGCAATGTGGTATACAAAGAGGTGCAAAGAAGTTGTGCCACATTCTTTCAACACATGTTTTGCTATGGCCACTTTACGTGTTCTTAGAACTCTCTGGGAATGAGCTGTGTGTGCTCACAAGGTGAGGTACCAGGAATTTTTACCTGGTACCTGGATATTCTCTTCCTCTCTTCTGGTCAGGCATAGCAGATTGTGCCATCAGGATACAGGAAGGGCAGTGAGGCAAAGCAATATTGCTCATCTGGATTCCAGGTCTCCTTATCCTCACACTAGGGGTGGGGGGTCATTCACAGCTCTCTCAGACATCCCCAGCATCACGGTAATGAGGAGCTTCAGTGTGTCTACTCATCTGATCTCCCAACTGGGTGGTTTGAATGCTTCTCCTTAAGCTCCTTGATTACTATAGTATTTCCAGTGGCTCAAAAAGCCAGACACAGGCTAATTCCAGAGAGGTGGCCCTAGTGCTAAGTAGAGTTCTGCTGGCAGTTTAACAACTTTAATAATGTATTTATTTAATTCTGTCAGGAGTAGGTAATACCAGCACTTATTGTTAAAACTGAAAAAAGGTCTTCTTACTTTTTAACCCTTAAACTTTATTTGATATATTTGGTTATATTTCAACATAGAAGTGAATATTTTATTTAAGGAAAACTGACATAATTTTTAGTGTACTACTTTTATGTTGAAAAGGAAAACAGTTAAAATATTTCCCAGTTATCTAAATAAAATAAATGAAAACTAGGTGACATATATAGTTGGTTATAGAAATACAAGAAAAGATAATAGAAATATAAACTTTTCTCATAGCTTAATGTATTAAAGTAAAATTTTCAGGTAAAATATTTATCCAAGTATGAGTAAATATTCCTATACTTTGTACCTGTACTTTATTATGTAAAAACACCTATCCATTTTCACAGTTCTTAATATAGTCTTCTGATCTCCTGCTCAGTTTTCTGTATTAATTCAAGGAAAATTGGAAAACAATCAAATAGAGAAGCTCTGCTGTGTTCACGTGGTTCAGCTCTTGAATCAAGATTTGCAAAACAGTTGTGGGAATGATGAGAGTAAAAATATCACAGAGCCTATTTAAATTTAGTTTATTGTTGTGTTAATATTAGTGTTTTATTTTTATTAGCATGTATTAATGATAATAACGAGTTTCCGTATGACATTTTCATACATGTATGTAAGATATTTTTACCATATTTACCGTTACTACCTTTTGTGTCTCTCCCACTTCCACTGATCCCATTCCCAACTAGCTACCCTTTAATTTTTGTCATTTTTTTGTTAGTTTTGGTTTTGGTGACACAGTGACTTTTCATTAGGGTTGCTTACAGAAGCATGAGTAATTTAACTAGTGGCTACACCACTGAATAAAATGTCTTTCACTCGCCATCCCAGCAACCAACATTGCCTATAGATTCATTTCAGTTATAATCTCTATTACCTGTGCTATAGCTTGTGAGCCTCTTGCCTATTTTCAGAGACCTTGGGGAAGGCAAGAAGGCTGGGACAGGTTTTTCTGTTCTACTGTCCCCTCCCTTACATCAGTACTTGATTATAAGGCACTGAAATTCCCAGAACCTCCACAAAGGTGATGTTGATGGATTTGCTTGTGTTTCTGCTTTTCTGAGATGGTTCAGGTCCTTACCACCATTTTTTTCTTTTTCTTTTTCTTTTTTTTTTTTTTTTTTTTTTTTTTTTTTTTTTAGGTGTTACTGACTTGGTTGCTTTTCCTTATTATACTTAGATCTAACAATATCTGGCATGGTTGTGCTTTTTCAGTATTATTTTTGAGTAGAGAGCTGTTAGACACAGTTGAGAATTTTGCACAGATAAGTCAGGGAAGAATTGATCTGTCCTGTCTTAACATGATATTTTCAGGATTTCAGTTCTAGTGAATAGGTCTTCAAAATTTTGCTTGTGGATTCTTTCTTATTGTCTGTCCTCTGTAAAAGACTGTGCAAGTATAACTTTGTTTGTTTACCCATGTGGGGGGATTTTTCAGAAGAGAATTCCAGACTTGGTTATCTTTGAGGTTATCTTTGAGATTGTCTCTAATTTCTTGAGTACAGACATCAAAACATACATAAGATAAATGTAAGAAAAAAAAAAAAGAAATACATTTCCTAATGATTCTTTAAATCAATATCTCTCCAAAGTACATTTGATTAGTATCCAGCTTATAGAAGGTCACCCTGTGTCCATACAAACATAATCACTAGGCATGTACTATATACACATGCACACAGAGATTGAGGTCTTTTCTGTGTGGGGTTCATAATGTGAAAGGCACTTGAGTAGGGAAGGTAGTCACTTATTTCCAGACTTCTTGTAAATCTTCTCCCAGGCTGTTCCTCCATCCAGAATTATCAGTCCTACTACAAATATTTCAGCCATGACTGTGAAGAGAGGAAACAATTTCAAATCACTGACTCAAGCAGCAACCTGGACATATTAAATAGTACTAAGGGAAGAAAATTATTAATGGCAAAAATAACCTACAACTCATGTACTCAGATAAAAAAAAAAAAGTCAATTTCTCAATGATACAATTGGACCTGAAATCTAGTCATCAAAATGTAATTTAATTAAAATAGCAAGATAATTATTTCACTAGGCAATAGTTGTTCTAAAATGTATCATAGAACACACGGTTAGTAAGTACCTATAAGTGGATGGGGGCAAATCACTAATCTGTATTCTTTGATATTGTGAAAGAAAACTATTGTGCCTGCAGAGACTGATTAGAATTTCAGTACCATGGAGAGGTTAGAAGATTGCAGGCCCAAGGACTAATCACTTATCTTGGGCTGGTTCTAAGCATCTAGAACAGCTATTCCTTGCCCACAACCCTGTGTCTTAACTAACATTTGTGACTAATAGATAGGAGTTTTGTTTTGCAGTCTATTAACTTAGACCACTAGCTTCCACCAATGCAAAACCCAAGAATGCCATCAAATAGCATCTAGGTCCTATAAAATACAGACTCCCATTTTGCTATAACTGTCTTGCTGATGCACCCAACCATGCATTTTAAACTTGCCTTGATGTATGACTTTGTTCTGTAAAACTATAAAACTTCATTAAACTGCTTCCACATTGGAACATGGAATTTGGGGTAACTTACATCTCTGTTTTTAGGCCATTGCCTTTCAAAATGGCTCCAGAGTAAACTAAATTTCCTTTAAGGTGAAACCTGTGGTTTTTGCATTAACAATATTAAATAATGTTATTTTCACAATTCTTAAACTAGTATAACTAATAAAACAATACTACCAGGTCAGTAGAAAATATCAGAGTGACTTGATATTATACCACATTTCTACCTACTTTATGAGAAAGATATGGTTTTAAAGTAGACAAAAGAATGTTTCTTTCCATAGACACTACTTTTTATTTAATTCTATTCCTGTTACCTATTAGACATGCTGAATTTGTTAATTTAATTACTGGATACATATATGTCTCATCTATGAAATAATCAATTTTGCAAAGCAGAAAAGATGGGGAAACAGTAAAAATGTTACCTGAGCAAAGAACAAATGCCACAGGGTAGCTTTTCCCTCTTGAAATAAGATTCTTGTGAGTTCTACCATCTCTGGCACCAAACAAACCCTGAATCCAGAGGTGCAGGCTGGTGTCAGCCACTGGCTTAGGGTGGTACTCTCAAGGAAGGATCTCTGTTAAGTTTGACAGCTGAGCTGGTCACACTCATTGACAAATGCTCTTTCTGTCTTATATCATGGATAACTGGTGCTTCTTGAAAGGGTTTTAATTTTGACCTTGTGATAAAGAGCCAGTGTATTCTGCTCTATGCTGAATCCCAATAGGTGTTAATATGTGTGCTGGGTGACTGAGCATCCATGGCTTCAAATTAAACACTTTAACACAAGTCTTAAGATACTTAAGTTAACTTAATTAGGATTGCAGAATTACATGTAATATATATATATATATATATATATATAATTTATATTTATATCTGTTTCAGAATAAAGCATAGAGTATTCAGCAGCCAGAGTTAGGCAAACCATTCTAAGACTAGATACCAAAACCAAATTTGACAGATTATACTTCATTAAAATGAAAAGTATTTGCTCTATGAAATAATTCATTAAAAGGATGAAAAGATGAACTACATATTGGAAAAGTGCCATGCCTGAACCAGAGTGTGTGTATAAAATGTATTATAAACTCTCACAGTGTAGCAAGAGGAACAAAGAAATGGAAAAATGAGCAAAGACTGAGATTATTCACAACAGACAAATGTGACGAATATGCACACCGTGTTCCTCCTATTACCTACTAAGAAAAGTAAATTAAAGCCATAAGGAAACCCACTGTCTACCTGCTAAAATAGCCTGTATCAGAGAGACATGCTGAGTATGAGAAGAGAGCAGACAGGAGGAAGGCAAAATAACTCAGATGCTATGGGAAGGAGCCTGACAGAAAATAGCTATTTAATGATATGAGTTAAAACACAAAGACAGATGAAAATGCCATTAGAGATAAAAACATTAATACTTGCTGGTAAAATATTAAAGTCACTGGGAATGGTAAGTAACAAAACATTTTGATAAAATATTAAACACACTAGGAATGGTAAATAACTAAACAATTTTACATCTAATGAAATTACCTTGGTGTGCATTTATTTTAACTCACAGATATTTATGATTGCATCAATCTATTATAATATTTTTGGAGATTCAAATATTTAAGCAGCCTATACCCAATTCTATAATTCAGATGATGCAGACAACTTCCAAAAATAGAAATTAAATAGTTCATCACAAGACCAGAAACAGAATTATTAGTTAAAAGGATTCAAGGCTCAGAAAGTCTCACTGACAGATGATATCAAACTTTTCTGTTATTATCAGTAGTTCATGAAGTATGAAGTGCTCCAAAATAGAAGAATGCTTCCAAGTTCATCCTATTATCTTAGTAGCAAATCTGAGTACTGGTATCACCAGAGTGCAGTCCAGTGTACCTTGTAACTATGGAAGCACAAATGTTCAACACAATGTTGACAAGCAAACAGACACAGAAAGAACATGACACCACAATAGGTCATGATGTCAGGTAAGAGGTTGATATGACACCAGAACATCTGTCAGTGTAATGCACCATGTTACTAGCACGCAGGGCAAAGCTGTTGTTCCAAATGCAGAGAAAAGTCAAAATCCAACTCATCTTCCCGATTAAGACAGGAACCTACGAGACTAGGAAGACTGTTATATCATGTTACACTGTTGCATCTAGAGTATGTGGGGAGAGTTTGGAGTCAATGGAAGGTGGTCAGTTACTAATCATGTCTGACTTTTCCACCTATATTTATTTCCATTGCTTTTTAATTCTATCATCAGAATGAATAGAAAGGCTGAGTATGCAGTGACTAAAAGATGGATTGTCAGCAGTGTGGCCACCTAGGATACCCTGTGCAGCACCAGAAGGTTCCCAAAACAGGGTAAGGAAGCAGCGTTTTTGACACTGCCATATGTATCTTCATGAAATGTTCATAAACTTTCCACTTGTACATTGTTTGGAAGAAAAACACACAATCGTGGGGAAATTAAATTACTAGGCAATATCAGGCACTGTGAAGATAGTAATCATGAAGAAGCCTGATGTAGAGATGAATTCTTAAAATAAGTAAAAAAAAAATAAAATTTTATTTTGAACTATTAGCTGATAGGCCATTGCATGAACTAAGAGGAAGAATTTCATCTCCACGTTCTTATCAATTTTCCCATTTTTACAAGCCTTTCAGAATTTTGTCCTAGAAGAGTTCTCTTGACCTCTTCCCCACTCATCAGATCAAGCTAGGAGGTCTACTTACAATAGTTCTGCTTCATGTATGCCTTGTCAATGTTATTACCATGCCTTATCCAGAGATCTTGGTGGGTCTGTATGCTATATACAGAGATCAACTGAGATCAAACACAAATTTAAAGTAACCTAAGAAGGAGAAGAAATTATGGAGCTTTTCTTTTAGCATATATTTCCAGTTAATGGATTCTATTTCAGATGTGTAAATCAATCTTTATAGTTGTAAGTAACTCATGATACATGTCAAACATTACATGATTCTTAAGCCATACTGGCAGGCCTCTAGAAGTGTACTGGTTAAAGCACTTTAGTCATCACAGAACATATGGCTTTTAGCTATGAAATGCTGAACTGTTTTCTGATCTTAAAGCAACCACCTCACCTCACTCCACCTCATTTAATGCCTGTGTCTGAGAGTCTCAAATTAATGCTGTACCCAGTGTTCCCAGGCTGGCATGGCAGGGAACCTTTCTAAGTCAGGATTCTTACTCAGATTTCATCCTAGAGGCACAGTCATGGGGTTCCAAAGAATTCTTATTAGCCAGGTTTGAAAGGACGGCTTCCCTCGTATCTCTGGCAGGCTCTGTGGGGACATTGACAATAAGCCCAACAGCTGGAGATCCTTCCAGAAGCAACTTTTTCTAGCAAAGGACAAAAATGAACGGTTTTTACCTTCAACTATAGAGAGACAGAATAATATTTCATGTTTTCCTTATATGATTAAGTATACACTTTAAAGGATGATTATAACACAGCATGAAAATAGCTGACAAGCATGTCATTGATAGTGATTATTATCATTATTATCAGCATCTAGCTTATTAGGCAAATATGTCTAATTATAACACACACACACACACACACACACACACACACACACACACACACACACATATATATATATATATATATATATATATATATTCTAATTTCTGTTGAGGAGAGGTAGAATGAACAGTTTAAAAAAAAAAAAAGCACCCAAACAGCCTGGCCTCAGGAATTTTGGGAAAGCTTCTTGGGAAAACAAGAACTGGGAGAGGCAACTGGTGTTTTCCTGTCCAGACAAGTGACCTTGTTATACTAGTCATATCAGAGGTCTCTGTGGTTCATAGACATCCTCACCAGTAAGCAATCCATAAAGTTGTGGTATTATATGTTTCTGTATGATTTTAAATCCACAATTATGTGTACTTAAGCTTGTTGGCATTGCTAATTATGTATACTGATCTTTTTCCAATGTGAAGTCAGGAAGAATACCTTTCCATGTGCATATTTATTAATTTATCTCACTAACCTCTCTCCTGTTGTTCTACGTTTTGACCAACATACCAGTACTTTCCCATCTTATCTTCTCTCTGTTTTTCAACTCTGCAAGCCAAAATTGACCCTGTTCTGTGGGTTAGTAAAGGTACTGGGCCTATAAGAGGACAGCTTTGAATATAACTTAATAACTAGGTCATGCAGTGTTTTTTTTTTTTTCTTTTTCTTTTCCTTTTTCAGTGCTGGGAATGGAATGCAGGGTCTCATAACTCCCAAGAAAGAATTTTAGCCCTGAGACCTGAGACATGTCCCAACAAGGTTCTTGGCTGGTTAAGCTCAGTACAGTCTAAGTCTTGTATCACTTGTAGAGTGGGCTATATAATAATAATGGACTACATAATACTAATACAGCTACATAATAATAATAAGCTATAGCCAGGATCATCTATCTCTTCCTCAGATAAGTGACTCCATCTGAAACTGTTACCATCCAGGGATGCAGCATGGCTAACAGAGACATACTCAATGGTTTCTGTAGTGGTTAGATAAGTTCTGCTTCTAGACAATATTCCTCACTACATAAGTTGTAGCTTTCTCTGTTGAAAGCATATGCACAAAGACAAAGGCACACCAAATCATGGCACATGCTGATATTTTGTAACTAACACTTAGCTATGGTACCACAGATTGGGTGACTTCAGATGAGCTCTCCACTCATCTTTGGAGTAACTGCAGCCTTTAATTTGAATGTTGTGGTCCCTTGAATGTGATGGATAAGCCATGGGATTAATCTAGGGTTGCTCAGATGGTCATAAGTCATGTAAGACTTACACTAACATCACATGAACTGTTATGATAAAAACAGCAAACAGGTTTCTGCACTCACCTAAAAGTCTTATACAGGGTCTCACAGTTATCCTTGGAGAACTGATAGTGAACACACACAAGCCAGGAGTTAGGAATGTATGCTAATCTCTCATGGAGTTCCTTTAGATGAATAGAGATATCACACAAAGGGGGGCCATCTACAATATGGGGTGACAAATCCTTAAATCCTCAAGGATAAGTGTAGGATTCATTTAGTTGCCTTTCCCACAATCACAGATTGTTTCTTTACAAGGAGATGAAGTGAAGCCAGTTGTTCTTTGTCTTTTACTTCTAATATAACAGTTCCTAGTGTCAAAATGAACAATTATAGCCTTTAACAGTGGAGTCATTGCAGGGGAAATTGCACTTTTATTATTGAGGTAAAACTGAATTATAAGCATATCATCTATGCAGTAAACTTTTCTTTTGTTGTTTCTGTGCTAAAAGTAGACTTTTTCAAGGTTGGGATGTTCAGGTATAATTTTCATATGATAAAAATTTAAATCTCAAATACATAAATGATACATTGTAGAAATGTCATCCTTGGGTACCCTAGTTGTAAGGATAGCTGCAGGGAGTTGGGGTTCTTGCCTGGGGGCTCTGCCAAGATGTTCAGAGGCTTCTTTTGCTGAGAACTTTGTCTGCCATCATTTATTCTTCTCATCCATTTTTTTCACATATGTGATGAGTGTCCTGGCTGGGGTTATAAGTGAAATGGTAGGTAAACCCATGGTTTTAAGGCTCTGAATCTTGAAAATGTGGCATATAAGCTAATTTTAAAATGTGAACTTAGCTTTAAAGAGGTTCCAAATTGCTCAAAGGCAGAGCAGGAGACATTTCAGCAAACACTTGGTAGAAAGAGTCATGGAACATCCCTGGTTTGTATTTGGGGTTGCATATATACAGAATAAAAGAAGGGAAGGGAGATTTGTGGGGGTTAAATTTCTAGCAGGAAGGAGTCAGGCTCAGAAGTGATGCCCACACAGTACAACTTGATATAAAGAGAACCAGTGGTCCCTTGATGACCCCATTGTCCCCATTTTACTATCCAACCCCTTTCTAGAATTTGTTCTTGTTGGATCCCAAATTCAAAGAACTGTATGCTGAGCTGCAAGCCATGTATCTAGGTCATTAGATTACCACAATGTTTACTTATAGACAAGAAAGATATCAAGATATCAGTTGAAACCTTCTTATTTAGGAACCTGGGGGTGAATCAGAAGCCTCAAGTGTTCAGGCTAACATTGCCAATTTTCCAGTGAAGCCATTTGGAACAAGGCCCTTCAGCTTCTCAGTATCCTGCCTGTTGCTACACTGCCCATAGACTGTCTGATGTTCCCGGAAGTCCATTGTTTCTGTCTTTATTGGCTGGTTATTTCATGGCATTTGCATTTTTTGCTTATCTCACTTCCTGCTACATACTATATCTAAAATAGTTGGTGATGGATCGTCTATTGAATTCATTAGTGTACTAGGTAACATTCATTTTTTAGCTTAATTTAATTATTAACTCTTTAAAATAATTTTGTATTTTAATGATGTCTATGTTTATGATTAAGTGTACATGACTCCAGATTCCCTCAGAGACTAGAGTGATTGGATAGCTCTGCAACTGGAGTTACAGGCTATTGTGAACCATCATGACATGGGTACTTGGAATCAAATTCCTTCTCTACAAGAGAGTACATACTTTTAACCTGTGATCAACTTATCCAGAATTAAGTATTATATCTCTTATTCTTCCCTTGTTCTGGAGGAAACTGATGGCATTTCTCATAAGATAATAGTCACTAAGAACTAAACTGACTTTTCGGTTTAATTTGTAGGCTCTGTGCCTCGTCAACGATAATTGTAAGATCACATATTTGAACGTTTTCACTTATAAAACACATGTCTAAAAGTCATTAAAGTGTTGCTTTTAGTTTTATTACATTTATTAATTTGTGTGCTTGCAAACACATGCACACAGGCATGCTACAGTGTATGTGTGAGGGTCACAGGGCAACTTTCAGGGTTCCATTCTCTCCTTTTTCCATGTTTGAGTTCAAATTTCCAGGGTTGGCAGCAAGTGCCTTTATATTTTCAAAGTGCTCCCCACAACCATGTCTTGTGTTCAGAAGGATATGTTTCTGGGGCCATAACCCAGGACAGACCTAGGAGTCCAGGACAGCAGCCATGTATAGTGGGTACTGAACCATCAGCATAAATTAAATGTTATTTTTTTGGTTTGCCAATGTAACCTAGAGTTACTTGGGGAAGACTCTCAAAGACAGATTATCTATGTTGAGAAGCATGTAGGCCTTTCTGTCTAAGACTATCTTGATTGTATTAATTTATAAGAAGATGAGTCATCCTCTATGGGTGGCACCATTCCCCAGTCAGGGGAATCCTTGACTGTATAAGTAGAGAAAGTGAGCTGAGCATAAGCATGCATACATTCATTCATTGCTATCTACTCTTGACTGTGGATATAATGTGATTACCTTCTTCAAGTACCTATGGCCTTGACTCTTCTGCAATGATGGGTTGTAACCTGGGATTATGAATTAAATAAACATTGTCTCGCTTACATCACTTAGGTTAGGGTATTTTATCAGAGCAACAGAATATGAAAGTAAGCAGGGCTTGATGGGTTCTATATAAATCAATACAGGACAAAGTGTTCATATTTTCAAAGTAACAATTCAAATACTGCATAATAATACACCTTTTAATATTTCACATTACTGTGTATTCTAATCACCAGAGAGCACCATCATCTTTCAGCAGTTTCAGTCTCAGGGCTTCATACATGTGATTATGCAATTAAAAAGTGTTGTGTTATAGTTTGAATTGATATTTCCTCAAGGCTTACATGTTCACTTTACCTGGCTATTCCAAAAACATCCCTGTTAGACTATAGATTCAAGAGTTGTAGGCTTTGCTGAAAATCTGTATACTGCTGCACCAAGTTCACTAGATGAGTACAGAGAATCAACAGTCTTGATGACTTGGGAAGGCAGACATATGCTGAACTGTGAGTTTCACTTTCATTGGCATGTTCCTGTGAATTAACTAACAGAAAAAGATGCTGGAGTTCTCTTGCAGGTGGGTGGTATACTCTTCATCAATGAAACCTTCATGTCAGTCTTTATTGGCATTTTAGTACTGAAGAAATGGATATGCATTCACAATTTGTGATGTTTATAAAACTCATTAAAATTCTGCTTAAACTATTGTTTTTAGTAATATCTGGGGCATGATATTTGTTTATTGAGTTAACCACTCAAATAATACAGGGTGTGACATAATTACTGTATAGACTTTAATCATCATAAAGGCTGGAATTTTTTCATGTCTTGTAACAGGATTACATCACAAGGCAGAACTCATCTTTTAAACTTCATTGTCAAATAGCATCACTCACATTGTAACTGTCTAAATGGTGAACATAAAGTGCTCATCTCGGATAAGGGATGTGGTTTCCTTGCACCTTTAGCTCTTTGTCAAGGATTATTATGCATTCTTTGAGGGGTGTTAGTATTGAAATTTTTTTTTCTGAATAAGCTCTTTCTAGAGGACATGAAGGCAATAATAAAAGGAGATATCAGCTCTTAGGAGCCAGCAATTATTTACAGAGATGTGTACAGACCAAGACCTGCCATTTTATGAAATAATGCAGAGTCTTTTCCAAATCACAGAGGTGAGGTGATGGGCTGACAGTGACAGGCAGAATGATGAATTCTGCCATGACTTTCCTGAAGAGGAAAACGATTAAGTGAAACTCTCCGTTCTGAAAAAGAAGTCTCCCTAAAGAAAAGAAAATGTCAAAGAGATTACCCATATGTCTAACTTCTTCTAGAACACTAGCTTTCCTTCACATAAATAATAAAATAATCAGGGTTCTTAGGGTTGCAGCCCAGTGATAGAATTATTGCCCGGTAAACAAGGTCCTTGGGTTCCATCCCCTGAACTACAGAAATAGTAATAAATATATGAAAACTAAGTTTAACAAGAACATCTCTCAAAAACCAATTCTCAGTCCTAAGTGTGATGGGTAAAGTGTGGCGCCTAGAACATAAAACAGTTAAGAAACTGAGCAAAATATATAGCTACTGTTACCATCCTGCTGTAATTTTCCAGCTACAAATCCAAATCAAGTGTACATAGACATTTTCTTCAGACTCAAAGCACCCCTTTATAATTAATTCACAGAAATTGAACAGGAAATGGTATTAGAGTGACAAACAGGAAAGATATAAGTCAAGCATTTTGGAGATTATCAATGTCTAGTTGTCCTTTCCTGTGATCCCAGCTATGATGGAGAGGTGTCTAAAAGAGAGTGCCCAGCAATCAGTGCTGAAACAGGGAACAGTGCCTTGCTGATAATATGGGCTATTAGAACTGGCAGCTGACTTCCAAAGTGCTTCTCAAAACCATTCCTGGCTGTTCAGAAGTATATATTCTTGGGGTCAGAACCCAGGCAGAGTATTCTGTGGGGTCCAGGACAGCAGCCACATAAGTAGCCTAGGTAACAGACCTTGGAGCCCACTGACACAGAAGAGCTGCATGAGGTGAAAGTAAGAATTTGAATCCAGCAGTCTGGATAGAATTGTACAAAGCAGGCAGCCTGCCTTCTATAGACTGTTTATAGAGTCCTGTGTGGCATATTAAAACCCTTTCTCACCTAGTTCACAGGCAGGGGCAATATGGCAACAAGATAAGTAAGACCTTGGCATCAGGTCACCATTCTGATACCATGGACTGATGATGTCCTGAGGAGTATATTGTCAGAGAAGTATAACTTCTGAGAATCTGCTATATCAAAACTCTTTGCAGAGCCACATATTCTTATATCCTGTAAGTCCACAGAGACATCAGAATTGATCACTAACAGAATAAAGAGGGGACAATGGATTATGCCCACATGACAGGAAGCTTGGGCTGTCTTTCTGTTTTCATGACTAGTTTTCTTGGTTAGGAGACTTTGGATTGTTCTATGGCAACCATGAAAGATTTTGGATATAGCATAGGCTAAATAACTTTTTCCATTTGCATAACAAGTAATGCAGGCAGAAGACCCACAAGTGTTTATTTTGAGGGGTAGGTCAGCCATGGTAAAGGGACAGAAGATGCATCGAAGGGCATGTCTCACATCCTTGATTGCACTTTTCTATACAGCTCTAATTTTTGGTAATACCAGAGGTCCTACCTAAGTCAGGGAGCATAGTGTCTCACCTCCTGGTTGTACCTTGCTGCATTCTTTTTAGTGAAGTTTCACAGATAACTAAATAAGTATAGGAATGAAATATGCATGTAATCAAGGAACTACATTGAATGGATTCTGTCCAGAGAGTCATTCATGAGTGACGGGGTAGAATTAGTAGAAGATCGGCACATTAATTAATAGTACTGTTTCTGTGTCAGTTATCTGCCTCTGGTTAGTCTGTGATTCTGCCAACGTTATAGAAAATGTAGCACTTGGGGGGATGTAGAGGGTATGTAGAAATCCGCAAACTTGTTTTTACAATCATTCATGATTTAATAGAAAACACTTTAAGTTTTAAGAAGAAAAGAGCTTCCATTTGCCTAGAAAGTCCTAGAAATGCTGAAACCCAGGAGGATGTCAGCAGACTTCAAATGGTATGAGCTAAGTTCTCATCATGAGACATAATCTTCCTAAGCCAGATACCACAAATGAAATTATGAGTGTTCACTTTTGTTCTCATACCTTCACACAATGGTTATTGATCACTTAATTTATTGAGTACAGCTACTATATAAAAACAAGGAAATTCCAGCATCTGCCACAAACCACTGTAAGAGTGTCAATGGCACCATGGGTTTAAAGGGTTAGTCCTTATTACATTAGGGAAGGGAACATCTTATCGAGATACTGACAGCAGCACATGATATAGGAAGTTGGAGGTATACTGAAGCTTTCTGGATACATATAAAATCCTTACCTAGGCCATTCCTGTGCTCCAGACTTAAACAGTAGAAATCTCTTTATGTTTCTCATCTTTCCTTTCCTTCAGGCTTTGGTTAAATCAAGGTTAAGATAGGTTGATTTTTTTTTAAATAAGGAATTAATGCCATTTTCCTTGGAGCCTAGTAAGTTCCTGTAAGAGTAGCTTGTTAAGAAATGAATGAGTCCCACCCTGAGTCTCTCTTTCTTACTATCTTATCAAATGATCACTGACACTCACATGGGCTCCTGCCATAATACCATCATCTGTGTGTCCAACCATAATCTGTCATCTGTCATGAATCCATCTGCCATGAATCTGGCATGATACCATCCCCATCTACCATGAATTCATTTACCATAACACAGCCCATCATGAGTCAGTGTTCATTTATTCTATCCATCATGAAGCCATCCACCCTAAGGCTGAATACAATGAGCTGCCTATTCTTAGACTTTTAAAACTTCTAAAACTATAGGTAAATTAATTATTCCTCAAAATATCCCATTTCACATATTTTATTGTAGTTATGGAACAAAAGTCTAAGATGAATAGAAAGTCAGTCTTGACTACTGTTCTGCGAGCACACTTCATTTGACTCACAAATCTAGAGGATACAGTCTTTCAAGAGCTGGTGATGGAGACAACATTTTCTCTCGTTTTTGTCTGAAGAGGCTTTATTGTTAAACCATTTTTTTCTTTTAAAATTCAAAACTGAATACTAAGAAATATTAGCAAGAAAATTGCAGACAAATAGTCACTTTGAGAGACTAATAATAATAATAATAATAATGATAATAATAATAAAAACTTACAGTTAATGGCTAGAGCTTATGAAATTATAATGATTGCTTTGTCAGGCCCTGTATCTATGGTGCTGAAATTCTCTATTAGTTCTCAGCATAGTGGATCCTCAGAATTCATGTTTATCAAAGCTATGGTCTGAATGAAGAAAGATGAAACATACCAATTAGTTTTTTCAGGTAGTTTCTATTTTAATAAGAAAGACACAGAGAAACTGAAGGTTAGTACAGTTCAGTGAATTCTCAATAAGGAAGATCAATGCAGAGCCAGTTGTGAAAGCTGTTGAGTTCTGCACAAGAGGTAAAAGTAAGACAGTCTAAAGTTCCAAGGCAGTCTGAGATACCTATTGAGATCCTATATCATGAAAATTATTGCCTTTCAAAAACTGGAATGTGAATAGTTTGCTTGGAGTGACTACAGGGATTTGCCATATGTGCAGCTTGTGATGACTGAGATATGGGAATTTGTTCTGGGTTATCAGGGTGGGTTCAATCCAGTTACATAGGAGTCCTTACTTGGCTACAATAGGAAGTACAATGGATGAACAGAACAAGAACAATCCTGAGGGAGAGGTAGAGGGAGAGGGAGAGGGAGAGGGAGAGGGAGAGAGAAGCCTATCCTGTTTCCCAGGGAAGCTGCCCCAAGCCCAAGAACACAGGTAGTCTGAAATGAGTTAAAGACCTCAGGCTTCTTACCATAAAGGATCTAAAGGATCTGATTCTGCTAGAACCTGAATAGACATTGGTTTTCCCAAGGGCTGATGGTGAGACCCAGCTAGGCTTTGATCTTGGTTGATGCTGATAAGTTATTGCTTTGTAAGCCATCACAGATTGTTTTCATTATAGAAACAACAGAAAGCTAGCTTTGGCACCTGCAACCTCAGCATTGTGTAGGATGGAGACAGGGTGATTGCCCAAGCTTGCTGACTGCCAGCCTAGCTCCAAGTTCAATGAGAAACCTGTCTCAATGGAATAAGCTGGGTGATGACAGAATAAGACACCAAAATCATCCTCCAGTCTCCACACATGAATGGGTATACATGCATACATATACTACTCACATACACCTCCTTTTTATGCATCATAAAAGTGTGATAATACACAGGAGAAATTAAGAATATTACTTCTATCAATGGCCAGCAATCCCCTACTAAGACAGTAATGAGGGACTGTTCTTTCCGCAGTGGTTGAGAGGTTAATAGATGATACACAGTACTAAGAGAGGAGGCACTCAACAGACTGAAGCCTGGCTTATGGGCACTTCATATGGGATAGTGTAAATCAACTGTGCAGAACTACCCTTCACAATCCAAAGTTCACACTTTGCCTTAGAAATTAAACATGCTATTAGCTCTTTCTGGCAGAGTGTATCCATGTAAATACTTGAAGCAGTTTGCAATATCATCACCATGGCATCTCATTATCCAGCAAGAAATGAGCATGGCACTGCAAACGGCAAAGTTGACAGAGCAGGATTTCAATCTGTAGAAAATGTTTGCTTCTGCTATAGGAAAACATAGACATCAAAACTACAGATGCACTTTGCATTTTACTTTTAGAAAGGTGTTAAATTAAATCCATAGTGGCTTTCTTTGGGAAATGCTCTCTGCTATCTAAGTACATTGATATACATTTTTTTTAGTCATGAGTTACAAAATAGTTGACAGTAGTATTATTTATAAATGTTCAGCCAGGTCAAGGAAGAAGATATCTCTCTTCTCTCTCTCTCTCTTCTCCCCAAGTTGTGTGTGTGTGTGTGTGTGTGTGTGTGTGTGTGTATTTTGAAACAAGGTTTTTTTTTTTTCTATGTAGCTGTAGCTGTCTTGAAACTCACTCTGTAGACCAGGCTGGCCTTGAACTCAGAGATATGCCTGCCTCTGCCTCCTAAGTACTGGGATTAAAGATGTGTGTCACTAACTTGGTGACATATGCTACATTTATTTTTTATAGTAAGTTTAAAAAAATCTTTATCTTAGTAGGTACCTATTTTGATAACTGAAAGCATACTTTTTTAACATTTTTTTAAATGTTCTTTCTTAATTAAATGTATTCTTTGACAATTTTCTTACAGGTATATAATACATTCTGATTACCCCCCACCCTCATCCTGTCCTAACTCCCCCTCACTCCTGTCAACATCACATCTTTACTTTTACAACAATGCTAGTGTGATGTACCTGTAGTAGCCATCAACCTTGAGAGGGCAGGGCTAGAGAATGTCATGCTAATAGGGAGGTGCATCTGTGTCTCTGTCCTTCCCTGTTAACAATACTGGTTGTTATTATTTATAGACATCCTTCCTGGCTTTGTTTGCTTGTTTTAAAGTCATAGTAACAAGATTGTATGTAAGAACTGCACATCTTACCATCTATCTCCTTTACTTTTTTATTGCCTTCAAGCCTTTCTTATACTTTCAGTAGCTGGCCTCCCTGTCAGCTGGGCTTTGGTTTCCAGCCTCCCTACAGTCTTCACACACCATTCCTGTAGCAGGTGTTAAGCCCCTGCCCTACATTCATAGTCTAGTTTGAAGTGGTGTCCACGAGTTTTGCCAGATCCTGAGTTTGCTGTAGAAGAGTCACAAGGCAAATCACACCAGCTGCTTCCCTCCTGCTCTTTTTGAGCCATCACACAGTGAGGGCTTCCTGTGACTCACAAGGCTTCAAGGGGAAGATGCCAATGAAAAAGAGTATGGGCATCTATATTCTGTGTGTGGGAAGCAAAGGCACAAGCCCCTGTAACAGAAGATGCATGTTAATCAGAATTGATGGAGCTTCTGTGATCTCCGGAAGAGTTCTTTCATCCCTAATTGAAGAGTTGACTCTGTGTCACTACTTAAGTGTTGTCACACTTAAATAATGTGTCTTACTGAGCCTTGTGTGGTATAAAGATAGAACCTCTTCATAGGTGACTGTATTCTCAGATTCCTTAAATCTCATTCTACATTGTCTCTTCCCTACAACCCCATTCTGAATTCACACCAACCAGGCTGTCCTCCCACACATCTTTGAAAGCATTTCTCAATTTGGTTCTATAGGCTTCTGCTGGAACTATACCTGTATTGATGGATTTAATCTGACATATTTGGATTTCACATTTTCCCTGTTAAGGATCCCTGTTCTATGTCCTTTTAATGTCACTTTGTGGGGTTTGTTGATTCCTGGTATACAAATTGTAAATATTTTTTTTCTCTCTTGAACAAATTAAAAATTAGATAATATGAGAACAGGTCTGGACATCAAGAAATGGTCCTCAAAATGTTAAAAATTAGCAAACACTGTGTCTCTGGAAGGGGCGGGGTCCAGGTCATGCAGCTGGAGCTAGCAGTGCAGAACAGGCAGCAATCCAGAAGCTCAGTGAGAGCAGCCTAGAGCCTGTTGCAGGTCCTCCAAGGAAATATTGCAGAAGGAAAGGAAAGGTCTGCTACTAGCCCTGGGCCAGAGCTGGGGACTAGTCAGCTCACCCAGAAGAATGAAGAACTAGAATTTGTATATTGCACAGGTGGGAGTGAATTTTATGGCTGCCAGTCCTTAGACTGACAGAAACAGAATAATTTTCAGGGACTTAAATAAAGTAGTTCCAAAAGTAATGCTTCAAAAATGGACAAAATAATATAGTTTGGCTATACTTCATAAAGCATAAAGTAATATCGGAAGAACAGCTATGTACAAGCCTGAGAATGAAGCTCAGGGACATTTTCAGGGTAAAACATATTCAAGATGCAACCAAAGTAACGTATGCAGTGGCTGACAGTCAATAAAAAAAATTACTAGGCATGCTAAGAAGCAGAAGTACCTTAATGTAACATGACAGTGAAAATAAGTAAATGAAAATAGAAAAAATGTGTCACCTGTAGTGGAGGCCATGAGTTAGGGCAATAAGATCAGTTGTGAAAATAGCATTAAGTTTGCTTACAAAGATAAAGAAAAGCATGCAGAAGTTTAAGAGAGAGAGAGAGAGAGAGAGAGAGAGAGAGAGAGAGAGAGAGACTTAAGGTAAAACCCAAATTAACTGTACAAACAAGAAAAAATAAGACACCCAGTGTGGAAAATCTCCTGGATATGATTTTAAGGATTGGACCCTGTAGCAAAAGTATTTCTAAACCTAAAGATAAAGCAAACAAATCAGCCAAAATTTTGAAAAGAACCTAAAACATTGAAGAAATAATAAACAGAACACTTGGTGATCTTTGAACATCGATGACTACTTAGAATGATATGTGTCCCTAAAAAGGAAGGCAGGCAGACAGACAGCAAAGATGTTTGGACAAAAAAGGAAGCAACACTTGTCAACATTCAATATGAATGGTGTAGCTATCATCCTTAAGAAACAGACCACACATAAAGCCAAGCCACTGTAAAGCTACTTGGAGCCAGTTATAAGGCGATGTTCTGAGAATAGCCAGGAGCAGGATGGATACTGGGGAAAAAAAACACTTGCTGCCACAGAATACTCCCTGTAATGAAGGGAAATGGAAAGTTCTCACAGAAAAATGGAATGAATGATGAATGTACCACCTCCGACAGAAGCGCCTGACTTCTGTGATTGGAATCATGCAAGAGGCTCGCATGTGCCTGTCCTGAAAACTAGGGTCCCTCAGGATCTGTACTGATTAAGCTCCCAAGTGACCCCTTTTTCTTTCTGTGTTTAGCCTTGCCATCTCCCTGTCAAATGTCATCTCAAGTTTGCCTTCCCAAGGTAATTTGGGATCCAGATCAGTGAGTATGAGGGGCTTGTATTTCATGTCAGCCTTACTCAGGAAGGGTGAGAGATGAGGGTGGTCTCTGTTGTAGTAGTTCCTCAGGACCCTCCTTCCCAGGCAGATTGCATTCCTCAATGAAGGTCTACTTAGGGGGAATTTCAGGTTTCCCAGCTCACATTCTTATGCATGTTAAAAGTGCCATTATGTGAAGTTACAGGGAATGCTGTAACTGGGAATGAATTCTATTGATGAAGTCAGAACACTGACAGAGAGAGGTAATGGTGTTCTTTTGAACTGACACCTTGCTATTTTTAGATGGCATATCAACAAATATTAAATGCCTTTCCCGCTTAATGCAATTTCAGTGCAGTACTTATGGGTCCCAGGGTTTGAGATGTGTGTTTACTGAAAGTGACAGATCATTAATCCATGACTCTCTCCAGGCATGACCTGGTTATGGATCTTTTGACAGTTATTTCTTAGGACGTCTGGTTCCTCATTTGCTCACACCTAATAAACTGCACAGTAACAAACCACCTGGGACAGCTTTAGTCAGGGATAGAATCTATGATCAGTTATAAACGACACATTTTCATGCACAAGTTTGTAAATTAGTCCTTCAGTATAGCATCTTTTGTGAAAAATGCTTATTTAATGTTAGTCTTGTACTTGGGATGGTTTCTGTCTACAAGGGACTGGAAGACTTGGGTCACACCATCCTTGATGTCAGGGACATGCAGCTCACACTGTCCATGTTAGCAAAGATACACTGTCACATGGCCCACAGCAATGGGGACATGGGGGTCATGCTTTGTACCCACTGAGAGCAGACAATCTCACATGACATATCTAAGCATGCAAGCATTGCATTGTCACTTGGCATAAAAATTCCAAGAACAGGTGTTAAAATTCTAAATTTAATATCTACCTGATCCTGGCTTATTAAAGAAAATATTGGGATATGTACTAGGAATTGGATAAGGATTGAAGATAAATGAAGTTATTTTCTAAGAAAAGCAATAGGGGAAAATACTGCCTTTGTGCTTCACATCTTCATAGACATTCTCCTATCTTAGATGCACAATGTCTAAGATGCACACGTATCTAAGGTTACTGAATTGAACAAAAATCAAGAAGCTTAGGATGCACAGTATATTGATTAAATGAAGCATGATTCCAATGTATCTCCTTTATGGCTCTTAGAACTATGCACAATGTCTAAGATATACACATATCTAAGGTTACTGAGTTGAACAGAAATTAAGCAGCTCAGGATGCACAGTATATCGGTTAAATGAAGCATGATTCTAATGTATCTTTTTAATAGCTCTAAACACTGAATTCTGTTTTTAGAAGAATATGTAATGTCTTTTCAGAATGTGAAAACAAAACAAAACAAAACAAAAAAAAACCAACTAGTTTAAAGAAAGCAATTAAAATCACCTCGCAGAACTTTTCAGCAAAACTTGTTACCGTGATGTCAGCATGGTTTTAATAGGTTAGCAAACTAGTCCTTAACACTCTGGACCTGTAACTGTCACTTACTTGGTGACTCATCTGCTCAATGGACAACTCCTCATCGACAGTCTACAATATGACAAAGGCCTTTCAGGCGTTAGATATAAAACCAGCCATGGAAAAATTGTGGCCATTGGATTCACCTGTTTCAGCTCTGGAATGAGCAGGAGCAGAGTGGAGTAGACACAATCTATATAGCATGCCGGGAGAAGATGGGACTCTAAGAAATGCATAACTGGGCCAAGACATAGGAAATGCTTGCATTATGGAGGCTCAGGATGTGAGTAAAGGGCAAGAAGGGCCCTACAGAGGAAACCATAAGTAATCAGAACTCTCCTGAGCAACTGAGAGAAAACACATTTGCAGCAAAATATGAGCAATGACTCTTCACAAGGTACCTGGAAAGGGGCATAATCAGAGCCTAGAAGCAAGTGAGTGGAAGGGTCTTGAGAAGGATGCCCAAAAGTGTCTTGGGGAGGGTGGACTGCAGGCTTGAGGGGAAAGGTAGGTATGAGGACCTATATATGATGGGGAGAGATAGATAGCAGGGTCAAGAAAGTGTAGAAATCAGCCCAAAGAAGGGAGAATAGATAGATGGGACAGTGCCTTCTGTGTCTAACTTCAAGTCATATTTACTTTCTCATGGCTTGGATTATAGAGTGAAATGGTTTTGCCTTAAGTTATCCTAGAGCAGAAATGCAGTGGCATAAGCACAGTGAGCATCAAGTCGCAGGGAACAACTTCATGTTGTGATACATGCTATGCTAGGAAAAATGCTCACTGCCACTGATCACATACTGATGTAGAGACAGGCGAGTCCTTCATGTGCTAGTGTGCATGGTTAGAAACTATGGCTTCACAGATGCAATCTCTCTACCTCTACACAATTGTGCCAGGAGCTTAAAAATGTACAAAACCATATATTTTAAATAAGAAGGTAGGACTTATAGGAGATGTCATTCTGTATATGTTTCTCATACTGGTTAATAAATAAAGCACTGTTGGCCAATAGGAAAGGAGAATAAGAGGGACTAGGAGACAAGGAGGAAGAAGAAGTAGTAAGGAGGAGCCAAGATGGAGAGTCGGGAGAAAGCAGTATGCCGGCCTGCTCCCCAGTAAGAGAAATATATAGATCAGCAGAAATGGGTTAATACTTAAGACAGAGCTAGTTTGCTTTCAATATGGCAAGACTAGCCATGTGGACAAGATACTGCTCTTGTCTGGACTGTTTGACTTTGTGATGTATAAACTGGACATGCAGGACCCACAGGAAATTGACTGCTGATTCAAGATGGACATTGCTACAGAGTTCCTGCTTCATGGAAGAGTCTGCCAGACAGTATGCAAGACACAGAGAAAAAAGTGACTGACAAACTGCCAATACAAGAAGACAGTTTAAAGTTTATTGCTTTGCTGAAGAATCTGCCATACACACTATGGCCTATGGGCTGAAGATGGAAGATTACAAAAGAACTTTGGGTGACCAGGCAATGAGTTGTCTCTGTCATTTCTAGAGTTTATATACTATCCTTCTGTGGTCTTTGAAGGAGTTGAAGACAGATAGTTATGGTTATAGTTTTCATTAGTTAGGATTAAAGATAAGTTACATAGACTTTAGACACACAAAGATAAAATAGATGATGGAATATTTTCTTCAAATCTTGCTAAATGTTAATGGACTAAATATTGTTAACTGTGATTCTTACTTGATAACTGTTGTATAATATATTTTGCTATGTTAAGGTTAAAACCCTTCTTTTTATTTAGACAGAAAAGAAGAGATGATGGGAGATGTCATTCTGTATATGTTTCTCATACTGGTTAATAAATAAAACACTGTTGGCCAATAGGAAAGGAGGATAGGAGGGACTAGGAGACAAGGAGGAAGGGGAAGTAGTAAGGAGGAGCCAAGATGGAGAGTCGGGAGAAAGCAGTATGCCAGCCTGCTCCCCGGTAAGAGAAATACATAGATCAGCAGAAATGGGTTAATACTTAAGACAGAGCTAGCCAATAAGAAACAAGTAACTGGGCCAACAGAATTATATATAATCAGAGTCTCAGTGTGTTATTTGGGGCTGGCGTGGCGGCAGGACAAGACCAGGCGGTGGGTGGAAAAACCGTACTCCTTACATAGGACTGTCTTAATAGATTCAGAAAATGTATTAGGAAAGCTTATTTTATAAACCAGAAATATACAAGATATTCTCTTGCTTGGTAGACAGTAATAATCACAACTTCACAAATGACATCATTGAAATTAGTTAACATTCTATTTATTACAAAATATGGACTATTTCCACCATCAATAATTTTATTAAATATATACTGAAGTTGACTCCATAGAAAAGGAACTATAATCAACGAAGAAATTCTGAGAGCTAAAGAAATAGTTTTCCTCAGGGAAGAGAACACCAATTATTATTCAACTCCAGACACTCATCCCTGAAACACACACAATACACATCCATGCATGCATGTACACACACACACACACACACACACACACACACTTATTTATGCAGATAACATTATGGTCTGGTCTGGCAGTGTTGTGTTTATGTTTTGGGAACACACAAACAGACACATACACATACCACACAACAACAACAACAATTGGAGAAAAAGATCATGAAATTGAGAGAGAGCAAGTGGGGTGGATACTGGAGAGGGGAAAGGGTAAAATTATATAATTATAATCTCAAAATGTAGGTGTATGTTTATAATATATACCAGAAGCTTTAGCAATAAAATGTGGTCTCTACAAGGAAAGAAAATTATTATCGTTGATAAAAGATTAGTATTTAGATAGAAACTATAAACATTAAAGAAATGTGTCCAGATAGAGACCAATTTACAAACATAAGTTGTGGTCTGTGTTAGCAATACATAATGGTTAAATAAAATAGCAAAGATGCTGACAACCTAAAAACTAGTATAAAAATGTTAAATAGGACCCCACCTCAGAGGTTTAACATATGCATGGAAAAGAGAAAGAAATACCCACATTCACAAATTATCTAGAAGTTAATCTACAAATACATACTGTTCCAAATTTATGAATAGGGACTTCTAAAGGAGGTGTAGAACCTGTGTCTAATATATGTAGATGCTCCAAATGCTTGTGCCCAGGCTGAAAGGAGACTAGCTTGCTAAGACAGGGGTCAGGACTTACCAGTGACCATACTACTCTTTGATACCAGCCTAGATTGGACACCTTTACATTGTGGGGGTCTCCTTTCCCTCACAGCCTTTTGGACATCAGTTTGAGAGGGGGAAGAGGCAGAAGGGATGACAGAAAGCTTTGTGCACAGCCCATGAGCACTAGTAGAGATAGGCCTTTGGGAGAGTCAGCAAATCACCTCAACTATATTTCAGAATACAAGGAATATATAGGATTGGGGAGCCTGGAGACAAACATTAATTTTCATTAAGTGGCACGCTCCTATCAGAAGGCTTTGTCTGTGGCAGCAGGGTCTATAACAGAGCTCCTAGCCCAAGTCTTCTTAGCAGGGATCTGTGCCAAGGGTCAAGCTGAAGATGAATCAGGCATCTGGTTAAGAGACAGCTTTTAGATAAGGTCAATCTTCCAGTCCTGGGGACATTCTCCAGATAAGGGTAGGTAGATAGTAGGAAGCCTTGCTGGAGAGGGAGGGAGTTTCCATATTGCCAAGAAAGATACAGGGCTATGGCCAACTCTGACCTCTAACCATCCAGTGATGTATTCCAACAGACCCACAATTTCTTGTGTCCACAGCTCATACCTTTATCTCTGAGTTAGATGTCCTGGAAGTCTCTGACCAAACAGGCAGTACTGTGAGATCTGAGGGTCTGTTATACCTGTGTCTGCTCCACCTCCTGTATTTTCTCTGGGAGATAGTGATTCTTTGGACCTGGCATCTGTGTTTCAGGTTATTTCCATATATATGAATAAATATGATGAACGATATGATCATTAAAAAAAACAGTCTCAACAACATATCAATAAAATATTTTTTAAAAACCAGCCTACAGACCCAAATAGAAGCACACACACAAAAATGTAAGAAATGTATTACAGCATATTACTAAGCAAAAAGACAGATAATTTAAAATGTGATGTTATATATAGACAAATAAGACAGATGAGATAAAATGTTAATGATAAAAGTACAAATTTTTCTTTAATTTCTTTCTTTAAAGACACAAATTTCTTATTATATAGGTCTTTCACTTGTTTGGTAAGCTTTACTCCAAGATACCTTATGTTGTTTGTGGCTATTGCAAAGAGTGATGTTTCTCTGATTTCTTTCTCAGCCCCTTTATTGTCTGTATATAGTAGGGCTACTCATTTTTTTTTTTTTTTTGAGTTTATCTTGATCTTGCTAATTTGCTTAAGGTGTTTATTAGCTGTAGGAGTTCCCTGGTAGAGTTTTTCAGGTCACTTATGTAAACTATAATATCATTGCAAATAGTAACAGTTTGAGGTACAAGACTGAAGAGATATCGAGAGAGTGGGCAGCCTTGTCTTGTTCCAGATTTTAGAGAAATCATCTTAAGCTTCTCTCCATTCACTTTGATGTTGGCTGTTGGTTTACTGTATATTGCTTTTATTATGTTTAGGTATGTTCCTGTTATCCCTGATCTCTCAAAGACCTTTATCATGAAAGGCTTTTTCAGCATTTAGTGAGACGATCATGTGGTTTTTCTTTTTTAGTTTGTTTATATTGGGGATCACATTGATAGATTTTCATGTGTTGAACCATCCCTGCAACCTTGGGATGAAGCCTACTTGGTCATGGTGGATGATTTCTCTGATGTGTTCTTAGATTCAATTTGTCAGTATTTTATTGAGTATTTTTGCATCAATGTTCATGAGGGATATTGGTCTGTAGTTCTCTTTCTTAGTTATGTCTTTGTGTGGCTTGCCTCATAAAAAAAGTTTGATAATGAACTTTCTGTTTCTATTGTGTGGAATAATTTGAGGAGTATTAGTATTAGCACTTCTTTGAATTTCTGGTAGAATTCTGCACTGAAGCCATATGGTCCTGGACTTTTTTCTTTCTTTTTTTTTTTTGGTTGGGAGGCTTTTGATGACGCAATAAAAAGGGCAATCTTGTCAAAAGCAATCTACAGATTCAATGCAATCCCCATTAAAATCCCAGCACAATTCTTAACTGGATGATGGTGTGTAGAAGACTGCAGATAGACCCATGTCTATTCCATGCACAAAACTTAAGTCCAAATAGATCAAAGACCTCAACATAAATCCAGCCACAGGGAACCTCTTAGAAGAGAAAGTTGGAGGTACCCTTGAACAAATTGGTATAGGAGACCACTTCCTGAACATAACACCAGTAGCACAGACACTGAGACTGACAATTAATAAATGGGATCTCCTCAAACTGAGAAGCTTTTGAAAGGCAAAGAGCACAGCTAACAAGACAAAAGGGCAGCCCACAGACTTACAAAAGATCTTCATCAACCCCAAATCTGACAGAGGGCTGATCTCAAAATATACAAAGAACTCAAGAAACTAGTCATCAAAACACCACATAACCCTATTTAAAAATGGGGCACAGAACTGAGGAGAGAATTCTCAATAGAGGAATCCAAAATGGCTGAAAGACACTTAGGAAAGTGCTCAACATTCTTAGCCATTAAGGAAATGCAAATCAAAATAACTTTGAGATACCATCTTACTCCTGTCAGAATGACTAAAATTAGAAGCACCAATGACATCTTATGCTGGAGAGGACGTGGAGAAAGGGGAACACTCCTCCACTGCTGGTGGGAGTGCAAACTTGTACAGCCATTTTGTAGATCATTATGGCTATTCCTCAGGAAAATGAGAATTAGTCTATCACAGAACCCGGCAATCCTCCTCTTAGGCATATACCCAAATTATGCAACAAAGACATCTGCTCAACTAAGTCCACACCAACATTATTTGTAATAGCAAGAACCTGGAAGCAACCTAGATGCCCCTCAACTGAAGAATGGATAAAGAAGATGTGGCACATTTACACAATGGAATACTAATTAAATGGGGGGGCACAACAATGGAATCTTGAGATTTACAGGCAAATGGATGGAACTTGAAGAAATGATCCTGAGTGAGGTAACCCAGTCACACACACAAAAAGGGACATGGTATGTACTCACTCATTTATGGATTTTAGACACAGAGCAAAGGATCACCAACCTATAATTCACACTGCCAGAGAAACTAGGATACATGCAGGAACCTAAGAGATTCACATAAGGTCCCTCAAAGAAGGGGAAAGGAGCAAAAGTCTGCTGAGAATATTAGGAGTGGGTGTGGGAGCAGTGAGTATAGAGGGAGTTAGGAGAAAGAGAAGGGGAAGAGAGGAGAACATGTGCTACTAGGAAGATTGAGTTAGGTGAGTTAGGGGATATATATATATATCGAGAGAGAGAGAGAGAGAGGGATACCATAATAGAAGGAGCCATTATAGGTTGGAAGAGAAAACTGACTCTAGAGAAGTATCCAGGGTGACCCCAACTAACAATCTTAGCAAGAGTGGAAAAGCTACCTTAAATGCCTTTCCCTGATAATGAGATTGATAACTTATATGCCATCATAGAGCCCTCATCTAGTAGCTGATGGAAGCAGAAGCAGACACCCACAGCTAGGCACTGAGCCTAACTCCTGGAATCCAGTTGCAGAGAGGGAGGAGTGATAAGCAAGGGGGTTAAGACCAAACTACCAAAACCCACAGAGACAGCTGATCTGAACAAGGGGGAGCTCATGGACCTCCCCCCCCCACGACTAATAGCTGAGAAACCAGCATTGGATTGACTCAGGATCTCTGAACATGGGTCTCAGCTAGAAGGCCTGAGAAGTGTAAGGGACCCCAGACAGTGGAACCAGGATGCAACCCTGGTGAACAAAATGACTTTGGGAGCACATCCCCCATGGAGGGATACTCCCTTAACCTAGAGACAGGAGGGAGTATTCCCTACTCCAAATGACTTGACATATTTTGTTGACCCCTCCCAGAAGGCATCACCCTCCTTGTGGAGTCTGGGGGGGGAATGGGATGGGAGAGGGGTCGGGGGATGGGAGGGATGGAAGCAGGGAGGGAGAGGGAACTGAGTTCAATATATAAAATAAGAAAAATAATAAATATATATATAACAAGTTCAAATTTTGGGGGATACTCATCTTAAAGTTTATAAAGCTATCCACAAAGATAATGTGTGAATGAACTCACAGAGGAAGAGCCCAAAGGCAATTCCATGCTTTTGTATAGTAGTCCTCCAGCAGTTTATGAAGAACATGGTTAGTTAATCTAGGCAATGACTGCAACTGATGTCTCTCAAGGGAAAATGAAGTTGTATTTTTTATAAACATAGTCAGTATAGCTAATAAGCAATTTTAATATCCCAAAAGGCTGAGGGAAATTATAAAGAGAAATGAGATAGGAGTGGGAAATGTTAATAAGGGAATTGCACCATGCTCTCTATTGTAAGTTTTGATTATGAGTTTCAAGTAATCCATTTTTGGGAGGGTGTGGCAATCACTGAAATCTCACAGTTTATTTTTTCTATCAGAGAATACTCAGGTTCACTACAATGTTGTACAAGCTACTATTACATAACACTGCAGCTGGGCAGGAACTCATAATACAACTGGGGGAAGTCCATGATAATGATATTCTGTCCCAGTTCTAATAATGAATACATCTAATTTTTAAAATTTTAAGCATTTAGTCTTTCTTTATGTTGTAAGTATATACATGTGTGTAGGCTTTAAAGTGCCACAGTATATGAGTGTGAGAAAGAGGTGTGTGTGTGAGAGAGAGAGAGAGGAGAAGGAGGAAGGGAAGGAGAAAGAGAGAGAGTTGGCAGGAGTCAAGGGATCAAACAAATTCAGGTCATCAGGTTTGGCATCACATGTCTTTATCTGCTGAGCCACCTCACCAGCTCACATCTATTTTCCTCAGTACATTCATATTCAGAAGAGACATCTTAATGCTTGTTAAGAAAAGATACTGTCCCATGGGCTGGAGTGATGGATCAGCTAATAAAGTGTTTGACATACAAGCATGAGGACCAGAATTTGAGCACTAGTACTCAGGCATGGTGGTAACACCCTTATAATTACAGAACTGGGAAATGAAGGAGGATCTCAGACTCTCTGGCTAGCTAGTCTTAACCAACTTGAAGAGCTCCAGGTATTGTAAAAATCATATTTTATCAATAAGGTGAAAAGACATCCAGTATTGAGCTCTGTACACACGCACACGCATGCACATGCACACACACACACACACACACTCACACACATGCATACATGCATGCACATATTGTTCATGCAGTGTAAGTGTGTATACATGTAAGGTGCTTTTACACTGTGGTGTTTTAGATTTATATGATGATACTGGGATCTTTCTAACATTTGGTTATTTGTAACATAAAGGCAGAAGTGTACAAAGACTAAGTGGCAACTTGAGTAATGTCATGAAGGGAGTCCCACTGAGACAGCTGACACCACACCCAGTTCCCCTCTCCTTTCTAGCCACCATTTCTCTGACCACCAGCCAAACCATGCAGGTTCCCAAGTCATAAACCTTTATAAGAAATGTGAATGGGATCCTGCACTGTTTTATTCTGCTGTGTTTAGCCTTTCTCTCCATATAGTACCAAGGAGATTCATCCACATTTTTAATTTATCCCTTTTTGCCTTGGCTGGTTTTATATTCTTAAGACAAGTGTATGCCTAGACTTCTTTCCATTGTTTCCATTATTTTCTGTTTAACATTTGTCAATACCAGGAGCATTCCACTTTTAATCCCTGATATTGAAAAATTCACCATCAAAGTATGAATTCTATCTTATTAATGAGGTGATAAAATGCACCCAAGGCAACAAATTTGAACATCAGAACTATGACTGTTTATTTAATTAAGGATACATTAAAACTAATGTTCAATAATTAAAAATAATCAGTCTTCCAAAGTATGCTAATAAAAATCCATTCTGTCTTCAGTCAAGGTATATAAGGGAGAAGGTGTTGCTATTGTGGAAGTAAACAGACATTTATTGCAATCAAAATAACAAAACAGAATAAATCACTAGGTTTTGTGCTAACGATGTACTTCTAAATAACTCACAGACAAAAATAAATTCAAAATGCAAGTAGAAATACATTTAGAATTAAACAGTAACAAATATGTTAAAATTTTTGAGATACCATTAAATAATACAGGAGGAAGTTTGGATCAATAAACTATAAAAGAGCCAAAATATTCATGTGAAATGGATTTTAAAACAAAACAAAAAAATTAACCAAGAAAATAGAAGCAGAAAACAAATAAAGAAGCAGACTGTAGATAACTGGAGTGTCACATCTACCTGCTATTTTACTGAAAAGACAAAGCTTCTGCACTTGCTCTCAAAGAGAAAGAAACTGTAAATGATCAGCAAACGAAGCAGGACTATGAAGGAGATACTACATATAAACTTCTGTCAGATGTTGCATTTTTTGAGACAAGGTCTCTCTCTGTGGCCCTGACTGTCCTGGAACTTGCTTTTGCAGACCAGGTTGGCCTTGCACTCATAGAGATATGCCTGTCTCTTCCTCCTGAGTGCTGGGATAAGGATGTATGCCACCATGCCCAACTGTATATATTCTTAACATGTAAACTTCAGACAAAGATAGTTTTATGATAAAAGATCAAGAATTTTATGCCTAACAATAACAAAGTAAAATTCATTTTATCTGCATGAATATACTTTAGACAAAATGGAGAAAATAAACCAGAATACTGTAAACAAAGATAAGATCCACTCTTTTACAACAGTAAAACCATGTCCTAAAATGCAAAATGTTGGCCTTTACTCTAAAATAAACCTAAGGATAAAAACACATGGCCAGTATTTGCCACAGTGTTCTAGAATGAGGAAAACGGACCTGTGTGGCCTCATGTCAGTCTTGGTGCCACCTTGTCCACGAGGGTGTGGACAGTCTAGTAAACAAGAAAGACAACTCTATTAGTTAGTTTTCTCATTAAAATGATCAAGTGCCAGACAAGAAGCAACTTAAGGAAGAAAGAGTTTGCTTTACAATTTAAGATGAGACATAGCTCTAATATCAGGGAGAGCCTGCAGCAGGAGCCTGAGGCAGCATCACATTCACACCCAGGAAGCAGAGGATTGAAGGCTGGGGCTCATGACACTTCCACCTTTTACTCTGTCCAGGACCCTAGACCACCGATTGATGCTGCCTACTTTTAGGGTGAATCTTACACCCTTAGCTAAACACTTTTGAAAACATTCTCACAGGCATATTCAAATTCCATGTGTAATTCCATGGTAAATCTCAATCTCAAGTGGATGATCAAGATCAATCATTACACCAACACAATGAAGTACCATGATTATAATGAAATGAACAAGTACATTGTTAAAAGTAACAGCAGAGCATAACCAGAAAGCTTGATATAAAATTGATATATTGATATATACTTCTATACATCACCAATATAAAGTCTGAAATGTACAATAAAATGTAATTTTAATATATTTTGTTACACAAACAAAATGTTTTCTGAAAATCAATTTGTCAAAGGATGAGCAGATTGTTATTGAGCATATCAGTAGTGTTTACTTTAAATGAATATAAAATTGTAATGTAGTAGAGTCAACTAAATGAAGAGAAAAATAGATGAGTGAACTCATTTCAATCCAAATTATAATGAGATATTGCAGTATTTGACAAACTAATTATAGAAATCTGTAGAGAATGAATCCTGCTACTCTATGCACATACAAAGCCAGGGCTGTGAACAGCAAGGACTAAGGTGAAAATCACTCAGAATGTAATATCCACTTAGGCTAGTAAGCTGTTTGTTCATATCTATGGAAACCACACAGGGGCACAACATACACAAACAGAATCATGAGCAAAGATCCAGGCACCAACACAAATCTCATAAGTAGCAAGCCTGGCATAAAGCCAGAGCCAGTGAGGGCTAGGGGTAAGGTGTGGGGGATGTCTAAAAAGAATAATAGTGCCACATGAAGAATATATTTATGACTTTAGGAAATAGAATTTTGAAAGTAGAGATTGGCCATGGATGAGGATTTTAATGGATTGAAGCACATCAAGTATAGAGTTCTCTTAATCTACTACACAAGGAGAAAATAACAACTAGGCAAATATTTCTGCCAACTGCATAACTAGGAAAGGATCAATCAAAGAATAATATGTGGACTGAATGTCCTATAGAAAAGCTACAACTGTGCTGAAGTTTCTACAAGGTTGATTGACTGGTTAGAACACTCTGATTGTAGAAATTTGGAATGATGCAGACCCACAGTCAAATTATCTTGGGTTATTTTTATTCCTTTTAATATCCACTCATTGTCCCTCTGTGTCTGCTACCATTAAATGAAATCCTTTGCTATGCTTCAACTTAACAGATTATTATCTCCGAACAACCTAAAAGCTAAAACTGTTATCAGATAGCACCTGAAACCTATAACAAAGATTTATCTGGAGCTCACCTAATGTTTCTACCAATGCATCTTCAAAGTGCCTTGATTTATGATTTCCTTTTATTATGTAGCTATAAAAACTTCATAAAACCTTTTACACATTGGAATATGTTATTTAGAGCAACCTGAATCCATGTTCCTGGGCCATGGCCACTCATATTTGGCTCGAGCATTAATCACCCCTTTTCTTTCTCTAAGGTGAGAGCTATGTTTTACAGACAGCATGAAAAACTGCAAATCAAGGTGAAGTTGGATCTAGAGAGCTACACAGAGTGTAGAGAAAATCAGAACACTTGTATTTGTCAAGTTCTTGTAGTAGACATATGAGCAGGAGTGTGTGTACCCTGGCATTTCTGGCTCAATGTATTTTCCACAGGGCTACATGAGGTAAGTGTGAGCTCCTACAATGCTGAAGGATACCCCCCTTTTACAGCTTCCTGTAGCATCCATCTGAAATCTTCACCCATGCCTAAGAATACTCCCAGCAGCATTTCCATTTACATAAAATCTCAAGGCTCAAAATGATTAACAACTGAAAACCTAGGTATATATTGATCTTACAGTATGATGCAGGTTCCAATAGAAATGAATAAGCCCTGTTCAAAAACATCACCAAATGGAGAGGCATGCATGATCCCTTCATACTTCATCTGACCATTCAGAGGAAAATGGTAAAGGATGCTGTGCTGTAGTATGAACCAAAGAGGGAGGGAAGATATGTAGAAGGGGAGTTTGAAGGAATGAGTTCCCTCAGAATTTTCTGAAGTGAAGACCCTGGCAATTGGTGTCATCATTAGGTCTGAATATCCTGGTTAATTATGTAATTCACATAGCAATTATACTCTCTAATTAGTTGGTCATGTTTTCTTTTCACAACATGTGGGTGATGCCCATTTGTAAATGAAATTTGATATCCTGGACCTTTAATATCATTATTGTCAAATAAGAAGCTCAGAAAAATACAAGCACAAGGAAGCCATGCACCTAATAACATTTGTACTCAGTTGAAACAAAAGAATTATAAGAAATGACCAATCTGTTGCCCTTTGGTATCCATTAAGTTGGAAACTCATTTAAGCCTCCTTACTGGACAAGGCCAGCTGCTCATGAGTCACTAGTGAAAGACAAAGTCCCACTTGCTGCCTATGACAACCTGTGCTACAGGTGAACTAGCTAGGTGAGTCTGAGGTGGGGTGGGGTATCAGCAGCAATTCCAGGAGTCACCCAGTCAGGACAGGTCTGCTCTGGAATCTTTTACGAAAATGTAGTTTTATCCAAAAACAGCATTGTTCTAAACTAGAAGAATAAGGAGCAGTTTCGCCAATGAGACCACAAATGTTCATCTGACTTACAGACACTGAACATTAGGGGATTGTCACATGGTATTCTTTAAAATAGCATTCTTTTCTAGTGCTTAAAATTCAGTTTCTCAGATTTCCAACCAGTTTTTCCTACGTGTTGTCTTTGCCTGAGGCTTATCTTTTCATCTTATTTTTATATGACACAATTCCATGTGTGGTCCAGCTTCCTTCACAGCCTATATATTGCTATTCTGCTCTTGTATTTTCTTTATTTTTCCCTCAAAGTCTCATAGCATTTATTTATTTATTTATATCTATTTCTGATATACTGTTTGCTTTCAAATGGCTCAAGTCCCTATTGTATATGGCTAAGTCTGCCTTAGATTAATAGTCTTCTGTGAGTGGATAAAGAAAAAGAGAAGAAATCATTTTAAAAAGACTCTTAAAGGAACACCACATATTTTCAGACAATAATGTTAAAAATATATTTAAAATATGTATATATATACATACATACATATATACATATATGTATATTCAGAACATGCAACATTTGAACTGAGAAATGTAGTCTACAAAATCATTTGTGTACAATCATAGAACCAAAAAGTTCAATTTCTATATGTAAGTGTGGGTTTCATAGTTCATAGAGAGGAATCCATCTCATGAAGATATTATTAAATATGAGCTGTTGAAATCATAGCCATCTCCAGCTAAATATTTCAACCATACTATCCCTGTTTTATTTGATTCCCCTTTTTGTTAATATTTTTGCCCTTTGCCATGCTTTCCATGTAGCGATTTTAATTGTTCTTCAAATGTTTTAGCATTTGAACTAATTCATTAAAAAAAATTCTTTTCTGAGTGATGTTGTGGACCATTCATCTTTCTGACTTCTCTCTACCTGCTAATATCTGTGAATTCCTGTGTCTGTGCTTAGTCTCTATTCTTTCTGTGATTACTATTCTCTAACTCATAAAATCACATTTCTATCTTCTTTGGAAGGTTATAAGGACATTTGAACCTTCTGCAGAAGATACAGGAAACCTCCCGGGTTAATCTCTGCACAGACCCTGAGTTTGTGACCTGTGGATGTTACCATGACGTTATGGTACTCTGGCTACTTATGATGAAAGTTCTGGACAGAGAGCAGGCTTTCCACAATGAAATTTTATGGAGTGTCATTTACAAATTTGATCCTTGGTGTAATTAATGTGATCTGACTAATATCAAATGTGAAATACATTATAAGGTGAAATCTACTTTACCTAGGGTTTTCAGGAAGAACACCATACCGTCTATATCTGAATATACTCCAACAATTTGCTGAATCCTCTATGCTCACTCATTTGAACTCATCAAATTAGCATAAACAGGATTCTTCTGGTCCTGTCCCATGGATTTCACCACTGAGCAAGAGGAGACAATGTTATTTCTATCCATCACTTCATGGTTTGCAAGATAGGACAAAACCAGTTTATTAGAAATGGAATGCTTGTCCCTTACAACCTAGGGAAGTCATAAAATCAAAGCAGCTTGTTTTTCTTATAAGTATAAAGTATTCTCATACTGTTATTGTAAAAGTTAGAGGCAGTGAATATAAACCACCAAGCACAGTTCCTAGCCTGTGATCTCCACACATCAGCGGCTTGTGTTATGAGGGAATTCTGCTTCCACTTTGCAACAGTTGTCTGTGTGTGGTAGGGAAAGGGGTTCTCTCTATGCTTCTACATAAAATGCAGGTTTCACACCAGACAAGCCAGTCACCTCTGATTTCCCAGAACCAGAAAAAAGTGGTTCAAAGTTCTGCAGAAGCTTCCCTTCAAATGGGCATGGACTCCACATTAGACATGAACTAGTTCTTTACACAGACCTCTCACATGATCCCATGTGTGACCAGCTTCATCATATAAGTCTGACTTGACTTGCTGACTTGCTTAGTTATACTGAGCATTTTGAGCTTGGGTCGTGACATGTAACATATACCCTGGTTTCCTAGCAGTCTTTTCACCAACATGCCAGACAAGAAGTCCTTGTATGAAACACCTTCATCTTGGGGATATAATTTGTGAAAAATCCTCTGAAAGCTGCTAGTTGGAGGCCATGCAGCTTGCCTTAACATAGCAAAAAGGGAATGACACTTTACATAGAGAGGTAGCAAACATCTATGACACTACAACAGGTGGGCCTGAAGGACTCTGATCCTCTGCTCTGACACTATTGGAACATCTGCAATATCTACCTCTCCCCATTGGGGACCAATACATGCCTGAACATCCCTGTAGTATAAACACATACCAATCACCACCACTACCACCTCCTCCTCCTCTCTAGGAAGAATGAGGGTAACTAGCACTTTTTAAGTAAATATTAGATTATATAGCTATGAACAGCTCTGATTCAAGCACTCATTACTACCCATTCTTCTGAGGGATGGAGGCTTTTAAAAATGTGTTTTTATTTGAAATAGAATTACATCACTTTCCATCTTCCCTTTTCCATCTCTGGGCCTTTCCAGTTATGCTTCCTTGAGCCCACCCCATGCTCCTGCATTCTCGAAGTGATATCCTCTTTTTCTTTAGTTACTGTTGTTACATACATATGTGTATATGTATATGCACAAACATAGAACTTGCTGAGTCAATTTTTGTTGTTTGTGTGTATATGGTTTCAAGGCTAATAACTCTGCATTGAATAACTAGTAAGGGGGCTCACCCTTGGGAAAGGCTAACTTTCCTTCTTCAAGTAGTTATTAGTTTTCTCTAGTCCTTGGTCTAGGAGTGCCACTCCATGAAATGTCCCCTTCTGTGTTAACATGTCCATTGGTATTACCACTGTTCTAGTCTTGTTTATGGTAGCCATTTCTAAGACAGTTTCATAGCAGACTTCCTGGCATTCTGGATCTTACAATCTTCCCCTGCACACTTTCACAAAGTTCCTTAAGTTATATGATGGGAGATGCCATTCTGTAAATATGTTTCTCATACTGGTTAATGAATATAGCACTGCTGGCCAATAGGAAAGCAAGATAGGCAGAACTAGGAGACAAGGAGGAAAGAGGAAGTAGAAAGGAGGAGTCTAGATGGAAAGACTGGAGAGAGCAGGACACCAGCCGGCTCACCAGTAAGATGAGACCACGTGGAAATACATAGATTAACAGAAATGGGTTAATAATTAAGACAGAGCTAGCCGATAAGAAACTAGTACCTGGCCAACAGCATTATATCTAATACAGAGTCTCTGTGTGTTATTTAGGGCTGGAACAGCGGCGGGACATGACCAGTGGCGGGAGGAAAAACCATACTCTTAACAGTTACAGTTGTAGGAGGTGTGGTGGAGGTGTATCTGTTAGGACTTGATGCTCCATGATCTGTTGGTCTATACATTGTGACCTTCCCAAAAGACTGGAATCCATATTTGCTAGGGGCCGAGGAGGCATCGCCATTACAAGATGGCGCCCACTTCCTTAGGGTAAGTGGTAAACAACTCCATTTAAGGCTTGGAGCCATCTGGGTTTGCGCCTGCAAGAGTGTGCATGCGCATGAACGCCCTCCGTCTCAGGCCAATCCCGAGGCTTGGTGGCTCTGCAGACCGGCCTGGACCTATCAGGACCTTACCCATATCCCTGGTCCCTTTATAAGCAGCTCGCTTGGCTTGCTCGGGGCCCTTCAGCTCCTGCTCTCCCTCAACCAATGTGCTCCAATAAAGTGTGACTCAAGAAGGATCCTCGAGTGGTGGTGGTTCTTACTCGCTGGCCGAGGGGCTCACTATACATATTCTCTCCCTCCCTTCCTCTATCCCTTCATCCCTCCCCTGCCTCTCTCTCTCACACATACTATTTTAATCACTAAGAATAAATTCATAGATGTTGAGTACATACATATTGAGGAGAACAGTATTATAATTTACTTCAAAATACTGGCCAGAAAAACACTTGGATTCCTGTTTCTTTTTATCCAAGGCAACCAGCCAACACATCCATGTCTGGTTGTATGTATTTACAGATGTGAAACTTAATGTGTGGTTCTGTATGTATGTGCACACACATGCTATCCATTCAACACTTGTCTGTTTTATGGGTCAAAGTGGTAGTTTTCAGTTTAATCTGTTAATGCTTAATCTATAACAATGCACATGTTTTCTAAAGTAATCTGAGGTTTTAGCAACCTGGTTGACTGTTTCCTTTGCTTTGCTACTCAAGAAGTCTCCAGTACATTACAGTATACATTCTGCCTCACTTTCTTGTTTCCAGGGGTCATAGATAACACATTCTTTAAAAATTCCTGGCACAATTGATTCATCTGTGAAATAGTAAATAGAATCTATTTACAGGTCTTGTGGTTCCAAGCAGATGGTAGGAATATCACAAACCTGTAAATTTTACTTTGGTTTTTCTTAACAGATATTTCATGGCAATAATCCTACTCACTAATTACTATTACTGAGCTTAACATTTTAATAAGTGTTCTTTATACACAGACATTGAGATGTATGCAGCTTTCTTGGAAAAATGAAGTAAGGGCACATCACAGTTTTCACAAATGTCTGGCACAGTGTAGTATTCTGTCTGAGAGCATTTTAGTACAGTTCTCAGCACACAAGTATTTCTTGATACAAATTCACCTAGTTAGACTGTCACCAACTGGGTCCTGTAGGTGATTCTGTGCAAATTTTGATGCAAAAGGTGAAACAGAGAAATGTGGCAGTGACAGCAGTGTGGGAGCCCTTAAAAATCTTAGGGCCAAGCCTTTCCATAGCCGCTATATCCTAGAGCAGTTGGTCTATGTAAACCTGTCTAGATTAAGCTTAGAAACATGTAAGTATTCTGGGAATCATGAACTAGCAATTCTAAAACTGATTTCTTTTTTTCCTTTACAAAATGTTTGTGTGACAACAGTTTCAACCACCTTGCTCTGGTGCCTCAAGATAGCAAAAGTCACCTAACTATTAAATGTGTTATCAAAATCTTAACTATATTATCTTTTCATTGGCAGAGCATCGCTACTTCTCTAGTAACAAAGACACTAAGTGGGATGATCAGAAACTGGAGGATACTCTACAATTCACATCAACTCTTAATTGCCATGATTATCACCCTTTGTGCTTCAAACATTTCTGTCCCCATCAGATTCAGACACAGATGGCCTCAGTAATTTGATGATTCAATAGACTACTAGCTAAGACTTTCATCTGGAGTTCAGAAAATGAATAAAAACATGATACTTATTAAATGTACCCATAACTCATTGCTCAATCAGTGAGTTCTTATCAATTTCCTACTATTTCTTATGATGTTTCCAAATATGAAAATAAAGTAGTAGAAATATGACTAGTAGTTTTGTTCACTGTAGTTTGTCCCAAAAATAAATCACAGTTCCCAAAGTTCTTAATACACATCACCAGAGGTATTAGCTGTAAGTGGAGACATTGTACCCCACAATATTCTCTTACAAATTTGGGTGAAAACACATTAATGGGGTGAAATCCTAAATTTTCCAGACATTTTAGAGGAGACTGGGGGTAATTTCCTCACTCCAGGGGCACAAAGTTGAACTCTGGTCCTGAGTTACCATGGGTTCATTGCATGATGCATTCTGTTCCTTAAGTGTTTTCAGACAACTTCATCATAATGATTTCATAGACAAGGAGCTATGTATTTACATCTTGATTGAGGTTTCACTTTAAACAACGTGATTATAAGATAAGGATTTTGAGTAATGCTGTTTTACTTTAAATAATAATTAGGGTTTTCTTACAAAAGAATTTTTAAAAGAACTGTTTGAAAGGGTTTCAAAGCCTCCTTAATTTCTGCCTGTCTCTGAGACAGAGACAATTTTCATAATTTTGTTTTTAAAAGTATAGACCCATCATTTTTCTAAGCATTGTAAGGAATAATTTTCTTTCAAAGGTTGTAGAATCTTTTTTCCTTCTATCATATTTCTCTTCAAAAGGTACTCAGTTTCAAAGAAAAGATAAATATTTTATATGTGCTTTTTAAAACCTTCCATGTTTAATATGAAGAGTGGAGAAGCTTTGTTTTCATTGTTGATGCATTTGCTGGATGACATTTTATCATCCTATATATACATATATACATATACATATATATATATACATATATATATATATGGACAAACACATATGCACATGCATACACACCCCACACACTATATTCTATTAAAAATCTGAGTGTTTAAGACCTGCCTTTTTGAAACACAGTGACTATGATGGAAATAGCAGCTGATTTCAAGCAGAAGTCTTTGATACATGGAGGAGAATGGGGAACATTATGCTTTGGTCATTTTTCTCATCCTTGGAAGTTTGTTCCATTCCTGTTTCTGGGAATGCTTCACACTGTCTTCCAGCAATGCAGCCAGTGAAACTAGAGAGGGCCAAAATAAGAAATGAGCTAAAAACAAGCAAACCATAAAGACTCAATCATGCACGTGGTTTTAATTAATCAAAATATTATTATTGTAGGTGGAATCAAGGCAAAGGGATGATGTAACTCATTTGTAAGCAGATACTTATTTCGCTTTCAAATGAAAATTTTATCAAAGTTATCAGAAATCTCCACTTCTCTTGACTCTGCCTTGTAACTAAAAAAGACTTGAGATCTAACTGGAATAACTAAAGCACAGAGTGACAAGAATGTGTGACCCAGGTTAAACAGAAAGCTCCTATCGGGTTCTGTGACTCCTGGTGCAGTAAGTAGCAACAGCACAGGAAGAGAGAGCACCCAGGAAAGACAAGAACCTGTCATCCACTTGCTTTGGTTCTATACAATTGGGGTGGAAAATTAGCTGAGATTCAGATGAAAGAGTTCTCACTTCAGAGGAGTTCAAAGAAAGAGCCATGGGTGTATGCAGCATAGGGTGGGCCATCATTATCCAGCGTACAGTTCTATTTGACATCACAGTGGCAAATAAGAGATTTAGCATAATTTGAACAAAATACTGGAAATATGGGACACTGGTCACAATCACAGATTATTGCTGTTTGGTGCAACCTTGGCAGAGCTTGTTTTCTTTGCATGTGTTTGAGTAATGCACATTTAGGACTGTGGTATGTTTCCTGTGTCTCATTTCCTTGGTTACAAAACAATATAGCTTGAATAGAAGTTATCTCAATATAAAATTTCACCTAAGAGATTTATTTGGTTACTTCTGTAGTTGAAAATAGTTGTAAACTTTTACCTAAATAATATCATGAAGTAAAATGGAAAGTTTGTGCCTTCACACAAAGCAAGAATTCTATGAGGTTAGTTTGCTACCCCCACCCCCACTTATTAAGTACAATAAATAACTGGTTGAATTTAGGTTAACGTGATTTTCAAATGGATATAATCTAGAACAGATAAAGTCTCATTAGCTATGATCATTTAGACTAAATTCTTCTACACATGCATAGGCTTTTTTCTATTTCCTTTTCACCTAGCAATTTCCCCTTTTTTGAAACAAGATGCCAATGCACATGTAATATTAACAGAGGACTGAAATTTGCTACATAGATCTCACTACATGTTTTTAAAAGTACATTACTATTTGTATCCCATGGGGGGAAATGTAGGTACATATAGTTTTGGTATAATGCTTCACCACATTATAAAGTGCCCAGTATGGAATTGTGAACAGCATGGGTATTTGTGTTCTTTAACGTATGTTCCTTCAACTTTCTGAGAATGTTGTTTCTCCCTCAGTCTCCATCTCCTCTTTTACATGTTCCCCTTTCTTTACCTTTCCTGTCCCAGCTCTTGACCTCCTCCTTCTCCACCCTCTCTTCTGTCTTATCTTCTCTTGTGACCCTTTGATTGGCTTTCTGTCCCCCCCAAAGGGATGATGTGCTTTGGACAGAACTTTGCTTTGAGAATTAGTGGGAGAAGTGCTCAGTGGCACTGTTCTTGGGGTGAACTGCCTCCCTGCCCCTGGGTTCTGGTCACATGTGTGTAACATGGTGATATGTGTGCAAAACATAGCAGAATAAAAACAAAAATATGGAAAGTAGATGTGGGAAAATGAATCTCTGGCATTTTAATAAATATAACATAATAGTAAATAATAGAAATATGTAGAACAGGGAAAATTCATATTGATTTAAGTTGTAAATGACAACTTGGTAAATGTTTTCAGGCAGGCGGTTGACACGGAGAACAGCTCTTTACAGCCACAGGCATTGATCTTCATCCCCTTAATCATGTAAGAATAACAGTGAGGCAGTGATCTCACAGCCCTCTGTGCTCTCACTCAAAAGAAATGCCCGAACATCACTGTTTAAAGTGTTAAATGGCAAATGAGCTGGCTTCTTGCTCATTCATTTATCTCCACTAAGATGGAACATCAGTTCTACTGACAAGTGATGATGTGTTTCTGGAGGGTCCCTATGCTCTGCTTTAATGAGTCAGTGGTGAAGAAACCAGCCACACAGTTATGCTGCCAAGAGTAAAAGTGGGAAGCTAAAGCAAGTTTTGCAAGCTCATGGTGTTCTTTTTTTAAATATTTATTGAAAATGAAGTTGCTGTGCCTGTTTCCAAAATTATCTTTAAGCTATTCTTCAGCAGCAAGTTCTATTTATCTCATAACACTGTAATTGATTTTAATTTATTTTCCAATGAAATTGATTCTATATTTTATGTATTTGCAGGAAAACTGACAGGCCGACGTTAAAATGCCATAGGCTGTGGTCTAATTCTAAGAGGCATCATCATCCCTATCCAATATTAATTTCCAAGTAATGCCCACATGCCCACCTTGCTTAGTGAGGAGGAATCTGCTCTCAGCTTTGAATTCAGCCTCTCTTGGGGGCAGTTCCTCTTTCTTCCAGAGCCACTGACCTAGTACGATCTGGGATGTTCCATGTAACCCATTAGTAAGAAATAACTATCACCATCAGTTGGCCTAAGGCACACCATGTTTCCTATAGTAGAAGAGATAGAAAAACTGTAACCAGTGGTCAGACTTTGGGGGCATCACCCTGGTGACTATTTCTATACATTTTAAAGTAGCCGTAGCAGAGAAGGAAGAAAGAAAAGAAAGGGAGCTAGGGAAAGAGGGCGTGAGTTTGTTCACAGCATAGTAAGCAGCAACATGTCACCAGCAGAGGCCCCTCTGCTCCTGGTACCTGCTGTCCCCTGACACCCTGCCCTGTTGACATCCAGCATCTCCCTCCAAACCACCCTCCCTTTAAACTGAGTCCTTCCCTCGGGCTTCTGCAGTCCTTTGCCATGCTTAGTCACTCTCACCAATCAGATGTTCCAGCTTTACTCAGATCTAACCAAAGGGAAGAGATCAAGCCCAAAGCAGGGATCTGTATTACCTTACCTACTTGTACAGCTAGCTTAGGAGATTGACCACAGAACTGCCTCCTGTGCTCAATTGTGTGTGTGTGTGTGTGTGTGTGTGTGTGTGTGTGTGTGTGTGTGGTATGTGTAGTATGCATATGTGTGTGGTGTGTATGGTGTGTAGAGTATGGTGTATATGTGGTATGTGGTGTGTGTGGTGTGTGGGGTATATGTATGTGTGTGTGTGTGTGTGTGTGTGTGTGGTTTGTGGTGTGTTGTGTGTGTGGTATGTGTAATGTGTGTGTGTGTGGTATGGTGTGTGAGGGGTTGGAGTGTGGTTTGTATGTGTGTGTGGTGTGTGGGGTATATTGTGTGTGTGTGTGTGTGGTATGTGTAATGTGTGTGTGTATGGTGTGGTGTGTGAGGGGTGTGGAGTGTGGTCTGTATGTGTGTGCGGTATATATGTGGTGTGTTGTGTGTTGGGTGTGTGGTATATGTGGTATGTGTGGGGGTGGGGTGTGTGGTGTGTGTGTGGTGCATGTGTGGTGTGTGTGTCTGTGTCTCTGTGTGTAGTGTGTCAGGGGGATATAGGAAGGAGGAAGTATGGGCTGTGAACATTGGAGTTTCCGGCACCCTGCAATCCCCCTACCATGCTCCCTTAGGAAATACATCCAACATATACAAAAACTAGGTGACGTGACCAACTAAGTGAAAAGGAGATATCCAGACCAGTTCTTGAGCTTGACTCCCTATTCAGCCTAACTTATCCCATCTTTCCCAGTAGTGAGGTGATATGTTACACCTGTCTATTGTGTAATATGTCAGGACCTGCACATGGGCACATTTCTGCAGCTGAAAGGCATCTTGTGAGTGGTAACTAGGAACTAGTAACTAGGATCAGGAATGTAACATCTCACTCAACTAAAGTGAACAGATGCCTGTCTGTGAGGTCACCCATCATCACTGTAGGAAAGTGACTACCCATCAACTGCAAATGTAAACCTCCCAAACCAGCTTCCTGGAAAAATGGATACTGTGCTTCAGTCTTCCAACTACCCATTGAAATGACTGACTTTTCAAACGAAATGAACTTCTTGCCTCAACACCTTATATTCAAACTTAATTGTCCTGTTCTGTGAGCAGACAGACTGCTTGGTGATGTAAGCTCATCAAGTTTTGGAACTAATTACTCTGTGAATAAAAATCAATATGCTTTAATTCATAGTAGCAATTTAAGCTAAGTGAGATTGGCAAGTAGCAACTCAAATATAGGCTGGATGCAGTTTTAGGTGATGTTTGAAACAATATTAGCTGAGATAATTTGCACTGGAGATTCCCTGCTTACTAGTTACAGGTCTTTTATTGTTGTAATGGGACAACAAAGTGGGATATCCTGGGAAGACACTGAAGAGAAGGCAGGGAAGCTGCTTTTGTGGAGGTAGCCAGTGAGTTGGTTGTTTTTTTTTTTTTTTTGCCAAGCAACTGGTCCAGTTTCCTAGTTTCCTGGTCACCCTTGTGAGCAGTCCTGCTCTTTCTCATGCATTCTTGAAACATAATGGTGCCAGGTCAGCAGGAGACACTGTACAAACCTGAGTCACATTCATATTCCTGTTACAGCTCTAAATGACATCAGAAATGGGTTTCCAAATTCCAGGTAGAGAGCATTTGAATGCCAGTAGGGCCATAGTTAAGAGTTATCTTGGTACAGCCCACTATAGTAAGATGCCACATGGTCACCATGACAACCTGTGTTCTGGAGTCATCTTAATGCAGAAAGAGGAGGAGCTAGATATCATTCCTAAGGCTGGATTATGTGCCAGATCTGAGACCTGATCCAGGTTCAAAATTCAGGGTTCATGCTCTGAGATAATCTGAACATAAAGGTGTTCAGAAGTGACCCCTGAGGGACTGCACAGCACATCCTCATTACAACAGGAACACAGATACAGCTCGAGACACCCTGCTCCTAAAGTTTTGTTCTGGAATAGAGGTCCACCACAGTAAGTCAGAGGAGAGAATAACATTGCCAGCTTTATTTATCTAGAGTGCTGTCCCTCCCAGAGTCATTATGAGGTTACACTAAATTAATTACTATGAATTTATGTTTGAAAATGTAACAAGCTCTAAAGATTCAAGCTCTGTTTGTGGTGTTCAAACTTGATTTGAGAACCATGGCTTCAGAACTGAGTTTCATTTTAGCTTCCTTTCAAGTTCAGGGAGGCCTGATGGGCATCATGATACCTACAACTTACTCTAAGAACCCAGGATCAGTGCCTATGGACCCAATGATTAGATCAACCAAAGGGCACATCAGCTCCAGACAGGCAGCCGAAGGAAGAAAAGAGCCAGAGGCTCTCAGATATCCTGTCCAGATTGAACACATCTGTTCCGAGGTCTATGACTGCAACTACTGTGGGTCAATGTCTGTGAATGCAAGTGAGAGCCTTTGCTCCTGGTTACCTAGGTATCTTGCATAGGTTTTTGGCATCTCTCTACACCTTTCCCAGAGTAGACCCTAACCACTTTCTGAAGCTAGGTAACCAAATGTGATGATCACGAGCATTGGTGAGTTTCTATGCACTGCCAGAGAATGGAGAATAGTTAGGAAGCCTTGGCACATCCCTACCTTTGTGAATAGATTTTAGAAATTTGATGTGCTCAAGTGTCTACTCCATGAAATTATGTCCATTTGCTGTTGATTTTATTGGAGTCATGTCTGTCTGCAAGGCTTGATTTCTTTTTTAAACCTGACCCATTTCCTAATAATGTGGATTATGGGGTCTTTTGCTGTTGAGGCACTGCTATTGATTTTATTTAAAGGAAGGACAAAATATTTGTAAAATTTTCTCTTAGGAATCCGCTCATTAGGTGTCAAGGACACTACAAGAAGACCCATAGAATCTACTATAACCTGGGCTCATGGAGACTGAACCAACAATCGGGAAACCTGCATGGGTCTGACCTAGTCACTCAGCACATATGTTACAGTTGTGTAGCTTGGTCCTCTTGTTGGACTCCAAGTGGGAGCTGGCATTGTCTCAGACCCTTTTGCCAGTTTTTGAGACCCTTTTCCTCCTGGGTTGCCTCATCCAGCCTTGATATGAGGGTTTGTGCCTAGTGTTATTACAACCTGATATGCCATGTTTGATTGATATCCCTTAAAGGCCGTCCCTTTTCTGAAGGGAAATGGAAGAGGGGTGACTCTGGGGGAGAAGAGACAGAGAAGGAACTGGGAGGAGAAGGGGAAGGGAAACTGTGGTCTGGATTTAATATATGAGAGACAATAACTAAATAAATAAAATAAATCCCCTCATTATTGAATTTTCAGAATGAGTTTCTCTTGGACAAGTTTGTTCTTCAAAATGTATTTTGGCTAGTAAAGATATAAGAGCTTGGGCCTGGGTGGAGGTTTGCAACAGAATGCTCGTATAATATCAAGGAAGTTCTGGGTACAACCTCAATTCAGCAAACAAGAAAAGAAAGGAAGGGAAGAAATAATAAGGACAGGAAGTGAGGAAAAGATTTGGGAAGAGGAGGCAAAGAGGAGAGAAAGAAGAATTTAGAAATTCAGAAATTTTCATAACAGTTTTTAATGAAAATATTTAATAGGAAAATAATGTCAAACATCATTTAGCAAGAAAGGACAGGAAACTAACCAATGTTTGGAACATAGTTGCCTACACATGATTAAGCAAATCAACTTTCTAACATAGAGGTGTTGAGGGACTCAGGAGCCACAGCATTGAAAAGTTATTGAAAGTTGGCGGCTTCTATTGGATGGAGAGTCAGGTTTATTTAAAGATGTGATCCCTAATTGGTAGGAAGTGGGGAGGTGGGAATGGATTCTATAGTATTTAGGGAGGAGGAGTTGAGGGTGAATAAGATCAAAATACATTGTATGTAATTCTCAAAGAATTAATACAAATGTTATATTAAAACATATCTAGGTTGCCTATACGTGAATGGAACTGAGAATTAAAGATTTACTAAGGACAATTGTGTTTGCATGCTTTTTATGACTAGGAAAACAGACACTGCTTCTCAGTGCCTATCAGAAAGCATGTTTCTGAGGGAAGGAACATTAGACATATGAGAAAAAGAGGGGGTATATGAAGAAAAAGTAGAGTGAATGATTGAAAACTACTTCCAAATGCACATTTGGAAGGCTGATACTGACACTTTTTTTTTTTTTTTTTTTTTTTTTTTTTTTTTGGAAGATTGCTTAGCATGGAGAAAATAGGATTATTTTCTAATTTTCTTCTGGAACATTTATAATTCTTGTATTCAGGAAATGTTCTTCATTTAGACTATAGATTTCTGAGGTACTAACACTCAGATGCTGTTCTAGACAAACAGCTAGAATCAGAATTCAGGTACAGGTGTTATTGTTTCCCTGATGATGCAAGGTGCAGGGACGGTTGAAAACCTTGCCTTCACAGATAGCAACCACCTATGCAGGGAAATAGTGCAGAATCAAGAGCTATGGTTCTGCACTGAGTTCAGCCACTGCTGGAAGTACTTGAAGAGCCAGGGATGTTGGCCAGCATCGGGCTTATTCGTGAGCATCTGCCCCAGCACTATGGGTAACTATGTGGAAGGTTCCAGCTGACAGCTCTGTCTTCTCAAGAATGACTGCTCATTTACCAAAAATACTGTAAGTTACTCTAACAGCAGCTTTAATCACGTGTTTCTTGGCCCATATGTCAGAAGCTGGGTAGGCTTGCCTGAATTTTCTGTTTAGGGTACCATAGACTGAAACCAAGGTTTGGCTTGGTGAGTTCAGTTTCAGGTCATGTGGGACACTGACAGGAGTTAGTTCTCTATTGACCTTGCTTTGAGTCCCATTTTCTGTAGGCTAATCCCCAATCATCCCAGTTCTTCAGGTCATCCAGACTCCTGGCCAGTGGGGTACTATATTTTCAGCAGCATACAGGACAGAGCCTTAAAGCTCTGATCCATTCACCTGCCATGATATAGGTACATTTCTCTATCTTTGGGGCCAGGTCAGGCTTCCAGAGCTGACATAAGCCAGTGACTCCTAATTCCTCAGAGTTTACACACATGTAGAGCCTATGGGAATGGGAAAGCTAGGATCAGAGATCTGCCCTGTCAGCCGGCTGCAGTCTTAGGAGATGATTTTTCATATAGCCAATGATCTGATTATTTTTTCATCCCACTAACTCAGCCCATATTCAATAAGTACAAACAATATGTTAGACCCTTGCCTAATCTTAGGATTAAAACAATGAAGGACTGGAATGATGTCTTGAATAACAATTTGATACTCAGTGGTAATTTCCAGAGCTATAACCTATGGGCTTCAGTGTAGAGAATTTTCTATGCAGTAAGCATATCTCATTCTGGAATTCAGGTTGTTGAGTTTTGAACAGTTTAATTCTCCCTCCAGGAATAACTAGGACCTTTCTGACTTAAAGTGTTCCGTATCACTCTGCATTTTCCTCCTCCCAACCAATCCAGCAAGCACTAATGGTATAGGTGTGCCTTTTCCAGAATGTAATACAGAATTGGATTTTAGTATTCAGCTACTTTCAACAATATACTGCAATATGGCATCTTATGTTGGTCCATGCCCTAAGAGGTAGTAGCTCCCTATCACATGGGCTTTCATTTGTTTCTACTCACCAGCTGAAGGAATTACAGATTGTTTCCACTTTCTGTGTATGCCTGGTATGACTGTCATAGGAGTGTTTATACAACCATTATGAGGATATGTACTTTATTCTCACAGGAACATGTATAGGAATTGTAAGACAGTCCATATGGTAAGTTCATATCAACATGTATAATCTGATGAGCTATTCCTGGAAGAGGTTACTGTAACCCACTCTTGCCAGCCTTGTGAGAGGTCCAGTGCCTCTGCTTCTTGTCCAGTATTTAGCATTGCTAAATCTTGTTTTTATTCAGTTCTACTGAATTGTAGTAATATCTCATTGAAACTTTAAAGGGAGTGGGTTGCTAGCTCAGCTGTTAAAGAGTACTGGATGCTTTTCCAGAGGACCAGGGTTTTAATTCCCAACACTCATGTGGCAGCTCACAATAGTCTGTAATGCTAGTTCCAGAGGTTCTGATACTCTCTTCTGGCCCCCATGGGTACCAGGCTTGCACTTGGTGCACAGATCATACATACGAGCAAAACATGCGCGTACACACACACACACACACACACACACACACAAACCCACACACTTAATAACAACTTATTGAAAGTCTTACTGAAGACAAAATCTATATTATTTTCATGTGCTTAATTGATATTGGCATATCTTCTTTAGTGATGCATCAGCTCAAAGTTCTATTCATTTAGAATAATCTTATCAAGTGGAAAGAACTCATCTACTTTGAAAGCATATAAACATCTGTCATATATTTACTGCTCAAATATTTACCCAATCAAATTTGAATTTTTTTCAACATGATCCTCCAAACACTCTTAAAATTTATTGTAGTTGAGTGTTTCATTATTTCTTTCTTTTATGGCACATGCTTTTGTACACTCGAATAAATCATTGTCAAACCTCAAGGTTGAGGATCTTTTCTCATAAGTTTTCTTTACAAAGTCATTACCATTTTGTTTCATCATCTCTAAGTAATAAAACAGCCCTTTTCCCTATCAACTCACTTGGATACCTTTGTGAAAAATCAATTTTATGTATGTATATGAATATACTTTTAGACTCCATTAGTTCTGCACATATAATAAGGTTTTAAATAACTATTGATCTAGATGGCGTTTTCTCCATCTTAGACCATGCTGATCATATTCTTAGAGTTGTCCAGTAAGTTTTGATATCCACTACTACAAATGTATCTTCACAGGTATTTTGTGAGATTAGTATTATCCTTGGTGTTTGACATTTCTATGTTAAATTTAAAAATCTACATTTTCCATTAATAGTTGCCTCAAATACTAGTCAGGATTGCATTAGATCTCTACAGAAATGCATTTCACATGCTTTATCAAATTTTGTCTAATCATAACGAAAGGGGATGATTTCTATAGAAAATTATTCTCAGCACATGAAAAAATTATGGAGAAATATTTTTGGCTTGGCTAATTTAGTAAGGAATGTCTAATGCTTAATCAACACTGGGCTTATTATTGCTAAATTCCTTTCAGAAAATATCATGTGAATTTGATAACCTGAACAGGAATAACAGTATAAAATCTACTATTAATGAAAGAGTTTTCTTTCCTTCTGTACATCTCATGTAGCTATTTTATGTTACAAAAAAAATTTGAAAATGAAACAGAAGAAAAGCATATGACAATCCATACTGATGGATATATTATATTGTAAGCCCATTGTTTTAGATAATAGTAGACACTATATTTTTAATTAATTTATACATTTCTGTAGGAAGACAGCAATCTAAATCAAAATCCAATCAAATTCAAATCAAAACTATGTAGATCAACACTGAAAGCAAATTATCCATTACAGCCAAGACAGAAAGGAGCAGAGTAGCTCATGTGCTCATAGAAGAAAAAAAGACCTCTTAAAAGCATTGCAGTCATTATTGCAGGCCTCAATCCACTACTGCAATGACAAGTCAGCTCATAATAGTTCTGGGACTAATTAATATCAAAAGACATCAGGATACTAATTATTAACTCAGTGATAGAAATGTAATTAAAAGAGAATTCGCTGCCTGAAATTGCCACATTCGTGTACATGAAGCTGCAGAGAGCCATTTTCCACACTGTAGGTCAAGTGGGAACAACCAAGTGTTCACTAACAGTAAAATGGTGGGTAAATTGTGATGCTGTCATGCCAGGAAGTTGTCAGGAAACTGTAAACTCCTTCACATATAGTACAAATTTGGTTAAAATAAGCAATGGTATGTGTGACCAATCAGCAGGGTGGGAACTGGATAGGAAAGCATTAGGGGATTGCTCTTGACCTGAGGATGTTCATACACAAGTATGCATGCCCAAGGCAACAATATGAAGTGAAATTTGTTTATCTAAGATTGTCTATCTTTCTGTGGGCTAACAGTAAACTCATAAGTGGAGATGCTAGAGGGTGTGGCAATGAAGAGAGTTTGTAAAACTCAGGATGTTTCTGATTTCCAATCATTGGAAAGATAGCATTTTCCATATTGTTATTTTGTCAGTTGAAATGAGCTAGGTACCTGGTCTCGAGCAAAGAATGAGGAGATGGACAGAAACAGAGAGGGGCCAACAGACCCTGGGGGGGTCCTATGACTTTGTCAGAGTCTCAATGCTCTGAAAGACCTCTGGCTGTGGTTCTGTCCAGCACATGACCCATGGTCTGTAGTACAGTTATGTAAAACACATTTTCACAATAAAGGTAGGAAGCAAGAGAATTCTGACTTGGAGAGGCTGGGAATCTACAGTTTTAAGTGAGAGGAAGGAAACACTGGGGTAGAATAGCTTCCAGGACTTTTGGCAATAATGCTGAGCAGCAGGTGATGGTTCATGAGAGCACTACTGGAGGCACACTGTGGCCTAGGTGGTCCATGTATCAGAGCACTAGTTGGGGCTGCAGCAGTGTCTCCAGTGAGAAAGGGCACTGGATGGGATTTGACAAGAGGCAGGGTATCAAGAGAGACAGTTCCCTCATCTTCAAACCTTCACAACCAACAGGAACCCAAAGAGAAGATGCTGCTCACTTACTCCATCTCACTCTGGAAATTCCCCTATGATCAAGAGTTACTGACAAGGGGTAGGTAAACACCACACTCGCTCAAACAATAGGACCCAGATTCAGAGTTGAAGCTCCATGTCTGCCAGAAAAATAATGCTTTCCTGTTAAGGTGTATTTTCTGAAACCTATGGGTTAGAATTCTGTCTTAGCTTACTTAGCACAGAGAACCTGATCACCCTGCCACATGTCCATCTTCTTGTAAAAGAGAAACTCACATCACAGAGTAGCAAAAACCAGCAGTAACAAAGCCAATGAAATAACACAAGGAGAGCTACATGTCACGCCACCAAACCCTGGGGGTCCTGGATAGAGGCACACAGGGCTTTGTCAGAGTCTTTATGCCCTCAAAGACCATTCTGGCTGTGGTTCCATTCAGTGCATGACACACAGTCTACAGTGCAGTTATTTAAAACACATTTGCACAGTAAAGGCAGTAATTATATAACAATGCCCATAATGTCAATGACAGACTGCTAATTTTCTGCAAGTAGAAGTTACTTATTTTGGAAGAGCTTCCTTTTATTCCTCTGAGAGGAAAGAAAAGGGACATTTCCAGGACCCTGGAAAACAAGATGCACCCTGTTCTGATTTTCTTAAATAATTTAACATGTGATAATATAAGCATATTGTTTTCAAAAATATTCCTTTGCACTTATGCTTGCGATTCATTGCCAGGGAGTTTCAAGATCTTGAAGGTTCCTATTTATTCATTTCCACCTCAGGGATGTGTTTTGAATACAAATTATATTTAAAATAATTTGTGAATATGCTATGTGATTTTGTTGTTGTTTTTGTTCTTTGTGGATTGGCACTGTTCAAATGCAAACTTGCTATTTAAGCTTTGAGCCATCCACAATGTGTGTTCCGAATGGGCTCACTGATCCTACTTGCTTCTCTCCGGGGCTCCAGATTCAGGCTGATGCACATGCTATGCATTTCCAGGGCTGTCTATACTCATCAGTATCTCTTCTGTTCAAACCATGTTAGAGGTTGGATTTCCCTATAGTATCAAGACCAGCTTTGCTTGATTGCAAGAGTATTTACAAGCTACCTACCTGGTTAGTCACTCCTGGTCTGAGCTCCTTGTGGGTTGATATCAATGAGTAGTTCATCGGTGACTTATAAAGCACCATCTGCTTATGTTTCCACCTTCTTGTTAAAATCCCATTTTCTTTCACTTTTCCATGTTACATTCTTCCCTCTATGGAAAAACTCAGTTTCAGGTACAGTCAGTATTTCCACTTGACAAATTTAACCATGATTTATTTCTTCTGCTAACTTCCCACAGGTCTCTTGGTCTGTAGTCTCCGGGTCTTTAGGATCTTTCACACTCTGGCTCCTGTAGTCCATACGAATCTTTATCACTGTGTTGTGAGAAGGGGCTATCTGGCACCAGATGCCAGACCTGATTTTAAAAGGATAGACCTGGAGAATGCTAGTGGGGTTCAGCAAGGATTCTAATAAAATCTCTCAAAATGTCTTTGATGTTCAGATGGGGGTATGCGCACAGCATGATATGTGAACAATTTAACTGCTCAGTAGAGATTTTTCCCAGTGAGTGAGCAGTAGCAATAAGGTACCTCATGGAGTCAGGAGCAAAGAGCAGTGATTTTCACAGTCCTCTCTGCTCACAGGCTAGAGCACAGTGCAGTTATTTAAAATACTTTTGTATGTTAAAGGCAGCAATTATATAACAATGCCTATATTGTCAATGTCCAATACTTCTTTCTCCTATACTTATACCTGAACTGTGAGGAACTCCAGATGTCTTAGCTGTGCCTCTATTCTACACAGGTGGGTCTGGCAGGTGAGCTAGCTAACCAGGATGGTACTGTAGGAGCAGCTTTGCTCCTCATGCACTTAGTACATAGAAATCACCACAGACTTCATATTCTCCCCATCACTCAGTAATGCTCAGTACAACACAAATTGTTCAACTGAATTACACGTCAGTGTGACATTTCCTCTGACCTACTGATAACATTGTCATCATCAAACAGGGTAAAAGTTTGGAAATCATGTTCACCAAATATCAAGATCCTGTCCTTTAAATAGCCAGTTAGTATTGGGTTGGAAGGGAAAAAATTTAAAAAACAGACAGAAAGACTTTGAAATGCTTGCAATTAAGCATAGGCTTATTTAAGTACGAATCAAAACAATTACCAACCAAGTAAGAGTAGCCCACTCCCTGCCGTTCAATCTATGGTTCTCTATCCAGGGGATGTTAAGTTTGTGCCACGACTGGCCATAAAAAGGACTTTAGATCAAGGAGACCAGCTGGGAAAATTAATGAGTGACATAAAGAATGCCTGAAGAAAACAAGATCAATTTTGTTCTTGGTTTCTTTAGCGATGGAATTTAAAAACTTTGTTTAATATAAAGCTCTTTTAAGTGTGTAATTGTGTGGGTAGGCTTGGCTTGCATGGGGTTTCTCAAGAGTAGTCCTATTGTACGAGAAGCTGGGTATCTTATTAGAAAAATAAAGGAGGGGTATGGTGTGAGTGTGGGGAGTATGGTGAGGAAGGGAACCCCTTCCTACACACTTTTGATGGGAGTGTAAACCAGTGCAGTCTGGTGGAACGCTGTGTGGTTTCTCAGAACATGAAAAGCAGAAGTACCACATTCTCCAGCAACTCTGTGTTGGGTACATATATGACCAAAATAAAATCTGTATTTTGAGGAGATGTGAGAACTTGGGTGTTTATATAAGCCCTAGGCTGAAAGACAGACAAGATGAGAAAGACAAGATCTCAAAGACAGTTACAGAGAGCAAATAAATGTTTAAAATCACATTTATGTCCTAAGTTTCTCTCCCAATATATGTGCAAAAAAAAAAAAAAAAAAAAAATCACCCCCTACAATGGGAGAAGCCTCCACTGCTGTGGACAACAGGAATCATCCACAAAAAATATGCCATCATTCCAGCTCAGCACATGAAATACCAGCTTATGTTTCTAACTTTTGAGAGGCTTACTTCCAGACCCAAGAGCCCACACTTTAAGAAAGCACATGCAGTCCTGTGGAGTGTTGTCCCAGTAAAAGAGTAGCCCCCCAAAAAAAATCAAAGTCTTGGCTGAGCTCTTCACACCAGTCACACCAGTCACACCAGTCACACCAGTCACACCAGTCACACCAGTCACACCAGTCACACCAGTCACACCAGTCACACCAGTCACACCAGCTGGGGTATGGCTGAGTGGACAGCACTGAGGTGTTCTTCTCTGACAGCTCCCCACAGACCACACTTCTGTATGCAAAATAAATGATCAAGGGGCATAGAAGCCACTGCTTGCTGAGGGTAGTAACATCACAGCAGTTGATAGGTTTCACACTAAATATGAGATGATTTTCTTCCTTAGATGTTACAGGATTGTAAGCATATTTCACTTAAGTTTATAATATATACACTGGGTAACAACCATATTTTAAAAACAAAATGATAATAGCACTATCTTGAGAAAGTTATACGTATTCCTAAGAAATAATCAATAATTAAAATAAATACACAATAAGATAACTGATTTCTAAAGCTGATTTCACTTTTTATAAATTGAATATTATGCAGATTATAAATTTTTAATTTTATTTTACTAAATGAATGTTGATCTGTCAAAATATTGTGAAGCTCCTTGTGATCATATCAGTGCTCATTGCTTGTCTAATGAGGAAGGCACGATGGATGCTCAGCAAGCACATAGGTCAATTTGTGAGCTCTGAGGGAACATTTCCATGCACTAGGCCCCGAAATAGAGACAGAGGCCTACAGCTGTAGAGAACCTGTCTGTAGCTGTAATCACAGCCCTTCCTTTATAGTGGCTTCAAAGCTGGAAGTCTTCTGGAGCAAGGTTCTGTCTTAGATGGACCATGTATCCTGAAAATACTCTGACCTGATGGTTCGAAGTAGCAAGTGAAAGGAAGTAGAAGTTGTGCCATGGGGTGTAGCAACACTTAGCAAACTGCCCTTCCAGGGGCAGAGTGCTCCAAGAGACTAAAGGTCTTAAGTTTATCTGGAAAACAGGCAGGAACTTCTTGGGAGTGGATTATTAAGAGTTTTCTCCATAGGATCCAAGGAAATTAGTTCTATAAAACATGGAGTGTATTCCATATGTAATAGAAAGAAGCCAGAACTAATGCTATTTCCCTTCATGGAAGGTATTCACAAGGTTGTGACTTGGGCCCTGAGATTTCTAACTGCATCTGAGGCCATGAAGCATATGGAGCCTAATAAAAACTGGTGGGAGACAGGGAAAAGGAACCTATAGATCTCTGCTTATCAAGATGCACAAGTTCATTAGGGTTGGAGGACATTATGCTGCCATTCAGATGGTGTCCAAGACTGCTCTGACACCCTGTTTCTTTCCACTACTGTGAACTTTAATGTTTACGAGTATTTTGGCCAGCATTGTGTAAATCATATAAAAATATATATTTTAGAGAGTGATGATGATAATAGGTGGTCTGATACCAGTCTGCAAGACTGCATGATCCCTTACACATCTTATCTTAGCTCTTCTTGTGATCTAGAGAAAGTGATGAGCCCAGTGACCCCATATATGCAGGGCATAGCTTGATATCATTTCATGAGATTTTGTGTGTGCAAATTTGAATATATGTTCACGTGCTTTGCACATATGTGTACACATGTGCTCATCTATACACATGCGTGCACATGTGTACCCTCTGAAGCATTACTGAGAGATGAAAGCAAACAAGTTTGTAGGGAAGTCAAATACATAGACTGATTTTGTTCACCAACAGTTTCACATTAGCTCAACTGGCAAAATGTACTGTGCTCATCAGCCATATTCTCTGTAAGCTCCTCCACAAATAAACAAGCCAAGCATGAACTTGAGCATTCATGGTCAGTACAACCTTTTCAGGAGAGGAAGCTGAGGCTCTGAGCTCCCTTGGCATTATGGCTCCCTTGCTTTGTAGGGGGTAGGACCATGAAAGGCCCTATGTGTGAGAGATATTTCAGCAACCATGGTGAACACAGGGATGAGAGGCTGGAGTAGGAAGATAGAAAGAGTCTGATACAGGTAAAAATCCAACAAAAGTGAAAGGAACTGGGGGAGGCTGCATATCAGAAACAAAGGCACTGCATAATGTTAACAATGAACCAGTGCTGAGCTTAGAGACTGGGAAGGATTGGTTTTAGTTTAAAGGTGTGAATTCTATGCTAACATAGACAGTTGTGGGCAATGGTTAGGATATCTAGGACACAGCAGGCACGTGAGATAAGGAAGAGTCTTGCAGTTAGATGTTTAGTTCTACCATCTTTCTAAGGGTATGACATGGCAGCGAGGAGGGGATCTGTTCAGAGATGGCACCCAATTCTTTGGAGTATACTTTCTCAGGTGTTTGGGGACTGGTCCTACAATGCTAACCTACTGTGCAATGAAAAATGATAGATCATGATATATATATATATATATATATATATATATATATATATATTCTTATTTTACATATCAATCCCAGTTCCCTCTCCCTCCCATTCTCCCCAACTCCCCTCCCATCCCATTCCCTACCCCCACTCCACAGGGAGGGTGATGCCTTCCAGGAAGGATCATCAAAATCTGTCAAATCATTTGGAGTAGAGTCTAGGCCCTCCCTCCTGCCTCCAGGCTAAGGGAGTATCCCTCCATGGGGAATATGCTCCCAAAGTCCTTTTGTGCACCAGGGATACATCCTGGTTCCACTGTCAGAGGTATCTTAGGCTGCCCAGGTCTTCTAATTGAGACCTATGTTCAGGAGGTCTGAGTTGGTTGAATGCTGGTTTCCCAGCAATAAGTCTGGGGGGGTCCATGAGCTCCTCCCTTGTTCAGGTTAGCTGTCTCTGTGGGTAGCCTGTTCTTGACACCTTTTCTTAACACTCCTCCCTCTCTGCAACTGGATTCCAGGAGTTGAGCTCAGTGTTAGCTGTGGGTGTCTGCGTCTGTTAACATTAGCTACTAAATGAGGGATCTATGATGACATATAAGTTAGTTATCAATCTCATTATCAGGGAAGGGCATTTAAGGTAGCCTTTCCACTGTTCAGATTGTTAGTTGGGGTCATCCTTGTAGGTCTCTAGACATTTCTCTAGAGTCGGTTTTCTCTTCAAATATATAATGGGCTATTCTTCCTCCAACTTAATCTTCCTGGTCCCACATATTCTTCTCTCCTCCCCTTCTTTTTCTCCTAACTCCATCTCCACTTACTGCCCCCCCAACTCCCAATATGCTCAGGAGATCTTGTTCCCTTCCCCTTCTATGAGGGGACCTTGTATGAATCTCTTAGGTTCCCCCTTGTATCCTAGTTTCTCTGGCAGTGTGGATTATAGGCTGGTGATCCTTTACTCCGTGTCTAAAATCCATATATGAGTGAGTACATACCATGTTCCTTTTTTTGTGACTGGGTTACCTCACTCAGGATGGTTTCTTCTAGTTCCATCCACTTGCCTGTGAATTTCAAGATTCCATTGTTGTTGTTGTTTTTTCTTCTGCTGAGTAGTATTCCATTGTACAAATGTGCCACATCTTCTTTATCCATTCCTCAGTTGAAGGGCATCTAGGATGCTTCCAGGTTCTTACTATTATACTAATGCTGCTATGAACATAGTTGAACAGATGTCTTTGTTGCATGGATGTGGATCATTTGGGTATATGCTAAGAGAATTGCCGGGTCCTGTGGTAGACTGATTCCCATTTTCCTGAGGAATAGCCATACTGATTCCAAAATGGCTGTACAAGTTTGCATTCCCACCTGCAGTGGAGGAGTGTTTCCCTTTCTACACATCCTCTCCAGCATAAGTTGTCATTTGATGTTTCTAATATTAGCCATTCTGACAGGAGTTGTTTTTATTTGCATTTTCCTGATGGCTAAGGATGTTCAGCACTTTCTTAAGTATCTTTCAGCCTTTTTGGATTCCTCTATTGAGAATTCTCTATTCAGTTCTGTACCATACTTTTTAATAGGGTTATTTGGTGTTTTGGTGACTAGTTTCTTGAGTTCTTTGTATATTTTAGAGATCAGCCCTCTGTCAGATGTGGGGTTGGTGAAGATCTTTTCCCAGCCTATGGACTGCCATTTGGTCTTGTCAACTGTGTCCTTTGCCTTACAAAAGCTTCTCAGTTTGAGGAGGTCCCATTTATAAATTGTCGATCTCAGGGTCTGTGCCACTGGTGTAATGTTCAGGAAGTGGTCTCCTGTATCAATGTGTTCAAGAGTACCTACCACTTTCTCTTCTAAGAGGTTCAATGTGGCTGGATTTATGTTGAGGTCTTTGATCCATTTGAACTTGAGTTTTATGCATAGTGATAGACATGGATCTACCTGCTGTCTCCTACACACCATTATCCAGTTGTGCCAGAACTAATTGTTGAAGATGTTTTCCTCCTTCCATTACATAATTTTAACTGTTTTGTAAAAAATCAGGTGTTCATAGGAGTTTGGGTGTTATGAGTATGTTTTCCCCTGCCGGTCTGGTCCCACTGCTGCGCCAGCCCCAAATAACACACAGAGACTCTGTATTAGATATAAATGCTATTGGCCAGTTACTAGTTTCTTATCTGCTAGCTCTTTCTTAATTATTAACCCATTTCTATTAATCTAAGTACTACCATGTGGTCTTATCTTACTGGAGAGAGGGCCTGGCGTTCTTCTCCCCATCCTCTATCTTGGATCCTCTCTACTTTTTCCTCTCTTCTCCTAGTCTCCTAGTCCTGCCTATCTGGCTTTCCTATTGGCCAACAGTGCTTTATTCATTAACCAATAAAAGAAACATATTTACAGAATGACATCTCCCATCATTTGGGTTAACATCAGGATTTTCTATTTGATTCCATTAGTCTACCTGTATATTTTTGTGTCAATACCAAGTTGTTTTCAGGACTATAGCTCATAGTAGAGCTTGAAGTTGGGGATGGTGATGCCTCATTCCACTGACTGTTAACATAGCCTCTCCTGAAACAGAGCTGAAGGCTCATGAGACCCTCTCTCTCTCTCTCTTTCTCTCTCTCTCTCTCCCTCTCTCTCTCTCTCTCTCTCTCTCTTTCTCTCTCTCTCTCTCCCCTCTCTCTTTGTGTGTGTATGCACACCTGTATACTACTATATGCATGTTTGTGTTGTTGTAATGGAGATTGCAGAGGAGTTAACTAAATTGATTCTGAACTTAGAGTGAGAGCATTAATTAATTAATTGAAATACCATACTCATGGCTCATGGAGTCAATGAGGTAAGAAGACCAGCCAGTCTGCAAGAATATGGAAAGTACAGAAGATACAGATCATAATCCAGGAGTTTCCAGAAAGCACATTTCAGGAAGAGGGCAGGAGACAGGGCATCCATTCTTTAGGACATACCTCTTCTCTGAAAGTCCTGTGCAGGTACTCCTTCATCTCTGTGTCTTTCAGAGAAAATTCAAAGTTAAGAAAGCAGCTGGGATCCACAGAAGTGCATATCACAGGCTACAGAATGGATACCACCTTTTAAGGAATTGGCAAGAAAGGTCATGGTCACCAGGGGAGAGAAATGGTCCATTAGAAAATAGAGCAGTCTTCGGAAAAAAGGAGCAGCAGCCACTGAGCATAGAAGACCTCCACTATTTTCAAACTTGAGGGCCATCTATCCAGAAGTCCACATCTGTTAAAATATGCATACATAATTCTCGAGTACCTAAGGTTTAGCCAAACTTTTTAAACAAGAGAATGCAGGGAAAGAATTGGTATTATTGTAAAGAAGTAGATACTAGCATAAGATGTAGATGGCCTTGGTTAAGGAGGGTGTCTAGAATACAGCAGGCACAGGAGATTAAGAAGAATCTTGCAGTCTTTGTCAAGTTGTGCATCTCTGTTGAGAAGTTTCCCGTCATACTATAGCTGACGATTTGTGTTCAACGTGGTATGTGTTAAATTTGTTACTTGTAGACAACCCAACCTATGATACTATGATTTTCCTATTTTTGTCCTAGGGATACCTTAGGGACTTATGAGTAGCTATTTTAATGTTTAAATATATATTTCTCCCAGGATATTTTAAATTCATCTAAGGCTACCAACTGTATTGACCCCTTTATAATTGTTTTTTGATTATTCTGGTGCTATGATGATGAGTCTGATCATTATCTGCCTCACTGCAGGGTTCGTATTTAAATGTAATCATGGATCTATGTCCAGTCAGATGTCTTGCCAGTGAGGGTTCCACAGAATATGTTAAAAACAGCAGGTGCCTAGAAGGGAAGGATGGAGTGGGGGGGGGAATCCTGTGTCAGCAAAGGTGGTGATTCAAGTACTGCATACAGATTATGAGCATCCAAGAGTTATGATTATGAATACCTCTAAGAGTTAGAGATGTGCAAGGGAACTGCATAGCTAAATATGTACCAGAGCAGATAATGCTTCATCCAATGTGTCATATTATCTGCAACATCACTAGAATATCCACTCCATGGCTCGCTTGTTTGTTCTGGTTGACTTGTGTTGCAGAGTTTCTTGTCCCACCAGGTTCCATTGTGTCAGCCCCAAATGAACAGACAGAGACTATATTTAATTATAAAACTGCTGGCTGATGTCTAGAGCTTCTTATTGACTAGTTCTGTCTTAATTTTTAGCCCATTTCTATTGATCGATGTATTTCCAGGTGGTCTTGGCTTACCAGAGAATGCCCAGATCTTTTTCTCCTTTGGCAGCTGCATGGTATCTCTTTGCAGTCTCTCCCTGCCTACATTTCCCAGAATTCTCCTCATTTCCTACCTCTTTTGGTCACAACATTGTTTTATTCATCAACCAATAAGAGAAACATGTACAGAAGGATGTCCTCATCAGTCTTGAGAAGGAGAAATCTGCCAACTACACATCAAGACAAAGGAGACTAACTAGGAGACAGGGAACCACAACCTGATATAGATATTATGCAGTTTGCTTTTGTGTTTGGAATGCACTTTGTAAAGTCATGGTCCCACTATTTAGCAAACAGTAGGAATGAACTTCCAGAAATCCTCCTACTTCCACCTCTTGAGTTACATGCTATAAGCATGCCAAGCTGCACATTCGTTTGCAAGGGACTTTAGAGATTTGATATTCAACTTGTCTTTAAAAAAAAATGGAGAACTTTTAACCCCAACAGTAAATATTTGAAAATAAAGAAAATTAAAGAATGGCTATAAACCATACTTTCCATTTTAAGTTACCACCAGTAGTGCTCATGATCCTGAGAATAACACCTGTAGCTGCAGCTATACCCACACTGCAGGCTCTGTCTCTTCATGAGCCAAGCAGAAGTCATAACCACTTCTTTCCTCCCCTGGCTCCGTACTGTGTTTCTTTCTTGGGCCTCTTCACTTGCTGCTCATTCTTCCTACTCTTATTTTTCTCCACCATACATGCCAGAATCAGCAGCATCTTATCTATAAGACCATTCCTCCAGAAAAACCCAGCATTCCATGAAATGCTCTACCAAGTTCAAATGGACAGACCTGTGGATCCTCCAACAGATCATTGGATGACCCAAATACAATATAATCCCTATGGCTCTGATTACATGTATTTGTGCTGTGGGACTTAAAACTGAGAGTTAATATAGAAAATGTCTCATCATCTAGAGAATCCAGGAGACATGTTACCTGTAGATGGATTTTTCTTTGGGCAGCTAGCTCACAAAAAATGACATGGAGACTTATTAATTATGAAAGTTCAGTTTATAGCTTAGGCTTGTCTCACTAGCTCTTGTAACTTAAATTAACCCATTTCTATTCATCTATGTGTTGCCATGTGACTTTTGGCTTTTACCTCTCCTTCTGCATGTCTTATTCCCTCTGTATCTGGTTGGCGACCCCTCCTTTCTTCTCCCCAGAAGTCGTGTCTAATCTCTTCCCACCTAGCTAATTACCACTTAACTCTTTATTAAACCAACCACAGTGACACATCTTCATACAGTGTAAAGGAATTTTCCACAACAGTTCTATCCCCTCCTCAGACTATAAGAACACTTGAATAGCAATGGTCTATTGCCCATCCCATCTGTCTAGTGCTGAGTGTCTTGGGTGGAGCCTCACTACTCTGTGATATGATTTAGAATGTATTCCTACTATACATTTCCCTTAGGCATGCTGTTTTATGAAACCCACACAGACAGAACTATCACTTATTTCATCATTCAGGAATGATTTATTCATAGTCCGCTATGAACTTTGCTGACACTGCCAACATTTAAGAAGGCAAAAATACAGAACCCCTCTGAGAAATGTTAAGTCCTGTCTTTAGACCTAGAGATTAGAGGTCACATCTTCTGGCCCTGAACCATGTTTTCTGCTCAAGGATTCCTAGTTCCAAGATCCACAGTCATTTACAATATGCTTCACTAATTCCTACTTATCCAATATTTGCTTTGAATTGAATTAACTTGATGACGAATAATCACATACAAAATTATACATGCAAAGTATGAGTCTGTTATTTAAATATCTAATTTAATGGTAAGTCAACATTAATTTGTACTTCTGGACCAGTCAGGAAGTCTGACTAAAAAACTCTAGATTTGCATAGAAGTAAAGACTATCTGAGAAGGAAGGTGAGACTTTGAAGGTTCAAGTGTCTGGTTGTTTGTACGTGGTAGATGAAGAATGTCAGGGAAGGAATCCCCTGAGAGGAATCAATAAAAGCAGTAGAATATTTCAAGGACTTGCAGTTTGGTGACATGGCCACAGCAGAATAATTGACACAGTTCCTAACAAATACCTGTAAAGAAATGGGAGAGTGGGGGGGGGGGAAGAAACTCAGAGAAAGAACAATGTATAGCTAGTGTTTGGTCTAGGGAATGCCCCCCAGAACATCACCAGAGCTCTGGGACTTGTATTGCTTTTACTTCTCAGGGCAGGTGGGCCAGCCACCCAAAGAACTCAGTAGCTAATTTGGGTCATTTGTACATCATTAACCTATGTAGTAGATATTTTAAAAAGCATAGTTCATATTTAAAGTAGGATCCCTGTAGAATCCCATTCTTATTATATTATCTTTCTGAAGGAGAAGGGGTGATTCATTAACTCTGAGAACGACCTAGACCATTTTATGAAATTGGAGCTTGTTATTGGCTATCCATGCACAATTACAGCACCAACTATGACCTGAAACACAACTTGGAAAAAAAAAAAACATGGATTTCATTCAAAAGTAAGGTAAAGAGAAAGGAAATATTTATAAAAGGTCAAAATCAAAGTTAGGTAGGAGAAGGATTAGGTTATGCTATGACAGTAAAGAAATATGACATGCTCTTCTCTTATTTTTCTTATTTTGTTGTTTTGAGCTTTTGAGGCAGGGGTTCATTATAGACTTCAGACTTGCCTTGAATTCACGGTCTCCCTACTCAGCTTCCAAAATGCCAGGGTTACATGTATGTATCACCAAACCCAGCTGTGCTTACTTTTAATATCTATAAGAAAAGAGAGTATTTTCATTACAGAGAAACAATTCAGGTTTGAGGAAACAGATCTCCTTTTCCTGATGGGAATTCTACATGATTGGAAACAACTGTGTATTGAAAACACACATGGCACTCTGCTTTGTGTGTCAATTAAAAATAGGTTAAAATAATCCAAAACCCTGACTCTCTTATTACTATCCAGGATGCTAGGTAGATAGATTTCATCTTCTATCTGCAAATTTAGATACACTCCTTTATGAATAAATTGCATGTTTTCTGAATCTTTCTGACTCTCACGGTAAATCTGGGTAAAACCATTCAACAAGAAGGTCCTTTATCTCAATCAGACATGAAGTCTAAACAACTCACTCCTGTGCCTCCCTGTGTCTGGGAAAGTCCATAGCATTAGGTGATTTCCCTCCTTGAAATTGTGACAACAAATGCCCATGAGGCCAATCTCAGGTTAGCACAGGGAGTGTGGTGTCTCACCTGGAATTAACCCTCTTCAATGAGATGAGGGTTAGAAAGATAGTTTCTCATTTGAGCTCAAAGCAGGGAGTACAGTGACTTATCTGAAGTGAGCGTGGGAAGGATAGCCTCTGATATAAAATGCACGGGTGAAGACAGCTCAGGGAACAGTGCCTGAACCTTGCAGGGATCTAGAAGCAACCAGCCTTTCTCCTTCAAATTGTGTGTCTAAGTACCTAATTCTGTGTGGATCTCCCAGCCCTCCTTTCTTCTTGGAACAATCTCCTGACTAGCCTTTCTCCTTTCTGGGGATATGGTCACATATAAGAAGACAGACTGCTTATCAGGAGACAAGGTCGGTCACAATGGTAGCAGGTATATTGAGAGCCAGGGCAGGAGACTTCCCAGTGCACATGTTACCCTCCATTGTGCAGCAGCTCTGCTGTACCATGCCAAAGAACACGAGACTGGAGAGTGGGAACTTTGCCCCCATGCTCCTCCTCTTTCTGATAATAAAAATAAGCCTGGATAATTAGATCAGTTGGGATGGGAAGCTTCCTATTGGTGCTCCCTGAGTTCCCTTTATCTGTAGCAGCACTTCCTGGATCTCACCTCAGCCTGGGAGTTCTGCAGTCCCAGGAAGGCTTCTCAGTAAGACCAGAGCTGCTCAGTTTCCTGGAAGAAGGCTCATTATAACACTACCCCAGGCAGGAATTTTATCCTTTTATCCTTTCCTTATGAGCCATAGCTCCTCTGCTTGTTAAAATTTAAGGAAAAGACTAAAATCTCATGATACTATTTTTACTGTCAATAAGAATTTCAAAGAAAACTAAGAACAATATACCTATTGTATTAGAACTTTTTCTGATCTTATTGTAGATACCCAGTGGTAATAAAGAATACAGTACTGCTATATGAAAAAAAAGTGAAGTGGTGTAGTTCCCTTATTCCATGAAATGTTAAAGAGATCCAGGGAACTCTAGATTAATATGATTTGTGAAATAGTGCTTGTATCTGTCTAGAGGATGAGCAGGCTCATTACGGGGTGTACAGCATGTTCATAGAACTTGCTGAAAATGTTCTCCTTGTTCTATGCGGTACCATACAGAAAAGAGGCATACCTGGGCTATTAGAAGTATCAGTAGATGACACCTGGTTTCTCATGGCATAATACCTTAGCATCCATAGGAATTCAAATCAAAGGTCACTATAAGAGATACATACATATCACCATGAATGAAACTCCAGATAAGTCAGTTATAGTATTTTCTGTAAATATCTGGCACACAATTTCTTAAATAGTGCTGCAGTGAAGATAATGAAAACTCATTTAACAGGGGTTACAACGTTTTTTCTGAACATGAATCCAGTGTTTTCTAAGTATTGGACTGGTTATTACTTCACCATTTACTTTTAGTAAAGTATCAGTCAAATAGGTTATGATGGTCAGGGATTAACAAGTATATATATACATACTTTTAGTGTTTATAATCTAATGTGATTATACTGTATGCAAGATACAGAATTCAACATGTGGTCACATCACTTTGCAGAGCCTGAGAATCTAGGTGTAATTACAGCCTTCACTGTGCAGGTCTAGTGTCCAAAAATGTGCACAAAAGAGCAAGTTTGGACAGAATACCAAAGCTACACTAGACCCTGAACACTATTTATCCCAGGGCTAATCCTGTTATAGCATAACTATCCCAGGTAGGACTCTGTTTATCCAAACACTTCAGACTTCCAGAGTCTCCAGTTATTCTCAAATCCACAATCATTTCCCTGAGAATAAATGAAGGTTTAGAGGTTTACAGGAATTTTATAGGTAGGTATTCTAGAAGGCATCTATTATTCTCCTTCATAGCAAACCCAGGACAAATCAGGTGCATGGGCAATACAAATGTCTAAGATAAAAACAATGCACCCCTTAAACATTCATTTTGAGATGAAGTTCTAGTCTCTGAGAGGGGCCAAGAAGAGTGGTCCCCACTTGTGGACACAGATAAGATGTTAGGACTTCAAGCATCAAACCTGCCTGTATGTTGATTATGTACATTCATCCTCTAGAAAAATATTATGATGTAATTGCATCTCTGTTCCTTATAAATTATCCAGATTAAGGCTTTTTTAATTTAATTTTTTTATTTAATTTATTATTTTACCTGTCGATCGCAGTTCTCTCTCACTCACTCACTCCATCCCTCCCTCCCTTTTACCCTCTCTGCCCCCTCACATGCACCCTGACCACCCTCCCCTCCCATCCCCCCACCCCAATTCCACATGTAGGGCAATGCCTTCCAGGTGGGGTCATGTAGATCTGTCAGGTCATTTGAAGTAGGGACTAGGACTTCTCTCCTGTCTCTAGGTTAAAGCAGTATCCCTCCATGGGGGATGTGTTCGCAAGGTGTTTTTGTGCACCAGGGATACGTCCTGGTTTCACTGTCTGAGGTCCCTTAGACTGTTCAGTCCTTCTGGCTGAGACCCATATTCAGGGGGGCCTGAGTCACTCCCATGCTGGATTCCCAGCTATTCGTCTGGGAGCCTGTTAGCTCCTCCTTGTTCAGGTCAGCTGTCTCTATGTGTTTCTGCAACCTGGTATTGTCCTCTTCCTCTGCATCTGGAGTCTAGTTCGACTCAGTGTTTAGGTATGGGTGTTTGCTTCTGTTTCCAACAGGTATTAGATGAGGGCTCCATGGATAAGTAAGTTGTTGATCTCACTATCCAGGAAGGGTATTTATGGTAGCCTTTCCACAGTTGCTCAAATTGTTAGTTGGTGGCAGTCTTGTAGGTCTCTAGACCTTTCTTTAGGTTCAGTTTTCTCTTCAAACCAATATTGGCTCCCTCTTTTATGTTCTCTCTCTCTCTCTCTCTCTCTCTCTCTCTCCCTCTCTCTCTCTCTCTCTTGTCTTCTATTCCTACCCTGACTCAATCTTCCTAAATCACACATGCTTTTCTCTCCTCCCCCTCTCTTTCTCTTACTTCGATCTCCATTCACTGCTCCCCCCACTTCCCCTGTGCTCTGGGGGACTGGTCCCCCTTCTGTGGGGGACTTTATATGAATATCTTAGAATACACCTTGGATCTTGGTTCCTATGGTGGTGTGAATTATAGTCTGGTGATCCTTTGCTCTAGGTCTAAAATCCATATATGAGCGAGTACATACCATGTTCCTCTTTTTGTGACTGGGTTACCACATTCAGTATGGTTTCATCCACTTGCCTGCAATTTCAAGATTTCAGTATTTTGTTCTGCAAAGTAGTATTCCATTGTGTAGATGTACCACATCTTCTTTATCCATTCTTCAGTTGAGGGGCATCTAGGTTGCTTCCAGGTTCTTGCTATTACAAATAATGAGAGATCAGGGATAACAGGAACATTCCTAAACATAATAAGAGCAATATACAGCAAACCAACAGCCAACATCAAACTGAATAGAGAGAAGCTTAAGTTGATTTCTCTAAAATCAGGAACAAGACAAGGTTGCCTTCTCTCTCCATATCTCTTCAATATTGTACTTGAAGTTCTAGCTAAAGCTATAAGACAACAAAAGGAGATCCAGGGGATCCAAATTGGAAAGGAAAAACTCAAACTGTGTCTATTTGCAGATGATATGATAGTTTACATAAGTGACCCAATAAACTCTACCAGGGAACTCCTACAGCTGATAAACACCTTCAGCAAACTAGCAGAATACAAGATAAACTCAAAAAAATCAGTAGCCCTACTTTATTCAGATGACAGGGGATGAGAAAGAAATCAGAGAAACATCATTCTTTACAATAGCCACAAACAACATAAAGTATCTTGGGGGTAACGCTTACAAAACAAGTGAAAGACCTATATAATAAAAACTTTGTGGCTCTAAAGAAGGAAATTAAAGAAGATACCAGAAAATGGAAAGATCTCCCATGCTCTTGGTTAGGTAGGATAAACGTAGTAAAAATGGCAATCTTACCAAAAGCAATCTACAGATTCAGTGCAATCCCCATTAAAATCTCACCACAATTCTTCATTGACCTTGAAAGGATAATAATCAACTTTATATGGAAAAACAAAAGACCCGGGATAGCCAAAACAACCTTCTACAATAAAAAAAACTTCAGGAGGCATCACCATCCCTGACTTTAAGCTCTACTACAGAGCTACAGTCCTGAAAACAGCCTGGTATTGGCACAAACATTGACAGGTAGACCAATGGATTCGAATCAAAAACCCTGATACTAACCCACACACCTATGAACACCTGATTTTTGACAAAACAGATAAAAGTATACAATGGGGGGAAGAAAGCATCTTCAACAAATGGTGCTGGCACAACTGGATGATGGTGTGTAGAAGACTGCAGATAGACCAATGTCTATTGCCATGCACAAAACTCAAGTTCAAATGGATCAAAGACCTCAACATAAATCCAGCCACACTGAAAGTCTTAGAAGAGAAAGTGGGAGGTACCCTTGAACAAATTGATATAGGAGACGGCTTCCTGAACATAACTCCAGGGGCACAGAGACAGAGATCCACAATTAATAAATGGGGCCTCCTCAAACTTCTGTAAGGCAAAGGACACAGTGGACAAGACCAATTGGCAGCCCACAGACTGGGAAAAGATTTTCACCACCCCTACATTTGATAAAGGGCTGATCTCCAAAATATACAAAGAACTCAAGAAAATAGTCAACAAAACACCAAATAATCCTATTAAAAAATGGGATACAAAACTGAAGAGAGAATTCTCAATAGAGGAAATCAAAAAGGCTGAAAGACACTTAAGAAAGTGCTCAACATCCTTAGCTATCAGGGAAATGCAAATCAAAACAATTCTGAGATACCATCTTACTCCTGCCAGAATGGCTAAAATTAGAAACACAGTTGACAACTCATGATGGAGATATTGTGGAGAAGGGGGAACACTCCTCCACTGTTGGTGGGAGTACAGCCATTTTGGAGATCAGTATGTTGGTTCCTCAGGAAAATGGGAATTAGTTTACCACAAGACCCAGCAATCCCCCTCTTAGGCATATACCCAAATGATCCACATTCATGCAACTAAGACATCTGCTCAACTCTGTTCACAGCATTATTATTATTATTATTATTATTATTATTATTTGGTTTTTTGAGATAGGGTTTCTCTGTGGCTTTGGAGGCTATTCTGGAACTAACTCTTGTAGACTAGGCTGGTCTCAAACTCAGATATCCAATCCACCTGCCTCTGCCTCCCAAGTGCTGGGATTAAAGGCATGCACTACCAAAGTGGAAAAATGGGCTAAGACAAGGCCCTTTTCACATCCATATTCTGATTACCAGGTCAGCCTATGGGTTCTCATTTAATCACTTGCCTCATCCTCAAGAAAGCCACCCTCAGCTGTGTGCATATTTCCTTTCTACACAGCATTACCTGGAAACAGAGTTCTACTGATAAAAATTATATCATGTTATGAACTGACAATTTAAGTCCAATAAATGTCACAGTATCAGATCTGGAAGATTCAAAGTTAATTTCTTAATCAGCCTGGTTCCATAGCCTTGTCTTCACCAGATGATATAGAATGTAAAGGGTTACCATCTGCAGGTAGCACAATGATAACCTGGGAAGTCTCAACACATCAGTCTGGGAGGAACTGGAAAGCATTTCAGGTAAAGTCAGAATATCAACTATCTTTAACCTTGACACTTTGCTAAAAGTACTAACAAAGGCTAGACATCTATCATCATATTATGTTGATTCTATCTGTTGTCTTCACCATAAAGTCAGATTCTACTCGGTCTGTCTGAATGTAGACATGTTGATAATTTGAAAATATGTTGTCAAAGACTTCATCATAGGATAAACTTGGCCTACTGACAGAGTGAGTATGTGTTTCTTCTACAGGCTCCCCATGCTTCTCAGCAGCTCAAGCACAGTTCTTCAACTCCATCATCAAGCCCACAGGAGAGTCACAGAGGGTAATGTATGACTCTGTGGTTTCAGGGGATAAGCCTGTTATCCCAGCAAGCACAAGATTATGATGCTTACACATAAGAAGGGAAACACTGGAGTCCATGCCCATGGCCAATGATCAACTTATCCTACTCCAGAGGGTTAGCAAAAGACACCTGCACCCATTGCCAAGCTAATCTGGTCACCCTTTGATAAGTTTTGCTTTCTGCTGCCTAAGATTATCCAATAAAGGAGTTATGCTTGTCCTGTTCCAAGTGTATACATATGCTGTTCTCATTTCTTTTGTTTCCATGTAATAACAAGTTACTGCATCAGTATAGTGACACAGATTGATTCAATATTGATCATGTGGAATAAAGGAGATGAAAGTAGCCTGTCACTACAGGAACCCACTCTACAGGAGGAAGACTACTCAGCATAGAAAAGACCAGGCAACTGCACTGGGCAAAGTTAATATGAGCCTGGTTCCTCTGATTGCCCTGAGAGGAACCAGAAAGTGAGAATGGCCATTAAACTCAAAATATCCAGTTCACCCAGACTGCCTTCCTAACTCAAAGAATTACTCTCTACAAAGTATGGGTCAATCTTGTCAACTTGGGACTCTTCCCCAACAAGAAGGTCATCTGGAATGGGCTCACTGGTTATACAACCTTCTTGAGCAAACATTTGCTTCCCTGCTATGTCTTTTATGGGCCTTGCACAGATGAAGTTCTGGTAGGTTTCTGCCTTAGCCCTGTGTCATGCCTAGCCTTTTGCTCTGGAATCCTGGCTGGCCCTGCAGATGGTCATCTCTCTACCCAGAAATCCTGAAGCTCTTCAGATGTCCTGGAACTGGATACCTGTCTTTCACTTCCCACAACCCTAGAAGGTCCATGGTGGGTCTCAGGAAGCTAAGGGTGTAAGTCAGCCATGACAGATGCTGCCATCTTAACTTTTTCTGGGGCATAAACATTTAGTTGTACAGTAGGTTAAACTTGTACAGAATGAAACCAAATGGCTCTTTTGCAGGTATGGAGCAATGGTATCATTGTGCTCTTCATTTAAGAAAGAGAAAGATAACAAAAATGATTAGTATGATTTTTAAGAAAACTAAGGACCATAAAGCCTCCTAAAAGCACTGTGCAGTTCCCAACCAATGCCCATAGCCATGGCTTGTTGACTAATGTATCTCCCCGGAGTTGGTTTAATCCGTAGGTTGTTAGAATGAGGTCTGGAACCTCTCTGCCCAGTTTTATGTTCTGTGGCCCCTGGGCACTGTGTCATGGTAGTTGAATCAGACATTTTAAACAGGCCTTGTCACATCTCTCCAGTGAGTTGGTGCCTGCACTAGGTAATTAGATATGAGAAGCAGGGACCATGACTTCTTATATAAATCAATCAGACAGCCATGCTCAAAACAGGATTTCTGAAATTTAGAAATATATTTAAATGTTTCATTGGCATAAAACTAAAAATACTGTAAAAGTTTAGCAGCTAGGGAGATGCCTCAAGTGGGTAAGAGGACTTGCTGAGCAAATATGGGGACCTAAGTTCAGATGCCAAACACAAAAGGCAAAAAAAAAGCTGGGTACAGTTATGTGCCAGGACCCCCAGTTTTGTAAGGAGCAAAGAGAGAAGGATCTATCACTGGGGCTTCCTGGCCTGTCAGTTTAGTTTAAATGATGGACATTATGAATGGTATAAGACTCTGACTCAAAGAAATAAGGTAGAAAATAGCAGGGCAGGTGTCCTTCTCTAATTCCCATGTATACACATGTGAGAATGCACCACACACCCACCCACCCACACACACACACCTCAGGTACATTCTGTATCTTCTCAACTTGCTCGCATTTGAAGGTAACTTTCTTCACCATATCTTCTAAGTCATTACTGAGCCACCCTGAACACATGAAAAATTATATGTATGTATTTAGTTTATGTGGATATGGTAATTTGAAAGAAAATGGTCCCCCAATGAAGTGGCACTATTAGGAGAAGTGGCCTTGATGGAGGAAGTGTGTACTATGGGGGAGGGCTTTGAGGTCTCTTTGCTGAAGCTCCCCTCAGTGTGACAGCCAGTCAACTTCCTGTTGCCTGCAAGATGTAGCACTCAGTTCCAGCACTGTGTCTGCACACTGCCGTACTCCCCAACATGATCATAATGAACTGGATCTCTGAATTTGTAAGTAAGTCAGTAAGCAGCTCCCCTCCATGGCCTCTGCCTCAGCTCCTGCTTCTAGAATCCTGACCTGTTTGAGTTCCTGTCCTGACTTTCTTGATAAACTGTAATGCTGAAGTGTAAGCCTAATAAACCCTTTTCTCCCCAACTTGCTCTTTGGTCTCTGTGTTTCATCACAGCAATAGAAATCCTAACTAAGACAGTGGGCAGGAGAATGCCATTTGCCATGCACAGCATGCCTCTCTCCCACAATGAGATGCACTGTGAATTCAACATTATGCATAGACCAGGGTAGGTCATGTTCGATGTAGAACTTATTACATGCTGTGCGTAACATTATTTATGGAATATTCAGTTTCTGTTGTTAAATTTCTACTTGGTAGAAGTAGAAATAAGCCTCCTTGTATTTCTCTATAAGTACATCTTGAAAGACTCCTCAGTAGCACACAACTCCTCAATCTTAGGGAAGGAGATATTCTGCCCAATGGTATTATTTACTTTAGCAGGAACTCACTGAAGTGTGCATAGAGATTGGTTTAAAAAAGAAACTCACTTTATGTCTCTTTGAACATACATAATTACATCTATGTAATAAACTTCAAGACACTGAGTTATCACATCAAACAATGGGTGCTTCTACTTAGTATGTGTTTTTGCTTCTGCAGCATGTAAGCATGTAGGAGAATTGATGCTTAGAATCTGTAACTGGATTCTAATTGATCTAATCTTAGAAACAATGTCATAACTCATTTTAGTCTCTTGTTATTACTTAGGGTAAGCAGCCTTTACAGCTTGGATCTAGAGGGTAGCTCAAATCTAGGAGTTGATGTTTTGGTACCCAGCATGTGATGTTACAGTAAGGAGGTGGCTCCTGGTCATTGGGGTGTGTTCTTAAAGGAGATATTGGGAGATCTCTCTCTCTCTCTCATGACTAAGAAGTGAGCATCTTTGCCCCAATTTATGCTCCCATCTTGATGCCCTCCCTTACCACAGGCCTAAACTGGTGGGTGTCAAGCAACCACGACCAAAATCTGAAACTGGAACAAATAAACAATTCCTCCTTTCAGTTTGATTTTCTTGTATATTTGGTCAGAGAGACAGAACCTGACTAATATAGTTATTATTGCTTTCCAATAATTTTGTATACCACTGAACTGTTTCTGCTTCTGTTTAAATCATTTGTAGTTACATTACTGGTCTTTATTATTGTAGAATCTTTATAGAAACTGAGTTTGTTATGGCAGAAAGAAACTTGTGGGTTTGCCCAGTTTCTGGGAACCATGCACATTTTAAAATTATTAAATAATGGATGTTAGTTTTTCTATATCTAGTTATTCTTGGAAGTGTTCCCTAATTCTAATAGTATAAGAAGATGTTTTCAAGGTTTTTGATGCTTAAAAGGTTTTAATTTTCAGGTTTAGATACTTATTTTAAAAGCTAATACAATGTAAGTTGTGAGTTAATTATTCAACTTTTTAAGCAGAAGCACAGACATGTATGTTCCTTCTATATGATATTTTTAATATTGTGCTTGAAAGTAGAGATTCTTTCTGATCCTCCCAAGCCAGGGCCTTTATTTTCTCTTTTCATGTCCATAAGCACCTTGCTATTCTCACACACAAAGATCTAAGAAAGAAAGCAGGCTGAAAGGCAAAGAAACACGATTTGCTTTTTTCTGAATATTGTGAATAATTTAGTTGGAAGGAATTGCTTCTAAGTTTCAACTAAATAAAATAGAGCATTGGGGTGTGTAGTTCCCATTTCCTGCTTAAAGGACCCATGCTCCTTGGAGAATGGGCTGATCTATTTTGGGGAGATATGCCAGTAACCCAAAACACAGGACACAGCTCTCAAGGTGACTGGTGTAAGACACAGAGGACATGTCCCAGAATAGACACAGCAGAAGAAACTATAAGTCCCTAGGGAGTGAGGTGACAATGCCATCCTATATTGTCACCATGGGATGGTGCAAAAGAACAGGAACAAACTTGTATAACCACATGACCTCATGCAGGTGAACTTCACAAGCAGAACACTGGCCAGTGAAGCTGGACATGAGGACCAGTGTGTTATCTAATCCCACTTACAGAAGTAGCACCAATGGGTCTAACTGGAGTATGCTGGCCCTCCTGAAGGACAGCAGCTATGCTGGTCTGAGGTGACAGAACTGTGATCTATTTCTCTTTGGTCTTGCTACTCCAAGACTGAACTTACTTAAAACAAAACAAAACAAAAAACTATACCTGTGCTACGTACCTTCCTGTGCAATTCTTTTACTTAATACAACTTTCTGGAAAAGTACACATGATACCACATGATTTTGCATATCAGGAAAAGGATTGAATGATGTAGCATCAAGAATGACAAACAAAACAAACAAACAAAAAAACCTTAGGGGCCTCCAAGTACTTCCATTACATAAAACACTATGAATTATTAATAATCTTAGCTAACATGGCAGATCAAAGGAATTTGTGATCACTTTGGGGACATGATAGAAAAACAACAAATAATTTTGAAAATAAAACCAGAAAGAACATTTACACTGTCTTTTGTGTTAAAAAAAAAAAAGTACACCTCAGGGTAGCCAAACAATAAGAAGTTTTCTTTTTGTGGAACTATTTTAGCTAGCGAACAAGAAAAGAAAAGGGTGTGGATATTCAAACATCAGGGGAAGGTGTTGTTGTGTGTGTATAAAGTATTAACAGAACTCTGTGGAGATCCTAGCCATTGTATCACCAGTGCTGTTGTCCTGCTGGAAATAGCCTGGACAAATAGAAACAGGCATTTTGACCTTCCAACTTACTAGAAATACAAGAAACGGACAAAACACTTTAAAAAATCAAACCCAGGAAATGTGAATCCAAATGACTGTGAATGGGGTGCTAAGTTATCAGTGGCTAGCTGCTTGTCTTGTGAAGGAGGGGTATCTAGAAAAATTCTAAGGGACCTGTCAGTCAAAATAATTTATGTGATGTTTATGATTCTATTCAAATGCACAATCTATTTTAAAATGCATTTTGAATCGGTTAGAGTATGTACAGAAATATAAGGAATGACTCTGCATCTTATGGTACTAAAAGGCTACAGGTAATTAACTTCATTTGATCACATATTATTGATAAGTTTTAAAATGTCGGTGTGTCTCTGGGGACATGTGGGGCTATTTAGGAATATGAGTGGATATGTAGCTTGTAAATATTAGCAGAATTCCATAAGGAAATGTACTCAAGGCATTATTGACACCAAGAAAAGGTGGGATAAAAATAAATATCTGGAAAATCAAAAATGTACAAAACAGGGATACAGTCACAGGGACACAGCCAGCTGTGGTGCCAAGCTGAATAAGGTCTACTGTGGTATGAGGGATAAGGATGGGGCAACCACAGAGACATGTAGGCATATGATCTGTATGTAATTATGCTATATGAAATTAAGCTAGTATCATCTCCCAAGTAGAGATCTGGAATATTCCATAATAAGTTTGGAAAATGGGACAATGGAAAAATACTTTTTTTTAGATGAGAATATTATTAACTTTAGCTTTCTATCTAAAATATTGAAATCTGAAAATAAATTAAAAATCTGAGAGACTATTTCAATCAAGAAAGAAACCTGACCCAAGGTAAAGGGTCAAATCCCTTGGGCTGTGTGTGCTGGCCCTGCCTCCTGATGATGGGCAGGATGCTCATGGCCATGTCATCGCTATGTCAAGCATTACCTGGCTGCACAGGGCTCTCAGTTACTCATGCACAAGTTTACCATTTAAAGCAAGCATGCCAAGTGTGCCCCTCTCCTCTCTTCCATTCTTCCCTTCTCTTCCCCTCTTCTGCTCTCCCTCTCTCTTCATCTCTCTCTTTTGCCTTCTCCTCTCTCTCTCCTGCTTTTGGTTGGCCACCAGCTACCCCCACTCTTCTCTCACACTCAATAAACTCCACGTGGACACTGAGTCTTGTGTTTGTGTTTCATAGGCGAAAATTATAGCAAAAGAACAACAGTGTGCCTACAGGAAAGCCTGTGGTTGCTTCTGATGTCATGTCCACAAAGCAGTCAGAAAGATCTTCGGTCTACATCAGATAATTTTCTGTTCATGCCTGCAATGGCTTGCCACAGGCCTTGGATTATTGTCTAAGCCAAATCCTCCACTCCATCAGGAGGCCCCTTCTATCTAAGCCCCATTGTCCTCCCAGGCTCCCCTGGGTTCATTCTTGATTTTTATTTATTTATTTATTCATTCATTTATTTATTTATTTATTTATTTATTTATTTTATCATTTTCTGGTATTTAACAAAGAAGCCTTGTCAAGTTTGAAGAGTCTATTTCTCTAAAACATAAACAACCACTGATAAAACTCTACCAAGGCTAAGATGAAAAAGGAAAGACTCAAAAGCAGAACTGAAAAAGGAAACATACCACATGGACTACAAGAGACAGTCGTGAACAGCTGGGTGACCTAGGAGTGGAAAGGCTTCTGGACACACACAACCCTCCAAAAGGGAATCACAACACAGGAAGAAACCAAAACAAACTAGAGAAGTGTGAAGAGTCAGTGACAAATCCCCATCAGAGAAAACCAGACAGCTCCATGGCTGGATTTCCAGACATTCAAAGAATTGATCTTTCTCATTCTCTTCCAAAACCCTAAAGAAGATGGAGTCTTCTGAACTCATATTATGGAGTCACCATTACCCTTACACCAAGGCAGAATAAAAGCACTATAAGATGAAAAGACTTTGAACTGTGAACTTCTTAGTCAGCCATGACTTGTAATAGCCCTTTCATCCCTCTCGTCATCTGGAGATAACGATATCCTTGTTTACTTATTGGTGTCATATATTTCAGAAAAGCATCTGACCTGGCTGCCAATCCTCCTAACATTTCTCTCTTGACACTTCTCATGGCATGCTTCTTCCTCAACTGAGACCAGCAATCTAGCTCCATTCCCAGCATTTAGGCTGGACTCAGGAAGGTGATAAGTAAATATAGCCCTAGGGAATATGTAAATGCCCATGGCTGGCCCTCAGATGTGGAAAGTACAGGACAAGGCTTGCAATGCTTATTCCAGCTTCTTATCCTGGTATCCTCTGTGTCATTGGAGACATAGATGCTGAATACCCTGGATTCAGATGTTTGGGCTCCCAAAGGAGATCAGCTTGCATGCTCAGGAGTACACAGTTGGCTCCTCACACACATTGCTGTTAGGATCCTTGCCCTTACCTCCATGCTCTTGGCTGAGTGTCTTATTAACTTCAAACTCTTTGAAACTGCTGCCTCTGGCAACACACTTCTTAAAGTTGAATTTATCCTTTGAACAAAGCTATCATCACAGAAAAGCAAAGCTCCTGCAACTTCACAGCCTCCCCAGAAATACTTCTGCAGAAGCAGATCTAGGAATGGGGGACTGGAGGTGAGTTTGCAAATCATCTTGATCCTCATGAGTGTAGAGGAGCTCATGAGATTGTTGAGGATTGTGGAAACCAGTCCCTGCTCTGTGGCTGAGAATGCAGCTGAGGATCCATGAGCACAGCCATGACGAGTCCTTGAGCTGAGAAGGGGGAAACTACGTCCCAGTCCTTTGAGTCCTGGCTAGGTGTAAACCTCATTGATCCAGATGTGTATCACTACAATTCAGAAGCCTGTTCTGACTTGGCATCAGTCAGTCCTCCCATCAGTATTCAGATCAGGACCAGCCATTATTGCTATTCAGAAAATTCTTGATGCTATTTCATTGAACTTGGTCTCCAGTGCTATGTTTGATATTCTCAGTGAGGTAATATGGCATGCTCTGCTTTACCTTTCATCAGAAAGCAGCCTTGTGTTCAGGCTTGTAAGCATCTCATACTCTGAAACAGTATCCCCATTACAGACTTGGAAGCACTGAGACTCAGTGAGGCTGCTGCCACTTTTCAGCCAGGGACTATACAGACCAGCTTGAGCTGGCACTATGTGAATCTTAAATCCACACTCTGCCTTGAGTCAGGCCCTGGAAAACTTTTCTCATTTGTGTGAACATGCCAGCACACTTGCTACAAAGAGAAACATAAGTGGCAGAGCTGCCAGCTGGTATACAGTCACAGGACCCAGACAATAAAGCCAGCATCCAACAGGAAAAGAAGGGCAGCCTTATGGAGATGCAGGCCTGAAGGAGGTGCTGAGGGCACCATTCAGGACATAGTGACTCATGCCACAGGGATCTGTTTCCTGGCTCAGTGACCTCTTGTTCTGCGTGTTCATACTGTTTCTGGATGTCTTTCTTCATGAAGTGTACATCTAGGTGATTCCACCTGTGTGAATGTACATAAAAGTCCCGATGTTAAGGATTTCGGTAGACAAGCAGGAGCCAATGATGATAAGAGCAGGTTTACTCTATACACACTTCCCAGGTCAGCCATGACACCAGACCTCATCTTCAAGTCTGAGGGTCAGTGATCTTCGCTCTCTTCCTGGCCTTTCTGGCTTTTTATTGAATGAATCAAATCTCTTCACTAGGCTTGGTGGTATGCATTTGTCATAATAGCACTAATCCGAGTGCTGCGGGAGGCAGTTTGATTTCAAGTTCAAAGCATGTCTGCGGCTCATAGCACGACTCTGTTTTAAAAAGAGAGCAAAACAAGGCAAAACAGAAAACTCAGCACTTTTCTCAGCGGCTTCAACACTGACCTTGGAAATCTACTTCTGCACAAGAGCGGTTGTACATATTGTATTACCTGGGCCCTTATTTAATTGAGAGCGCCACTTAATGCACAAAGCCCTCTTTGGCATCTGCTAGCTAACCACATCATCTGCAAGTCAGCTTGGCACTTTCAGTGAATTGTTCATCATTTCTTAGGACTGTAACCTGGTTGCTGACCTGCTTGCTGCCCACCTTGTTTGATGTTTAGAACGTGACCATTTGGTTCCCAGCACTCCGCCATACCCTCTTCCTGCACAAAGAAGTTGTTCAATCTTGGTTGAGTCATTAATTAGATAGTATTTGTTTAGAAGCCTGAACATAATTTCCTAGGCAACTATTGTAATTTTATCAACACAAGCTCATAAAAACTATTCTGATTATAATATCATAGTCACAAAATGATTTTATTATTAATGGGATCTTACATGATTTTTCCTTTTCATAGGAATGAAAATCTGCCTAAATTTCCACAGGACCTTGGAGTAAGAAAGGAAACTTAAAATGTTCTCCTTTGACTAAGGACTTGAAGGACCCTGCTGTAGAGGCTTTGTGAACTATTTCCTAGGGAACAAATACTTCTGTCATTGCACTGGATACCCTGACATCTCCATCTGCCTCCTAGAATTCATTTCTTGGAGTCATATGTGCAAGGTCAGAGCACTGTGTAGCTGTAGAATTAAAAGCCCAGTAATGAAAAGGGAAGTTTCTTAACACAAGGAGAGCTTGGTTGTCTCTGGATATAGCAGCAATGGATTGTAAAACAATGTGTTTGAATTTCAGTAGTGAGAAATGGAAACACCATCATTTTTACAGTGAGGTACACTTGTGACACTTGGCTCTCCGGGCAGCATTAATAAAGTGAATGAACAGAAATGCATCATATTGTCACCATGACTGAGGCTTCCATCGCCTGAGTGCTAGCCCTGCTGACCACAGTAGTTCCATATGAAATAATTGTATAGAAATGTTCTAAGTACACATGAATCTCCCACATCTGGTTAACCTCTTTAATGACATTTCAGCAATGTGCAGTTCACCAGGTCACAGTTATCCATCAGTCTGTTCTGGCAGGGCTGACACAATGCTTTTCAACATGACTGAAGCCACAGAGCATGTAGACACACTTCCTGTGTCAGCACCAGGGCCTGTAAAAGGCAAACTGGTTATTGGATAGGATGTTGGTGTGGACCTTTTACCCATTCTCTTCTAGCTAAGTGTATTTTTCCAAATGCCCCGAGTTTAACATTCTTTCCACTCTGAGATGTGACATGAATTCTCTTCTCACACGTACAGAGATTGTTTTTCCTTATGACATCTACCATGCTGCTCCACTATGGGATCCAGGTCAGACAGGACATCTGTCTGCTTGTCCTTTAGTCGTCAAGACTGTCCTTCCTGCAAAGGGCATCCATTATCTGCCAATAAATAACTGAATTCCCAAGTGAATTCATAAATTCATGAATTTATCATCTGCTTTGTAGCTACTCTGACAATTTGGGAGCATAAGGAAGAATGAGATATAGTGCTTAAGATGAGGACCTCACAAATTATCAGTGAAGGTAACAGGTACATAAACATGGAATATATACCGCAGACATTCATGGACTCTCAGTGGGAAAGTAATTGATACCATTAGGGTCAGCTCAGTGACTGGTAGACATGTGGTGTTTTCTAAATTGCATGATGGGATTTTAATGAAAGCTAACAAATACAAGTGGCATTTGCTTTCTAAGCAACCTAGGCAAATAATACATGGAAGCTAGGTATTTGTTAATGACTGTGAAGAATTTTATTTTCTAGTAAAAGTAAGTTATCTTTCTTCTCAGGACTCTAAAGAAGTCAGGAGGAGGAGGACATAGCAAAGTTTGCCTTCCCCAAGTTCTTTCACTAGGAAGAGGGCAAAAAGTCACTCAAGAGGCTAAGTGACTCAGGCCCACCTACTGTTAGGTCTATAGTCATCTAGAGAACTTCAGGGCATGACTTCAGGATGTAAGACAGAATAGTTAAAAAGAATCCAACCCACAACAAAGCAGGAAATAAAGGAAAACTCAAGTTCATCAGTAATTATCACAGTTGTAAATAAAGAAATGATCAATTTTTAAAGGCATGTGTTATCCCCAGTGATTAAAATGTAGCTTATTGGCATGCCTATATGTACATATACAAAAATGTTGACAGCGTGTGTAGCTTTGACTGGCTTCAGCTCTAGAGAGCTCAGGAGACAGATGCCTTGACCTAAAGGAGCTTTGTCATTGTGACTCAGGGATGGAGGAGCCAGAGTCAGACTGACAGGACCACTGTCTCCAACATCTTCCTTTCTCCTCCCTAGTAATCTAATTAACTGTCCCTGCTAAAAGCTCCTGTGTGCAGAGTGAACTGATTTTATATATTCTGCAACATGGGGTAGAGGAATGATGGAATAACCAGATGAAAGCTGATAAGTTGTGCTCACTTCGGCAGCACATATACTAAAATTGAAAGGAAAGCTGATAAATGAGGAGTATTTCCAGTCTGCACAATGCATAATGTACAATGCAGTCAAAATCTGAAAATTTATATATGTAATTTATTTACAATAAAACATAATAGTTGCTTTGGTGTTTGTGGTAATTTGGGTGAAAACAGTCCTCATAGGTTCACAGGGAGGTGTGACCTTGTTGGAGTAGATGTGGCCTTGTTGTTTGAAGTGTGTCACTGGGATGGGCTTTGGATTTTCAGAAGCCCATGCAAGGCCCAGTGGAACTCTCTCTTCTTGCTGCCTGCCAATCTGGATGTAGAACTCTCGGCTTCCTCTCTAGCACCATGTTGCTGGTTTACTGCCATGCCCCACCATGTGAGTAATGAACTACACTCTGAACTGTAAGCCTGCCCTAACTAAATGTTTTCTTTTACAAGAGTTGTTGTGGATATGCTGTTTCTTCACAGCAATAAAACCCCAACTAAGACAGTGTTCTTCTCACAGCCCCCATATTAAACTTTAGTGACTTTCTTAGTTACTTTTCATTTGCTGTAATAAGACATCATGGCAAATACAACTTACAAAAGAAAGTTGATTGGGGCCTTACAGTTCCAGAGAGTTAGAGTTCATGTGTGTCATGGTGGGGAGTGTGACAGCAGGCAGGCAGTCTGGCATAGTGCTGGAGCAGTAGCTGATCACTTATATCCTTATTCTTAATCACTAGGCAGAGAAAGACAACTGGGGATGATGGTGTGGGCATCTTAAACTTCAGAGTCCGCCCCGAATAGCACACTTCCTCTAACAAGACCACGTTTCCTAATCTTTCCCAAACAGTTCTATCAGCTGGGAATCTAGTATTCAAATGTATGGGTCTATAGGGGCCATTCTCATTCAAATCACCACAGTGACAGATTCTCCACAAATAATTTGGCAAGTTTCAGTCTCCAGGTTGCCACCATGATGTGCCATGAGCAAACATCGTGTAGACTCTCCCATTGCAGGTCCTGTTATTTGCAGACTGATATGATATCTATGGGTCTTTCTAGACACACTCCCTCCTTGCCTTCCTTAATTGTGCACATGCACACACTCTCTCTCCCCTTTTGACCTGGGTAACAGAATGGATTGCTAACCCTTGGGCTGGGGTCAGCTCCTTCTGAGAAGCCCTGTTATGAGCATGTTTTTCTGCCAGCCTGGTCCCATAGCTGCATCAGCCCCAAATAACACACAGAGATGCTATATTAGATATAAAGCTGTTGGCTGGTTACTAGTGTTTCTTATTGGCTAGCTCTGTCTCTAATATTAACCCATTTCTATCAATTTAAGTATTTCCACGTGGTCTTATCTTATTGGAGAGAGAGAGAGTCTGGAGTTCTGCTCTCTTGGTCCTGCATGTTGAATCTTCTCCTACCTCTTTCTGAATCATCCTTGTCTCCTAGTCCCGCCTATCTAGCTTTCCTATTGGCCAACAGTGCTTTATTGATTAACCAATACGAGAAACATATTAATAGAATGACATCTCCCATCAAAGCCCCTACACCCTGACTACAGGAGCTGACCACACTCTGAGTGGCCTAGTGTCACACAGTATTCTTCCCATCACATGGTAAGTGTGGTAAATTCAGGGACCTTGCCCAAAAGTTTTGTGTAATAGGAATTTATAACTGACAAACACAAATGAATATAATCAAGACAAATTAAACAGGAAGTGTACAAAATAAGATGGATAGAGAAGGGAGCATATCTGATAGGAGTTGGGAGAGGAAGATAAATCATATGACATTCCCAAAGAACTAGTAAAAAAGAAAAAAAATAGAAAGGAAGAAAAGTCAGAAAGAAAGGAAGAAAGTCAAAGATGGAGTAAGGATCATCTGATGTAGGAAATGTGAATAGTGCATATAATTCTGCACTTACTATGGCATTCAAGATGTGCCAATTGCATTCCACACCTTCAAATCTTTCACCTCATCAACACCGCTCTGCATACCTGCTTCTGAGCTGGCCAGTGTCCTTGGCAACATTCTTGTCTGGTAAGTTATCAGATGAGTCTAGAAGAAGGCCCTTATCTTTATTCCTGCTGACTTCAAATCGGCAAAGTAAAGATTTCCATCCCTGAGACCTCAGGGTTAAAATTAGATCATTTCCAGGAAGGGTTTTAGCACACTTTTTCCCCAACTGGGAGCTGAATATAATGATATATGTTATGGTTTTGATTTAAAATATGCCTGACAGGCTCAGGCTTTGAACCCTTCATCTCAAGCTGGTTGTTGCTGTCAGATACTTTGGTCATAGTAATGTAAAAGTAACCAACACAGTAATCCACACTGCCTGCCTTTAGGCTAAGAACATGCTCAGCTGCCTTTGTCCATCTTCCAAGTCTGTAGGGTGTCAGTGGAGTAGAGACTACCATTCCTGATTTAAACCCAAATGAAGACAGTAACTGCACAAGTAAAATATATGTCCATATGGCTGGAGAGATGGCTAAGTCAGCACAGTGCTTACTGTACATGAGGTCCTTGGTCCAGATTCCCTAACACCCACATTAAACCCAGGCATGGCAGCACACATGTAACCCAAGGGTGGCTGAGCAAGTGGATCTCTAGATCTCATTAGCTAGCAAGTCTACATCCATATTACCCACTTCCTGTCTTTCAGGGCTCCATTCTTTGGGCACTCCATTGCTTTAGTCTTCCTCACCCTGAGTTTTTCTGCACAGAGATTAGGAGACCCTCTTACCCCAATGCCATTATCCTATTTGCAGTTTGAAAGGCACAAATGCTTACTGCCTATGAGAAGCTTTCTGAAATCTCTTGTGTTTCATGGCTGCATTTACCCTTTCTGCCAAACTATAGACATGTGGCTACCAGCTTTTGTTTAGCCTGGAAACATGATTTTATAGTTCTATTCACTGATACAAAGTGGACATACTATCTAAGAGGAACAATCATCTGGAAGAAAAAAAAAAAAGGCCCTTCTTGAAAGGAAGGAAAGAGTATACAAAGCCAGCCATTTAAGTTGAATGGACAGTGCCATTGTCACATGTGCATACGAAAAGATGTGTGCAGAAGTTTAAACCCATCCATCCCAGCTTCCATGGATTAATTCTTAAAGGATGAATGAAACTCCAGAGTCAAAACTTGCCATGAGTGAATAGATGTATGGCTGTATCATTTCAGGGATAAAGCATTCTGGGCTCAGCTGAGCATTTCCAGGCTGCTTTATCTCTGCCTAGAAAAAACATATTATGAAATCCACTGAAGTGAGTTATGAGATAAGCTTTGTTCAGGTATTTCTAATGTCCTGTGAACACCGTATCCACACATCTTTCCTAGGTGCAGGTACCTCACAGTCTGAACTTGGAGCAGGGCAGGATGGGGATGAACATCTCCCATTTCTGACTACTGTGAGTGGTCAGGTGACAGTTTGGTGGGACTATTGCTATTGCAGTGTTAGGGGTCCACTTCTTCTTTGTATTTATTTATTTTTATTATTTTACATATTGATCCCAGTTCCCTCTCTGTCCCTGTCTTCCTCCCTCTCTTCCACCTTCCCATGCCCCCGACCACCCTCCCCCCCCCACTCCGCATGTAGGGTGATACCTTCCTGAAGGGGTCATCCAAATCTGTCCACTTGGAGTAGGGACTACGTGCACCCTCCCCCCCACCCCCCACCCCCGCCTCTAGGCCAAAGGAGTTTCCCTCCATGGGGCATGTGCTCCCAAAGTCCTTTTATGCACCAGGAACACACCCTGTTCCACTGTCAGAGGTTCCTTAGACTACCCAGGCCTTCTAACTGGGTCCACTTCTTTATGGGGTCTAAGTTAGGGAGTTTCATCTTTTCCTGAGTCTGGTGGCCTTGTATGTCTGATAAGTTCTTAGGCCTGTTTATTCCGATATGATTTTAATAAATCCATGTGTTCCCACAATCTTAGCATCCTGATAGATGTATAAGTGGTACCTTTCTACTCCCAGGATTAAGTCATTTTTCAGTCTGTGCAGCATGGGTGGTACCAGATAGATGGTAGCAGTCATGAGCTCAGCCAGGCATCTCTATTTTCAAAATGAAAGTAAAAGCTGCTTGCAAAATGGAGACTTTAAAATTCTTAAAAAGCCACTGCTTTGCACAATATGTAATCACTTAAGGCAGAGTGCATTCTGATCTCAACATCCCAGTATATTACCTTCCATAAAGTTAAATGACTTTCAGGGCTGGAGAGATGTCTCCGTGGTTAAGAACACATACTGCTCTTGCAGAAGATCTGAGTTCAATTCCCAACACCCATGTCAGGTAACTCACAATCACTTCTAACTCTAGCTCCAGGGAATATACAAACTCTGGCTTCTGTGGGTAGCTGTGTTCATGTGTACATGCATAGACAAAATTGGCCTTGAACTCAGAGAAAGCCATCTGATCCTCTGCCTCCCAAATGCTGGGATTAAAAGCTTGTTCCATCATGCCTGGCATGGTTTATGAATCATCTGAACCAATATCAATAATTTTAACTAGTATAATTTTGCCAATTTGTCATAGTAATTTCTTCCATTCTATATCAAGAATCATAGAAATCTGCCTCACACCAACATCCCTCACTACTCTACCAGCAAAGCAATTTCAGCAATTGCATTTGTAATGTGGGGATTTGCATGCAGTCTCATTGCTTATGAAGCTGCATCAAAATTTTAATTTCATATTTAAAATAACTCATTAAAACTAATTTACAAGGAAATTTATATATTTTATGTTGATGCAGAAGCATGACAACATAGAGGCAATTTAAAGTCATATTTCTCAATGTTAGACTCCCTATAATTAAATGCTAAACACCTTTGTTAAGCTGTGTGTAAATAATTTTTATTTTAAACAAGAATATTAAATATGCCTAGCTGCACTAAATATAACATTAGCAATTTTATGAGCTCTTACTATAAAAACAGAGAAATTCATATCTATTGCAACTTCCTTAGTCCTTACAAACTAAATTTGGCTTGAATATTCCTAAGTTACGTGGATATCATAGTGATAGTTGTGTAAAAAGAAAGGTCAATGGATGCCACTTTTAATTTTAAAATGTTTTTCAAATCTAAGTGATATTTCCAAGTTAAAGTTAGCATTCTCACTTGTAATTTGTAAAAATGATTTAAGCAGCCTATTGCTTTTTATTTTCATTAAGAGTACACAAAAAATTAAGTTAAAATAAACTACTTTTAAGAACTAAATGCACTAGATGAAGTTCAGTGTCCATCACAGTTCCCATCATCACAATTCAGGCCAGCTGCTTCAGTAAACTACAGTGTGTTCTTGAGATCTTACACTGTTGTTGGTAGGAAGTGCAACAATTTTTTTGCCAAAGTAGCCTGGTCTGCAGGTTCCTGAGGGTCAGCCCCACTATCACCCCCCCCCCACACACACACACACACACACCTCTTAGTGGTGACACTGGCAAAGAACAGAGTCCTGAAGAATGGCTGGTGCAGGATGTGGGATGGTGCTATGTTGGGGCAGGGACCCCATACTGTGGAGCTTGGCTAATCTCCTCCTGTCCTGGCTGTTTTCTGGGCCTGTCCTTCACTTCAGCTCCACAGGAGTTCTGCTGTAATTCTAAGCATTATGAGGGGACCACACCCACATGCATAGGAACGGTGAAAGAGGGGGCAGGGTGAAAAAGGACCTCGTGAGCACCTGGTGAGAAGACAGAAAGAGTTTGCAGAGCCAGCCAAGGCTGCCTTGCTTTCCTCCTTTTTGTTCCCTTCCCAAGCCTTGAGGGATCCTGCATTCCCAGCCAACCTTGAAGCCATGCAGACCCCTGGTGGTAGCTCTATCCACAAGCAAGGGCCTTCATTCCAAAGCAACTGTTTAGAGTGTAAGACCCTCAGAACGAGGAGGCTTCCAGGTTCGGTCGATACCCCAAGAACTCAATGTCCAGTCCAGTTGCTGCAACATGCAAGAGGCTTTAATGAACAGGAAACGTTTGCGCAAACGGGCTCCTCCAGCACGCAGGCTAGAGAGAAGCCCCCTCCCCTGGGCCCAGGTGTTTTTAAAGGCAAACCCACAAGCTTAGGGAGGGGGTGGGACCCTCTGTCCTTTGAGTACATGACCCTTGGAGGCCTGATGGTCTGTTATTAGGGTCAACAGACCTTAGGGACTCAGGGTGTGCTAATTAATTTTGTCTGGACAAACCGGAGTTGCAGCTATCTCTTTGTTTCCTAACGACCCTATTCACCACCTGTTGACTCACAGGAAAGGAGGGGCAGTGTAAATTCTTATCTCAGGGCCTGGTGAGAGGAAAGTAGCAAATTCCAAGGAACAGATATTGGTTAGCTTTCCAGGTCAGACCGTCCTTCATTTAACTTCACTTTTTGGTCTTTCATTCCCCCCTTTTTCTCTTGTCAATAGTTTCTAATCTTAGAACTATGGAAATTAAGAAGCAGCCTCCTCTTGGCTCGGGAGGCTCCTGTACTGCTATCTAAGCACCATAATCTGGACAGCACTCATAACAAAAGTAACAATTTTTCCAACAGTAAGCAACAAAAGAGAAATAAAAATGGGCAGTTGTAAGAGGCTGTCCCTGGGTCCTATAACCTGGAGTGGCGTGGGGGTTGGTCCAGAGGAGGAGGACCGAGTCTCAAGGTTTCTGTGTGGTGACATCTAATATAATCTGGATCTCCAACTTGGAAGTGATGTAAAACTTCCAAGTCTCCTGCCGCGTAGGTCTCTCAGAGTTGCTTCCATGCTCACTGTCTCACCCACTCGAGCACCTTAAGCCTAGCAAACAGAGGCTTAAGAAGAGATACAGTCTTCTCAAGAAGAGTTTGATTCTTAGCTAGCCATAGTGTCCAAGTCCTCTAAGCACAAATTGTACTCAAGGTATATATTTTTTAACCTCTTAACATTCAGATTACAATGTAATTTGCAGATCTTTACATATTAGTATTTCTGTTTTTATCAAGTTTATAGTAATTCTTGGTAGAAGCATTAGATTTACAGGTAAATGTTTTAAAGACTCTTGAAATATGATTATATGTTCTTTTTAATTGTTTAAATATCTTTATCAAGAATAATAAACATATGGAGACTTTTTTAGTACATTTATATATTTTATTTTAAAACAGCTTTTATTTTAGGTTTTGTTTTATAGTTTTTAGATGTTTGTTTTCAATCTTTCTGTTAGTAAACTCAATCACTGCATGGAGAACCTTAGGGGCTATGAGTAGGGCAGAATTTCTGTGTATGTGATGCCCAGGGAGGCAATGTGACAGGGAACCTGGGATCATTGTAAGGCAGGGGAGCTTATAGATGCATGTTAGGGGTCCAAGAAAGATGTGCACTATTCCTGGATTGTGAATGATAGGAATTTTGAATCTCCTGAGGTAAGTAGAACCTGTTACAATGGCAATCTATCCCAGTGACTTTTCAAAGGCTGAAGAGCATATAGTCTGGGAATTGTCTAACCAGAAGCAACATTCATTCTAATACATTAATTTTCCTGGGGGATTTAACTGATCAAGAGACCATTAACTATGTTCATAACTATGAATATCTGTATTTTCCCATTTGATCCCTATGGTTGTCATTTCAAGATCTTTAGATTTTTAATTTGTGTTTTTCTATCATTTCTGGTAATTTGGGCTTTTCATAGATTTACACATCATTCAGATTATCTATGAATGCTTCAACTTGAATGTGGTCTATTGATCTGCCTTGCATCACACGGCTATTGTCTTGCTTTGCATCCTCTGGTGATTCAGTCCTACAAAGCTCATTACTGTCCTTCCAGTGTCAACTCCATACTGCTTTATAGTTTTTAGACTTTGAAATTCCATACTTGATCATCAATATTGTACTGTCTTTGTTCTTTGTACAGTATACATTGGTCATTATTCAATGACAGAAATAAAGAAAGCAAAGTAAATCTAGCTTGTACTAGCAGCTAAGCACTGGAGAAGTAAATTCGTAACCATAACACTAATACCCGAGTTTTACTATTGATATTCTGGCAGAGAAAGAAGGTAGAGTAATCCCATGGAAATTGGAGTTTCCATAATTTATATCCTATTGATGCAGGAGAAACTTGAAGTAGTAAAAAAAAAAAAGGATTAATAAACTTGCTTAGGAAATATTGTTATACAAAGTAGAATTTAGCTAAAGGAGTACCACCTCACATATGACAGACAAGTGGTATAATAATCAGGCTTGTTAGAAACTGTAGGAAAAAAATTATACCTTAATCAGAGTCTAGGGTGGCTGAGAAATCATCTCTGTTAATGTTTGTTCACCCAAATTGACTTCCACTCAGGCTCCATTCCCATAGCAAAAGGAGGTAAGCCATTAGGCTCATCCTCATTTCAGAGAACACAGGCACCTCAAGGGATAGCACAGGGTCACAGACATCGTAAAGTCATGGTCTGCCACTAAGTCCTGTGTGCTGTTATCAGGAAAAGTATGATTCTGACAGGTGGAAACCATGACTCTAGGTAGCAACTATTCAAAAGAAACAAAAAACAAAACAAAATAAAAAGCACTAGTGTGCTTGAAAAATAATTCTTGCTACATCTTTTCCCTATAAATCTCCCATGTGCCCAAGTAACCAGACTTGTAGTCTCCTGTCTCTGTTTAAATTGTTCAAAGTGTAACCTGGGGCCTGGACATGAAGGAGATTTATGGATGACAGCACATGTAAAGTGTATAAGCTTAAGGCTTATATGAACTGGTAAAATTTTCTGTTTGAGTCTGGTTTCTTTTTGCGTATTAGCCAGAACCAAGTAACATGCTATTATTGAAGAGGGTTTTTTTTTTCTTCATTAATCTCTAAACTGGCAGAATAATTTCTCACTTGGAAGATAAATTAATTCTGTAACACTATTAGCTCTTTAGAGCCAACAAATGAGTGCACTGCTTCCTCTAAGAAGTACATTGAGTCCAATACCACCATGCACAAAATCTTCCTAGTTTGTGTGTGTTTTATTGATAAATGCTTGAGAATAAAAGTACCTTTCAGACACTTCAGCAAATTTCCAAGACCCACCAGTGATTTATGTGGCAATCAGAAAGGTCAAATTGCTTTTGGCAGAAACAATACAGACACAACTACTGGCTTGTATCAGGGTGGAAGCAATGCCTAGTCAAAGCTAAGAAGAACTGTGTGTGATGCTGTTGGAGGGCCTGCCTCCACCAATGTTACTCACATACCTCATGTTACAACTGATGTTGACTGGATTGATGGTCACTGTCAATTCGACTAGATTTAGAAATCACCTGCGAGTTACTCTTCTAAGATTATCAGTGAGGGTGCTTCCATCCTCAGAGAGGTTTAACTGAGGGAGAATTGACCCTGAACATGAGTGAGTTTCAGACTGAATAAAAATGGAATAGGGAGAAAGAAAGCTGAGCTCCACACTACCTTTCATTCTGATCCATCCAGATGTGAGCATGTTCCTGTCTCCTCAGCTGTGAGCAGGTCCTGGGCCAAGATTCCCAACCAGTGTAGACCATACTCCCCAAACCACAAACCTGAATAAACTTTCCTCAATGAAGTTACTTTTTGTTCACTGTTGGGTCACAGAGATGAAAGTAACACACTGGATCTCAGAAACTGTCAAAGAATTTTTCTCTTGCTTTGGATTACACCGTGAGTTTCACCACGGGAGCCGGTGTCTTATGTGTAGTGCAGCAGATGGAGAGTATTCCCAGAGGCCTTTACTTCACAAAATTTCCATTCCCATTCTGGCTCATGGTGCTAAGGTGGACCACAGTAACTCAACAACAAATGTGCACAGAACAAAAATACTTCAGGCAGACATGGCAGCCAGTGTGTTCTGAGAGAGATTAGACTACAAAGTCCTGTGAGAAAATTTTGCAGAATAGGAAATTGCTCAAGAAATCTGAACTATTCTAGAAATATGAAAGCCATACATCCATATACTCACAGTTTAAAGTAAACTACAATGTTTCCTGTGATCTCATGATCACATTTGAAACGCATTTTAATTTACATGTCTATCCCATGTTTTGATTTGGTACACAGGATGCCTCTGCCAGTGATCAGCTCTCCATTGTCTGAACTTCCTATTTTTTTGACCAATGAAAAGACCATTGGCCAAGAAATATCAGAAGATTTGTTCATTCAACAGAGGATTCTTCTGCAATATGGAAACAATGGGTGCTGATGGCATTTTCTAAGGCAGGGCAGGTCCTGGAACTCACATGGCAGAAGGGAAATAATGAGTCCCACAGTTACCCTCTGATATCCACATGTGTGTCATGGCATTGCACTCCCCACATCCCACTGCCCCCACCCCACAAAAAAAAAAAAAAAAAAAAAAAACATGATTGAAAAAAATTTAAACCAACTCTTTAAAATTACATGTTTTTAGAAAAATATCTAATGTGAAAGTAACTGAAGTATTTTAATGGAAAAGTAAATTAAATTTGATTATATTGAATTAATTTATTTCATGTTGAATTTTACTTAATTGCATCCAAAAGCATTATCATTCGCAAAAACAGTTTTACTTGAAGTTATGTTTAAGTATTACTTTTTGCACAAATTTGTTGTTTCTACTTTACATCTCCATTAGTAATTAGCTTACCTGATTTTGTCCTTCATTAAAGTTAAATGATGTTAGAGAGAAATTGCATAAAGGCAGAAATTACTGTAATTAATAAATTAGGAATCAGATCCTGAAACCTTGCCACAATCCTAGCTGCTCAAATTTTGGAAAGTCTTGTATGGCAGGAATTAGCATGGAGATGCTCAGTGCCCTGGTCTGGGCTCCACACTCCTTATAAAACCAGACATCAGGAATGTTTTTTGTTTGAATTCTCAAGTACACATTTCCATGAGAGGTAAATCTTGCCTTTTTTGAGTCTTCTAGAAATTTCTTTATTTCATTACCTTTTAATTCTAAGCAAGTCTGAGAAAGCAGTAACAAACACAGCATTTAATGAGCCTTTGTTGTGTTGGGACCACCCATATCTGGGTTCTCATGGACATCTGAAGGCTTTGTGAAGACTTAAAAGGTTCATCACGAAACCTATGAGATTCAGGAAGTTCAGTTCTATCCAGCCTGCAAAAATTCCTGGCAACTCCCCTGTGCCCTTCCCTACTCAGGGTTCCAAAACTTGTATTTCCCCTCCTGATATGAAAATTTACCTTGGTTCTTTCTTGACTTCCACTCTTTGAATTGGGCTTGTCAGCCCCTGTTATTTACTTTCTAGTCGCACACTTTCTGTCAGATGCCTCACAGCATGATGGTCATATCCTGTACCATACTGGATGTCTCCCAGGGGCACCACAAGCATTTCAGGCTTGCAGCTAGATGGATTGGAAAATTCCTAACCAGGCATTGTTTAAATACAGTTGTTTGCTTGTTAAACTCACAGTGTGTAGATTCTTTCAAACCCCTATACAACTGCCCCAAAAGGACTTACCAAGTTATTGATCACAGATTTCTCCTTTGGGAAGGGACTCTTGGGAGCTGCAGCAAGACAAGCTCAAGAAAGCGAACAGTTAGCCTGCTATGGCTGTGTTCCTGTAGTACATATTTCATTTGCCAACATAATTTCTTGTCATTTCCCTTTCTCTCCAGTCATTACTCATTCCTTGTACCCTGCCCAGTGGGCTTCCAGAAAGCTTGTCCTACTGTCCCTCAGAAGAATCACATCCTCCCTCACTGGTCTCTTCATGGTAGACCCCCCTAGGGACCCCCAAATGTCACATCCAAGGCCAGTGTATTTTCAGTCTCATTGCCCAGCTTGGCCACCTCATCCAATATTGGCCTCCTCAATCTTCATAAGCATTCAGATTCTGTTTTAAAGTGAAAGCTTAAGAGCAAATTACAATTATGCTTGAATTCTTGGGTATGAAAAGCTACAACAAGTAAACGTTGAATGAACATGTTCTCAGCCCAATCCTTACCTTGTGCATCTTCATTCTGAAACTGTAATTATTATATGGAGAAGTGTTCAGGGTGGCATGGGGGGCAGTGTGTGTGTGTGTGTGTGTGTGTGTGTGTGTGTGTGTGTGTGTGTGTGTGTGTGTATACCATACCATGTATGACAATGTAAAATAGAGCGTTAGATGGAAGAATTCTAAATAATGAGTGTACATGCACTACCCATACATAGGTGGTGCTGCACACAGTTAACCTCCACTCTTTATTTTTTTATTTTTCTTATTTTATATATTGATCCCAGCTCCCTCTCCCTCCCTTCCATGCCCCTCAACTCCCCATCTCATCCTATCCCCCCACACACTCCATAGGGAGGGTGATAGCTTCCAGGAGGGATCAACAAAATCTGTTAAGTCATTTGGAGTAGGGGCTAGGCCTTCCTTCCTATCTTTAGGTTAAGGGAGTATCCCTCCATGGGGAATGTGTTCCCAAAGTCCTTTTGTGTACCAGGGATACATCCTGCCTGGTTTTACTGTCAGAGGACCCTTAGACTGCCCAGGCCTTCTAACTGAGACCCATGTTCAGGGGGCCTGAATTGGTCCAATGCTGGTTTCCTAGTCATAACCATACATTCAGACTTCCTCTGTATAACAGTATGGAAGGGTGAGCTGAGGCATGTCTTCACCATAGAGAACCTACAAGTATGACTCTGGAAAGGCCGTAATTAGTGTCATTATTGAGACTCACTAGAAGCACTGCCCTAAATAGGTTATTATCTCCTCCATTGCCACCCCCTCCCACCCAAAGTTCATGATCCCATTCATGACACATGAAAAAAATCAGAAAAAAATCTAATTTAGAGACATGATACAAAAATCTCTGGCATCTTTAAACTTAAATGACCATAGTTATCTGCTTTCTATTGCCACATAATACCATAGACAGATAAATTATAGAGAAAAGTGTATTTGTGCTCAAGCTCCCAAAGGTCTAAGGTTAAAGGCAGCACCTGGTAATGACTTTTTGCTGGAAGAACCATGAGAATGGGAGAATACTATTGATGAGGGACTGGGAGCACATGCATGCATGCATGAGTGGCCTCCATCTTCATAAAGATACAACCATGGGGTAACCTTCATGACCCCAAATAATCCTGATCACCTTCAATGACCCCACCTCTAAACTCCAGAGCCAGATTAAATTACAAAGCTTTTCATGCCTCAAACCAAGGATTTTAGTCCACAAGCAATAGGGAACCATAGCAGCACACACTGAAAATAAGAGAAACCCAAGAGGAGAGTGGAACTGCTGTCCTCTGACTTCTGGGTAGGTTGGTGGGACACAGCAGCACACTAGATAGAACTAAAGGAATCTGAAATGGTTTGTTCTTTAGTTTACCTCTGGAATATTAGAAACTGGGTATGAGGTCTGTGTGAACTCACCACTCTTTCTCTGTAGCTTTTCTACAAATCTGAAACTATTTCAAAACATTACAAAATGTTTGTTCTTAAAGATGTTCCATGACATGAAAGAATTTTACAGAAATAAATTGCTGTAGAGCCCACTGGAAATTATAAATCTCCCTTGTTTGTTTTGCTGTAAAATTATAAACTAGGTAGTTGCCTTCCTAAGGCTTGTCATTCTAACATGCCAGGAGAATTTGATTTTACTGTTATTTTTCCTGTCCCAGGAGGCTGACAAAGGAGAGAGATGAATTAAAACTCTCAGTGATCTGCAAATTTCCATATATCATAGTGCAATAAAAACATCAGCAAAAAATTAAAGATTGTAATTTAGTCTAGCTTTATTACTAATGCATGAGAAGTGCATTTAAGCAATTTAAATTAATAGCACACATGGTACAGCAATGAAGCTGTTGCTTCTTTCTGTCAAACGTTCATGCTATAATGGAACTATGGAATTTTTAAATCTCCATGGAACTACAGATAGACTGGCTATATCTTTGTTCAGCCAATGAACTCATCCTGTGGCCCAGGGTTCACTCTTCCTTAAACCCAGAACTTCCTGTGGCTATGAGATTTTATGAAATTTTACTATTACACATTGTCCTTGGGTTGAAATGTCATAGATTTTCTCATATAAAATACATTTCCTGTGTAGGTGTAATGGTCAAAAAATAAAAGTCATTTTCCAGAAGTTTTACATTGAGTGCATATGCATGCGCCTGTATCCTTCTATGTTTGCTCACATACTTTCGTCTTTAGCACACCCTATAGTCATCATGCCATCAATCTAGCCTCAAACCCACCCATGCAAGGTCAGCCAAGAACTCCTGCAAAGGATAGTCTTGCCACAGATAGTTTCCGTGGTGCTGCTGGCTTCTACCTGTGACTCAGGTATTGAATCATCCACACATCAGGACATTTCTGTAAGGAAACAAATGGAGCATAGTATAAAGGTGGAGTGGGCAATGCCTTAGCTGCTATACACTGCTATACCAAACACTATAGATAGCTCGCTTTATAAAGAACAGAGACACATTTCTCAGAGGCCAGAAACACCAAGGCCAAGGTGGCAGCAGGTATGATATCAGGTAAGGACTGCTCTCTGCTTCCAAGAGGCTGTTTTGGTACTATTCTCATGTGACTGGAAGGTATAACTGTGAGGTGCTCAGGGCTAGCCTATGCCTCTTCTGTAAGAGGCTCTACCATTGTGATCTAATTAGGCCTCACCTTGTACATTAGTCATCCTTTTGTTGCTGTGACTAAGTACTTGAGAACATCAAAAGGGATTACAGTTGGAGTGTCTAGGTCTGTGCTAAGTGTAGATGGCCTACCACAGAACAAATCTACTCACATGGTGATCAGGAAGCAAAAATGCAGAAAGGAAGGGCCCAGGTACAAAATAGCATCATCTAAGCCTTCTCCCATCATCTAAGCCTACTTCCTCCAACTAGGTCCTGCTTTCCTGAAGTTTTCTCCATCCACTGAGTACCAGGCCTTAAACACACTGCCCCAATCCAGACCATGATGACATAATTGCATCATGATTTAAGGTCTAATGTATAAGTTTTGGGAGGGATCAGGGTACATTCAGATTCTAACCAGTATTGTCAAATTCTTTCCCAACCTTTCTTTTATATGGGGCAATGCAAGGGGATTTCCTTACTTTGCCTTCTCATGGGAGCTGGCTCTTTGGGTGGGCTACTGAGAATGTTTCTTCTGTATTTACTTACAACCCATATGTTGGTTTCTAACATTAAGTATACTAGGGCTAGGAAGCAGAAACTATGGGGGACAACTGAGCCATTTGTGTTCCATCCTCAGAAATGGAGTAAGGTTGATTACGGAAGACTTTAAAGGGCGAGCCACTTCCCTTTTGTCAAACTAACAAGAACAGCCATAAAATGTAATTATACTTATTCTACTTGAGTTCTAGAAACACTTCCATGGTTGCAAAGCCATGGCAGTCTGGATCTCCCCTCCTGCGTGCCCACAGCGCCCTGACTTCATTGAGCCCTCCCTTGTCTCTGCTGGCTCTCATCTCTGCCTACAATGCTCTTTTCTCCAGATCCCTGCATAATTTTCAACATTCCAGAGGGACTGAAATATGTAGATGTTTTTAACAAACCAGTGCTGGCAGCAGTCTGTCTCACCTGCATGCAGCCTGAGAAGCCAGCAGAGGAAGTCAGCTGAGATAGCAGCAGGCATGATGCAGCTGCAGAAGCTCAGCAGTTCTATCAGAGTGGAACCTCTGCCATGCTGTGCTCTGAAGCCTGCTAGCTCTTGGTACACAGATAAGCAGATGAGGACAATCACAAACTTTACTTGTTCCCATCACCACTATCCTCCAGTTCTCTCAAGTGATACTTCCTACAGAGAGCATGTCACACCCTTTCTTCTAGAATGTAATTTCAATCCAGCTCCCCGCCCAGGCAGTGCAGATGTTTTCCTGGTAATATAGTGAGTAAGGGAATCATGAAAAGGAACATCTGAACTAGAATGGGTTACACCACCACCACCACCACCACCACCTCACCCCTGGAGTGGGAGGACCTGAGCTCAGTTTCACTGTGAAAGCAAAATGTAACAACTTCTCTGCTCTCATTGTGTATGATAAATGTTCCTCACACCAAAGAATTTGCTGCAAAATTAGTTCCTAAACAGCAAGACTCTGCTGCCCGTATCCCATTTACCCACAAAGTCTTCAGGAAACGAAAGCATTCCCTAGAAGCCTCCATCACCCTCTGTACAGGCTTTCTGTGGAAAGGGGTTTCCACTCAGGCATCTTTTTTACAACACCAAGGATGAGGTTCCAAGGAGGGTGCCTTGTTTGAAATGCAGACAAATGTCTGCATCCTGAGATCTCTATAAATAATTGGTGAGCTATGCAGAATACACAAGCATGTAATGCCTGTCCCTTGTAAACTACAAAATAGCTCCCAGAGTTCTTCCTTCTTTCATGTCTCTTTTTCAATAATATGTGTTCTTCTTTCCTATGGCCAATGGGTCAAATGCTTGCCTATAGCAAGAGGAAATATCAAGAACAAAGCACACAAATTCAAATGCAATGGTCTGATTTGTCCACATCATGAGCCTATTACTCAACTCTCCTATATCATCCAATCCAGAAACAAGTTTCTAGAAGGGAACTGGGTTCATTTGTGGCACTGCAGAACCCAGGCTCACAGCAGAAGATTTTAGTGTTCCACATCCTCACTTTAGAAGTAGCACTCTTTCTGCAGGCTGCCTTGGAGTACAGGGTACAAGTTACTCTAATTTGACCTTGGAATAAATGTCCTCTTCAACCTACTATGGCAATGTGATCTTTGTCTTGTAAGAGTTTAGGGAAGAAGAGATGAGCCAATCAGTCAGTGGCAGGGCACTCAACTCTGACTCAGGTAAGACATATGGTTGTTTATACAAGGGAAGATGAGCCACAAAAAAAAAAAAAAAAAAAAAAAAAAAAAAAAAAAAAAAAAAAAAAAAAAAAAACCGGCCAGGTTTCTCTCCATGCAGGCCATCTCAGGAGCCATGCTAATGTGATTAGTTGTTACAGGACAAGATCCAGAGTGTCCTGATGGGATGTAGGGTGTCACAGGAGACCAGTCAAGAGAAACCTTGTCACTGTACCAGAGGTGAAAAACCATAAATGAGACAATCTCCCTAATTAGACTGTTGTACATAAGCTATTTTCTTGGTTTAGGAATGATCATCTTCACCTTCACAATCATGTAGAGTGTTCTCCTGTAAGAACCTACAGGAGCTAAAGTACCCTTCTGGAGGAAGGGAGTCTCATGAGTCTCAGGAGATCCTCATCAGGTCACACCCTTCTGTGGGTTGTGTAGAAGCAAACAATTGCTTGACAGTACTTCCACGTGCTGTAGATACCTGACAAATGTCCACGCTCCTATAAGTAACTCCAAAAGAACTCACCAAACTGGACTTGAATACAAATCTTACACTCTGGGGTGATGAGACATTTCTTTAGATCACCCCAGGAAAGATCACCAAAAAAAAAAAAAAAAACAAAAACAAAAACAAAAACAAACAAACAAACAAACAAAAAACCCAAAATCCATCCCTGCAAACATTTAAAGACATGTCACCACCATGCCTGTAAATAAAGTCTGACAATGCTGTTTCTTCTGAATAACTAGCACATTTTTAGATGACTGTACAAAATTGTTTTTATTGGACTGTACTAGGAGAAGGAAAGTTGACACAATGCCTATGTGTGTTGAGCAGTCATAGTACTCTTCCATTGCAGCCTCCCAGTTCTGGCTCTTCTGTTTCTTTTGATTTTGTCACATCTGCACGTTCTATGTCCTCCTCTATCACCTGTGCTGACACCTCAGCAGATGCTGGCAGTTTCACAGCCTCAGTATAACATTTCCTCTTTCTGGGCAGTCTTGCCCCAACAACCTCTAGGCTGATCCTCAGCCTCAGTGTAACCTTAGCTTGTCCATACTTGCTTCCCTACTGGGATACATGTTGAGTTTTAACTGTCCAGTGTGCTTGTGAATAGATGTTGAGTTTTAACTGCTTACTGTGCTGGTTCACTTTTTCAAACTGCTTTATATTTTCCAGTGAATGATCCAAGGGTTCAGTAAAGAGGATGCTCTGGAGTTGAGGTAGCAAATAGAATTCTGGGGGCACAATAAGGTGGGGCTTCCCATGCTGCTATAACACCCAGAACTGGCAGTTCAAGGGGTCCTGAGTCAGCCTAGGAAGGGGTCCTGAGGCCTGGGAAGTCACCCATGAAAATCATGTAGAGGTCTGTTTACTTCACTGGAATGGGATTCTGCAAGACATTTTTCTGTTTCAATGAGCAGGAGAGTAGTTACTGTTAAAATGAAGGTCAAATGAATCTTTCCTGAGGTTTTCATTAAACTCCCAACATAACATGCAGTGTCTACAATTCACAATTACACAAAATTAATTTCCTCAGATGCTGGTGTAATTTGAAGAAGGAAAGAAAAACAAAACAAAACAAAAAAAAAAAAAAAAAAAAAAAAAAAAAAGAAAAGAAAAAGAGTCCACCTTACTTAATTTTCTTAAAAGAAAAATGTTGATATCCATTAAACTGTCAATACCAACAGCTATAAGCAATGGGCCCACCCCTGACATCCCCTCTCAATCAAATAAAGACATGATCAGTTCTATTCTTAAGTGAAGATTAAGAAAATTTACAAAAAAAAAAAAAAAAAAAGAAAATTTACATGTGGCAGGTTTTGTGTCCTGTGTTCTTAGGTTAAGGTAGACAAACTATACTCAGTCAATCTGAAAAGCATCTGAAGGGCCCGTGTGACCATGGACAGGCCACTGTAGGTTTGATGTCAAAGCCATCACCCTGTTCCCATCTGAATCCCAAATAAGATTCTAGTGTCAGAAACCAGATCACCCCTTCACTCCAAATTCCTTCTGAAAAAAAAAATTGAGATGGTAAAGTGTGCTCTGCTTATCGAAAGGTTCAGACAGTGTTTTAAGAATGGTGTTGATCAGATCAGGTGCCCCAGAATAGTGATAGGCTGGGCCAGTCTATTCACAGTCTCTTCTCTTCCTGCCCCCCTCATCTTTTCCTTCCATATATAACTGCATAATCTCCTGTTCCTACAAAGACAAATGGGTACTTGGCAACTGATAAGCCAATATGAAGTCTGTCTCTGTAAATTATAATAACTAAGCCATTCATGAATCATATATAATAAGTTAAGATCTACCTGTGGAAGACAGATGATGTTAACAGGAGACTTGACTAATGTCTAGTTCCCTTTACAAGAAAACCAGCTGGAAAGTCATACCTTCACCCTCGTAAAAGTTGAGAAGCCATGCCTTTCCTGTAGGTGGGTGAAAGAGGAAGCCATACATCTTAGGGTTATCATTGCTTTGATTAAACACTAGGACCAAAGTAACTAGGTGGTGGTGGTGAGTTTATGCAGCTTATACTGACACATCATTGTTCATCATTGAAGAAAGTCAGGGCAGGAACTCAAACAGGGCAGGGACCTGGAAAGCAAGAAGCTGATGCACAGGCCATGGAAGGAATGCTGCTTCCTGGCTGCACCCATTGACTTGTTCAGTCTGCTTTTATATAGAACCTAGGACTGTTATCCCAGGAGTGGCCATACCTACAATGGACTGGGCCCTCCTGTATCAATCACTAATTAAGAAATTGCGCTACAGGCTTGCCTATAACTGGATATTATGGAAGCCTTCTCTCAATTGAGGCTCCCTTTTCTCTGATGCTCTAGCTTGTATCAAATTGGCATAAAACTAGCCACCACACTAAACCCTGTCTGTGTTGGGGTAAGGTAAGGAAGCCACACTTTCTCTGTGGGTAGGGTACAGGTGGTGGGAACACTGGAGTGGAAACAGGTGTTTGAGGCCACAGTCTCCTTTTAGATTGGGACAGACCAGTAGAATCAAGGTAGGAGCCACACTTCCTGTGGGAAAGGCAGTGAGCACTCAAGTGAAGGCCAGGCCCCTAATCTGTACTCAGAGGCCTCGTGAAGACTATATTTTCTTGTTTTTGTTGGAGAATGAAAAAAAAAAAAAAAAACAAATAAAACTCATTACTGATTTTATGTGACATTTCCGTCTTAAAAAAAAAAATCCCTATTATCCCTGTTGCCTATCAAAATGTAAGGCAGCATGTAAATTCAAAGAATCAAAGTGCCATTGGCCCTCAGCTGGTAGGCTTTACTTTAAAGTCTTCAGCCACCGAAGGGTATAGACCACAACACACAAAGACAGACACTCTTTTTTGTGTTATCTGTGGCTCTTTCTCTCAAATCAGCTCCAAGCAGAGATGCATGTGAGTCATTTGTGTGTCAGATTTCAGAACATGGTCAGAGGCTCTGTTCAGTGTGTGACCTGATATAGCTGTCCCTGGTACTGATCATGTTCCTGAGGCACTGACAGCTGGAGTCTGGAATCTATTCTAGTGTGAAGGATTACATTTAACACTAACAGTGAAGTTTGCAAACTTAACCTTAGAAAGCCTGGGTGCACACAAGCCATCCACCAATGAGATATGTCACACTTCAATGTATTTCATTAAATAATTTGTGCTCTAGGCTAGAATCCGGTTCTAGGAAATAAAGTAAGATAGAGCACACTACTGTGCCCATGTTACAACCACACAGAGAAACACAAATCTGTTTCCTTTGTTATGTGGTAAGTCTTTCATCTCTTGCTTAGAAATATGAGCAGCTGTTCACTGGCATTCTCAGAAGACACTAAGCAAAAACGTTTTCTCAAAGTGAAAATGATTGTAAGCAAGGTTCCAATCAGCTTTTGAGGCTACTACCTCATAACCAGTTAAATGGCTTACTGGCTTACTTCTTTATAAATGAACAACGACAATTTTTCTCCACTTGCGTTCTAAAATTGGCATTTTTTAAAGTAGTGGGTATTTGTGTGTGAAGTGGTTCAGACTGCTAGATACATATAATGGGTCTTGTGCAGCTTTAAAACTGAAAAGTGCATTGTAGTTTATCTTGAGCACATATACAGGAACTTGTCAAGGAAGGCAAATTACTGTTGCTTTACCAGTCACCATTTTAGGTATCATTGTAGAGAGACTTCTTTCTCTCCCTTGGAGCTAAGGTAAGTAGCACAGATTAACACTAGAGCTATGAACTAACTAGCAGGGTCTTTAGGGTTCTTCTGCTGGGTCTCTCTCCTTAGAACCCTTCACATAAATAGTTGATACTGGGGTGTGTGGAGCTCCAGGCTTCACTCATGGCTTCTCAGAAAACTTCAGCAGCTAAGGTAGCCAAACAGAACTGAGTGTCTTCATAAAAGCACATTATCTGGGAAATAAAAGGCAGGATTATATTTGCTTCCATGGCTGCAGTTCTAGAAAATACCCAGTTCAGAAGTCGAGAGTGAGCTGTCAGAACCAGCCAGTGTGTCTATTGCCTGCACCTGTTGCACTGACCACACCCATTGGGGCTTGGGGACAGGTGCAGGCATATGGCAAGGTTTTGAGTCTGTATTGGTTGTTTAATCAGTACCATGACCAGGTGCTGGTTCAGGTTACCTGTGTTGTAGGCATTTTCTAAAGACTAGACATGGTTTAGAGAGCACACCACAAAGGCGGGGGTGGGGTTGGATAGGGGTCCTGTTAGCAAGGTAGTGTGGTATCACTCAGGGAACCCTTCCTGGGATACATTCACTAGAATCACTTCAGCTCTGCATCTCAGCTGAGCCCATCATGCACTGGAGACCAGAATTCCACAATGTACCTGAGTACCATTCTCATAGACCCATAGCTCTTTTTTTACACCTCGTAGGGATAGCACTTGTACCTTTCATACTTCAGGTTCAGTACTCTCTCTCTCACACAGGACTACACATGTCAGAGAAGACCAAAAGGGACCTGTATATGTCAACATGGACTAGCAGTGTCAGTGACCAATGATAGTAGCTTTTACATAAGTAACCTATTAACCATAAACATCTAGAAATTAAGATCCCAACATAATTTACATTCCAGTTGAGGCAAGAGGTATTTGAGTGAAGAGATCATTTGGGTGAGGTCACTACAGGCCTAGCACACTAAAATACTGCAATTCACATACTATGATGCTATAATGTCTGGATAGAACCATGATACTTGTGCTGCCTTTTGACCTCAAGAAGCCATGTGTGAAGTGAACCTCTGGCCAGCTCTGAGGTATCTTATCTCTCTGAGGACCACTCTCCTCACCAAAGATGTTCCTGGGTGAACATCAAGTGAGATTGTATATAGTCTTAATGAGAGTTTAGGAGCCTTTGGAGCTTTGCAGTAGCATGGTTAGATGGTGGTCCTAATTCTGAGGTGTGTAGTTCTCCATTACCATAGTGCTAGTCTTCTGAGTCTGAGCCTGTTGTCCATAGTGAAGGTTAGGGCTTCCTGGAGATGAAAAGAACAGAAGGAGACCACTATCCAGTATTTGTAGGTTCATATCAGCACTATAGAAAAATCTCAGGGAGGAAACACAGTAAGGAATTGGAAGAAAATATGTTACAGCATAAAAAGGCAAGTTCAAGAGGAAGTATGGGTTCTAATGAGCACTACAATTTAGCAGCTTCTCTTGGGGATTTTATACAAAACTAGGAGCATGGCACAAGGTTGCACATGTGAATTTTGACTAGGAGTAGTTGGCAAGTAATATGTAATTTCTTTGTCAAGAAAGAGTGTGAGCTAAAGATCAGACACAATAAATACAGCTGGCTGGAGTTCTTTTTCTTAATTTTTAGCTAGCATACCAAGTAATAGTTTTCATTATGACATTTGCAAATATGTCTGGCTTATAGCTTAACATTTTATTTAATCCTTGCATCTTATTCTTACAAATATCATTATTTCATTTTTTCTTTACAGATGAAGCTCAGCTTGGCAGTGTTGACCCCACCTCCAGACACCATATGGTTGATAGATGGTAAGTCTCTGCTGTTTGCATTAGTTTGTTTGTTTCTTTAAATCTATTGGGTCAAATATTCTTTAGCGGAAAAGCATACATTAAAAGTATTTGGCATCATGGAAGAAGAGGCAATTGATCAACAATAACTGCAACCAGGACTTGGAAAAAGATGGAAAATGCCACATGCTCTGGGGTTATATTATAGGGAGTGAGACAAGGGGTGTGAGCTTTCTCAGGATGGATAAGTCTAGAGATTTAATGTGTGGAATTAATAACACTGTATTGTGTACTGAAAATATGCTAGGAGAGTAGATTTTGACTGTTCTTAATATGCAGCTACAGGTGGTTGCTATACTAACTTGCTTATCTGTAGTCATTTCATTATGTGTGTGTGTGACATGTATGTACATATCAAAGCCTTAAATAAAACTGAGAAAATGAAATACAGAAAGAGATTAAAGAGAAACACAGACAGAGAGAGATAGAGACAAGCCAGAGCCATATCCTGGAAGAAAGAGGATGCAAAACAGTTTAGAGTAGAGAAAAGGATCCAAGTGTGAAGTTTAATTTACAGATTGGAAATGAGTCTAACTTATTGTTCTACCAAATTATCTCTAACACATGCTACAATAATCCCTTTAAGTCTTCTATCCTCTACTAGAAAGATAGCATGTATCTTCAACACCATACTGATGCAGCAATGCTTTACCACATTTTATAATGAACAATAAATATTAACTGTTTGCCTGGAGAAGGCTCACCAGGACTTCTGGAAAAACAGAAATGCTTCTGGGCAGAGGATTCAGAAACATAAAAATGAGTCTTTGCCCACAAACAGGGAAGAAAATATGAGCTTCAGTAGGCAGAGAGGAGTGAAGCCAGGAGACCACACAGATGGACTGGCCCACTAGTAGAACATCAGGTGGAGAGAGTATAAACATGGACGAAAATGATCATGAGCTATACAGCATGGGTAAATATTTCATAACACTCTCCATCTTTCTATCTGGAGTCCCCCTACTTTGGAGGGAGGATGCTAAGATCCTCCCATCAAGACTGGCCCTGCCCAGTGCTTACAGGAAACTTAAGCCATCTGATTCACCACAGGGGTCTGGCTAGAGAGAGACAACTAGATCTTCATGCTCTTCCTGTCCTTCCTTTCCTTGTGGCACTGCAGCCATGTCCTTAGCAGGTTGGTAGGGGACTATTGATCTCACCCAGACCAAGACAGCTGTGAAAGGCAAAGCCTTTCAGACTGGGACTGAATACCAGGAGAAATAATTTGCTTTCTTCTGAAATCCTGTTACAGAGGCACATTGTATGCTCCTAGTCTCATGACTTAGCTACACACCTGTGAATACAGTGGGGACTTTGCTTTACTGTATGCAGCTGGAATTAGCAGTTATAATGATGCTGTGTTAAGTTGTAGAAGTTGATGTGTTACCTTTCTAGCTTTTAAAGCCCTACTTTATTTGGTTATTTATAAGACAGTTTAATTTCAGCTATAATTGCTTTATAGATTAATTATCACAATGATTATATGAATATTTAATACAAGTTTATGTGTTTACAGAGAGTATCTTGAAAATTAGCTGCCATGTATCAGTTGGCTAATCTTAATAATTTATATTCATAAATGCAGTTCACTTTCATTAGCAACAACTGCTGGAAAATAATGTGAACATATTACTGAAAGCACTACCACTGAGAGTTACTGAAAGTAATTATTTATGCAAATATTCAAACAGTTTAAATGTCTGAGGATTACTTAGATAAAAATCTCTTTTCTTCTAAAGTTGGTATTCTGGAGTTTTAGAATTATTTAAAATCCACTGTTGTTACCACTCAATCCCAGACTTCAGGGTGACCCAACACGACCTAAATGACTTAGTCTTAGTGACTTTCTACTTTTTATCTTGCTTCAATTGAGCATCCTGATAATTTTCCCAGGAATCCAAGGTGCTAGACTATATATGATTCATTTCAGTGATGATTGTCTCAGAGTGACAAGTCCAAACCCAGGCTTCTGTAGTCCTCTCTGATGACAGTCTAAAATATTTAATGTTGCTTAGAACTCTAGATGGTCTACCTGCCTGAGAAGTGTGCCTTGGATGAATTGGATCACAGCTTTACTGTTTCTTCCAAGTTTGTTTGTGCAACCCTAAGGTTTCTGAGAACTGTCTTTAACCTTGTCAGCAAAGAGGCCTGGTGCAAATTACCTGACGCTAACCTCCTATTTATCTTACATGTTGGAGGACCTAGTCCTCTGGGAGAAATGCCACCCCTGGGATGGTGGTCCTGAGTTGTATTTTTTAAAAATATAGCCTGAGCAAGCCAGGGAAAACAAGTCAGTAATCATCACTCTTCCATGGCCTCTGCATTAATTTCTGCCTCCATTTTCTTTGACTTCTGGACTGACTTCCTTGGATAGTGGGCTGTAAGCTATAAACTGCCATAAACCCTTTCCTCCCCAAGTTGCTTTTGGTCAGGGTCTTTAATAATGGCAATTGAAAATCTAACTAAGAGACATAATTAGAACTAGAAAAACAGTAATTTTTATCTTTTCATAATGTGTTTATTTTCTGTATTCAGTCCTCCCTCACCCCTTAATATTTCTTTTTTCCTGTTGTTTTCCACATTACACTGCAACAATATGTACATTTGTTTACACACACACACACACACACATACACACACACACACACACACACACTTGTCTAGATTCTACATACGAGGAATCCAGGTGTATGAAAATTTTTAAAATCTGTTTTTATGTGAACGTGCTTATTATTATACATTCTAAGTTCATCCATTTTCCAGAAAATTTTGTGATGAAATTTTCCTTCAGAGTTGAATAGTCATTATTCATGCATTTGATCTGTCAACAGACAACTAGGTTGATTGCAATGCTTTCGTATAGCAAATAAAGCAGCAATAAAAATTGCAAGGGCAAATATTTCTATGATAGGGTATGAATTATCTCAGTATATTTCCAATAGTGAGATGCAAGATTAACAACCCTAATTATGTCAAGCAGGTGTCTATGCTGTTGACTACTATATACACAATGTATATTTTAGGACCTGGAATCCTGTAAGTGTGCAACCCAAGCCAAGTAATTCAGTATTCAGAACAATTGCTGTATACACCCTAGCCCAGCCTCTACCTCACTTCTTCCAGTGGCTGTCACTAGGCTAAGGAGAGAGGGACAATTCCCACATTGGCAAGAGATAACTAAAGACTGAAATGAGGACCAAGTGAGGCAATTTTTGTGAAAGTTTCTTTGTCTCAGATGGTTTGTGGTGGCATGTAATGCCTAATTGCCCTTTGTCCTCTCAGTGAAATATCCCCAGATCATCAGCCATTAACCTTCCTTCCTGCTCACCCAGATCAAAATTATGGATCCTGTAGCAGTCATCATACTACAAGGGCTCTACAGACTTTATGCCATTGGACTTTACAAATGACACATGCACCCTTCTGGATTCCAGGCCCAACTGTGGTGTCAAACTGCATCTTAATACATATATCCTCATACCTTTCCAAGGAAACTGGTGAGATGTTTAGGTGATGGATCCTTAGTATGCTCAATAAAGTTTACTACTTTCAGATCACTCTAGAGTTAATTGGTAAGTATGTGATGCCTTATTCCGACATCAGCATAGACCTTCCAGGAAACACATCTTTAACAAGAAGCAAGGGAAAGGTCTTCTTACTTTCCCCTTGAATAGAGATAATGACAACACTTCAGCCACAATCCAACTAATATTGCAACTCCTTTCCCGCACTAGGGATTCATCAGACATGAAAAGTGTTTCGCATCAACCTTCCTGAGTATAAGCAGGCACAACTCTTTCACTTCCCTGTAGCTGGTGCTTTATTGGTTTCATTTTGTTTTGAGTGATGAAATACATTTACATTCTCTCAAAGGAACCCCAAGGAATTTAGAAACCTTTTTATGTGCAAGAGAAATGCAATAAAAAAATAAATAAATAAGGACTTAGAAAATATAACAATTCTACTTCTACCATGGGAGAATCTGCGAACAATAGGGTGGCGTTTGGCTGCTTTGTACAAGGTTGCTAATGTTTCCATTTTCATCAGGCAGATAATACAGCTCACTAAACCCACAGGGAGGGTCCTTTTATCTTTAGCTGAAAACCTGCTTCCTTGAGCATGTTGAAGAGAACCCTGGAGTGCAACTTGTACACAAACCTCATCATTGTTCAGATAAATTTAACCCCAGAATCCATCCTCTGATCCATCAAAAGCCCAAGTGGGTGTCTATTCTTTGAGAGACAAGGTCCAGGAAAGTGTTCAATGTTGTGGATTTTACACCAACCAAATTTCTGAATAAGTTCTCTCTCTTGGTCTCCCTCTCTATTTTTCTGTTTGTGTTTTGGTCTCTTGATTCATGGTATAATTAACTTTCAGAGCTGTCCTTCCTCATATATTCTTACTCTTGACCATCTTTTAGGCTTTAAACTGTCCTCACAGGACCCTTGAAGCCCATGCTAGTCACAAGCTAGTGGATGTGCTGTTATGAAGAGAATTTGTAAGACCTCAGGATACTGCAATTAGATGACTTCAAACTGACCACAGATGGTTAACACTTGTGATCTGGTGGAAGGAGAAAAGATACCAAAGATCTCAGGCTAGGATGCTTTACTCAGCTTTGGACTTGTGTGTCTTGCTCTCTTCCTTAGTCTCAGCTTCCCCCCAAAGAAAGGAAGAAATAACTAGATTTTTTTAAAACAGTCTTTGCATCAAATTGTGTTTACCTAGGGCTGGAGAAATGATTCAGTGATTAAAAAGTTTCCTTGTCAATCATGAGAACCAGATTTCAGATTCAAGTACCCATGTAGCAAGTCCCCACAGATATCTATAACCCAAATTCTACTTGTCTACACACACATACAAACACACAAAGAAAAAACAAGCAAGGAAGCAAGCAAAAGAATAAAAGAAACAATACCTTCTTAAAAAATGCTTTTGGTTTAGGCTAGAGAGATCTTTTGATGATCAAAAGTGCTTGCTCCTCTTTCAGAAGACTCAAGTTCAATTTTCAGAACCCACATCGAGCAGCACACAACTGCTTGTGATTCTGCTTCCATCGAGGAAACACCTTCAATCGCTATGAACAGCTTCACACATATGGTATTCATCCACACAAACACAGACATATTACATTTAAAAAACTTGAAAAATGTAATCTAGGTAAGAAGCTAAAACAAACACAACTAAACAAAAACAAATTCAACACCCCACCCCCGTGTGTGTGTGTGAGTGTGTATTTGTATGGGAACATGTGTATTCAAGTTTATGTGTGTAGCATCCAGAGAACAACCTTAGGTTTTGTTCCTCAAAGTCTCTTTCTTGCCTTTGGTTTTGAGACAGGGACTCTCACTGACATGTAAGTCACCAAGTAGACTGGCCTGGCTGACCAGAGATTCCCACTGATCCAACTACCTATGCCTTTTCAATGCTGGTCAGATGTGTTCCACAATCTTCATACTTTCATCCTTTTTTCTCCCACTGGGTTTCAGGGATTGAATTCAGGCACATGTGCCTGCTAGAAGAGTATTTCACCAACCAAGATATCTCCCCATTTTTACTGACGCTAGGCACACTATTTCTTATTATTAAGATCAGAAGAGAATCAGACTCTGTGTCAGCATAGACCAGAATTGTCCTCATAAGATGGGTCAAGGACCCAAGCAGAGGAGGGATATATAGCTCCATCTGCCTCTATACTGGATTCAGAGAAGGCAGTTTCAGGGTTGATCTACTTTCTGAGACTCTGGGTAGAGGCAGGAACACCCTTGGCCTCCTTAGCTGGGGTAGGACATCTTAAATGAGCTGGGACATGATGGACAGAACAAACAGCGGAGTCAAGAGTTCCCATACACACCTACTACATCTGCACCAACCATCACTAGCTTTGAACTTGAGCATGCTGTGTGCTAAGTCTCTGCTAGAGGATTTAAGTAGGAAAAAGACAATGATCAAAAAGTAAAGAACTCTTTTTTTAAATTAATTAATTTATTTATTTTTGTTTTACATATCAATGCCAGTTCTCCCTCCCTCCCTCTTATCCTCTATCCCCCCTCAGATGCACCCTAACCCCCCTCTCATCTCACCCACCCCCCCATTCCATATGTCGGGCTAGGCCATCCAGGTGGGGTCGTGTAAATCTGACAAGTCATTTGAAGTAGGGACTAGGACTTCTCTCCTGTCTCTAGGTTAAGGGAGTATCCATCCATGGGGGATGTGTTTGGAAGGTCCTTTTGTGCACCAGGAATACATCCTGGCTCCACTGTCTGAGGTCCCTTAGACTGCTCAGTCCTTCTGGCTGAGACCCATGTTCAGGGGGTCTGTGTCAGTCCCATGCTGGATTCCCAGCTATCAGTCTGGGAGCCTGTTAGCTCCTCCTTGTTCAGGTCAGCTGTCTCTGTGTTTCTGCAACCTGGTCTTGTCCTCTTTCTCTGGATCTGGATTCTAGTTCAACTCAGTGTTTAGTTATGGGTGTTGATCTCATTATCAGGGAAGGGCATTTATGGTAGCCTTTCCACTGTTGCTCAAATTGTTAGCTGGAATCAGTCTTGTAGGTCTCTAGACCTTTCTTTAGGTTCAGTTTCTCTTCAAACCAATAATGGCTCCCTCTTTTAAATTCTATCTCTATCTGTCTCTCCCTCCTCTCTCTGTCTTTCCCTCCTCTCTCTCTCTCTCTCTCTCTCTCTCTCTCTCTCTCTCTCTCTCTCTCTCTCTCTCTCTCCATTCACTGCCCTCCCACTTCCCATGTGCTCTGGGGGAATTGTCCCTTCCCTGTTCTTTGAGGGACCTTATATGAATATCTTAGAATACACCTTGTATCCTAGTTCCTCTGGTAGTGTGAATTATAGGTTAGTGATCCTTTGGTCTAGGTCTAAAATCCATATATGAGCGAGTACATACCATGTTCCTCTTTTTGTGACTGGGTTACCTCATTCAGTGTGGTTTCTTCAAGTTCCATCCACTTGCCTGCGAATTTCAAGATTCATTATTTTTTCCCCACAGAGTAGTATTCCATTGTGTAGATGTGCCACATCTTCAGTTGAAGGGCATCTAGGTTGCTTCCAGGTTCTTGCTAATACAATTAATGCTGCTATGAACATAGTTGAGCAGATGTCTTTGTTGCATGAATGTGGATCATTTGGGTATATTCCTAAGAGGGGGATTGCCGGGTCCTGTGGTAAACTAATTCCCATTTTCCTGAGGAACCAACATACTGATCTCCAAAATGGCTGTACGAGTTTGCACTCCCACCAGCAGTGGAGGAGTGTTCCCCTTTCTCCACATCCTCTCCAACATAAGTTTTCATTGGTGTTTCTAATTTTAGCCATTCTGGCAGGAGTAAGATGGTATCTCAGAGTTGTTTTGATTTGCATTTCCCTGAAAGCTAAGGATGTTGAGCACTTTCTTAAGTATCTTTCAGCCTTTTTGATTTCCTCTATTGAGAATTCTCTCTTCAGTTCTGTACTCCATTTTTTAATAGGGTTATTTGGTGTTTTGTTGACAATTTTCTTGAGTTCATTGTATATTTTGAAAATTAGCCCTTTATCAAATGTAGGGGTGGTGAAAATCTTTTCCCAGTCTGTGGGCTGCCAATTGGTCTTGTCCACTGTGTCCTTTGCCTTACAGAAGTTTGAGGAGGCCCCATTTATTAATTGTGGATCTCTGTCTCTGTGCCCCTGGAGTTATGTTCAGGAAGCCGTCTCCTATATCAATTTGTTCAAGGGTACCTCCCACTTTCTCTTCTAAGACTTTCAGTGTGGCTGGATTTATGTTGAGGTCTTTGATCCATTTGAACTTGAGTTTTGTGCATGGCAATAGACATTGGTCTATCTGCAGTCTTCTACACACCATCATCCAGTTGTGCCAGCACCATTTGTTGAAGATGCTTTCTTCCCCCCATTGTATACTTTTATCTGTTTTGTCAAAAATCAGGTGTTCATAGGTGTGTGGGTTAGTATCAGGGTTTTTGATTCGAATCCATTGGTCTACCTGTCAATGTTTGTGCCAATACCAGGCTGTTTTCAGGACTGTAGCTCAGTAGTAGAGCTTAAAGTCAGGGATGGTGATGCATCCTGAAGTTCTTTTATTGAATAGGGTTGTTTTGGCTATCCTGGGTCTTTTGTTTTTCCATATAAAGTTGATTATTATCCTCTCAAGGTCAAGAAGTGTGCTGGGATTTTGATGGGAATTGCATTGAATCTGTAGATTGCTTTTGGCAAGATTGCCATTTTTATGATATTTAACCTACCTATCCAAGAACATGAGAGATCTTTCCATTTTCTGGTATCTTCTTTAATTTCTTTCTTTAAAGTCACAAAGTTCTTATTATATAGGTCTTTCACTTGTTTCGTAAGCATTACCCCATGATACTTTATGTTGTTTGTGGCTATTGTAAAGGATGATGTCTCTCTGATTTCTTTCTCGGCCCCTTTGTCGTCTGAATAAAATAGGGCTACTGATTTTTTTGAGTTTATCTTGTATCCTGCTGGTTTGCTGAAGGCGTTTATCAGTTGTAAGAGTTACTTGGTAGAGTTTATTGGGTTGCTTATGTAAACTATCATAACATCTGCAAATAGACACAGTTTGAGTTCTTCCTTTCCAATTTAGATCCCCTTGATCTCCTTTTGTTGTCTTATAGCTTTAGCTAGAACTTCAAGTACAATATTGAAGAGATATGGAAGAGAGGGCAGCCTTGTCTTGTTCCTGATTTTAGAAGGATCACCTTAAGCTTCTCTCCATTTAGTTTGATGTTGGCTATTGGTTTACTGTATATTGCTCTTATTGTGCTCAGGTATATTCCTGTTATCCCTGATCTCCAAGACCTTCGTCATGAAAGGGTGTTGAATTTTTTTCAAAGGCTTTTTCAGCATCTAGGGTAATAATAATGTGGTTTTTCTTTTTCAGTTTGTTTATATGGTGGATCACATTGATAGATTTTCCTATGTTAAACCATCCCTGCAACCCAGGGAAGAAGCCTACTTGGTCATGGTGGATGATTTCTCTGATGTATTCTTGAATTCAGTTTGCCAGCTGAGTATTTTTGCATCGATGTTCATCAGGGATATTGGTCTGTAGTTTTTTTCTTAGTTGTGTCTTTTAGTGGCTTGGGTACCAAGGTGATTGTGGCCTTGTAAAAAGAGTTTGGTAATGAACCTTCTGTTTCTATTGTGTGAAACAATTTGAGGAGTATTGGTATTAGTTCTTCCTTGAATTTCTGGTAGACTTATGCATTGAAGCCATCTGGCCCTGGGCTTTTTTTGGTTGGAAGGCTTTCAATGACTGCTTCTATTTCCTTGGGGATTAGAGGGCTATTTAAGTTGTTTGTCTGTTCTTGATTTAATTTTGGTAAGTGATAGTTATCCAGAAATTTGTCCATTCCCTTTGAATTTTCAAATTTTGTGGAGTACAGGTTTTCAAAGTATGACCTGAAAATTGTCTGGATTTCCTCTGTGTCCATTGTTATGTCCCCCCTTTCCTTTCTGATTTTGTTAATTTTCATGTTCTTTCTCTGCTTTTTCGTTAGTTTGGATAAAGGTTTGTCTATCTTGTTGATTTTTCTCAAAAAACCAACTCTTTGTTGCATTGATTTTTTTGTAATTTTTTCCTGGTTTCTACTTTATTGATTTCAGCCCTCAAATTGATTATTTCCTGGTGTTTACTCCTCCGGGATGAGTTTGCTTCTTTGTGTTCAAAGGCTTTCAGTTGTGCTGTTAATTCTCTAATGAGACTATCCTCTGTTTTCTACATATGGGCATTTAGTGCAATGAACTTCCTTCATAACACTGCTTTCAAGGTGTTCCATAAGTTCGGGTAAGTTGAGGCCTCATTCTCGTTGAATTTTAGGAAGTCCTTAATTTCTTTCTTTATTTCTTCTTTGACCCAGGTGTGGTGCAATTGTGCATTGTTCAGTTTCCATGAGCTTGTAGGGTTTCTGCTGATTTGTGTTGTTGTTGAATTCCAATTTTAAAGCATGTTGGTCTGAAAAGATACAGGGGACTATTCCAATTCTTTTGTGTCTGTTGAATCTGTTGAGGGTTTTGTTTGTTTGTTTTTCTTCTTCTTTATTTATTTATTATTTTACATGTTGATCCTAGTTCCCCCTTCCTCCCTCCCTCCCTCCCTTTTATCCTCTCTGCCCCCTCACATGTACCCCGACCACGCTCCCCTCCCATCCCCCCACCCCAATTCTACATGTAGGGCAATGCCATCCAGGTGGGGTCATGTAGATCTGTCAGGTCATTTGAAGTAGGGACTAGGACTTCTCTCCTGTCTCTAGGTTAAGGCAGTATCCCTCCATGGGGGATGTTTTTTATGCCACCTAGTATGTTGTCAATTTTAGAGAAGGTTCTATGTGGAGCAGAGAAGAAGGTATATTCTTTTGTGTTTGGATGGAATGTTCTATAGATGTGTGGTAAACCCAATTGAGACATACTTCTGTTTGTTCTTTTGTTTCTTTGTTAAGTTTCTGACTGCTGGTCCTGTCTAGTGGTGAGAGTGAGGTGTTGAAGTCTCCCAGTATAAGTGTGTGAGGTTTTATGTGAGCTTTGAGTTTCAGTAGCATTTCTTTTATGAATGTGGGTGCCTTTGTATTTGGGGCATAGATGTTTAGAATTGAGACTTTGTGTTGATGGATTTCTCCTGTGATGAATAAGAAATGACCGTCTTCATCTCTTTTGATTAATTTTGGTTTGAAGTCTAATTTGTTAGATATTAGGATAGCCACACTTGCTTGCTTCTTGGGCCCATTTGATTGGAAGATCTTTTCCCAGCCTTTTACCCTGAGGTATCTTTGAAGCTTATATGTGTTCTTGTATGCAGCAGAAGGATGGATTCTGTCTTTGTATCCATTCCGTTAGCCTGTGTCTTTTTACAGGCAAGTTAAGACTGTTAATGTTGAAAGAGAGTAAGGACCATTGTTTGTTAATGCTTGTTTGTTTTAGATTTGCTATTGGCAGTGGTATTGTGGGTATATTTATCCTGTTTATTCTTGGGTTCTGGTGAAATGGGATTATCTGTTGCCTATGTCTTTGTGAGCATAGTTAATTTCCTTGGGTTGGAGTTTTCCTTCCAAAACTTTCTGTTGGGCTGGATCTGTAGATACATATTTTGAAAAACTGACTTTGTCATTATATATCTTGTTTACTGGGTATAGTAGCCTGGGCTGTCATCCATGGATTCTTTTTACTTGTAGAATGTCTATCTAGAACCTTCTGGTCTTGAGAGTTTCCATGGAGAAGTGAGGTGTAATTTTGAAAGGTCTACCTTTATATGTTACCTGTCCTGTTTCCTTTGCTGCTGTTAATATTCTTTCTTGATTCTCTATGTTAGGTGTTTTAATTATTATGTGTCAAGGGTTCTTTTTCCTTTGGTCCAGTCTATTTTGTGTTTAGTATGCTTCTTGTACTTTCATGGGCATATCCTTCTTCAGATTGGGAAAGTTTTCCTCAATGATTTTGTTGAATATGTTTTCTGCACCTTTGAGCTGGGCTTTTTCACCTTCCTCTATTCCTGTTAGTCTTAGGTTTTAACTTTTCATGGTGTCCCATATTTCCTGGATGTTTTGTGTTAAGGATTTGTTGGATTTAAAGTTTTCTTTGGTTGATGAATGTATTTCCTCTAGTTTATCTTCTGCGCCTGAGATTCTCTCTTTCATCTCTTGAATTCTGTTGGTTATGCTTGCATCTGTAGTTCCCGATCATTTGCCCAGTTTTTCTGTTTCCAGCATTCCTTTGTGTTTTCTTTATTGTCTCTATTTTAGTTTTCAAGTCTTGAACTGTTTCCTTCACCTGTTTAATTTTTTCTTGGCTTTCTGTACTTTCTTTAAGAAATTTGTTCATTTTTTTCCATTTTTTGTTTGTTTTTTTTTTTTTTCCATTTCTTTAAGGGATTTTCTCATATCGTCTTTGAGGGCCTCTATCATTTTTATGATAATTTTTAAGTCGTTCTCTTCTGCTTCATCTGCTTTGGGGTATTCAGGTCTAGTTGGTGTAGATTCCCTAGATTCTGGTGGTGCTATGCTTGTCTTACTATTGTTAGGTGTTTTCTTGTATTGCTGTCTTCTCATAGCTTCTTCCAGTAGGTGTTGGTGGGGTCTCTCCCTCTCTCTATGGTACTTCCCCGGTGGGCTTAGGTGGGTCAGAAGTTCGATGTCTGTAACTCTATGTTGTCCAAACTCTCTAGGAGATCTCTCCACAGGCAGGGGCCCAGTGATGGAGGTCACAAATAAGGCTCCAGCAGAAGACTGGCGATGGGAGTCAAAGATCTAGAAGGCTGGGACTCAGGATGTTCCCTAGGCAGATCTAGCCTGGGCCTGGCACTCTCAAGCTGAGGCCTCTTTGGCAGAAGCCCTGCAATGGGTGTCAAGGATCCTTCTTGCAGGAACTCAGAGTGGCCCTGTGGGAGATAGGTGGATCTCTGGGAGGGGCCCAGAAATACAGTAGAGGACCAGGGGTGGGGGTCAGGGACCAGGCATGTGGAAATTATGGGTGGTCTTGTGTGGATAGGCAGGTCTCCAGTGAAGAACTCTTACAGGGCCACTAGGACCACTGGTAAGCAAGTAAGAAAAGAAAACATCTTGGAAAAAATACCTATAGTGGCAGACAAAACAACCTTGGTGTGTGTGAACTCAAAAGCAGACCAAAGACACTCTTGATCAAAGGGTAATGTACTTAGGAACTCAGAAATATATACAGTATAAGATATATGCAATATAAAAATGAACACGAAGAAGGCAGACCTTGAGGAGACAAAGAAGTCTCCTCAAGTTCCATGGAATTGCAGTTTGAAATATCACACAATTATCTTTTCAGGAGAGATTCATGGTGAGGACTCTGAAGAACTGTATCTGAAAACTTTAAATTTTGTGGAAGACATAAACCTATATATTCAAAGAGCTAAGCAAGCTCCAGTTAGGATAAAACCCCAAGGAATACATCATGATACATCATGTTCAACATTTTTGAAGTAAAATATAGAGGAAAAATATTTAATAATAATTAGAGAAGCTTAACATGTCACCTGCTTGGCAGGTGGCTTCCAGAACAGGTGGTTTGTCTGGGAGTAAGAAATACTAAGAAGGGCATAAAGTTATCACTTGTCAAAGCAAGTAATTGTAAGCTCAAATTCTGTACCCAGAGACTGTTGAACTTGAGGATGTGGTCAATAGCTCTGAGATACCCTATGCTGAAGTGGGAAGTCAGTGTTCCTGCCTTCCACTCACTCAACACGCAACCATTAATTTTTATCTTCATAGAATGCTAACTATTCACTAAGTATTCTATAAATTAGGATTATAGGTCATACCATATCTTAAAACTAATGCCACTATCCCATAGTAAGTTCTGCTGCATTTTCTGTATCCCAGTATGTAGGTATCCTGTGAGGCTTACCCAGCAAGGCCAGCCATACTGTGCCACCCAAGCTGCATCAAAAACATTCCCAGAATAATTTCAAATCCATGAAGTTCTTCAGTCATGATTTTATTTCTATTTCTGTGCTGTTAGTGAACTATGCTCAAAACATATGTGGACATGTTTATATCTTTCCACAATGTCAGATGTATTGAATAACAAATCCAAAAAGCTTGGTTGTCTCAGAACCAGCAATTTGTCATGTAATCTCATATACCTCAGTAACATGATCAAAGTAAATGTAGGTTCTTTTATTTTTATTATAATTGCTAATATTAACTCTTATCATATATCATGCACCATATAGTAAATGCATTTATGTAGCTCTATCTACATATATATTGGTTACAGAATGTATACAAATTAAAAAGAATACAGCAAAGTTCAACAATTTTCAGAAGTTTGTTGAAAAAGTCTGAATTGATGAGATAATGAACCAAACCAATGCTATGGAGGGACTGTTGGGAATCAGGTTTTGAGATCAAAGATATTACAGCTGTAAGGTGAAAGGGCAAACTTAGGTCTGAGAGCAGGAATAGAGGGTTTTCTTCTAGCTCCTGAAAGGTGACAGGTAGACAGACAGGCAGTCAATTGGCTTGTGTCAACAAAGGGTGACCAGAGCTCCAGGGACAGTAAAGAGTCTTGTGTTTATCAGCCTTTGAAGCACACACTAGGTATTAGATGATAGGTTGGTGTGAGACTATTGCACTGTTAGATGTTCATTACTTTATGGAGTACAGATGGGAAATTTACACCCTTTTCTTGGTCTAGTGTATCCAATAAATTCTTGAACCTGTTTTCACTGATATTATTTCAATACACCATGCACTCTTATAGTACCAATACACACTGCCAATAAACCTATAGCGCCTATAGCATAGTCCTTTGTTTACTCACTTGGGTAAGTTGTTTAGTCTGTGCTAAATGGGTTGTGCCTTATTGTTACAAGCATGTTTCCCACCAGTCTGGTCCTACAGCTGTGCCAGCCTCAAATAACACACAGGCTGTTAGCTTGTTACTAGTATTTCTTATTGGCTAGCTCTGTCTTAAATATTAACCAATTTCTATTAATCTAAGTTTCCACATGGTCTTATCTTACCAGAGAGAGGATCAGGATCTCTGCTCTCTAGGTCCTACATTTTGAATCTCCTCCTCCCTCTCCCCAAAACCTCCTTGTCTCCTAGTCCTGCCTATCTTGCTTTCCTATTGGCCAACAGTGCTTTATTCATTAACAAATAAGAGAAACATACTTACAGAATGACATCTCCCATCACCTTATAGATGCTTCTGGGCTCATCCAGAGACTTCCATTGCCATCTCCCCCAAAATGAAGTAAAAAGCTGCTTGTAAAATGGAGTCTTCTAGTGTAAGGTGGAGCCTGCTCTCAACATTCCTATTCTTTTCCATTCATCTCAAGGGTATTGCAATGTGGCTGACATCTGGAACAAGCTCTTCTCTCAAAGTGTTGATCCTCACTGTGCCTTGGCCAAGCCAGTGTGTGAATCTTAATAGTGGAATGCATGCTACTTAGCAGAGTGACTTGAAGCAATAACAGATCTGATATGTGTAGATACCTCACAACCACAACCACTAAGCCCTCAAATGCTGCTGCTTTCTTGCTATGGCTTTGTGTTCTTCCCTCAAGCAGAACTGACAGGGCCCAAAGAAATGAGAACCTAGGCATATCCTATGCAGAACATGCAACTTAGAAGTCACCTGAACACCACCATGTCCCCTGTCCCTACCACTGTTAACCTCGTTGACTCCCAAGGCACAGCAAACAGAAAAATTGTTAAGTCAAAATCTTGGTCATTCCTGGAAGATTGCAAAGCTTCACCAGCCTATTGTCTACTGACCACTCAGAACAACTAGGAAGCTTCTGAATTGGGAAAGGAAAGAAGACAATACACTTCAGACTCAATGGAAGCACAGAGTTAATGGATTTAATGTTTTGTAATGAAAAACCTCAAACTTGGTACCTCCCTAGACAGGAGATTATTGCGGTAAATAAGGGTCAGGATAAACAAATAGGCCGAATAGATGTTTATTCAGGGAGAAATAACTTACAACCTAGACAGATGAACACCAGGAAATTCAACCCGATCCTCTCCTGTCCGAGTCACGCCAGAAAGAGAGCACCTTCCTGGCCCCCTCCGACCTCCTTCCTCAGGTCACCTCCGCCCATAGCTCCACCCCCCAATGGGCGTGGTCAGTGCTACAGAAGGACTACCTCACTACAATTCCCCTTTTAGTCTAAAGAAAAGATTTAGGCTTAATACAAAACTATAAACAAAACAGTGAATAACAAGTGTGCTCTAAGAAAAGGAAAATCGAGAACAAAATGACCTACATATCTAGTCCTAGGGTGAGGGCATAATGGAGTTTACAATAGAGTTGTCCTAAGCTGGAAAACGTAAGTCTAGTACCTAATATATCTAACTAGGAAGAGAGAATAATAGTTGTGATAGTTTAATCTTCAACCTCATCAAGACCTGAGAAGGAAAATAACAATACTAGAGTAGACAGGAAATGCGGATGGACAACTTCCAAAACGGTGCAGCAAGGACAGAAACAGCAAGCCACCTGAACAGTCACCCTAGGTCTCACAGCGACGTTGGTACACCCAGATTTGGCTAAGGCCAAGAGAACTTGACAGACCACAACAACAGCAGGGAAATAGAATGGCTGTCTTACCCTGACTTGGCAAGGTCAAGCAGTCTTCTATATTTGTCTCCTGCAAGCACATAGGACTGCATGTCCAAATCAGTGGTCAAGGTGGGGGCAATTCTATGCCCAACAGGCCATTAGCTGAGGCGAGATTGAACTCCAGCAGGAGCAACAACAGTGTCCAACATATTTTCGGGAAAATGCACGGTGCTGTCAGGAGCAACAGTGTCTCATGTCAAAGGAGTACTAATATTAAAACATTTAAATGCCATGTTCTGCATGTCTATGAAGGATTGAAGATTAAGCATCTATATCTGACTAATCTCATAGGTACAGGAAATGTGAGTGAAGATAATCTATAATACTCGGGAACTTAGCTAAAAAGACTGATTAAAACTTTCCTGAGTAAAGCAGGAACAAATACTTAAACAATATAACTATTTACATATACCTACATGTAAATCCCTAAAATAGAGGTAGAGTATAAGTGTCAAGACAAGAGGTAGAACTATAAAGGGCAGCAAGATAAATATCCCAAATTGTATCAATATACAAAATGTCTTGAACACAAGAAAAGTATACATACATAGAATATGGTAAAAAATAATGTGCATAAATATTATAAGTGGAAACATTTAACACAATATAACAAAATATAAACTTAATTTTACATAGCTTACCACATAGGAATGCATAACAATGTAAGCTGTAAAATACTATCTCATTCAAACTCAAATTCTCAAGGAAATAGGCTAATCTACTTATATCCCATCTAAACCATACCTTTACCCACCATTCCCTATTCCTGTCTAAAAGATAAACCCGAGTGTAAGCATCACCCAATCCCAAATAACTAAAACCAACCCAAAGACGATGACTATTATCCCAAATTTCCAAGGGTAGGGAAAGGGGGCGTAGTCATATTAAGATTACTTCCTGCTGAAATGGGACGATGATTGCTCCAATGGATCCTGTAGGAAGAAAATTTTTAGCAACCAAATTTCTCAACAGAACTGGCTGTGACATATGTAGTTAGTCACTGTGTGGCAGAAAATTCTTGACTGTAGTTCTATTTGAAACTGGCCAGGGTGTAATAAAAAGGTGCACCATTACAGCTAGCTAGTCATGAGTTGTCTCGAGCAAAACAGTCTCAAACCGGTTTTAGGGTGATGTTTGTAGTTCCGATGCATCAGGTTGAGTCAAGTGGAAATGATGATGTGGGGCCCCATCTTCTTTCCGGAAAGTTCAAAGACTGCTGTTAGGAATCGTTATTATTCCTTGTGGAAAAGTTACACATCAATATTAAAGTAAAATTTTCAAGTTTTAAGGTATGCATTAGGGAAAGACAACAATAAGCATTAAAAGTATGTGAGAAAATTAGGATTTCAGAGAGAAAATTGCATAAGATATGAGTCCCCAGATTTTGTTTCTTCTGCCTTACACCAATTGGCTTCTTGATTTAAGGCAGAAACCATGAATTTAATCTTAACAACATGCTTGAATTTAGAGAAGGAAAGCCAAATCCAACTCCAAAGCCAGCATTGGTTTACAAAATTTGGGACTTCAGGAATACTAGATAATAGAGAGAAATAGATTTCTATATAGAAATAGTTTACTACAATTAAATTTTTTTTTTTTTTTTTTTTTTTTTTTTTTTACCATATATCAGATTCTGCTTCCTTAAGTGATTGTTTCTGAAGAGCTGTCTTCTCTTCTGTAGGCACCTACATGTTCAGTGTCTTTTGGCTGTTTGATGATAGGTTTTCTCTGTTTTCCTGTAAAAACAAGAACAGAACACTTCCCCTACCTTTGAGAGGCCTCCGCACACCTCATAGGACCTAGTTTGTTGGATGACTTGTCATTTCTCTTCATTAAGATGCTTCTCTTGTTCAACTCGGATCTTGATTAACTTAGATGGTATCCATAGTTTTTCTTCTCCTGTAGATACAAATGCAAAACCCCTACCCCAACGTAACACATATCCTGCTTTCCATTCTGAGGTCAGTACATCCTTGAAATACACTGGCTGATTTAGTTCAGAAGTTTTTTCTATTGTCCAGTGTCTTTCTGCAGCTGTTTTTCCTTTTTCATCAGCATTAAGAAAGTTTAATGTTAATAAAGCATTATGTAATCTGTGTTTGGGTGTTTTGGTTCCTCCTGCCTGTTTATGGAGCATTTCTTTTAAAGTACGATTGGATCTCTCAACCACTGCTTGTCCTGTAGGATTGTGTGGTATACCAGTTATGTGCTTTATCTTGTAATACTCAAAAAACTGTTTCAATTTGCTGGAGACATATGCTGGAGCATTGTCAGTTTTTATTTGTGCAGGTATGCCCATAATGGCCATTACCTCTAAAAGGTGCGTTATAACAGAATCAGCCTTTTCAGAGCTCAGAGCAGTAGCTCACTGAAACCCTGAAAATGTATCTATAGTGTGATGTACATATTTTAATTTTCCAAATTCTGCAAAATGAAACACATCCATTTGCCATATTTCATTCCTATTTATACCTTTAGGGTTACTGCCTGGTGGTAAAGGAGTTTGGTTATAGAATGAGCAAGTAGGACATTTCCTTACTATTTCCTTGGCTTGTTCCCAAGTGATAGAAAAATCCTTTTTTAAACCTTTGCTGTTCACGTGGTGTTTCTTATGAAACTCTGAGGCTTCTAGCACACTTCCTATCAATAAACGATCAATTTCATCATTGCCTTGTGCTAGAGGACCTGGCAGACCCGTATGGGATCTGATGTGTGTTATATATATAGGATGAGTCCTCTTTCTGATAGTATCTTGTAACTGTATAAACAATGAAGTTAATTCTGTATTGTCAGGAATAAATTCTGCAGTCTCAATGTGTAAAACGACTCTCTCTGCGTATTGAGAGTCAGTAACTATATTGAGGGGTTCTTTAAAATCCATAAGTACCATGAGAATGGCATACAATTCTGCCTTTTGTACAGAATTGTAAGGGCTTTGAACCACTTTACTAATATTTCCTGATTTATATCCTGCCTTACCTGATTTATTTGCATCAGTGTAGAATGTATGAACTCCAGAAATAGGTGTTTTTCTTACAATGCGTGGAAGAATCCAAATCGTTTTCTTTATGAATTTGATTCTCTCAGTTTTGGGATAGTTGTTGCTAATTGTTCCCAAAAAGTTACTGCAAGCTCTCTGCCAATATTCGTTATCTTTCCATAAGGAAGAAATTTCCTCATTAGTTAAAGGTACTATAATTTCTGCTGGGTCCCTTCCTATTAGCTGACGAAGTCTTAATTTACCTTTTATAATCAAGTCAGAGATCTTTTCTATATATGTTTTCAGTTTTTTATTCTGTTTATGTGGTAGGAATATCCATTCTAATATGATATCTTCTCTCTGCATCAAAATCCCTGAAGGATATTCTCTAGATGGTAATATAACCAGAATACAGTCTAGGTTTGGATCCACACGGTCCACATGTGCTTCTAGTATCCTCTTTTCTACCCATTCTAATTCCTTCTCAGCTTCAGCTGATAGTATTCGTGGACTATTCAAGTCCTTATCTCCTTTTAGGGCCATTTTCAAGTTTTTCAAATCATGCCCTTCTACTCCAATTATGGTTTGCAGTTGAGAAATCTCTCCTAGTAATTTTTGAAGATCATTAAGAGTCTGGTAGCGATCTCTTCTGATCTGTACTTTTTGTGGTCTAATTTTCTGTAGACCTATTTTATATCCTAAGTAGTTGATAGACTCTCCTTTTTGTATTTTTTCAGGTGCAATTTGTAATCCCCAGCGAGGTAAAACTTCCTTTACTTTCTCAAACATTTTTTCTAATATTTCTCCTTTAGAGTCAGCTAACAATATATCATCCATGTAATGATAGATTATGGATTGTGGAAACTGTTTACGAATTATTTCTAACGGCTTTTGTACGAAATATTGGCACAGGGTGGGGCTATTTAGCATTCCCTGTGGCAAAACCTTCCATTGATATCTCTTCACCGGTTGAGAATTGTTATAATTAGGTACCGTGAAGGCAAATTTCTCTTTGTCTTGTTCTTGTAAAGGTATAGTGAAGAAGCAATCCTTTAAATCAATAACTATAATAGGCCATTCTTTGGGTATCAAAGAAGGCAAGGGCATTCCAGGCTGTAGAGAGCCCATTGGCTGGATAACTTTATTGATGGCTCTCAGGTCTGTAAGCATTCTCCATTTACCAGATTTCTTTTTGATCACAAATACAGGAGAATTCCAAGGGCTGGTTGATTCCTCAATATGTCCAGCATTTAGCTGTTCCTGAACCAGGCTTTCTAAAGCTTCTAACTTCTCAGAGGTCATAGGCCATTGTCCTACCCAGACAGGTTCCTCTGTTAGCCATTTTAAAGGTAGGGCTTTTGGTTCCTCTGTTTGTTCAGCATTTGTATTTTGTTTTTGTACTGCCTGGATATTTGGTCTCTGTCTTGTATAGTACTTAACAGTATTCTTTCCACAATCATGAGGTCGTCTATGGTTCCTATCTAATACAGGAGGAATGTTAATCTGTGTATTCCATTGCTGTAATAGATCACGACCCCATAAATTTATCACTACATCAGCCACATATGGTCTCAACCTCCCTCTCTGTCCTTCTGGTCCTATACAGTCAATCCATCTCGTGCTTTGTTTTACCTGAGCCAGGGTTCCAATCCCTAAGAATTGAACATTTACCTCATGCAGGGGCCATCTTTGAGGCCAAGATTTATTAGATATGATAGTTACATCAGCTCTAGTGTCCACCAGACCCTCAAACAGTCTATTATTCATCTTAACTATCAATCTAGGCCTATGACTATTTATAGCAGTTTGCCAAAATATACGTTTTTCATTTCCTTCTGTCATGTTTGATTCAACTTCCGTCACTAGTTCGTCATCCAGAGCAGTATGAGTTTTTATAATAGGCACAGAATTTTCTAATTGTCCTGTGGGAGATTGTCTTCCACTGTGACTGGGAATGTTCGAACCACCTGTGATGTGGGGGCCTTCGAGAGGCCCCCCAAGGAGTTTCCCGATGGTAAAGGGTTTCCTTGCTTGTCTCTGGTCGATCTACACTCATTTGTCCAGTGTCTGCCTTTGCCACACCTTCTACATAACCCAGAAGGCTGAGGCCTTCTGTTTGATTCATTCCTGGGGGTGTTACTTCTAGGGAAGCTTTGCCTACAATTTCTTTTTAGATGTCCTATCTTACCACAGTTATAACATCTGACATTATGATATCTTTTCAAACCTTTGGGGATGGCTTCTCCTACCCAAGCTTCTAAGTCACCATAGTAAGGAACTCTGTTATCTTGATATCTTCTCTGACCTTTAGATATGGCTTCTCCTATCCATGCTTCAGTCTTATTGTCATTATACTCAATGTTGCCTGTATATAGGACCCATTCATCCAAGGGTGCTGATCGCATTTTTAAAGGCCAAAGCACCTGTTTGCATTGAGGATTCGCATTCGTATAAGCTAAAGATTCTATGAGTATTCGCCTAGCATCTATGTCTGCTATCTCTAATTGTACTGCCCTAGATAATCTTTCTAAAAAGATACTAAAACGTTCTCTAGGTCCTTGCTTTATCTTGGTATAAGGTTCTATCCTCTCTCCTAATTCATGAACCTTATCCCAAGCATTCAAAGCTGCTGTACTGCATAGAGACAAGATGTGTTCATCATAGGCAGCTTGGGTTTCTGGGTCAGCATAGAGACCCTCACCAAGAATTTTATCTTGGGGAGCTTTATACCCTTTCTTTAAGCCCTGAAGTTCAAGAGCTTTTGCTTCCTCTCTCCATAAAGCCCTCCATTCTATTTGAGAGGCGCTTTCAAGGACAGCTGATATTAATTGATCCCAATCCTTAGGGGTTACCTTGTTATTCCATGCCCATGATTCTACTAATTGCTTCACATAAGGTGAATGCATGCCATAAGAGACTACTGCTTCCTTTATACCTTTTAAATCTTTCATACGTATTGGTTCCCACTGATATGCAACGACACCTTTTGGATGTTTCTTCGTTGCTGGCTTTTCATGAATAGATACAGGGAAAGCTCCCCTGACCCTAAATGGTGTGGAAAATTTTAAATCTTTTTCATGCCCTGTTACCTGTAGTTCTTCTTCTGATGTATCAGACTGAAGGTCTTCTAAAGCCTGAAATCTATTCACCATTGTTTCTTTGAGTGTCTGAACTTCTTGAATCAAATAACTTTCTAGAGACTTCATTGTATCAGTCAGTTTCTTACTTTCTCCAACTACAAATGATTCCATGTTTTTAATCTTATCATCCTTAGATATTATCTGAATGGCGTGTAAACTGCCTTCCAGAAACAATGTTCTATCTGCTAGCTTGCCATTATCCTCAGACATGGAAGAGATTCTGTCATCTAGTCTTTCTATCTGATGTTCCAGTTTTTTAAACTTATTAGTAGCTTCCTCCGACCAGGAGTGGGCTGTTTCTGCTAGTTTGTTAATGCATTGCATTGTTTCTGTTCTGGTTATTGAAGTATCTGACATTAAACAAATTATACCTTTCAGCTCGCCAACGCCATCTTCAATATTCTGAATCTTTCTTTCTATATTTTCTATGCTTTGAATTCTATCATTTTCAATGTTTTGAATCTTTGTCTCTATGTTTTGGATTCCATCATTTTCAATGTTTTGAATCCTTGTCTCTATGCTTTGAATTCTATCATTTTCAATGTTTCGAATCTTTGTCTCTATGCTTTGAATTCCATCATTTTCAGTGTTTTGAATCCTTGTCTCTATGCTTTGAATTCTATCATTTTCAATGTTTCGAATCTTTGTTACTAAGTCTCCCATGGTTTGTACAAGTTCCTTATTGTTTGCTGTAATCTCAAACCATTTCTTTAAGAATATCATGTTAATGATGAAACCCATTGCTATTACAAAATAAAAGTATATATTGGTCCAGTCATAAGTTTCTTCTGCTAAAATCCCTTCTACATATGAAGTAAAATAATTCCTAAAGTTCTGCATAGTAAAATTATCTGCCATAGTTATAGAACAATTTATCTCAGATTTTATATCAGCTTAAATTGCAAAGGATGTTACAATTACCTTAGGTGTAATTCTGCTGTCCTGGAACTTTGATGCTTTTAGTTGTATATCTCCGCTTGTGGTAGCTACGCCTGGAGGTGTGTCATCAAATAGCGCCTAGCCGCCCAGGCTCGTCTGATCCCGGTTCCTGTAAAAAGTTCTTAACAAACTATGGCAAGCAGAATTTTGTTAAAAGGGGACTTTTGGAGTTACTTGTAACACAAGACGAAACGCGTGCAAGCCGGGCGGGTGCCGCCGGGCGGGTGCCGCCGGGCGGGTGCCGCGGGCGGGTGCGGGTGCCGCCGGGCGGGTGCCGCCGGGCGGGTGCCGCCGAGAGGCTCTGCGCGAATGCAAAGTCCCGTGCGGAAATGGGCAAAAAATGTTAAGCGGTAAGTGCCTTCTCAGGTCTGCTTTAGCGGCAAAGATCTCCTTTGCAGTAAGGAAGAGGCAAATGTCCCAAAGCTGTGGTGAGTCCACCTGGTTAAACCCTGCCCGTTGGGGAAGGTGGGGGGGGGCGGCTTCTGCCGCCTGGGGGCAAAACCCAGGTAAATCCCACTTCTGACACCAGATATTGCGGTAAATAAGGGTCAGGATAAACAAATAGGCCGAATAGATGTTTATTCAGGGAGAAATAACTTACAACCTAGACAGATGAACACCAGGAAATTCAACCCGATCCTCTCCTGTCCGAGTCACGCCAGAAAGAGAGCGCCTTCCTGGCCCCCTCCGACCTCCTTCCTCAGGTCACCTCCGCCCATAGCTCCACCCCCCAATGGGCGTGGTCAGTGCTACAGAAGGACTACCTCACTACAGGAGATGGGTCCCTAACCATTTTGCTATCCAAAGCACCTACACCTGGAGCTTGTAGCCACAAGCCAGTCCCTGTATGCACCTAAGCAATCTAGAGTTGGGAGATTTTAATATCTATCTCCTGCAAATATAGCCAGTACTCTAGGCAAGAGCCAGTCAAATTCTGGGCCTGCACAAATCTCAGTTCAATGAGTCTCGTGGTGCTTATCATGTGATGGAAAGTTAAAGTACATGTTTGCAATATGGAAATTAAACTGTAAGTGACAAGAATAGCAGTTTCATGCAATTATTTTCAGGTATGAGTTTGGAGGGGCAGACAGCATAGTAAACAGTAGTGAGCATCCTGCACTTCCAACACCCCTTTGTGATAGGATTTTATAAAAGCACCCCTGAGTCTTTCAGGTCTGACTGTTGTGAGGGTCCCTTTGTGCTTGAAACAATGACTCCCCTTCATCTCCAGAGCAAAGTGCTCATGGGAAGAGTGAGAGTGTCTTGATTTGAAGACACCTTAAAAGCAAGGTCATTTCCAGACACTTGAATCTGAAATGCCTCAGGTGCCTTTAGATGGAAAACTCACCCCTTTATATGCTAATTATGCTGTTCAAAGAGTCACTGGGCTGTTTAAACGGGAAGAATATTTTAGAAGATTAGTATGCAGAAACTTCATGGCTTGAAACAAGCAAGAACCCGCTGTAAACTCAGAATCATGGGTCTCAAGACTACCCTGGTCCTGCTAGTGAGAAGAGCAGTCAGTAGGAGGCAAAGATTTCTCCCATCCCTTCCATTGCTCATATTCTGCAGATTGACATGTGAGAGTCAATAACCAACATCTACAATGGAGACAGGCCTGAAACAACCACTTTTGGAATCGCTCTTTGCCTGGGTTTCTTTTCTTGATGTGATGAAATACTCTAGTGCAAGTTAGGGGAGGAAAGGTTTATTTTGGCTGACAGTCCATCAAGGTAGGGAAGTCACAATGGTGGGAGCTTCAGTAGCTGGTCATATTACATCCACAGTCAAGAAGCAGTGAGCTATGAATGAATACATGTTTCTCATTTCTGTTTCTCATTTTATTTAGTTTAGGATTCCAAGCCCAGGAAATGGTCCCACCCACAATTAAGATGGATCTTCCCAAATCAATTAATGTAATCAAGGTAACCCCCCACAGATGTGTGTAGAGGGCTGCCTTCTTAATAATTCTATCTTGTGCCCAATAGGATCTAAAATATTTCATAAGTAGGCTAATTTAATTCCTGGTGTCAACTCTATGAGGTAGACACTATCCTCATCATTTTATCACCAAAGTGTTTGATGAGAAAACAAACATAGCCCCAAGTAAATTTGGGGCTACAGGTCATATGATGGTGACATTGAGTCATGGGGCAAACGTGGTCTCCTTGTGACTGGTAAAAGACAGAGAGAAAGAGGGGGAGTTTTATGATTCTTCTGGAGAACACACTCCCAATGACTTAATGGCTCCCATTAGGCCCCACCTCTTAAAGGCTCCCCTGTCTTCCTGGAACCTTGCTGGGGACCAAATTTCAGGTCATGTGTCAGTCTGGAACAAACTAAACTAAAGGACAGAAAAATCATGAGTGGAAATAGAGGTTGGGAGACTTCTTCCCACAGAGAGGCACTTGGAGAGACTGGGAGTGAGTTGGATCCTTCTGAACCTTGACTGGTGGGTCAAGCTTGATGTATCATCAGCCTTTAGAATTAAACCACAGTAATGAATTTGGCTGCATGTAAACAGTTTTAAAGAGGATAGATACCATTGGGTGTGGCTGCCATAAGATAAAGAAAAGCAAGGAGGCATCAGGTACCAACAGGAAGGAGAGTCGCCAGCATCTACCCCGTCAGGACATGTTGGAAAAGGGACATCCTTCCTGTGGTACTCCTAGAATATAAACTGTGGTTTCAGCCCACTTTGAGTAAATGTCAGGAAAGGACAAGCAAGTCAGCAAAGCCACAACAAAACAGCTTTTCCTACAGTATCAAAGCTATAAAAGATAAGAATAGACAAAGATTTACAACTCAGAGGGAATGTAGATGACAAATGCAAGATGAGGCCTTGGAGCAATACAATGTGAAGAGACATGGAAACCCATAGCAGTTGGCTCCTGGTTAGCATAGCTGTTCCAATCTGGGTGTCCGTGATCATATATGAAGCTAATATGATGGAGAAGGAGGGTGAAAGTCATAATGGCAGTTCTGAGGCAGTGTCACAGCTTTTCTGTGCTATTTGTATTTCAAAACAAAAGGTTAAAAGCAAAATAATATTAGGCATTTAAGCTCTGTGGTATAACTGTTTTAAACACATCAGTAAAAATAAAAGCATGAAAACATAATTTATTTCCAGTTAAAGGTCCAGTCAGAGGTTATAAAAAGATCAATAAAGTGGAAAAAAAAAAGGAACAGAATAAATATATGTTTTGATGATTAACTGGAAAAAAAAAAACAGTATATGCCATGTACAAGCTAAATCTTGATCCTTTGAAATAGACAAAGGAGAAGTGAAACTAGCCAAGAAAAACAAGGACTATTACAGGATGCAAAATCACTCCTTTCTTACATGTGACTCATTTTTTAAATGATGAAGACATAAATGTTTCTGTGAGAAAGGAGAGAGGGATTGGAGGTGTGGTTCTTAAGTAGGAAGCTTAGTTCTGAAAGTGGAATGAAGCTGGTGATGTACTATACAGTCAGGACAAATGTCACCATACTGGACTGAACTCAGGACACTTCCAAGAAAGAAGATTACAGCTCCTACCTCAAAGAAAAAGGGACCTTAACTATGTAGGAGGATGTGGGACTTGAGCAATCAATGCACTGTGAATAAATTTTATTTGTTTACCTTATAGGGTGACAAAATGCCTGATACAAACAACTTAAAAGGGGAGAGGGTTATTTTAATTCAAGACTCAACATTTCATGGAGAAGAAGGCAAATGGAATTTCTCTCTCTCTGGTGGTAGGAGCCTGTTGTAGCTACTTACATTGTAGTTTATCAAGACATAGAGAGACAGTAAGAGAAACAGTAACCAGAGACCAGTACAACCCTCCAAATCCAGCCTCCAGTGACCTTCCTCTGCCAGCCATGCCCAGGGCCTTAAAGATAGCACAACTCACAGAGAAAGCCACCATCTAGGGACCATATTTCCAAACACAAGAGTCCCTGCAGGACACTTCAGCCACAAAAGATAGCACACACATGTATTAAAATATGCTGTACATGTTAAACACATATAGAAATTAAAAGAGGGTGAATTAATTCATAAAGATTTTAAAGCCATATGATGCTATGGTTTATCATAACAAATATATTTGAAATCTGTATGAAAAGGAGAACATACAGTTTATTCAAAGTAAACTCCCAATTTAACAGAAAATGCAAACTGACCAGAAAAGAGATAAATGACTAATTCACCAAAAATATAATTTCTCAGAAGAGTTCATAGAAGGCATTCATAATGTTTCTTATATTATAGGAATTATTTAAAGTCAGATGAAAGAAACCCTCTAAATTATTGTAATTAAACAAGCAGGTATTTGTATTTAAATATGTATATTGTACAAAAAAGGCACAACCCTTTGTCAACTGTAGATATTGTGGAGATGTTAATACTTGAAGAGATCAACCTCATGTTATAGAGTCATGTCCCTTAGCCAGGGGGGATCCCTTCCGCTGAATTGGGGTCACATCAGCATGGAGGGATACAGTAATATGCCACAGAGTATTACACGACCTGAGAGCAATAAGATAAAGGCACATAAACTCAGGCAGTTTATTGGGACAGGTTAGTTTACAACCTGGAAATAGAAAGCATATCGTCTGAAAAGATACAGTGCTACTTGTACTTAGCTAAAGGTCAAACAGTATGATGCACTCCATGACCAATGTGATGGCAAAATTCAGCAGCAGTTCTGTGCAAAACAGCCTAATGGACAGCAATGTACTTGTGATCCACGTGGGAAAAGAATATGAACAAGCACTGAGCCTGTGAGCCCAGAGACAACTGAGTGTATACATATTCTGTGAAGTATAAATGCAACTGCTCATTGCATTGCTATTTGTAACAGATAAATAGTAGAATCTCCGCAAATACCAACAGTAGAAGAAAAGGTGAACAAATCTTACAGAGCCATTTGCCAGGCACGTGTTCTACTGTCCTCTGATGTTCTGTCTGGGTACAGCAGCCAATAAAAAACAACTCACTCTAACCTTCCAGTGGAGATAATGATTCAGAAGGTAAATACATTGTTCCTTCTGGTTGCTGGGGAGAGAAGATTAGCCTTGTCATGCTCAGCAGAGTGGAGGTCAGCCACCAAGCTCAATAGCTACACATTTCTCACATTCTACTTTGCACTGCATTGAGTTCTTTGACATAGAGCAGTATATTAATCAGTCTAGGGGTAGCCAAGAGATGGTTCCTAGGACTGGAGCCATGCCAGCTACTCCTGGTGTTCTAAGTGCTGACTAGAGTGAAGGAAGAAAAGAATTGCACACTGTCAGCACCAGAGCAGCAAGCAAAGTCTGTTTCTTAATGCAGATGATCTGGTGGTAGAGCACTATAAAAAAGCAGTGGCAATAACTTCAGTGCTAAAAAGGGATCATTCAAAAGATTCTGAGGGTTTTAAAATAAAATTTCTAGTGAGTCCAAAAGCACACTTTAAATTCTGTGATACAATAAAATGTTTTTGAAAGGCATTTAAATTAACATAATAGCTATAATTGTTTTCCTATTAATTTTTAATTTGTACTGTGTACATTTGTCTAAAATACATTTCTGTGAAAGTTGTCACTATTGGCATCTTCAGACAAAAATTTAAAAGAATCACAATGAATGTTTCATATTCAGATCTCAAGTGAAAATTTATGTCTGTGATATTGTCATATTGCTTTCCCAAAGAACCTATATTTAGAGACATATCTATCATTTACAATGCAATAATTGCTTATTTGGTTCAAAGTGAAAATTCTTTTGCAATTCATAATTTTTGAGAAATATGGACATCTAAATGGAAGAATATATATCTTTGTAAAGTATTCTTACATATAATGAAGGCACTTTATTTAGAATCTAAAATATGTATTATATGATGATCAATAGCCATGATGTTATTGCTTCTTGTTATTTAAGTATGCATTCTAATAATCCAGTATATGAAGTTCTGGTGAAATGGCATGAGACACACAATGAGCAGTTCAAAACCCTACTTGACTTGTGATGTTATGCTGAGTCTTGATGACAATCCTGCAAAAGAACTTGAAGGATCCATACATCCCTTGTTACTCTGTTCCCTATATATCTCAGTTAGTCTGACTTCCTGTAGAAGACACTTGCATCTCAGTAACCCATCAGACTCCATTCGTTAACTTACACATCCTTAATGCTCTTTCAATGACTCTACTTAACTTTCTGGTTGCAGGAAATTTTATAGACTTCATAGAACTTACTGTTTGAGGAGGATAAAGAAAATTACAGAAGCCAATTTTGGAGTTCCTACCCTGTGCTGAATTCTAAACGATTGTCTTAGTTGGGGTTCTATGCTGTGAAGAGACATCATGACCAAAGGCAGCTCTTATAAAGAAAAACATTTCATTGAGGCTGGCTTACCAATGCAGAGGTTTAGTCCATTATTATCATGTCAAGAAGCTGAGAGTTCTACATTTTAATCTTCAGGCAGCAGAAGCAAAGGCCCCATGCTGAGCATAGCTTGAGCATATAAAACCACAAAGCCTGCCCCCTAGTGGCACACTTCCTCCAACAAGGGCCACACCAACTCCAACAAGGCATGTCTCCTAATAGTATCTATCACTCTCTATGGCCCAAGCACTCAAACACACGAATCTATGGAGGCCTATACCTACTCATATCACCAGAGCTGTCCTGGTTTGCTTGTCATTTAGGTGATAAAACACTGACCAAAAATAACTTTGTGAAGGTAAGTGTTTATTTGGCTTATACATTACAATTCATCATGAAGGAAAATCCAGGTAGGAGCCCAAGGCAGGAGCCAGGTGGCCAAAAGAAAGGGGCATGGAATAAATAATGCTGCTTACTGCTTTCTCCCCACTTTTGCTCAGTTTGCTGCCATATTCAATCCAGGACTGCTTGTCTAGGCTTGCCACCAGAGCACTAGGCCCTCCTTCATCAATTAGCAACAATTAGCAATAAAATGACTGGTAGGCATTCCCATAAGCCAATCTGATGGAGGCAATTCCTCATTAAGGTTCCCTCTTCCCAGGCATGTCAAGTTGACAACCAAGAATACTTATTACACAAGCCATTTTAAGAAATATTATTTCTATTTAGATGCCTAAATAAAAATGTAAAGCTAGAATCAAGTAACATCTTTCAGGGATATTTGTTAACAATGTAGTGAGGAAAAGGGCAAAATTAACTGTAGAAAAACAATAGAATTGCATGTACATGTAGATGGAAAGAGGATGCCTTATTAGTTTGCTTGAAATTTAGTAAAGAATTACATGGACCATCCCTCTAATATCAAAGAAGTAAAATCTACTAGCTTTAATTCCCAAAGAATGTGCAGCATCAACTCCAGGCCTTGTGTGGGCTTCATTTCTAAGCATTCATATATGTAAAGAAACAAATGTCACAAGTGATTTTAAAATCTACAAGAAGAAATCAAAATTTATTTTTTTCTAATTTAGCAAAATAATAAATGTTGACTTGTTTTACCAGCTGTGAGGTAATCTGACAATCGTAAACTTCTGAGGGAGGTTAGAGTCCCTGGTGGCTAGGTACCCTCTGTCTTTTGCACAGCTGCTCCAATGAGTTCAGGCTCTGGAGATGCTCATAGAATAATGGGGTTAGCTTCCTTCTCTAATTAGGTAAGGATTGTGACATGTCTCCTCTGGTCCTTAGGTTTAAATTTCTCTTTTCTAAATTCTATATTGTTTTGGGCTGTGTTTTAATGATAAACATTTCAGTCCAATTTCCACAGGATGAAGTAGGCCCTACTAATATATAGCTCCAATTTATCTTTGCTAGTGGAAAAGATTTAATTATAGCTTCGTTAGACCTTGCCTCTGTTTTTTTCCCTTGAAGTTCTTGTAATGTATATAGCAGTACTTTACAATTTCACTGATTTTCATTTTTCTTTTACTCATTTGATGGTTAATTTCACTTAGCTACAGAGTACCCAGATTTTTGGTCAGACGTTTTATTTATTAACATTTGTATTGTTAGGTTTAGGGTTTAGTGGGTTGCTCTCAGCTGAAGGCCTGGATGCAGTAGAGACTGGTCTGAGAGAAAGGATTCAAAGGTGGATGAGAAACTTTGGGAATCTCAGTGCCAACTGGTGTTTCATTCCTTGTTCCACTCTCAGCCACCTGCAGGCCTGAGACTTTCCAAGAGATGAGGTGACATCCATGACCCAGAAGACCCCTTACTACACTATCATTAACTTTAATTTTGGGGAGTTGTCTTATCTTTTGTCAATAGCTACTGTTTTATTTAATTTGGTCATTCTCCCTCTTGACTGCCTTTCTAGTTTTTATTGAAGTTAATTTTTTCTATAATGCATTCCCTGATCTTATGGGGTACTCAGCCATTGGCTCCTACTCACTGGTAGTAGAACTTCCTTGGATGAGATGTTTTGATGCTAACTTGCTTTTGTATTTTTATAACCTTAAGATGCTTGGTGTACTTGTGTCTTCCATGCAGATGGCAGCTCATGGTACTGGACCAAGATCACTGGACCAAGCTTTCTCCTGTCTGCAAAAAATACCATTTCACCATTTCCCACTATTCTTTGGAACATGTGGGTCTTCTTCTTCTTTTTTTTTTTTTCTGCCTCTTATGACCAATATTTTCTGCCTTCAGTTTCATCATTATTTTACCTACCAACAAAGTGCATCTCACCTCTGGAACACATCTTCTCCCCTAGGAATACAGTATGTGGAGGTTGCAGCATATGATGGGTGGGACATGTTGTGAAGAGGAAGAATGTCAGGGACTTACAGGCTGGGACCTGCAATGTTGTGCCTCATGCAGTACTCCACTTCTGGACAGAAGAGCAGAGCTGGCTCTCACCATTGTCAGCTGAGGAGTCCCAGAACTGCCTTTCAAGATGCATCCTTATGCCCATGGCCTGGTTACCCATGAGTAACAAATAGCCATGAAGCATAGCTAACAGGGGAGAGCAAACTATTTAGTTGGTCACAAAGGCAGCATTTTTTCTAGGCAGGAGATGCCTGCTGACCACCAGGAGTTCATGATTGATTTCTTTCCAGAGGTTCTTGTAGACACTAGTACAGATTCAGGCAAGGAAACATAGGTCTCATAGGCCCAAAGTATGGTCACAGCTCACCAGCTGCTGCCCAATAAATCTTGAATGTCTTTTCAACTTCCACTCCTATGTTGTTTTTGCAAGTGTTTGGCCAATAGACTCTATCCTATGCCACTTACCTGTGTGATGAGAACCATACTCCATGACTGTTGAAGCTTGTGTCTTCCTCTCATACATATTCCCCTGTCTATCATCCAGTGCAGGGTTATGTCTGTAGGGAGTTGATCACATAAAAGCAATTGATGTGTGAAATGAACAAGAAGGAAAGGAAAAGAAAGCCAATGGGGCACAGTTTCTAAGCCCATCTGCACCTAGAACAGACCACTGACTTCCTGTCATGCCCAGCCTACCTTGCTCTTGACATGACCCCTGTAGTATCCCCACACAAAGACACACCAGGTATTCCCACTTGCAGAAGCTTATCCTGTTTCTACCTTGCAGGTGAAGTCACAGACTCTTCCTGTGATTTTTACCTGGGTCACATCCAGTTTTCTCCCCAAAACATTTTTTCCCATTGTGCTAAAACCCTGTGATAATTTTGTGTACACTCACATAAACTTCTCAAGGGTTTTTTTTTTTTTTGAGGTAAATGCCTTCAGAACAATGCCTGGACCATGTCAGTGCCATATGTTCTCTGGGACCTTAGATGAAAGAACCACCTGTAGTTGGTACAAAGTAAATATTTACCTATTTTAACTGGTTATCCATCCGTCAGCAAACTTCAATCAAATAGATTTAGACTTACTTATTTTTTTTTAATCTTTGTAACATAAGTTTACAAAGTGACAAATATTTTAATATTTAATGGCTTTTCTTCCATAAGCATGTTACCCACAAGGATAAACACACTGTTTTGTTTTGTTTTTTTTTACAATTTCATTTGCATAATAGATTTAGTGGCTAATAAATAAATGGAACTGTGAACAAACATTTCTTCCCTTTAGGGACAGAATTATGTGATTCTATTCTGGCAGTAATTCACCTGATTTTTAAGTCAGGTTGGCAGTGATTCAGAGCCCTTATCAACATGCAGTAGACCTGAGAGTGAAGAAAGGGCGTCTCCTTCAGCTGTGTCCTCATTTGTCACTGGTGCTGAACTGGTGGGAATTCACTGACCCAGACCCACTTGCTTTTCATCACTCAAGCAAGTGAACCAATCAGCATACATCTTGTGGATTTGGAAAACTCAAGGAGCCCCTGTGTGGAGTCTGTCATCACAAAACAAACAAACAAAACAAACCAAAACCAACCAACCAAACAAACAAACAAACAAAAAAAAAAAACCACAAAAAGCAAAAACAAAGCTCTCACTTCAAAAGCTAAATAAGAGATAGTTTACTCTTGAGACAGTTTGAGTGACTGTGGTCTAGGAATACAGTTTTAGGTTACTCAGGTTCCATGCTGTAATGTGGAAGCAGTTTCATAGTTTTACAGAATGAAAAAAACCCATAAATCAAGGCAAGTTTAAAATACATTGTTGAGTACATAACTGTGAAATGAAGATTTTTTTTTTAATAGGACATTCTTAGCTTTTGGGTTGGTGGAAGTTAGCAATTTTATCTATTAGTGACAGGATAGTAGTTTCAACACAGAGGTAGACAAGGAATGGATATCCAAGGGGCTAAAGCTGACTCCTGATTGGTAACATCCCAACTCTCTATATTGCTGCACTTCTAATCAATCACTTTGCAGAAACAACTTCTTTCCAGGAATTCTTGTTCATATGCCTTGTATTCTAATCCAGGATGGTTGGTTAGGCTTTTAACCTTACTATGCCTTATGAGCAATGGAATCTGTGTCTTCTGGATCTATCACTTGATATACCAGCCATCCCTGAACAGATGCATACATCCACAAAGAGAAATGAACCTCTATAATTCCACCCTTCCTCCAGAATTCACGAACTGTTCATCACATAACTGATCACCCAGCTACTCATTTGTTTGCAATAACTACACAGTTAACTTTAAGCCTTTTAGCTGTTCATTTTCATTTCCTTCTCTCTTACAATAAGTACAAGCTAACAGTGCCAGGAAGGACTGGTAATAAGGTAATGGACATTGGTGATACATGAACATTGTCTCACATAGAGCAAACTCACAAAATGTCATAGTTTTAGACTTTTTCTATGAATCCTTTCACACTTTATCCATGCTGTATCTGAAATGCCAGGTAATCTTAACAGGGGGGTTGTATGCATTTCTAAGGAATTATTTGATTAACATTGCTCTGCTTTCAAGAAAATCTCTAAATAGTCTCTTATCTTAGGACATTAGTCATGATATCCCAGAACAGTCTCCAGTAGATTTACGCAAGGAAAAATGGTCAAGGGTCCCAGATCATTTAGGGGCATGGCTAAGTGGCTTTATCTCCACAACCAACTTGTAATGAGATTAATGTTGGAAGAAATATGATTTAGTACAAATCTCTTTTGCCATTTGATAATGGAATTGTAAGTGACTATTTTTAATGGCTTTTCTATTAGTGTCTTCACAAAAGGTTATATAATTTTGAATGATAACTGATTGAAATGTGAGCAGAATTCTAGGAGTTTAGGGCTGAATTTCTTAGTCTTATGCTGCTCCAGCTCAAAGTTTGTGTTACATTATTTTAAACAACACTCGTGCAGTGCTAAAACAAGCAGATTTTGACCTGGAATTTTCTAAAAAGATTACTTTATTCTATCAATTAGTCATTAAAAATATGATTAACTTGGTATAATCTGACTATAGAAAATGTGTGTTTATAAACAGGCCCTTGGACTTGTGTCATATGAAGCCCACAGTAGTTCATGAAAGATAGCCAAGGCAATCATTTGATTGTCTATTTTTGGTCATGAGTATACCCTCAGTAAAATATTGTCAGTTCAGTGTAGTTCTTGAAAGATGTTTAAAGGTTCTTCCTCTCTGGAAAGAAATTCATAAATATGAATGATCCCCTCCATTAGCGAAGCATGACATTTATCTTTATATATTAAGAAAGTGAATCAGCTGGCAACAGATCCCTCAGGAAGGATTGCAGCCACATCCTGGGAAAATGTCATTAGCCAGGACTTCAGCAATAGTAACTGAATCAGCACAGTCAATAAGAGGAGACTGAACTTCATTCTTTTCCCAGGGCAAAGCACTAGAAAGAAATACAGGCAACTAAGGAATGCTGAGAGCAGGAGAAATCATCTTCCTTAGGGAGGGGCACACTAACTGGTTGTCCAATACCAAATGCTCATCCCTGAAAATATACATAAAGGTAACATTATACAGACGGAGCAGGTTTTATTTAGGATTATATGTGTATATGCATATATACATAGAATAACAATACTATATATCTGTGTATGTATTAAACAGACCTAATACAATCAATGAGATTGAAACTGCTATTAAATGCCTCCACAAAAGGAAAAGCCCAGTACCAAATGAATCCACAGCCAAATTTTAACAAACTTTCAAGGAATACCTCATATAAGTTCTTAATTTGTTCCACAAAATAGAACATTATGGAATGCTAATAAATTCATTTTATGAATCTAGTGTTATCCTGATACCAAAACCAAGTAAATACACTGCAAAACATTTTTTAAAAGATAAGGATGCTACAGATTAATTTCTTTGGTTAACATGGATACAAAAACGTGTCCACAAAATAAATGCAAGGATGCTGAATTCAGAAATACCTTATGATAATACATTATGACCACATAAATAAACTTAAGGAAAGAAACCATATATTCATTTCAGTTGATGCTGAAAGATATTTGAAAACATCCAACATGCTCTCAAAATGAAAGTTCTGGAGGTTTTAGTCATATATGGAATGTGTCTCAAAATAATAAAGATCATACACAATAAACCTATTGCCAACATTTCATTAAATGGAGAGAAACTGAGAGCATTTTATCTAAAGTCAGGAATGAGATGAAGATGCCCACTCTGTATCTTATTTGATGCAATATTTGAAATCTTAGTTACAATAATTAGACAAAAGAAAGACATAAAAGGGATAAAAACAGGAAAGTAAGAAGTCAATTATTCCTATTTGCAGATGACATGATTCATTATTTAAAAGACCCATTGACACTACTAGAAAACTCATGAACCCAACATAGTTAAGTTGCAAGATAAAAAAAAAAAAAAAAAAAAAAAAAAAAAAAAAAGAGTAGCCTTAATTTATCCCAACAGTGTACTCTTAGAGAAAGAAATTAGGAAAAATATTCCAATCAAATAACTCAGGGTTATATATCTAAGTAAAGATGTAGAAAAACCTCTACAATGAAAGTTTCAACAAAGAAAAAGGAAGTCACAGAAGATACTAGACAATGGAGAGACATCCCACTCTCCTGGGCTGGCAAAAATTAATATTGTGAAAATGATCATACTATCAAAATTCTGATATCATATTTTACAGGTTTAGAAAAAATAATACATGAATTCATATGAAAACACAAAAGAACACAAACAGCCAACACAATCCTAAGGAGTAAGAAAACAGCTAGAGGTGTTTCAATACCCAACGAAATTATACTATAGAACTGTAGCAATAAAGAGAGCCTGGTACTTATATAAAATAGACAGGAAGACCAATGGAATGGGAAAGAGGACCCTGAAATAAAACGACAAAACTATGGGCTCTTAAAGACAGAAGAGGAAACAACAAAAACTTGGAAAAAAGCATATTCTACAATGATCCTGACAAAACTTTCTCCCTGCAGAAGAATGAAATTAGATTGCTATCTTTCACCTTATAGAACAATCTATTAAAACTGGGTCAGAGACCTGAATTTAAAAATGGAAATATTGTAATTTCTAGGAGACTAATACCAGAGACCCTAATCCCAAGTATAAACAGATGAGTTTACATGAAAGGAAACAATCAGCAGAGCCAACAGATACTTTACCAGATATGCTTCAGACAATGGGCTAATACCTAGAGTTGTCAAAAAAAATAATAAAACTGCCAATAAAAATATTAAACAAAGTCACAGAATCTCAGAAAAAAATAAAAACAAAATTTCTCTCTTATAAAGTGAATCTAATAAGTAATATATGTATATATTTAATTAATGTACATGTGTTTACAGCATAATATATAGAAAAAGGATAAGAAAAGCTAAGTATTAGAGGAAGGACTAAATGCAAGCAATGAGTATGAGTTACAAATGATATAATTGTTGTTCTAGTTCTAACTGTTGTCATTTTTTGATAGGATCAAGTGAATAAAAATATATTCAATAGTGAAAATATAAAATTCAGTGAAGTTCCATAGGTTTTTTTCTGAATTATTACTATAATTGTACATAATTTATTGAGCTGCATAGTCTGTGGGTCTGGTTAACTTTGGTGTATGATTTTCTTTTTGCTTGCTATTTTTTATAGCTAAGTTTTTTTTTAAAATAATAGTCTTTGTAGGGATGCAATGTTTACAGACAACTTTGTGATTGCATGGATACTTTTCCTGCAAATGAGTGTTTTGGTACGTTTTAAATGACTCTAACTCTAAAATCTGTTATGAGTGTAGGATCAGAGCTCACCCAGGCTCTGAAAACCCACAGTCCTTCTAAGAGAACAAAGAGTATACAATCACTGCAGGGTACAGGGAGTTATTCCTGTTCATCTCCATATCTGTATACTAGAAGAGTTTTAAAATCAGTCCTCATATCTCTTAATGACTGATCAGAACATAAAAGTCACATTGCACTTTCAGATAGATAGATGATAGTTAGGAAGATGATAGGTAGATACAGATAGATGATATGCAGATGCTAGATTGCTAGATGATAGATAGATGACAAGTAAATAATAAGTTCTCTAGAAAAACCAAACCAATAGGATGAATATATACTATGAAAATAAATCTATTAGAAAAAAGGGACCTCATGTTTACTCCAACAATGGTCCTCAGCTCCAGAGAGAACAAGAACCTGGGAGCTGCTCAGTCTTTGAAGCTAGATATCTCAGTAATCTCAATCTAGTCATGAAGGCCTGGTGAGTTTCTAGAGAGCTGTTGGGTATTAGTTCATGCTAAGAGAAGTTTGGTTCCAATTTCAGTGAACACAGAAGTGTTAGCAATAGAAGAATAGATGTGCTTATCAGAAAGAAGTAAACATAGGCAGGCATATACAGCAGCATTGTTTTTCCCTTGGACCTTAAAAGTTTTTGTTACTGCTAGAAGGTATTTCCTACTAGGGATGAAGGTCTTCTCCATTAGTTGATATTTCCTGTAAATTTCCCCATATGCTTTCCAAAAGGCACATGTCTTACTTTGATTCCATATCCAATTGACAGTATAGAATAACCATGATAGATGACAGACAGACAGACAGACAGACAGACAGATGGGCAGGCAGGCAGGCAGACGATTGATAGGCAGATAGACAGATCCTCACTGGCTCTTCCTGGGCATTCCAGTTTGGCTCTAAATTAGCTTTGTAAGATTCATCTTTGCACCAAAGCTTGAATAAGAGCTCTTATCCTAAGGTCAACTCCCAAGGATCAAATAATCAGAACAGATCAAATGCTAAGATTTGAGAAAAGATAGCTTGCATAAAGAGCACTGACCCACATCATAAAGTGCAGTAGCCAAGGAATTTCAAACAATGGAATGTTTAAGTTTGAAGTCAAGGGGTCAACAGGGCTAGGACCCTTTGAGTCCAAGAGGAAAACATTTACTTCAGGCCAGGTTGGTGGATGCTGCCCTCCTGTACCTCTTCTGTCAGCTTGTCAGCTGCTCCAACCCTTTGGATGCAGACAGAATTTGCCTTGGAATAGAGACCAACCTCTTATCAACATTGGTATTCTGTAGAGAGCCTGTTTACAGTCTAATTACATTCTGAGGTACTATATCAAAGATACCAGCAAAATACCAGGTGGCGCTTTGACTCGTAATGGGCATGAGTTGAGAGAAAAATCTTGGAGGGGTTTGAGGTAGGGAATACATGAGTCAGTCATGTAGAATAGCTCCGAGACTGTATGGAAAGTGTGGTATGTGGAACTATGAAGCTGCCTGGATCCTAGCTAGATTCTAAGAGTTACCAAAAGGACCAAAAGGGAGTGAAGACCCACTGGTAAAGACAAAATATGCTAAATATACAATATATACTGAATGACTCTGCTATTGTGAGTCACAACAGTCTTTAAAAAGCCACTGCACACCTTGAGGCTGTGCTGAGACCCTGAACAGAACTTTTGGTTTATGTTGGATCTTTTTAAAAGATGGACACCCCCCACCCCATGCACACACACACTCCAGTGTATATCTAGGCTGAAAAGCCTAGGTTGTTAACCTAGGAAATTTAGAAAATTAATATATTTTTCCTTTGAACAGAAGAGCCTTAGTGACCTTTCACAGAGGACAGGTGACAGATGTTATCATTTACTCTCAAAAGTTGTAAAATAATGTAGGTCAGAGCACAGAGTACCTACTGGTCTTTAAAATCTTCAAGGTTGAATGATGGTCAAAGCTAAGTGTCCTTGATATGGGCTTATTGCCCAGGTTTTGGGCATTATGATGCCTGTCAGCAGTCAAAGGAAGGAAGCTGAGGTTTTTTACTTTGTGCTCTGTCACAGGAGAGGCTATGTTCTGGGAGCTTGGCAGTGGTCCCCTCCTCTTGGCAATGCTTTTCTCACTTTCCACATGCAGCCCACACTGTCCCTAGCTCCACGCCTGGATCAAATAGTCTTCTTTGTATTTTAGTGATTTTCTTTCTCTTGACTCACTTTATATGTTATATATGCCATATTCTGAGATGGTCAATGTCATGTTTGTGAATGATTGTCTCGATTCGGTTAATGGAAGTAGAAAGATCCACCCCAAACTGTGGGTGGCACTACTCCATGGTTTGGCCAAACTGAATAAAAAAAGAGAGAGAGAGAACTGAACACCAACATTTATCTCTTTCTGATTCCTCACTGCAGGTACAACATGACCATGGAGCTCCTTCCACATGCCTTGCCACCATGATGGGATGTATTTACTTGAGCTGTAAGCCAAAAATAAACCCTGTCTTCCTCAAGTTGCTTTGTGTGGAGGTTTTGGTTACAATATGAAACCCTGGAACCAGGGAGCACACCTCCATAATACGAAGTATCATGGCAGCATTAACTACTGCTTCCATACCATGCCTTTACAGCAGCAACACCTCCAGGTGTGATGTGGAACTCTTTTACAGTGGTCCATTCTTCTACACTCAGGAGGTTTTGCAAGAGTAAAGAGACATATGACCCTAGATTCAGCTTCATTTGTGAAATGGCATGAATTCTGAGACTAGAATCTGCCTGTATGGAAGGGTCATTGTCTCAACATCTATTAGTAGCATGTCTTTGCTCACCTTGGATACATTTCCTCAGTTGGAAGTCCCAGTGAGAATACTTGGCTGGTAGCCAGTCTCCTCCTATCATATCTCCATAACCATGAGTGACCTTAATGCTGCCCTTCTGTGAGGCACTGCAGTGGTGCTGGAGACGGTTTTAGGATGGGACACTGAAGGTCAGTGCCCGACACATGCCACTCCAGGGTAGAGTCTCTGCCTACCTGTGTTGTGTCCGCTTCCTATTTTACTTATCTCAGACTGTGTCATTTCCAGGTGTTACATGTTGACAAACTCTAAGAATTGGTTAATTTTTTGATGTATCTCCCAACTGTCAAAACCTGAATTTTCTTTTCCATTTGAGATCGTGATGAAGCAATTTGGTCAATTTATGTATTATGACAAGGTACCTAAGGATGTAACTGAACTAAGATACCTTCTGGAATTCTACAGAGATTATCAAGAATTCTTTTTGGCTTCTGCAATGGTCTTACTTACAACACAGTGCCACCTTTTTAAGTATCCAAAAGACAACAGGCAAAAAGCTTGGTTAATACAGTGTCAGCCTTGTGGAATATAAGAGAGCCCCACTGCAGTACCTGGGAGACATAGAAAGGCTTAGGTGGGGTGAGTGGGTGAGTATAGTGATATATTATTTGTGATTTATTAAAGCTTGGTGAGGATTCAGAAAAACAAAGTCAGTCAGCCTCAAGCAATAGAGACCGGGCAGTGGTGATACACACCTTTAGTCCAAACAGACAGAAGCTAAGAGGTGGGGGGTACATACCCTTAATCCTAGGACTCAGGATAAAGCTGAATCTCTCTGAGTTCACAAGAGTGAGTCAGTCTAAAAGAGAATTATAGTGCACACCTTTAATCCCAGGATTCATGAGAGGTATATAAATCAGTATCAGGACAGTATGGGGCATTTGTTCTCCAGCCACACAGAAGAGAGGCAGCAGTTTGAGACTTGGTGAAAAGCTCATTTGTGGGTCAGCCATTTCAGCCTGAGCTAGAGGTGAGAGCTAGTGGCCAGTTGCTTTGCTTCTCTGGTCTTTAGCTTGAACCCCAATATTTGTTTCTGGGTCTTTTATTAATTTGTGTTACAGGTAAGCACTTAGGTAATCATTCCTGTGGTGTTGATTTGACACTGCCAAACTGCTGACATCTCTTTCAGTCTGAAAATCCTCTTCTGCTCCCATCATCAATGCCTCCCAAGAAGCCCAATAATGCTGTTTCCACAAGAAAACAAGCACAAATCTATTTATCTTTCATCCTTGCTCTTCCAAACATTGCCACAGAGTTGTTTTATGGTAGCTCTACTACCAACAAGTAGAATTATTTATCATTCTAAAGTTTGAATCACAAAATTTTTTTTTGGCTCATGGGGTTTATCTACTTGGCATGTTTGTATTAAACATGTTGGCATTGTCTTCTAGTCCACTGAGTTAAGCCATATCTCCAAAATCCCCAGAGTTCACGGAATCTTTCAGTTTTATATAAATATTCATCATGCATGTTTACATGTACACATATGTAAACACATAGGCTAAGGGTAGGGTTGAAAGACCCGTAGAGGGCTTGGACCCTCACGCCCCGACTCAGGAAAGGCGCCCCCCCAAATCACTCACGAAAAGTGGTCTTGATGCAAAAGCATGAGGTCTTTTATATTCCAGTGCACTGGGGTCCACAACCATACTCCACGCGGGGTAAAGGACTGGGAACCCTGAGTACAGGGTTTAGACAGCTTTTATAGGGTTACAACAAAGCCCGCGCATTACAAACCAATCATCTCATAGCATCCAGTGTGGACCAATCAATTTGAACTGTCCAAGCCTGCGCTTTGCCCAGGAAGTCTGCTTTCACTAGGGCTCCTGGGTAGTGTGACAAGCCCATGCTTAGCCCAGGAAGTCTGCTTTCTCTAAGGCTTCTGGGTAGTGTGGCAAGGCTCATTTCCTGTTCTCATTCACTCACAGGTGCTGTCGGTAAACCCACCCTGTCGTACATAGTCAAGAATGACCTTTTGCCTATTCACTGCTAGGGGGCAGAGTCTAGGGAAAATTAGGCTAAATTTTTCCATCCTTACAGGGTATGACTCTGGTAACTTTTCCAGGTTGTGCCTTTGGCCCTAAGGCTACTGGAAATAGGCTATGATTATGCCCTCTGGGGTTAGCTGCTTATAACAATGTATTAGAGTCTTATAGAAAGACAGCAGAGCTAACTCTTAATGAACATTGTTATCAGAACTATCTCTGCCCTGGCCTCTGGTGGAGCTCATGATAGCACTAACACAGTCAAGGCTCCATGGTCTCATCCCTCAGTCTTCATATAGAACTATAAATGATCAGTGATGCAAAGTATGCCCACCAGTGCTCTGGAGACATTACATTTGTTTTCCTGTGCCTGCTCTGTCTGGTCTCAGCAGCATAGCAGGCAAAGAGCTTGCCAAAGAGACTCAGCACATGCCAACATCAAAACCCAAGGTCATTTAAAGATAAATGCATCATCCTAGAGATGGCCAGTCCAGAAGAGTAAGAAGCCTGAAAAAGCTCCCTGTCAGTCTGACAAAAACTGGTCCTTCTAGAGAAACAGGTGAGACTGGATGTGGGAGGAACCAGATAAGGCATGCACTTCTTTACCATTGACTCTGAGAGCCTCTGATACATGTGTTTAGGCCATTCTATGCCTGCTTTGTTCAATATGGAAATTAATTTTGTACTGTCTATCTGAACTAGATAGACCATCATTCTATAAGAGGCATGACTAAATGACAGCTGATTTCACTAATGATTTACTTGTTGTCCAACAAAAACAAGAAGGACTGAAACTATTTAAAACTATTTAAAAGTCTGGAAAGGGGTTCAAACATAGGAACTATTGTGGGATAAGGTTCATCAGTATTGTGTGGAGAAGTTTTGCTGACCCAGGAACTCAGAGAACAACCACAGGTACCCTATCACTCTTGGGCATATAGAACAGATGTTACAGAATCCAACTGCTCTTATCTACTGATTTTCCACCTTCCATACCTCCAAAATAAAATCCTTGTAGTTAAGACAAGAGACCTGAGAAAAAGAAGATGTCAGGTGACCCTAACATGTTCCTAAGTCTGAATTTTACTGTGTTAGAGAAGATTCACAAGAATCCATTAGGAAACAAATTTCTGGAATCAATTAGGAAGCATATCCCTGGAATCCATTAGAAAGAGGATTGCTAGACATAACTATAACAAGAAAGAAAATGGAAGAAGTTACATGAACAGAGAAAATAACACAAAGCTCTAGCATTGGAAGGACAAAACAGTCCTAAACCCTGAATACAAGTTCTACTCATGAGAGGCAAGTGTTGCTACTACAACCAATGGCCTGAGAGGAAAATTTCCACACTGTGATGTAGTTCAAATTCCGCCAGGCTTGGAAAACCAAATGCCTCTAGAAACTGAGTGAAAGCTATAACCCACACAAGAGTACAAACTTGTTATAGCAGCCTCTTGAGACACTAGCAAGAGATTGTATCTTAGGAAATTACACATCACATGAGTTCCTGTTGTGTTTCTTGCTTAAAATAAAAAAGTACAGCAAACTTCCTCTTATCAGAAGCAAGTATAGACAGCCCCCGACAAGCTAGACTGGAGCTACCTCCCAGCTAAATGGATGTAAGGTGAGATATCACAGAACTGGTTGAACACTGGTTCCCCCTTATGTAGCAAAGCCAGCTTGCAACATTGTGGAAGGCACCCTGTGTGATACCTCTGACTTTGACACCAAGAACAATCTATTCATTCTGAATGTCTTTCCTAACTTCACTGGAAGCCTGGCACTGCAGTTGACATCTCACTTGTGAGCTTAAATTGGAGCAGAAGGAATTCTGAGCTCCTGAGAAAGATTAGCTGCCTATTAGGAGAGCCAAATCTTATATTTTCTCTTTTCTCCATCCATTTGATCTATCAACGTTTTGGGCAGATGATTGATGAAGACAAAGTTGTCTCTAGTGAAGTGGAGGCCCTCAGAGAGCAGGGAGCTGGAACTTGATTGAAGAGCTACAGGACAGTGGGGGAATTCCTCGCCTGGTCTATGGGTTGAAGCCCAGTGCTGCCAAGTCCTCTTCCGTCCTTACCTCTGTACAAACAGGTCCTGGTAATACTTGCAAACCTTTGTATAGTTATTGCTATATTTGTATATGAATCATAGATTCTGTTTCCAGGGGCACTGGGATCTTCTATGTAAGCGCTTCTGTTCAGATGAAGCAAAAGCTAGTGCTATTGGTCTTACTTGTGTGCCTCTGTGCAGATAAGCACAGGTTGAATTTTAAAGTTCTTAGTTCAAATCTGCTTCTCTCCACTTTGGGGTTGTTCATGAATATCAAGAAATAAGAAAGTACAACATGAAAATTGAATGTTGCCAGGGCCTCAAGCACTGTACATGGGGGTCTCCCAGTAGGTCTTGTACCCCTAAGCTGGCACAGATACCCCATTTTGCAGTTCTCTACCACCCTGCTGCTCCAACACCAAGGCATAGTTATTGACTTGCAGCTGCATAAAAATGGCCTACTCAAACTATGCTGGATTCATGGCTATTGGACATTTTGGAAAATACTAAAAGAATAAGACAATGGCGTTTGTTATACACATTTTGACTATCACCCATGAAGATTTTGCTCAAAACTCTTAGGTATTTATTTTTTTTCTTTAAAGATGTAAATTATAAAATAATTTCAAAGGGTAATGTGTGTTAGTTAAGTTACTACTATAAACAAGGATCTGAAGGATTCGATGTACTTTCTCAGCAGAGCAAAGTCATGCTCAACTGAGACTAATGTAAGCTCCTCCTGAGTCTGGTTATGGCACTGCTTCCACACGCTCTGGAATCAGGGGAGAGCTGAGAATGCCCAGCACCCATATTTTCACTTAGTGTATCTCTGTATCTTAGACATTGGCATCTCTTGGAGTTCTAGTTGTTTATGACCTGGTGTTTGCACCCTCTCATGGTGCCCTGCTAATTAAGACATATATTCTTAGGCTCGGAGCCAAAGCACAGTAGCAGAGCATTTGCCTCACTTCTGAAGGAAAAAAAACAGTTTCTTTTTTCCTTTCTCCAGGTTCCAATAACTAAACTTTTATTAACACATCACTATTTCATGGCTTTTATTTATTTATTTATTGATTGATTGCAACAAAATTCAAATGTACTTATCAACAGCATAAACAAAACAAAGGAGAGTAGCTTTGTAACTTTTTTCCCCCCCCCCCCCCCCCCCCCCTCTCCCCCCCCCCCCCCCCCTCTCTCTTCTCTCTCTCTCTCTCTCTGTCTCTCTCTCTCTCTCTGAGAAAGGCTAGGCTGGGGTAGAAATACTCAAAGTCAGAATTAGAGACAATTCAGGAAAAATAAAATATGAAGACAAATAAAGAAGAGGAAAAAAATTTACCAATTAAGGAAATCTTCTCTGAGACTTGGTGCCTAGGGAAACTTGCTATAGAGCCTGTGGAGTCGCATGGAAAAAATAATTTTCATAAATTTCTCATGAAGTAAACCTAGATGCTGGATTTCCCATGAGTCTTTATACCAGACTAGTTATTCTGACAATTTATCTGGCCATATGACAGTTGGAGATCTCAGGGTAGAAGAGTCATAACTGAGGTACTAATGGGTCACAGTGGCGCAGAGACTGCATAGCTGGCCAGAAGATGTTCATGCATCCTTACCACTGATTTCTATGAGAGAAAAACATAGCAAGAAACAAATATAAACAAAATATTTCTATATAACCAGGACTTGTCTAGTTTAGCTGTCACCAGCAGTGTAAAATCACACCAGAAAATACGTTGAAATTTACCCTGAGTCTGCCTTTGATATTTTTCAGACAAACCTCCTGGGAGCTGTATTCTTGGACACATTACTTAAAATGTGGTAACAAATAAGATGCTGTTCTGTCAAGGATAAATTTATTCAAAGTGAAATAACAACTCCATTTTAAAGTAGTCCTATTTCTTCAAAAATAAGTATCTTTTTTATTTACCGTTCTATATGTCTCCTTCTTGCATTTAGAGGAGGGTTTGTTCATCCATTCAACAAGTGTGTCTGAGCCCTTACTGTACAGATCACTTTGTTTAACATGACGGATAATAAAAATACAAGGTTCTTCTTTCTGGATTTATAAAGTAGAGATTCATGTTTATAAATAATTATTAAAATAGACATAAAGGGATAAGGAGAGATCAGAAGTTCCATCTGAAAGATGACAGAACAGATATGCCTTTCTTGGTTAAGTGTTCTAAGAGGGAGTATAGGCAGAGTTTGCAAGATGCCACTATAAGGGAGTCCACTGGGAGCTTTTTGTGACATGCAGTGGGATTGTGGAAGAATGTTCCCACTGGAACACATGAACTAAGGATCACATGAGTAGTGTACACACAGAGAATTCATGATGTACAGGGGATATGACCCAACATAGATAGAAATGATGATCAATCAATGAATGAGAGCAATTTCATCTTCAATTTCAGGTTGAAATTAAGGTTAACAAATAAATTAAAGTGAAAATAAAACCCAGTGTTTCCCTAGCTGTTTGAGACACTCCAGAGACTCAGAGGCAACACAAGGAGCAGATATCTAGAGTACAGGAGAAGTGGATGTCATCTCAGAATATGACCTCTTGTCTTCAACCTCCAAACATATTCAACATGGATTAGCAATCTCACTGCTAGGAATCCCACCGAAGCCAATAGAGATTCCCTCTGTTGTACATTTTACATTTCAAAATGACTGAAAATGTTTTAATATTTTAGTCAAAGAGCAGAAACAAAGGGGTGATGAATATCTATACCTATCTATATATATAGAGAAAGTAGTATCTGTGTATATATTTAGAAAGAAATTATATAAGTATTATAAATATGTAAATATAATTACATAAATATGTGTGTGTGTTTGTGGAAATTTACTCTAAGATATTGGTCCCTATCACTAAGACAACTTGACAAATCCCGAAACTTTCTGGGTAAGACAGCTTGAGGGATGGGAGGTAGATGCTACAGCTTGTCTGAGGCAACAGAATGCCTTACTACATAGGAAGGGCCAGTTCTTTCTGTAAAGGCCTTGAATAGAATTGGGGGGCAGTAATAGTGGGGTGACAGATTCTAGGTTGATGTCACTCATAGCCAGCCTCTCAGAACCCCTAGTATAGCTGTTTGAATGACACACTCTCCACTGCCATAGGCTCATGCATTTGGAAGTTTGGTCCCCAGTTGTAGCCACTATTTGGAAGGCTTAGGAGGTGTGGCTTTTTGAGAAGCATATCACTAGGGGTAGGCTTTGAGAGCTTAAAGACTCTTACCATTCCCAATGGGATTTCTTTGTTTCAGCTTGCAGTTTGAGATATGAACCCTCAGCTGTTCATGCCAACATGCCTGCTGCCTTCTACCTGCTGCCTGCTACGTGCTACTACAATTCCCTGTCATGGTGGACTCTTACCCTATTGAACCATAAGCCAAAGTAAGCTCTTCCTTCCATAAGTAGCCTTAGTCATGGTGTTTTATCATAGAAATAGAAAAGTAATGAATGCATCTGGGATAATAATTGACCAAATATCTTAGCAACTAAAGGCTCAGCCAGGTTGATAACAACTATGGTACTAAAGATATAAAGAAATTTAAATATCTCATGCTACACTCCAAAGAGATTGCTATAGAATAATTAAAATGATGCAGCATAAAATTATATAGATAAATGTTTAATATGATTAAATTACATTGCATTTTGCCACTGCTGTTATGTATGTGTTATGCCTATGCCAGTAGGAAAGTAAGAGATCACTTTTTAATACAAATAGGTTACCTACGCAATGAAACCTTGTGAAACACTTCTCTAGTTTTTATTTTATTTTTTAAATGATTTATTTTTTATTTTATGTTTATTGGTATTTGTCTGCATGTATGTCTGTGTGAGGGTATCAGATCTTGGAGTTACAGACAGCTGTGAACTACCATGTGAGTGCTAGAAGTTGAACCCAAGTCCTCTGGAAGAACAGCCAGTCCTCTTAACTGCTGAGCCATCTCTCCAGCCCCTTTCTCTAGTTATTATGAAAGTGTTTGTGCATATATATATATATACATATATATATATATATATATATGTGTGTGTGTGTGTGTGTGTGTGTGTGTGTGTGTGTGTGTGTGTTTCTTTGTGCAGATGAACATGTGTGTGCAGGTATACATGCTTGTGTAAGTATGGAGATATCCTCAGGAATACTGTCCATCTCTTTTGAGATAGGGCTTTGATGGGAGATGTCATTCTGTAAATATGTTTCTCATATTGGTTAATGAATAAAGTCCTGTTGGCCAATAGGAAAGCAAGATAGGCAGGACTAGGAGACAAGGAGAATTTGGTGAGAGGTAGGAGGGGATTCAAGAGGTAGGAATTTGAGAAGAAAATCTTAGACCCTCTCTCCAGTAAGATAAGACCGTATTGACACTTAGATTGATAAACTGGGTTAATATTTAACACAGAGCTAGCCAGTAAGAAATGCTAGTAACAGGTCAACAGCTTTATATCTAATACAGAGTTTCTGTGTGTTATTTGGGGCTGATGTGGCTCTGAGACTACGCTGGCAGGAAAACTACTCTTAACAAAATGGTGCTCAATGAAAAACTGCTCGTAACAGGGCTTCTTGTTGGCCTAGATCTCACTAGTTAGGCTAGACTGGTTGGCCAGCAAGGCCCAAGGGATCCCCTTCAGGAATGGGATTACAAGTATACACCATCATACTTAGGATTTTTGTGTGGTTCTGAGGTTCAAACTCAGGTCCTCACATAGCAAGCACTTTACCAACTAAAGGATCTCCCCAGCCCTTCTCTAGACTTTTCAAAATCTGTATTTCCAATATCTTTAATTGTCTAAAGGGAAAAATAGAGAATATATTTATTATCATCAATAATAGCAATGTTTGTATAAAGACAAATGAGTTATAAAGAATTTATATATACCCCTGGAATATTAAGTAAAACAAATTAAAGTGTTACCCCAAAATAACTAGCTTTATCAGTAACCCAGGCTGTGCTTCAGATCAAATTACCGTAGACTGACAGTCTAACAGCAAAGTTTATCCTTTCTCTGGTCTACAATCTAGGAGCTTGCGACAAGGTAAGATCTGATAGCAGGCTCTCTTCCTGGGATATAGGTGGCTGCTTGCCTATTCTGTCCTTGGATGGTAGAGAGAACAGGCTCTCTGGTCTCCTTCATTTTCTCAGGTCATCGTCGTCAGGTCTTCAGACTCACAGTCTCATTTAACCTGATTCCTTCCCAAAAGCCCCTGTGCACTGAACTCTGAGCTTTGTATACTGGAGACCTACTCCATGCCACAGCAGTGTGATCAGGTAAGTTTAGCCAGCACATTCCATGATGCTGAAATGGAACAGGTAGAAAAATCACCTCGTGGTGAAGGTGCACAGAACCACTGGTGACACTAGCAACTTGTAAGGGGAGCTGAAGGGGATATAGAGGACACTGCAGGTTTCATCCAGATGAGAAAGATGAACAGTGTCTTGGGGAGTCTTTACCAGTCTTCCTCACAAAGGAGATAAAACTCCAGCTTATTTTTCAGGTTGTTTTTATGGAAGAAGCGTGAGTGTTCAAATGCCTTGCTTGGGAGGGTAATCCAGGCAAGTTCTGAAGGGCCCATCTCCACCACCCCCAACGCTCTGCTGGTCCTCCCTCTGGTAAGGTCAATTTACCCCATAAAGGACATTGTATCTGGTCTCACAGTTCTCAGACATGATAGACACTTCAAAAATATGTGATAAAATAATGCACCATTTAAGTTCTAGATTTTTTTTAAACATTTGAATATACTCACTTCCCTTAGTTTAACAGAATTTAAGAAACAGTCAGCAAAATATGGAAGAAAGAAAGTCTATCTGTTGATATTTAACACATACTCACTGGGAATTTCTTCATGTGCCCATAGTATTCAAGTTAATGTAGCTAAGAAGGTGTATGCAAGGTTTGAAGGCCTTATAGAAAGAAGAAATCAGCACATAAGAAATATCCACAGTACAAACAAGACTTGTGACTCAGTCCTCAGGAAACTGTGAGCACACTGAGCAAAAATTGTTTCATGACCCATGGGACCTGGAAGAAAAGGTGTGTGGGATCCCGTTGGTAGTTTGTCTGACAACCTGGTCCTTCCAATCTTGAATGCAAGACTATGTGAAGGTCACACCCCACTGCCCAGGGTAAGACTAGTTCTCTCAATTGTCACTTCCAGGATGGCCATGTCCTCAACACAGGTCCAGCTACTGGCTTCCAGGAATCCCATAGAAGAATGAAGCTGATGGTTTTAGAGGGAATTTTAAATGACAAGGCATGCTAATACTAGCAAATAAGGAACCCTCATCCTTTTATCCTGAGGCGTATGTTCTTAAGATTGTGTGGGTTAGTGTTTGTCAACATGACACAAATTAGTGTTACCTGGGAGTGGCAATGTCCACTCAGGAGTGACCTGTGTCATACTGATCTATGAGCATGTCTGTGGGGATGTTTTCTTTATTAATGACGGATGTTGGAGGGCTCAGCCCACTGTGTACAGTACCACTCCTGAGTGGGTGATACTGGATTATATAAGAAAGCAGGTTGAACAAGCCAGCCAGAAGCATTCCTTCATGGTCTCTGCTTCAGCTCCTGCCTCTGAATTCCTGACTTGATCTCCTTCCTTGACCTCCCTTGGTGTTGGAGTGTGATGTCAGTGATCTCTAGGTTCATTGAGAGATCCTATCTCAAAAGGTAAGATGAAGAGGGAGATACTCAATGTTGATCTCTGACTTACACACACATACTGAATTAGTTCTAGGTGATGAAAGGAGCATCAACTGTACTCCAGCAAGCAATGACAACAAAAGCCTGTTTCATCTGAATGCCATTCTTTAAAATGATAGTTAGATAAACATAGGATTTGAACTCTATCAGTTGATTAAATAAGAGAAACTAAATCATCACTTAATAATACCTTCAAAATAAAATACATTCTCAAACTAGGAATCAGCAGTTATCAAGAGGCCTTAAGATTGTCAGTTCTGAGTAAATTCAGCCATTTGGAAAATTGTAACCACTGAAATGGAAAATCCATCCCAGTGATTTGGAAAATTGGAGCTATTGTCGTTCTGATCGATAAAGCTGTTCCCAGTTCCAGTAAGTTCTAGTGCCCACTCTTCCATCTCAGACTGTCAGAGACTGTCTCCTTCCTCTGGTGACAAAAGAAAACCATGCTTACAATGAAACCACTAAGCAATGCATAATTTTGTATTAGACACTGTTCTATTGCTGTGAAGAGACACCATGACCAAGGCAAATCTTATAAAAGAAAGCATCTATTTGGAGTGGTTCCTTAACAGTTTCAGAAGCTTAGCTCATGACCATCATGGAGAGAACATGGTGTCACTCATGGTGCTGGAGCAGTAGCAGAGAGTTGGAAACCTCTAAGCCCACACTCAGTGACACACTCAGTCTTCAACAAGGCCACACCTCCTAGTCCTCCTCAAATAGTGCCATTCCCTGATTACTAGGAATTCAAATATATGAACCCATAATAGGGACATCATTGCTCTTGTTGATATGCCCTAATGCCAAGGAGAATTGTCTGGATCACATACAAGAACAATTCATTAAGACGAGGCCATCCTAGTGTCTTTATGTGAAGACAGCCCTGTGAGAACACAAAAGAGTGTTATGTAACCATGAAGGTGGAACTTGGGGCCATGCACCTACAATCCTAGAAGGTACCTGAGACAGTAGGCATGTCTAGGAGTTCAGGGTATCCAGCTTCAGAGGGAGAACTTTGTAGACACCCAGTTCTGATTCCAGCCACCCAGAACTGTGAGAAAACACATTTCTGTCTCTGATACAGCAGCCTCAGCAGATGGTTCCAAATACAACCACTAAAGTTCAGATAAACTTTGCTAGATGTTGTGACACACACCAGGAATCTCAACACAGGAGTCTGAGGCAGGAGGGTTGTAAGGAATTCAAACCCAAACAATGCTAAAGAATGAAATGCTGTTTCAAAAAATAAAGCATAAAAATAAAATAAAATAAAATAAAGACATCAGGTGACTTTTAACCAAGACTCAGAGCACAGGTATGGGGGCTTTTTGCTTTCCTTAAAAGATAGCTTGTGGGGCTAGAGAGATGACCCAGTTAGTAAATTCCTGTTATGAAAGATGAAGACCCTAGTTTAGATGCCCAGCACTCACATAAAAAGGCCAAGTGTGGCAGAACACGCCTGAAATACCAGCACCAGAGAGTCAGAGACTGGTTGATCTCCAGGGCTCACAGGGTAGCCAGCCTACAGGAACTGGTAGGTCCCCAGGTTATTTTCTCAAAAAAAAAAAAAAGATTATGTGGGGGAATGATTGGGAAAGATGCCTGGTGTTGACCTCTGACCTCTACACACACATGCACTTGCAACTGCATGTACACAAACACAAATACATATCTGCACAAACACTTTTGCATATATATATGTATATATATATCACACAAATAAAATTTAAAAATAAATAAAATTAACAAGTAACTTGCAAAATCTGTAGAAGAGATTATGAGGGGGTTTAGTTTCAAAGAAATGCCCAGTAACTAATGTCCCTTAGCTAGTTTACTGTCTGCTACCTCTGGAAGGGGAGAGAGAGCCCTCTGCTCGTCTCACATTCTCTATGCCTGCTCCACAGGGTGTGCCCTATCCCTTTGATCCACTTACTATGTTTGATTTGCTATTTAACTAATTTATGTTCTCTTCTTTGTTCCATCCTTTCATCTACTTAGTGGCTTAATTTATTCTTCCTTTTCTAACTGCCAGAGACAGATGTTTCCTTCATGAATTTTTTAACCCCCCCCTTTTTTTTTTTGGTAATTAGGACTTGAAGACTGTAAATTTTCTTCAAGGCATGATTTAATGGTAGCTGGTGAATTTTGATATGAAGGCTATAATGTTAATATCGAGTTCAAATCATCTACTAATTGGTGCTATAGTTGTCCATGGGTTATTTAGAGATTGATCTTTAATATCTAAATACATAAAGTTCAATAGTCAATATTCAGAACTATATTTTGAACTTAGTTCCTTTTGTAGTCATAGAACACATGCATATTAGTCATTTGAAAAACAGTTTTAGTCTTTCATGCATAGCATACTGTGTGTATTTAAATGTTCAATGTTCACAAGGATAAAAGTGCCACTCCAGGTTGTGCGTACAAAGTAGTAAATGGGTTGGTTTTAAGACGTGATTCAAGCCTGGGGTCCCCTTCATTTTTTAAGGGGTGATATATTAAGAAGAGATTAGACTTTTTCATATTGAAAGTGTTTATATTGAAAGGCTATGTAGCTAAGCCTTTGAATGCTGTTTCGAGGTGTTGATTATCACAAACTACAGTTTGTGATAAAGCACTGCTGTCGTTATGAAGCAGCCCTTTGATGCTGTCTCCTCTGAAAGTCTACTTTGCCTAATACTGACATAGATAGATAAGGATTCTCTCAGGTGATCTTAAAACTCCAACCTTGCTAACCTCCATTTCAACCTTGGCCTTGAGGCCTGCGTGTTTCTATGATTCTACCCACCCTCAAAGACTGGTTGTTATTGTTTTTATCAAATCCATTTTAATAAAATAACTGATAGACTGTACTTAAATCAGCAATGTTAGTGCATATTTTCTATTTCCCCACGTCTAACTTTCTATCCTGTTTCTTGGCTTATTTAATATTATGATTATATTTCACTGTTATTTTTTTCTTCACTACTTTTTCTTTCTATGGTCTTTATTTCTTCTCCTACTGATGTTCATATTTAGCTAAATATTTTTGTACCTCTGAATATGCTGGAGATATTGGACAAAACAGCATTTCCCTCTGTTGGTTCTGGACAGGTGAGTACTATTGGGCATGAGTGAGTGGAAGAGCAGGATGCATGGAGCATAGATGTCAGAGGCCACTGTTCTACTTCATGGGGTCAAAGACCTTGGGGAGCTGAAATGTGTTTCTTCAGGAGTAAGAGCTTGAGAAGTGCCGTGCCTGCCACATGGTGCAATTTCAACATGTTACTGAGTAAATAAGAAGTAAACAAGACAAGCGAGTGCCCCCTGATTAAACAGTAATAACAAAAGAACCCAAATTTCCTTGGCTGTGTCTCAGTATTCTGTGAAAGCCCTTCATTCCAACCATAGTCTCTGAATTAAATGTTCCTATTAGAAAAAATAAATCAGAATCTCAGCCTGCTCATAATCTACTTACTTTATATATTTCTGACTCAACTTGTGAGAACAAGAGAGCATCAGATCAGAGAGAAACTTTGTAATTACTTCTATCACAGCACAAATTAGGAAGAATTGCATGACATTGTTCAAATATTTCTACTGATTCAATTTTCCCATAAAAATCTATATGTTTTGTTGTAACATGAGAGCCTCTGTGAATGTCTGAGAGCAGATCTGAGGTTCTGGAGATTAGTGAGTTATTGGAACTAATTCCTGGGGCAAATAGAATTCTATTTACAAAGTCCTTCCCTGTCACTATATTTTGAAGGATATCCTCTATCTTTTCTTTTAGTAGTTTCATAGTTTATGTTTCACACTGAGGCCTTTAATCCATTTAGAACTGACTTTTGTGCAAGGTAATAAATAGGGGTCTAATTTCTTTCTTTTACATACAGACAGCCAGTTTTCTCAGCGTCATTTGTTAAAAGTTCTGTCTTTCTTCCCATGTGTGTTTTGGTGTTCCTTACAGTTCTAATTTGGGGGAATATTCTGAGAAGTATTGGTTGTAGTTCTTTAAATGTCTTATAGAATTTGGCTGTGAATCCATCTGTATCTAGGCTTTTTTTTTAGTTAGGAGAATTCTCTTATTTGTTATGAGTCTATTGAAGTCACTGACCTCTTGGTTTTATTATGGTGGTTTGGTTGTTTCTAGAAATTAGTTTATTTCTTTTAGATTTTTCAGGTTTAATTGGGTGTAGATTTTTTAAAAAAATATTCCTTTTTTATGAATTTCTTTGGGTGTTTTGTTATGTTAACCTATTCATATCTATTTTTTTCATTTGGTTAATCCAATTAAGGGTCTGTAAATCTCTCTGTTGTTATTTTGTTGTTTTAAAAAGCAGCTCTTAGATTCATTGATTCTCTGTATTGTTTTATAGCTATTATCTATATTTCATTAATTTCCCATCTACTGAATTTGGGCTTGATTTGTTCTTCTTTTTCCCTAGTGACCAACATCAACCCCAAATAAATGCAAATAACAGATCAGGAACTGGACTCAGGAGAATAAATTATATATGTATGGAAGAAGTGGTCATGAAGCATGAAGTCAAGAATTGGAGGAGGAAGGAGATGGAAATAATGTAAATGTATGTGTACTGATGTATGAAATGTCCAAATTAGAAACAAGTCTTTTAGTAGTCTTAAAGTCCAGCTGAGCACTTAGAGAATTTAGACTTATGGAAAAAACAGGAAGAGCCACCTTTATGCTGCTGTTGTTGTTAATCCCTAACTAAAACCCTGCACTTCCTTTTATTACAAGCAGGAGCTGCAAACCACAGTGATCCAAACATTTCCATAACACCGTCATCAGGAGGTTTCAAGAAAATCACATACTGGTAATAAATTACAGTTTGAAGTTGTTTGTCCTGTTTTCTTGTGATTGCTTTGTTTTTAATCCTGTGCACTTAAGTATTATTCTTCTGGTCTACCTTCACTGGTCTTCCCAAGAATTCCAACTTCATAGTAAAGTAACACATGGGCAATGAACAGTGAAGTTCATGGAAGCAAGAGAAGGAATGAGGCTAGGAGACAGAGGGAGAAAGACAAAGATACTGGAAGAAAGAAAGAGAGAGGAAGGAGGGAGCAAACACCACTGTGTGGATGCAACAAATTTTGTAAGAGATGCACATTGTTGCTTTGTCCCTACTGAAGTTAAAATGTAAGTCAACAGAAGCCTAGGTATGCAGAAGAATGATTTTGTTTGAAGTCCCAAAGGAGCTCACAGCATCTGGGTTGTGAAAAAGTAAGAAGATAAAACTATTTTATAAAGATGAGCTTTAGGGACAACACTTGAAAAGACCAGCAAGAAGCTTTGAATAAATAACACAACTAAAAATTATGTAAATATGATTGGCTCAAAGGAAGACAAGATTCAAGAGAAAAATTATATAGCTATAAAAGATGTAGTGAAGTGGAAGATATAAATCTACATATGTAGCAATATATGAAACATATAAAAGACTCTAGTTAGATTCAAGGAATGTTGGACAGGCTGAGAGTAAGTGCATATCAACATATGGCTAAAGGAGACTGTTGTGGACACCAAGCCTGTAACATTGAGGAGGAAGCATCCTCCATCTGCTTAACAGAATAAGCTATGGGTGAGCCCCATCCCTCAAGTCATCCACACCACTGACTTGAACAGTGTGTGTGCTACATGGACTTAAGTTGGTGTCTTTTTAAGTGTTCTTTCTTTCTTCTCTCCCTCTTTTTTCCTTCCTTCCTTTCTCTCTCCCTCCTTTCCTCTCTTTTTTTCTCTCTCCTTCCCTCCCTCCCTTCCTCTCCCCTCTCTCTTTCTCTTTCTTCATTCTTTGTTTCCTTCTTTCTTTCTTATTAACATTTTTGGGTGGGGGGAGTTGGTGTTTCAAGTTAGGTTTTCTCTGTGTAGCTGTTCTGAAACTAGCTCTTCCAGACCAGGCTGGTCGAACTCACAGAGATCCACCATGCTCCTGCCTCCTGAGTGCTGGGATTAAAGGTGTGTGCCATCACCACTTGGCTTTGTTAACTTTTGAAATTATAATGAGACTGTTTGCATGGGGAAAACCATTTTCCCACTCTCATCTTTTTCCAATTACCTGTAGCTTTTTGCCAATGGTTGAGGCCTCTTGAGCTTTTCCCCCTTTTGTGTCAGCATGCCCATGGTTTTAGGTCTTGTTTATGCAGCCATGCTTATGAGACTTCATGGGTAAGGTTTCTCTGACATTCCTAGGAGACACAATCCCACAGCAAACTTCCTGTCCCTCTGCTACATACAGTCTTTGCCCACCCTTTCTTTTGCAATGATCCCTGAACCTTAGGTGCAAAATTTGTGTTACAGATTGATCAATTGGAATTGGGAACCACAGTATTTCTCCTCCTCTGCATGCTGATCAGTTGTGGTTTTCTGTAATGGATTCCATCTGTTCCAAAGGGAATTTTCTTTGATGAGGGATGGTAGCTTCACTTATTTGTGGGTATAAGAATAAATATTTAAAATGCAGTTAAGAATTATACTGACTTATTAAAGTAGTGGTTGTAGGTTTTCCTTCAAGATCCATGACTTCACTAGCCCTGGGTAATTAGCTAAATTTCCAGTACCAGCAATAGTTTTCCCTCTTCTTGAATAGACCTTAAGACTAATTTGAGAGTTGTTGGTGACCACAAAGAAATACATGATAATATTGTACCCTTAGGGTTATCATGCCACACTGATTCTTTTTGTGGTCCATGAGTATCAAAGATGCTTCCCTCTCTTGAAAGTTTGCATGGAGCCTTCTGGTACCATGAAAGCTAGTTAGTCCTCAGGGAGGAGGCTTTCATGTCAGTTTCAGCAGTGATTCTCAGGGTCCTGCATCTAAAATGCATGGTGGCTCTAGTAATAAGGACCTCTCAGAAGCAACCAAGGGCAATAGTAATAATCTATAATTTCAAGCTAATGTTACTCCAAAATCACAGAGCCAAAACTGGATTCAAAACCTTATTATAACTCTTGATTAGATAGAAAGTAATCAGATTAAAAATGACTAGAGACAGAAAAACTGACAGCTGACAAGTATGACTGAGTTTTGACTTGTTAAAAAGAAAACCATAAAACCTGTTTAGTTGAAAATAATTAAATATAAACATGGTAAATAGAAGTTTTGTCAGCTTAAATTTGACACTAAAACTGTAATTATTAATTAAAATAGTCATAGGCATAATTTAATGAAGCTATAAAAACATCAAAACTAAGCTTGAAAGAAGCTATAGCATGAATGGACAGTTATGAAAATAGGAAGAATAAAATTAATGTGCTGAATATCCTTCCCAATAAATATAATGAATTCAAGAAATTAAGCCTGTAAAAAGTGGAAGAAAATAATAAAATTGATGAGCAAAAAGCCAAAGAACTTTTCAAGGGGTCAATATAACTCCCATGCACAGACCTCTACACACACACACACACACACACACACACACACACACACACACACACACTGAAACTGTCACAGCAATGATAGAAACAGTCAAGGATCACCACCTATCTGACATGTGTTACATCATAGCCCCTGTTATGAAATTCATTCCTGCTGGTACTCATGTTCCTGTGTCTTCTCACAGGGTCAGACATGTACTACTTAGTATTTATAATATGTATTACTTAATTTTATAGTGGATAAATCTGGAGTCACTAACTTAACCAAGTGTTTTTATTAACATGATGAGACTTAGGGCAGATGTAGAATCTTGCCTTCTAGTCTGATATATTATGATATTCCTAAAAATATATTCAAGGAAGAGAGTTGAAACAAACTAAAAATATCAAGACTAAAGCAATCCTTAGCATAATAATACATGACCCTGAGCTGGACCTAAAGACAAAGAAAGAAAAATAAAATGGACATTATTAGGAAAATCTGTATGTTTTTATTTAATCTTTGCTATATTAGCAAAAAATAATGATTTTGAGGCATAAGCTCCATACACAGAGATGGGTGTTGAATATTTCCCCAGGCCTTTGTGTCCAAGAAGCATTTTGAATATTCCCCGAGGCCTATGTCCCTGCACCACCCAAAGCACTTTTAGACTTTAATTGGTAGGCCTAATGGTTCATCTTTCAGACATTGGTTGTTTCCCTCTGATGTAGACATTAGGACCTCCCCCTCCCTTCTGCTTCCTAGCAATGGGGTGATCATATCTTATAGTTAGTACTGAGGGGTGTAGAACCACCCAAAAGACAAAACTTTGGGTGTCTCTGCTCTAGAGGCAGTAGGGCCTGAGGGAATAAAGCCAATAAATGAGGTGGACTAGTCTCAAGTAATAGCCAACTTTATTCAGAGCCCCAGACAATGTATACTCTGAGGGATAAGAAAGGTCACGTGAGTAAAGTTCTCAAAAGTTCAAACTGTATGTAATCACAGGGACAAACTACCCATGGCAAAACAATATTTTTTTTTCCATAGAGGCATAATTGAATTAAATAACAGCAGCAACTAATAATGAGTAACCTGAAGTAAACTCACTTCTACCCTCTACAGCTTGGAGGAGCACAAAAACACGTTCCAAAAACAGATTCTTTTTTGAAGAAACCAAGGTCAGAAGATGCTTGCCATGTTTGTTTGTTTGTTTGTTATTATGTTTTGTTTGTTTGGTTTTGTTTTGGAGTTGTTTCACAAGCCCTCACAATTCTCCTCACAAAATCCCACTGCTGGGCTGTGTTCCGACATCTTGGCGTGTGAGTGAAGGAGTTTTTAGGTTAGTGAGGTGGGAAGACATACCTTGCATGTGGGTGTCACCAATGCATGTCCTGGGGAAATTGAGTTAAAACAACAGTATTCACCCATGTCTGTTTCCTGACTGTAGGTGCAAAATGTACCACCTACACCTCTCACTGTCATGACTTCCTTACATGGCTGTGTGCTGCATTTATGTTTCTGTTAATTTGAGATTAAGTAAATAGTTAAGGAGACACTACATGTACCATGGAATCTTCCAAGTCCGACTATAGGAAATTCACATCACATAGCCCCTCTCAGGATTTTTGGGTCGTCGGTGTTTGTCTGTTACTTTTATTAATTGGAGCCATACTGTTTAGGATATGAAGTAACACAACTCTTATGAGCAGCCCTAGAACTGAATGAACAAAATGTGAGCTACTACAGTTAAAACCTGAACTGTGTGGCTTCTGGAGGCAGCCTAGTGCATATTGACTCTACTGGATCAAGAATCACGGAAGGGGCACCTAAAGGGCTTCAGTGAGCACCAAGAAAGACAAAGTATTTACCAAACTAATAATCAGCTTAGATTCATCAAAAGATGCCCATGTTTGTTAATTGCAATAGTTGAACTAATATCCAGTCTACCAACTCTAACATGATGAATAACCAATTGCTTGTGCCTCCTTCAGACCATGAGATGAATCTTCCCTTTCTAATTCAGGTAAAAGTCTCTTTAGACCTCTGATTTCTCAGAGATTGAACTCATATGCTTTTCAAGATACAACTTCAAATGAATTACATGATCTCTACATGCTAGGATCTTCTACAAAAAATTGCTTAATATTCATTATCCAGTCATCTACGGTATGCATTTTGTACTGGACAAGGATAAAGGTATGTGCATGAACCAAAGCTGTAGGATTGTAGGCTGAGGACAAATAAGACTGGGAAGTCTGGACCACTTGTTTCTGTGCTTTTGGTCACAAACCCAGGGTTATTTAGTGGTCATTTGTAAATGGTTTATTTCACATTCGCTTGTCCATCATGAGCCATCAGATAACCACACATTAGACTTCTCAGTTTCTCTAATAGTGCAACAGTATAGCCAACATGAGTAACCCAGGATGCCAGCCTGTGAGTCTTAGGGCTGGAGCATATGAGCTGAAAAAAGAGGAAAATACAGATTTGCTCTTTACTCAGGTGTTGACAGGCCCTTGGTGAGGGTGCAGGCAGGCACAAACCTGATGAAATACGAGAAACTTTTAACTGAGACTGGGGACTAAGCTGGAGCTCTTTTGGAAAGTATAGGAGGCAAGATGGAATGAGGGCCCCAACCTTGAGCATCAGAAGGAGCCCTCACAGTGATTGGGGACTGAAGCCTAATTAGATGCCAAGAGAGGGACACAAGGAATGGAGTCCACTGTGTTGGGAAGACTTGGTATTTCAGCATGCTTTTTCTCCAGAAAGTTGGTCTTGGAGGTTGCTGGGCTGGGTTATGGTGTGGAGATCTGCAAAGACCAGATGTTGTCGGGTCAAAGCGTTGCCACACTCGGAGTCTGAGAAGCTTTGCCAGTGGAAGTGGCCACAAAGCATCTGTAAGTGCCAGTGACCTTATCACCAGAATCCACTGGGAACAGCGCCCTAGTCCCCAATGGCCCAGGTGAACTCTTATCCTTCCAGCCCTAAGGGAAACATGTTTCTGACCCTGCCTCAGCTCTGCACTTTGCTGGCCCAGTTGGGAAAGTGATGGTCCCTTCAAGGAGGTGAGAACCCTTCTTGCAGCTCTCATAATCCAGTCCATCTAGCACTGACTGGAGGTGGAAGGGCAAAGCTGATGGGTCGGGTTACCGGGCATAAGGCGGGGTTTGATGGTAATGGGCGGAGCTTTGTGGGCGGTAAGCAGGGTAGTAGGGGCCGGGCTGCTGGAAGGTGGGCGGGGTTCTGTGCCTGCCCAGCTCGCTAGCTAGCGCAGTGTGGCTGCTGGCTCTGTCCGCCCCAGCCCATCCAGAGAGGGGCGCGGGCGCTTTGCAGGCGCTGGACTGGGGAGCTCCGGAGCCCGAAGCGCGCGCCTAGCCGCGTGGGCGGCGATGAGCGCCGAGGGATCGCAGTCCCTAGCCGCCCCCCGCGGGCGTCCTAGTCACCTACTGGTGCCCGCGCGGGTGAGTGGGGTCCCCTGAAGGCCTCTTCTGCTACCCCTTAGTCCCTTCGGTCGGTCCCCTGCTTCCCCTTCTCTTCCAGCGCCCCCTCCTTTCTTCGCGTCCTTGTGTCCCCCTATCCGGGTGGCTGTTGTGGGCGGGGGTTGGCCCTGGGCCCTGGGCACAGTGGACACCACTAGCCCCTGGGCACCGCAACCTCGTCTTTCTTACATCACAGCTACCAGCACGCAGGGTTTGATTTTTATCTTGAACATCTGGGTCATGGGGCACAGGTGCTTTTCCTTTACTGCGTGGTAACTACGGTCTTCCAGAACGTGAGGTTTGGGTTTTGCCCAGCATTTCTTCAAGGAATAGTCCCTCTGGCTCCAGGCAGTGGCTCTTGCAGCAACTCGGGCACTATGCAGGGGTTCTTGCTGTCCCCCATTGGGGTGTGGTGCCAACTGCCTCTGCCTATCTCTTGAACCACCAGCTCAGGACCTCCAGAAACCAAGGGAACCCTAAAGGGCCAACTTTGCAACATTTTTAGAGTCTATTCTAGTTCCTACCCAACCCCCCCTTCTTATTTTTAAATAAACTATTGATGGACAAAACCCAGAATTGTTGGCTTAAACAAAAACGGAAAGTTCTTGGAAACCTTCAAGTTGCCACCCACACAGCACAACCCAGTGTTCTGGAAAGGGTGCAAGACAGCAACTGTTTATCATGGCCTTAGGAAGCTGTGCTCGTGTGTCCTGGGATGCAGTCACACCTCCTCTTTAACTTTGCTCAGGAACCCAAACTGTCAACATTAAAGGAGATGAAGGTCCTTTTAGGGTAACAAAGGTTTCTGAGACTGCAGGCTGGAGTGGCTGCAAGCTGTCCAGTCTTCTGAAATCGGTAGTGCACAGTGGTATGTTTAATGTGTTGAGAACAATGTGTCTGCTTTGCAGGTTGTACCATTCTAGCTAATTCCCTCGATGTCTTCAACGTTTTTGGAGGAATGTTGTGGGATTTTGCTGTTGTTGTTGTTGCTTAATACTTTGTCCTGTGAACAGTTACCCAACTATAACTGATGGGACTAAAACCTTAGAAAATATACTTGGGTTACCTTGAAATAGTAGAAAGCAAGTGCAGAAGCTCAGGGATCGCTGGCTTTCTTTTTGTCATATTATTCTCTATTCTCAGGACATTAATAGGATATCCTCCCACGGTGCGTTTTGGGAAGTATTCTTGCAACAAGTCTTGTTAGTAACTCTTATAATTAGAAGAAAAACTGAAGCAGTGTATTCTACTTTGAACCTTCCCATGAATTTTGGCAGACTTCAGTTTTAAGTGCACGCATTACCTGGAAGCCTTCAAATAGGCTCATTGAACTCCATGTCAGCCACAAAGTTGCTAAACAGTGCAAGACCTGCTCTGTGCCTTACCGGGTAACAGCAGCCTTGATGATATGAAAGGGCCCAACTGAACTGTACTTGAAGGAAACTTTTGCCAACACTGAGGCCACCACTTCAGTATCATGCAGAGTATGCAGGAGATTTGCTGGGATGTAGTGCTAAAACCCAGAGAGAGAGGCTTGAGCTCTTATTCAAAGTAAATCTGCCAAGTTTGACATTTACACATTCCCAGCATCCCAACATTGTGCAGCACTTGAACCTTTGATGGGTAGTGTTTCCTTGTTAATAACTGGAGCACAGACATTTTCTAAAAATTACTCAGTTTCTTAGCAATTCCTATGCATAACATTAGCCAGCTTATAATACCTAGCTATGCAATCATTTCAGTTAACAGAACTTAGTGCATCTACTTAGAAAAAAACAATTAAAAAACAAAGATGGTACTGAATCTATTGTATTCCTACTTTCGATTTTTTTTTTCTGAAGTCAAAAGTTTAACCTAGTCTTTATAATGGCTGCTTGTTTGAATCATGGCAATTGGGTTGGATTTGGTGTCTCATGCACTTTTCTAAGTTAGGTCAGTTTATGAAGTTGTGTTCTGAGGATCAACTGTCTCATAGCTTGAGAGTCTGCAATTCTAAGCAGGACTTGAATTTACTGAATATTGTCTGTTTTTAAGTGGCCATTCTTCAATCTACAATAGTGTGAGCTGGCAAACTGCAGTTTCATACGATGACGTACCCTGCCCTTGGGAAGGTGCACTCAAGAATGGTATCACTTAGCTGTTTTTCCAGAGCTGCCATTGCTGCAGAGAAGTTAGGCAGGCACTGTGAGACCCTGACAGTACCTGTTGTTTCCTGCTGTTGTTATGTGTCCTGCCTTCTTTCAGACACTTTTGATTTCACCTATGGAATTTCTTTTGGTGCCTGTGACATCATAAGCCAAATCCAGATATTTTAAAACAGGCAGTTACTTGGTCTTACCAGGAGACATGTCTCATGGTGAACAATTGAACAAGACCTAATAATTTAGAAAGCTGTGCTTACTGGTCAAAAAAATATCAGAAATTAAATTTTATCTTTTTTTCTGAAATCTATGTGACAACCTCTTATGTCTATATAGTTTTCAATTTTAATACAGATATATTTTCCAGGGCAACTCACAAAACATACTTTAGAGTGTCTGAAGGAGGTAGCATTGAAGCATCAGCTATGAGGGAAGTTGTTGCACTCAGATTCTCTGTTACTAAATGGTTACATTCTCTGGAGACTGGTTTTGTGCTCTGCTGTGAGCACATGTAATTAATTACATCAGGTAGGGTGAGTTACATTGAAGAAAGCACTCCTCTTCCTTCCTACTCCCTTGTGCCATGCTATGCTGGGGTGCACTGTACTTACAGTGTGAAGATAGACTCACTGATTAGCATTGGAGGAAACAAGCAACCCCAGCCTGGGAAGCCCATGTACCCCCGTCTCACCTATAAACTCCAGAACACTTGCATTCTAACACCAAGCACCCTTAATAATTAACTGTAGTTCAAAAATTATAATGTTCATATAATCAGTATAGTACACTGTGATGTTGTGATATAGGCATACATTGTGCATACATTTAGATAGTGTAGATCTTGGAAACTGGCTATTTAGACTGAGAATTCTTGTTGCACAAAACAAAGAAGGTTTCAAAAGGCCTTCTAGGGAAAAGCATTAATAATTTCATGGAAAAGGCACTTGGGTTTTATACTGGTGAGTTCTTTCCCCTGTGGTCCAGTAAGCTTATGACCAGGACTGGAAAACTTGCATTGTTTTCTGCCAACAGGAGGTGGTGCTGTCACCTAGGCCTCCTGGAGGCCCTGGAAGCCGGCTTATCCCTTCTATTTCTGCACTAAGCTCCCCTTGCTGAATTGATCCCCACTCACGGACATTCCTGGCTTCCTCTGGGAGCATCTGCTGTTGTTCTCTGCCCCCAAGGACACACAGGGCATCTTTACTGTCCTATCCTGCCGGTGACAATGACTTCCTAACACTACCATCCGGCACGCTTCAACACATGCTATTAAAAAGTGCTTCAAGGATTATGTGATTCTTTTTCAGTTTGAATTTCCTTGTTAAATATTTCTTTTCGTATCTGGTATTATTATTCATCCGTTACATTTTTATTAGGCAAATAACTAAGATTTAAGGAAAACGACTATGCCTTTTTAGCTTATTTGAGGCTGTAGTTGCAAAGTTATAAAAATGTCAGGTTATATTTTTAACACATAAGGTAGTCTAATTTCAGAGACTACTTACTCCAAAACTGCTGAATTTTCATTCTGTTTAACCTGTTTTATCTCCATTATCTTTACTTGCCTAGCATATTATCTGTCTTATTATTTACAGTAATGTATTGTATTGTAGAAGAACAATGCTGATTTTAAGCTGTCAGCATTGTGACTTAGCCAGCTGGGACAGGCACCAAAACCCATTTGACATTTGGATAGATCCCACTTGATTACAGCACTGACTTGTACTAAGATAAATACAATCACACATGATATTAAAATCACTGTGCTCATTGGCTTCCATTTTGTGGGTTTATTTCTCTCATCACTGTTCCTGGACCCCAGCTCTAGGAACAAATGGGCACTTCACTCCAGACAGCAGTAAAGTCATATCGGCACTGACCAATGAAGACTTAATGTATCTGCTTTTATTTTAATTGAATAAGTGGATGGTAAGTCACATGGCCACAGTTGAATCCCGTTCCTAGAACTGGTTCTAGCAGGCAGAGATTTAAACAGTAGTGCTTCGTTGTAGGTAAAATATAACCATAGGTTTATACCTAACTCCATAATAAAACTTTGATTCTTATTATTGAAATACGTAGGAAAAACAGTCTATATTTGTGAATTGTGGTATAATTGCCAGTAATTATAATAAAGTTTATGTTATTTTCCATGGGGAACAAATATTTTTTCATCTAGGACAATTTCCACACTATTGGCTGATTCAGTTTTTAGAAGTTGAGCAAAAAATTCCTCCTCCTCATGCCCTTTCCAAGATGAAGTAAAAGAGAAGGAGTGGCCACCTCCAACTTGGGTCCCCGATAGTATGATTCTTTCTGCAATGGCAAGAGTGTTGTGCTGTGTTCTACTTGCTGAGCCCATCGTCTGCTCCACTGAGGACACGGTTGACCCCATCACTCCAGTCCCCTCTGAGCCTTTGTCTGCAGGCAGCTTCACAGCTTTGGGGTATATTATGGACTGCCCCTCGTCTCTTTCTCTCCTTCTAATACTGTGGCTTATCCAATTGTGTTCTCACACTGGGATATATGGGATAGCACTGGAAACAATCCCATATATTGTGCATAACTTCTTGCCTTTACTGGTCTGGTCCTGGCCCTCCCCGAATTATGCCACGATTATGCATTCTGTGGACCTCAAAGCTATCTACAGCCTGTTTGATGAGTCCAGCTTTGCTTGAGGGTTCATAGAACATATCTTTAAGACTTAACCTTCTACTATAACCCTGAACTGGGTTTCCTCCCTGATGATCACATGTCTGAGCATCACAGAGTCAACCACATGCCTGTGTTGACTATCTAGACTGGGCACACTGAACTTCTAGCCTCTTTGTTATCAAATTTTTGTTGAGTAATTTAATTTTGTGAACAGTCATGCTAGCCTGCCCTTCCTCTAGTGTCCCTATCATTGGCTCATTATAGTTGCTGTCTCAGTCTATCCCTCCCACCAGCATCCACTGCTGTCTATATGCTCTGCCCAAGTGGCTGCCCTGTGTTATCCATAAGAGCAGCGTGCCTGTGCCTGGCCTTTAGGAAGGGACAGTCTCAGCTCTGTTAGCAATATTGTCTCTAATCTATTCTTTTCTTAGGAAGAGGCAAGACTCGGGTATCACTTATACTTGAAGGTACCAGAGTCAGTTAATTCTATTGTGTTTATTCATAGCAGTCACTGCTATGAATGAGAGGATAAAGCTCCATTTCTGATTCTTTTTAATTGTATTTACTTTTATTTTTTCTCTTTTTAAAATTTAAATTAGAAACAATCTTGTTTTACATATCAATCCCAGTTCCCTATCCCTCCCATCTTCCCATGCCCCCCACTGATGCCTCATCCCATCCCCTTTCTGCTCCCCAGGGAGGGTGAGGCAGGATCATCAAAGTCTGTCATATCATTTGGAGCAGGGCCTAGGCCCTTCCCCATGTGTCTAGGCTGGGAGTATCCCTCTATGTGGAATGGGCTCCCAAAGTCCATTCATACATTAGGGATAAATACTGATCTACTACCAGAGGCCCCATAGACTGCCCAGGCCTCCTAACTGATACCTACATTCAGGGGGCCTGGGTCAGTCATTTGTTGGTTTCCAAGCTTTCGGTCTGGGGTCCATGAGTTTCCCCCTTGTTCAAGTTAACTGTTTCTGTGGGTTTCCTCACCCTGGTCTTTATCCCTTTGCTCATCACTCCTCCCTTTCTGCAACTCCGATTCCAGAAGTTCAGCTCAGTATTTAGCTGTGGAAGTCTCCTTCTGCTTCTATCAGCTACTAGATGAAGGCTCTAGGATGGCATAAATGGTAGTCAGCAATCATATTATTGGGGAAGGGCATTTAAGATAGCCTCTCCATTATTGTTTAGATTCTTCGTTGGGGTCATCCTTGTAGATCTCTGGACATTTCCCTGGTGCCAGATTTCTCTTAATGCCTATAATGGCTCCCTCTATTATGGTCTCTCATTTCTTTCTCTCCTCTATTCTTTCACTGACTCAATCTTCCTGCTTCTTCATGCCCACCTCTCCCCTCCTCTTCCTTCTAAATCCCTCTTCCTTTCCCCAATGCTCCCAGATTGCTTGGGAGATCTTGTCCGCTTCCTATTATCCATGTATGTCTCTGTTAGGGTCTTTCTTGTTTCCTCGCTTTTCTGGGCAGTGTGGATTGTAGGCTGGTTATCCTTTGCTCTATGTCTAAAATCCATATATGAGTGAGTACATATCGTGTTTGTCTTTTTGTGACTGGGTTTCTTCTCACTCAGGATGGTTTTTTCTAGTTCCATTCATTTGCCTGTGAATTTAAAGATTCCATTGTTTGTTTGTTTTTCTGCTGAGTAGTACTCCATTGTGTAAATGTACCACATTTTCTCCATCCATTCTTCAGTTGAGGGGCACCTAGATTGCTTCCAGATTCTGGCTATTACAAATAATGCTGCTATGAATGTAGTTGAACAGATATCCTTCTTGTATGAACGTGCATCTTTTGGGTGTATGCCTAAGAGTGGAATTACTGGATCCTGAGGTAGACTGATTCCCATTTTCCTGAGAAACTGACATAGTGATATCCAAAGTGGCTGTATGAGTTTGCACTCCCACCAGCTATGCACAAAACTTAAGTCCAAATGGATCAAAGACATCAGCATAAGTCCAGCCACACTGAATCTCTTAGAAGAGAAAGTGGGAGGTGCCCTTGAATGAAATGGTACAGAAGACTGCTTATTGAACATAACACCAGTAGCACAGGCACAGAGATGGACAATTAATAAATGGGATCTCCTGAAACTGAGATGCTTCTGTAAGGCAAAAGACACAGTCAACAAGACAAATTGGCAGCCCACGGGATGGGAAAAGACATTTCTGATTCTTGATCATTTATTTTAACTTATTATTAGCTTATTTATGTTTCAATATAATTATGCCATTTTATTTTTTATAGTATCTAAATTTTAATTTTACACGTTAGTATAACCATTAATAGTTAAATGTAATTTATTCTGTTCCCAATGCTGAAGATTGTCTTAATGATTTCTTCAGGTAATTATGCTTTTCCAAATGGCTCTATCAGTTTGACTTTTTGCACTGTAATTACCTGGAGTGTTCATTATGTCCCTAGTGATGTGAAATTACTTCTCTTATCATCTTATACCTGGGGTGTTCAGACTTCATAGAGGCTGGAAACAGCCTGTTTGGAAGCACATGCTGGTGTTGACATTGTCGGCATGGGTTATATTCTTTTATTTATTTCTAATTATTGGGAGAAATGCCATCTTATTAATAGTTAAAAATATGCACTGTTTTTAGTACCACTGTCTCCATTTCCATCAAACATTGTTGTTTGGCTGGCACTGGAGATTTCAGAAGGCCATGCTACCTTCTTGTAGTTTTACTTGTTTCACAGTAAGACTTCAATTCTAGCTTTTTTAAAGTTTTTTTTTTCTTGCAACAAGGTGCAACAAGATGCTATATTTTCCTGGTGTCAGAAACACTGGCCATAGTACTTCTGTGAGGTGATGGAGAGTGTGCACTTTGAGCAGCACCTACACAGTCTGGAGAATGAGATCTTATGATGCTGAAGAGAATCTCAGCATCTCACTTAGAAAATGCTTGTGTGATCAATTGTGAATGTGACCATATGCACATGTGTATAACTTACATGACAATTGGGCTACTAATGATCCATTCACTGCATTGGGATAGAGATACCATTGCCATGAATGAGAAACAGACACAGATCTGTCTGGGGACCCTGTCTGACTCCAAGGATTCATTTGTCTTTGTTGTTTTAGGACACTGGCTTTGCCATGTAGCCCAGGATGACAGTGTTAGGGTTACAAGTGTATGCCATTGTGTTCGGCTTCCTGTCAGACTGAAGATCTGTCTGTGCTTGTCTGTGCTTGTGACCAATATAATCAGGGGTACATGCAGAGGTCATTGCAAGAGGTCTGCATTTGAAGAATGGAAACACAGAAACTGTGCACATTTTATGACTATTGAGGGGGAAGGTTTTATGACACAGGAGCATACCCTTTACCTAGGTTGCTGATTATACTGATCAAGGAAACATAGAGGGAGATCTCGGCCTCTTTGGTAATTTCATTTGTTTGGGTGGAGGATTCTATGAGCCAGTCAGTAACTTGAGAATCAGAGGGGAAGGAACAGAAGGAAAGGCTGATGTGGGGGTGAGGAGGGAGAGGAGACAGTGCTGTAGAGGATGCAGAGACTTGCCTGCTCAGCCTCAGGGGCAAGGATAGAGTTGTGTTAATTGTGTTCCACACAGGTACACATACATCACACATTCTAGTCACACATGTACGCTATACCTGCATATTCCATAATGCATACTTCAAATAATTGTACATGCCCCAAATGTGTGTAAATGCACATGTTATAGACATGGACACAACATGTACACTTGTGTACACATATGTATATAACAGATCCATTCCTTTGTATATGTACATAGCACATAGACCTGTGCATCTGCATAAGTGCAAATACTATAAACAGCATATTTATCAATATTCATACAAGTGATATACATTCACAGCACACAGAGCACTCATGTACACTGCATACATACTTGCAAGTCAGCACACACATGTAGGTAACACAAACATGGGTGAACTATATGCACTGGGCAGAGTACACATGTATACACAACATACCTGTCTTTGGAGTTGAGGCTACTAGAACTAATGTTTCTATTTCCCTTGCACATCCATAGTGAAAGAAATTCTGGGTCATAGTGCCTGCTCAGAAAGACAGAGGACTCACAGAAGGTGGCACAGGTACATTTTAGGGAGCTTACTAACCTGCTTTCAAGGCATATCATTACTAGCCTGCCCTAATGCTTCCACAGCTTTGTTTCTCACTTTCTTGGCAAGTTCTTAAGAGCATGTCTTATGTAGTTTGGTAGGTTTTTTTCCTCATTGGATCATTTCATAAGGGTTGCCATTGTCACTCCTGTGGAATTGTGTGTAAGGCCATTGCCACTAGTGTGCTCCTTTGTCAGAAACAATCCCGTGTCTGGTGACTCCATGCAAGTTATGCACCACTGCTCCTGATGGAGCCAGGTGGTTCTGAGAAACTGAGGTAGGTTTTTCCATTGAGGGTTTCTTTAGCAAAATATGTAATGTGTCTGGGAAGCTTTCAGCTCTGTCTTTCCATATGTCTTCCATAGGGAGTAGAAGTATAGTATCCTAAGCTTACAGCCACATCTGAATTTGTACAATCACAGAATTGTGCATAGTTAATATTGCCTTATTCAGAGGATGTGATTGAGATATGATTTCCTTATAACTTTGAAGTGTTTAATTGACAAAATGTGTATATTTTCAGAGTATACAATGTGGTCTTAGTTATATGAATACCATGTGTACTAACAACAAAGCCAAATTATTTAACACACACCACCTAGCATTTTTACTATTTATGTATGTGAGCATGTGTTTGTGTGTCCAGGGCACTTAAGATATGTATGTGTCCTCTCAGCAAATCTCAAGTGGCATAAAGCCTGTCTTCTCCAGCCTGTGTCTCCCCAGCTCTTTGCTCCAATTGTTGATATCCACCATTACTCCCTCTGCTTCTGTAAGTGCAGCTACACAGACTCCACAGGCAAATGAGTCCACAGGATTTCCTCTAAGCTAAGGATTCTGAGAGGATCCACTCAGGAATCATCTGAATGGTGTTTAAATGGTGGATGTGTACTCTGGCGCTAGGAAGAGGGAAGCCTGAGGACTTAGGAGGCCACATTGAGGCAGAGAAGAAGATGAGAATGGAACTATAAGTCTTGGAGTGCCTGGAACATTCCAGAGCTGAATAAGGGAGGCAGGATCCTCTATAGGACAGCTAAGTTGTTTGATCTTGAACTTGTAAATACAAAACTATGAAGAAAAGAAAAAGTTTTGGTGGTTGTTGGAAATATTGTCACAGTAACCCTACCTATACAAATCATCTTTGGTAAGGAATACTCTCCACCACCACCACCCCCACACACACAATGAACACTTTTAAAGTATAAACATGCCTGTCCTAGCTGGTTTTGTGTGTCAGCTTGGCATAAGCTAGAATCATCAGAAGAAGGAGCCTCATCTGAGTAAATGCCTCCTTGAGATTCAGCTGTAAGACATTTACTCAATTAGTCATCAATGGGGAACAGTTTAGCCCATGATTGCTGGTGTCATCCCTGGGCTGCTGGTCCTGGGTTCTATAAAAAAATCAGACTGAACAAGCCATGAGGAGCAAGCCAGTAAGCAACTCCCCTCCATGGTGTCTGCATCAGCTCCTGCCTCCAGATTCCAGCCCTGCTTGCTTTCCCATTCTGACTTACTCCAGTGATGAACTATGTATGATCTGGAAGTATAAACCAAATAAACTGTTACCTCCCCAGCTTCCTTTTTGGTCATGTTTCATTACAGCAATAGAAACTTAAACTAAGACAATGTATTTGAACAGTAGACACCTCTCCTGAAAGCCATTAGAAATACTTACTTAGTTGACAATATGTACCTAGTGCTAAGCTCTTGGGACTTTTTGGAGGGCTTCATGACTTTAGTTAGCATCAGACCCTCAGGTGGTCATAGTTGAGGTTGCCATTTGCAGATAAAATAAGGACAAAATGTACTTGACTGTCCAGCCAGCAACTGCATCAGCAGAAGGTTCCTCTGCATCCTATGTATACATGAGAGAAATACTAAATATGCATGTTAGGAGGTCACTTCCTATTATCCAGGATCAATAAAATAAGGACAGAAACCAGCAGGCAGGGAGGGGCCCCTTTGTTTGCCTTTGGGTCCTCACAGTCTCATGCCTGAATGCTTGTTTCCAGTGACTGATATTTGGGGAGGCTGGAAAACCCATAGGAAATGGACTCCAGATGGAGGAGTGGGTGTTTGAAGGTGACAGTCACTTGGGGAAAAAACAAAAACTCCTGGATCCAATTTTGTTCTGTCTATCTGCTTCCTAGTTCATTCTGCTATTAATAGTAACTGCCTCATACTTCCACTGTTAAGACTAGAGCAGTCATTGCCCACTGTGCATTCACGGACATGATGAATGGAGTCCTCTGAAACTGTGAGCCAGAACAAAGATCCCCCACCCTAGATTGTTTCTGACAAGTATGCTGTTACAGTGACACAAAAGTAATGTATCTACATTTGAAATCAGTCATCTGTTTTCGTTCTGGCTCACTATTATAACCTGGAGACAGCTGGTACATCAGGGAAGGTGGTAGCCATTGGTGCATAGAACACACTGTGTGAGACTTTTGGGGGGATGTAAGAAAAGCTGTGTGCCAAATTTTCTGAGTTTTGTGTTATTAGAATTTTATGAAAAAGCAACCACATGTAAGAAGTATGAATGAGACTTCTAGCTCTAGAATTGAAGTTGTCAATTTTGAGAGAGAAGATTTTCCCTCCTGAGTTTCTTTACTCAAAAATTTGTTTCTCATATCTTTTACAATATGGAAAAGTGAAACTGATAAAAAATTTTATAATTCAGTTTATAGTAACAAAATACTTGGTTTAATACATGTGTAAAATATAACATCATCTTGGAGAGTTTTATATTCTATATTGAGCTGCTGTTTATAAAGTATATTTTGCTGCTTACTTTATTTATTTGAGTTTTGTTGAGGTGGGGTCTCAAGTCTCGCTATGTGGCCCAGGCTGGCCTTGAACTTTGGCTCTCCCTGCCTCAGACTCCCCAAAGCCAGGCTTGCCAGGACAGTAGTGCCTGGCCTGCATCTTCATGAAGGTTCTCTTTGTATTTTTTGGTAGTTATAACCACAGAGAGCAGTATTTTCATGTGAAAATGGCATCTTAAAAGTTTTATAAAGATGTGACATTTCTTTGAAGCTGAATTGGCTTAGCTTTTATAAATTTCCTGTAATTGCTTTAGAGGAAAAAAATCTAAAGTCAACACTGTCTAAATTGGTGTTTAGGATTTGAAATGCAGTAGAAACTGATTTATAACTCAAAAAAATATTATAATGTAAAAAATGGTATTTTAAAAGTAAATTTGTTCATTTAAAACCCAGAGAGATATGAAAATGTACTAGTACTGTGAACTCCCAAAATTGGTTTTATTTGAACTCTCATAAAGCTAGAAAAAAATACATTTTCTTAAGTCTTAAAAATATTTTGCTATTAATATAGTTGTGATAACAAATGTGCATAATTGACATTTTAGGGTTTAAAGATAACAAAATACTTTAAGATTGGAGAAATTATATTCTCATTCACAAACTGCTAATAACCAACGAAAATGAAATAATTACTTATACACACATAGGCTGGCCCCAGCTTCTGTTTATAAAATGGATTGTTCTTTCCAGCAAAGGAAATAGGGAGAGAACATCTAATACTAATCATTACTCAGATTTAATGATAAAAATTAAATTCTAAGGCTGGCCTCGTGGAAGTGGCCCATAAGCCCAGCAACGTAGGGGCCTAGGAAAGAGGGTTGCAAAGTTCAAGGGCAGCCTGGAGAAGATAATAAAATCCCATCTCCAAGTGAAAGGTGCAAAGAAGGCTAAGGATAACAGGTGAGCAATAGGCCACTTTGCCTGGCTGGGGGAAGCCCCTCAGCACTGTCCCCAGTCTGCAAGTAAATAAATAAAAATAAATCATTTTTAGTTTGTGCAATGTTACAATTCAGAAACGTTCTTTGGTATGAAGATATACCATGCAACGTGTTAAAAATAGTCACAGTGGTGGATGTGGAGCTGGTAGTTACAAATGATCTGTGTGTTTAGGGGGAATGTGATGGCAAAGTTATGTGATTATGGTGAAATACAGATCTTCCTAAAGTGGCCACCTCTGAGTAAGGGTATTTCTCCATGCTCTATGTAATTATTCTCACATAGGAGAGGCCAGACCTAGCTCAGGTCTCTGAAAATTCTAAATGCCTCGGGTATTTCAGTTAAACCTTTCCAGAACTTCTAGTCTTAGAGAATCTTGCTTTCTTATTAAGGTAGGAACAAATATTCTAGATTGCCAATTTGTTTTTCAGAAAAGATAGGACATTGGGAAGTTTACTCAGAGGCTCCTGTGTAGGTACCCTAGGACTAATTGTGAACTGTTGAGAAAGAATAAGATGGCAGGTAGGGGTTCTGTGCAGAAGCAATGTGAAGATGGCTGGCCAGCTGACCCAGGATGGAGGCTGCTCTATAAACTGCTATTCTGGATGGAGTCCAGGACACCAGCCAGTGCTGCAAGCTGTGTTTTCTTGCCACCTTCTGTGGTCTGACTACTTTCAAGCTTATGAGGTCTGTGTGGGTAGTATATAACAGTACCTCAATATAGAATGTACATGAAATGTAGAAGTCTTGGGAAGAAAGAGTTCCTAGGCTCCTTTTACTTAGTTTGGCTGGGACACAAAGTAGCTCCTAAAATATATAATGTTCATCTGTTTGTAAATTGGGATCATTTCATTAAAGGGTATCAGCTGTTTCCTGTTTAGATTGTTTTGGTTTATTTCTCCCAAATACTTACAATTTATGGATTAGTAGTTAGCTATTTTCTGTACTGCACATGGGATAACTAAACCCTCTTTGATAAACTTACCTCCTTATGGGTTAATTGACCTATGCTATGTTAACTGATCTGTTACAGGGTTAAGTGACCTGATTTACAATTAACTGAGACACTCCAGGCTTACTTGTCCCATTTGAGAGTTAATTTTCAGAGTGGGGTTTGGAGGGGATATTCAGAAAAGCCTGCGTTCTGTATTGACACAGAACATCCTGATGCTTCCCTTACTGAGTAATGAAGACCCAGGTTTGTCTAAAAATAACATTCAGAAAATAGCCTTTCTAATCCCTGTAACATTTTTATCACACATTGGGGAATTTTGAGAACACATGGGAAGTGGTTTTTTGGAGGTATCTACTCTGTGCCTTTGACTATGGATTTTACACTACTTATCCTCACTACAACCCATATTTTGCTTTTTTTTTCCTGGCTTTTGTGTGTGTGACTTTGACCTGAACAGGTTAGGCCAGATAGTACTGACCTGAGGATATGTACTCAGACTGACCTTGGCTTATTTCTCACCCATAAATTTAATGCCCATGAGCTTATGAATCTACAATTGGATGACAGGTAGAAACTCACCATGACCTAGGGATTCCTGTGTTTGTTCTCTAGTAATGTCAAGTAACTCCTGACTATTTACAATCCCTAGTGTGAATCCGGTTACATATGCCTGCTGCCGCCTGTTTTCATTTTGGAGGTTTCTCAAGATGGCAACATGTAGCATAAGAGACAGACAATGGAGTCAAGCTTCAAGCTGAAGATCAGAGAAGCAAACCAGTTGGACACTAACTTTTACTTCTACCTCAGGCTGAATGTTGTCCTGTTCTCAGCATGGCTGGAGAATAAATCTCCCATGAGACCCTTTGGTTCTTCCTTTTATACCTCCTTAGTGCTAGGATTAAATGCATTTGATCCCAAGGGCTGAGATCACCTTTGTGTGAGCTATTTCTCTTTAGGACTGGATCAATTTCTCTTTAGGACTGGATCAATTTCATGAAGCTCAGTGTGGCCTTGAACTAACAGAGAACCATCTGCCTGTCTAGCTGAGTCCTGGATTAAAGGTATGGGCCACCACTGCTTAGCTCTATAGGTAGCTATTATGCATGCTTGGATTAAAGGTGTGTATCACCATTGCCTGACCTCTATGAATTTTGGCTAGCTTTGCTTTCTGAACCCCCAGGCAAGCTTTAATAAATCATAAATAACATATCACCACAGCAGCATCAGCTTCAGGGTGCCCCTCAGTTGTACTCAGACGTAGAATGGTGCATGTGTGGCAGCAGAAAACAGTGGCCATCTTCAAGAATCCATTGCCCTTGCTGAGAAGGATCTCTGCCAGGTTTCAGTGTCCCTCAAAATCCCCGGATTCAGCAATGCCCACTGTTATACCCTACCCACTCTACTCAGCTCTGGTAGAGGCTGTAGTAATTTTAAATAGAGTTGATCATGGTAACCTACAGCAGTTTTTAGTGCTCCACTTTCTGTTGGTGTACTGCTGTTGCTGGAATTTCTGGAGTGGTAAGTAATTGTGGCATGCAAAATGGAAATTCTCATTTTGCTAGCACTCTTTAATGATCTAGAATGGAGTTTTATGTTCTTAACTACTTCAGATATCTGTGTTTTGTTTTATTATTTTCCCAGTCTCACTCCTTTATCTCATGATTCTGGCTTCAGTGGCTGTCCCTCACCTCTTAATCAGGCTTACTGGTTACAGCCTGCCCAAGATCTGGCTTAAGGCATCTGCTTTCTCACTTCTTGTAAGATAGAAGCATCAGTTTCCTGCTCCCATTGTCACACCTATGAGCCACTTTCCCCAGCATCGCCTTTGGCATGATGGACTGAACTAACTCAAATCTAGAGCTCAACTGAATCCATCCTTCCTTATGTTGTGTCTCTCACAGGGGCATGCAAAGTAACTAGTTAAACTACTGGAATTTGTTTTGTCACCATGGCTCTGGCTGATGATCCGTTTCCTTAGCCAAGGGAGGATGAGCAAATAGAATTCTGAGTTACAACTTACTGAAGATCCTCCAACTAGCACTTCTTTTCCTTGTCCCCACGTTTTAGGTGTAGTCACTTTGTTTTGTAGGAGTTGTATCATTTTGAGTTCAGTTTGTCTTGATCTGTATGCCAGCACATTGCCAGGGAAGCATTGAAAATCAGTAGTGGTTGTTTCACAGTGGAGCTGCCATCAAATGTTGGCCTTAGCAGAGGGGGAGCTTGGCCAGCTAAGTGTGGCAGAGGATGTGGTTTCCTCACCCCAGAGAAACCCTGATTTATGAGGGGCAGTTGGGGCACACTGCTGCCTTGTAGCTTTGACTTGTTCAAGGTCCACTTAATTAAGATCTATTTAACCACCTCACCCTGAATTGTAAAACAGTGTGGTTTGGGTGCTGGTCTCTGGAAACAGAATCAGCTTCTGCAACAGAAATAATCAGTTGAGATTAGTGTCTTACCTGTGGCACAAAGCAGAGGCTATGCATCTCTGAGGATGGAAAGATTATGTTTTTTCAATTACTTACAATGCTAAATAATGAAGCCAAGTAAGGAAAATAAGATAAGTATATAAAAGATGAGCTTTATCCTAACCTCTGATCTAATGGGGGAGAGGTACATAAGTTAGAAAACTAAATTTTTACAACAACAACAACAACAAAAATGAGAAATGATAATGTTGAATCCAAGTCTTGTTCTGACCTGGGCATTGGCCTGACTCCTTCAGGAGCTGGAGATTTGAAGAAAGAGGGATTAATGTTGATGATTTTGGCTTTGAACATGACTCCTATTCTCTTGTTATTATAAAACTAAGTTGAGTGCCTGGTTCGTGTCACTGGTTTTTGAGCTCAGAGATTTAGAAGTTGCAACTTTTACCTTATGTGTTTTGAGATTTTAAAAACAGCCACAGACAGACCTCATTATTTGAGAGGCATTCAGCATTAACGTGAAGTTAAACCTCCTTTTCCTTATAAAGTAAGCACTATTGAAAATGAAAAATTGCTACATATAAATTGAAATAGAATGATATAAGAAATTCTAAATTGCATGGAAATAGAAATAAATATGTATCTTAAAGTAGATAAGAAAGGCAACATGCTCAAAAGAGGCATTTAAAAAATTACATGATATATGATTTTCTAAAATTTGAACATATTAAAAAACATTTGGTCAGAGTACCAAGAAGGTTATCAGGTGGCTATCACATTGCCTAAATTGTATGGGGACTTGTGTGGAAGTCATCTGACCCTGGATATGCCTCACTCTGATATTTTGCAACTGAATTAATAAAATTAATTATTAATAATGAATGCATCTGGATTGACTTCTGATAGGTGTGCATTTGAAAACAAAAATATATTTGACTTAATGTATTTGGAATTACAGATTCATTTTACTAAGTTGAGCCTTGGTGTCTCTTTCCACAGTATTTTTTTACTGCCTGCAACAGTGGGTGGTTCCACAGATGCCAGGAAAGTATGTGTGGAAACAGTAAATGCTAAACTAAATTATCTTCACTTGAAAGAAACTGACTTCAGAATTTTTAAAATTGTAGTGTTGACTCTACTGGATACCATAAGTCAGCTGGAAAGGGTTTTGTGAAAAGGATAACCAGAAAAATGTTCTACATGTTCTTAGAAATCTCACTTCATTACCTTTGTTTTATTGTAAAAATGAGTCTTCTTTTAACTAGGGAAGTGTCAGTTTCCTTGAATTTTGGGGTATTACACTCTGTCTCTGAGGCCTTACTCTCTTCCTTACAGTGTGGAGAGAGTATTGTCCCTGCCCCCAGACATTATTTGTGTGCCATCATCTCTTCATGAAGCTCTGAGTAGTTGAATAACTGCATTCATTGTGCCTGTGACTTTTGATAAATAACTTGCTCATACCTATAAAAGAACTCCTTATTGAGACAAACCTTGTTGTAATTAATTGCACACAAAGCTAATAAAGGTGCTTTCTGTTACATTTTCAAGTGTTGTGTGCGATAGGAATAATTTGGGTGCTGTCAGAAACATATCAGTGTGGGCTGTTGCAAGACCTTATAGCACTACTTTATCCAGGGGATCTGATGTTGGCTTCCAGCTTTTTGTAGTCTGACTGCCTTGGTGACTTTTCTTCTTATTGTGACAAAATACCTGACTGATATAGTTTTACTCTTGATTGGGGGAGGGGGAGTGAATAGTTCATTGCAGTAGGAGCATGAGATAATTAATGACATTATAGCTACATTCTGGAAGTAGGGGTAGGTGGTAGTCAACTAACTGGCTTTTCTTTGTTATCCATTTTTATTTTTTGCTGGACTCCAGCCCATTGGATTGGTAATCAGCTAGCTGGCCTTATTCATTGCTCCCCTTTATTTAATACTGGACCCAGCCCATTGGATTGATAGTCAGCTAGCTGGCCCTATTCATTGTCCATTTTTATTTTGTGCAGGATCCATTGGATAGTGCTACTCACATTCAGGGTGGGTCTTCCTTCCTCAACTAAATCTCTCTGTAAATACCTTCACAGATTCCCCTCAGAAATCTCCTAGGTCATTATAATCCCATCAAATTGACAATGAAAAATGTCATAGGACTCATAGACTGCCTCAGGAAAGTTTAAACCAGAAAGTGAGTGAGAGGTTCAGGATTGTCCACTCTGCTGGTCTGGTTGAACCTCAGGACCTCAGGTCTCCCTCCTGCTCTGCTAGCTGCTCTGCTGTTTAGGTCACTAGTGGATTCCTACCTGTGTCTTTGATCCCTGGGACCCCATGACTTTTCCACAGAGTATGCTATGAGCAGACTTCCTAGGGAGGGCCTGCCTTCATGTGTGTTTTAGACTCCAGGTATAATTCTTATGGCTACACTGTGAAGCCTATGACTTCCTTCCTTCTAATGACTCAGCTGGCCAGCTCTGTTGTGGATCTGCTTTTTACAGCTAGTCCCTGACACAGGAGTATGAGCACAAAATTCTGCAGTGCAGAGAGAGGGTCAAGGGAACATTCCTATGGCTCTTTCCCCTAAGCATCCTGATCTGCAGTGCTGTGGAACTGTGGGTATGTTCCTGAAAGGTCACAGGCTTCTGTTGTCCAGGTTCCTTCATGTCCTAGAGACTGCTGTTCAGGTGCCATTTGGCAGTTTTGGTGATAGACTCTTTCCTGTGGAAGGCCAACTCTTCTTGTCCCAGGCAATCTTTCTAGATGGGAACATGTCTGTACCTTCAGGCCTTAGCTGCTGTACCCTCAAGATGATTCAGGTGTCCCAGGTTGGATGGCCTGGGGCTGGGACACAGATTCTCATTTCTGTCACTACTTCTCTGAAGTATGTATAAGTTTCTGTCAGTGTATGTGTGTTCTGGTACCCTATAGAGATGAATCAGACAATAACTCTGTCATGACAGTGGCATTATTCTTATTATTTGGACTCTTAGGAAGGCTGTTAATTCATTGGATGTTGAGCAAGATCCTCATACATGAGAGGCAACCATTGTACAACTGAAATACTATATCCCCATCCCTCCTTTTCCTTTTATTTTGAGATAGAGTTGCACTAATATTCTCAAGCTGATCTTGAATGCATTGTGAAATCCAGGTGTTTTGGTGACTAGCTTCTTGAGTTGTTTGTATATTTTGGAGATCAGCCCCTCTGTCAGGTGTGGGTTTGGTGAATATCTTTTCCCATTGTGTGGGCTGCCATTTTGTCTTGTTGACTGTGTTTCTTGCCTTCAAGAAGTATCTCAGTTTGAGGAGGTCCCCTTTATTAATTGTCGATCTCAGTGTCTGTGCTACTGGTGTTAGGTTCAGGAAGCAGTCTCCTTTACCAATTCGTTCAAGGGTACCTCCCACTTTCTCTTCTAAGAGGGTCAGTGTGGCTAGATTTATGTTGAGGCCCTTGATCCATTTGGACTTAAATTTTGTGCATGGGGATAGAGATGGGTCTGTCTGCTGTCTTCAATACACCATCATCCAGTTATGCCAGCACCATTTGTTGAAGATGCTTTCTTTTTCCCATTGTATAAATTTAGCATTTTGTCAAAAATCAGTTGTTCGTAGGTGTATGGGTTAATATCAGGGTTTTCAATTATATTTCATTTGGTCTACATGTCTATTTTTGTGCCAATCAGTACAGTAGAGCTTGAAGTCAGGGATGGTTTTGCCTCTACGTTCCTTTATTGTACAGGGTTGTTTTGGCTACCCTGTGTCTTTTGCTTTTCTGTATCAAGTTGAGTATTGTACTCTCAAGGTCTGTGAAGAATTGTGCTGGAATTTTGATGGGGATTGCATTGAATCTGTAAATTGCTTTTGGCAAGATTGCCATTTTTACTATGTTGATTCTACCTATCCAAGAGCATGAGAGATCTTTCCATTTTCTGGTATCTTCCTTAATTTCTTTCTTTAAAGATGCAAAGTTCTTGCTAGATAGGTCTTTCATTTGTTTGGTTAGGATTACCCCAAGATATTTTATGTTGTTTGTGGCTATAGTAAAGAGTGATGTTTCTCTGATTTCTTTCTCAGTCCCTTTATCATCTGTATATATTAGGGCTACTGATTTTTTTTTAAGTAAATCTTGTATCCTGCCACTTTGTTGAAGGTGTTTATCAGCTGTAGGTGTTCCTTGGAAAAGTTTTTCAGGTCACTTACATAAACTATTATATCACCTGCAATTAGTGAAAGTTTGACTTCTTCCTTTCCAATTTGTATCCACTTTATCTCCTTTTGTTGTCTTATTGCTCTAGCTAGAACTACAAATACCATATTGAATAGATATGGAGACAGTGGTCAGCCTTGTCTTGTTCCTGATGTTAGAGACATCACATTGAGTTTCTCTCCATTTAGTTTGATGTTGGCTTTGTCTTGCTGTATATTGCCTTTATGATGTTTAGGTATTTTCCTGTTATCCCTGATTTCTCCAAGACCTTTATTGTGAAGGGGTGTTGGATTTTGTCAAAGGATTTTAGCATCTAGTGAGATGATCATATGGTTTTTTTCTTTCAGTTTGTTTATGTGGTAGTTTACGTTGATAGATTTTCATATGGTGAACCATCCCTGCATCCATGTGTTGAAGCATACTTGTTCATGGTGGATGATTTCTTTGTGATGAAGCTTACTTGGTCATGGTGGATGATTTCTCTGATGTGTTCTTGGATTCAATTTTCCAGTATTTTATTGAGTATATTTGCATCAATGTTTATGAGGGATATTGGTCTGCAGTTCTCTTTCTTTGGGTCTTTGTGTGGCTTGTATACCAAGGTAATTATAGCCTCATAAAAAGCATTTGGCAATGAACATTCTGCTTCTATTGTGTGGAACAAATTGAGGAGTATTGGTATTATCTCTTCTTTGAATTTCTGGTAGAATTCTGCACTGAAGCCATCTAGCCCTGGGATTTTTTTGTTTGAGAGATTATTTTGATGACTGCTTCTATTTCATTGGGGATTATAGGCCTATTAAGTTGTTTATATGTTCTTGATTTAATTTTTGGTAAGTTATGTCTATTCAGAAATTTGTTCATTTCTTTGAATTTTTGAATTTTGTGGAGTGCAGGTTTTCAAAGTATGGCCTGAAGAGTCTCTGAATTTCCTCAGTGTCCATTGTTATATTCTTCTTTTCATTTCTGAGTTTGCTAATTTTGCATGTTCTCTCTCTGCTTTTTGTTTAGTTTGGATAAAGGTTTGTCTATCTTGATGATTCTAGAAGAACAAACTCTGTTACATTGATTCTTTTGTACTGTTTTCTTTGTTTCTACTTTATTGATTTTGACCCTCAATTTGATTATCCCAGAATCTACTCCTCCAGGGTGAGTTTGCTTCTTTTTGTTCTAGAGCTTTGAGTTTTGCTATTAAGTCTCTAATGTGACTATTCTCCAGTTTCTTCATGTGGACTTTCCTCTTAGTACTGCTTTCAAAGTGTCCCATAAGTTTGGGTATGTTGTGTCTTCATTCTCACTGAATTCTAGGAAGTCTTTAATTCTTTCTTATCTCTTCCTTGACCCAGGAATGGTGTGATTGCACATTGTTCAGTTTCCATGAGTTTGTAGGGTTTCTGCAATTTGTATTGTTGTTGAATTCTAACATTAAAGAATGGTGGTCTGATAAGATAAAGGGGGATATTCCAATTTTTTGTATCTGTTGAGGTTTGCTATGTTGCCTAGTATGTCATCAATTTTAGAGAAGGTTCCATGTGGAGCTGAGAAGAAGGTATATTCTTTTGTGTTTGGATGGAATGTTCTATAGATGACTGTTAAACCCAATTGGGTCATAACTTCTGTTAGTTCCTTTGTTTAGTTTCTTCTGACTGGTGGTACTGTGTAGTGGTGAGAGTGGGGTGTTGAAGTCTCCCACTATAAGTGTGTGAGGTTTTATATGAGATTTGAATTTTAGTAATGTTTCTTTTACAAATGTGGGTGCCTTTGTATTTGGGGCATAGATGTTTAGAATTGAGACTTCATCCTGATTGATTTTTCCTGTGATAAATATGAGTTGATCTTCTTTATCTCTTTTGATTAGTTTTAGTTTGATATCTAATTTGTTAAATATTAGAGTAGCTACACCTGCTTATTTCTTTGGTCCATTTGATTGGAAAGATCTTTTCCCAACCCTTTACTCTAAGGTAGTTTCTGTTTTTGAAGTTGAGGTGTGTTTCTGGTATGCAGCAGAAGGATAGGTTCTGTTAACCTGTATTTTTTTAGGCAAGTTAAGACCATTAATATTGAGGGAAATTAAGGACCTTTTATTGTTAATTCTTGTTTGTTTTTGGATTTGTTGTTGTTGTTGGTATTGTGGGTAGATTTACCCTGCTTTTTCTTTTGGCGTCTGGTAAAGTGGGATTATCTATTGCCTATGTTTTTGTGAGTGTAGTTAACTCCATTGCATTGGCATTTTCCTTCCAGAATTTTCTGTAAGGCTGGATTTGTGGATATGTATTGTGTTAATTTGGTTTTGTCATGGAATATCTTGTTTTCTCCATCTATAGTAATTAAGAGTTTTGCTGAGTATAGTAGTCTGGGCTGGCATCCAAGGTCTCCTAGTGTTTGTAGAACATCTATATAAGACCTTCTGGCTTTCAGAGTTGCCATAGTAAAGTCAGGTGTAACTCTGATAGGTATGCTTTATATGTTACCTGGCCTTTCTCCTTCACTGCTCTTATATTCTTTCTTTATTCTGTATGTTTGGTGTTTTGATTATTATGTGGTGAGGAGACTTTTTTGTGTGGTTTAGTCTATTTGGTATTCAGTAGGCTTTTTCTACTTTCAAAGTCATGTCCTTCTTCAGGTTGGGAAAGCTTTCTTCTATGATTTTGTTGAATATGTTTTCTGCACCTTTGAGCTGGGCTTCTTCGCCTTCTTCTATACCCATTATTCTCAGGTTTGGTCTTTTCATGGTGTCCTAGGTATTTTGTGTTAAGGATTTGTTGGATTTCAGTTTTTCTTTGGTTGATGAATCTGTTTCTTCTAGTTTACCTTCAGTGCCTGAGATTCTATCTTCCCCCTCTTACATTCTGTTTGTTATGCTTGCATATGTAGTTTCTGATCGTTTACCCAGGTTTTCTATTTCTAGCATTCCTTCAGTTTGTGTTTTCTTTATTGTGTCTGTTTCTGTTTCCAGGTCTTGAACTGTTTGAATTGTTTCTTTCATCTGTTTGAATGTTTTTTTTTCTTGGCTTTCCTTGCTTTCTTTATGAGATTTGTTGATTTCTTGTATTTTTTTGGTTCATCTTTTCCTCTATTTCTTCCAATTTTTGTTTGTTTTTTCTTCCGTTTCTTTAAGGGATCTTCTCATATCCTTTTTGAGGGTCTCTATCATTTACATGAAGGTGTTTTTAAGATCAATCTCTTCTGCTTCATTTGCTTTGGTATGTTCAGGTCTTGTTGTTGTAGAGTCCCTAGATTCTGGTGGTGTCATATTGGTCTTTCTATTGTTGAATGTGTTCTTGTATTGCCATCTTCCCATCCCTTCTTCCAGTGGGTGCATGTGTGGTCCTTTTCTGTACTCTCCTTTCCCAGTGGGTGTAGGTGGGTCATGACTTCAATGTCATTTACTCTGAATGGTCCAAGTTCTCTTGGAGGTCTCAAGTTGAGGGCATAGGGGGTCCAAGATTCAGGGGAGGTCAGGCTCTGAATGGTCCCCAGTTCTAGGGTGGGACCCCTCAAGCAAAGAGTGTAGGGGTATTAAGATGCAGAGCTGACTCAAGAAGTTCCAAGGAGAGGATGGGGGGGGCATTGGACGTGATCTGGCCAATCACTCACCTTAAGGAGGGGGTGTAGCAGGCCAAGAAATCAGTATGTCTTAACTCATAGCATTATATGCACACTATTGAGTAAGGGGCATTCCTATTACAGACCATGGAGAACTGGAAAGAAGAACTATTCATGGATTCATCATGGATTCTAATCTGAGTGTTTTCAGATTAGTCATTGTAAAGAAACTGAGAAGGAGGGGGACAGGGACAGGAACAGAGAGAGGAGGAGAAGAGAGGAGAAAGAAAGAAAGAAAGAAGCATATCCCTGGATTGACAGATAGTACCCTGCCTCTGTGGTTGGGGCTCCAAAGAAAAGAATCTGAAAGCCTTTCAATTTCTCTAAAGAAGATGGTGTCTGCCAATATGTTGTCAGAAAGCCCTTAAATAAAGAAGGTGAAAAGCCCAGGGCCAAAGCACTCAAGATTCAGCCTCTTATTATTTTATGTGTCCTATAACACAAACATTGACACATTGTTCTGAAGAAACAACTCACTAAGAAAAACACAGAAGAAGCTTCAGATTGTGAGTTCTGGAGTGAAAGATAACCTGATTTTTGGGAGTCAGGCTATACCTGGATCTACAATAGGACAGCTCTGGAGGGGAAGGTATTCTGACTTGTCAGAGAGTCAGCTATACCTGAAGCTGGGGTGCGGTGGGGGATGGTCTCCCTGAAAGATGTAGCAATTCTTCTCATTTCCTAGAGAGAGACATTACAGCTGAGGTTTGCTTGGTTCCACTAAGAGAATGTTCTAGCAGAACTATAGTTTCTTCTGCACTGCTCAGCTCTGGCCCAAGATGTTACTTCTGCTTCACTCTGCTTAAGGGGAATCCCCTGAAGAAATGTGACAACATCCTCTCCCTCCAGCAAAAAGTTACTTTTCCTGTTCCGCCCCTAAGGAAGTTTCCCCAGCAGTTTCTTCTGGTTTTTCTGCTCAGCTCTCCTAAGGAACTATTTCAGAAAAGATTCTTCATTCCACACTGGTGAAAGAAGATCTTTGCCCAAAACTCTTTTGAGAAAGAAATTTATTTGGGAAGGAGATGTTAAGGAGAGTGACTTCTTCTGCCAGGGTGGTGAAGGACAGCCTGGAACTGGGCAGAGGGGCTTATATAGAGCTTTTTAGGGATGGAGTTTTCCCAGGGAGAAGATTTTCTGCTCAAGGATTAGTTGGTTTAGTTGCTCAGGGGCAGAGTTGGCTCTGGTTTCAGGTCCCATTTTTTGGCTCTAGTTTTGAGGACAGAATGTATTTCTTTCACTGGTTCTAGGGCCAAAGTATATTTCTATGGCTCTGTTTTCAGAGTCATGTGTGTTTCTTTGGTTTTGGGGTCCCAGGGTAAATGTTTCATTCACTGGCTCAGGTTTCAGATCCAGGGTGTGTTTCTTTCACTGGCTCTGTGTTCAGGGTCAGGGTGCTAGATTTTGTGTGCAGGGATTGGTTGGATTTCCTGCTCGGAGACTGGTTGGTCTAGTTGGTCAGGGGCAGAGTTGACTCTGGTTTCAGGGCCAACCTGTGTTTCTTTCACTGGCTCTTTTTAGTTTTGGGGCTCTAGTTTTGGGACCAGGATATATTTCTTTCACTGGTTCTGGTTGTAGGGTTGTATTATTTCTTTGGCTCTGGTTTCAGAGTCAGGGTATATGTCTTAGGTTCTAGGTTCAGGGATAAAGTATTTCTTTCACTTGCTTGGGTTTCAGAGCCAGGGTGTGTTTCTTTCACTGACTAGGATTTCAGAGCCAGGGTTTATTTCTTTTACTGGCTTTGTTTTAGGGCCAGAATGGGTTTCTTTCACTGTTAAGCTATGCTAAACCTTTGGTCAAGAGAATGAAGGATGCCAAAGAAAAACACCAGAGACAGATTTCAAGGGACGAGCCTGTCCTCACTGAGAGCTGCTTCTCGGTCTCTGAGTGCTGTCAAAAAGAAGTCTTCCAACAATAACCTTGGAAACCTTGTGAGCTGAGACTAGTGGTCTCAAGCCTCCCTTTTTCTTTTCCCTTTTAAAAACACTTCACAATTGTCAGCAGGCACCTTACTCTTCCGATAGAGTGAGGTCCCAGCAGGTTTGGTTCTTAGCAATAAAAAAACCTTTATTCCTTGGAGGTTGAGAGGATTCCTGGTAGACACAACAATTAGCCCCTGAGAAAAATACAGAAATTTAGTATATTCTGTCATCCAGAATTTCTAATGGAAGAATTCTCTTAGATGTTAGATGATTTCATATAAGACTACCAGGTCTCCGTGGCACTTCTGAGACTTCCATATGCTTTGTTCTACAGTGGTTTCTTAGTCTCACACCCCTTAACTATTGACATGCCATCTTATTGAAGGACTTCTCCTTGTAGGTGGACAGGTCAGAAAAGATGGTTTCTAGTGAGTAGTGGGAGGGAGGTGGCCCACTTCCAGCACATCTTGGGCATATGAGATGAATAATTCATGGGCTCCATTCCACTTCCTACTATCTGGTATCAGCACAGGAAATGCTGTGTTTCCAAGTCACAAAGACTGCTGGAAGCACATAGATGATAAAATTTTAGATTAGAACACCCACATTTCTATCCCATTTTATATTTAAATTGAAGAGAAGGAGAGGTTTAGTTTATCACTTGTTTTGCTGAGAACACAATGGTTCCTACAAAGCTCACTATTTGCCACTGATGTTTATCTGCAATTTTAAATCCATGGGCTATCTAGCATGCATAATAAATATGTGGGTGTGGCATTAAAATATGTGCTTCAGAAAATGGAGAGATGTTTTGGTGAATAGAATACTTGCCCTCCAAGCACAAGTACCTGAATTGTTCAATCCCCTAAACCCACATAAATAAGTCAAGTGTGGTAGTGTGGGAAGGCAAACACAGGTGGGTTCCTGAGGCATGCTGGCCAGAAAGCCTAGCCTACTTGCAAGTTTCAGGCCGGTGAGAGGCCCTGTCTGAAAAAGAAGATGCAGAAGGAAGAGACCAGAAAAGCATCTGTGGCATGACTCCTGAATTTATCTCTGGCTCTCCATGTGCTCATATACGAATACAAATAGACATGATCCTACAGAAGCCCCAACATGCATAAATACACACAAAGAACATGCACACAGGGAAAACATTTAAAATCTGCCATCTCACACACAAAAGAGAAAATACCTTGTTATCCTTGAGACTCATTAAGGGAATGCTAGGTATAGTAATTTTCTAAGCTGAGGGTCTGTGCACTCCATTACATATATTAAGGGCCAGGGTTAGCTTTATAGATGCTATAAATCTATAACTTTATAGATGCTAAGTAAATAATCTTCATGACATCTCTGTCTAGGGACTGGATTGCGTATGAGAAATTGAGGCCAAAATAAGTTAACCCAAGGTTAGAAAGTAGCGTTGGTTGAAATTTGAGTCTCAGCAGGCCCCCTTGCAAATCTGTAATATTAAATACTCTTCTCAAATGCCCAGTTTACTGCTTCTTGTCTAATCCCTTGTGTTGGGAGAAAGAGGAAAATGTATCATTCCCTACCAACTGTATCCAACCATAGAGCAAATCAAGCTTTATTTTATTAAAATCATTCCCTCCCACAGTGAATGAAATCAAAGCAAAAGGCAAACCTTTAACTGGGTTTAGAATGGTGAATGTGTGGTCTTGGTCCTGAGGAATGGATTTTGTGGTATCTTAGCTAAGACAAGACCCCTCTGCTTAGTTAATGTCGCCACAGTCAGACAAGAATCCTGTTGTACACTAGAGGAACAGTTCATACTCCCTTCCTCAAATGGATGTCACCAACCTGTTCCATTTCTCCTCTTCCCCTCTGCTGGAAACTGGGGATCAACTTGTCCTGTTCTTTTGTCCATGAGGTTTCCTACCTCTTCTGAGCACTATACTGACTTGTCCTGAATCCTTGTCTGTGACATCTGCTATGTCCCACCATGATTTGTCCTGTGTCTTCATCTATGAAAATTCTGCTCTCTGCTAAATCATGTGTTGATGACCTCTGTGCTGTGCTGACTTGTCCTGAATCAGCCTTTGTGAGACTTCTGCTCTCTGTGAGTTCAGTGCTGTACTATCTAGACTCCTCTGTGAGGTCCCATGAGGAGCTCTGTGCTAACTTGTCTTGCATCCTGGCCTGAATGACTTATATTCTCCAATGAACCCTAAACCTCCATTGCATAGGCACTGATCACAGAAGAACTGAACACTTCTTGTATAGAGAACAGCATTAAGGACTCATACCAGGCCTCCAAACCCAGGACAGTACTGACTAAACAAGTTCTGAGCAAGGGGCTATAGAGGGTGAAGAACCCAGCATCACATTTGCTATAAGATAGGAAACACCCATAGCCACCACTTTGATTAGCAGGAAACAAAACATCCGCTTCACAGTTCCTGCACAGAAAATGCAGATGCAGGAAGAAATTTTATTCTGTATTTTATCAATGGTTTGTTTTAATGTCAACTTGCTACAAATTAAAATTTCTTGCATAAGCAGCTTCAACTGAAGAACTGTCCTGATTGCCTTAATTGATGCAGGAAGATCCTCCCCGATGTGGGTGGCACCTTCTGGTAGCAATGCAGAAAGAAAAGGGTGTGGCAGAGGAAGATTATTTGCCCCTACCTTGCTTAGCCTTCCCTCTTGACTCTGGCTTGATTTGTTGTTATTGCTGCTGATGATTTCTAGCTAATTCCTGAACCCACATTCTCAGGCTTCCATGTTGTAGTAAGAACCTGCAGCTTTCCAGGAACCTTCCCAGTTTTCAGTGCCAGATTGGAACTCCTAAACACTGAAGCTAGTGGACTGAGAGACTACAAAGTTGTTGATCTCCCAGGTGAGATAGCCATTGTGGGACTGCTCCAATTGGTATAATACCCAGTCTCAAGGACTAAGCAACCAATGGGTGCTCAGCCTCTTAGCTGTGACACAGCTACTGTTGATATTTTAATTTAAGATGACAATATATTCACATATGTATATACACACACATATATATATAGTATATATGCATATATATATATGTATACATATACATACATTCATACATATGGTTACAGACTACATAATTTGCTTGGAAAGATTTTCTTTGCAGAAGTATGCTTTATGTAAGTTTTATTCCCAAGAACTATGTTTTTTCATTTCTTTTTTTTTTTCAAAAGCAAGTAACTGGATTTTGTTCAGATCAAACTCTAGGTACCAAGTGATTCCAGAAAATCATATATATAATCACTTTTGTTCTTAGACCCAAGCTGGTTTTTAATGCAAAAGGCAGCAAAGAAAACACCACACCAACTCCCTGGAGTCTGCACCATCACCAATGAGTTTCCGTCAGATGTGCTGAAGAACATGCCTCACGTGTGCTTGTGTTCATTAAATACAAAAACAAACTCACCTTTGAGTTCTCAAATGTAGAAACATTCAAGAAGACATGTCACATTGAGCAACTCCTGTAATTAGATTCCTTCTTCCTTTGAGTCTTTCTTTCTGTTTAGTAGCCTCTTCTTTGTAGGAAATCAGAAAAGCAGCTCTGAATGTGGACTTGAGGCATGCTGCTCTGTGCATGGCAGCTCTGAGCCTCCATCTCTGCTCTGAGCCTGTTTCACAAGCCTTTATGACCACTATGCCCATTAGGACTGATGTCCTTACCCTAAAGCCATTATGCTCTCACTTTGGAGGATCTGAGTGCACTGATTTGAAGAGAGAAAAAAAAGTTCTCATAAACAGCAGCTCCCAGAACTGGGGAGATGGAGACAGATGGATCTCTGGGGCTCTCTGGCCACCCTAGCCAAGCTAGTAAGCTCCAGATTTGGCTAGAGACACTGTCTCAAAACCTAAGATGAACAATTATTAAGGAAGACATCCTACACTGACCTAAATGCCCACACATATACACGTACAGTATACATAAAAACAAAGAGGAGGGAAAGGGAATATACTTTATTCTATTAATTTGCTTTTACAAGGGAAGTGCACATTTTTCTTCTTGCAAATTATATGTCTTCATACAAGGGGAGGAGGACGAATGTATTTCATATTTGCTAAGTGCCCTTTTCCTTACCAAAGACGGGTTGAGATTGTTTCAAGGTATTGTTTAGCCACCTAATCCCTCACAGGGCCTGAGCACAGCCACATCTCTCTCCTAAGACGGGGCCACTCCTCTATGGTGCTCACTGGGCTGCTGGGATAGGATTATCCAAGTAAATTTATCATTTGAAAAAGAGAAACTCAGATGGCTGCATATCAGCAGATGATGGAGCCATTCTCCATCCACAGGGACATCTAGGTGACAGAAGCAGGGTTGCTGCCCCAGAGACATACACATCCCAGTCCTACATGAAAGGTAGCTGATGTTTACTCTTGTTTGGGGTGGGATATTTTCCAGTATACAATTGTATTTCTCCTTTTTTCAGTTTTCCAGTCTCAGTCTCAGTGGAAAAATGCCTCTTGTAGGACACACATTTTGAAATTTTGTAGCAATGAAGGTTTGTCTTTTTTTTCTCCTCTCTCCCCCTTTTATCCCCCCCTTCATTTCCCTTCCCTATTTCCTCCTAAACTGCCATTAACTTTTTTAAAACATGCTTCTCCAAGTGTGTAAGCAACATTATTTAAAATACCCTCTCTCCAGTGAATTTCTTTGGTACTCTTATTAAAAATCTCATTGATGTTTTCTGCCATCAGCCCTGGGTTCCAGGCTCCTAGACAGGTGACTAATCATCTCACCTGCCACTCAACACTGAGTTTCTATTGACCTTTGAGAGATAGTTTTTCTGCTTAATATGCTTTTATTGATGCCACCTTTTTTCTGGTGTTCTTTGTAAATACAAAAGCTCATAGTTCTGCCTACTTTCAGGGAGGCTGGTCATCTTCAGCAGATGTTGAAGGTCAGTTTGGTGGTGCCATGGCCCTTAGCTTCTAAGGGCTTCTAAAACGGAGAAGTTCATACTTGGTGATTTCTGGGGACAAGAAGATCAAGGCCCAGGAGCTGGCAGGTGCTTTCTAGGCCTCAGGGTCCCTGTCGTTGTCTATTCCTGAAGCAAAAGTAGAAAAGTATCCTACAGAGGCACTAACCTTAATCCTGTCTTTCAGACACAATCCTCAAGGCCTCCCAAAGATTCTGGCCTTAACCACAACCACATTGCAGTTAGACATGAGCCCTGGAGTACACGATCTTTGCCTGTAACAGTACTTCACTATAAATGGTAGACATCTTTCCACTCTTGTTTCTCTGAATCATCAAGCTTGATGTGGATATTTTTATCAAAATTGAAGATAAAGTACATAAGAAAGCTCTAATAAATCAGTCTTGTAACTGGAATAGAGAGTGCCTGCTCATGCCAGCAAGTAGAGACAGGAGCTGAATCTATAAGGTGCACTTTGTTTAGACAGCCTGCTGGTAATCTAGGAAGACAGGATTAACACCCCAAAATTTGCCTTCCTTCTCATCTCCAGTAGCATACTTGAGAGGATGGGAACAAACAGTAATTTATTATTCCAAAATTTAGTCTTGCCCTTCTGATCAGGTGGTCAGCCTTGTCTCTGAGACTTGTGGTATGAACCTGCTGAACTATTTATAACATGTGCCTCCAGATTTCTTTACACAATATGAAGTGAAAATTGCCTCTATAATGCACAGTACAAAATTGCCTCTCCTGTCTCCAATCAGTATTTCTTTTATATAATACCTTACTTTGAAACTAAAGGGAAAGAATTTGTGCCCCTCTTCTAAAATGTCAAGGAAGGTCTAGGAAGCTGGCTCAGTGGTTAAGAACACTTGTTACTCTTGCAGAGGACACAGGTTCAATTCCCAACACCTACATGGTGGCTCACAGCCTCTACTCACAGGGAACCTGGTGCCCTCTTCCAACCTTGTCAGGCACTGGGCACTCCACACTCACCTGGTGCACATACTTTTACAAAGACTAAATATTCAAATACATACAAAATTAAAATAACAAATTAAAACTATCATCAAGGAAATTTTTGTTTAGAAGCCATTGAATTTTTTCCCCAGTGGAGAGGAGCATTTCAGAAGGAAGCACAGTGGTTTTCTCTCCTGCTGTAATTTACTGTCCTTCTTGTCTGCCCCCCATCTACTCAATAGACACCATCCTTAGGCCAATGTGTGTGTATCCTGTGCACTGATGGTGTCTGTGCACATCACCAAAGGGAGAGCTCGTGGCTGGCAGTTTGCATCCATCTACTCCAGTGCAGATGAGCAGTTTCATTTTTTCTGTAGCTGAAAGGACTTTAGCTGGTTCTTCCTGAAGCTCCAACTCAGATGTTCATTTCTAATGAGCTTCCAGGGTGAACCAAACTCCTAAGTCATGCATGTCTTAAAAATAGTATGCTAATTGAAGCTGTGGGGGAAGTGGAGGAGGCAGAGGGCATATAACAAGTCCTGCAATGTTGAAAGAAAACCCTAAGACTGACTTGAATCCTACAATGACAAGGCGCAGAGACAGCAATGCATGGGCTTTCAGAACACATGTGGCCTAATGCTATGGTCCCATTTGAAACTTAAAAGTATATAACAAATCTCAGGAAGAGTAGCTGCTATCAGGTGGTAATTGTGAAGTGTTTCACTCATTAAAATGCACACAGAGGAAGACAGACTAGAAACTTCCATAACATACCTCTTGATTTATAGAAATGTGTAGCTCACAGGTGTGTATTAATGGCAAATGGCAGGGCCATAATTCTGGTGCCCTGTTGGCTCAGTGTCTGTGTGCAGCTGGCTGCTTTGGAAGGGTTTCTGTTAATCTTGTTTTTGTACAACAAGAAGACAGGTTTCCAAAAGGATGAGGTTTTTACAGAGAGGAAACTTGGCAAACAGGCATGGCTAATGCTCCTGGTTTAGGATCTCCTTTCCACTCCCGTCCTACTTGAGGAAGAGTGATGTATTTCTCACATCCCTGTCCCCAGCAGCAAACAGCAGTGACTATGCCTGTGACTGCCAGGATGCTTCGAATGGTGGGGGGGGGGCACAGAATCGCTTGCTTTGAAAGCTTGCCAGCTCACATGATCTCTTGGACTGTGCCCAAACTTGGATGCCCATCTGGGGGGTACAACATTGTTTTCAGTGTTTCAGAGACAACTCAGGGACCTCTTAACACAGGAATATTGACCCAGGTATAGTGGCACAAGGCTATAATCCAAGCACTCAGAGACATCAAGACTGATGCAAGTTCAACATCTGCCTGAAGTACATTGTGAATTCCATGCCCGCCAGTACATGGTGAGGACTTGTCTCAGGAAATATACAAAGACAAACAAAACAAATCATAAATGACTATGGTTATATCTCAGTGGCAAAGCACTAGTTTCCATTCCTAGAACCACCAAAAATAAAAATTTATAAGTTTTTGTTAAATTGAGTTTGAATTTTAGAGCCAGTGCTGGGTTATTGTGACTAATTCTGTAGCTGATAAGTAGCATCTCTGAGTAAACATGTTTATGAATTTGTGGGTGAACTGTTTATGTGGCCTCTGTGAACCTCAGATGTTAGGCCGCTTCGATTTTGGCTCATAATTATCACCTCACTCTGTAGCTTGAGGTGGGTAATTGGAATAGCAACACTCATTCAGATATGGAATTTATATATAGCTTAAGCATATGACTACTGCTAGAGTTATATTCTACACTTTAAGTAGTAGGAGGGGAAGCCTGAAAGAAAACAGGTTTTATGATGTTGAATGGTTTGCTTATTTGGAGCTAAGTTTTCCAAACAGTTAGTGCTATAATGCAAGACATGTATTCCCTGCCTTGAAGTGTATGAATGCAAACCCATTTAAAGGATCAGAACACCTTGCTGACAGAGATACCTGGGAAGTTGTTTCCTTAGGATATGATTTACTAGGCTCAACCACCCAGGAACTCAAAAGCTGCAGCCATAGTTCAAATACCCACCTACTTATTGAGCTGGCAGATTCCTGTCCACATAATGCTAGTTCTGCAAGCATGCAGAATGCAAAAGGCCCAAGTTCATGAATGCATCCACCCAGATTTCTAAGAAAGGCCTGGCAGGAGGACAAACAATATGTAATGAGGTTGGAGTCCCTGAAGGCATCCCCTCAAGAAGTTGAAGATGGGCATGGACTGGATGACTAGGAAAACCTCCGACAAGAAGCAGAGCTACAGAATTTATTATGTTCTCATGTGGGTTTTAGTCTACTTTAGTTTAATCCCCATTGTCTGCCCTCGTTTCTTATATTTCAAATAGAGATGTTGTTTCCATCATATGCTAGAAGTATCTATCTTACTGTTTGGGTTTAACAAGGACTCAAAGCTGAGAGTTTCACTCTTAGATGATATTTAATTTTAGACTTATAGACAGTATCAGAACTGTTAAAATTATTAACTCTTATCAACAGACTGTGCACATTTTGCATTGTATGATATATACATGTCTTTCAAGGCCAAGATAAGAATGTTGTGTTAAGTAGACAAGCCTCTTGATAATTAATCTTGATTCTCATTTTAATGGGATTGTGAAGTGTCCAGGTGATTAGTGAACTATACCTGTGGGTCTGTCTGAGAGAGTTTCTGGAGAGGGTTATCTGGCAGGAGAGGGCTATCCAGTAGGAGAGGGCTATCCAGAATGTGAGCAGCACCATCTCATAGGCTGAGACCTTATATGAAATACAACATTTTGAAAAGGAGAAAGCATGGAACACCAGCATTCTCTCTATGCTTCCTGGCTTCTGTGCTATGAACTGTCCTTGACAAATGCAAGTCATCACACATATTTGTGCATCAGACACAGAGATCACATCCACCTTCAAATTCAGGCTAAAAAGTTGATATTTTGTGAATGGAAGATTGCGATCATGTGACAGTCTGTGTCTTGTTTTGTGGAGTTTGTGCTTCCAAATGCTCACTTAGGCCTAAGCTCCTGAAGACAACCACCCTCACTGCCTTTAGCTATGTCCTGGCTTCTTTACAAGGTCCTTTGATGTTTTCCATCTTTTTGGTGTCTGGCACCATAGATGAATGAATGTTTGTTAGTGAGTTCTTCATCAAACTATACATTTCAATAAAGAGCATCTATTGATTTCCACTTGTGATGAGTAGGTGTATAATAATTCAAAATGATTAATTCACAATGATTTTAAAGCTCCCATTAAAGATGACTGGTTTCTGAAGTATCTTAATAGCTAGTAAGTACTGCTTAATGCACCAAGGAAATGGGCAGGCTTGCCAAAAGAGGCAAGGAGACCCTTGGAGGCTGGTAATTCTTAGTTCCATCAGTTGACACTGGATGCTATCATATACCACATTAAGAGAAAACCTGGGAACCCAGGAGGAACAGAGATAAGAGCTATGAACACCCTATATGTTAGAGTGAGCTCCATGAGTGCAGAAAGATGCTCACAGCTTGTTTGCTGCAGAGAGCTGGGACGGTGCGGGTCATAAAGCAGGTACATGGGGACAGAGAGAATACTGTAAAGCAGTTGGCAAAGGCCCAAGTGCAGTGCACTTTTACATTCCATTTGACTTTCATTCAGCAGGTTTTTTTTTTTTTTTTTTTTTTTTTTTTTTTAATGATGGGCTTAGGATGCAGGAATTGTAGCTAAGACTATAGAGAAATACACACCACTATCTCTGACTGTTTCTTGGCCTAGAAAATATAATTTAAACTGTGTGGGATTTACAGGGCCAATCAGCACTTCAGGAAGCCAGCCTCTGAGAAGGACTTTGCAAGATGACAATGGGCAAGGCATTTGTGGGGGCTTCAGAAACTATTGGACACGTGCCAACTTAGTGAGGTCTCAGTTTGTCTCAGTGGTCGGAGAGGAGGCTAAAAATGAAATGGCTATATCTCTAGTTTTGGAAGCCCTTGAAGAAAGTAGGACATAGTTTGATTTCTTTTATTATGCAGTGAGTATGTTCAGAGCAGGGTCTAAGGTGAATACTAACTGGTCAATGTTTGCATGAAAGAATGGACATCAGTGGAACTATGTAGAAAATTAGTTCACCTGTGAAATGAGAAGTAAGAAGAGATTAGCTGAAAAAAGCCATGAATATGTTACTAAATGTGGAAGTAGGGTGGGATGTGTGGTGTAAATGGGGGGTAGAGCCATCTGAACTGCAGTCTGTGGAGTTGATCTGGGGAGGGATAGAAGTAGACACATTTAGAATCTGATTTTAGTCCACAGCCTATTGGCTATATAGACTTCACAATTAACAATACTTCTGGGTAACACCACAGAAGATCTAGGAAGGCTCAGAAGAGTGTTTAAGGGGCCTCTGGAGGGTGGCAGCAATATCCATACTGTCCAGGGGCTATGTCTTTTCTCCACATCCTCCCATTTAGTGAACCACCTAGCTGAATAGAGGGATCACTTGCAGTAGAGCCTCACAGTGAAATGCCTGGGATTCCAAAGTTCTAAGAAAGACTTGGCATGAAAGCTCTATTCCAAATTTGGTCGTCATCCTTAGTCACATAGCTCATGTGGAGATGATGGTGTTCTCTCCATACACTGGCTCTCACTATTATTCTTTCAGTAAATGTTTTCTAAAACACAGAAAGTGAAAAGTATAGGCCAATAAACACTCGTATAACCATCATTTGTGTTCTAAAATTAAGCTTTTATTGTATTTTCTTTATGTTCTTTGTTTCTACTGAAAGAGTGAAACTCCATTTGCAAATGTTATGAATTTGATCTGCATCTTTCTCAGGCTGTTCCAGTTTTTATGAGCTGAGTGTCTGGTTTGATTGGGAGTCACTCAAAGATTTCCCACATTCAACCAGCTCTCCTCTGTCACCTTCTCTGTCCTACCTCTCCATGGCTTTTCCATGCCTCTGTCTCCATGTCTCTATCATGTATCTATAATCTATTATCAGTCTGTTATTTTCTAACTATCTATCATCTATCACCTGGATAAAGTAGTTCTTGTGGCCAGCATAAATAGTGTTTATAATATTCTTTTCTCCTAAAGGCTTTATTTTTTTATAACTCCTTCTGAATTGGTTATTTCACAGAAACTGGCAGAAACACAATTTTCTATTATGTTTCAATGGCCTTCCTTCCATAATACCTAGATTAATAGAAATGGGTTAATATTTAAGACAGAGGTAGCCAATAAGTAATGCTAGTTACAGGCCAACAGCTTTATATAAAAAAAATAGTGATCCTTCATCAGCTTTGGATAACTGTAGTTTCTCTTAAATATTAAAGCTTGGTGCTTACTTCTATCCTTTGTATGTGCCTGAATATTGCTGTGAATGGAACCAGGTCTCATCCAGGCTGCTGGAATGTTCCATACTGAGCTTCACTCAGACCCAATTTTGAGCCTTCATAGTAGAAAGTGGTGCTGGGACATTTACTGCCATGGCAACCCTAAAGTTTCTCTTGCTTGCTCTTTAGTTTTGGAGTATCAGTATGTGTAGACATTTGTGACTTTAATAAACATGTTACAATTATGGCCACTGTTGTCTTTATGATTAAACTGTCAAGGCATGATTGGTAGGGGGTTCTGCAAGCTGGCCTCTGCATCTTGCTGACCAGCCCTATGAATGATGGTCCTGACAGAAAGAGATAACTTATTCTGGTCCTTAGGACAGAATCTAGAAATAGTATGTCCTACCTTTTATGGAGATAGGACACTTATAAAATCTACTGTTTATTTGTACATTTAGAAAGTAAAAGCTAGTAAGGCCATTTCCTGAGCAGAACAAAAACAAGCATTTAAAAAACCACTTTAAATCAATGGTACTTCCTAAAATTTTCCATTATAGTTTTTTTCTATTTATGATTATTTTTGAGTGATTCTTTTCTTCAATGAATGAATATCTTGACCTCAATAACAGCATCAACTCACCCTCTGTGTGCTTTCAGGATTTTTGAGATTGCAATGAAAAACAGTATCAGCAGTAAAACTGCTAACTAAATATTGGTGTATTATTAACCCTGGTCTGTAGGATATAATCTCTAATATTGGCTTATTGTTAATCCTTGTCTGTAGTAAAGAATATAAAATCAATACCATATGAAAAGTTTTTCAAAATACTAATTTTTCTTCTGTAGTTGTTATTGATTTGGTACAACATTGGCTTAATTTTAATTTCTAATTAAAATGTTTTAAGGATTGTTTTTGGATTGGACCTCAGTTTTGAATATGATCATTTCTGGTGATTGCTGTCAATTATTCCATAGGCATAGTATATGTGGTATATATTCATGGAAGAAATGTAGTATTCTTCTTATTATTTCATAATACAAATAACACTAGAGTTACTATCTTTGGAAACTTGGTATTTTTTCGGAGCAAACATGTGTCCTGAGCCTGAACTCTACGAAACATATTATTACAGGTAAGGTAGCAAATGCGGTGATCTTTGAGACACAATTTCTGCCCCTACCCCCACCCCCAGGGAGTGTCTCACTACATGTCATAAGACTCATTCTCCTTTACAGGCTTTCCCCTACTTCCTTCTTGACCTTTAAAACAATTAACAACCTCAGGCCAGGGCCCCATGGGACTGTAATCTGGTTGTAGAGATTAAAATGCTACATTGTTTTTTCACATGTAGATGAATGTGTCCTATGATCTTCCTCCCTGGTATGCCCTAGACTTGGGCTGAGGGTAATGCCATTTATTCCCCTGTTGTCCTTTTAGACTTGAAAGATATGTTGAAAACATTTTTACTTGTGGGATTCCAGAGAATTCCCTTCTACTTGGTGAGAACTTTAGTGGCTGCTTCTCTATGAGAAATAAATGGGCACAAAGTCAGTAGATGGCAAGTCATCTTGGTTTCCAAGATTGGCAGAAGGCTCCCCATAGATATATTTCTCTGTCAGCATGTGTAGTTACCCATGTATCCCCACATACAGAAGTCAACTGTGAATCACCAAATTAACAAATAAACTTCGGAATAGGTTTAATACTGTGTGCTACAATATAAAGTCATCCCCTTGCATATAATTAACCGAATAACCGTGTGAGCAATATATGAACATAATTTATAGTCACTAATGATATTGAGGTACAGTGAAGCAATTATAGAAATCTTCATTAAAATATTAATTTGTACTAGTAATAATTTGTCTACATTAAGAAATGACAGGAAATTGGTATAGTTCTTATGATTTCTACTCACTCCTTCATTGTCTTATATACCAAATGACAGCAGTAGGGAAAGATAATTTTCATAATTGAAAATTATGTCCAATACTGCATATTGAACATAGATAAATTCCATTGACTTTTGGCTGAATTGCTTTTTGTTTTTTTGTTTTTTGTTGCATAAGATAATCATTAATATTACATAAAACTGGGGCTTGGTTAGAAAACCACACTGGAATACTAGGTGTTTGGGAAGATCTAGGCCCCTTGTTCTGACTAAGTAGAGGATGATCTTAGCACGGAAATCTGTTTCCTAATTACATAATTTGGACTTTGATTCTACATCTGCCCTTTGTGAGCGAGTAGACATCTGTTCTGTTAACAAAAGCTACACTCATTTCATGTTCAGTTTAGTCTGTCTGTAATCTCCACCAAGGAACGCCACTGACAAGAAGCAACATGGAGTGAAGGAAGTCCCATCACCATCTATGAGCCACAGATGATAATCAGAGGTGCTGGTTTTCAATGTCAATCTTGAAGTGATGTGGGTAGCACCTTGGTAGGTGTACAAGCTATTGGACAGTTCAGTGAAATGTCAAGTGGTTGAGCTGCATTTCTCAAAATAAATGCTGAAAGAGGCTGGATAAAATTAGGCTTGAAAAGCAAATGTATTTTGACATGCATATTTTCATTAAAATGAAAGGAAATGTATAGAAACTCAGTAGGTTGTAGTTGCTTCTAAATATGGGGAAAGATCCCTGTGTGTAACCCCCCCCAAAAGCCAGATTTTCATGATATTTTATTGTTACTTTATGAGTTCTATTCTGTCATGATGATGGTTGTAATTAAAAAAAAGTGATATTGAATTCTTGAAGGACAGACACCACATACACATATTTTATGTTTCTTCCTTGGCTCTGATTTTACAAATGGACTAACTGAAGTTTTGTTGGCAGTGTGCTTCAGATACCTATTTGTGACAAAATTGTCAGGGAAGTGACAGAATCTGCTGGTCAGTGTCTGAAGATGCAACTCAGGTTTCTTTGGGACCTAGAAAAAGCACAAATATGTGTCTCACAACCTCAGATGGGGAGAATATTAGTCATATAGTTTAATCAGATGGCTGATTTTTCTAGACTGCCAATCAGATCTGGCTATTTGTCATTGCATGATGGACACCTAAGATTGGAGACGCTCACTCTTTGTTTCCTTGGTAGCCAGGTGCCTAGTGCATGTTAATACTCAACACATCTTAAACTCATACAGATTTGAGTGTAAGTGTGATGGCTGATGCTCCAGATGGGCGAAAGATTCTCAGAACTCTACCCCACAACCTTGGCAAGGAGATAGTCTTTGACTCATTTTTCCTCACTCTTTGCTAGGAAAGCTGCCTTCCAGCTAGTGCCCGAGCTTTAGGGTGGTGGTAGGGTGGTGGTAGAGTTTTTAGACCTTGAAACACAAAAGCTGGAGAATGAGCGATTAATATGCACTCTGGAAGAGAAGAAACAAGATAAAAGGAGGAAGCCAAAGGTAAGAAGATACCAAGTTAGAACAGAAACACAGCAGCCACTGACAGACACAAGCCACTGAGCTGGGACCACTGCAATGCAGTGACGTCTCCTGTTTTATATTGCAGTTGTGTTGAAATGAATCATTTTTCACTTTATGTTTAAACGGTGGCCAGACAATTTAAAAGTTTGTTATTATTATTAGAGTCAGGGCCACAGTTCAGAGCTACAGTGCTTGCCTGGCATATGCATTGTGCTAGGGGCCACCCCCTGCAAACAAATCAAACAAAACTGAAGAGTTTTGCTTCTTTTGCTCCTGGACTGTGTCAGCAGATGCAATCTGTCGGTATTACTTCCCTGGATAGAGTTGTTAATACCTGGCAGGGTGGTGGCTTCCCCTAGATGTTCTCTTCTCCTAGTGATGAGGAGGGAACTTGTTATTGCTCCAATGTTGCTCTACTCCAGTAGAAAAACAGGTGGAACTGTTGTAGATGGAATCGGTGTGTAGACAGGTGTTATAGTCTTCTTGAGACTGTTTCACCTCCCAAGGGAACAAACACAGTGTTAAAGGCAGCATTTTATAAAACTACAAGAACACAATTTATATAAAATGGGTAATGGGTCATTCTTAGAAGGGCATCTGTGTTCTCCTACTCTGAGCATCTTTGTGTCCTTTTTCCCCTTTGTCTTGTCCACCAGAACTCCTGTAGCCTACACAGGAACAAGCACTGACCAGAAGAAGTTTATCCCCAGTCTCTGAACATTTTTTTTTTGCATTGACATGACCTAAACCTAGACAGTCAGCAGCCTTTAGTCAGACACAGTAACTGCTGATGAACTTAGCAGGTTTCCTCTTTCCCAGGGGAGCAGTTTGCTTCTCTCAGGAACAATGATCATGAGACCAGGTGCAGCTCTGTTCCTTGTTAGATTATCAGCACAGGTGAAAATGCCTTCTGGTTTTCTAAGTGTGAGCACAGTTACATAGAACAGCTGCAGGTGAGAGACAGCTGCAGGTTCTATACTGGTCACTACTTAGAATAGGGAATTCCTTGGTCTGGAAGGGTGGAACTGTGAATAGTGGTCTCTATGGAAACGAGAGAGAGGGTGAGTGAGGGAAAGAGTGACAGAGAGAGAGATAGAGGCAGACAAAGAGAGAGAGAATGAATACTGCATGCCACAAATCTCTCCTTATACCATATCTATCAGTAGCCTGACCCATGGCCACACATGGCAGAACCTCAGTTTAGAAAATAAACAGAAGAAGTTACATTTCTGAAGGATTGTAATAATAAATATGAGAAGAATAGAAGTATTTTAATAGATAATAATACTAGATTATTATCTGTTTTCTCCATGAAAGTGTAGTCTAAACAGATTTCTAATAAAAACACAAAGAATATTTAAACTGAAAAATTAACTATGAGGTTTATTTATAAGAAAAAAAAGAATGTACAGCCAAAGCATTTTGGACAATGAAATAACATGAGATGCTTCACTTACACTAGCTAATGGTGACATTCATCAAACACGCGTTGTCAGGGACTAGGCAGCACAAAACAATGTCAGGTGATCTGGGAAAAGCAACAGAGGCTAATCTTTTATGGAGTAGATATTTTGTTTTGCTTCAAGCTTAGAGAATTTTAAATGTGTCTTTTAAATCCATTCCAAAAGAAACACATCAATTTAATATGACTCTGTCTGGAGAAGCAAACAGCTCACAATTATCATTGGGCCAATCTTTCTAAAATTGTGTTCATTGTTGGAGACAGGTACACACATGCAACTTTACCTGGAAGCTATGGCAGTCAGAATGGGTCTTTGTAAAATAACACGAGCCTTTGCAGTAGATCCCACCTTTGCAGTGTGGGTTGAGCACCCACCCTGCTCAGCCCCTGCCAGTTTCACTTTCTGGGTAGGACTCATCCTTCTTTCCATGTGTGGCCCAGCATCACTAAAGGAGCTGAACCACCTCTGTTTTTTCCCCTCATGTAGGGCATCTAGAGCCAGGTCCATGGTTTCCCCTTGTCTAACAATTTCAGACACATCATGTTCTCCTCTGCATTTGTTTATATCTGCATCTGGTTTTCTCAACAAATAGTTTTGGATTTTTTAGGTTTTTTTTTTTTTTTTTCTTTTCTAGGCAGGGTTTCTCTGTGGAGCCCTGGCTGTTCTGGAACTATCTCTATAGACCAGGCTGGCCTCAAACTCACAAAGATCCTCCTGCCTCTGCCTTCTGAGTGCTGGGATTAAAGGCGTGTTCTACCACTGCCCAGATACTTCTAACGTTTAATAACTGTTTGGGACATTTCAAAACAAACAAATCCCTAATTTTATTCCCTCCAGGTCTCTTTTTAAAAATTTACCATGGGCTCTATTCCTGAACTTTAAGTAGGAGTCTCACTCCAGTGTATACTGGCCTGTGGCTTTTGGGGTGCATCTGTGCCCACTTCTCATCAGAGCCATAGCTTCTATATCTTGATGTCCTAACAGTGTGGTGTTCAAGGTACACTGTCCCTGGGACATAGCTGCTCTTGGATGAGAGCAGTGTCAACAATGCTGTCACAACCAAGTTTTATTTAATATTGAGTGTGGTAGGGTACCCATGCCAAATGGCTCATCCTTTTAAAATTCAGATTTCTATTGCATTCACAGTTGTACAACCATCACTAGATTAAAACATTTTCATCATCCTAGGGAGAAACCTCTTGCCAGTTAGAAATCAACCATTCTAATCCTGTAACATGTTTATGTGCTTATAGATGACTTACCACAGGGTATGGGATCATACTCTCTGGATTCTTTCTTTTAGAATAATTTTAGTTCTATCTTTAACTTAATATACATGAATATTTCATTATTTTTATGGCCAAAGAGTATTTGATTATATCAGTTCACCACATTTTGTTTACCAAGTATCAGAGTTTATTTACTTACCCATTACTTGATGGACATTTGGGTTGTCTCCACTTGAGGGCTAATTTAATGGATACAAAATGGAATTACACTGTAGTTTAAATTTTTGTGTACCCATTGACATTGTTGAGCATCTTCTTAGGGTTTTGTTTTCTGTTCAAGAGCCTTTTCCAATTTAAAAAAAAATGTTGAATTATGAGTTGTAGTACATCTTTATTATATATTTGTAATTTGTTAGTCTTATTTTGTGGGTTATCTGTTAACATTATTGATGTGGGGTTTTTGTAGCACATAGGTCCTAATTTGCTTTGTTTATATTTGGTATCTGCACTTTGTCAGTTCTAAGAAACCAATATCAGATCTTTGTTCCCAAATAGTCTTGTAAAAACTTTATATATCTACCTGTAGTAGCTAATCTTGGTTGTCTACTATATCTGGAATCATCTAGAACCTAAACAGTTGGGCATTTTCATGATTGGATCATTTGAAGTGGGAAGACCCATGCTAAATCTGAACCACACAATTTGGTGACAGCCTAAATAAAAGGACATGGAAGACAGAAAGATTTTGATTTTTACCAGTTTCCTCTCACTCTTGCTGACAAGTTTATCTACTCTGCTGCTGGAGCATTTCTTAACTGCTACTAATGCCTACTTCTTTAATATTCTAATAAAGATTGAGGGCTAGATGAGAAACAGCCCCATAAACTGAATAATTACTGGATTCTTGACCTTACCATTGGGAGACAGCCATTGTTAGAATAGTGGGACCATAGCCTATAAGCCATTCTAATAGATACATATACTTATTCATTCTACTCCTATAGAAGACCCTGACTAAAAACGCTGCCTTACCCTTAGTCTTCAAATTTTCTTTAACTAATCTCAGTATAAGATGTGATCTAGGACTTAAGTGCATTTTTTGCATGTGTGTCCATTTATCCTGGTATCTTTTCTTTTCTGCCTGATTTTTCATTTCTTCTTTATTATATTTTTACTCAGTGACTTATTGTGTAGCCTGGGTTGCCATCATCTTCCTGCCTCAGTCTCCTGAGAACTGGAATTATAATAGTCATTCACCACCATATCTTGTACCTCTGCACCATTTCTTGAGAACAGGGTCAAGCCTTATATCTGGGTTCTCTATTCTAGTCATGCCATCTAGTTACTAGTGCTTATGCCTAAACCACGATGCATTGAAGGGCTATGCCATTCACCATTGCAGTGTTTTGAAATCAAGGACTGTGATTTCCTATTTTTGCCAAAATCTTTTTCTCTCTTTCTTTTTTATTGGTTTTTCGAGGCAGGGTTTCCCTATGTAGCTTTGGAGCCTATCCTGGAACTAGCTCTTGTAGACCAGCCTGGTCTCAAACTCACAGAGATCCTCCTGCCTATGCCTCCCAAGTGCTGGTATTAAAGGTGTGCACCACCACCATCTGGTTCTTTTTGCCGAAATCTTTTTAAATATTGTAGAATTATTGATTTCCCAAATAGAACTGAGAATTGATTTGACAATTTCTGCCAAAAGATGCAGCTGATGTTGTTTTAAAGTTAAGATCAAATCTGTACACAAGTTTTGGAGCTTGCTGCCATGTTACCAATCTTACTGATCCATGAACTTGGAATGGCTAGTGTGGAAAAAAATTGCAGTTGGGTAATGGCTGAATCTGCATGTGAAGCAAAGCTGTTGTGATTTTAAGATGGGATAAGGCACTGAATGTATGACATTATGGCATGGACTGGGGACATGCTGTGCATAGGAGTACTGCGAGGACAAGGGGGAATCCCATGGATTCATTGTGTGTGGGGGGGGGCTGGAGGATGTGGTATGGAATAGACAGTGCATGAACTCAGAAGAATGGCAAGTATATTGAGGAAATCTGTGTCTATTGAAGAGCACTGGTAGATTGAGGAACCCCTTCTTGAAGCAAAGTTCTATTCATACTTCTAACTGGTTCTATTAAGCACTGTATAAAAGAACAGTTTTTGTTACTGTTCTTTATAATACTGTAATCCAACATTCTAAATTAACTCACTATATATGTGAAGGATCTTAACAATTAGCCAAGAAGAGTAATCCTCCAAAGAACTCAGCCATAAGGTATTATTAATTTCACCATTGTTTTGACACATGGCAGTTCAAGTTCAAGCTTGTTACAGGTTTGCAGGATGTTCAGATGGATGCTGATGAGCCTGTTAAATACAGTAACTGAAGCTATTATTTTTTTAAAGCATTAGGAGCTTATGCCTAATTTAATTTTACAGTCAAATGTGACATCTGTGACACACATGCATTTGGGAAATGTTGGTGTCTTACATTTATTTCTCACCTTGTTTTTACCTGGAGTTTATTCTTCCCAAATGAGCCACATTTTATGTTTTTAGCTCATCTGAAGAGGGACATCTTAAATATATATATCCTGACAGCCTGCTCCTCTTTGTGAATCTCTAAGTCTCTGTGGAGTATGTAATTTCACACAACCTCACATCTAAAACAATGCATCACATATAGCATAATGGTAAGGAGTTCTTTAGTTGTGCATTTTATAGTCAGTAGCAATGTTTTAGTCAAAATATGCATTTTTATGAGTAGTAATTCTCAAAAGAATTGGCAGTTGGATCCTAGTGGTAATCCATTTATTTTATTTTGATTAGTTAGTTGCCTTTATAACCCTTGAATATATGTACAATCTATATTTTTTCCTAAACACCTTTCTCACAATTAGATTGCATTTTAAAAACTAGTTTAGTCTGATAGATGCATATTTTAAATAATACTGAAATGTGATGTCCGGTTACTCAGTTGCTGTAATGGATGTTGGAGGAGCCACTGATCTGTGTCTTACTTTAGTTTTTGTTTTGGTAGAAGTAGAAATCATTCGATAACTCTATGTCCTACCCGTTTTAATTGAAAAACACCCCTTTAGTCCAGTTACTGACAGATTGCTGATTTTCGTTAATGCCATACACTACAACAGAGATCTTGGTATCATCCATAGGGCATTGTTTGGACAGGGTATTCACAAAGAGAACATGATGGGTCACGGTGATCCGACTTATCTTTCACTCCTCTGGAACCTATCACTGGCCTGTTTGTTTCTGGCCATATATCCCTCAGCTTCTCACTTCTGCATTATTGTCTTGGCTATAACTGTTCTCAGTTTCCCCCAACAGAATCTGGACATAGCTGTATAATCCATAAATTTGACTTTCACCAGGTAACTAAGCCCCAACAGCAGGTGATTATTGTGGGCATCCCAGTTTGAGGACACCATCTGTGCCTCCAACTCTGCTCAGCCCCACAGTCCTGATGCTTGGTTCCTTCTATTCTGCCTTCACTGTCTCTCCCCCTATATCCTTCTTCTCTAGCTTTGCACTCCCCAGCTTCTTTCTCCCAGCCCTTTGCCCTTTCCCTAGGACTACTTGATCTACATTTCTCAATCTCTTCAAGTTAGAGATAATCTCAATCTTCCCCTTAAGGTATGGTTCCTGAGTGCCACCCCCAAAACCACATGAACCTGTGCATAAAACACATTAGTCTACCAATGAACAGGAAACAGTGTCTCCTTGAATACAAATTTCTTGATTTCATCTGCCAAACAAAAACGAATTTATGTATTTTTCTTTGAGTTCACATTAAGTATGATGGTGTATAACACTTTAAAATGAGGTGGAAATATCATTTTTGAAGAGGTTGAGCGACAGTGGTAGTGTAGGCAGTGAAGTTCTCTTCTGCCCACCACCCTTGACATTAGATGCAAATTATGCTTCAAAAATATACTTGTGTGACAGAGCCTGGGTGTGTGTCAAATGAGGGGTTTGATTTCTGAGTTTGCTTCTCATCTGTGTTGCTTGTTCTGTCAAATCTTGATCAAATGACAAGGTAGAATTTTAGGAAAAGTCATAGTGACTTAGGTCCAGTGGCGTGTGCATGAAGCAGTATTTCTTCTCTATCAAAAAAAAAATCAGGGAGGAGCATCCTATCACTCACTCAGGGAGGAGTGAAAGCCTGTGTGCAGTTAGCATGTGAACTACATAGTCTGTCTTCTACATGTAACAGGCTGCATGGAGCTGCTCCATGTATGAGAATAATTATCTGAAGGTGTATGTGTTCTTTGCCCTAATGGTTTTTGTCTTTTGAAGCAGCAAGGAATTCTTTTCTAAGTCATAGCAGTCAGAAAAACACTTAAAAATTTTTATTGCCAGAATTTATATTTGTGATATACACATATAATTCCAGCACTTGGCCAGCTTGGACCCATCTAAAAACAGGAGGAGGCTTTCAACTTAAGTTCTTTAATATGTGCAGCATGCCATGAGAAGCTGATTTGTTTGTTTTTAACATTGTTGTTGAATTGTCCTCCCCCTTGTGTAAGTAATCAGTAGGCCCAGAATCAAGTTTCTGCTCCTGGTGACTGCAAGGTCTATGAGGAACATGTTTCTGGGCACCAGTGAAGCACTCCAAGATCCTACTGCAGGTCTTTGCTTTTTTTCCTCACCTTTGCAACATTTGATCTCAGGGTTCTAATGATTACAATTCCATGACACATTTCTCAATTCTAAGAATCCATTGATAGTAGCACTCAGTTATCTTGTGTGACACTCAAAGAAGAAAGGAGGCTGCCTATGATCCATAGGAAAACATCTATTGCAAGAGCATTTCCACTTTGTGATAATGCACTATGAAAAAAATCTGTGTAAAAGAACTATAAGCAAATTTCATAGAAGGAAGAATCAAGAGGCTGCATGTCTCCCCGAGGCAGTTGGCCCTTACTAGGGGAGTAAGACATTTTCTTCAGTGGTGTAGCCGCTAGTAAGATGCCCTCAGTCTTGTAAGTAATCCCTTAACCAGGATCCTATAAGTGAACCTAATAAAGCTCATTGGATCTCTCTCTCTCTCTCTCTCTCTCTCTCTCTCTCTCTCTCTCTCTCTCTCACACACACACACACACACTCTCTCTCTCTCTTCTCATAGCAGTAGCTTTAACTGAATAACATTTTTAATTGCAATGTACAGTAATTTATTAATTTCTAAGTTAAAATTTAGAACATATTTTGTGATGCTTAAAGAGTCTTTATCCATTCCACATTAATAAAGTTTTTTTTTATATATAGTTTGTTGACCAACTTACCCTTCATAGTTGGCCATGTAGTTAGGCTACCCTTGATTTTAGACACCATGCTTCATTTTCCCATCAATTGCAAATGCTTTAAATATTTTTCTTCCCATTCTTCACTGCAAAGACTATCTTATCACAGCAAGGTGGACACACATATGTCCATCCTTTCTGGGTTCTGTATTATCTCTGTCCATTCTGGCTTTGTCCTTTCAAAAGATTCTTCCTTTTATAAAATATCCTAGGTTTACAATAGTTCTTGATACCTGTTCACATAATTCTTAAGCTTTTGTTTTTTTTTCTTCAGCATTTCCTTGACTATAGTTGCTCTTTTCCATTTCCATTTAAAATTTGTAGTCACTTCATTGATTTTAAAAAATAAATTCTGAGATTGTGTTTTCTATTGTTTTGAGAGTATCGTTTAATTTGTAAAGAGCTGAAAACTTGGATATATTTAATACTGTTGCACATTTTGTTACTTAATATTGAAAAACACTTTAAATATTGGCACCACATAGAATTGATAACTTAATTCTAATGATAAATTGCTATTTTGTCTTTATTCTGTAAAGAGATACTTACAGTCTGTTTTGCTTAATAATTATGTGTGAAACATGTCAGCTTTATTTCTCATTTGTAAAGTTTGTGCATATGCCTTTTGTGTATGTGTATTTTGTTGTGTGGCACGAGAAATCATTATGAAACTTCACAGAAGTCCCATGCTCCTGTTGTACCTGAAAGGCCATGGGAGTGCCTTCTAATTAAGTTTTACTATGGATGAATGATGAATGTCTATCAAGTTTTTTTTTTCAGGTAAAGAACCTTGTAAATTCACTGAGTGTTTTCATGGACTGTCCATGGACACTCATGCCTCTGTGTGACAGGCTGGTCTCTAACCATTCCATGAGGCACATGTAATATGTCACTATCCTCAGCTTCTACCCATGATTAAGATCTTTCCTGCCACAATATTGTTTCTGGAGCTGTCACATTGTAAATGAAGCCTACCCAACAGCCAAAGAGGGACCTACAGGGTCCTGCATAGAAGCTGCTCCAGAACCTGTACCATGGGAATCTACCACTATGGTTGGTTCCCAGCATGGGTATTCTATTATCTTGGCTAGGAACTGTTACATGTCATAGGTTGCACTAAATTTTAAAACTGAATTATGCTTTGCTTCCATTTTTCTGAAAATATTATGCCTTTGGAGTAGAAGTGGGGATTTTTTTCCTTGGAATTAGACATCTCTGATTCTAAGAGTGTTTGATAAATGATACACTGTTAAAACACCAGCTGAGGTTGATGGAGGTTTATGGTATTTCTTTTCCTCCTATCCTCTGGAAGATCTTGTATCATGTTCATCTTTCTAGAAATGTTTGGAGGAATTTGCTAATAATGATATAGGGCCTTGGATTTTACTATGTGAAAGGGTTATATTAATGGCCTAAACCCTTTAAACACATGTAGGAACAGATGTATTTCCATTTTAGGCTTCAGAAGACTTTTGGATGTAGGGGGCTATTGCCCTGTGAATGCACTTAGCAGCTATCATAGTTTTTGAAGCAGCTTGCTTTCAAATCTAGACAGAATGACCAGTGTTTTTGCACCAATTGAGACAACATGCATGAAAATGGGGCTATGTATCCACTAATCATAGACCTTCTGCTGGACCGCCAGGGGAAGTGATTCCCCATCTGGCTTGGGTGAAAAAACATGGCTACAGGCTCTTCTAGAGTCCACCTAGGCTTGTATTGGCAAAATGTCAAGCAAGACCCTGTTTTCAATCAGTCATGGTTGGTGTGCCTTCTGGAGCCAGACTTCGGCTTCAGTAGCAGGCTTCCTTGAGGTATTCAAGAGTGTCTGAAGCAGATACTGCTTGTGTGAGAGCTTTTAAGCTGGCTGCTTGGCTGACAGACCTCCACTAGGGCAGCCAGGTACCAGGGGAGGGTCTAACAGCTGTAAATTAGGGAGGGAACTCACTCTGGCCTGCAACATTTTACCTTATTAAAAGGAAGACTTGACTATAAAAGGGTGTTTTTATCTGGAGTGACTATATGTAACAGAGCTCTAAACATGTTTAACTCCTGCCCAGTGTCTCAGGGAGCAATGGGTCCCTCTGACCTGGCTCTCAAGTATTTTGAAAACGTTTGTAATCATTACAATATTCTACACATGTCAGTGTATTTAAACCTGAAAAATATCAGGAGTATCAAATTTATTACTTATTGAATATGAAAAAGTCCTATCATTTTATTGTTCCTTTACTCTTATAAGGATGTTACTCCAGCAAGATGTCCAGCCTCCACTCTCTTGGTTATGACTTTGATTTTCTTATGGACACATCTATGATTTTATGAAGATATTTTCCTCGTATATCCATGGACATCACTGTTCCTTTACTTGGGAAATATCAGTTACAAGATGGTTCATCCTTACCTGGCTTTTTATTTCTGCCATCTTCTTTGAATTTTCATATTTATTTCAATTGCATTATGAACTTAAACTAACTCAGCATGGCCAAGCTTCTGATTGTGTTGTGATTTGGCTCAGTAATATTTCACTGTGGCTTTTATCCAAGTTATTTCTACATGTTTTTTGTCTTCCTTAAACTCCCCCTGTTTCATTTCTGAGTTGTCAATTCACCTTTTAGGCTTTCTGTTTTCATAATATCTTATCTCCCCTCCCAAGGAATAGGTACATGTGATTTTTCTGGTGATCTTTGGGGCTATCCTCCTGCTGCCAAGGATGTGTTTGATTCTTTCAGGGTCCAGCATTTTCATTGCCTAGCTCTAGCACAGCTGGAACTTTGAGTGTGTGTATAATTTTGACCAAGTCTTAAGGATTTGAGAAAGAAATTATCTGCTGCTGACTGTGTCCCTCTTTATGGAATGACATAGATACAACCCTAGAGGTATTGTGGTGCTGATAAGTGTTAGCTACAGAGCCAGGCTAAGCACTGATGTGTCAGGTGGCACTTCTGTGAACATCTGGAGGCAGACATTGCTGCAAGTCATAGTGCATAAGGAGAATTAACTGACCCTGGAGTAGTGAATACATTACCTGCTTTTCCAAGACAAGTAGGTAATAGTGTCTCAGGTTCTCTGGGGTTACACAGACATTTCTATTCATTGTTCTGAGAGGTATGTTTTCAGGTGAAGAGGCTAAATTAGGAAAGCAAAGAAGATAAAAAGTGAATCATGTGATTGTGATCATACAAAAGACCATGGACTTGGTTCCAGATCAGAGTGTTTGCTCTTTCCTCTTGTTCCAGTCTTCCTTTGAGGGGAAGCATTGCTTATTTTATGGTCACTTTTAAATATGTTCTTTAGTTAAGTTTGCTGTTTGTTCACACATACCCATTCTTTACTCATCTGTCTCCTAGTTGAACACAGTATGGTTGTTCATGACTTGTGAGCTGGATCATCTCATTCTAGAAAATGTATAGGAACATACAACAAGTCAAGTATGCTTGTCTGGGTTTGCAATAACAGTAATGGAGGCTCTGTCCATGAAAAGAGTCCAGACTTGGGCAGATTCTTCTTTTTTCCCCCTAGTGTCTCTGGCTTTATTTGTATTTCTTCAGAAGACAGTGAGGTTTTTTGTTTTGTTTTTTTTTAATCACTTATTATTTAAGATTATAAGTACTCCCCCCTTTCCTTTGTTTTCCTCCCTCCAAACCCTCCCATGCCTTTTTTTTTTTTTTTTTTTTTTTTTTTTGCTTTGTTTTTATTGGTGGTGATGATGGTGGAGTGGGCATGCGTGTGTGTGTGTGTGTGTGTGTGTGTGTGTGTGTGTGTGTGGTCTTAAGGATAACCTTGTGATTTTGAATAACCAATTGGTATGCTCTTCCCTAGAAAAGACTTGTTTAACTTGCTTTCAGTTTTTGTTGGTTACTTGTAGTTTTTTGTCTAGGGTTGTCTGCATTAGCTTGTCTATTAATGCAATCCTTATTTGGCTCATGTTTAGACAGTCATGTTATTTAGATTTATAGGTATATATTTTTGAAATTCTCAGGAGACACAATCTCACACCAAATTTATAGTCCACTGACTCTTAAAATCTATCTACCCACTTTTCTGCAATGATCCCTGAGTCTTAGGTGTAGGAATTGTGTTTGTAGATCAGTTTACTTGATGAGAGGTGTCTTACAGTTTTTATTGCTGTGAAGAGACACCATGACCATGGCAACTCATATAAGGAAAACATTTAATTGGGGTGGCTCACTTATTTCAGAGACTGAGTCCATTATCATCATGATGGGGAGCATGGGGGGGATGAAGGCAGATATGGTGCTGGAATACCTGAGAATCTTGTATCTTATGGGCAATGGGAAGTTGACTGTTACACTTGGCAGTATCATGACCATAGAAAAACTTCAAAGCCTGTCCCCACAGTGACACACTTCCTTCACCAAGACCACACCCATGCCAACAAAAAACTACACCTCCTAATAATAGTGCCACTCCCTATGGTTGCCAATTGCATTCAAACTACCACACGGAGTGAGGATTACACTTATCTGTAGGAATAAGAACAAATACTTAGAATATAGTTAGAGTTTGTGTTGACTTAGTAAAGTGGTAGTTGTAGGTTTCCCTCTAATATCTGTAACTATAATGAGTATTTGGCTAGGTTTCCACTACCATGTATGATTTCCTTCTTCTTGAGCACATCTTAGGTCCAATTAGAAACTAGATAGTTAATAATATTATTACTTATCCTTTTTCAGGCATCTTTATTATTTGTGTTTCTAACATCAAACCTCACAGTGGCACCACTATATTGTTCACAGAACTGTTATGTTTTTTAAACCTTGGAAAAGAGATGCTATTTTCTTGCCTTGCAGTTACTTTGTACACTGTTTATTGTGAACAGAGCATGAATAAAGGCCCACCATGTGTGCAGTATAAGGCTTTACCATCTATCCTGGGCCTGGGATAGGCTGATGAGTATTGCTACTGGAGCAACAGAAGGCAGAGAGATGATACTAAAGTATTTTAGTCTCTAGAGTCTTAAAAGTACAACAATAATGTATAGCTGAAAATAGTAAGTATGATGAACTTGAATCAGACATACTTGACTCATTTCCAAGAAGGAAGGAAAGAAGGTCAGAGTGATTAAGCCTTTCTCAGCCCACATGTGATTATTTGATTCAAAAACTCAGGTTCTAAACAACCAATGACCATCCCAAATCAACCAGAGACACTGGCTTTTGAGTTCATTGTCTCACATTGATAATAATTAAAAATAGGGACACACACACAGCAGCAAAGTGAGATCAAACTTTATCAAGTATATTCAAGAGAAAGTGAGAGAAAACTCCCAAGAGTGGGAGGGCCCAGGAGAGGGATAATCCATTGAACTGCTTGTTTGGGAGCCAAGATAATGCCTATTGATATTTCTTAATTCTCTGGGGATATTGAGTTTGAGTAAATTGTGTATGTGCTCATACCCTATGCCTGTCTCCCAAGAGGTGGTCATAAGCTGTTTGTGTGCTGGTCACCCAAACTGCTGAGTAGTCACAAGTTAACTACTCATTTTCCCACTTTTGATTTGTTTGTTGGCTGCTGATGCTGAATCATTTTGCTGATTCTTGTCAACCCCATTGGCCTTTCCTGGCACCAACCTTGTGAGTGTGCTGTGTCTATAAGCTGGGGAGAGTCTTTCTGGCTATTGGTTAACATATGGTGTTTGTATTCTAACATTTGCATACCAATTTAGCTTTATCTTTTAGCTTACTGCCTATAGAAAGCTAATTCCTATCAAGAGGAAGGAAAAAAGAAAATGCCAACAAGGGCCAACCATGATATGTTTAAACTAAACAATGCTTGGTATTGCCCTAAAGACCTTGAAAATAATGGCTCCAATTAAAATTTGGGTAAATGATGAATCTTAACTCTATGGTGTTTATAAGAAACATGCTTCACAAAAAGACAAAACAAAAAGACATTCCAGGTCAAAACCAAACATGAGAGCCATTTCTGGGATTTCATATAGATGAAGCAGATAGGAGGGGGTGGGTCACTAAGGGAAACCTACAAACAAAAGCTATCTCTCCAGGAGTTTAATACAAAGATCCAGGTTACCTTAGTAACGTGAGAAAACCCTTCTTTCCTGAACTTGAGAACAGTACAGTCTCACAGAAGGGTTGCTATGTACCTTCACCACCTGTTGACTGGGAAGTGGGAACTAGACCACCACCTTCACAGCCCCTTACACAGCCCCTCTCCTGTCTGGGTCACTGAGAAAGTGATTGAGCAAACACCCAAAGGGGAGGCCATTCATATGGCTCCATGCACATTGAGGTGTAGTGTCCCCAGAGGTGTGACAATACAACCTATGAATCCACTTCAGGTGATAGTGCACAGGGATCTAGTTTTCTCCTGTCAGGCAGGGAGTAGTGTTGGCTTAATTGTTACCTTCCATGACATGTGTCTTTTTACACAGTGATATTTGCTTGCTACGGATTTGTGCAGTTTAAAAATTCAAATTAATTAGCAAAGAGAGTATTTCACCTCTAAATTTAGCAATCTTTTCCAAATCATGAACCTTATAATATACTTCATCTTATTCTCAGATGTGTGTCTTTGAATATATCTAAACAAATCTTGTTCTGTTTATTGAAGGAATTTCACATGAGCTGGTAAGCTACAGCTAGTGGGATGTTACTACAGTGAAGCAAGCTGGCATACCCACTGTCTTGTAGAGTAACCCATATGTTTTGTAGGAGCAGCTGGAATTTACTCGTTTACCAGAAATCTCAAAACCATGCTGTTGTAAACTTGGTCTCCATGCTGTCCTTTATCTGTACAGTGGTGCATGTCTTCTGAACTATGTGGCCACATTTCCTCCATCCCATTCCTGATAAATTCTAATTTTCTCTATGTGTTTAATGTTTAATAAAACTATGCCACTTTGCATTTCTTCATGTGCTTAATAAAATATATCACAATGAGGTTTATTATTAATTATAAATGCTCGACCAATAGTTCAGGCTTATTACTAACTACCTCTTACATTTTAAGTTGGCCCATATTCTTTATTTATGCTCTGCCATGTGGCAGTACTTTTACTAACATGGCTGGTGACTCCTCTCACTCTGCCTTCCTTCCCCTGAGTGTCCTCTGTGTCTGGCTGTCCTATTTTTCTTCCTGCCTGGCTACCGGCCTGCAAGCCTTTTATTAACCAATGAGAATAATAGATATTCACAACATGTATTGAAGCAAATGATAGGACTCCTTCCATTATTAAATTTCAATAATTTTCAGGTATGTATGCATATAACCCTAATATTTTATTAATTCATCCATTGACAGGTAGTTTTCCCATTTTGAGACAGATGCTTCCATGAGCATGTGGGTGTAGCTGTCACTGTGATGTACACAGGTGGTTTTGTAACATAGCATATATGTTTTTAATTTTCTGAGACACTCACACTCTTTTCCATAACGGTAACACCAACTACATTCTCACACTCTTGACTTTTTTCCCACTAGTATTGGGGATTTAACCTAGCTAGAGCTTTAAGCATGCTAGGCAAATAAATGTTCTACCACTGAAATACATCCCCTCCTCTCTCTTGACTTTGATAACAGCTGTCCTGCTGAATGATGGTTTTAACTTGCATTTATAATGTTGTACATCTTTCTGTATACTTCTTGGACACCCTGCATCCTCTTCATAGGCAGCATCTACTTGGGACTTTTATGTGGTATTTTGTCAGTTTATTTGTTTTGAGGCTATTGAATTGTATGACCTGTTTGTGAATTTCAAGTTAACCCCTTATTAATTATATGCCGTTCATTGTTTCTCAGTCTGTGTATTCTATTTTCATTTTACTCATTGTTTCCTTTTGGGTATGAGATTATTTTAGTTCACTATAATCCCATTTATCATGATCTTATTATCATCATTTATTATCATTACTATTGTTTTTATTATTTTGATTAAATATCTTGATGCCTTTTGTGATACTCCTTCCAAAAAATCATTACCAGGCCAATATCAAGGACCTCTTGCCATTTTTTTTCCAGAAGGTTTCTGGTTCATGGCTTTTGCCTGGATTTTACAAGTATTTTGGGTTTTTATATATGATGAAATATACAAGTTCAGTTTCTCTCTTTTGCACATTGAAATCCCATTTTACCAGCACCAATTATTACAGAAAGTGTTATATTCACACTATAAACTCTGATGCATGAAACATTTAGTTTCCCCATGGTTGATGATGTTAGTGGAAGGCTTTTATAATGTTCCTATTGTTGAGAAAATGTCCTTCTGTATCCAAACTAATGTTTTTTTTTAATCACATAAGGATGTTGAATTAGCAAATACCTTCTCTATATTGACTGAGATGGTCATATGGCTTTTAATTTTTATGCTAGTATGATGCATTGCAATAATTTATATCTGTTAAACCATCCTTGTATGCCAGGATGAATCCTACGTGGCCATAACATGTACTATTTTGATGTATTACTGAGTTTAGTTTGCTGATATTTTGTGGAAGACATGTATCAATGTTGAGAAAATGTGTAATTTTCTTGTGGTGTCTTTGTCAGTCATCATTGTGAGGTGAGACTAACATCATAAAGTACATTTAGAAGTATTCCCTTCAGTCCTTTATTTTGAGAGTTTGGGAAAGCTGAAATTAATTCATCTTTGAAAGTTTGATAGAACTTATCTGAGAAGCCATCTATTCCTGGACTTTGTTGGGAGCTTTTGATTAGCGTGTCAGCATTCTGCTTATATTGTTTTGTTTGGGGGTTCCCATTTACTTATTCCAAGTTAAATCAAGATAAGATAAGTTAGTATAGAAATGTGTTCACTTCCTTTAGGATCCCAGCTTGTTGGTATGATTGTTCTTAGCTCCTGCTTGTGTTTTTATTTTCGTGGCATCTGCTGAAATGTCTCCACTTCCATTCATCATCAACTTATCACTATTTGTACTTTTCACTCAATATTTGAATAGCCCTCCTTTTCTCCTCAGTCTAGATGAGGCTCATTTACTTTCAAAAGGAACTAAAAATTGATTCTTAGATTTATTGATTTTTTTTCCTGATGAACTTTATAATTTGTTCTGTTCTTCATTCTTTATATAAGCTTTGAGTTTAGTTTGTTCTTGTTGATATCCTTGAAACATAATTTATATTGTCCTTTTCTTTTTAGTATAGGGACTTATTGCTATAAAAATACCTCTTATAATTGTTTTGGGTGGACCAGTGAAGTGACACAATGGGTAAAAATCACTTAACATACCACCTTGCTGACCTGAATTTGGTCCTTGGAAAACCCAAGTAAATGCAGAAGGAACGAACTCACTCAACAAACTTGTCCTCTGATTTCCACACATGTACCAATGCATGTAGGTGAGTATACACATGCACACTGATGATGATATGATGTGATGTGATATGATGATATGCCAATCTTAGACTATACCCTGGAGTTTTCCATTATAACACTAAATAGAAACAACTTCATTTGATGACCAGCTAATCACTATGTCAGTGCTAACACTGTACACACATTGTTCATTAAAATACATTTTATTTTTTACTCATTATTTGAATATTCCTTCTGTTTACTATTTACATGTGTTAAATTGTGCAGGGTGTGTGTGTGTGTGTGTGTGTGTGTGTGTGTGAATCTCTGATGTCATTCCTCAAATAATGTCCTCCACATTTTTTTAGGGGGGGGTTGCTTTTTTTTTTTAGACAGGAACTTGCAGCTCTCCAAGTAGTTTAGTCTGGCTGTCCAATAAGCTCTAGCAAGCCACCTATCTCTCCCTCCTATATGCTGGGATTACAAGTACATGCCACTATGCCCAACTTTTTACTTGAGTGATAGAGGATCATAGTTCATTCTCCCCTAATTGGTAAGTGCCAAGCCAATGAGTGATGCTGTCTCAAAAAGACAAACAACTGGGACAAAACAACTGAGGAACAGCAACCAAAGCTGTCCTCTCTACCCACACTCACACATATGTGTGCCTACACACATGCTAATATGCACACATACATGTATACCACACACATAAAGTAGAAAAAACCATTTATCCTGTCAAACGCTTAGTAGTGTGATCAGAGCTGTTATGTCCTCATAGTAAGGAATGTGCTATGAAGTGAGGCAGAGAGATGTTTATGCATCTCACAATCAGCATGTCTACATTTGAACTTGATTCAGTGTTCATAAATGACTGCATGCCTTAACCCTGAAATAATGACATGCAGATTTATCTCTGCAACAAAACTGTCACTTTATTGTAAGCTGAATGTTATGTTGATACAAAACATAGCTCTCACCTCAGGGGGAATGAGAGATTGTTTATTTTAGAGCCAGATATGAGTGATGATGGCCCAGGAACACGTATTCTGCTTGCCACAAATACCATGTCTCAATGTGGTAACAGCTTGCTAATGTTTTTTTATGGTAACAGAACAAAAGAACATTATAAATCAAGGCAGTTTTCAAACACACTGGGGGAACCATCCAGCAGGTTAAGCAAAGCAGAGAACTCTCTGTGAGTTTCAGATGCTATCTGATGACATCCTTAGCTTTGAGATTGTGAACATTACTCTGTCCTAGACAATACTGACTGGCTGCAAGAAACTGAGCCCAGCCTTGAACAAAGTAATGTGATCCTCCTAGAGCGTGGAATTCACCTGCTGCAGATCTCAAGAGGAAGCAGAGGAGAGAAGGGAACCAGGAACTGGGGGCATGAGATGGGGTCAGGGCTTTATACCTTAGTGGTGACCTTTCAGGCAGTGAAGGAGGAGCTGTATGGGACTACAGAGCAGGTGGGCACAGGACTGCAGTGTTGGTTGCCTCCAGGGTAACAGAGTGGCTGAGATGAGAGCAAAGAGGTACCAGAGCTCAAAGCAGTGCAGAATGCAGCTTTACTTGTGAAGTGGCAACTCCTGCGTCATGTTTTTCCAGAAGAATGAGGCCATGTGGACCAACTTTTAGCAGGCTTCCCTGGTCGTGATGATAAAGAGTATGGGTGGGGGCATGGGTGGCACCAGGAAGGCTCGAGACGATACTGGGTCCTAAGGCTACAGAGTTAGGTGTATTCCCACATAGGGCATGCTTCAAGGGGATTGTGGGGGATTCAGACATGGCAGTCAGAGGGCCACATAAACCCTGGGCAATGATACCGCCCACCCCAGAGATTGGAAAGCTACAGAAGAGATAGGGGTTTGTTTTTATTAGGTTTTTATTTTTATTTTCTCTATGAATGAGAAAACCTAAGCTTACTTTAAAGAAGCAGATTAAGATAACTTAATTTGGAGTACTGTACGAAGGACAAGGTCCCTGGTTATCCAGTTAAAGGACATTGGTTGCTGGGGCCGTGGTACAGAGGTGAGAGAGAGAACTGTGTTGGAGTTAGTAGGAAGGAGGCTGGTCCCTTCTCCACTCTGCCTGGATTTGGTGCCACCTGTATTCTCCTCACCACCTTGTATCTGCAACACACTGATGAGTTTTCTGAGAATAGTGGCCAGTGTCTACAGAGGTGCAATAAGGGTCACACAACACACCCTCTGGGTGTTGCATCATATTCATGTCAAAACACACAATTATGTCTCGCAAGCTAATTATAGTTGGGTGTCAGTGAATGTTTTCATAGGAGGAAGTGATTAGAATAAAATTATAGTTTTGACTTAGAAAGCTTAATTACCTCCAAATTGGTTTTGTTCCTGACTTTTTCTTTTTTAAACATTTTGAGGAGCTGAATTTGATGGTGTCACCTGGTTCAGATGGCAGAGGGAGGCAGAAGATGGCCCATGCCAGGTCTTTATTGAGTCCCGTTTGTTTGATATCCTTGGTGAACTCCTAAATAGATGACATTAAATATTAAAATGTGTGCTCTTCAGCCCCAGTAGCTGTAAGAATGTTCATGCAAACACTGCTCAGCAGGAGGATTACATCGACTCACAATTACAGAGGTCTCCATGGCAGTGCTGTTGCTTCAGGCCAGGGTGAGTTAGTATCTTGGAGGCTGCAGCTTGTGGGTGACCTACTGGTATCAGAAATCAGAGAAGAAAAGTAAGCGGACAGGGCAAGAAGCTCCTTTAAATGGCATTCCTTCAGGGAGCCACTTCCCCCAATGAGGGCCTGCCTTCCACAGTCCCATCACCTCCCAGTAGTCTGACTTCTGGGTCCATCAGTGGGTAAACCACTGATCATCTCAGAAATCGTCTGGTCTAGTCCTTTCTAGAGATACCCTCAGGAAAACTCCACTTAGTGGTCTCCTAGGCACTTCTCCATCCAGCCAAGCTAGCCACAGAGATTCACCATCACAAAATGTGTAATTAGAATATCATAGTCACTCGCTAACTGGCCAGAATCCTCTCCTTGGCCTTCATCCTACACAATTGTTCTCTCCTCTGAATGAATGCCAGTTGTTTCCATTCTTGGAGTCTATGGATACAGGGATTTTCCTCACTGCCACAAGCTACTTGGCTCAATGAATTCGTTGTAAATTAATATCACATGTGACTGTGCTTATCATATTGACATTACATGATTTGGTTCCTCACCTTTCCATGTCAACTGAGTGCCCTGCTTGTCCTCCACATCATGATCCCTTTCCTCAGGCAGTTTCCTGATGTGACTCTCCTTGGTGACAGTCCCTGTGCCATGGACTGCAGCTGCTAGACAGGTTCTTTTGTTCTGGGTGTCGACCTCAAGGGACTCTCAGTCTCCTGCAGTTTCCATCTAGAGCTGGTGAGGTAGCCCTGCTACCCTGAATGTCTGCTGCAAATGGAGACAAGGATTACACAGCATCTGGTATGAAGATGTGGAAGCATGTCTCAGGAAGTCTGGAAAAATCCCCAGCAGCATGTAGGGTACAAGAAAAGTCCAGATTTCCAGAGACATATATCCAAGATATATCTGTCAGTCAATCAATTTCTACCATGAATGAAGAGAAATATGTATATTCAGGTTAGAAGGTGGTAGGAAAGGAAGCACCTATCATCTCTCATTGCTGAGGGCTGGACTCACTTGTTCCTGTCACCACTTTGTATCCTCAGACCAAAACTGCTCTGGCCTTGTTGTATGATGAAGGGTTGGAAAATGCCTATGACGTCCGGCTGAAGCTGACAAAAGAGGCACTGACTATTCAAAAGCAAGATGTCGTCTGCATCGGGGGAGCCCCTCCTGGTGCTAATGTAAGTGCTCTTGCTTCCTGGTATGGCTCAAACCATCCCAGTCCAGGAGCTTCAGAAAAGACTTTGAAAAATCACTGCTCAGGAAGGTTCTGTGAGAAATTGGCATGTTGTGATTCATTTGTCCCCAAGTATGGGCTGGTCACATCACAAAATTAAATACTTGTTTTGTAGTTCTATCTCATACCTTCTCCAAGTTTGTTTTTTAACCACTTGGTATGTGGGAGTGGGAGACATATGGTGTGTGTGTGTGTGTGTGTGTGTGTGTGTGTGTGTGTACGTGCATGCATGCACGCACAGCATGTGAGGAAGAAGGGGATAGAAGAGGTGTGGCATATGTATGTATGTGTAATGTATGTGGTATAGACATTTGTATGAATGAGTGGAGGCCAGAGGTTGACATCTGGTCCTATTCTATTTCTTTCCTTATTTCACAAAACAGGATTGCTTACTGGGCCCAGAGCTCCTCAATTTGGCATGGCTGGCAGCCCAGTATTTCCACCTATCTTTGTATACTTCTTAGCATGGACACCTCTGACTAGGAACTGAATAACTGAATACAAAAAGTGATATCACATATCTTTAATCCCAGCACTTGGGAGGCAGAGGCAGTCATATATCTCTGTGAGTTTGAGGCCAGCCTGGGCAGCATACCAAGTTCAAAGCTTGTCAGGGGCACATAGTAAGAGTCTTATCTAAAAAGCCAGAACAACAACAACAACAACAACAACAAGGCATTGACTTTGATTTAAGCAGTGTATGGTTTGGAGTGAAGTGTCCTTCACATAGCTCATGCATCAAAGTCTGGTGGATCTAGTCATTTATAGAATATAGTATTAAGAGAGCTCTTGTTGCACAGATCAAGCCACTGGCTAATTCATCATTGAGGTCAAGAGAAATAACAAGACAGAATCTGTTGTGTGTCAAGAACCACCCATCAGAGTCAAAGCCTTAGCATTGAGAGCTGGATAAGAAGTTGGATGTGAGGGAGGGCCTAGGCCCTGCCCCAAATGGTATGACAGACTTTGAAGGCTCCACATGGAGGGCCTCACCCTCCCTGGGGAGCAGAAAGGTTATGGGCTAGGGTTTGGTGGGGGCGATAGGGGAGGATGGGAGGGTGAGGGAACTGGAATTGATATGTGAAACAACTTTGTTTCAAATCTTAAAAAGGAAAATAAAAGAGAAGAAGTTAGATGGGTAATGTGATCAAACCCTGGAAATGTGTAGTGTGCACATTCCCATACAAATGAACATCTCCCATTTCCAAACACAGGCCCTCACTCACTAATCAGAGAAACAGATTCAAAACTAGTGATGAAATGCTATAAAACTTTCCTTCTGGGAAGTGAATGTGTTCCGTAGGGTAATTCATTGAATTCTCAAAGTTTGTTTCATGTCCTTCCCACAATGTGTTATAAAAATGACTTTTAGGAGAGATTGCATCTAGGATTCAGCCCTAAGGATCAGCTGGTACTCACACCTTGGCAGTAGCCTCACTTCAACTGTACTTGGCTCTCTCCACACTTCCTTCTGACTATAAATACGTAAAGACAGCTGTCTCCTTTGACAGTTAATTCTTACCCTTTATGTATCTTTTTCATTCAGCACAAAAGTGGCTTTGAAGTGCTAGAGGCAGCTTTCCTGTAGTATTATTCTTCAAGTTCCTGTGGAATTTTTTACCCATTATAACCCTCACTCTTAACTTCCAGACTAAAGTTTGTTACAGCTTCAGACTTATGTTTAGATCTGTGCCTCTAGGTTCCTGCCTTCAGTCCCTCCGCAGGCTTCCCTGGATGATGAACTGTGATATTGGAACTTCAAGCCAATGTTTTATTATAACACAAACCCTAACTAAGGCTCCTTTCCCAGTAGTGGATGCTGTGTTCCTAAAGCAGATTTAATTTTATCAAACTTATTAAGACATAAGTAACAATTAAAATCATATATATTTAGCTATACAGTGTCACTACTTGACTTACATATATAATTATTTTACTTACATATAGAAATTATTGCTGTAATTAAGCTAATTCATTTATGTACATATACATTATCTTGCACATTTACACTGTGTGCATGTGTGTGAAGGTCTCAGTGGTACTGTTAAACTTCAAGTATACAGTACAATATTGAGAACTGTCATCTTCATCATGTAGTTAGAGTTCCAGAACTTAACCCTTTTATTTGTATTTCATTGAGACAGCTCCCTGTGTCCTAGGCTGGCTTCAAACTTCCCCATGGTAACCAATAGATGAACTCCTGATGCTCCTGTTTATATCTTCTAGGTACTAGAATTTCAGACATGTGCTACCACACCAAGATATAAATTACCCATCATATATCTCACACCACCTCTGCCCAATGTTGCTACATCTGCAACTTGTAATCCTGGCACCTACTACGTACATGGGATCACATCCATTTTTTCTTCTGCCCAAATTGTTTTAACATGTTAATAATCCTCTGCAGTTCATGTATATTGTTGCAGATGAGTAACTTCCCCCGTTTAAGGATGATTGGTATTCCACTGTAGAAACTCAATCTGTTCATCCTTAGATACTTAGCTTGCATTGAGATCTTGGATTATTTAATCAATGCTAAGATGAATGTGGTTTAAACTGTGTGCTGCTGCTCTCTCTTGCACACTATGGGCCCCTCAGATAAGTCCTGACAGCGTGTCTGTCATGGGAAACAGGTGCACTTGAATGTGGCCTAGATGAGGAAAATGAAAATGAGTGTTCTTATACAAAAGTCTCTAAATTGCAGCCTTTTCCTTGTGTGTGCTCTTATAAAGGGTTCATTACTTAGACCTATGATGTATGCACAAAATATAATGTTTCCAGTTACAATACTATGTGAGCAATTCACTCATGGATTCTGAAAAAATGTGTTTATTTGCTCTTTTTGTTTGTTTGTTTGTTTCTTATTTTGAGTGTATGATGTATTTAAGGCAACTTTGTTGGTGAGTGATGGATTCATACCTCTGTGTCCTGCTGTTCTGGGAAGCTCTCTTAGAAGCAGAGACAGGTGCCACCACATCAAGTTAGAACTTAGACATCTTATAACCAGCACACTCCTTCCCAGGAGTATATTTACAGGTTGATATGGCAGTCTGTGGAAGACATCACACATGTCAAGGGCCACAGCAGCTTTTCCTACCAGCCTGCTTTTTTTCTCTGTACTATTTTGGTACCCAATCCCCAAGATGAAGCAGGGGTTCCAGGAGTCCTGTCATACTTCTTGGCCTCTGCTTTTCCATTTTGATGTTTTGGAGCCTTTCAGTCTGAATGTTATTACTTTTCAGTTAAAGTATGATGTTTATGGTTCCTATCGTATTTTTGAAGGAAAAGAAATGCTTCCTCTATTTATTAGTGTATACCAGCCATCTCCCCTGTCCTTTCCAGCATGGTTCCTGCAAGATTTGTCCCATGCCTACATGTAGCTGTGTAAAATTTTTCAGTCAGTTTAGACCTAAGCAAAATGAAAGGCCATGATTTCATATGTAAGAGACAAGATTTTAAGTATTGCCAATTGATAGGTGTATTGTATGTTTAGCTTTTATCACCATGTTGATTTAAATGTTACTAGCCATAGGTGTTCAGAGGTATGAGAAGTCTGGTTCTTCTGGAATGTATACTGGGACCCACAGTTGGACTAAACACAGGAAACTGCACTGGTGTGTGCTGAGAATTTTTCTTCTGGGGGCTGGCAGGAGGAGGACACGTTTAAAAGGAGGCAACTTCTCCACCTGGATCATGGACATGGGCATTGTCCAAATGGGGCTCTGTTGTTAGAACAATATGAGGGTGAGGCAACAAGCTAACAAGCTCTGTAGCAATTGGTGTAGATTTCTAATGATTCCTTCAACAGGACCTTATTTTACCAGCAATCTTCCTTGTTTACCTGTAAGCAGACCACTGGATGAGGGCTGGCTATGGTACAGCTACTGTAGAGGTTGGAGAGTGCCAAATTGGAAGTTTTTATTTTAAAAATTGCTCAAGTTTTGATTAAGAAGTTATATGTGCATTCTCTTGTTCATTCTCTGATAATGCATTGTAACCTAAACTTATTTTTTCCCTAACATTTTTTAAAGCACAGAACTGTTACACTTCGCAGACAACCTGTGGGTGGCCTGGGCCTGAGTATCAAGGTATGAGCTTGTTTTCTTGCCACCCTGCCCTTCAGGCCCCAAAGCTTTCAGTGTCAGTCCTGATATCTGTTTCCTTCTCATGTCTCTGCCTTCTAGGGAGGAGCAGAGCATGGTGTCCCTGTCGTCATATCCAAAATATTCAAAGACCAAGCAGGTAAGCCTGGTTCCAGTGACAGGCACAACACTGACTACCATAAGAAAATGGCTTTTTTAAGTGCTAGAAATTAGCACACCCTCATTTTGGCTGCATTCTTTAAGTTGTACTTCACTGCTGTAGCTGTGTGTTGCCTGGTCCCCTGATTCAAGCTGGCTTCCCTTTTCATTTCCCCTGATCTTGTCAACCCATGAAAGACTGTTTCTTGTGTGACGTGTCCTGTTACCACAAAGAGCACTTACTACTGCAAGAGTGAGCAATGGATTTTTTCCAGTTGGTTTAAACCTGGGGAGACTAAACTGTAGGGTGAGGCCCTGCTGTGTCCACTGGCATCTGGAAAGAGTCTGTGGGCATGAAAGTAAGATACCCATTGTAGAACTCCAAACATGCTCAAGAGTGACCCAGAAGGGAAGTGAAAATGTTCTGCTTGGAACCATGGTCCTTGAACATCATGACATTAAGTGTCACGTCAGGCTACGATAGGAGCACCAGCTATGGTTAGTAGTGGCAGAACTAAGGGTTTCTGAGAGGACACGTATACACAGGAGAAGGTGAGGGTGGGACTTCATATGGGGCAGGCAAGTCTCAGTAAAACAGGGTGTTTCCTGATGTCCCAAAATGACTATGTTACTGACACACTGCTGTCAGCTTCTCAGCCTCCTGTGCCTTCTTCCATCTCTGCCATCCCAGCCCTAGTCCTCTGCCTGGGAAGCTCAGTCTAAACAGGCTGGTGTGCTAGGGTTGATAAGGGCAGTCCCCCGCAGTCAGGTGTCCCGGGGGGGGGGGTAGTTCACATGTACCCTTGGGCCTCACCTTTAAAAGGAGGTAAGTTAGGACCTGGAGGTGGGGTCAGTCGAACTGAGACCAAAGCGAGGGGTGGCCAGCCACCATGAACTCCTGTGGTCGGTCCTGCCTCTGTTCTTGTTGGAAACAAAGGTCACAGTGTATGGAGAGGAAAATAAGCTTGGACTGTCTCTCAAAACTTTCTTATTCACCTAGTGATTGCACTAGACAATGAACCCAACTTGATTTGCTATAATTAGCCTAGGTCTGCTGCACTGATACTGTAGGGGGGAGTGCCTTAATGGCAGGAGATATCTGGAAATCTGTGTTGTAGACTCATCTAGGCCACTGACAGAGGCCACAGAAATTGCATTGCAGAGATATTTCAAATAAGAGGTGAAATTTCAGAGAGATTGTGGACCCCCATGATAGCTTTGAATATATTTTTGAAGAGAAAAGTGTCCACATGGTTCATTCTGAAACTGGAATCTACATGACAATTTGCCTTCACCTAGGACATTTAGGAGTCAATGCAGGGAGACACTTTCCTCCTTTCTGAGCAAGGTGGAAAACCCTTCTTGCAGCAGGCAGGATATCTAATTAGGATTGAAATCCAGTAAGCCTAGGAATGTAGCTTTTCTGTGGCCTCTGCCCAGAGGCAGGAAGACACTACTTATAGGTGAGGATAGAAAATATGGAAGCACATATCTTACTATACAGTACACACACACACACACACACACACACACACACACACACACACACACACCTGCTTGGTGGCACCAATGACTTCATTTGATCAGAAATTATGAGCTTAGCTCCAACCTTGGCAAGCAGGAAATTGAAAGAGCTATATAGTTCTCGGAATCAAATGATCATTCTTTTTGAGACTTTTAAAGCATTTAGAAACAAACCTTGTGGTTAAATTGGACTGCAGGATCCGTGTTGTTTATCAGATGTAATTGTGGCGCTGACATGTTTCACAGAAGTGTACACTCTGGTGCATTGAGAGTGAAATTCTATAAGCAAGGAATAAATCAATCCTCTCACGTGTTAGCTGTGTTTAATTACTTCTGTGCCCCTGTCAACCATCTGTGAGGCTGATTAATAATTGAAGGAAGACTGCTCATGTACATTTCTGTCTCTATAGGTAATCTTTGTAAACATTATCGGTTCTTTTTCACTGGTGCATTTTTTTTTAACTTGTGTATATGAAATGCCTCAAAAAGGAATGAGGGGAACCAACAGATAAGTCAATAGAAAACTGCATGCTCAATTGAGAAAGAAAATCTTGGTGCAGGAGACTTTCCAAGAGAAAAGTAGAAGTGAGGCTGTGGTTTTGAGAAGAGAACCCTGTGTAAGCTTGGTGAAATCTCCTATACCTTGTTACCATAATCAGATGTATGTGGTAAGAGGGCATAGGGTTTAGAAAACTTTTTGCAAATGGCGCTGTCTGGAGTGGGGACATGTTGGCACAGTGCTCTTAGTGAGTGGACTCTTTTCTTCAGCTCCTTGGAAGCCTCTCATGTAACTCCTTTCCAGCCAGGCTCAACGTGAAGGTGGTGTCATATCACAATCACCTTTCTTTCTGACATCCACCACTGACATTCAAACCAGAGAATCTATTGCCTGTGTTATCCTGCCCCAGTCTCTTTCCTACAGGGCCCTCTCAATACTTGACAGAGTGCCTCAAAAACACCTGTTCATGTCTCCATTGTGTTCATCTTCTATGTCAGATAGCCTGGAGTATCTTGCATAAAATGTTTAAAGTAAATATAAGCATTGCAGTTACCCTTAGGATTAGGACTTGTTCTCACTTATTCAGGCCTTAATATATGATATAGGCTCAGAGTCATAGGTAAAGGGGGGCTGGCTCATCCTGAGTCTCTATGTGAGGCTGACAGAGGGCTATGCCCTTCACATGAGTAATATGGTGGTGTAGTATGATACTCAATGCCCAAGGTTGCAGGAGCCCTGGAGGATGGACCTCATAACAGTAGGCACACATATCACTAATACATAGATGCATCAAACATTTAGCTATTCCCAGACTTGGAGTCAGAACCGGTATTTCTCACCCAGATGAGGACATACAGAGCACACACAGTCACCCAATTAAGTATGGGAGCTTCAGACAGCCTAGGAATTGGGCAATAAGGTCAGGAACAAGAATAGGACAGAGAAATTGGGAATGCCTGCTTGTTCCAAGAGAAACTTCCAGGATGCTCCATGGTGTTCATTATGACTTGGATAGGTATTGCAGCATCCCCAGGAAGAAGGCCTGTACAAGCAGGGCATTCTCCAGCTCTCACTCTCTGACCACAGCTGCCCCTTAGGCTGTTTCTTCTCTCTTGCTCTTAGGAACAAGGCAGATGTAGCCTGTTGGATCAAAGAAGACAAATCAGGAATTCTCTTATGTGTGTAAGAATTTGTCCAATGTTGTGCAACAAATAGCTCTCTGGGACATTCAGTAAGGAGACTGAAATTGGCTGCTGCATGGCAGGCTGACAGTGAACACTCCTGCCATGCACACTCAGAGAACGGGAACCATGTGCCATATATAAAATGTTAAGGATTGTTGAGTGAGAAACCATGGATGCTTTTTAAAACTATGTTGCTGTATGGGTGATGACTTTGTTTTATGATTAAGAGGTATCACACCAAATCTTTGGAAAGGCAAAGTGGTGAGGTTTGTTTTGCAGTTTAAAAACATGCAGTCACTATAAGGAGAGGACACCCCGGAAGTGCAGGTGCAGCAGTGCAGAGCATCATGCAGGATAAAGAGCCCTAGATGAACTCTGCAAAAGTGCTCTGCTGAGCTTGAGAACACGTGGACAGAGTTCAGATACCCTTTTTGATAGTGTCAGGCTGCTGACAGTGAGCCGTGGTAGAAAAGGACAGAGAGAGAGTGCTGTCTACTGGTTCAGCCCCTTAGAAAATGGGTGAGTAGTGATGACTTTGATACAGCGACCTGCAAGTCCTGCGGAGTTAGGTGAAAGCAGGGGCAGAAAAACAATATTCCATGCCAATTGCGTGATCTGTGCATGGGTTCAGAGGACACAGCGGGATTGAGGAATCGGGAAAAAAAAAGAGTTTAACTTGAGTTGATGGAAAGGGGAATGTCTCAAGGACACAAGTGAATAGAGGTGATGCTGAGGATAGGGCTAAAAGGAACACACGAGTTGAGAGGGAAATGGTGTTGTCTCAGCTCTGGCTCTCCTGTCCTTTTGGAAGTGATCCTTCTCATCTCCTTAGCTCTGGAGCATGAAACCTTGAGGCAAGTTAGTGTGACAAGAGTGCAGATCCTGATGGCACCATACGGGAATGTCATAATGTCATAGAATTTAGACCATACACTCTGAACCCACCCCAGGGTTCAGGTGAGGACAACTCTGCCATCCCGCCCTGTCTCCTCTGTGGTCTCAGAGTCTTACAGGTCTGTCCCTTCTGTGACTAGGGAGCCAGATGATCCAGAGACTGTCTGCAAACCAGATGCTAATCTGAGCATCTTGGTCCCAGCTCCTTTTTAATATATGGTGTGATTTTTGACATCATGACGGGGAAATTTGTCATCACATATTTTATTAAAGAAATGTTGAAAATAATTTAAGAGCATTAAAACTTCATCACAAATTTCAGTTCCTTTGATTCCTCACCTACTTCAAATCAACTTTATACATGTCTGCAACTGATTCATTTGGTAATTGCAAAACTCCATCAAACAGGCAAAACATCAATGACTACTGTAATTACAGTCCTCCCTCCTTCATTCATTCCATTTTTTTCTCCTTCTTTCTCCCTCCCCTCCCTTCATTTTCACTATGATAAGCACTGGCTTTGGTGATGACAGTGGTGGAGAAAAGCTAGTTTGTTTTCATAGGCTACATTACAAAGGGAGAGAGAAAACGCAATAGCCAGGTATAGCTCTTGTTTAAGGTGGAGCTGGAACTTTCATGTTCCATACATCCTTGTGTGGCCTCTAAGCATCCCGTGAGTTGTTGATGGGATCATCCCCATATTTCAGATAAAGACACTGAGATGTAGACATCTAGGAGGATTTTCCTAATGGTAGACAGCAGCAACAGGAACATGGCAATTTCAGGCCCTTGCCTCCGTGCCCATTCCTGGTTTCTGGCTTCACTGCTCTGTGCAGCTCCTCACAGCACTGTGAGGTTGGTACCGCAGAGTCAGGATGTCCCTGCTATTCTTTACTCACTCCTGAGTATCCATTGTGTTGCTCCTATCCTAGGCGACTGTTTTGTAAGGTTGGGTGATACTCAGCTTATAGTAACAATGGGAAAGATGCTCTAGACATTTCAGATGAACTTTGTTAATAAGGCCAGAATTATCCTTGCAGAGATTATTCTCATCGTTGGTTATTTAACTGAATACAGGATTTTATTGACTGTCTCCAATCATTTTGTAACTAGATCACTGTGATAGTTTGAAATATAATACTCTAGCAGGCTCATATATTTGAATGTTTAATCCATAGTTAACAGAACTGTTTAGGAAGGATTCAGAAGTGTGGCCTTGTTGGAGGAGGCATGTTACTAGGGACAGACTTTGAAGTTTCAAAAGCCCATGACATTCCCAGTCAGCTCCCTTTCAGACTTGTGCTTGTGGATTGGATATAAGCTCTTGGCTACTGCTCCAATGCCTGCCCGCTGCTGGCTTGATTCCTGCTGTCTTCTTTCTGTTTCCATGCTGCCCACCATGATGAGCATGAACTCTAAAACTCTGGAACTGTGACCCTCAAAATGAGCATTGCCTTGGTCATGGTGTCTTATTACTGCACTAAAAAAGTAACTCAATCACTTATCTTAAACACTTTTATATTTAAACTCCCTTCATTAAGAAGTCAGAAGACTTTGAATGTTCACACATTACCGTCATGCTTGAGTTTTTCCCACCATGAACATGTGGGAAAAGAGAAATGGTGAAGAGCCTTGTTAGTGCACCTTGAGCCCAAACCCTTGGCTGCACCCTCTGTGTCTGTGGCTCTGGATGTATGCTTTGTAAAAGCATGTAGTTTCTTCAGTAGGGAAGTGCTTGATGGTAAAATATGCTCAGTCTTCGGGGTCTCAAAGGAAAAGGGTTTGCTTTTTCAACTAAGGAAGACATGGGCTGAATGCAATGGTGCTGACATGTATCTGTTTGCCCTTAGCTTGTGGGTTTTGGTTTTGTCTCATGCATGTAGTAGGGCAAATCTATTGAAATACGGTAAATCTTCACTCCAGGTTTAAGAGGGGAAATATGAGTAATCACCAAGCCACTCCATTTCCATCTTTTGGGAGGAAAACCTACTATGTTCTTTCCTTTAAGCCTCTATGATTAGAGCTGGATCCCAAATTCACTCTCTAGAAGTTGAGGCAACTCACTTGCCATGAGTTCTTGTGAGAGATCTATTTTCCTTTCAGGAATACTCTACCTCATAGTATACAGAATATGGTAGCTTGTGTATGAGTACACAGGGGCTTGCCTGACTTGCATCAATCCTCTCTAGTTCTAGCATCCAAAGTCTCCCTTCCTGGAGACAGGACCTGCTCTGTCCATTCAACTAGGCTTTCCAGGATACCTGAACCCCTGTATACTACACTGTCACATACATCGCTGAGTCCTCTTCTTCCTGTTTGTATTCATAGGTAGTTCATTCCCAATCTTTCAAGCTATCCTACTCTCTAATCTTTTTTTTTTTTTTTTTTTTGTCCTTTTGTTGATATTGGACTTAGGAGAGTCACAACATGGTTTGGTTCTTTTTATGACATGCACAGGTTAGCAGAAAAGTTGGGATCAGGTTCCAAAGCTTACCTCTTCAGAATATGGCTCAGTACTAGACAAGCAGTCTTTGTCTTTGAGTGAAGACTATGGGGATCTATGGAGGGGGGCTATGGAGAGAGGGGAGAGAGGAGAGAAGAGAGAAGAGAGAAGAGAGAGAGATCTGGGAGTTGGGGTGCACAATTAAATAGGAAACAAGCAAAAAAAAAAAAAGCCTCTGACAAGCTGAGATAAGCAAGGATCTTTAGTTCAAGTTACTGCACTGCATCATAGCTAATTTTAATTTTTAAGAAAACATGTAGTGGTAAATAAGGATGTGTCAGCACTCTATTTGTTAATCATAGTTATAAGTTGTTACTAACTAGGGTGAAAACATTAGAAATAGCATTGTAAAATTGTCCTTGCTCAGATTGTAAGACTACAGTATCTTCTGTGGGATAAGCCTCTGGAAATACAGGTCCTCAGGAGCTTCCATGCCTGTCATGAGTCTACTCTCTTCCATATAGGAAGTAAGATAGCACTTACCCCAAATAGCGGTGGTCGTGACCGCTTTGGAGGATCAAATGACCCTTTCACAGGGGTTGCCTAAGACCATATACTTACATTATGATTTGTAACAGTAGCAAAATTACAGTTATGAACTAGTAACGAAAATAATTTTATGGTTGGGGTCACCACAACATGAGGAATTGTATTAAAACTCATAGCATTAAGAAGGTTGAGAACAAATGACATATAAGAATGTCTATCCTGACATAGGGGTCTGCTAGGTTTTTGATGACACAAAGAAAGCCCACAGAAACAGCAAAGGTCCCATGGGCCAGAGCAGCCTGCAATAATCTCATGTGTTCTCCTCTGCTCTCCTGAATATAGGCATCAAAGTGAGGAAGAATGGAGCATTTTCAATAATTTAATAAACTTTAATGATGGTATCTCTGATATTGCAAAATTTTAGAATCTAGGGCAAACTACACACAGATCATGAAGAATGAGTGGTAGGAATATGCAAAGTAGAAAAGTTTTTAGTGAGAAATTGTGACAATAACTGCAATGTATGCAAAGAACTTCCTACAAACCTGTGCAATGCCATATAGGCTTCTCATTTTATAAGTCAAGGAAAAAGTAGAAATAATCACTTACCCAGTCCCTCACCACAAGTACAGAGAAGTTTACTGAACTTAAAATTTTGTTTAGAGATATAGTTCTTTGTGTCACAGCAAGTCATCTCATTATATACTAACAAACATGCAGTCACAGCTTTAAACTAATTAATTAAATAAATTCCCCCACAACTCTCACCTGGCATCCCCACCCTGCCATACACCTCCATGACTTATTCTTCTCATTAGTTGCTTTTCCTATTTGATTATTTTCATCTGTATTGCTGAATTTAATATTGAGCATTTCCCCTTAGCATTTGTACTTCTCTTGATTCCCACACTTCCATTTAAATATTATTAAATTAAGTAACTATAATCTTTATTTTCATAAATGTGTCCATAATTCCACAATTCACTTGCCCTGGAACATCCACCATGGTTTCCACCTACAGCTGGGTTGGAGGTTGTTCTCTCTGTCTCTTTGCTTCACAAATGACAGGCTTTTCCTTTGCCCCATATTACTCTGCCTTCATTTTGATGCTATAAGGGAATTGCTCTTGAAGTTTAAAATGTGAACACTCAGGGCCACTGGTAAAGACAGTTAAAGACAGTTGCTATCTTTTCTCTGGATGTTTGGAGCCCTGTGACACTGTCTTGTCTCAGTGTCTGGATGAACTCATTTGAAGTGGATTACAAGGAACCTTTTTGCCTGGCAAGGTGGATGTGGAGTCAGATTTGGGGTTTTTACATTACGTGGTTTTTTCTTTCTTGGTTTACTGTGCTAAATAAGTTTTGTTCTGGTCTCAGGTTAGCCTGCCCTGAGACCTAAATAAAGAATGCTCCGGTTTCACCCTGAATTGGGTCACAAATCAAAGGGAGAATATGTCAACTTTCCTTCATTGTTAAGGCATCAATGAAGATATGCTTTAAAAGCTATCAGAGTAAATAGAACTTGACAAGGATAATCAAATTTACTGCATAGCTGAATGAGAAATGTGAAAAATCCCCCAAAGAATTTTGAGATATTTCAAGAGCTCTGAAGCACATGTTATCTATTGCAGATTTAATTTAAATTCTGTGTAGAAATTTCCATCTCCAGTGGCTGAGTTAAGACAGAATGAAAAAAGGTAAACAGAAAAACTATCAGCTGTTCCTAATTAATGTCAGAACCAGACAGTAGACTTGCAATATGAAGCTAGTGGTTAAGGATACTCCTATGCTTAGACAGGACCCTCACAGATCCCCAGACCAGTGTCCTGGAGCCTTCTCAAGCCTAGCAAGGTCCCACACAGATTTCCTAAAAAACATAACATTTGATCCTTTTAGTGCTTATCCAGGACCTGCCCAGATCTCAAGGCATGGGGTTTAGGGTAATCTGTTTCTGCTCTTGAAGTCACCCAATGTCATTGGAACCTTGGCTTATGATTCTGGGAGCCTCCTGGGGAGACAAAAAGCACCATTTAAGTTAAGGTTGCATCTTACTAAAAGGTCTAGCCTTTAAACTACAGTAAAAGTGTAGATGGCCTTGTTTTTCGTAAATTACACCTTTCTAGAAAAGCCTAAAATTTTAACAAAGACAGTATTTGGGAAATGAACTGAGTTTGGTTATTGAGCCCCTGTGGTGAGTTCCCCAAAGTGGGTAGTAGTGAGCCATTTTCCCAACATGAGGCCATCTTGTCCTCCTTATCCCTGTCTCTAATGGAAATGACATCATTTTCCATCATATATATATATATATATATATATATATATAGAGAGAGAGAGAGAGAGAGAGAGAGAGAGCCAGGCTTATTGAATCATGGCTAAATGGAAAATAGCCATTGTGGCTGACTGCTTACCCGTACAATGTGACTAGACAAGATACCCTGGGAGTTCAGGGCTGTAGGGAATCAACTGGGGTGGGTGATGATAGGGTTAACTGGTTTCTGTTTATGAGGCAGAGCTAGTGAAATTCACACCATGGGAAAGGTTATATAAGCAGGTGAACTGCTTTCCCTGATTCACCAGAACAATGAACATGCATGAACATTTTATCACCATGGCAGCACTGGCTCCGAGAATGAAAACCACAGAGGTACAAGGTAGGAACAGCAGATGTGAGATAAGTCAAGTCATGCTGGACTCACACATGTTCATGTGTGCTCACATGTGCTCACATGCAGTCACTCTCATTTGTATTGCACTGTCAGGAGCTGGGGGCGGGGGGGGGGGGCAGCTCAAGGCTAGACCTTGGGATGAGTGTGCATTCGGCCCAACACTCCAAGGAGGCAGGGGAAGATAAAATAGAGGTTGTTTTATATAGGCTTATTCTGAGAAAATTATGTTTTAAAATCAACAAAAATAATTGAATGTTCAGCAATTATAGAGCTGCTTTGCTGTTTCAAAGCCTGGATTATCTCAGGGATGGTACTCTAGCATTAATTCTAGAAACACAAAAGGTTTAAAGAGAACTGATTATTTTAGCAAATCCACAGTGCTAATATATTGTTTGTTATTTATTTTTAACAGAATCAAATTTTAATATTACCCTGCTTTTTATTTTTCATAGAAAATTTACATTTAAGAAAAAAAAATTGGTCATACTCCTATTTGGGCCCAGGTTGCTCTGCTATTGTCTATTGCCCTCTGTAAGGGATAAATGATTGCCACTCTCATGCAAAATGCGGTAGTGAACACAGTCCATTTCTAATGGAGGAGCCTTAGAGAACAGACCCCCAGCACTATGGGAAATTGCACCTACCTGTGCCTGATTTGTGAAGCCAAGGATTCAGGGTCTCAGGTAGCTCAGGCTAACCTTGAACTTTCTATTTAGCTGAGAAGGACGTTGAGCTATTGTTTCTCCTTCTAACTCTCAAATTCTGGAATTGTAGGCATATGACACCATGCCTGTGTCAAAGTTCTTAAAATTGAACCTGAATAAGTAAAAACCTGACTGATAAAAGCATACACAATACCCAGCAATGTTGTCCTTCAGAAATTAGTGAGAAATAAAGAGTCTGAAAGCTGAAGTGTTCTTCACCCCCAGACCTACATACAAGAGGCCTCTATGAATTACAATACATCATGCTTCTTTTGTTGCATGATGGCTTTATTCCATAGAGATGAGCTAGACCCACTTTTTAGATAAAATTCACAAATGTAGTCTAATATGACCAAATAAATTATTTAGGAGCATTAAAATTAAAATGAAACCCCAACTCTCCCGTTTGTCTTTCATCACAGACCATGTCACTTTCAACTTGCTTTGGATTTTTGATTCCAGAAGCCAAACACAGATTTTAAATCTCAAAAGTTACCTGGAATCGGAGAATGGGGAAAAGAAGGAAGGAAAAAAAGCCACGTTGAGTTAAAATGATGTGGAAGTCAGCCATATGGTAAAAAGGAAACTTAGGAGAAAGGGTAGGGAAGCCTCGGGTACCAGAAAAAGTATGTGTAGGTTTTGGCCAGCATCTGAATAAAGAGAGAGAAGAAAAATGAAAAGTTGTGCTCTTTCTGAATTAGAATTCAGAAAGATGAGCATACCCAGCAGAACCTAGTGGCGGCTTGTAGAGACTGGATTCTGCAAAGTATTTTATTTGTTCAGCTAAAGACTGGCTCATTTTCTGCTTCCCTGTGGTTCCCCTAGCCAAATCCCTAACATTGACTTTAACCCAGAGCCAAGCAGGGCCCTCAGTTGTTGTTTATTTTTTTAACTACCTTTCTGCTGAGCTGTTATTAATGGTGCTGGCTACATGTACCTACAAGGCAGACAGCAATTCTATAGTCGTCTTATTTCCTAAGCTAGAATTAAATTTGTACCAAGAATCATTTGAAGTTCAGTGAAACTGTGGATAACACTTCAGCTAAATTGCCTTGTGACTATTTTTATATCGGCATATATAAGAGCCATGATCATCCTAGAAAAAAAAAAAAACTTACGGTTTGCTGTGAATTCAAGTAGTGGTAGTTCTAGTAAAGCTAGTTATTGCCACAAATAGAACAAAATAACAAACAACAAAGAAACTGTGTGGGAAGGAAGGAAAACTGCCTGCACCTTAGTTTCCTTCCTGGAGGATAGAGCAAGCAACAAAGACACATTGTGGGAAGGAAGACTAGCTGTGCCTTCATTTCCTCCCTGAAGGGTAGGCAGGCATAGTCCACTTCCCTCTGTTCCTCAAACATCTCCCTCCACTGCCTCTTCTCCTTAGAAGGGAGAACTGCCTTCTAAGGCAAGGAGAAGCCTTGGAGACATGGGTCAGTCAGCAGGCATGTGCCACTGACTTCTACTTAAAGAGGATTTGCCCGTTTTCTTTGAGTGTGTTAATTTGTTCTCAGAAACTTTTGAAATTTTATACAAGTGCTTTGCTATTTACCTAGGTAGCTGCTGACATTTAATTTCATTACTTGGGAATTTATAACATGATAGCTGTGTGTAATCAAAATTGTGCAGTAATTCCTTAGGGCTGATGTTCTTGTTGCCCAGCTCGCATGGAGCATCTGGACCCAGCACAGCCTGCAGAATACACCACCATCCACTCCAGAGAATATAGGAAGTGGCTGCTTCTCCCAGATGGAAGTTCTAGTGACTTGCAAGCTGATTTAGAACAGGAAATGCATTGAATCAGGCATGCAAAAGTTCATAGCTTTGAGCTAGTTGTAATAAAGCAGACTCATTTCCAATCCAACATTATTCCGTGAAACATACATTAAGAGAAATTGTTTGGTGCATAGTCAGCCCTACCTAGTATTCTTTGTCATCTAATGAATTTCCCGTCCTGGGAAGAATACACTGCATCCAGAAAAGGCAGCAAAAGGCATAAGTACAGGGCATGACATAGCAGGAGAAAACATTTGGAGTTTAATTTAGTATGGGAACACAGGTAACTGACATGTCGTGGCAGGAAGTAGGCATTACTCAGGTAAAGGAATGACATAGATTCAGGTTGCAGGCGTGGGCACAGTGTAGCATGGGTGCAGGTGTGGCAAGGCAGGAGGGAACAGATGTAAGCATGGCGCAGTACAGAATAAAATGGATAGCATATATGGAGATGCTGGTGCAATCATGGCCCAGCACAGGAATGTAGATGGGCATGGCTGAGCATCATTTCCTTCCCCCTCTACTCCCCCAGGAAATCTCTTGGTATCATCTGTGGCTTTTGGCCATCCCGGGTAACACAACAGACCTTCTCACTATATTTCTGAAAGAAGACATAGACTCTCTACCCTGAAAACTTATACACACCCTGCAAATACTTTTACCATTATGTGTGTAGTATCTTTTGATGGACTTTGATTCCCTGAAAATGTGGGGATTTAATGCTCTCATATACCAGATTTCTTAGATCTCCCCTGTGCCAGAGGATCAATGGTTTTCATTGAGCCTCATTCCACTGTGGTGCAGCTGAAGATGAATGCTATGCAAAGACATAAGAAAGAACCAGAAATGGGGAGGTTGAGGATGATGAGGGCTGGAGATGGTGACAGAGGCAGTAAGGATAGGAGGAAAGGGAATTTGAGCATTTGGAGTGAATCAACGGGAGACATAGTTGCAAAAGCGATGCTCTGTGGCATCTTGTCTGTTGTAAGCCTCTGTGGGATGAGAACCCCATATGGATTACTTAACATCCTTGTCTTACGATGCAGACATATGGAGGATATATTTCATTTTCAATATGATTTGATGTTGTTGATGAATAAAAATAGCATTGACAGTTGTTGTTATCTCTACATATGATGTGTTTTTGTTTGGTTTTTTATTTGAGTGGTTGTTTGGTGTTTTGGAGACAGGGTCTCATGTTATAGCTCTTTCTATCCTGCAACTCACTGTTTAAACCAGGCTGATCTGATAAGAGATCTGCCTGCTTCTGTATCATGGGTGCTGGAATTAAAAGTATGAGCCACCACATCCAGCTGTACATATGGTTAAAAGAGCATTCCAGGATTTTAGAAAGTTATTCTTTTCCAGTATTTAATGAAAGCCCTTTAAGAATTCAAACCAACTCATAAACAGACTTTCCTCTGATCATGTATGAAGGAAAACTGCTTCCCATAGTGCAGATTTTCAGTCATGTTGAATTATCTCTTCAATGACAGGGGAGATGTTGAGTGGAAATGTGTGTGAGATTTCATTCAGCTTTGTAATGCAGTTCTTCCCTCTTTAATGACAGCAGTCTATGCACATTCATGTGGAAGACAGGGAGATGCTGAATGGCTTCTGAAATCTCTCATTTATTGTCTGTGTTGAATTAATGAAAAGTGTGAACCAAACTTTCCACATACTTCAATCAAATCCATCATCAGACTGAATGGTGTTTGTGTTTCATATCACAAGTCTCTCAAGGTGTTAAAATCGGTCATCCATTTAGCTCACTGGCATCTTAACATTTTCCCACATCCACATGCACTCGTGCCTACATACATAGATACACACAAACCCTTGCACTTACAACATACACATAGCACAGACAGACACATAGGCATGCACATACATGTTGTGCACATGAATACACATCCCACACACTACCTACAAACATTCACACACACTTTCATTACTGTTCTCTCCGATCACACTAGCACTGATATGCACACATACCAGAGCGCACATATTTGGGCACATGTGCACAAGCATGCAGACACTAAAGCACATGGGTGTCAGCTCATACAAATACAATGTTTATTAAAGACTGCTATGAAGAAAGGTTGCTAAGATCTCCTTAATGATGTTGCTACTTTTGCAACCCTGCAGCTGACCAGACAGAGATGTTGTTCATAGGAGATGCTGTGCTGCAGGTCAGTGCCTTAAACTTTATTGCATCTTTAACTCTATTGAATCTTTACATTTTAAACTTATTCCAGTCAATAATTATCCTCAAAATTCTTCATTTGTCATTGTTCAGGTGAATGGCATTAATGTAGAAAACGCAACCCATGAAGAAGTGGTAAGTCTTACATTGTGCTTCTTTCTTCTAAAAGTTTGTTTCTATTAGCCTAAATTTACCTGAATGTGTTCATAGACACAATCTTAGAATTGAAAAGCAGTGCTTGAGTTAGCTAATTGCAGCATACCAGGGGCCTACAGGTCTTCATCAACACTGAAGAAAACACATCAGATTTTTCCCACTTTAAATTCAAGGGCACAGGAATTCAGGAAACATTCAACTCACTACATTGCCTAGAGGGTCACCTCAGAACAAAAATCAGAATCTTTCAGGCTTCCCTCGAGATCTTTCTAATGCCACATAGACCCTCACTGTACAGTCATCTTCACACTAGCATCTAAGTGTATAAAATGTATGGTGTGGAGGGGTCAGCTGACAGGCATATTTGGTATTTGCTTAAGATGATGTGGGTCAACAGTATTTATAAGCAATTCACTCCCAAGAAAATAAACTCAGGTCATGTTGGGGTAAAAGGGTAAATGCAAGAGCTACCTCATCTTGAAGCAGAGAGAGAGCCCCACAGTACAGCCACTCAGAGAACCTGCTGCCATGAGACCTGTGTAATAAGGGAACTAGCTGCCTGTGAGAGAGGGAGCAAATATGGAGATGGCACATTTGAGAGGAGGGGGGTGAGTTATTGGCAGAGCAGGCTACATGCCCAGGGGCTGAGCAGAAAGGAGGTGTGAAAACAGAGCAAGGAGGAGAAGCAGAATTACTGATATAAGAAGCAGGCATGAGATTAGAGGACACACCTATGGGTTCCTCTTGGGTCTCTTTCTGTGTTGCAGTAAAACTTAAATAGGCTCTCAATTGGTTAGTATTACCTAATGGTCCTTCTTTGATTCACTGCTGCTTTTTTGTAAGTCAGTTCTATTCTGAAATAAGGCAAAGTCCCCTCTCTGCCCAGAGCTGAATTTACATGAAATCAAATGAGCGTTTGGAGTGATTTGTGCCCAAAATGAATACCTGCTCAGCACAAGCAACTCATTTATTAATTTCCTCACTCAGGCCATATTTATTGCTGTTTCCTGTGTGCCAGGCAAGAGGGAGATTCACAAAGGGGCAGACATGTTTCTTGGCCTCTAGAGATGTTGAGAGTTATGATCAGCTACGGGAAGCATACTCATTACTGGCTTTCCAGATTTAGTCATTAATATTGCTGTTTGTCTTTTGCAAAGTACATTTTTAATGGTAAGAAAACATATTGTAATAGAAAGAAAGGCCATGCACTTTTTAACACTAGTAGTATTGTAAATAAAATTAAAAGCATTTATCTAAGAAATAATTTCTTGAGTAAATGGCATGTAGAGTTTAAAAATGTTGTTATACCCAAAAAGTACTTGACATGAATATACTTTTATCAAATTTTATGACATCATTATTTTGTGATACAAAGTAAATTACAGGAGCAGTATTAATTAATATGTAATCTTAATTTGTCAGAATCATAAATTTTATAGAGATATTCCATTGGTAAAAGACCTCATACATTGCAATTTTGTTCCCTCAATCTTACAATAAATTCTGGGTTTAGTTCATAAAGAAAAGTTATCAGTTATACCCAGAGTAAAAAAAAATCTCTAACATAAATCTCTCTGCAAGGTGACATATCTGCAGCTGATTTGAAGAGAAAAATCTATGAATTGAGGTTGATAAAGGTTTAAAACATATAAATATATGATTTGATAGATAAGTTCTCTTTTTAGCACAACTGTGCTTCTCTCACAGTGCTGTATGGATTATAGTAGCTGTGGGAGACAGCAAGCTGTCCATACTCTCACTGTGCACATTCTGAGATGTGTGGCCACTCAGAGAAAGAAACCTGATGCTTGTTCTCATGCAAGCTTGAGTCCACTTTAAAGCATTGTGATACATATGTTTCAGAGATTTTTGTTTATCAACTAAAAAAAATTAATTTGAAGAATTATAAAATGAGCTACCGTTTTCCTGAAGAATATGAAATAAGTAATAAAAAGTAAACCAGAAGTTATTGAAATGGAACACAGGAAATAATGAGAAAGTTAAGAAGAATGCTTGTGCACAGGAGCTGGCAATCATGTAGCCATGTTTTTCACCATTCCTCCAGCTGTAATCAAGATAACTGGCTGCTTTAAATATCTTATAACTGCTCAGAGACTTGGATCTAGACATGGATGCTTGGGAGCAGCTACTATCACTTGAGACTTCATTCCAGTCGCAGCTGTTATGGCTACCACACCATTAACAGCTTTGCTTCAGGAGACTCTGCTTAAGTCATGGCTACTATAGATACCCTGCCACAGCTAACTTGATTTAGCCATAACAGTTTCAGAAGACCCTGAGACAGCCCAGCCACTTACACACTGCTCCATTGACTGCCCTGTAGCTGCTCCTTGTATAGAGTGGGGGAATGGCTCCACAACTCATGACTGCTAATGGGCATGCACGATTGGGTATGTAAACAGTTATCTGCTTACATTTTGTGGTAGCAGTCCAAGAGACTGTACACTGCCCCTGCCCCACTACTATACCCTAGCCCCACTGGAGTCTTTATGATGGGTAAGGCTAAGCTGAGCTGATAACATGAAGAACAGACAGTGCTTAAGCTTCCAGCCTAGACATTCCAATAGCCCCTAGAGGGGGGATGAAGAGTTCTGAGTAACTTAGAAACAGAGATTCCAGAGAACTGAGATTTAAGCTTTGGAGTGCTGAGGCTATACACACTACAGATGTGTTAATAAAATAAGAGATGGGAGGGAGAGGGAACTGGGATCGACATGTATAAATAAATAGATAGATAGATAAATAAATAAATAAATAAATAAATAAATAAATAAATAAATGAGATGGTGGAAAGCTGACCCTGCAGAAGGCTAGCCCCTATACAAAGCCAAGACCACGAAGAGCTACAGGACCAAACAGTAGAGAGCACTGGAACTCTCTTTGTCTGGCTGCCAAGGATTTGTAACCCTGGGTGTGGGAGACCCTGAAGCCCTGAGCTCACACTGGGTTGAGCTTTTCATTGTGAATCTGTGATTTCAATCTGAAAAAAAAAAGTGAAGTAATTCCCAGTAATTCCCAGTAATTCACACTTCCCCATCGCGCCAAGCATTATGCTGTTATTCAGTGATACATTTGATTTTACCAGAGACATTAGGAGAAGAGAAGACATGTATATGCATATTTACCTCTGTGCAAGCATATGATATATGTGCAACTGTGTATCTGTGTATAAATATGTAAAATATGTACTAGATGACCTGTTTTTGAAAATCCTAGGAGAAGCCAAGCCTCCAGCCATAGGTAAAACTTTGCCCTCAGATAAACATTTTAAAAATCTTGAAAGTCAACAGATTATATGCAATCTATTCTCATTATATAGGCAACTGTCACTTAAGAGTCTGCTGAGGGTGGTTGCTAACCATATCTTCAGAACCTGTCCTAGTGACACCAAGATTAATATTTAATTAGATAACTGGGTGTTTCCCAGTAAGATTGACTCACAAAATCTACTATTTTATCCAGTTATTAATTGCCATATTATGTGATGGTTGTACTGAAATATGCAAAGGAAAATATTCCCACTTGAAAATTGTCTTAGCTTTGTTCAATTGGCACAGAAAAAGGAGCTGCTACCTTGAGTTGTAAGGAAAATATGAAATTCTTAAAAATATAAATCCAAATATGAAAAATGAACAAATGGAGCTTTTACATTACTTGATAATGATGAATACTCCAAAGATTGTCTTCTTCCAATTAAAATCCAATTGCCTAGGTGCATGAAATTGGGTGATACAAAGAAAATGAGAAGGTGGAAACTGCTTCAAAGTGTATAATTATTCATGGAAGTAAGACATTTGATTTTCCTGAGGCTAGAACTTGCCATGGCTTACTTATAATCTATTTAAGCACAGATACCAAATCAAGCAGTAAAATGGACCTGATTCAAAACAAAAAACTCTGGTGGAAGCTAAAATTGTGTCTAGTTCCCAACAGAGTAAAGCATGTTGGGCCCAGTGCCTACAGAAGCTAACATGAAGTGCATAGCTACTAAAACAAGGACTTATCTATAGCATGTGTGTGGCTTCTAAGTAGATGCCTCTGTTTAAAATAAGCCAGGGGGAAAAAAAGAAAAAAAAAAAAAAAAAAGGCTAAGTGAATGTTAGAAGCTAGTTATGAAACGGTATAATCTTGGTTCTGATATGAAATCACTTGGGGTAACTTCTTTTTAAATACACTTTACTTATTTAAACAAAACCAAGAAACATTCACAGTTGCAGAGGATCTTAGAAAACGAAGTTTCTTGGACCAGTGGGAAGAATCCACAGGAAACCCAAATGAAAACACAGGGAAGGCTGATGTATGACTGACTTTTGCCTTTTGCTTGTTTTGTTAAGGAGGATACAAACAGAAATCTATTCACCTCAACCATGTACCAAAGATATTTTCCACCTCTCTGGTTGGGGAGCTGATGAGCTTGTTGGGGCTACATAGAAGAACAAGGGTGGATGAAGGGAAGCCGCACCTTCATCATGTAAGGCCCACAGCAGCATGGGCAATAACGCAGAAAGCAGATATGCCCAACCTGCACGCAGCTCCTCCAGAGAGTTTCTTCCCCCATTGCTACTTTCAAAGCCTTAGAGAGAAAACTTGTCAGTCTTGTCCATTTCTGAACTTGCTTGGCCTTGTAAGTTTCCTTTGTTTGCTGAGTTCTAGAGCTTACTTCTTCATCCAGGAGAGAACATTTTCCCTGAAAGAAATAGTTACAAAACAGTTGGAAGTGTGAAACTATACCTGAAAGTTAGGAAGCATCAGCCAGTCCAGGAGCAGCAAATGCAAACCACATAGCACAGAGTAGGCAGTAGGATGTCCCTATCTTCGCAGGATTTCTTTTTTTTTTTTTTTTTTTAATTTTTTCTTATTTTACATATCGATCCTAGTTCCCTTTCCCTCATTCCCTTACTCCCTCCCATGCCGCCTCCCACCACCCTCCCATCCCACCGCCCCCCCCCCACTTCACAGGGAGGGTGATGCCTTCTAGGAGGCGGTCAAAAAAATCTGTCAAGTCATTTGGAGTAGGGACTAGGCCTTCCCTCCTGCCTCTAGGTTATGGGAGTATCCCTCCATGGGGAATGTGCTCCCAAAGTCCTTTCGTGCGCTAGGGATACATCCTAGTTCCACTGTCTGAGGTCCCTTATAACCGAGGCCTGAGTCTGTCCAATGATGGTTTCCCAGCTATCAGTCTGGGGGCCCATTAGCTCCTCCTTGTTCAGGTCAGCTGTCTCTGTGGGTTTCTGTAGCCTGGTCTTGTCCTCCCTCTCTGCATCTGGATTCCAGTTTAGCTTAGTGTTTAGCTAAGGGTATCTGCTTCTGTTTTTATCAGCTACTAGATGAGGGATCTATGATGATGGATAACTCTTATTGGTGGGGAGGAAAACAAATGTTTCTCTAGGTAGATAAGAGTAGTGCATAGATGGATAGATGGATGGATGTTAAATAAGATTGATTATATATAGCTGAGTATGACAGTGTATGCCTTTAGTTGAATTTTTGAGTTCCATGACATCCTGGTCTACAGAATAATTTTCAGGACAGCCAGGACTACACAAATGCCTCAAAAAAAATCAATCAATCAATAAATCAAACACCAATCATTATAATGATCATATAGAATTAAATTAGAAGATTAAATTATGAAACATTAACTTTTACAGATGCATTGAAAACTATTGTTGAGAATTTAAAGATAAGGGAGTCAGTAAAACAAACAGATCATACAAAATAAACAGAAATTTCTGGCCCTCTGGCCAATCTAACACCTCATCAAAATTAAAATACTGAAGCATTAAATGAAAATTAGATTACTTTTTCCTGTATAAAAAAAATGGGTTTTCCCATTTTCTTAGAGGTCAGTGCTGCCTCTTTCCTCCCTGCCAACACACTGTAGTAACACCACAATCACATTTGTACACATGCTGGCACATAGACACGCACGCGCACACACACACACACACACACACACACACACACACACACACACACACTGCTCCGGTACACTCCCATGATCACATCAAACTCCTAATATGGTTGTTCCAAAATGTGAATGATTTAAGTACAGGGTGAGTTTTAGGGTAATAGACTCTTGGCTGAGAGCACTGGGTTCCAGTGTTTATGTCATTCAACTTCCACGGTTTGTGTTCTTTGGTACAGATGGAGGGTGTGTCAGCCATTGTCACTTTTAACTTGCTGCTGGGCTAGGCTGCAGGGAGATATCCACTTGACTACATGTTTGTGTTTGAAGAAAGGGCTTTGCAAGGGAATATTGCTTTGAGATGGGAAGTGGAGACATTAAGTATATGTCTGGTTTTGAAAGCCAGACCTTAGCAGTGAGTGTTTGGAAAGTCTATTAGGGTGAGGTACTCTAGGACTTCTCCTTCAGGATGCAAGCATTCAGAAATCAGAATTGACTGCAGGGGTAGCCAGGCAGACAGATGGGAAGGCAGGTAGTGGAATAAGAAAAAACAGATGGGGCAGGATCAGGGATTGGCCAAGTTGGAGGTATCTGGGGAGGTCAACTTACATGAGCTGAGGGTTAGGAATCCTACTTGCTAGACTGGTTATAGTGAGGATATCTGAGTAAGGAAGACATGGGGAGGAATTACAGGGCAAGCCAAATTTTAACAGCATTTTGCTGTGGACAGAGAAGTAGAAATGCCACAGGTGTACACAGAACATGCCTGGGAGACTGTGTCTCTGCCTCAAGATATTTAGACAGTGCTGTTCCAAGGGGAGGAGCTTAGCATAAAATGAATGTGTTGAACAATGGAGTAAATGTAGTATAGCTCTCAGAAGGCTGATGATTGACTCAGTCTGAGATGAAGCAGAAGCAGATCCTCCTCTGAGAGGATGGGCAGACGCAGAGTGAAGCCTGCCTCTAAGGTGGCAAGTCTGGTGGTGAGAACACAGCACACCTTTCACCTAAGCATGGAATGAAGATCTTAATTTCTCCAGATGAGTGAAAAGGAGGGGTGTAGTATTGGAGATGCTGGGAGAGAAGAGGGAGAGGAAAGAGGGAGAACTAGATTTTAATACATCTGTATTCCCAAAAGCCTAGACTCTCACAGAGACTACCTCTGACCACCATGAATCTCAAGCATTTTCTCTGGCTGATTACATAGCCTGAGTCTCTTTAATGCCCCTTTTGGGGGTAGGGAGCAAAGATTGAGTTTAAATCATTTAAATCAATTCATTGGCATGAGTCAGCTTGGAAGGTGAGATCCAGTTTACAATGAGCATGCCATTCACATACTCAGATCTGCAGGCTGAAGATGAGGTGATGCTCCAAGCACATGGCTTTACGTTCAGCTGAAGTCCAAGCTGGCATGCTGCTCCCAAGTCTAGAAGGTTCTAACTCTTGTTTTCTGTGCTCAAAGAACACTGGAAACTGTAAAGGGGAAATGCTCAAATTAAGTTCAACTCACTGGGCTCTACCATCAAGAATTTGATGTGTTTTACAAGGAAGTGAGCTAGGGAAACTCCATGTAGCTTTTTCTCTTTGGGTGATAGAATCTTCCAGACCTTGTAGCAATCTGGTCCTGTACTTGGAATAAAGAGAACAGTATTATGGATGCTCCCTTTGCCTCTTCTACAGATGGTATGAGCTCTTTACAATGTTAGGAATAAGAAATGGAAGAGACTAAAAGCTTAGTTCTTTTAGTTAGTCAGAATGTGAGTTTTACACTTACATATACATATTTCCAGATTCATGCTTATGCACTTAGAGCCTTACATATACACTTACACTAACACACACTAATACACACATATACACATTTGCATATAGCTATTTTATTTTTAAAATTAATTTATGTTTCCCATATATTTTTTTTCAATTGCTTTGTTCATACAAATGTAACTAGGAATACATGGAATATTTGATGTAGTTTAAGCCACAAAAGGAATCCTAGCACAGATTTTTTCAGGTCAACAAAATGATTCTTCTTTGAAAGGTTTTCACATTTCTATAATATAAACAAACACATACCAAATATTTTTTTTAATCATAAAAGATAGCATGAACACTATTGAAACATTTCTTATGTCAGAGTTACGAGACACAGTTAAGTGCTACCTCTGGGTAGTTGGCAGCTTTTAAACTTGCAAGAAAGTTTTTAAAAATCTGTTTTTTCTCATCAGAGATTTAAAGCAGGATTAACGTAGGAATTTAAACAAAGAGGTGTCAAGGATGGAGGAGCAAGTTTATAAAAGAAAAAACACGAGACAGCGGGGGAAACACAGTGAATACCAGCAGTAGTTCCTGCTTTGAAGACCAGGCAAAGCCTATGAATCAAGGATCAGTGAGAAGACCCTAGTGATAGACGCACTCTGCAAACCTAAATCAGGAACATTCCTGAGTCACACATGACTAAGGAAAACCAGGAAATCATAAGCATGTGATGTCTGTTGTAGGCAGAGTTCAGGGTACGTATCCATTGATGTAAAAATTGAGACGTTATCATGAATAATCTCATGGTGTGTCACTCTTACATGCCACAGTACTGAGGATCCACTCATGTTGGTCACTAGGCAAATGGAGACCAATGATTTTTTTTACAGATAAGGTCAACTCTCCCTTGAGATCAGAGACAGGACTTTACTATGACTGTTTTTGTAAAGATACTAACAACTTTACATTGGCCTGGAAGTTTGAGATGGGAATGGTGGCAAAAGTATGCATTCTTTCATGGCGTTTTTAAATACTTTTGTATCCAAAATTGTGCAGTCTACCCATACGAAACACCCACTCATGTCCCTAGTAATCTGGGGAACTCTAAAGATCTGAGGTCCCAGTGCCCTTACTTTGGGTTGCCATCAGTTCTTTCTTATAGACAGAGTTCTTGGAGGTGGGGCCCTTGGAAGATGACATATGAGTGTTTCTTTCCATGGGTGAACACAGTTCTCCTGCTGCAGGACAGTGAATATGTCATGGGAATCAACTCTGCTAACATGCTGAGCTCAGACTTGTCAACTCCAGGACCCACACCCTGAGAAGGAAATTTCTGCTGTTTATTTACTGTGGGTCTGGATAATCTGAAGAGTCAGCTTTAGGTAATCCCATGTGGAGACTGTCCCAGATGGTACAGAAGTATAGAAAAAAATTAAGGTGTGGGATCCTTTTTAAGAAGGCTTACCTATGAGGACATGGCCAAAAATCAGATGAGAACAGCAGTCTGTACCAACGGGCCCAGAGAGATATGTACTACAATCAGGGATGTGGCTCAAAGCAACTGTCTCCAGGGAACGGCAGCAATTACAAAAGGCAACTGTGGTTGCTGCTAGCAGAAAGAGCTGCTGCTTCCCACTCCTGTCAGTGCAAGGCAGTGATCTGCTGAGGGAATAAGTGCTGTAGGTCATTGAGAACATGGTAACATCTGAGGCCAATGCCATTTTTTTCTTGCTCCACACACAGGCTTTGACCTTGAAGAAAAGGATTGCTAGTGAGTCACGACCTATGTCTCAACCATATATTATCCTGAAAGATCAGAGAAATGTGAGCATTCTGAGATTTAAAAAATAACCAAATGTGTCTAACCTTTAATTAAAAGAAAGTTCTTGAGTGTTTGGGGCTACATTCTTCCTGATGGCCCTTTTACACTCAGACAAAATTATCTATCAAGTTATCTATAAATACATGATCATATAAATATGTGATCACATATTACAATGCTTCACTTGCTCTGCTGAAGGGCTGTGGAATTCATTAAAGAGATGTAATTTTTATTTTATTTAATTCAACTGTGAATGCATACATACATACACATGCACACACACTCACATGCATGCACACTCACCTGCAGATCTACAGGACAATTGTAACCTGGCTGTGCTGTGGGGGTGGGGCATTATGACAACCTAGGTTTCACACATCTCAATCATATCTGTCTCTGTTCTTTGCAATTGATCTGCACTGGCATCTCAGGATGCAGGGTATTGCAGGTAACTCTTCACTCATGAGCCTTTGCAGACATCCCCTGCCCACTGTTAAGCATCTGATGTCCAGAGATAAAGAATCCTCGAGTGAGATTTACAAGATACTTTTCTGAAGACAGAAGATGCAGCTTTTCTCACATACTTATGCATTTTGCTTGCCAAGGAAATGCAGTCACACTTCCTTGGGCTGGCCGAGGAATAAGTGCCAATGGGTCACCTCCTGAGATATGTTCCAAGCAAGGAGAAGCCCTCTCCCTGCTCAGTACACTTCTTCTGGTCTGTTTATACTAACAGAATTGTGAAGATATAGGCTGCACATTTGGGGGATGACAGCTGTCTGGTGAGGGGGAATGACAAGTGGTATGTCGTTCCCTTGGCTCAGTTTGTGTGCCCTTATAGGAGCAGCAGGTGAAGGTGAGTGCTGTGGGGAGATGGTATCAACTTGGCTCTGCCTCACCTTTGGGTTGAACCCTGAAAGCTATGAAGCAAGTTAATACTCTATACCACATGGGTACAGGGAGTATGACATGTCTGCAACATGGGTACTGTAAACTCCTGGTCACTAGTGACAACAATAAGGGGAGGGACATCCAAAATGCATAATGAGAGTAGGCGGGGGTAGGGGTGGGGCTTCAGCAATTCCAGTGGAAAGAAAGTCTGTGAGAGAGACCATGGTCCAGTAGATATAGCATGGATAAATAAGAATCTGGGAGAACGATAGGCTGATTGATGTTTATTCGGGGAGAAATCACTTATACCAGAAACAGATGACCGCCAGCAGGTTCCCATCCCAAGGATGCCTTGGGATGATTTCTGTCTCTGATTAGAAAGTAAGACAGAGAGAGCTGGAGTCTAGCACCCCAGACCTAGTTCCCCCAGGTCACACCTGTGCCTGTCCCCTCACCCCAATGGGCATGGTCAGTGCAACAGGTGTGGGCAGGGTGGATATCTCACTATAAGTAGAAGCCTAAGGACTTGGAAGAACAGTCATGTCATGGAGGTGGCCTAGAGCAGGCTCTATTCAGCACAGATAAACTGGTGGGCACAGAATGTCTGGTCTGTTTAAAAGGTCTGGCCAACTCAAGAGCTGTTCATGTTGGAGGGTGTGATCAGATGGAGCTGAACAGGTAGTTCTGACCATGGAAGACATAGAAGAATGTTGATGCTAGAGGCCAGAGAACCTTCAACTGTGTCTCTTCACTCTTCAGTTTATTCCCCTGCTCCAGCAAAAGTTTAACCCAATATTCTATACTGAGCTGCTCAAGTAAGAATTGCTGAGGGTGCTACATGAAGAAATTGGAGAGCAGAAAGAATGTGGGAGTTTTGTCAGGAATATGCAGTGGTAAAGGTTCAAGGAGACAGTTGATGAGCCTTGGATGGTAAAACTTTGTGATTGCCCCAGTTGGTCTTAATAAATAGCATGTAGACTGATAGTGTTTTAATAAAATCCACTAAACAACAATTACAGTATTACTGAAAGCTAACTTTATGTTCCCTAAGTAATGGACATGAGATGTGTGACTAAAACTAAACCTACATGAATTTTCCTGAGTTAAAGTGATATTTGACCTTTGAAATTATGTGGTATGTCACAGTCATTCATCTGGTATGTCTTTCGCCAGTTTCTGACATTCAGCTTTTTGTACTAGCAAATTGAGTTCTTGTGTATAGAATCTTACTTTCTGGTAGGTTAAACCATTGGTCATGCAGGCAGCCTTGCCTTTTGAATAAACATGGATGCTTCAATATCCACACATTCATAGACAAAGCACAAGTGCTGTGCACTCTTAAATATACATAGCCAATCGTCTTTACCTCATTTTAGTCCTACAGAGTGTCAGTGTCTTAGAAGTAACTCTGAAATGAGTTCTTGGAGAGCAGGAAAGATCATCAAAGACTTGGTTTTGCACTATGTCTGGTTCTGTGATGGTGAAGTACTATTCTCACCTTCTGAACAGGTGCATCTTTTGAGAACTGCTGGAGATGACGTTACCATCACTGTTGAGTATCTCAGAGAAGCGCCCTCATTTCTGAAGCTCCCATTAGGTAAGTGGGAAGGGGAGAGATTTTAGGTTGTTGTGGAATTTTCTTCCTTCCCACATTATTTATCCATATATCTTGGCACAGTGGGTATCAATTATTTCCCAAGCACATGCTCAGGGAGAAAACTGATTTATAGAGACAGAGGTGCATACCAGGATCATAAGGTCCTTCAGGCATCATAATCAGAAGCAACTCTGTGTGTTTCTTCACATTCACACAACACACACACATACAATCACATACTAACATACTAACATTCATATATGCATACACTCATACATGCACTAACATGCATACATGCACACACACAGTTACTTACACATATATTCATGTGCATATATGTAGTTTGTATCCATAATATCTAGGTTGATCTCATATTAAGTCACAGTCCAGTCATGCTAATGTACCTACCATGACCAGGCAGAGGATGTGATACTCTGCTGTACGTGGCCCAGCCAGAGTGTCAAGCCTAGAAAAGCACTTCCATTATTCTCCATAGCTGTCACAATTAACAGAAGGTCCTGCTCTTTGTTTGGATATGTGTGGGCCCTCTCCCTAGATGCTGCCTTCTACTTCTAGGAAAGGTCTGAAAGGCAAGGCTCAGCCTCCATAGAGCTAACTTTCTGCCGCTGCAAGTACAGGGGCAGCTGACAGCAGCAGGAACCTGCTTGGCCTGTGCTAGCTTTCCTTTAATGTCCTGACTGATTCTTCTCTCCATCCTCTTCTTGCAAGAAAACATGGCTCCTTCTCCCTGGTCCCTCCTGCATGCTTACCTTCCATATCTTCCATTTTTGTAACCCTGTTGTTAGCATCTCCCTATTTACTGTGTAAATGGCCTGGGGGCTGCTCCTAAGGCCTGTCAGCTGTGGATGCTGGCCATGCACTCATTTCATGCTCTGTCCTAAGAGCCATTAGAGTTAGACCTTTCTTCTAGCATCTTCTCTCTGGGACCCTTGAACATGTCATCTCCAAGAGACCTCAGGGAATGATCATGATATTGACTATAAGAGAAATTGGTATCTTGTGTGCAGACTCATGGATAAAAGTAGCTACCTGCCCTGTGTTCCTAGGGATCACATCTTTGTGAAATGGAGGAAGAGCAGTAGATGACAAGCACTCTTCTACAAGTCATTTAAATAATGTGGGAAGGACATGAGGGAGTGATGCAAGACTCAGTATTCTATCACTGCTACCAGGGAGAGTTGAAATGGAAGAAATAAAGGTGTTAAATGAGGGGAGGAGCCCTAGACAGACACAGAAAGAGAACAAGAACAGTAGTGTGATAAAAGAAGACAAATATAAAAAATAAGGAGAGAATTGTAAATAGTACTTTTCAGTATTTCCTCTTCTTGACCAACTCTACAAACTCAGACAGTGAAGTCAGGAGCAGGTCTTGGTAGTTGGAAAGCTAAGCCAGGAAATAGGTCTTGTTGAATGTAGACAGAAGTTCTGTAACAGTGAGACGTGAAAGTGTGACTAGCAGAGTGGACCTCTGTAATGGCCAGTCCCACTGCTATGTATGTGGTGACACATGGATCTCCAAGGATAGAAAATGTCAAGAGGCATGTATTTTTCAATGCTCCATGGCTAGAACAAAACACTGGGGAGAATAACTTACGGAGGACTTCTGGTTTGTCTGCTCGCAGTTGAAGACATTTCAGTTCTTTATCATTTGACCCTGTTGCTTTAGGCATTTAGGAGCTACACTAGGGATGTTTGGAGGAAGCAACTGCTTACATTAGTGGTCAGGAAGCAAAGACAGAGACAGAAGAAGGCGACAAGGGCACATCACCTAACTTCTTCCCACTAAGTACCACTTCTCTTTCTCTCTCTCTTTTTTTTTTTTTCTTGTTTTGACTAAGATTGTATTGTGGAAAAATAAAATATAATACAATAAATAAAAAAAGACCTATCATATTGAAGTTGGACATGGCAACCCATTGAGGAAAAGAGTCCCAAGAGCAGGCACTAAAGTCAGAGGTTCACTCATTCACACACCCAGGAGTCCCATAAAAAATACTAAGCTAAAATCTAATATATATATATATATATATATGAATGACCTGGTTACAGACTCATGTAGGCCCCATGCTGCTGGTCCAGTTTCTGGGAGCTCATATACACCTTACTTAGTTGATTTAGAGGGCCTTGTTCTCCTGGTGTCCTCAATCCCTCTGACTCTTAACTCTTCCCGCCTGCTCTTCCATGGAGTTCCCTAAGCTTTGAGGAGAGGTATGTAATGGATACCTCCCATTTAGACATTGTCTGTGTGAGTGCCACTTCCTATCAGAGCCTCTGCATACCAGTAGTGCTGCAGGCTGAGACTAAGCCTTTTAGTACATGGCCTTTGAAGCACACATATCCAAACTACATAAGGATGGTGGAAATTTCCTAATTGTAAGTAATGGGGGTTTTTAATACTCAACCCCCAGCACTTCTGTTCTCCAGAATATAGGATATTGGCGAAAGTGTTAAACAAATGTTTTTCATCTTATTCTTGCACAAGTAGAGCCTTGTGTATAGCATCCTACCTCCAAGTGATTTTCTTTCACCTTGTGCATGGGCATAACTGTGTGTTCTGAGTGTGCCTTTGTACTGAGATTGAAAGTCAGGGTTAGTTATAGCCTGGCCCAAAAGACAGCAGGAACCACATAGACAAGAGAACACTTGCATAGCTTTCCCTACCTTCCATCAGAGGTCAGTAACATGACTTGATAAAGAAGAGATAGTGTTTGGTGTCTGCTAACACTTGTATAATAGGAGCAGTAGAACTGACAGCCATGAAGATTTCAATATCTGTTTATTGAAAAGGGAAGTTCACCATGGCTCTGAAGCTCCCTCCAAGGTCTTGGAAACCAAGAAACCTTACAGTAACTTTTATTCGCAGGTTTTACTGGAATCTGAGTGTTTGGCCCAAACTTTCAGTTATCTGGGAACTCCTGTGAGCCCTTTTGCTGAAAGTCTGTGCAGAGACTAACCATTGTAGCTAGATCCACCTTGAACTCCTGTGAACCCCAGTGCTCAGGGGTAATGCAGAACTCCAGAGGTAGATGATAAGTACTCCATTAATTCTATAGATGTCTACTCTCCTTTTATTTGGTTCTTTACAACCTAAAATAGTTCAATCCTGGTATCTATAAAATTTTAAACACAAGGGCCATAATCATTCCATAAATCCATGCAAAATGGCCTTTGGTGAATACATATCACTGAGGTAAAATTGCTTCTGACTGAGTAGATTCTGTTGGGTTGCTTGTTTGTCTGAAGCAACATCTGTCCCACAGAGGTGATTGCTGATATAGAAAAACATAACAACAGTAAAGAAAAATGTCCATTTCAGCATTCTTAAATTGATATTAATGGGAAAATAAATACAGAGTGAGACTGAGTGAACAGATCTGTGTATTTTTTTTTCAGAATCTCAGACACTTGGCATCTTTATATAGATAGACTTTGCACATTGTTGTAGTAGTTCACTGTGTTATACACCATCACCACTGATTAAATTTCTTGACATTCTACTACTCAGAGGAGGTTCCCCCACAAGCCATCAGTCCACTCCTATTCTGCTCCCCCCAGCCTCTGAAAGTCACTGCTTTCTGCCTCTGTGGATTTGCCTTTTCTGGAAATGTGTATCAGTGTATTCATACAATGTGTGACCTTGGCTTGCTGTTCCTTCCACATACCATGACACTTTCAAAGTTCACTGCTACCACTGCATAACTCTGCTTTATATGGTTGTAGGACCTTGCTCCATCACCCTTTAGCTAATGAACACTTGCTTCTATTTCTGGGCTGTTATGAATATGCTGCTGCGAACATTCATCAACAGGCTTTGTTTGGACAGCTTTGTTACGTCTCTACCTAGAGAAGGGGGTTTGGGATCATATGATAATGCCATGTTTAGCTTAGAGCATCTTCCATAATGCTTCCCTCTGTGGCTCTGCTGCGTGGAGTCTGGCTGTTGATGTTTATAGATTGTAGTTCAGTCCTTGAAGGAAAGAGTTTTATAACTATTGGTTGTGTGTATTTTCCTTTGTTCTTTTAACAACTTTTTACATGATTAATTATTGCTAATACTAGGCTGGGGTGATAGCTTAGGCAGTAAAGTGCTTGTCTTGAAAATATCCTTCAGGACCTACATTAAAAACAGCCAGGCATTGAGAGATCCAGTTATGATCCCAGTTCAGGAGAAGCAGAGGAGTGGGGCTTCCTGGGTCTCCCTAGCCTACTTCAGGGCTTCAAGCCAGGGAGAGGACTCAATTCAAAATACAAGGTGGAGGATGCCCGAAGAAGGGCAGATGAAGTTGTCCTCTGACCTCAATTCCTACATGCATGCATGTGCATGTACCTCTCCACACACATGCAACTGTTAACAAATGAACATGTTCTCCCTACACCACACACACACACACACACACACACACACACACACATCACAATTACTAACACTTACCAGCCTTAAAAATGGATGATCTTGTGGTAAACAAAACAGTGGTAGAACTATTCAAATTTTTCTTTGGGGATACAGAAGAAAAGCTGACAGTTTACTGAAAAACTGATGAATAGGAATCCAATGTCTATAAGAGATTATCAATTTTAAATTTCTTCACTTACTACCCATTGCTTCTTCAGACATGTGTTTATGGTGGCATTTGTCAGTGTCACCTAGAACAACAGCATTACCTTGTTGAATTTAGGGGTATATAGGCAGTTCAAAATGTTTTCATCTTCCTTTCAAATAATGACAACTTGATTCTGTATATAAATGAAAGACTTTGGAAAGCATTGCATGGACTGTCCTAAAGTATACGTGGAAATACTAAAGCAACAAAAACAGTCTCTATGTTACTGCAAAAACAGCACTCTGTGATGTAAAATAGCAAAAGCCTGGGCTGGTATAGATTCCACTGGGCAACAACTATATGTACCTAGGGATACTAAACAAGCAGAGAATGCTCACTTGTCAATATGGTTCGTTCAAATAAAGTCAAAGAGTTCTTGTGTCTCCCAGACCATATAAGAATATGGTGAAGTGCTTTATAGTACTCGTCCTAACAGATATGATGTAGATGGGAAAGGGGCCCTAACTTGCTGGGCTACGCATGTTGGGAGGTGCACAAGTAGACTGGAGATGAGCAGTCAGCCCCTGAGCCTTTTTTTCACTAGGCACCCCGTGTCCATGTGCACTGAGGAGGGCTGACAGTTTACTATAGTCCCAGGGATGAGCTGACATGGTCAAGAACTGACATGTAGGACATGCAGGACGGTGTCCACCCCGTTCTTGGTTCCCTTCTGCCGCCTTTTCCTGCAGGTGGCTGGTGGGGGAGAGGACTTGCCTTCCTGTTTCCTTTTCTTGATAGCATTACAGTGATTTGCAGCTAGTCCGTGATAAGCCTGCCACTGCTGTCCTAGGAACTTCTGCTTGTTTTCCAAGGGCTCAGAAGTCCTAATCTCAGGGCTGTCTCTCTGCTCTTGGATTCTAGACGGTTTCTTATGGTGCTACCAGATGCTCAATCTCTCTGGGAGTCTGGTCATCAGGCAATAGTGTTCACCATCTGCCTTTATGAGACAGTAACTCAAAAAAAAAAAAAAAAAAGAAACAACTGACACACAGGATCTGCCCACACTTATTGTCTGCAGGAAAAAATGGGGCTGGATGTAGTCACAGAATATAGTCTTTTTCTTAGAGTTGCCCTTAGGACATTGAGTGAATGGCCTGAAGCCTTAGGAATGGCCTCAAGCTTCCCTTCACAATTCTCAATGAAACTACTAGTTTAACTTGATTGTTACATGTGTTTGAAAGCTGGTTGCAGGATTGATTTTAAAAGGGAGTTATCTCCCTTGTTGTCTCTGGACTGGGTCAAATGTGCTAAGGGTTAGCTTTTACATGTTAGCCCCGAGAAAATCTTTTTGAGTCAGATCATCTCCCATAAGAGTGGGACACTTAGCTGCCAAAATACACACGAGAAAATATATCAGTCACCCACCCAATCTGGGAAACAGTGATGGTTACTAATGATACACATGCCATATTTACTTTTTTCTTTTTATATGAGCAAATTCACTGCATTTGTAAATAATACACAAATGAATTTTATCTCACTTCTTAGATGATTGTGATAGTGGGGGTGTAACTGAGGCAAGGTTACCCCATCTTTGCCTGCATTGTCTATATTTTCATGCTACCTGTCTGTAGCAATGAGAGACCCAAATGTCATCCACCAATCAGCAACTCTGAGAGGATATGCCGTAATAACGGAGATAAGAGACTGCAATGACACATGGTCCTATTCTTTTCTGCATCCTGATAGCGCATTATGACATGACAGGCAAGTGATAGCACTAGGGTCACTGATGGGGCCACCAGGTTCTAGGATAGGAGGGGAAGCCTCTGGCTAATAAAGTAGAACAAAGAGTTACCCCCAATGTCAGTTCCAATCCCTGAGAGGGTCCTAACAATGGACTGCTGGTTCTAATAGTGTGATTAGCTACCTTGCAGTCATATAGTCACACACAATGTAGCTGACAACTACATCTGGAATGAATGCCTCTCATTTTGTTTCAGGGTCCCCAGGGCCATCAAGTGACCACAGCAGCAGGGCCTCATCGCCTCTCTTTGACAGTGGCCTGCACCTGAATGGACACTGCAGCCACACAGTAAGCGCGTGCAATCCCCTGACCTCATAACCTGGGAACCTCAATCCCCAGGGCCCTGGGTTGAGAGGAAAACTGTCCACGATCCAGCAGAGGCACATTGCAGTTGTTCTGGAAGAAACAATGAAAATGGAAATTAGTCAGTTCCATTGAAATTTATTCCCATGTAGTGTGTTTGTCCTTATACCCACCAAGACACTTTAAACCAGTGGTTCAAAATCACGTGGAAAGCAATCACTATTTTCCATTTTGAGGAGGAATTCAAAGTAGCCTCTAGGTTTCAGGCAACATTACCAATAGGGTCTCAAGTTGTTTTTAGGATATTTCCAGAAGACTCACATGAAAGGAGATCACTGAGAACTTATTCCCAAATTCATAGAAAGCATCAAGAAAGCATGAGCTCTGTATATTTGCCATGAGGCTTAATCCTGTGCCTCACCTCCCCTTATCCTAAGACCCCAGAACTGATCATAACCACCCTAGTGCCTGCTACCTTGGGTCTGCCTCCTAATGAAGGAGCCAGGCTTGCTCTGGGTAAGTGGGTTTATTTATCCACATTGACTTTGGTGGAGAAATAGAGTGCTAGCATCCCACAATTGGTTTTAAAGTGTATTTATAATAGATCCTTTCCCGCCTTCACATTCAGGTAGAACACAAGGGAAAAGATTCATGCTTGTTCATATAGTGACACCACACCATATTGCTTTAACAGTTTAACTGGCTTTTAGTAATTTAAAATTTGGCTTATGTAACTAACAAAGAATAAGCAACATATTCATAAGTCACATCTCCCAGTCTTGGGCCCATAGACAAGCAGCATCCTAATTTTCATAGCCATCACTTGAGTTTAAAAAAATTAGTTTTGAGCCAGGCACAGCGGCACAGCTATCATCTCACCTACTCAGGAAGCAGAGACAGAATATCAATTGAGCTTGGGAGTTTGTAAAAGCCAGTCTGAGTAACGTATTGATAGTCAGTTAAGACAAGTCAGCAGAGAAAAGCAAATGGTTCGAGTGGCTATTGTCCTGTGTTACCCTAGATACAGGAGTCACTGATGAACTGATGACACGGGGTCAATTCTGTATTTCCTTCATCAATGAAGAGCCATTTGTCTGCTCTCACAGAAGAAAGTCCATTACTGTCCACGGAGTACTTGCACTATGAACTACACTTTGTTGCTTTTAAACTTAGCTCTGTGACAAAGGTCCCAAGATAGACATCTTAGTCCTGCTTCCCTCAAACAAGATGCAGCTAAAGGTAGAAAAGATGCCCAGCTAAGAACATTCTCTCTCTATGGGAAGACATGGTTGATGCCCATTTGGGGACATTGGATCACAAAAGAAGGGAAGAAGTGAGCTATGGCTGACAGCGGCATGATTATAACATGTAACAAGACAATAAAACCAGAAGGCATATAATTACTGTTGTAAAAATTTACCATAACATAGTCACTAAAGCTGAGAGAAAAATGACAAGATTGATGGAGTGATGGCATGCCTCTTCCCTGAAATGAAGCAGGGAATCTCTGTTTTCAAAATAAGAAATATGTAAGATCTTCTATGAATAGTTCTTTTAAAGGGGGCTGCAGTGCTTCAGTCAAAATAACCCATCATCTTTGACATCAAATAGTTACCTTAAATTACATACTGACAGCAATCTTCATTACCTGGTTATTAAAAAGTGCTTCCTTAAATTTTTTTCCTCCTGAACTGGGGAAATTGGTGCAAATTTACATGTCTAACTGCTTGCTACTTATCTCTCATCTGATGCCTCTGTATCTGAAAACTATTTATAAGTCTCTTTTTGAAGAGATCCATATTTTATTTGGGCTAAGATCCAACCTGAAATGTGATTATACTTTATCTATATTTACATCTTGATGGAAAAAAATACTTTCCTCATACTACATTGGAATCTGGACTTGCTTTTTTGTAAACAAATACAGATGATGTATATCTTTTCCCCCCATAAAATGAGACTTATTTATAAAAGTCAGATAGACAGTTATATTCTAAGAAGTTTTATTAATTGCTTTTCTCTGCACTGTGGCAAAATACATCAGAGAAGTATCTCCAAGGAGAGAGGATTTATTTGGCTTGCAGTTTCAGAGGAATTTCAGCCCCTTGTGATGGGAAGGCATGGAGGAGTTTATGGTAGCCAATCACATGGTAGAGGCTGCTTACACCATAATAAAGCAAGAGGCAGAGACTGCAGGCCAGAGCCTGGAATGCAACCTTCAAAGACCTCCTCCTAGCTGGCCCTCTTACCCAGTAAGACCCTATCTCCTAAAGATTCCACATCCTTCATAATAGTCCACAGGCTAGGGACTCAGCATTTAAAGAAGAACCCTAAAGGAGACATTCCTCACTTAACCTACAGCATCAATTCACTTTTAAAATCATTGTAATTTTTATTTAAGACCCATTTTTTAATAAGTTAAGGACATTTACCAAAATCTGTGTGGTTTGGAGAAGTAAAGTCCAGATGTCCAATCTACTGAGCAGAAGGTACATCCTGACTGTCCTTTCATAGCCATGTTCTTCATTTAGAGTATCCTCTAGGCATCAAGGTGGGGGCAGCTCACAGCAACTCCCAGAGCTTCCTGTTTTCTCATCTCTGTTGTGAATACATGGGTGCAATTATGTTTGAATAGATTTCAGCTCCTCCAGCTGTTTAAACTGTCTTGGATGGCTTTCTCAAGATAATAATGTATACTGGGATGGGTGTGTGTGTGTGTGGGTGGGTGTGTGTGTGTGTGTGTGTGTGTGTGTGTGTGTGTGTGTGTGTGTGTGTGTTGAGGTTGGGCAGTTAACCTAAGGTGGTGGTGATTCAGAATGAAATTGTATTTCTTGATTTAGAATATCCTGGCCTAGCTGTTCTTTGTCCAGTTGTGCCTCCCCAGAAGGGAAAACTCACAAAGTCACTGAACTCAGGAATGCAGGGAGGAACTATCAGACTTCCCTCCTCCTGCATCCTCACTCCCACACAGAAAGAGAGGAGGAGGATGCAGCGGATTCCTGTCCTGAATCAGAGGTTTGTCTTGCAGCATAGGTGCCCTAAAGTACTGTTTGCTAACCCAGCAGGCTGCTGTTGTCCAGGACAGCTTAGGTTAGGGTCTGCACACTGTTCTTTGGCAGAGCTGCCATGGCGTGAGTAGACAGCTTTTGTGCCAAGCAGTTTTCTGTGCTGGCCCATCCAAAGCAACCCTCCATGGAGGCTGGGGACAGTGCCCATCTGGCAGAGGCCTGTACTATGAGGATGCTGCTCAGGGTTAATGTCTAGGAACAGAAGCCCAAGCAGTAAAGAACTAGGGCTCATCATATGAGGACCCCCGCAGAGAAGGGAGGGTGGATATTTTTTCTTACATGAGCACAGTGTACTTTCAATGTTGGTTCTCTGTCGGGAAATGTGGAATGTGGCAAGCTCTCTGTGCTAGCTGCCACTGGAGAACTGCTGTGGAGTTGCCTTGGGTTTATAGAAGTTCCTGCCCAAAATAAAAAGCAAGGAATTAAGCTTATTTTGTTCACTGCATTTAGAAGTGGGCTTCAGTTATGTTTTACAGTTTAGATATGAAGGATTCCTCAAAACAGTCCTATGTTAAAGGAGGGTCCTCAGATGCTGGATCCAGTCAGTCAAAGGTGGTTTATTTGATCATCACCTGATAAATGGATTAGTCTGCTGATGGAGTCATAATATGATGATATTATTGGAAAGTGGTGAATGCCATGAAGTGAAGCCTGGTTGAAAGTGGTCGCCATGATTTTGAAGGGTATGTCTTGTCCTGGCACCTTCCTGTTGCACACTCAGCTTCCAGGATGCCCTGAGATCAGCAGTTTCTCTCACGGTCTGCTTGGAATGTGAAATAACTCTGACACATTCAGTGTTTAAATACTTTGTACTTTGGGGCAGTTGGGGAACCTTTTTTTTTTTTTTTTTTCTTTTTTTTTTTTTACATAGCAGGCAGGCACAGGTCTGCAGTTCTAGCCAGGTAACTGCTGGGGGCAAAGGGCCTGCTGCTCCAGTGGCAAGCTGTGACTGCCACCATGCTTTCTCCAGCATCATGGACTGTATACTCTCAAGCTGTGAACCAGAATGAATCTGCCTTCCTTTAAGCTGTCAGGAATTATTCACAGTTACAAGGGGAATAACTGGTATACAATACCACAGTCTTCCACTGTCGCCTCTCAGCCCTCTGTCAGGCCCACAGCGTGGAGCCAACCGTGAACCATAAGCCCTGAAACAACTGAAATAAATTACTCCCTCTTTTTCCTGGGTGTTTTATCCTAGCAACAGCGACACACCTCTCAGCTGTGGGGAAGAAACCTGAGCATTTTTTGTGCCTCCTTAGTCGTCTTCTGCAGTACAGCATAGTAAGAATTTACTGAGGCAGGTGGGGATGGCAGCAAACCCACCGTTCACGGCATGCTTCCACTTCAAAGTGGTTAGCAGTTTAAACGCCTCTAAATACCTCTGAGGACATGAGAGCACAACTCTGGGCCTTTATCAAGAGCTTGACTTCTCAGTCACTCGATATTTTGTTTTTCTGCACCCTTGACTGCAAACTGCAGGTGTGGGGACTCTGGATACCTTTGGGTCCTGAAACCCCTCCTTCCAGGCTGTCCTCCCACCAGAGTCAGGGGGTGGGCAGAGCCAGGTATCCAAGGAGTCAGGCATGAGGAAGGCCAGAGGTGCTAAGGGCCAGTGTTGCTGGAGTAGGGTTTAACAGGCCAGGTGTGCACCAAGAATGGTGTCCACAGGTTAAAGTATGTACAGAGCTACGGCTGACGGGAAAGGAATTCTAACAGCTGTCTGTCTCTTCTACGTCTGTAAATGGTTTTGAAGATTTTTCAGATCTAGTCGCACAAGATTGTCCACTCTCTTCAATTTTTTGTATCACCTATTATTCTCTTTTTGTCAGATGCTATAGCCCCCCCCAAAAAAAAATTAGAAGTGGGTACAGCTAGAGTGGGCTGTGCATAGGTGAAGCACGGGAAGGGCACATAGCTGCTGACAAAGCAGTGGGCATCTGTCTCCTCTATTGCTTGCTGTGGGTTTCCCAGCCAAACCTCAGACACTGTCATCTGTAAGCTTTCACAGATTTAACAGATAGCAGCACTTGTGACTTCTCATAGGAATCTTTTAAAAATAGTTTTCAGGTACTTATAAATGACAGTTCCCTCTAAGGAGAGAGTCAACCAAGCCCCTTTGGGAACAGCACTAACCATGAGCGCCTGGATAGTGTCTTGCAGCTTTCACTTTCAATCAGGGCTTTCCTGGGGTCATCAGTTTTCCCTCCTCTGGTCAAATATTGCTCTTTTTATTATGCTTGTGCAGTTTTGTTCTCTAAAATCATGTTACCAAGGGCTCACAGCCCCAGCAGGATTTGAGAAGATGGAAATTGCAAGCTGAGACCCACAGGCAGGTTTTATCTGCTGAGCAGCCATTATTATTTTAAATTGAACATGAAGTGTCCACACAGCTAGAGACAGACTCTTGTCCTAGGTTTAGTGATTATTTGTTGATCAAAGTGTTTTTTTCTAAAGCCGAAATCATTCTAGGGTTACCTACAAACAATATCGAGATATAGCAGCCCTCTATGATGAGTTTCACGCAAGAAATACATACACCACACCAAAAGCTATGTTGGAACATTTTGTTTGTGTTCAAACTGACACTTTGCATGGTCTCTTCTTGCTAATCTCTTCTGAGTAATGAATGTTATTGCATAGTATATCAGAGTATCCATGATCCATGGCTTTAACAAGTCCTCAGGCACTTTGCTGGTGCTTTTTAAAATTGGTCACGGAAATAAACATTATACAAATAAACATTATACCTATGAGTGCTGAGTGTTTGGGGATTTTTTGTTTGTTTGTTTTGTTTTTTAACAAACATCTGAGTAGAGCAGGAAGTCACAAACTGTGCTCAGGTAAAGTAGGGGCGGGATGAATATGTGTTAACTGACAAGGTACTAGATGTCACCTCACTCTACCCGCTTGTTGTGGCTTTACAAGCCAGACCTCAGGAATAATACCTATCTCCAAGGTGAAATCTTTTTAAACATTGTTAAGCATTGCATTTCATTCTGCTGAATGGATAATTGAGTTAAAATTTCTTTACAAAATTATGTCAATGCTCTGCTAAAGTACATTTATGTAGCTCACAAACATGGGAAGTTGGAGGCAAACAGATCAAGGTATAAGAGCAGTAGAGGATCCCAACTAGAGTGACAACTGCATCAAGGCAGCATTCCATGGTGCTGGGCTAAACTGAAGTGTCAAGGTAACCTGGATACTGAAAGAGTCCAGGGTCACATTTAATATCAATAAACTGAATTTCACTGAAACTGAACTGGAAATTTGTCTTTGAGAAATTGTCTGTGCCATTTATATGTTCAGTGAGGTTTTTTTTTTAAGCTGATAGGCTACATGTTGTCAGACATAGACATGAAGACCTAAATGGTCAACCTCGATTTCCTCTGTAACACAATTCTCACACAAGAAAATTTCCAATGACAGGAGGCAGCAGTTAAAAACAAAATTTAAGCTGGATAAAGCAAGGCCTTTGCTTTCAAGCAACAAGAACCTGGTGATTGAGGCTGCCAGCTCCCACAGCAAGGCAGGTTACAGGAAAGCACCCCTCTAGGGTTCTGTGTTAGGATAATGGAAAAGAAACAATGTGCTATTCTTTTGACTTCAAAGGCAAGGGGACAGGTTCAGAGTTTGACTTAGCTGGACTCTGTGACAGAGCAGAAATAACCTACCAGGCTACAAGAGAAACCTGGGAGAAACAGGATCTCCATATCTAGCAGAATCCCCAGACAAATGCACAGGGAAAAGGCTGCTTAGGGCAAATGTCCAGAAGGGATCCAAGGGGTTGGAGTCAAGCACAGGTGCTAGCTGTCAAGCTGGAATTTGAGATTCCCCTGTGCTTGGATTGGAGGTGCAGTTGACTCTCTGAATATCCAGATGAGTATCCAGAGAGGTGACACCTTAGACACTTGTATGTTACCTTTCTCACAGCTGCAGAATGCCCCAGGAGGCCTCATGTTGTCACATCTTCTGATGTGATGTTTTGATGTCAGCATTTCTCTCCCTGGTAGATAAATATCTCCCAGCTGCTTATAGAAGCCACTGTCTCAGGATGAAGGATGCACCTTTGCCAACAAGGAGGCATTCAAGGAACTATTTCATCTAATACTCAGTGGCTGGCTCAGCCTGATGAAGTTGGACATGAGACTTGTAGGAATTGAGCCTAAAGAATCATAACTATCAACATAGTTTTCAGTACGCCAGATTGTTGGGATGAGAAGAAAGTTTAAAATATTTTAGTTAATCCATATGTGCTATAAAGAAAAGCACATTTTGAACAGTTACTATTCTTGTTAGCACGTTCTTATTTTCACCAACAGAACCTGTTTCCTATTTTCTGAATAATTACCGAGCATAGTAGCTGACTGAGAGTGTGGAGCAGGAAACCTGGCTGGGCCCCACTGTTGTGTGACCCTTTTGGATACAATGCAAGGAGGCAAATCCAATTGTTCCTTCATAACTATTGTCTCACAGCTGCTGCCTCTGGTATTTGTGAACTAGTACCTCATTCTTGTCATTGTTTTTTTTTTTTTTTTTAAATAAAGTGTTTTATGTCCTTAGTAATCTGCAAGTTAGGAAGGGCTGCTTAGTGTAGCTGACCTCAGAGGTCATTCAGACTCTGGTCTTCTGGAGGGTGCCCACTCGGCTCATATCTCTCCTTACCAGGTCCCCCAGATTTTGGGAGATTTCTTGTGGCCTATTAGCGGTGCCCAAGGGTGGGCTTCCAAAAAAGTTAGTATCTATATTAGCCAATGAGACCCCCATGCCCAAGTCCTATGCTACATGGGAGAACACAACCATGTGTACATAGCTCAGGGCAATTAGACTTTTTCTACAAGCTCACAGTCTTTCTTCCTGTTGGCAGAGTGTTTGTCTATTCTCTACATCCCCAAGGATATATTTCTTCAGCCTCAGGTCCAGGCAACTGGACCATGTCACCTCACCAAAACCAGACCTGTATGGTGAGGCTCCTGGTTCCAGTGTGAGCCTAAAGTAAGATCTTCATATGAACACATGAGACCAATGGAGAAGCCATATTCCCCCTTACTTGACACAGGCCATGGGTCAGGTTGATCACAATAAACACACTCTATAGAAGGAAGTTGAGGAAGTTCATTAGAGGTTTTGTCACAGTTCCCTTCAAAGGTACCTGATGTCTGAGGTTAATCTTTAGGATTTATGTGACCTTTGGGATCTCCAAAGCCTGAAAATTAAGAGCTATAGTCATCCCCTTAGGGACTCTGTCCCTCACAGGTCAAGAAGAGGTATGACTTCCCCATATTTCTGAATATCTAACAAAGAAACTCAAGACTCACCATGCCTGACCTAGAAATATACCTCATAACTTGGATTCATTTGCCATTGGTAGAAGCAATTCCATTTTGCCCATATTAATTGGTCTCTGGCTTTCATCAGCTCAGCTGGTTTTGAACTATTTTCTCCTAAGGTTCCACATTTTTAAGTTCTGTCACAACTGTAAGGCTCTCCTCCAAATGCAGTTCTCTCTGCCCTCTCCTTTCGCAAAAACATTTTTTAAAACTTATTTTAAGGGCTTTTATTTTCAAATATGGGAACTGCATTCTGTCTGGATCTCTGAGAAGTGATCTTGTATGTTCTCATCAGTTGAAGTGTGCTAATCTGCATTTTGTGGGATGGGTGCCTCAGCTGGAAGCCTCACCAGAGAACAGTGCTCTGACTGGTCCTGCATTAACTGCCTCTTGCTTATTTTTCACAGGCTCCATCATCACCTTCCTCACCCATAGCTAATGAACCAAAGTATGAGAAGCGTTGGCTAGACACCTTGTCAGTCCCTTTGTCCATGGCGCGGATCTCCAGGTACAAAGCTGGAACTGAAAAACTCAGGTATGTGACCAGTGTTGGGAGTGGGAAAAACTGGTGAACCTGGCACTGGAGGGAAAGGCAGTGAACTCAGCTCTGTGGCAATGTCTGGCAAACCCCTTATTCTGCCAGTTTCATGGATTCAGTGTCTGACGGCAGAGTTGGCAAGCACAGGCATTGTCTCTGCAGAGTAGCATTTGAGGAAGTATTGGAGACCACAAGGAAAGAGATACAGAAGCAGTTGTAGTGGCTGATCTTTATTTTAAGTAGGAACTGTTCTCCATTCTAGCAAGAGCAATTGTCATTGCTTAGGAAATAGTCCAAGAAGAGGAAACACTGTCTTTGGCTTTAAGTATGAACAGAATAGGTTCAATTATAAAAGATTAGATACTTTTCTAAATTGTAAACAGACACTGAAAAGCCATTTAAACTTGGTGATCTTCATTTTCTTCATTAATAAAGTAAGAGGGCTAGGCCAGCTCCCATGTTCAATAAATGCTATTTGTTTGGAAGCCCTGTTAACAATGTCGTTTCAAGGTGTATCTTTGAAAGCTCATGTACCAGTCTGGGTAGGCTGCAAAGGCAGGACTCCTTGTTTGAATTTGACAAAAGCCAGATACATGGAACAGTGATATGCTTACTAACTTCAATTAGCAAAGTAATAGTATAAACATCTTGCTGTAAACTGAACCTTGTATATCACAAAATATGTGTGTATGGTTGCACTGTTGGATATGTGGTATGAGTATAGTTTGTATATGAAGTTGCACTGTGCAATGAGTGGTGTGAGCATGTATGTGTTCTCAGGCTTCTTTTTTTTATAGCTACATCATGATCTATGTATTTATGGGGTACAGTGTATTTCACACACAGCATGTGAAGACAGAATCAAAGTAATTATCTCAAGATTTATTAATGCTTCTGCTGCTGTTGTTGTTAGGCATGAAGAGATGGCTTAGTGGTTAAGAAACCAACTACTAATCCAGAGGTCACATAGTATTTTATAACCACCTGTCACTCCAGCTCCATGGAATCTACCACCATCTTCTGGTTTCCACAGGCAGCTGCACTCACATGCACATGCCCCCAGTCTCCACATACATATGCTCTTTTAAAATAAAAATAAATCTTTTCTTTATTTGGGAGGTATGGAAGCAAACGGGTAGAGGTATCAGCAGAGGCCAGAAGACAGTGCCAGAGCTTCTGGAATAGGCATTACAGCTGGTCGTTAGCATCTAATGTAGCTATATTAATATTCCTAATCCATGAAAACTCAATGTAATGACATCTATTTTTCCTTCTTTAATTTCCTTCACTGCTATTTTATAGGTTTCAGTGATAGATGCTGAACTTCCTTAAATTTACTCCTATTTTACTATTTTGCAAAGGGGATGTTTCTTTAATTCATTTTTGTATAGTTTCCAGTGTTCAGAAACAGTTCTGATTTATGTATGCTGATTTTGTATCTTCTAGCTGTAGTGAGCTCATATGTCAGTTTGAATGGTGTGTGTGTGTGTGTATTGTTTATGCATGTGTGACCTCTTTGTGGCATTTTCTGTATATAAGATCAAGTCATCAGTAGACACGATTCCATTTCTTCCTTTCCTATATGTATGTGTAGGTTTCCCTTTTTCTTGCCTACTTGCTGTTTAGTATTTCCAGTACTATGCCAAATAGAAGCAGTGAGAATAGATATCCTTCTCTTATTCCCAATACAGAGAAAGTATTCATCATCTTATTTTATCACTGAGTATGATGTGTATTATGTGTGTTTTGTTTTGTTTTTACACTCGTTGGTGTTGTTGGAATATATATATATATATATATATATATATATATGTATGTATTATATATATAATATTTTTGAGAATTTATTTTTAATTATGAGATAGTGTTGTATTTTCTCAAATGTTCCTTCTGTATCCATTGAAATTGAAATGGTCATGCAATTTTTACCCTATATTCTCTTGGCATGGTATGTCGTGTTATTGTGTGTGCTTAATAATACTTTCATCTCATCCGGGCGTTGGTGATGCACACCTTTAATCCTAGCACTCAGGAGGCAGAGACAGGTAGATCTTTGTGAGTTTAAGGCCAGCCTGGTCTACAGAGCTAGTTCCAGGACAGATTCCAAAGCAATATAGAGAAACCCTGACGCTTAAATAATAATAATAATAATAATACTTCCATTTCAAGGACAATTCCAGTTGGTCACATACATGATCATTTAATTATCCTATTGAATGTGTGCGTTAATGTGCATATGTTTTCCATACTAGCATTTGCTTGCAGTGTCTTTGACTGGCTTTGGGGTCAGACAGAGGGTAATGATCGTCTGTTGAAATTAGCTTAGACGTGTTCTGTCTTCTTTGATTCTTTGGAAGAGTTTGTGAAGCATTGGTGTTATTTCTTCTTGAGTATTTTATAGGACTCAGTAATGCCACCAGGTGCTCACATTTTTTTTCTTTGATGAAAATCAAAACTCTTGACCCAGCCTTCTTAATGGCTCACTAAGATATTCTGCCTCCCTGAATTAGTCTTAGTCTTTTGTGTGCTTCATGGAACTTATCTTCTATGTTGTCTTAATATTCTGGATTATCCAAATAATTGCTATAAATTGTTCCCAGTTGTCACATATGATCCTTTCTATTTCTATAAATAATTTCCAATATCTTCTTATTCATTTCTGATTTGAGATTTTCTTTCTTAATCTTTCTGAATTTTTATCAATTTTATTGTTTCAAAGAATCAACTTCTAGTTTTATCATACTTCAGTTGCCTTTATTTATTTGTCTATTTTTATTGTTCTTCTTTGTTTGGGGGAGATAATATGCACACAAATACACATATGTGCACATACACATGTGTACACACATATACCCACAAACATTAGTTTCAGTTCTTCTATGTGAATCGAGACAAGTGTGTCTGTAAACAGAACTGTAATGGAGGTAGGGGAGCGGGAGATCCACAATGCCCCTACAGGCTCACATGTTGACAATGTTACTGCTATAGATCCTAAAGTACATTGAGTATTTGTGTGTGTGTGTGTGTGTGTGTGTGTGTGTGTGTGTGTGTGTGTGTATGTGTTACAAAGGAAATCACACAGTGGGGACAGGGCAGTCCAGTGCCTGCCTGAACACTAGAGAGACATAGGACCTGGTAGCTGTTCAGTCTATGATGCTAGAGGCCTCAGAAGTGCCACCCAGCCTCAAAAGCCTAGGAGTCCCCAGAAGAATTACTGGTGTTTAGTTTACCTGGCTAGAATGAAGAAACTGGAGTTTGGAGTCAGCAGGGGATGGCAGCAGGAGTGATAAGCACACCCATACATGAGGAAGTGAAGGCAGGCATTCCTGCTTTTCTCTCAGACCTCTTCTTTTATCAGAGCCACATGCTGGTAAGTGCCATCAACTCTGGGACAAAGCTGATAAGCTTTCATGTTCATAAAATTTTGTGTGTTATTTAGTGTTTTGTTCATAACAGATTGATGACTCCTTTTTTAGCACTACTGTCTTCATGTTGATAGACTCCTTTAGCCTTTAGTCTAGAGGACAACGTTGCCAAATACTGTTTTCCTGGTTGGGAGGTTTTTTTTTGTTTTGTTTTTTTGTTTGTTTGTTTGCTTGCTTGCTTCTAATACTGTAAATGCAGTATTCTAACTCTCTCCTGAGGTTTGTGGTTTCTCCTGAGATTTTGACAAAAAATCTGAAGGCTGTTCCCTTATATATGATACCTTTGTTCTCTTTTGCTGCTTCAGAGTTCTCTCTTTTGAGAATTTGATTAATATGGCTGGCTGTGCTGGTTTGCTTTGATTACTCTAGGGGTATCTCAAGCTTTTTGGAAATGGACTTCTCTATATCTCCCAAGATTCAAGTATTTCCAGACACTGCTTTCTCCTCTCCATCTGGAACTCACATATATATATATATCTGAAAGTATCCCTTCAGTCCACCATGATTTATTTACTCCTTCCTTTTTTCTTTGTTTCTTGCTTTTTCCCCACTGACTGTCTTATTAAAATAACCTGCATTTGACTTCACTTATTTTGTCTTTTGTATGATTAAGTCATCTGTTTGGACTGCATCTGCTATGGAGGCCACAGTTGATGGACATCAGTGTTCCAAGGAGTATGCATCCTATTTTATCCTGAATAGGGGATGGACTGCCCCAGAAGTGAGTTCTTTGGGGCTGGTGATAGGGGTTTTATACAGCAAAACTTGTGCTGGATTCATAGAATGGAATCTCTTCCTCTGGGCTTCTAGATGACACTGACAAAATCCTAGAAAATGGGCCATACTGTTCTGATCTGTGGCTGAAAGGAACTTAAGCCCAGGTATAAGGCCATCCCAAGAACCTGCAAAGGCATTGTGGGAGATGTTTCCTTCTAGTCTTATGCAAACAAGCCTTTCTCGATGCATAGCCACAAAAAATTAGGACTAAGATCCAAGTCTTTGAATCACAGAGGAGTCACTTTAGAACATTAGCAGACAGGCCTACTGTAAGAAGTATGGTTTTTCTGCCCGCCGACGCCCGGTCTTGTCCTGCCGCTGCGCCAGCCCCAAATAACACACAGAGACTCTGTATTTGATACAATACTGTTGGCCCTGTTACTTGTTTCTTATCTGCTAGCTCTGCCTTAATTATTAACCCATTTCTGCTGATCTATGTATTTCTCTTACCGGGAGCCGGCGGCATACTGTTTTCTCCAGACTCTCCATCTTGACTCCTCCCTCCTACTTCCTATTTCCTCCTTGTCTCCTAGTCCCTCCTATCTTCCTTTCCTATTGGCCAACAGTGCTTTATTATTAACCAGTATGAGAAACATATACATAATGGCATCTCCCATCATCTCCTCTTTTCTGTTTAAATAAAAAGGGTTTTAACCTTAACATAGCAAAATATATAACACAACAGTTATCAAATAAGAATCACAGTTAACAATATTTAGTCCATTAACATTTATCAAGATTAAAAGAAACTATTCTATCATCTATCCTATATTTGTGAGTCCAAAGTCCTATTTGTAACTTATCTGTAAACCTAACTAAGGAAAACTATAACCATAACTATCTGACTTCAACTCCTTTAAAGACCACAGAAGGATAGTATATAAACTCTAGAAATGACAGAGACAACTCACTGCCTGGTCACCCGAAGTTCTTTTGTAATCTTCCATCTTTAGCCCATAGGCCATAGTGTGTCTAGCTGACTCTTCAGCAATGTAGGAAACTTTAAACTGTCTTTTTGTATTGGCAGTTTGACAGTCACTTTTCTCTGTGTCCTGTATACTGTCTCGCAGACTCTTCCATGAAGCAGGAACTCTGTAGCAGCAGCATCTTGAATCAGCAGTCACTTTTCTGTGAGTCCTGCATGTCCAGTTTATACAGCACAAAGTCAAACATTCCAGACAAGAGCAGTATCTTGTCCAAATGGCTAGTCTTGCCGTATTGGAATTAAACTCCATAATGAGTTTCTTAAATGTCCATCTTTCTTTTTGACGCAGGTGGAGTTACCAGGAGCATTTATGTCTCATTGTCAAGTAAAACCCTAAATCATTTTAAATGCCATATTCTGTAGGTCTTTGAAAGGTTTGAAGAATGCCTATTCATCTCAAATACATCTCTGTATATCTAGAAAACTTAACTAACTTAACTATAATATCTGACTATCATAGGTACTTATCTATAATCTGTACTACATTATACATTACATTTCTAAATAAGCTATACAAACAAGAGGAGAAATATACATATGACAAAATTGACCTTAAATTGTATCAATAAATGAAAATCCATTCCAAAACAAACTATGCATATCTATATCATAATTCCCTTTTTACCTTAAAAAGAACTAGCTGTGATCATTAACCATTTATACCCAAGTCCATTTAAATGAAAACAAACATTTATAAATATTTGGGAATTTGGGCGTTGTTCTTTTCAAACTACTTCCTGCTGACAGGGGGCGCTGTCATGGGGGATCCTGAGAAGATGGCAGTAGTCTGCATGGCTGCCTTGTTCAAGCTGTTTTGAATGTTGCATCATCAGGAACTCTGTTTCAGGGGGTCTGGCTTGCTCAAACCACATTAGTCTGGAAGGAATCCATAGCTTTTCATTTTCTGTGGAAACAAAAATAGAAATCCTTTTCCCCAGTAACTTGTCCTTGAACTTAAATGTTGGAGTCAAAGCATTTTTAAAATATATAAATTGAATTAATCCATCCGGAGTGCTGGGATTAAAGGTGTGTGCCATCACACCCAGTTACTCTTTGTCTCTTAAAAACCATTTTATTTTTTTTTTTTCCAAGCCTACATATATTTAAAAACCTTTAGAGGTTTTTTTTAATATGACTCTGTCTTTATTGTAAATCTTTATCTTTTTCTGGCCATGAGTCTTTATCTGTTAAACAACAACATTGTTAAAATGAAAGTCATAGCTGTGTCAGCCGCGGTTTACCAAAGATGGTGGCGGGTATTTTACCGCCAGCACGGAAAGCTGTGCTTACTGCCTTGGTCTGCGCTGTCACCCAGAAAGCATGCTGCCGGCTTGGAGATGTGGTCACTGTCATTGCCATCTCTCATACACACCAATAAACTGTTAGCAGAGTTATTTAAAAGCTGTGCGGTTTTTTGGCGCTCAAGCTGAGTCAGGAATCTTACCTTAAAGGAGCCGCGCGAATATCTGATTGTCTCTAGCAAAGCAGAGTTCAACTGAGAAAAATGCTGCTACCAAGAAACCTTGTTTGTCTCTGTTGTTTTGTTTCTAAAACCTTTTTTGAACCTTTTGTTAAATTTTAAGTGGAAGTTCTTATTAGCCACGTGGGCGCCATTTGTAACGTGTATGGTTTTTCTGCCCGCCGACGCCCGGTCTTGTCCTGCCGCTGCGCCAGCCCCAAATAACACACAGAGACTCTGTATTTGATACAATACTGTTGGCCCTGTTACTTGTTTCTTATCTGCTAGCTCTGCCTTAATTATTAACCCATTTCTGCTGATCTATGTATTTCTCTTACCGGGGAGCCGGCGGCATACTGCTTTCTCCAGACTCTCCATCTTGACTCCTCCCTCCTACTTCCTATTTCCTCCTTGTCTCCTAGTCCCTCCTATCTTCCTTTCCTATTGGCCAACAGTGCTTTATTATTAACCAGTATGAGAAACATATACATAATGGCATCTCCCATCAGCCTACCCTAGAGACTTCAGAAGTATCTCCCTATAGAACTTTGGCTGGACATAGCTGCTCCAAGACTGTAGTTAGGAGGTGCTTACCTGAGCTCTGAACATGTCAAGATCTACTAAAAGCTGTTGATTTAACAGGTCTGATCCAGTGTCAGAAGTATGTGTGTCTCCCATGTGGGTTGCTTTTTTCCTGGACCATAGCCCAGAGGGCTTCATGAAAACCCAAGAACCATTCAGCATCAGCTATGAGAAGTGCCTGGTACAGTTAGCCATGTCTCCCCCTAGGTCCATCTATTTGTAGGACAGAGCTGGACCCACTACTAAGGGACTGCACTGAGTTACTTGGAAACTCTGAGATGATCAGTCCTTCTTCTGTGGCCCAGGTATAAAACTCCTCCCTTGCTGGATTGTTTTGGTTTTTCCTCCCACTGCTTGTCTGGTCCTGCCACCATGCCTGCCCCAATTAACACACTGAGACTCTGTATTTGATATAATACTATTGGCCAGGTATTAGTTTCTTATCGGCTAGCTCTGTCTTAAGTATTAATCCATTTCTATGTATTTCCACGTGGTCTTACCAGGGAGAGGCGGCTGGCAGTTCTGCTTTCTCCAGACTCTCCATCTTGACTTCTCCTTCCTACTTCCTCTTTCCTCCTTGTCTCCTAGTCCCTCCTATCTTCCTTTCTTTTTGGCCAACAGTGCTTTATTCATTAACCAGTATGAGAAACATATATACATAATGACATCTCCCATCATCTCCTCTTTTCTGTCTAAATAAAAGGGTTTTAACCTTAACATAGCAAAATATATCACACAACAGTTATCAAATAAGAATCACAGTTAACAATATTTAGTCCATTAACACTTAGCAAGATTTAAGAAAAATATCCCATCATCTATTCTATCTTTGTGAGTCTAAATACCTATATGTAACTTATCTTTAAGCTTAACTAAGGAAAACTATAACTATCTGTCTTCAACTCCTTTAAAGACCACAGAAGGATAGTATATAAACTCTAGAAATGACAGAGACATCTTGCCTTGTCAGCCACCTGAAGTTCTTCTGTAATCTTCCATCTTCAGCCCATAGGCCTTAGTGTGTCTAGCAGACTCTTCAGCAAAGTAGGAAACCCTAAACTGTCTTCTTGTATTGGCAGTTTTCAGTCACTTTTCTCTGTGTCCTGCAAAGAGTCTGTCAGACTCTTCCATGAAGCAGGAACCCTGTTGCAATGTCCATCTTGAATTAGCAGTCACTTTTCTGTGGGTCCTGCATGTCCAGTTTATACAGCATAAAATCAAATAGTCCAGACATGAGCAGTATCTCGTCCAAATGGCTAGTCTTGCCATATTGAAAGCAAACTTCATAACTCATTTCCTCAATGTCCATCTTCCTTTCTGACGCAGGTGGTGTTGCCAGGAGCAGTTATGTCTCACTGTCAAGAAAAACCCTAAACCATTTTAAATGCCATATTCTGTAGGTCTTTGAAAGCTTTGAAGAATGTCTATTTATCTCAAATGTATCTCTGTATATCTAGAAATCTTAACTACCCTAACTATAAGATCTGAATATCATAGGTACTATCTATAATCTGTATTGAATTATATATTACATTTCTAAATTAGCTATATTAACACAATACCTAAACAAGAGGAGAAATATACATATCACAAAATTGACCTTAAATTGTATCAATAAATGAAAATCCATTCCAAAATAAAGTATTCATATCTATATCAAAGTATGGCTATGACCAAGCCCTTTGGGGTAAGACTGTTTTAAAATTTTCCACACAAAAAAGAAATTAGTTGTTCACTGAGAATTTGAGGGCAGAATATGTTGATATGAAATAGTCAGCATGTTCTCTGAGGGTCGCAGCAGAAGGCAAAGTAGTCTATAAATGTAGGAAGATGCCTGTAACACTATAGCAACATTGCCTTGCAGATGGCTCAACCCCATGCTGCAACTTTTGAATCCTGGGTCAGCTACCAAGATGCCTCTCTCACAAGCATAGCTTGACAGTTGATCATGTCTATAAAGAAAGCAAGCTATTCATGGAGGCAAGCTAACATTTCACTTAGGTCTATAACACTGATTTCCCACTGTGGGACAAATCAGTAAAGCATAGCAGCTGACACATGACAGTCACTGCCTCTTAAAGCCCCTCAGTTAGGAGCCAGCCTGGCTTAGATGGTCACTGTCTGGGTTCATGCTAAGCAAAGATCAAAACATTGGTGTAGCTGGTCCATCATCAAGGCTGAAAACCAAGAATAATATGTATACCAACCAACAATTTTCTGATAGTAAAGAATATGTAGAATTGAGGGGTTGTAAAGCCCAGAGGCCGATGCTGTAAGACAAGTCAAGGTGTCAAAGGGGCATGCAGGACTGGAACCTGGGTTTGCCCCAGCTGCCCTCTGGGGACTGTGATGGGGCTGCTTGCAGGTGTTCCCACCTATGTGTTGTTCTTGCTGAACAAAGGAATGAGAGGCAAAATAAACATTTCACTGCTTCCTGAGGTGGTTCTGTGGAAGCAACATAAAGACTAACTGTGGGTGCAGAGGAGCTGTGTGATGACTTGTGCAGATGAAAGTGACTTGCTGACAATTGTTAAGCTGACTGGATCTATAATCTATATGTCTATAAAGAGACATGCCTCTGAAGAGGTCTGTAATGGTATTATAGAAGGATTAATCAAGAAAGGAAGTCACCTCAGAATGGGTGGGACCTTCCAGTGGCAACCCAGAAACAAAGTCCAAGAGGAAAGCTGCTACTCTGCTAGTGAGTATATCTATTCTGTCCTGTCACTGCCATCCTTCACTGACATTGGAACCCATTTTCAGCCTTCCACTGTGGCTCTCTAGAATCCTCTGGACTACATCAATAACTAAGACATACATATTTATGTACCTAGGCTTTCCAGGGTGCAGCTATTGTTGGGCTACCCAGCCCAAACTTTGTAACCTAATTTAATAAATCCCCATGAATAGATATCTATCGATTCCCTATAGATAGATAGATAGATAGATAGATAGATAGATAGATAGATAGATAGATACCCTTTATTGGTTCTGTTACTCTCGAGAATCTCAATACATGAAACTAAACAGTGCAGGAACTTCCCAAGAGACATATCCCTATTCTCCCAAAGAGAAGACCCATTTCCACACCTCTTGTTTTATACTGGCCTTGAAAAGGATAAGGAGTCATTGACCTTGTTCTTTCTGCACATCAGGAAAGGGAGGTGGGAAGGAAAGGAGGAAAGAGAATGGGAGGAAGTGAAGACCACAAGTTTGGGTCCTATTGTCCCCATCTGTCCAGGTTCTGAAAATAACAATGAAGATTTGTTTCTGTAATTGAGGGAAAATCCCATTTGTTTTTAAGTGCTCCCTTTACAGAAGAACCAGTGAGAACCAGATGGGCTTTGTGGAGTCAAAAACAGAATGCTTAGGCATGTTGCAGATAAGCACATTTTGCAAAGTGATAGATAGTATAAGTCACAATTTCCCTGATAAATGCTTTAGTTACAAAAGCATTTCAAAAATAGAAAAGTTTCTCTATAGAGTGTGTCAGGCAGTCAAGGTTTCCCACAGCATAGTGTTCTCAATGCCTATGAGCCTCGGGTACCAGCTTCACACAGTATGCAGGAAAGAGTCCTGAACACACATCTCAGTAGGAAGAGAGGCTTGCTGTGATATTAAAGATTGTCGTGGGTGACAGAGGTCAAATCTGCATGGGGCCCTGTGGTCATCATCTGTTGGTACCAGGTAGCTGTGTCGGATGCCTTGGCAGTGGGACAGCTGCCTTATTCTTCTGCTCTCTCATACCTTGTTCCAGACTGTCCAGGAAGGGCCCCTCTCTGCATGGGAAACCCACAGCCCTGCCAGCAGCAAGCAGGAGATAGGACTGCTGTTGTTTTCTCAGTACACTGTCTTTAAATACACGTTTTATAGACAGAAGACTGACAGAAAGAGATAATGTGTTGCTGAATGGGTTCCTGACACCTGCTGTGGTACAAGCTACTCAGTGTGCACTTAAATGAACCAGTGTTCTGTGGAAGTCACAGAGACCTCTGATAGACTCAGGTCACTACTGCCTTGGCTAGTGACTACTTGCACATAATTGCCCTGATCTGAGTCTATGCAGGTCCAGAAGCAAAATACTGCTGCAACTGTTCCCTCGCCATCCCCACACTCATCTCTCCTGCTGCCACAACCAGCCGTCTTTCTTCCAGATTGATTCACACATAACCTTTCCACTTACTCCCTCTGTGTCTGACTCCTTCAAACACTCTTGTCTGTTTCTCCCCCCTGCATCAAATGTCAGTTTCTCCATGTAGAATCTTTCATTTCTATCTCTGAGGATTATTCATCTTGACTGTGAGGGATTAGTACCCTGTGTGCTGATGGATCCTGAAGCCTCCACTTTCAGACACGGAGATCGCTTCTTAGCCGAGCAAGATAAACTCTTCACAAGTCCTCCCATTTAAACACTAAGTTGATTCTCCTCTCCTTTGTGTGTAGAGATTTAATAGGCTCTCAAGATCTGAAATGAAAATAAATAGGAAGAGGTTTTAAAGATGGAAGAATTGAATCATAATAGATGAAAGAGGCATAACAATGTGCATGCCTTTCTCCCTAGAGCTTGCTCCAGGCTGCCCGCTGTGCTCACAAATCTTTCATCTCCATCAGTGACAGAGGCATCTGACTTGGCTGCTACTGACTCATTGCTATAGGCAAAGTCATTTTATCTTGATTGTCTGTCCTCAGTTTACCAGAATCCTCATTGTTACAATAAAATTAAGGAACCACAGAGACAAGGATTTTCACAGTAGTAAAGTAAGGGATACAGTCACTGGCCCTTACCCAGGAAAATTAATACCAGGTCCAGAGAGACCTGGTTGGGAAAGAGGATGGGGAGTAACTGATTCTCCCAGGTTATGAAGTGACCTTGGGGCTTAATCTGGCTCATTAAATATAGTTGGAACCCAAAGCTACACAAGCCAGGCACCTGCCAGCATCAGCAATCTGCCTTTTACCATGGAGTGTAGAGTCCCAGATCAGGTATGTCACTTCTCACCTTGATCTTACACTTAACGAAATAGTAATGGGACTCCTAGTGGAATCTTTAAAAGGACAGTGATGTTGATCGACCCTTGGCCTGTCACCCATGAAGACCAAGTCTCTCCCAAGGATACTCCTCTGCCCAGATTCCTTCTCTAGAATGAATTATCTTCCATGTGTGGAGCTGAGAGGAGACTCCTCAAGCTGTAGTTTGCAAATGCATTGTGCTGCTTGCTCAGCTAGATGTGATCCTAAGAAGGTAAAGAGTTCTTCCAGCCGAGCAGTTTTATGATATAGAGTTGCTTTTGTTTTGTTTTGTTTTGTTTTTTTTTTTTGTGTGTATGTGTATTGCGGTAAATAAGGGTCAGGATAAATAAATAGGCCGAATAGATGTTTATTCAGGGAGAAATAACTTACAACCTAGACAGATGAACACCAGGAAATTCAACCCGATCCTCTCCTGTCCGAGTCACGCCAGAAAGAGAGCGCCTTCCTGGCCCCCTCCGACCCTCCTTCCTCAGGTCACCTCCGCCCATCGCTCCACCCCCCCAATGGGCGTGGTCAGTGCTACAGAAGGACTACCTCACTACAATTCCCCTTTTAGTCTAAAGAAAAGATTTAGGCTTAATACAAAACTATATACAAAACAGTGAATAACAAGTGTGCTCTAAGAAAAGGAAAATCGAGAACAAAATGACCTACATATCTAGTCCTAGGGTGAGGGCATAATGGAGTTTTACAATAGAGTTGTCCTAAGCTGGAAAACGTAAGTCTAGTACCTAATATATCTAACTAGGAAGAGAGAATAATAGTTGTGATAGTTTAATCTTCAACCTCATCAAGACCTGAGAAGGAAAATAACAATACTAGAGTAGACAGGAAATGCGGATGGACAACTTCCAAAACGGTGCAGCAAGGACAGAAACAGCAAGCCACCTGAACAGTCACCCTAGGTCTCACAGCGACGTTGGTACACCCAGATTTGGCTAATGCCAAGAGAACTTGACAGACCACAACAACAGCAGGGAAATAGAATGGCTGTCTTACCCTGACTTGGCAAGGTCAAGCAGTCTTCTATATTTGTCTCCTGCAAGCACATAGGACTGCATGTCCAAATCAGTGGTCAAGGTGGGGGCAATTCTATGCCCAACAGGCCATTAGCTGAGGCGAGATTGAACTCCAGCAGGAGCAACAACAGTGTCCAACATATTTTCGGGAAAATGCACGGTGCTGTCAGGAGCAACAGTGTCTCATGTCAATGGAGTACTAATATTAAAACATTTAAATGCCATGTTCTGCATGTCTATGAAGGATTGAAGATTAAGCATCTATATCTGACTAATCTCATAGGTACAGGAAATGTGAGTAAAGATAATCTATAATGCTCGGGAACTTAGCTAAAAGACTGATTAAAACTTTCCTGAGTAAAGCAGGAACAAATACTTAAACAATATAACTATTTACATATACCTACATGTAAATCCCTAAAATAGAGGTAGAGTATAAGTGTCAAGACAAGAGGTAGAACTATAAAGGGCAGCAAGATAAATATCCCAAATTGTATCAATATACAAAATGTCTTGAACACAAGAAAAGTATACATACATAGAATATGGTAAAAAATAATGTGCATAAATATTATAAGTGGAAACATTTAACACAATATAACAAAATATAAACTTAATTTTACATAGCTTACCACATAGGAATGCATAACAATGTAAGCTGTAAAATACTATCTCATTCAAACTCAAATTCTCAAGGAAACAGGCTAATCTACTTATATCCCCTCTAAACCATACCTTTACCCACCATTCCCCTATTCCTGTCTAAAAGATAAACCCGAGTGTAAGCATCACCCAATCCCAAATAACTAAAACCAACCCAAAGACGATGACTATTATCCCAAAATTCCAAGGGTAGGGAAAGGGGCGTAGTCATATTAAGATTACTTCCTGCTGAAATGGGACGATGATTGCTCCAATGGATCCTGTAGGAAGAAAATTTTTAGCAACCAAATTTCTCAACAGAACTGGCTGTGACATATGTAGTTAGTCACTGTGTGGCAGAAAATTCTTGACTGTAGTTCTATTTGAAACTGGCCAGGGTGTAATAAAAAGGTGCACCATTACAGCTAGCTAGTCATGAGTTGTCTCGAGCAAAACAGTCTCAAACCGGTTTTAGGGTGATGTTTGTAGTTCCGATGCATCAGGTTGAGTCAAGTGGAAATGATGATGTGGGGCCCCATCTTCTTTCCGGAAAGTTCAAAGACTGCTGTTAGGAATCGTTATTATTCCTTGTGGAAAAGTTACACATCAATATTAAAGTAAAATTTTCAAGTTTTAAGGTATGCATTAGGGAAAGACAACAATAAGCATTAAAAGTATGTGAGAAAATTAGGATTTCAGAGAGAAAATTGCATAAGATATGAGTCCCCAGATTTTGTTTCTTCTGCCTTACACCAATTGGCTTCTTGATATAAGGCAGAAACCATGAATTTAATCTTAACAACATGCTTGAATTTAGAGAAGGAAAGCCAAATCCAACTCCAAAGCCAGCATTGGTTTACAAAATTTGGGACTTCAGGAATACTAGATAATAGAGAGAAATAGATTTCTATATAGAAATAGTTTACTACAATTAATTTTTTTTTTTTTTTTTTTTTTTTTTTTTTTTTACCATATATCAGATTCTGCTTCCTTAAGTGATTGTTTCTGAAAAGCTGTCTTCTCTTCTGTAGGCACCTACATGTTCAGTGTCTTTTGGCTGTTTGATGATAGGTTTTCTCTGTTTTCCTGTAAAAACAAGAACAGAACACTTCCCCTACCTTTGAGAGGCCTCCGCACACCTCATAGGACCTAGTTTGTTGGATGACTTGTCATTTCTCTTCATTAAGATGCTTCTCTTGTTCAACTCGGATCTTGATTAACTTAGATGGTATCCATAGTTTTTCTTCTCCTGTAGATACAAATGCAAAACCCCTACCCCAACGTAACACATATCCTGCTTTCCATTCTGAGGTCAGTACATCCTTGAAATACACTGGCTGATTTAGTTCAGAAGTTTTTTCTATTGTCCAGTGTCTTTCTGCAGCTGTTTTTCCTTTTTCATCAGCATTAAGAAAGTTTAATGTTAATAAAGCATTATGTAATCTGTGTTTGGGTGTTTTGGTTCCTCCTGCCTGTTTATGGAGCATTTCTTTTAAAGTACGATTGGATCTCTCAACCACTGCTTGTCCTGTAGGATTGTGTGGTATACCAGTTATGTGCTTTATCTTGTAATACTCAAAAAACTGTTTCAATTTGCTGGAGACATATGCTGGAGCATTGTCAGTTTTTATTTGTGCAGGTATGCCCATAATGGCCATTACCTCTAAAAGGTGCGTTATAACAGAATCAGCCTTTTCAGAGCTCAGAGCAGTAGCCCACTGAAACCCTGAAAATGTATCTATAGTGTGATGTACATATTTTAATTTTCCAAATTCTGCAAAATGAAACACATCCATTTGCCATATTTCATTCCTATTTATACCTTTAGGGTTACTGCCTGGTGGTAAAGGAGTTTGGTTATAGAATGAGCAAGTAGGACATTTCCTTACTATTTCCTTGGCTTGTTCCCAAGTGATAGAAAAATCCTTTTTTAAACCTTTGCTGTTCACGTGGTGTTTCTTATGAAACTCTGAGGCTTCTAGCACACTTCCTATCAATAAACGATCAATTTCATCATTGCCTTGTGCTAGAGGACCTGGCAGACCCGTATGGGATCTGATGTGTGTTATATATATAGGATGAGTCCTCTTTCTGATAGTATCTTGTAACTGTATAAACAATGAAGTTAATTCTGTATTGTCAGGAATAAATTCTGCAGTCTCAATGTGTAAAACGACTCTCTCTGCGTATTGAGAGTCAGTAACTATATTGAGGGGTTCTTTAAAATCCATAAGTACCATGAGAATGGCATACAATTCTGCCTTTTGTACAGAATTGTAAGGGCTTTGAACCACTTTACTAATATTTCCTGATTTATATCCTGCCTTACCTGATTTATTTGCATCAGTGTAGAATGTATGAACTCCAGAAATAGGTGTTTTTCTTACAATGCGTGGAAGAATCCAAATCGTTTTCTTTATGAATTTGATTCTCTCAGTTTTGGGATAGTTGTTGCTAATTGTTCCCAAAAAGTTACTGCAAGCTCTCTGCCAATATTCGTTATCTTTCCATAAGGAAGAAATTTCCTCATTAGTTAAAGGTACTATAATTTCTGCTGGGTCCCTTCCTATTAGCTGACGAAGTCTTAATTTACCTTTTATAATCAAGTCAGAGATCTTTTCTATATATGTTTTCAGTTTTTTATTCTGTTTATGTGGTAGGAATATCCATTCTAATATGATATCTTCTCTCTGCATCAAAATCCCTGAAGGATATTCTCTAGATGGTAATATAACCAGAATACAGTCTAGGTTTGGATCCACACGGTCCACATGTGCTTCTAGTATCCTCTTTTCTACCCATTCTAATTCCTTCTCAGCTTCAGCTGATAGTATTCGTGGACTATTCAAGTCCTTATCTCCTTTTAGGGCCATTTTCAAGTTTTTCAAATCATGCCCTTCTACTCCAATTATGGTTTGCAGTTGAGAAATCTCTCCTAGTAATTTTTGAAGATCATTAAGAGTCTGGTAGCGATCTCTTCTGATCTGTACTTTTTGTGGTCTAATTTTCTGTAGACCTATTTTATATCCTAAGTAGTTGATAGACTCTCCTTTTTGTATTTTTTCAGGTGCAATTTGTAATCCCCATCGAGGTAAAACTTCCTTTACTTTCTCAAACATTTTTTCTAATATTTCTCCTTTAGAGTCAGCTAACAATATATCATCCATGTAATGATAGATTATGGATTGTGGAAACTGTTTACGAATTATTTCTAACGGCTTTTGTACGAAATATTGGCACAGGGTGGGGCTATTTAGCATTCCCTGTGGCAAAACCTTCCATTGATATCTCTTCACCGGTTGAGAATTGTTATAATTAGGTACCGTGAAGGCAAATTTCTCTTTGTCTTGTTCTTGTAAAGGTATAGTGAAGAAGCAATCCTTTAAATCAATAACTATAAGGAGGTCGGAGGGGGGGGCGGCTTCTGCCGCCTGGGGGCAAAACCCAGGTAAATCCCACTTCTGACACCAGATATTGCGGTAAATAAGGGTCAGGATAAATAAATAGGCCGAATAGATGTTTATTCAGGGAGAAATAACTTACAACCTAGACAGATGAACACCAGGAAATTCAACCCGATCCTCTCCTGTCCGAGTCACGCCAGAAAGAGAGCGCCTTCCTGGCCCCCTCCGACCTCCTTCCTCAGGTCACCTCCGCCCATCGCTCCACCCCCCAATGGGCGTGGTCAGTGCTACAGAAGGACTACCTCACTACATGTGTGTTTGTTTTTTCCTTTTCTTTACGTAGATAAGGTCCTATTCAAAGCTCTTGCCAGTTTTCCTAGGAAGCAGTGTGACTCCCTTGCATCTACCACCTGCAGCTGTGGTCTTGCCCCATAAGGAAAGAGTAAAATGACAGCCACTGGCAGTCATAGCCAATGTAGTTATTACTGAACCAAAAGCAGAAAACAGGTTCAAATGAATTGTGAGCTTGGGGAATAATGAACCATGTGCTCCTGGAAACAGCAGTTGCCATGGTTTCAGTGCACAGGGATCTTACAGTTTCTCCAGATCAAACATCTTCACTATCAGGAGCTAAGAAGAAGGCTGGGGTCAGAAGTCCCTTCTTTCTTCTAATGGTGACATCATTCCCTGCCTTTGCCAGCCTGGCCTTATAAGTAAATGTAGGTAAGTAGTTGACATGTATACACTCAGTTTCTAGATCTCAATAGCAGAACCTTCTTCAGAGGGTGAAGGTAGCACCATTGCAATGTTTGAAAGCTGATGCACTGTGTTTATTACAGTGGAAGGGTAGCTGCCAGCTGGCTCTCTTTATTGTTTATTTTCAATGCCATTGTTTATAAGATGTGTAAGTATCTTCAGTTTTTCCTTCCATGTTACTAAATCTCTTCAAAGACTTAAAGAGAAATGCAAGGAGAATTAATGTATCCTTAGAAAAAGCATAAAGATTCTTTGTACATTGTTGACTTGTTTGAAAACACACATCACCCATGTAATTTCAGCTACAGGTGATCCAGAGGCCCCTTCTAGCCCTCAAGGGTACCCACCCACACATGTACATGAACACATGTACACAAAATAAAATAATTTTTAAATCTTTTTTAAAGATAGAAATAAAATTGTATATTCTTTCCTTTTCAACTATCTAATGATTCTCTCCAGCCCTTCCCCACTCCTCTTCCCTTCCTTCCTCCTTCTCCCTCTCTTCTCTCTTTTTTGAGACAGGGTCTTATATATCTATAGCTGAGACTGGCCTTGAACTGATTCCTCAGCCTTTGCCCACTGCACCCAGTGAAAATATTTACTCATTTTCTCACTTCTACAAAAAATAAGTGGAATATTAGCCAGAAAACATTGCCTGAGCCTCCCTGGTACAGAATTTAAACACCACATGGCTAAGAACGTGCTTTCAATTTCCCGCCAGTATCCTCATGAAACGGAAAGACACAGTGACCAGAGAGTTTGTTTCTATGTTGAGCAATGTGCACGGTGTGGATGAATCATAGCTTGTCCCAGCTCCATGAGCATCTGGATGGTGCAGTTCCCTGGTACACAAGAGCCTTTAATAAGCCAATATGTTTGTTGAAGACATTTTCTCAGAAAACACTTGGGACATCATTTAGCATTTATTCTTGCAATCAAAAGGAGATTTCTAGTGGAACAAGTTATAAAATAACAAGTTTAGAAATTATGATGCAAATGAGAATGAAGTGAACTCTGTTGTAGGGTTAATACATTGTATGCAACTGGCTTTGGTATTTTCTAACAGGTGTTCATTTGAGAAAGGCATAAGCTTTTAAAAAAAATTTTTATGTGGTCACTAACACAGATATGCATGTTGCAGTGAGATTGGATGGTCAGCACCCAGAGAATGCAACAGGCTCCCTAACAGGAGCCTTCAGAAAGGAATTGCTGCTTCAAATTCAACTGTTCTTTCAGCCTTATGTGGGCTCTGCATGGCTTAGTGAGAGTGAATGGCAATTAGCTTTACATGAGGCCTGATGATCATACAGATGGGTGTGGTAACTCCTTTGGAAACAGCCCTATCCTTGAAGAGGGACAGCTTAGGGATCTAAAGCTTTGCTGGAGTAAGCACAAGGCTTTGGGTCTCAGGATACCTAGATGCAGAAGGGGTTCTGTATGAAGGCAGAAACAGGCAGGGGTCTCTATCTCAGTTAAGAGCTCAATTATAATATAACAGATTTCTATTCATCTTCCATACCTTTAGTCAGGAGTTTTCCTCTGAAGTATAAATATATTTTAGGTAGTACTTTCATAAAATATTATCAAATCCTGTCTAAGTACTATTTGTTCCACTACCACTGTTTGCTGAGATTTCACTCAGATCTGGACAGGGGACTAGACATTACTCCATCCTCTAGGTCTTCTACCATCACCCTTGGTGGATGGTACCCTCTCCCCACTGACAAATGAGGACTAGAGCCCTGGAGTCTGCTTACTTTCCTATTTATCTGAAGGATGAATAGAGGTAGCACCCAGGTCCATTTCCTTCTGATGCCTGCTTTATGTTCTAGATTGAATTTATCACAGTCTCTGTATCTACTTTCAGGCTGTCAATCACTTTTACAAAAAAGCTTTATAATATTGGTCTGACATTTTGCTTACTTTAGTATCTATGTGTTTAGTAGTTGTGTCTTTTGGAAGAGCCTGGATGCCTTGCTTCTTCATGTTTCTTGTGTTCTTGTGTTGTGATTTACACATCTGTCGGTTTGCACTACTTGTCTATATCTGGGGGCCGTGGGAGTGTTGGAGTCCTCACATCTGGTGTACAGAGAATGTCAGTATAGCAACACTTATTTCTGTTGCAGAAACTTTTCTTTGGGTGCTGGCTTTCAGGGACACATGCCAGGTTAGCATCTCCCACTTTGCCAGTCAGTCTTGTTGTTCTCTCTGCTAGTTGTTCCTCTCTCCAGCTGCTTCACTGTCCAAGTTGCTCCTTGGTGAGCTCTTCCTTCTCACAATCTGACCCTGCATGGTGGACAGCTCACATTTTCTATTTCTAGACATGTCCCTAGTGCCCACACTTGACTGTTCCACCACCCACTCCAAGCTCTACTTGGGAAGCATGACAAGCAAACAGATGGCCCAAGCTGTGTCTCTGTTCTGGCCTTCCTCACATGCTGAGTCCAGTTACTCCAGCACAGCTGCTGAACATTTCAGCTATACTTCTGTGCATTCAGCCAAACCTTGCATTTACTGTTGATTCCTCCTTGTCCCATGATGTAGACAGAGTTTCTGTCCCACAGCCGTTTAGCCCCAAATAAACACTCAGGAGCTTATTTGAATTATAAACTGTTTGGCCAAAGGTTTAGGTTTCTTACTGGCAAGCCCTCTCTTACTTATCAGCCCATAACTACTAATCTATATATTTCTACATGGCCTTATCTTACTGGAGAATGCCTGACATCCTATCTTCCCGAAGCTACATGGCGTCTCCCTGACTGTTCCTCTCTGCCTTTCTCCCTTAGAATTTTCCTCATCTAGTAACCCCACCTATATTTCCCACCTGACTACTAGCCAATCAGTGTTTTCCTCATCAACCAATAAGAGAAACCTATATAGAAGGACATCCCTCATCACCATGATCTGAGTCCAATCTCTTGACTAATTTCCCCTCTTCAGCTACCTCCACAGGCTGGCTTCCCTGAGCACCCTCCTTGCCCGCTTACTCCAACAATTACCAATCTTCTCTCATATTTTTCCACTGTCCCTTTGGACTCTTTCCAATACAAGTTTTGTTTTGAGGGTTTTTTTGTTTTGTTTGTTTGTTTGTTTTTTGAAAATTTATCATCCATTTCCGACCATGCTATTTCTTTACTCAAAGCCTCCTGTCGACTTCCTCTTGCAGTTAGAATAAAGTCCATGTCCTTGCAATGTCCAAAATAAACACGAGGATATATATTTAATGCTATTCAGTGCCACACAGAAAAAGCAATAATTTGTCATAGAACATGCAGGTGTAAGGCAGCTGCACAGGGAACAAGGAACCTTGAAATGAAGGAGTTAGAGACAAATGCCTCTACCAAGAAGACACAGTGGAAAGACACAGCATTTTGAAGGCAGTGGTGAAAATGCTGGTCCATTCCTAAGCCATCCTGCTGCTGCCTGCGCCTTTACTCTAAACTCACCTTCCCTTAGGGTCATCCCCTGCAGAAGCTTTCAGAAGTACTCTCATTGTCCTTCATGTTCCACCAGGCTGAAAAATCTGCTGGAAATAATTAAATGCTTCATTCTTGTTCCAGAAGTGCTAATTAAGGTGGGGACAGTTGGGAGATTATCTTTTTCTTTTTAAAGATTACTCATTCATGGGAAGCTCTTTTGAGAGCTGCTCATACCCAGGAAAGTCTCAGTAGCCCTTCTCCCCTAAGTTCTCAACCTGCGTAGCAGAACTCATAGCTGAGAGGTTGTTACAACACGGTTTAGAGTAGACTGAAGATAGATATATGTGCAGTGTGGGTTTTAAAGGACTTCCCAGCAAGGAGAGTTACTGGGGTTGAGTCAGCCTTATGTCAGTCATTCCCCCTGTTTACACCAAAGCAAGGACATGGGGCTTCTCCCGAGCTCTGCTGTCCATCCTAAAGTGCACACATTTGGAAGTTCCAGCCCCCCATCAGCACTGAGTGTGTTGTTTGTTGTCATGTTGGGTTCTATGAGACAAATGGGCTTCAAAATAATTACAGCTAAGATGTCAACTCTGAGATTGCAACCATAGCAAAGTCCCCTCCCCCTCATCTGCCTCACTTTCCTTGGTCTATTGAGTTAGAAATGGTTCCTAATGAGGGAATTCCGTTTGGATTTTCATTTTGGTAAAGCTAACATATTATGGCTGTTGACTAGATTAAGACTGACTACTCTTTCTTAGGTGTGTCACAGCTGAGCATGGAGCAGCAGGGGCTAGAAGCACCTGTCCCATGCTGAATGGAACAGAGCAGTGTCATTCTCTCCCAGCTGACAGCCTCCCTGGTATCTTCTCTTCTACTGTAGGTCCAGTGCATTTGAAGTGCTGGCCCTGGATGGAACCAGCACAGGAGTCCTTCAGTTCTCCACTGCCCAGGACTGTGCTGACTGGTTGCGTGCAATCTCAGCCAACATCGGTGACCTGACGCTTCAACATGTGAGCATATGGCAAAGGACTTACTCCCACTTATGTTTGCCTTAGCAGCAGTGATGAGAAATTTCCAAGTATAATTAATGCACTGAAAGGTTGGGTCAACAGATCAGATACCTAACTCAAATAAATAAAACTAAAATTATTAAATGTCTAGATATGGACACTTGGAAACTTTCAGGTTAGTTCCTTCCCTGTCTGTGTCTCTATCCCTCCTATTCTCTGTCTTGCCATACACATAAACAGGAGAGAGAGAGAAAGAGAGAAAGAGTCAAACTGTGTTAAAAAAAAAACAATGTGGGCATTTTTATTTGTATAAACTACTAACTGGTATAAATGCATACACCCTGGACAGCCTAGTTTTTCTATGGGCTCCCCAAATATATACACACATAGACATGAGCACAAACTCTCTGCCCTCTCTCTCTTTCTCTCCTCCCCTCTCTCTCTTTTTGCCCCCCCACACCCCAATCATGATCATTTATTTTTTCCAGAGAATGTCATCATTCTAGTGAACATTTGTTTTTTAAAACTGTAAAAGGACATACCTAACCAAAAACACTGAAGGTGTCTGGGTCAGAAAAAAAAGTATTCTATACCCTTGGGTGATACGTTTAATGTTCAAAGTCAGTAAGATTTGTAAAATAAATAAATAAATAGAAGTTGTTAGGGAAAGGAGAGCATCAACTCCTTGTTAAGTCTCTCATGAAGTACAACAAGCTATAGCTATGCAGCCCATAACCAAAGGCTTGGCCCAGCTCCCATCTTCATTCCTGTTGTGGAGGTTCTTTCCTACAAGCCCGCCATCCTTGAGCCCCAAATAAACACATAGTGATGCTATATTAATTATTAAGCTGTTGGTCGGTGGCTAGGACTTCTTATTGGCTGGCTCTGTCTTAATTATTAACCCATAACTACTAATCTAATATTTCCTTATCTTATTTTACTGGAGAAGGGTCCGGACCTGTTACTCCTTTGGCAGCCTCCATGGTGACTCCATCTGCCTATGTTTCCCAGAATTCTCCTCATCTCCTAGCCCTTCTTATACTTCCTGCCTGGCCAGTCAGCCAATCAGTGTTTTATTCATCAACCAATAAGAGAAACATATATACAGAAGGATATTCCCCATCACACTCCCTCCCAATCCCCATGCTGTGTGTTTGCACTCCATTCCTCAGCCTGGTGCAACATGTGATACCCTGTACCTCACAGTCTAGTGCCTGTTGCTAGTGCCTGCTCTCCTCTCATTCCTCATCCCCTGTGTTGTCCTGCCCATTGCTAGACAGAAGTTGGCTGGATAATCTGAGATGTTTAGGGATGCAGTGATATATGAGATTTCTACTCTGAAGACATGAGGAGCCATCTCTCTGCTATTGTATAAAGAAGCACTTTCCTACATTCTTGGTTTTAATGTTCCATGCTTTGAATCCCCGGGGTCTAGATGGATAGATTTTTTTAATTAATTAACTAAATAGATAAGTAAGCAAAGAAAACCACAAAGCAAAGAGGCAGGTGGGGCTGGATTGGCACCTGAAAAAACAGGAGTGAATACAGGGTTCTCCTGACTGGGTGACTATTGCAGGTGAATCCTGGGAACACGGCAGGGCAGACATGTGGGCTCACAGTCTTGGACTTCCATTTCTTCACTGTTGAAATCATTGAAAGTGACATCTACAGGGTTTGGGGAAATAAGTAAAGAATCGACTATCCACTGTGGCCACTGGTCACTGTGGTTAGATAATGTGATACAGTGGTAGAGGCCATCTCCCTTATTTTCTTTCTACATGTTTAAGCATCTGTCACCCCACAGCTGCCCTCACTTCGATGGCTGGTATTTAGGAACAATGACATTAGTGTGCCTGTGTACTTTATTTTGTTTCATTGTTTTCCTGCTTTGAGAATTATTGTGATTAGTGTGTGTTTGCTATGGTTGCAAGATACAGCATAAAGACAAAATAAAAATAATAATAATAAAAATCTTCCAAGGAAGTTTCCTGGGCTGCTTAATTTCAGCTGCCATTTAGAGAGGCTGAAAAATGAAGGCATTAATGTGTGTAGCACACTGACCCCTCTCCATCTTCCCTCTACAGATGAAAATGGCAAATAAATGCTGCTCTCCCTGTGACCAGGTAGGTATATGCCTTCAGCTCAATAGGATAACAACCCCACACCCAGTGCATGCTTCCCAGTGAAATTTAGATAAGGAAATGCTAGTGAGAATCACACGGAATTTGGTATACCCTGCCCTAAATGTGAACTTTATATTCTTTATTCAAGGGGACTGTTCTGACTGCCCATGTTTAATGAGATAACTGTTGTCTGTGGGTTGCATCTGGTAGAAAATATTATCTGAGCAACATTTAGAGAGATCTGTGTGAACCCAGAGGGGATTTAGGATAGAGAAAGGCCTGTGTGACTTGGGATCATTTTGTGATATGATGTTGTTGACTCAATAGCATAGTTCTCATCTCAAAGGGAGTATGAGAGTTTGTTCTGGAATCAAATTTCAGCAATTGTAGGCAGAAACAAACATGGAGGTTCCCCCACCACCACCAAATACTGTCTTCCAGTATGGTAACACTTTCTTCAATTTTGTATGGCAACAGAACAAGGCCATTCATAGATAAAGGCAGTTTTCAAATACAGTGATATGAACATTGTGGATGTTGTTTGTAGCAAAGTGGAGAAATCTCTAGAATAGGTTTCACAGGTTCTCTGGTAGTATTCTCAGCTTTGGAGCTCAAGGCAGCAAGGAGTCTGTTAATTCTGAAAGGCTCTACCTGACGTCACAAGGATGGTAGGTCATACATGGAGGGAGCCATGAATAACTGTTAAGGGAGGTAAAGATAGATTAGGATGATTTGGCTGTGGATCTGACCACAACAAAACCATTCTTATACAGTCCTCAGCACAGGTGGAATTCAACTTATGAGATCCTTACCAGTAAGCTGCTGTGGTTCTCAGAAGGTGCTGACCCGACAGGTGTTAATGTCAATGGATGGGATTCTGTCACTCCACTCTGGGCAGTGTTTGTACATCATGTAGTACCTAGGGCAAGGCTCCCCTCGGAAGGCAGGCCTCTCTTTGGCATCAGCACTCCATCAGCTCTTAGTGAGTACTCTTGTCTCTCCCTTTTGTAGAATACTTCTTAGTCACATATGAGACTGAGTATGTGAGGGGAAACTTATTTATAGTTCATTGGTTTTGAACTACATCTTTTATAGGTTTTCAGAAGCAAATGTTATAGCTTAAAATTAAGAAAACTGATACTATAATAGATTCCTCTTGTTTAAATTGGTGAATATGAATGCCCTTTAACAGTGGTTAGCATTGGAATGCACATTCACTGGCCATCCTATAATCAGATTCATGACAACCCTAATTGTCATCATAGAGCCTTCATCCAGTAACCAATATAAACAAATACAGAGATCATATACAAACACAGCCAATCACTGGGCTGAGAGAGGAGGGAAGGATTATATGAGGCAGGGGGGGGTTAAGGTCATGACAAGAGAACCCACAGACTGGGCTCACAGGAGCTTACAGACTCTGGACCAACAGCTACAGAGCCTGCATAGAACCAACCTAGACTCTCCTCATCTGTGTGACAGTTTTATAGCTTGGTCTGTTTGTGAGACTTCTAGCAGTAGGATCAGGGCCTGTCCCTGATGCTTGAGCTGGCTTTTGGGAACCTATTCCTCATACTGGGCTGCCTCACCCAGGCTTAATTCAAGGGAGGAGCTCAGTCCTTCCTCAACTTGATGTGCCATGCTTTTTTGACACACATGGGAGGCCTGGCCCTTTTTGAACAGAAATGGAGGAGTGGAGTCAGGGGAGGTAGAGAGGAGACAGGGGGAGGAGAGGAGGGAGGATAAACTTTAGTCAGGATGTAAATTCAGTGGAAAAAATAATAATAAAAAGTAATCCAAATTCAAAACAATGATACCCAGGAGAACATTTCTCTGTCAATTAAATGTTGACTGAGAAGAGAAGAAAATCTGTCTGTTCTTCAATTGGACCTGTTAGTCTGATTTTTATACTGGAAAAGAAACAACTTCTAAATATAATTCTCCTAAATATGAGTTATTTCTTTCAATATTTTATAAATAAGTATCAGCTATCTGTGTTTTACATGGCTTAATGAGTGGTTAGCCATTTTATGAGTAATATGTCTATAAACTAGAATAGCATACATTTTCTCATATTAAAATATTATATTCCCACTAAACTTCACAGTTTGAGAAGAAATTTCTCACTAATTTTTCCACTAGGACACTTCCACTTGATTCACACATAAACATTTTCTCACTTTGTTTGTTGCTGGTGGGATGTCCAACTGAATTTGTATTGTTTATTTCCATGAATGATTTACTCTTTTTGAAATTAAATTATATTAGCTGCTCAGAACACTGAAGCGTCTCTGTGCTTGGAGAGTCAGATCCTTTGGCTGATCTGGTGGGGGGGGGGAGAGGTCACAGGGCTCTGCTACCTGCTGATGTCTCTGTGACCACAGGAGAGATCATTCATGATAAGAAGGTGAAAATATCAAGTCTTCTGGAAGGGGAAAGGCTAGTGGGTTCCAGCATCACTGGCAAGCGATGCCTCCAGGTCATGAATCTGGCCTACTTCAGAGAATGGTGGCCTTGCAAGTGGATACTAACAACTGGCCTACATGGGAAAACCATGGGTCTGTGACCAGTGCATGTCTTCTTTACTGTGGAATTCATATCTTACTGTCACTGGATATCAAGGGGCTACATTGAAATAACTCTGGGCATTGCAGACACGTTGAGGAGCCCACAGGAACTACATGAATCATGTCAGAGACACCAGCTTCACTTGGTGAATAGTACCACACATCACACTTTGCTCACGTGACATAGAACTTGCTGGCCCTCAGTTCTAAGGCCAGCTATGTCCTTTTCTGGCAGAAATAGCAAACAAACTGGCAGCCTCAGTTTCTTCATCTGAACAGCAAAACAAAGCCATGTCAGGCAATCTAAATCTAAAGTTTTATTCTGGGATTTTATTTATTCATTTACTTATTTCTGAACTTAAAATTTCCTTTGTACTTGCCCAGAGGTGTTCTTACATTGGATATTGATGGTGCACCATGCTATGTGGAGGCTTTCAAACTATCCCTGCCATCCTGGTGCCTGTGTGTATTTGCCTATAGAGGGCAGAACACATTTGCTTCAAACCTTGTGCACTCTATCATGTGTCTTAGGAGTTGGCATTGAGCCCTTCAAGAATGAAAAGCATTTCTTTCCTCCACTTTAAACAGTTAATCATTGGTTGTTGGTATATAACAAATAATACTTGAATAAATACTTGAAGAAACAGAGGCATCTGTCTTAGTTAGGATTGTCATTGCTGTGATGAAACAAGAAGACCAGAAGCAACTTGGAGAGGGGAAATTATTTGTATTATACCTCCATATCACTTTTTATTATCAAAGGAAGTCAGAACAAATGCTCAAATGGGATAAAAACTCAAACAAGGCAGGAATTAATGCAAAGGCCAAGGAGGGGTGCTGCTTACTGTCTTTCTCCTTATGGCTTGTTCAGTCTGTTTTGTTGTAGAACCCAGGACCACCAGCCTAGGAGTGGTACCACCCATAGTGTGTTAAGCCCACCCTGTCAATCACTAATTAAGAAAATGGCCTACAAGCTTGTCTACAGACCAATCTTATAGAGGCATTTTTAAAATTAATGTTCCCTCCTCTCAGATAACTTTCATTTATGTCAAGTTGACACAAAACTATCCATTATGACATCTGACAACTAGTAAAATTGAGATAAAAAGAACAGAGAATCTAGAGGCTAGTACAAAAGTCACAGGGCATAGAGTCATATGCCCAGCTTTTAACCCTATAAATTGGTGCTCAAACTAGAGCAACTCTGATCTAAAACAAAGACCGAGCTGGCCTGGAGAAGATGGCTGATTGTAAAGTGCTTGCCTTGAAAGCATAAAGATCTGAGTTTGGTCCCCAAACCCACATTTTGTCAAAAAGCCAAGTGTGCTAGTGTGTGTTTATAATCCCAGCAGTAAGGGGGGCAGAGAAAGAAAGCCTCCTATGGCTCACTGGCCAGCCAGTGGAGTCTTCTTGGTGAATTTTGGGCCAATGAGAAACCCTTTTTCAAAACAAAACAAAAATCAGCACCTGAGGAATGACAACCATTGTTGACCTCTGACCAGCACTCACATGCACACACACATTGCCAACCTAAACCTAATGACATTAAGCACAAACTGAGAACTCTTTTAGGGAAATCAAAGGGTGTTCACCAAGTAAACTACAAACAGCTTTATTTATTTCCAAAATAAATGTCTTCTGAATTTCTAACTTGGATTTTAATTTAGGGGATGATGATGCCTTGGTTAATACTCCAAGGATAAATATAAGTAGCATAGGAAATTGTTTTTTTGTGCAGAAGAAAAAAAATGTATAATGACTATCTGGTGTAGGCTTAACCAAATATCTACACTGACCCAATAGAAAACAGACCCAGAACTGAGAGATGAAAATGTACTCTTCTGTGGAGATAGTGAAACCCTGTGTCCCCAGTTAATTGTGTCACATAATACCATCAGGGCAACATTCATGGAAGTGTGATATACACTTCTTACAACATGCAGCAAGTCATTACAAAATTCATAATGTGAAAGATAAGATTGGCTTCCTGTAGATTATTTATGAACTAGCTACATATACATTAAGGCACCCAGTCCGAATAACAGCAAAGCTATAACTTACTTCTGTGCTAAATAATGTAGGCAGAATTAAATTATGCACAGTATTTAATTAAGTTTACATCCAACTAATTGGTGATTCAGATGCTTACTGACCTAAGCTGTCACAGTGGCTAAAGCAGAAGTTTCTCGGCCACTCCTCAGTATGGAGTTCTTGGTAATATGTGCCAGGCATGGCATTGACCAAGTGAGGAGAAACCAACATCACCAAGACACTGATGAGGTGAAGGGCGTAGCAGACAAGGAGAGCCAAATTCTCCTGGCATCACTTTCAGAGGTAGCACTAGGTTCCTACCTTATACCTGTGGCTCTGACAACCCATGGTGGCCTTCAAATGAACTAGAATCCAAGGGTAGTTTGTCCTTGCTGAATTCTGCTTCTGTGGGGAGGAAAAGGTTGAAACTTCTCCATTTCAGCCAGGAATCCAGAACTGGCCCTTCAGCTTTGACATTCATTTCCTGTTTACTCATGCTTATCCACACTCATTTAGGTACCTGTGAGCCTGACCATCCTCTCTTCTGTGTGGGCATGTCACAGTCCTCCTTGGAGCTCATTGTATATGGTCATATGAAAAGGAGGAAAACAGAAAACCTGGCTGTTGTCATATTTTCAATCTGGAAGACTGCTAAATCCAGACTATATTCAAGGAGGACTTAGATTTCAGAAGTTTTCTCACAGTACAAATGCCATCTTGCTTCTGTCTGAAGACTCTGTGCTCTGGGCTTTTCTAAGACACAGTGTTGAATACTCGTATTTTCCTATGATATTATGGATTCTAGTCCCATTTATAATAAAAGCCCAACTATGTTAAAGCCATCCCAAGCCACATATGAAATTTTCAAAATAATATTATTGTCACTTTATTATATCATATTGATATAACTCACCTTCTTGGGGCACATGTAAGACAAAGTTAAGGCTGGTGACATAGCTGTTGGTAAAGTATTTTGCCTCATATGCATTAGAACTAGAATTTTATCCAAGTAGCTTGTAAGAAATAAACTTGATATGGTGACACATACTTGTACCCTACTGTGGAGCAGAGACAGGTAGAACCCTAGGACTTGCAGATCGGTCAGCCTAACAGACATGACAAGTTCTAAGTCAGTGAGACCCTGTGTCTCAAAAAACCAAGTAAGACAGTGCCTGAGAAATGATAGCCATGACTGTCTTCTCTGTTTTGCATGCATGCATGTGTACACATATTAAGTACACCTGTATGAACACATACACTATACATATTTGAATATCCATATACACTGCTTATAATATACATGCAAAATCTAGTAAATGACCAAAGTTACAGATTTGTATAGCAGTTGTTTGTATTTAATACATATCATATGGTGATTATCTTCAGCCATGGCTGCTACTTTCCACAGAACAATATCCCCTAGCAACAGAAACCATATCTGCCTTTCTTGTTTGTATTTTGGCTGTCAGATGATATCTCAAGGGCAGGTCTATCATGTGTGAGAGTGAATACTGCCAGGAGTTATCGGGCAAAAGCTGATACAGGGCTACTCCATCCCAGGCCATGGGGATTACTGATGACCTTTCTGCTCCTATCCAAACCCTGAACACAAGATCATCACTCCCAAGGGACCCTGGGTAATGTTCATTAAAATAGTGAATAAGGTATATCATTTAAAGTGCTGAGAAGCCATGTTACAAGCAGTTTTTCCCGCCAGCCTGGTCCCACAGCCGTGTTAGCCCCAAATAACACACAGAGACACTGTATTAGATATAAAGCTGTTGGCCTATTACTAAAGTTTCTTGTTGGCTAGCTCTGTCTTAAATATTAACGCATTTTTATCAATTTATATATTTCCACATGGTCTTATCATACCAGAAAGAGGGTCTGGAATTCTCTCTCGGTCCTACATTTTGAATCGCTTCCCTACTACTTCCCGCATCCTCCTTGTCTCCTAGTCCCGCCTATCTTGCTTTCCTATTGGCTAACAGTGCTTTATTAATTAACCAATAAGATAAATATATTTACAGAATGACATCTCCCATCAAAGCCACAACTTTACATCTCTATTGAGGTTAAGGTCAACATGGTCTACATAGCAAGTACCAGGACAGCGAGGACTACATAAGACCCTTCCTAAAAATTAGAGAAAGGGGGAAGAGGGTGGGGTTAGTTAAGAACTCTGTCTTAATCTAGGATTTGTTATTTTTTAGTAAGTTTTTTTTTTTAAAGGTAATTGGTTTTTCTTGAAATGGCAAAATGGGGAGATGGGAAAGTTAAACTGATGTTACTCAGACCGTTACTACAAAGTATGTGTCATATATAAATTTAGGTAAGATGGGGGTTGTCTTTTAATATGGTTGAAGTCATTCACTGAATTCTCAAATTACATCAGTATTTCCATTATACACCTGAACCACTTTGTGATTTTATAGTTTACATTTTGTAGAATGAGCTTGAAATTATTTGAGTTGTAAAAATTATGCATTTTAGATTATTTTCATTGCTAGGGAGTTAAACTGTGAAGAAAGCCTTAATAGTTTTTTCACATTGTATGATGCTACACGGTTACTGTAAACACTGAAAATATAATTAGTTATTTTTTACATTTGCATAGCCTCTAGTAGAGTGTGACTTAACATTGCATTTTTGTTCTTTGGGTTGTGATCCTTTGCCTTTAACAACTTAACCACCACTCCAGACTGATAACATCATATTTTAAAGGCATACTAGGAACCCACAACTCAGCCACCATATAGGACCATACTCCACAAGGGCCTGGGTATTCACCACAAACTGTCTTAAACTTCTATCCTGTCTACTTAAGTTGGAACTTGTAGATTGACCCAGACTTCTTTGATTTTCCTTCTTCTCTGGGCATACTGGGTTGAAGTTACGGAGCATAGCATGTTGAGTGTTGTTCGTATTCTGCTCTTAGAACACTCTCATTAAGGCTTGGCTTTTAATTTTCCAAGGTTTCCCTCTGCAGGTGGTGCACATGGGCTGGGTAAATGAGAGGCTCCAGAGAGCTGATGACACCTCTCAGACCTTCAGATCCAAGTTCCTGGCCCTGAAAGGCTCATCAGTCTACATTTTCAGCACCCCTCCGGTAAGGATGCCTTTGCAGCTGATGAGGCGGGGTGATTGGGTCCTGGAAGGAGACAGAGACAGGAGGTTTGTTCATGACCTTCTCCAGACCTCAGTGGTTGGAATGGGTCCTGCTTACAGATTAACCACCAATGACTTACTTTGACCTCATAAAGGAATTCATTTCTGACTTTCAGTTCAGACAGCCAGTGAGATATGGTTATAGCATTTCTTTGCTTCAAATATCAGCTGGTGTGGAGGTGGGGTGCAGACAGCTCTTTGGTTGAGTTATACGGTTGAAGGATCCAAAATACAGTCAAAGCAAAACACAGCCCCCCCCCACTTCAGATATTTCTAACTAAATGTCTAAATAATGAAATTTCCAAAGTTATTCTTTCCCACACAATTTCTAGATTTGATTAAAGCGAACAGCCTGCTCTAGTGGGACTCACCACAAAACTGTGAGGATGGATGCTGTTTTCCATACTTCTATTTTCCAAACCCCACCTACCCACACTGTTCTCAGATTGATCAAATGGGTTATAAGAGCTCTGCCTAAAAGCTCATCATTTGAAAATTTTTATTTTAACTTTCAGGATGCTGACCACTAGAACTAACAAGTAATGAAACTTCTTTTAAAGTCCCTGAGAAATCGGGATCCACAAAAATAGCGAGATAAATTTCTACCATTAAAATGAGATAAAGTAACACAAATGTTTGGAATCATTTTATATTTTCAGAAGTACCCTTCACTCGGCTCCCCTCAGGGTATGCATCCTGCATAAAATGTAAAGCTAAGTGTGGGGAAATGTACCCTCTAAGGAGTACTGCTGCTTTCCCTGACTTTCCCCACTAATGTGCTTTATGTTCCCCAGGATAGGATTGGGACAACCATGTGTCTCTCTAGTTACAAATTCTTTCTTTAATTAAAAAGATCTTACATTGTAAATTTACTTACATTACAATCACCATCATATTTGCATAAGCATGGATTAAATTCTCCTGAAAGTAAACTAATTAGTGCTCCTTAAAGTTGCTAAATTAATTTATGTGGTTTTATCTAAGAGAGTAAGTGGATATTTTTGAGTAGTGTTAGAGTCTTCCCTCATATTCAGGTATGAATATGTCAGTAGCATGCAGGTAATGTGAACAATGGGGACAGCATGAGTGTGGTGTTTGTCTGGCTGGATCCTTGGTTATGATGGGTGATAGTGCCACATCCTTTCCATTTTTTCTGTAGTAATTATGAAAGAAACCAAATGGTGAAAGGCAGCATGATATGTGAATGAATATTCAGCCCAAAGTCAAACTGAAGTAGAAAGTTTCATTTTTACAGATCCTATGTCTTCATATAATTTTCAATTGTCTGGTGACATAGCTGTCATTGCTATCCCTATAAAATGATAATAGAGTAGATGCTGGTTAGGAGGTTAAGTGACTTACATAGACACTCTCTGATGGCTGAATAGTCACTGGCTGGGTAATCCCTCCTGTCGGAAGATAGTGAAACCCTACAGCTGTGCTCAGTGAATTGGAAATGTCAGAAAACTCTCTAAATGGGTTATAATGGGGAAAAAAATCATTGGATATTTTTAGGTGCAGGGAGCTAGCAAATCTCAAAAACATTTTGTATTTTAAGCCCTCAGATTAACATGAAGCAGTCCTTAGAGGGCAACAAAAGTTGTTTTATTCTACAAAAGAATTGTAGAGGGTAGGTGAAGGAAGCCCATCCAAGCACTTGGCCAAGTCAGCTATCCACATAGGCCTGTGCTCCACATAGCAGGGACATCCAGGACAAGGGGTGTCACAGTGTGGAGCAGTGTGATGGCAACCACAATGACCAGCCACACCATTAAAAGTAGACATGACAGCTATTTCCATTTACAATTAAAGGCAACAAAAGAAAGAGGTTGTAATTAGTTTCTGAGAAATTTGAGAGCCTTGATTACCTATTGTACAGCATCAGCAAGAAGGAGTGAAGACGAAAGTACAAAACAAAACAGCTTAGAAGCCAGACCATGAAATCAGGGTCTTCATATTTGTTTGTTTTTATACCATTGACATAGTTCAAGACCTATCCCTTTCTAAAGACAAACACGTGAGGTTCACTTGCTTGCTGTATGCTCAAAATGACCAGCCCTTTATTAAATAAAAATGTAAGAAACTGCAAGCAGCCTAGACAACATGCTAAATAGGAAGATAAAAATTTACCTTACATAATACAGTGGTGTTGGACAAAATTAAATGTTTTAGACAATTCATTTTTTATCTATAATAACCAAAGCATATTTTAAAGCAAGATAGGAAAGATTGTATGGAACAATGAAGAATTATTTCTCATCTCGGTGGAATAGGCTGCAGGTTAATAACTTGAAGCTACAAGTTCTCAGCATAATTGTCCTGCTTCTCAGCCAGGGACATGAGACAACTTATTTACATTCCTTATCCAACAGTTTCCCCAGTTACATGTCAGAGATAATAAATCTTGACTGGAATATCCCACCAGGCCATAGTGAACACAGGATGGCTTACTTGCATAAGTAAGTTGAAGCCTCTGAAGCATATAAAATTTAAAAGATAAAAGCCATCCACTATTAGACAGCTTTTTTGTTGTCATAGCAATGCACACAATATGGTAAGTGAATTTATACCTAAATATTTGTATGTGTTTCCTAGGCCTAGGATTTATATCTTCACATTACTAGAAATATCCAATACCAATTTTTACAATGCCTAAATCTAAAACATTGTTTTAATTAATGTTATTATTTATGTAACCTTGAATGAAGCTTAATGTCCTTGGATCAGGAACAGGTAGTTAATGACTTGCAGAGCATCTGGTGTCAGGTTCTCAGGGTGTGGGCCCAGCAGTGTCTGTGACCCCATCATATGCAGAGGCCTGAGCTTCAGATGGGACCTCTCAAGGTACTGCTCTCTATGTAGATCTTTTGCAGCAAGTAAAACACCCATCCACCTCTCCATAGGACAGACTTCTTCTCAGTAAAGTCACCGTGTCCTCTCTAGAGGACAGAGGTGGAGTCTCCTGTTCCAGGAATCTAAAGCTACACAAGTAACTTCTGGGGAGAAGAAACTCTGCAAATGTTCCTGAATGATTGTCATTACCTTCTCTGAAGTGCTTACAGGGCAACCAGCCTTCATCCCAAGGGCCAAGTGTAGGCATTTATAAAAGCTTGACAATGAAGAAAAGTCAAAATGTTCACAGGCTATAGTTCTCAACATGTCTTGTCAGAATTTTGAAACAGAATCTAGAAGGACCTAAAGATTCTTACTATGGGAAATTTAGAAAGAGCTAAAATAATAATAACCTTCAATCAAGGACAGTTTGTTTCTGAGTTCCTTCAGGGATTGGGGGAAGAGGGGCAGGAAGATACAGGGTCAGCATCTTTTGAACTGAGGTGTCCTGCTGAAGAAGAAGCAGACTCTGGTATGAAAGGAACCTTACCACCATCTATTCCCCACCCTGTAGCTCCAAAGCCCTCAGAGATCCTGAAAGGATAGAGATGGAAGGTTGAGACTCTCAGCCCCTCTTTTCACTCTGCCTGCCTTCATTGATAGAATATTTATTTCTAACTTGCAAATGAGAATCCAAATGGTGATGCTTCAGCTACTCATGTTTTCAAACACCATTAAAATGTGTTAAAAAAGTAAGGTTGTGAAATCATTTTAACAGCATCATGTAGCATTAGTGTAAACATTATGTAACAAAGGCCCTTGTACCCACAAGAAATATTAGCAGTAAATTTAAGAATGTCAATTAGGCAGATATATCCTATCATCTGTAAAAGTTCATCCAGAAGGAACTGAATTAAGTAAAGTTTGCAAAGGGCAGGCAAGAATGTGTACAATGTAGAATTGCCACATCATCCTGATATAACGTGTATCCCATGGTAACCTTAAGAGATACCAACATAGTATTATCTTACAGCCAAAGATACTGCTTTACCAAAAGCTGCATAAGGCCAGACAGGTCAGAAAGCCATCAAGTGCCTTTGTTTGGAGGAGCAAAGACATTTGATTTAAAATTGTTGGCCTCTTCTCACGTGAATGCCTTGCTATTGTGCTCTTTGGAATGCACCTTGAGGAGGTCTGGAATCAGTTGGTCTAGTCTCAGCCTGTGTTGATTCTACAACACCCAGTGGAGTTACTATCAGGGCCAGTGATTGACACGAGAAGCTACTTTCTGGAGAAGCTAGCTAGATGATAGCTCAGAGTGCTGTGTTGAGTGCCCCTTCTCTCTCTCTTTGAGGTCTTAACCCTTACCTGAGAGGAGCATCATGAAAATATAATAGAGACGGACCCTTTCACTTGAGCAAATGATATCACAGAAAACCTGGTTTACAAAATCAGGAACTCGTTTTTTTTTTTTTTTTTTTTTTTTTTAAGGGTAGCAATAATTAAATGCATGCCTGTAGTGTTATCTGTCTTGCACAAGTAAAGCCTGGCTGGGAGTCAGAGAATGGAGCTTGCCATTAGCTAACCATAGAGGTCTGGAGGTCTGTACAGCTAGACAGGAAGTGATGTAGCTGGGCAGAAACAGGATATAAGCAGGGAAAAACAGGAAATCACTCTTTTTTCTGCTGAGACAAGTAAGAGGTAAGATGTGCTGTGCTTGCTCCTTCTCTCTGATCTCTCAGCATTTCCCTTCATAGCTGACTCCAGCTTTTTATTACCTAGACCAATTAAGAACTCCTCTTACACATGCCTGTGGTGTAAATGCAGTGTTTTCTATCCAAGATCCCCCAGTCTTTCTCTCTTTCCATCTCAAAAGCTTGCCACCAGACAGGGAGAACAGTGTAGCCTTGCAGCTTCTCACAAGTGTGGGTGGATACTCAAGCCTGGGGTCACCTGAGACCCAATTGTTCACAAGTGTCAGCAGAAGCTGAAGTGGCCACCTCATTTGCCCTACTGGAGAGTCCTTTCTGATACACCACTGTCACTCAGAAATTAAAACCGAGGTCACTGAGCTGCATCTGAAACACAGTGGGGCCAAGGACCTCTGTGTTGGAGAGCTTGGTAGGTGAAGTACCCTTACCCAGGTTTCAACCCTGAGTGCTAAGGCAGGGATTTGTAGATCTCAGTAGAACTTCACTCTAGTCAACATATTATTGACCAGGTGGACCTGAGATTCTGAACTTTGCATCTGTTTAGAATATGTGAATATATGTCAAATGGCTGTTCATGTCAACTGTTTCCTACTCAAGCAATGTGGATATCAGGATAACCACTTGAAAGGTTGTTATATTCAGATTCAGAATCCACAGCCAGGTTTAAGAGCTATAACTAATAGAAAGTAAAAAGAGCTGCCCAGAATGTGACAAATAATTTGCTGGTAATTTTCTGCAAGGAGAAATTCAGACTCCTCCAGTTTGCCTTTCTACTGGATTACAGGTGTCTACCCCACAATCACATGGGGAGGGGCTGCTGTGCAGGCTAGAACCAGGCTGGCCACAGCCTATCAAGTCTGAATACTAGCTCTGTCTCACGTTGGGACTTTGCTGAGCACACATGCTCCTCTCTGAGGATGTTGCCTGTGCCCTGTCTCCCAGGGCCTGCTGGGTTGCAGACCAGGGTGAACTGGGTGTTGCAGAAGCCTACAGGGATGCAGTATATGGCAGGCTCATGTGCCTGGCTACTGTGTCTTTTCTCTGGATATGAAGAAAAACTTCTGGCCTTGGTCTCAGCTAAGCCTGTAAGAAGAGAGAGCAGGAATCCTGGGGAAAAGGAATGAAGAGAGAGACCTGGGTGTTTTTGTTTTTGTTTGTTTAGTCTTTTGAAAAGAGCTCCATTTTAGTATGGAACAGTACAAAATGAAACAAACCAGGCAATTGAAAAAAGAGCAGTAGGGGAGAGGTGAGGCACCTCCTTTAGTCTCCCAACACTGCAATTCAATTCAATGTGAACCACGTGGAGGAACAAAATTAAATAATGAGAGACCTGTTTTTTAAACAGTCTGATTTTAGAGAGTTTTTGGTTAACAGAAAAAGCAGACAATAGAAGGGAGCCACACCCCCTCCTGACCCTCCCTGCTCCAACCCATTCAGGCCACTTTGCCTCTGTATGACATATTGCTACAGCAGAGACATTATCAGTAACCAAAGACTTTGAGGCCTATTGTGACTTCCAGCAATGCATTTGCCCTAAGTCCAATGATAAAATGTCTCTTCCCAGAAATCTCAGCCCTTCTACCTCATCTCTATCTCTGTGGAGTTCTCTTCCCTGAATCTATCACAATGTTTGAGGTGATAAAGAGCAGGACATGATTTATGCACAACACAAGCTGAGAGCCTCAGTCCATTTCAGCAACTCAGGGTCTAGAGTGGAGATGGGGTTATCCTCATGGGATAGCCATAACCTGCTGGTAGGAAGACTAAGAAGGAGATTAGGCACCCAGAAAATACCCTGAATAGAGCAGAGTAGGGCCTGGAGTTTGCAAATAATAGGAGGCACCACCTCCTCCCACCCTTACCTTAGAACACAGCTCAGAAAGCAGGCTACTCTGACATATACTGATAACAAGTTAATAAGGAAGATGCATTTGATACAGCAGGATTTCAAAACATAATATCCTGAGTATGATAATCAGGGCACTGTTAGAATGATTAAAATATATAACCAGAATCTAACATGTTCACCATAAAAGTTCAGGCTTACAAAATGATGAATCTACACACTGAAATTTTAAGCTACCATTTAAATTTTATTTCTGAAAAAATAATAATGACATGGGAAATACTTAATTTCACAAACTATGTTTTGAAAAGGAAAAATTAAGAATATAGAATATTCTTATAATGCATATTTAAACATCACATCAGCTATTAAGGGAACATGTCTCCAAATAACGTGTTTAGTCGTGTGTGTGTGTGTGTGTTTTAATTTTCTCAAAATAATCAGCACTTTTCTAATGGGAAAGCTGAGCATGGTGCCTGCCCATGTATGATTTATTTTTGTCTAGTAATATCAACAAAACAAGGCCTCCGGGACTGTACCCCAAGAGGCATCTGCATCTCCCTTACCCTGGTGAGTGGTACTACATATAGGTCAGGAGGACCAGAGCAGCTCCCGTTTTGGTGTGCATTGTCTTTGAGTTAGGATGATGCAGTCTTGGGAGATTTTGAGCACTTTGGCCTGTGGGCGGTGGGGGGCTACAATGATACAGCAAAGACCAACCACCTCTTCTGGTCCCAGAAGCCATGCCTGGCCTGAGTGTTGACCCAAAACCAAGCTTCATGTTAGCAGCACGTTTATCCTACTTGCTTTCTATTAGGGTGTACATTTCCAGTGATTAACACTGTTGTTGTTCAGTTTCAGTAGCAGCTGGCTCTGGAGCAATGACAGGTTAAATGGTAGCACATCAATGTTGTTTGAGTGTCAAATTCACTGTTGGCTAGTGCTCTGGCTTCAGTGGCTTTGTATCTGAGTACCTTGGCAGCATTTTGTGTGGGGGAATAATTGCCAAGAAGCCACCAGCTGATTAAATACATGTGGATTCAGTGCTTCAAACACATCACAGGAAACCACTGTTTAGGTTTTATTGGCTGTAAGGCTAAGTGCATGGCCAGCAGAAGAAACCCAAATCTCTCACACTGCTGAGAATTATATACTTTTTGCCAGAAACATTTTAACTCTGAGATCATATATGTGAATGTAAATTATAAATCACAACACATCACTCAAAAATGAATAGTTATGAGCTATGATGTGTCCAACCATCAAAAAACATATTCAAGTAAATTGATTAGGTATTTTTCTACTTATTTCTGAAGCAGAAATGTCTAGAGAATTTAGTTCTGAATAATAGACAGCTGGTCAACAGTATGTCTGCTTGATTGCCACACTATCTCACGTGCATACTCTTCTTACATTTTCTACATTTAAACTAAAATTTAATTGACAGGTAATACAAAAATAGATCCCTAAAATTATCCCCAGGAGTATAAAGTTCTCATATTACCAGTGTATGTCTCAATAAAGTATCCTTTGTATCCCCGTTGCACACTAGGGAAGGATACAACATCAGAATCCAAACCAGACTATAAAGTTCATTGTCACCCAGAGCAAGGGAAATGTAGCACTATGTTGAGACATGCATAATCACTCCATGATGTAAGTGCTGCAACTCTAATCTGAAAGGCTTCCTCTTCCTACACAAATGTGTCTTTCTGTCTCCCACAGGTAAGCACACTGGATTGGGGACGAGCAGAACGTGCCTATAACCTCTGTGAGGTGCTGTTTAAAGTTCACAAGGTGGGTATCCTTGCCATTCGGATGCTTCATAGAGAGAAGATGCCCCTCAGATGACAGAGTGGGAAGAGTAATATTCTCATTGAGGGACACAGGATTTCACTGAGATTCAGGGTCTCAGTTTCAGAGGAAATTCTCTTGTTGGAAGTTTTGTTTTATCTTTTGTTTTATTAATCTTTTGTTTTTTTAAACCAGAGTCTTATGCAGCACAGACTTGTCTCAAATTCAGTCTAGATTAACCCTCCTGATTCTGTCAACCAAGAGCTGCCATGATGGTGGCAGGCCCCTAAGACGCTTGCTAGGTATGCCGACACCATATCCTTCAGGTCTCCTGTGACATGAACTATAATTTCCAGCTCTTTAAGGCCAGGGCAGTGCACTGGAGGGATTCACAACCGTCTCTGTGTTGTGGTCATCTGGAGGGAGCTTCACCCAAGGCAACGGATCTAATTTTACATGCTGTGAGATGTGACTCACACATCTGTGCTCTCTTTACATAAAGGTCCCTGGGAATGTTGCTATGTGCCTAGATCTGAGAATTACTGCTCAGTGTTTCATAGTCTGTTCTGAAATAAGTCTTTTAAATAAGCTACATTTTATTATACCAATTATGTAGAGTTATTAGATACCAAGCTAGATATATCTCGGTGATCAGAGTTTCCTTTCATCTTAGCACTGTTAGCAAGACCGTTTAAATACATAGTTGCTGTGATGAATCTATTGATGAGAATGATAGTGGTCTTCATTTATACTACTGTTGTCTTTCCCTTGCCCTGCTCCAGTTAAAGTTTATTCATTCAGTTATGAACTCCTTCACCACAATTTATGGTTGAAAAAAGAGAAAAAACAGGAGCACACTTTGTCCCTGAGCTAGAAACCCATCATTGGATAACAATTCACCTCCAAACTCAGGAGTTACAACAGCAGCCGCCATCTTGTAGCCCTGGGCCTGAACTCCTCTTAGAAATACTGAACCCAGGCCCTCTGGGGAATCAATGTATACCAAAAAGCCTCAGTGGGCTTTTCTCAGTTTGTTGGGTTGAGTCTCAAAGTTATTAACTTTAAAAGTAAAATATAAAATATAGTAGTTGTCAGTCTCTTAGGAGGAAAGGCTAGTTTCCTATAATCAGAGTCTGGGCATAGCTTATGTACAATGTCTTTGTGGGTTATTTCTATAGTGTGTAAGAGCAGGAGCCCATTATAGAAGTTTTCTCTCAGTGTTGCCTGTTGCCTGCTTCTATACCCTTCATCTGGATGTGGTAGCAACTGGTGGCATCCAGGTCCCTGTAGCTAACCTTGATGGGAGGAAATCACCAGAGGGTGTTGCTGCTCCTAGACAAATGCATCAGGAAGGCATATGGAAGATATGGCTGCCAGTTGTCTGGTGAGTCTGGTGGATTACCAGGCTATATATATTGCATTCCTTCTTTTTGTTTGCTTCAGCTGTTGTTCTGAAAATGTTGCTAAAGCACTCATCCCATTTGGTGGTTGTGAGGAAGTGATGACCTCCATCATACCAGGCAAATACAACCCTCTTCCCAAATGGTGAGCTGGGTTCTGTAGTCTGGGTTCAACCTTCCAATCCTGACCCATCTCCAATCCATACTATTTTTCAGTTCTGGCTTTCAGACAACTACTGGCTGCAGGCAAACTTTTATCTGGGTCTCCAAGATTTTGACTGTGAAGATCCCAGGCCATACTGCTTTAGTGTCCTGGCCAGCCACGGGAAGAGCCACAACTTCAGCGTGGAGCTGGGTAGTGAGTTGGCCGTGTGGGAGAAGTCATTCCAAAGAGCAACTTTCCTGGAAGTTCAGAGAACTGGGGTGAGTATGTTATGGGGTTCATACTTTTCTCACAATCAGATTTTAGACAATATTTGATGCCTAGGGGGATGGAGTATAAATGAAGGTTTATTTCAGGAATGTGAATCGTGAGAGGTGAGCATTTTTTCATCCAAGTCACCATGTCAAAGCAGGCTTCCATGATGAGCAGGGCTTTCATTAATAAGCTGGGCTGTCTGTCATAGGGTCTTGCCTCTAGTTCATGTGTGCATTCATATTTATTGTGAGGAGAGAGCCAAATCTCCTTCTACTGTGGGACTATCCTGCCGCAGTAGGAGGAGTTTGCAAGCTACCAAGAAGCTCACAGATGGCTCTGAATCACTTGGGTGCCCAATATTTTAAGACACTTAATGGCCTTTCCTCTCAGACTTAAAAGTCCAAGGGAGAATATGATACAGTGATGCATCTGAATTGCTTCTCTGTTCTCAAAGACAGGGAAATAAATCATCCGCAAATTCAAATGTGTATCCACTGAGCGGATAAGGAAGGATGTATTGTAGTTTCTGTTATCGTAAACGTGGGCCTCTTTGCAGGACATGTCCTGCTGGAGAGAAGAATGACAGAAAATAAATGAAGCAATGCATCAGAAAAGGTCTGTCTCCTTGCCAAGAGTCTGGGCTCATGACCAGCCTGGTGATGATAACTCTAAGAGTGTGCACATAGAAACTGAAGACAGTTGCTTCATTTCCAGTATAGAAAGATTCTGTCGCTTGGCTGCCAACATATGCATGGGCTTTGTGATGGGCTGAGCAGTCACTGGGACCTGATCACCCCTGAGGATTCACATGCAGTCTGTAAGAACACTAAATGCCCAAACACCCAGATGTCCACAGAAAATGAATGTTGGCTCCACCCAGCCCCTGAGATCTTCCCCTGAGCTAGCCACTATGCATGATACGGTGTATCATGCTCTTTGATCCTCATTAGGATCTTGGAGCTGAGACACCAGGTCACTTTTTGCAGGATATGACCTTGAAAGGAAACCCCACAACATTGGCTCCCCTCACTCAAGCACTTACTGGATGTGATAACTTGTAGCCACCTAGAAATCTGCTACACAGGTAGTCCATACCACCAGAAGTCAACTTTGTGATGCCTCTTATAGGGAGGGGACTTTGGCACTATTTTTGCTGTGAGGACTGCAGCATACGTTCTGTTTCTAACATGAGAGCCGGAGACACAGGATAGTACCCATCTGTTTAACATGGCTACTGTTCTACAGAGCTTGGGTCAGGAACCTGAGACAACCTAGTCAGGTAAATACAGTCTCCCTGAAAGACAAGTGACAGACAACCAGGAGTTGTCTTGAGAGAAAGAGGAAGCTCAGTGTTAGACTGAAGCTGGTAGCCAGTCTTCCCAAGGTGGGCACAGTGATTCAGTCAGATAAGAGTGTCTGCAGTGCTGATAGAAAGGAGGACATCTTCCCACAAAGGTCAGTAAGTCCTTCTTTATGTTTAGAACTGTCATTTTCTAAAAGAGAGTAGAGGCCTCCAAGGAACTGGAGCCGTAATAGTCACAACATCTATTCTCCACAAGATGACAGTGTTCAGACAAGAGAGAGAGAGCAGAACAGTCCTTCCTTATAGGACAGGTCAGAGAATCAAGGTGTGAGCTGGTGAACCTGGGGGAACAGAGGGAGGAGGGAGACAGAGGGGGAGGAATAGAGAGAGAATGGGAAGGAGATAGAAAGAGTGGAGAAAGGGGGAAGGAAGAGGGGGGAAGGGATGGCAAGAGGGGGACAGAGAACGAGAAAGAGGAGAGAGGAAAAGACAGGGAGGGAGAGGGAGAAGGGAAAGATAGGAGAGAGAAAGAAACAGGGAGGGGGAGGGAGGGAGAGAGGGAGAAGGATGGAGGAGGGAATGAGTGGGGAGGAGAGAAAGAGACAGGGAGGGAGGGAGAGTATTGAAAGTAAGGGAGGAAGAGAGGAGGCAGATTCTGAAGAAAATACTACCAGCATCCAGTACTGATCTTGTATAGGTCTTTCATGATTGATAGGGGAGGAGTAAGTGTGTCCTAGAAACTCTGAAGAGTCTGAAGGCTCCATTCTTATTTGATACTTCCTTCTAGAGACTAGAAATGTCCCTGCAGCCATTTCCAAGGCTCTACCCAGGAAGTGACTCACAGTCCATGCATTTCTGTGGTCCCCATGGAGAAACAGGTAGACAGGAGAGAGAATGCCTTTCTGATTTTCAGACAAGATCAGTCCTGGACTTCCACTTCCTCCTTCTGTGACTTGTTCAAAGTAGTTCTCCACACTGCAACCTGATTCCTAAAGATGGAGGATTTTAACATAGACACATTGAAGAGCTGTCCTAGAAGTTACGCTGCTGTCCATGCATACTTTCCTACACACCACAGACTTTTAAATGTGTGAGTGGGCAACTGTTGATTTATTTTCTGTTTCTTCTCATGAGCACATAAGAACTCTATGGCTTTTCCAAGACCACCTATAAATTACATTATAGTTGCTACATGTCCTGTTCTAATATGACGTGTAACCTCCCAGGAGACAGAATGAAACCATAGGAAAGCACCTCATGACTAGCATATTCCAGGTACAATAAATAGCAACCTTCTTCATTGGTTAGCAATGCCATATTTGTTTCATCCATCTCCTATTTCAACTTTGTCTTGTTTTACTGGTTTTGTGTTTACTGACTTATTGGATCTTGCTCCAATTCCAGGTTCAGACATCATTCAGGTTCAGGCAGCATTCAGACATCTTTAGTTAATCCATTAGCTAAAACATGCAGGAAGATAAGGCTAACAGCTGCCCCTGGGAAGAAGAACCAATGTTATTAAAACTACAGCCACTTACTTCACCCAGATTTAAAACTCTGAACCTTTTGTGCCTCATGGACTCTACCTCAAACTCAGGATGCATTTACTGCCCATGTGGCCAAAGCATTGTGCAGAAAAACCCTAAGATGTCAGAACAAAGTTAGTGCTTCTCACTGAAAATTCTCTTCAACCTGCATTGTTCTATGCCATAATGTTTTAAATAATATCTACATCACACATATCCAAAATTATTAAAGTCTCAGTGTCAGTCAAAAATATCTAACTTTTTCCATGGGTCTATTTGATCCATCACTGCCTCCCAAATTCACATGCAGATGCCAAGATTATAGTAGATTAGATAGCTTTTCAAACTGCTTTGACATATATACAAAATATTTTATTAAAATATATGTCCATTGCTTTGTGCATATTATTCTGAAGTATGAATTATTTTTGTGTTTTCCACATCATTTCCTTTAAAGTTTTGTTTATACCATCAGTATTGGGTTAGCAATTAAAAAGGAAATAAAATATCTTTTTCATAATAACACAGAGCAAGTGTAAAATGTCTGCCTAATAGGCTTCAATTGGTTGCAAGTAACAGAACTTATATTGCTGTCAACAGTGAGAAGAAAAGTTGGCCTCGGTAACTCCACCTGCTAAGCTTCAGACTTGGATGTATTTGTTGAGTAATTACCTTCCTGGTTACAGACCACCTCTCAGAAGCAAAGTGTTTCCTTATGCATGTTTTGTGAACAAGGAAACATAGCTGATGATTAAATTAAGAATTGTCTTCAGACTGATTCTGATATCTTGGAACAGGAGCTAGTCAGACCACATGGCTATATAGGGAACACAGTCTGCTATAGGATCTCAGCCTGTAGCCTCCACTCTGCGGACTAGGATGACATCAGCTCCTCTGAAGCATAGTGGGAGAGGGCTGGAGCACCTCAGTTATGAGAGCCCTATGAGCAGAGAGGACTTGGGCATTGATGTCAGACAACCAGACTACTGCAGACTTTCCGAAGGAAAAGGGGATCAGAGTACAAGAGGACCCTGTTCTCAGGGATTTTTAAAGCACTGCCATCTCAGATCCAGTGGGAAAACAGTACTGTCTTTATTTCTATGTCTCCTGAATGTTCAAGCTCTGTGGATATGTTCCAAGCCCCCCCCCCAGTGGATACCAAAAACCTTGGATGCATTGATCCTGCATATGATGTTTACTTGTGCATGTGCAATCACATGAATAGGCACAAAAACATGTACCAATGACAATGTAGTAGGTTGTGTGATAGTAGGTTGTGTGAAGGAGACCCATTTCTCCTACAATATCTTCCTGTGCTGTCTTCATCTTTCTGCTAGTGATGATGTAAGACGATGCGATGCCTACCTGATGAAAGGAAAGAAGGTACCAACATAGCCATTGTAATATGTGGTGCATTGCTGGGCTTCTGTAAAAGGACTGTACAAACAAGAAATATGTACTTTGACAGTGACTTGAGAATCATGGTGACTTTTAAGTAACTAATGGGAGGGTAGTACGTGCAGTACAGACATGCTAGAAAAGGAGAGAATTCATATCCTGTGTTGAACTGAGGGAGATGACACAGGGATTCACTATACCACTCAGAACAGTACATTTAAACTCATGAACATTTTCAGGTATTTTTCAATTTAGTATTTTCCAACCACAGTGAGTACAGGTAACTAAGGCTATGGAAAAGAAAAGTGAAGAGAAAGAGAGAAATATTTTTAAATTGTGTGTGAGCAATTTAAGAAGCAGGTATGAACTAGATAAGTGCAAAGTGAATAGACAGCAAGGACACCATTTCATTGAGTGACCAATGTCTATAGGCCAGAAGCATGGTGTGGAGGGAGACTCAGTCCCAAGAGGCTTTTCTGAACAGTGCTGCTTGCACCTAGTTGCAAGCCTTCATTCACGGTTTTGGAGATGCCTGGGCACACAGCCTCTCTCAGCATCAGAGCCCTCGTGATGGAATTTATTTCCTGCACTACCACCACCATCCTCCTACAGCAGATAAAACAGGCTGATCTCCAGATCTCCATGCTAGAGACTGCCTCTCTCACCTTTGAATGAACAGAGGGTAGCTGAATCCTCTGTGATGCCTATGCTGGACAGTAAGCAGCAAGGCTCATAGTACTGGAAGATCAAAACCTTGGTTTTGACATTTGATGCTCTAATGTCATTGTCCTTGTGCTTCACATCAATGAACCTCTGCTGCCCATAGGAACTGACTGCATGATGTCTCTAGGATAGGATTGAAAGATGATTTTATGGAAGAGGGCATTGTATTTATACCATATCTTTAGTGCTTTGCAAGTTATTTGTGTGTATCAATCTTGGTTTTCAAAGTACATTCACCAGGGGTGATGTGATCGATGAGGGTTATTTATTTTACATGGACTTGGACATTCTCAGTGGTCCCATATAAAACAGGAAGAAAATAGCCAGCCACATATGAAAGAAGAATAGCCTTTGTGATTATCATAAGACAAGGTCATGTATTTCCCAGAGTTGCTCAGATTCCTCTGAGAAGGCATCTGACTCCAGCTGTGTTGATGAATGACTCTTCCCAGGGTGCCTGCAGATAGGGAATTGGGGGTGACATGGAGACCAGTTAGCCCCTTTGTATACAGGAGTTGCTTCCAGGCGTTTCCTTTATAAAACCTGGCCCTGCGTAGCCAGGGTGGCATGCAAGGTGGCAAGCCTAGAGATAAATGAGATACTCATTCTAGTCCATTATTCTACAAGTACATGGGAAAGGACCAAGCCATTGTGAAGGTGACAAGATATGTTTTCTAACTCTTTAGCTATTTGAAAGCAGGGCAGGCTGTTTTGGGGACAGTAGTCATCAATTCACCTGTCAGTAGTTCTCCGAGGAGAGTGGCAAATGGTTGACTCAAGAAGAAGCAGATGAGTTGATAACTTCTATCTATAAGATTGAAGAAGCTAGAATCTCTACTCATTAGCAAAATGGAAAATGCCACAGCCTTGTCAGGGTCTTCAATGTGGACTAGTACCTACCATAGGTCAGTGGTGCCTTGCTCACCTAGATGTGTGTGGAAATGCTCAAAATCAACTGTATTTATAACAACTGAAATCAGCAATATCTCCAAAGCCATGTGAGTCAATTAAAATCTGTATTCTGGGATTGAAGAGGATTTATCTGTTAGATGACATGTGACTACAAAGACAACAGCTACTCCCTTATTGTGGGCATTGCCTTCAAGAAAGAAGATGGTGGTGCTTTCCATGTTGGATGCCATCTCATGCATTTTACAGGGAAGATGGCTATAGCTACACAGTGGAGTCCTGGAGGAGAGTCCCCCTCTGAAGACATGTAGCAGGAGTTCACATCAAGGCATGCACCAAGAGGTCTGCTAAGGACATGTGACTGGCCCATTTTAAGACTTCTGATTGGAATGGCACATAGATAATGATGGTAATGCATCAAACCAACTGGATATCATTCAACCATTGCCATGATTTCACTTGTCAAATGTCATCAGTTGACTACCAAAGCTTTCTAAAAACTGAAGGACACTAATCTCAGTGCTAAACAAACCCAGAACTACATTTTTATAGGTACATTTCCAAATGTCTTATGTTCTCTACCCCTTTACAACACTCCAAGTAAATCTCAGTTAGGGGAAGTCCACAAAATAACCAGAGTATCAAGTGGCAGGGATGCACACTTGTTATACCAGTAAAAGATGCTCTTACCTAACACAGAATGCCTTACCTGTTCCATCCCTTCATTTCTTGGATTTCCTTGGTACTCATTTGTTATTCAAGTATTCATTCCTTTTTTTCTTGCTTACACCCTCTTCTTCCTAATTAGATGGCCATGTCTTCTGTCACCAGAGTCACACTCATCAGTGTTCTTCAGAAATGAGCAAATAAACCCAAGTGAAGGTCTGAGTGTGGGTGATGTACAGAAGTTAGAGTTTAATGTGTGAGCTTTTTTTGCTAGCTCTGGAGTCTTAGCTTGTCTAAATTCTGGATCTGGTTTGCATTGTCTTAGGTACTGTGGTAAATCTTTAATTCTCTCTGTGCAATGAGCGACCTACTGTTGAGGATACCAGTGATCTGTAGCTGACAGGAACCATCTCTTCCAGAAGGCATTCCTAACTTGTAGGCAAAAGATGCTGACAAGAGAGAGCTGGTTCTGACCACAGATAATATGAGGTTACAAAGAAAATGCTATTTTCATATGTGAGGATATGCTGTGGAGGTTTTGGGGGGGAAGAGGACCCTTGATGACCTTACTTTGTGCATTTGAGTTTGTCAGAGAATGGAAAAGGAACCTCAGTCTTCCTTTTGCATGTTGTTTTTAAAGAGTTTACTATTTTATCCCTTGAGTGAAAACAGTAATTTAGCTAATTAATGTTTAAAATACACTTCACATTAAAATATGCAAAACAATTCCCTAAGTGCTTCAATTAATTTTCCAGATAATTTTTAGAGAAATCTCAATCTTGGAGTTACTTCAAAAACCATTGTTAATAAGAGATTTTCTAATACCTTGTGACTATTACAAATGTTTTATTATTTCTTCTGAAAGAAAAAGGAGCCTATGAGACATTGAATGAAACATTAAATAGTTTGAGTTAGATTAATGGATGTTTAAAAAATCATCACTCCTTTGCTACCAAAAGAATTGAGTTTTAGCTTATTTTAATTTTGTACACAAAACAGCATACCACAGTGCTGGTGTGCTGAGCTGTTTGCAGAAGTAGCTTACTAGTTAGGTTTATGTTAATTTAAAACTATCAATGTGGTGCCCATTGCTCTTGAAATGGGAACCCTGTTCCTCTCTAGTGTCTTCCTGTTGCTTCTCAGAGGACAGGACAGACATTTGGGTTGCCTCCTTCTTGAAGTACCATATAAATCCATGCTGAAATGAAATTTCTGTTATCCACTTACTTGAACGTTCTCTCTGAGATGTTCTTAGCCACTAAGGAAAGACTGACTTCCAAAAACTTCACAAGTATCTTCACATGGATGTTATTCAATAATTCAGTTAAATTTTTCTTTAAAATCTGTGTTGGCTATGTGGCTCAGGGAGAAAACACCTTGCCACACAAGCCTGAGGTCCTGAGTTCAATATCCAAATACCACCTAAAGGTGAAAGGATAGAACTAAGTACATAACATTGTCCTCTGGTCTCAACACACACACACACACACACACGGGGAAAAAACCCAATTTTTAACTTTAAAGAATCCAACTGAATTTTATAGTTCAATTAGTATTTTGTTTCTGTTAAGCATATTTCAGTATCATATAACAGGTTAAACTCAGATATTCACTATTCACAGCTATCTAGCAAACTCCTGTAGAGACATAGACTCTAAACATGGTAGAGGTATGTGATCCCTCATATTGAATGTACCTTTAGCACTACCAACTCATTCTCTGGGCAGTCTCTATATTCAGCAGGGTTAACTTATAGGCTCGTGTCATGTCATCAGATACAGCTAATTCTAATGATTCCTGAAAGGAGAACACAGGGGAAATGAATCCAGCACCAGCTCTTCCTGTCAGGGCAGTGAGATATGTAGGAGTACATATCTATGAAAACATTTAGAAGTGGCTGTCCCACCTAATGTTTGCACAAACGAGTTAGACTTGAATTGTGTTTATGTTTGTCCAACACAAATACCTCCTAGGAAGCTATTAGGAAAAGGTAAATATGGAATGTAAAGCCTGGAAAATGGTGTCTTTTCAGCTAACCACAAGAGTGAAATAAGATAATGGATTTGCTAACAATCACAGAAAAATGGTATTATCAAGACAGGCTGGGCATGGGAGCTTTGGTATTATTGACACGAGGATTACCATTTGTTTTGCAGCTTACCTAGAACTGGGGTGTTCTTTCCCATAGCTCTGTAGCTTGGAAGTCTGGGGGGGGGGAATCATGGAGTCCCCTTTATCTATAAATCCAAGGATAGTTCTGTTTGGAAAAAAAGGTTTTCCATCGTTAAGATTCATGAGGTTTGACTAAGAACACAGATAATTTTCCTGATCTGAAGGTCTTTCAATTATCATGCCTGAGAACCTTTTCAGTTTACCAGGAGTGAACAGCCTAAAGTCCTAGGTATTAATAGATGGATGTTGAGAGGCAGTTATGCTGCTGACTATGACCATGGCTGAAGCACCTTCACAGGCTAAGCTATCACTGTATGTATAGTTTCAAGCTTGACTAAAGCCAGCCAGTGTTGAGATAGATGATAGATAGATAGATAGATAGATAGATATAGAGATAAATGATAGTTAAAGATATGTCTACATATATATATACATATGTACATATGTATATATATATGTATATATACATATGTATATATACATCCGTGTGTGTGTGTGTGTGTGTGTGTGTGTGTGTGTGTGTGTGTGTGTGTGTGTGTCTGGTATACACAGCTCCAACCAGGTGTATATAGTGATCAAATTTGACTCTTGTTCCCAGAAAGCAACTGTTTGCAACATGTTTTATTTTTTTTCTCATGATTTTGTGGAGGAGCAAGATCAATCATTTCAAGAAGACCTTGGTTCTTGAACAAAGTTATTTTGTTAAAATATTGATTGATATTGCTGTTGTATTCCCATGGGAATGTAAATCTGATTAGCAGAAGGAGATACAAAACAGTTTTAACTATTCTAAAACTATTCATTTATGTGCTGATTTGTTAAGTTTTTTGTTTGTTTCTTTGTTTTGTTTTCAGATGTGAGTTTGCAATGCAGACTGAAGCTTAGCTGCCCCTTCCATCCTCTGTCCTCTCTCATGTGTGCTTGCACAGCATGTAGAGCAAAGGATGGCAGAGACTCTAATGAACTAGCTGCTGAGCTTACTGCATGCAATTCTTCTTTGGGTTTCCTAGCCTCCTCTTAGGCAGCAGAGGCTCAGGAAACTCTGAGGCCTGCCTCATGACTGGCCACAGCCAGAAAATGCTCAAACTCCTCATGCTCCAGCAAGAGTCTGAATACACCCTGTACACTGTGGTGAGATCACAGTCCAGTTAAATGTCCTGCAGCCTCTTGTCTCAGGTCTGTGATCCCTTATACCTCATCACCTCTACTCATCTGCTGCCTCACCCTTCCCTCTCCCTCCCCTGCTTGAATCCCCTCCTCTCAGTATGTCTCCAAACTTTATACACTTGAAGCTCATGCCCCTTCCTCCAGATGTAGGAATGTGTAGTGTCTGGACAGAGACCTGCTGAACCTCTTTGTCTTCTCCTAGACCACTAATCCCCCACCTCTCCCTGGATGCCTGCCCAGTACTGTCTGCCCCTCTGGCTTCTGTCTGTCCAGTCTCTGATCTGAGTAAAATGTGGGTCTCCTTTGCCTAGCACTTGATGACTTGATTCAATTCTTGACTCCTTTGTCCCACTTCCCCATGCATCACAATTGTGTGATCACATTAGATATCATCTCACTGCCATAGGTCACAGCCCAGAGTACTCATAAAATGAATTAGCATGTTTAAAGAGAGTGAGAGGAATATCTGGGGAGGAAAGCATGTGAACCGCTTCCTGTCTGACCTCCTTCCTGCAAACCTTCTCTGTGAGCACCATTAGCAGTACTCAGAATTTCTTGAAACTGAGCTTGGTTACCCTTCAAGGACAGATTACAGGAGGATGTCATTGTCATTTATATGAGAGGTTAAAGCCTGATGGCAGGAATCCCTCAGAGACACTTCATCTAGAGAAGGGAAATCTGGTAATTTAAGAGTTGCTTTCAGTTGCCCGGGATAGACAAAGGTCATTAGATCATGTAGCCTAACATAGCAGTTGGATGAAAACACATGACAGGAATCAGACTGTGAGAAGACAGGATAACTCTTCACCAGCAGCCTTGAGGAAATAGGGGATTGCATCTTCCTTTTACACTAACATGTGAGACTCACAAGTTTCCAAGGTTGGCAGGATTCTATTGACTATGTGGTAGGAAATAACCTAAAAGGGCAATGACATCTATACTAACTCAAATACTTCTTCAGGCTCTAACCCAACCCTTGGCACATATCAGTCAGGAAACGCACACTGAGCTGCCCTCATCCTCAAATATCTCATTATGGCCCCCCTGCAGTTGGAGGCCCCTGGGAGATAATTCAGACAAGGGGTATGAGCAGATTCCTTGCTGGGAACAGAGAAGTGAGTGACCAGTGACCTCTGTAGCCTGACAGAGGGTGGTGTGCCTGCTTCATCTTTGCTGCATTTGAAAATAATCTGATTTTCCTTTCAGTGTCTTATCTATTCTCTGGTTGCACAAGACTCACCTCCTTCTAAGAGGTAACAAGATGTTGGTGGGGGTGGGGGTGGAGGTGTGGGGAGGTGGGCATGCTTTCCTTACAGCAGACACTTACTGAATTGTCAACTTGTGCTGTGGGGTCTGCATTTCTCGGGGGGTGGCGTTACATTTCAGGTTGAAGTCAAACAGCACAATAAGGTCCTAAGGTATCACCTGAGCTGGGAAATTAGTCTATGACCCTTGAACTTTACTTTTTATTAAATTCAAACATACACTCATTCTTGAGGTGCCTAAATGTGCTCATCTGAGTGGTATCACATGGAGTCAAATCATAGAAACTCAGTGTGTTAGGGATTCTGCATCCATGAGGGCATGGGGTGACAACTGTGTGCATAGTAGCTTTTTGAGGGCACCAGAAGGTGCTGGAAGAACTACAGAAGACACAGCCCTCAAAGTGTGATGACTGCTGTGAAATCTAACATCTAATATCAGTCTGCATTTACAAAGGAGCAGATTGCACTTTAGGGAAGAGTGGCCTTTGTAAGTGGAGATTTATCTAGTTCTCTGGTCCAAGCCCTGGCCACACCAGGGTCTTTGCTTATCCAACAGTTTTCACCTTCATGATCAAATGTGTAGACAAAATGAAGGCAGATGTGTAGCACTTCGTTTCTCATGTAGCCTTGATGTTCCAGCACAGCATGACTCAGCCTTGTAATTTGGCTGTCATTTCTAATGTTATTTCTCTAGGGGAAAGATTTCCAACAACTGAAGATCTGGCTAGCATGCACATTTCACATCCTATAGCCTTCCTGGAACTTTCTGTTTCTGGATTGTAGTGCAGTCAAAAATTTGTCTTGGATATAGTTCCCATTGGCAGGTATTAAGAAGACAGACTAAGAAGAACACTTAAAAGGTAGTTGAGTCATAAGCCCTCTGTCCTACTTTGTTGATCATTTCATGGATTGATAAATTGCTATGTTAGCAGGTTTACACATTATATGAGGTTGGGCCTATTGAGAAAAGCAGTTAGACTATCTCAGTGTCTTGTATGCTGTTATGGGAGTCTGTGGCATACACATCATTGAAATAAACCTCACCCCTGAACCAGCAATTCTCTAAAACCATGAGTTTAATAGGCCTTTCTGGTATGAGGAGATGTCTCTGTCTGGAAAGAGCTTCCATTGCAAGCATAAAGACCTGAGTTAGATACATAGAACTCACATTAAATCAAAACTGAGTATAGTGGCATTTACTTATAATCCCAGCCCTGGGGAGACAGAGACAAGGAGATCCTTAGGACTCCCTAACATCAAGCCTAAACTACTGGGTAAGTTCCAGGGCAGTGAGACCCTATCTACAAAGAAGGCAGATAGAACATGAGGAATGGCAGCTGAAGATGTCCTCTGGCCTCCAACATACATGCACATCCATGCAAACGTATATACAAAAGAAAAAATAAAAATACATAAACTTTTCATTGTCAGTTAGCAGTCTGTAGCACTTAGTTAAGACAATGGAAATGCACTACAGCAATAACCTAAATGTAATGGATATGATTATAACAGGTGCATGAATCAGAGTCACATGCACCCAACTTACTCATTGGACTTGATATGCCCTCAGTAACTTTCCTCCAAAACCCATTCTAGTCACTATAAAGGAGCCTACGATCCTCTTTTACAAAGATATACATGTGGATCTAATTTTAAAAAGTAGTTTCATTGTATCTGAATTACGTTCAAATATAAAAATTTCATTTTTCACTTGAAACTACTATAGCACTATATGCTTGTACATGTGTCTTCTCTTATACTCCTTTTGGATGATGGTAGCATCTCCAATATATTCTTCATTCATCATCCTTGAGCTTGCTTAAACTCTTCCTGTTAGAAATGGTGTTTATCTGAGAGTATTGAATGCTTTGAAATCAGAACTTTATCTGTGTTCTGAGAATGCTGAGTTTCAAGATGGCTCAGTGCCTCAGAGTTGGGTTAATTTGAATTGCATCCTCTCAGCCATAATCAGTGTGGTGATTTGAATGAGAATGTCCTCCATGGGCTTAGGTGGTTAAATGCCTGGACCCCAGTTGGTAGTTCTGCTTGTGTAGGTTCAGGAGGTGTGGCCATGCTGGTAAATATGTGCTGGGAGCAATTTGAGGTTTCAAAACCACCCACCATTTCCAGTTCCCTTTCTCAACCTCCTGCTAGAAGTTCAAGGGGTGAGTTCATAACTCTTTTCCAACCACCATGCTTGCCACCTATGAGCTGCTATCATGGACTCTAACTCTATGGAACCATAAGCCCAAATAAACTCTTTTTCTATAAGCTGTCTTGATCATTGTACTTTATCACAGCAATAGCCAACAAATACGCCCAGCAAGAGGATCCATCTATTCGAGTCTTATGGTCCTTTCTCTTCATGGCATATGTGCCCAGAAACATATCTTATCCTTCACATCAGGTCAACACATTCTGCTTTGCACTATTCTTCAGTACTTGCTTTAAGAGTACCATTCTCTTTATTTTTAATGCCACTGACAGAGTCAGAATGAGGTCCTGCATTTTCTATGACCACAATGTTTGTCTGTGTTGAAGCCAGTTAGTTGCTCTTGTACATTATGGCATCCTGTGATAACAGACCCATACATATACTGTCTGTGCTGAATTCAAAGAAACATCAAGAGGTATAGAGCACAGCCATGAATACAGGAGCAGGTATATGGGTCAGCTTCTAAGCCAATAAGCAACATCAATTTTGAAGCCCACATTCTCGGGAAGAAGGCAGGATAGTTTCTGGGTGTCTTGCTGGGGTCCTGTTTTGCCAAAGAGGGACATGTTTGAGTCTATGTCCCCTTTGCCACTGGTTGGCCCTGAAGTTCTTCAGCAACTACCCTAGATCTGGCTATGTCTGGTGTGATTTGTCTGTGTCAATCAGCATTGATGAGAAATATCTAGGAACCATTTTTCTCTGCTGTATATATCTCTTGTCCTCTCCACACTGAGTTTCAGTAGTCCATGCCACATCCAAAATCCAGTTCCTGAAGAGCAGACAATCATCCTTACATGAGGCTCCCTTCCAAGATCAAAGCCTGGCCTGCAGAGTATGTTCTGATAGACCTCTCTGCTATGATGCCACTAGGTAGCCGGTTCTGTCCTGTGCTCCAGCAGGCTAGACTCACCACACTTTGTGTACATCAATCTTCTTTGTTTGTCCGGGCCCCTGTTAGGTTTCCTGACAACTTCCAATGTTTGGGGATATTATTACTGCTTCCCTACTCCAGGTTAGCGGCTGCCATGTGACTCTTCAGTAGGTTGAGGTCAATCTAGGTTAATGTCATTGTATGGGGGCTCAGTGGTTAAATCAAAAATATATTGTGATGTGAGGTGATTTTGAAGATTCTTTCTTAGTATTCTTGGTACAATTAGCCCCTCTGAATATTATCTGAAAAGCTGTGGGAGCATAGATTGGTTTAGAGCTGGCAAGGCAGTTCTCTAAAACCTATCATAGCTTAATTTAATTAGATTACTAGTGGTACTGTTTTTATTTCTGTAACTTAATTTATTTCAGGGTTTAATCCAACCCTTCAATTAACATCCCCATCTCCAGAAGCACTTGTCAAATTAGCTTTTATTAATTGCTCTCATCTTGAAGCTTCTGCCCTCCATGATTAGCATTCCCATTCTGGTGGATGGTGTGGCAAGGGATGACCATTGACCTGGTAATGAGTTTAACAGTCAAGTCCAGATGGCTTTCCAGAACACAATCTCAGGGTAACCAGCATCCCATTTTCTTAGTCACTATAATCCCAACTTTTCAAGGGACTCTCTCACAGATCAGGTACCCCCAAAACTTACATAGCAACTGAGGAAAAGGGTTGCATTTTCTTTTATAATAAATTCCAAACTATTATATTTTGCAGTTTGTACATGGATCACTTTTAAAAATGTGCCATATATTCTCTGAATAAATCGAAAGAAAATGTGGTTTACTTTTAACTTGTTACTTACAATATTTTTTTTTTTACAAAACAAGTAGAATATTATCTCTGATAACTCTAGCTTGTGTTGGCAAAACAAAACAAAACAAAAAACCAACTAAGACAACTAACTTCAAAGAAAATTTGTCAACAAATGACCTTTATTATTGCTGTTGTTCTTCTTTATTCCCTCCTTCCTGAATCTGTTTGTTCACCAGGCTTCTCTTCTTTCTCAGAGTCGGGGGCTTCAGATTTAGATGGGCTTGGGGAAACTACAGAAGTCATGCTTTTCATTGGATGCCCTCACTTCCCCACACCCAAATTATTGGGATCCACAGACACAGGTCATATAAATAATATAGGAAGCCACAGTTGGGATGAGAGAACATTGACTCTACCACAAGCCTTTCAAGCTGAGGATACCTGGGAGAGCCCACAGCCTCTGAGTTCTGATTCTTCATCTACAAACACACCTCTGTTCTCCACATTTGCAGGACATTGAGAAGATTTTAAATTCTAGCTTTTCGTTTGTTAAGACTATTGGTTAGAATGAATAGCATACTTCCAGGAAGTGAAGGTCTCTGCTGGAACAGGATGTACTCACTGAGTCAGCATCATGAGGAGTTGGAGATCAGCAATGTGCCTTGTCCCCTGGTCTCCTCTTGGGACATACTGCTTATGAAATGTTCATATCAATGGCTACGGACAGACCAGTGCTGGAGAACTCAACTTCAGCTAAGAGGTTCAGGCAGCAGTATCCACAATCCAGTGGTCTCAGGCAGTGGAATAGAGGCAAGCAGCTCTGGGCTTGAAGCAATAAAATACTCTTGATTTGGAAGCCAAATGAGAACACTATTAAGCACCATCCTTGTAGACATTACTTAGACTACACAATAGAAGGCCCAAGGTCACAGTGAGCAAGACCAAACATGCACTTATATTACCAACCTATTGTTCTGAGCCTCAGATGCCAGGCTGAAATATCCATGAGGTGAAGAAAAGGCCCTGTGACATTTCCACTGGGGGAAGAAAGGCAGCAGGTATTGTCTTCTTTGCTGAAATTTTATAGCAGTTAACTCCATGGGGAGAAAAAAGATGGTCTTAGCAGAAGTTTCCCTTCAGTGGCCCTGAATTACTCACTCCATCATCAGACACCACCATCAGCTGTAGAGCCTTGCAGAAGGACACCAGGCCTGGGACCTGGCTTCACTGCCCACCAGCTAGAAAACTTTGGCCAAGTTTTTAATATCTTTGCTTTGTTTTCCTTGTCTATAAAAAAGGAGCCAAGAGAATTAATCCCTGAATGTTGTTTCACTGTTGATAAAAATGATTGGTAGTTAGAACATTTAAAACAATTCCTAGAGTGTGTAGATGGGGTGGTATTTAAATTCATAGCAAGGTGCAGAGTCATCCTGCCTTTGTGTTCCCACTGAAGTTGGAGTGAAATGCTACCTTTAAAATGGAGTGTCTAAAACAAGGCACAGCTCCCCCACCCCTACCACCCACAACTAAGGTGGACAACAAAAACACTGGTTTACACAATTGGAATAACTTAAAGCAGACCTTAGCCTAATTGTAACAGTTTTTCTAATCTCAGGAAAATGTCTTTGGAGTTTTTTATGGGGTTTGCATTGAGTTCATTAGTAACTTGGAGTGGTAGTAACACCTCAGTGTTAAATCTCCTGATGTAGGAGCATAAGATCACTTTTCAAGTTTTAAGTTTATGGTTCTTATAATTATAATTCCTTAATTAAATATTTTAAATGCTTTATTCATTGGTTAGTATTTTGTTACTGAGCTGACTATTCTACTCCTATGTCTTTCAGTCTTTGTGATGTAATTGTTTGTTTGTTTGTTTTATTGTCTCCCTACCAACATTCCTGCTCTGTGATTTGTGATGCAATTGTAAATGAGATTATATCCTTAACACCCTTTTTAAGCTGTTCATGACTGGCATGTAGAAACATAATTGGCTTCCCATGCTCATTTTCAGTGCTCAACTGCTGTTCAATTTTGCTAAAATTTTAAGACTTTCTCCATATAAGCTCATGTCATTTGTGAGCAAAGATCATTTTACATTTTCTTCTATTTCCAGTTTGATGCCTTTTGTTTCTTTAGAGACAAAACCTTCAGTCTTTCTCCATTGACATTAGCTGCAGAATTCCACATGCATGTGGTTGTTTCGTAGTTTCTATCAGTGGTTTCTTTGCTTTAATCATGGAATGGTGTTGGATTTTGCCAATGCCTTTCTTACATCAGTTGAAATGATGAAGTTTCCTTCCTCCCTTTTAAATACAGTGCAGGGAACTGATTGACTTTTCTGGTGTCAAGCCACCTTTCCTTTACAGAGATAATTACCACTTTGTCACGCTATATAGTGGCCTTAACACATTGATGAATTCCAGTTGTTTTTGTTGTGTTTTGTGGTAAACTTGGTCGGTGTCCATTAGAAACACTGGTCTTTACTTTTCTTCTCCTGGAGAGTCTCTTTGGCTTTGGCACTAAGAGATACAGATCTGAGAGGACACATTTGGAAACACCAAATTTTAAGATTTTAAGAGACCTTCATTTTTCTTTAAATATTTGGTAGCGTTTACCAGTGAAACTGTGTGGTCTTCTGTTTTCCTTTAGATTTGGGATATTGGCTATAGCCCAGCATCTTTACTTGTAGTAATATCCACCACTATACCTGAATCACTAACCACATCCTTCTGGGCATGGTCACAAGTGTACATGTGACCAGGGATACGGATTAGATTTTGGGGCCCGGAGCTCTCTCTTGCTGCCTGCTCGGGTTGTGGATAGCATCCGGGTGGGAGGTTCAGCATCATTTGAGTGGGAACCCTGTACTGAGTCTAGTGAACCTTGGTTCCCATGCAATATTTACTAGTTAAATAAATGTCCCCACTTTCTACATCATAATGATTCAGTCTCAGAAGATTGTGTGTCTCATAGGAACATATCCATTTCATATAATTTATCTAATTTATTTGTGCAAAATTTGTTTAAAGCTTTCTTCCAGTATTTTTTATTCCTGTAAAATCAGAACTATGTGCCCCTGTTTGATTTCTGACTCAAGCTATTTGACTCTTTTTTTTTTTTTTTTTCATTAATAAAGCTAAAATTTTGGGTTTTTTTTTTTTAAAGTCTGTTTTTTTTAAGGTCACATTTTGAGTCCACAAATGTTCTAGGTTGTTTTTCTATTTCCTCCTTCGTTTATTTTTCTTGTTTAATATTGATTGCCTTCTTCCTTCTTCTAGAACTTGATTCCATGTTTTTCTTCTTTATTTCATCAACGCATAATATTGGGTTGCTGTCTGTATTCTTTATTTGTCTCTGTAAACCTCCCACTTAGCACTATGTTCACCTGGTTTAGGAAAATGGCATACTTTCCAATGGGGCACATTGCAACCTAGAAGGGCAAGTGTGAACACTTGAGGCTGCAACTCTGATCTGTTGTGCAGGAAGCAGCATAGCTAGGAGCTGGCCTCAGGACAAGGAGAGTGAGCCTCTCCTTTAACTTTGACAAGCTGTGCACCTTAAAATGTGATTCAGGTACCTACCTCCTGTGCTGCTGAGAGATGTGTTGTGCAGAGCTTGGCATAGTCTACCATTATAGCAGGAAGGTGGATAGAGTGAGCCCAGGCTTGGAGGCTGGCCTCTCTCTGCTCTGCCCAGAGAAGTGCTTCTGCTGCAGCTGCTTTTCAAGCTGTCCCCTGCCCTTGTGTCTCCAAACAGCCCCAGGCTTCCTGCTCTTCTCAATGAAAAGAATTGCTTTCTCAGCTCCTTTGTTATTTATCGGCCTCCGTTTAAACATTCCGCCATGTTCCCTATGATATTTCAAAGGCTAATATTCATGCCTTTGTTTATTTAATGGTGCCAGAGTGTGAATATTTTTTAATATGTGAAAATGAACCCAAATGTGCTATTTAAAACTACATTTTAGCACAGCCTGATTTAGTTCACAACCCACCAATCGTACAAAGAGCTATTTTAATCTTAATTATCTTGATTTTCCTGCTACTACCACATATGTAATTTTCTGGAGTGGCATTTGAAGATGAAAGCAAAGGTAGGTATTCAAAGCCTTTCTGATTGTGCCTTCCCAGGGCCTGTAAGTCTTGATTAGCAACAGGCGCACTGTGCCAAAAGAAGCTAGCAGATGAAGCCTACAGCCCTACACAGCGGGCATTGCAAGATCTGTACTTCTCCTAGTGTTCAGCTTAAGCCTGGGTTTCTCTATGCTGTGCTTTCTGTGGAAAACACCCATACACTGTGTCCCCTACAGCCTGTGGAGTGATCCATCCACACTTACTAAGGTGCCTGTGGACATGGGCCAGCTCCAAATCCAATTTCTTGTGTTTTCTTATGAGGACAGTGTCTGTTCTGTCACACTGAGGGTGACAGGAGCGCTATAAATCCTTCACTATAGCTGACAAGTGAGGCATATGCTGGAGAAATGGAAGGGGGCAAAGGACTTGCACACTTCTCAGGGACAGGTGGAAGAGCCGGGATTGTCCCTGAATAGAGCTCAGATGGAAAAGCATGCAGAGTGTATTGGCTCTGGAGCCCACCATCCACCCAGCTGCAGTGCTCTTCAATGCTCCTGTGTAGACTTGCAGTAGACAGAACCATTGTGGCCAGTGGGAAATGAGGAAAGCCCAGCCTTGCGATTTCTCTCTGTTCTAGACAAGACTGCATGTAGTACTGAGAAACCTGAGGATTGCCACAGAAAACCTCTACTGGAATTTCAATAGGCATAAATATATTTTTAAATGTTTTTATTAAACATTTACATTATGTTGTGACCAAAACCTAAAAACAAATTTTTTGGAAATGCTAGTATGAAGCTACTACTTCTAAAAAGTAGTGCCAGGCCTCTTCCTGGTTCCATTGAGTGGAATAAAACCCTAGACAGGACACATAATATACAGAGTAGCTCTGAGAGGAAAAAAACAGGAAACTGTTGATAATTTCTTTGTAACTACCAAAGAACACCTGGCAGAGCCGCAGAAGGGAAATGTCCTTTAGCTCTTGGTTTCTGGGGGTTCAGTCCATAATCGCTTGTTTGGGGGCCCATGGTGAGGCAGAGCTTCATTGGGGATCTGCAGGCAAGGCTGCTTGGCTCACCACAACCCCAGAGCAGAGAAAGAGATAAACCAGGGACCAAATATTCCCCAAAGAGTCACCTCTAGTTACCAGCTTCCTGTAGCTAGGTCCTAACTCCTAAAGTGTCCGCACCATCTTAAAATAGTGCCACCAGCTAGGGAACAACTTCTCAGTGTATCCGTCTTTCCCAGGGTCAGTGACATACAAACCATAACAAAAACTGACTAAACAGAGACCTTGGAACAGAGAGGAACAAGTATGCAATTGCTAGGGTTCCTTCTGCCTCACTTGCCCAGACTTGGAGCAGAAGAAGCCATGTCCAGGAAACCCCAGAACTGTCAACAGGAAGACTCAGAAGAGTCCTGTGCAAAAAAAGTGTACCCTAGTAAACCAAAAATTATCTATATAATGACTATTCAACTCAAAACAGAGCAATCTTATTGATCTAGGAGATTGGAGACAAACCTGCAGCTCAGTCTCTGAGGGTGCAGGGGAATATGCTATACAGGATCTGAGGATCAGTTTTTGTGTAGAGGGGAGGAGCCAGCTTTGTCAGTCCCAAAAAATTTGGCTGCTTTTATTGTTATTAGTATTATTTTATATGAACTGCAAGGTGAGAGATAAGCCAGGTTATTTTGCAACCCCTGGCTCCAGTGGGTATTGCCGGCTTACCAGAATTCCTTGGGTCACAGGTTTCTTGAAGTGTTAGACCTGTTTTATGGTTATGGTTTCAAGATAGAGAATTCTCTTGAGCCAGGATTTCTGCCTTTGTTAGTCATGGGAAAGCTCAAACATTCCTCCCAGGTTGGTTCACAGCAGACAAGTACATGGCTAGGATTTTTACCTTAGTCCAGGGGGAGCAAGGCAAGCCAAGAGGGAATTAGATGTCTAGGACACTTGGCACCCCCTTCCCTGCTGAAACAATGTCAAGAAAATCATTTAAAACAGAATTTTTGCCTAAGACCAGAAGTCTCATAATACAAAACTTCCAAGATTGCAAAAGAGAACCACCTGTCATGCCAAGAACCAGGGATATCTCAGAGACTGCCAGACAGTCCTCAGGTGCCAACATTGAAATTCAGAAATGTTAAACTTATTTGGAAAAGATTTGAGGGCAGCTGTGGTTTTAAAATATATGCTATAAAAATCAAGTATGAATATATTCTAACAAATGGAAATATCGCAAGCACAGACAAAGAATTCTAAACCAATAGAGGATAGAAATAAAGAAAACAAAAAAAAAAAAAGATGTAGATGTATAAACAATTACTGCTGAATTAAAAGCTTCACCAAGGAGGTATAAATGAGAGCAGAGGGAGGGGCTGTGGCCAAATCTGTGCCATCAAAAAAATTGTCTCTATGAGTAACAGAGAGAACACAGGTTGGAGGAACAGTAGACTCAAGACACAAATTGAAGTGTAGTGCCCATGACCAGAGATCTGAAGGAGAAAGGATGAAAGAAAAAAGGAGAAAGCATGAAGAAATTATGGCTCAAACTTTAAAACTACAAGATTGTGCATCTGAGAAGTGAGTAGAGTCTGAGCAGAAACACCCTAGAAAGCCCATACCAAGACTTGCCATGATTAAAGTTCAGAAGTTCAAATAAAAATAAAAATATCTTGAAATCAGTCATAAAGGGGTAATAAGAGATTACAGAGCAAGATCATCCAGATTTCTTGAAATTTCTCATGAATGTGTTGGCAGAAGGAAAGAAAGATGGCATTACCTTACAGAATCCTGGAGCCATTGAAAATACCTTTCAAGAATGAAAAATGTCTTTTAAGCTCTTTGTTAATTATGGGGAATTAAGATAAATGGTCATTGGCAGGCATACCTGAAAGGAATAGATGGAGAATCTCTCTAAACAAAAAGTAAATGATAAAAGCAGGAACCTAGAAGTGTCTGGAAAGGGGGTAGGGAGATAGAGATTGTCAAATATCATGGTTGAAGCAAACACCATACCACTATGCTGTATGAGTCTTGATGTCCAGAGAGAAAATGTTAAGCCAAATGAAAAGCAATGGGGAGGAGAAGCCATGTGGAAGCAGATGAGGATTCCATGAGTCTCTGGAGTGAGCACAGTCACAGCAAAACTCAAAACCCTTCAGACAAATAAAGCAAAATGCTAATACCCCTCCCCCTCACCAAGCAACATTAATCAGAAAGGAAGCAGATAGAAAGAAGATAATGACATCACACATCCCATCAATTGGAAACTGTGTGAGTATATCACTCGAAAATGATTTACATAGACACAGATACCACCCAACCATGTGATGTCTACAGAAAGACTACCCCAATTATCACCTCACAGTTGGGAGTGAAAAGACAGAAGAATATACACCATGTGGCTCAGGTCAAAGGAAAGCAATGGTGGCTGCTATCAAATCAAGTAGACTTCAGAGCAGAGAATGCTACAGCAGGAGGGATTGTGGGAGAATGAGCAACCAACCCCCTGACCAAGGAGACTTGGTCAACACAAACATATTCACCAGATACAGAAATACAAAACATATGAGATTAAAAGCTGATGGAGCTGACAGAAACAATCCAACAGCAACACACCAGAAGCATTTCTGGAGCTCTCCACTGAGCAGTAGTTTATAGAAGATTATCTTGAAGGAATGTGGGGAATATGACAAAATAAACCATACCAAGACTATGAAACAACCACAGCAAACTGATAAGAACTGAAGTAGTTTAAAGCATGCTCTCCAACCAAATTGGAAATAGTAATCAGTAACCAAAAGATAATTTCAAGCCAATTTCTAAATCATTGATGTGTCAGAGACATATTAAGGCAAATCACAAAGCTGGCTCTCTGTAAATACCATTAACTTTGACAAGCCTGAAAACAGACTCACAAGAAAGAAAGGACATAAATTGCCAGAACCAGGAAAGAAAAAGACCCTGATGGAGCTCAGCATATGTAGAGTAGATGACAAAAAACAAGGGGAACTCCATCAAGGTGAAGCATTGTCTTCCCCAAGAAAGACTGTTTGGGCTAGATGCCACCACTGAAGATTTCTACCAAATACTTAGAAAGATTGAAAACATCCCTCCAAAATCAAGGGAAAAAGGAAAGAAGGAGAGAAAGGGAGACAGCCAGGCAAACAGACAGAAAGATGATTTTTGTTTCCACACCTAAATTCCCAAATATTATTTATAAATGTTTGTTTTCATTTAAATGGGGTTGGTTATAAATGGTTAATGACAACAACCAGTCTCTTTTTTAAGGTAAAAAGGGGATTATGGTATAGATATGAATACTTTGTTTTGGAATGGATTTTCATTTATTGATACAATTTAAGGTCAATTTTGTGATATGTATATTTCTCCTCTTATTTAGGTATTGTGTTTATATAGCTCATTTAAAAAATGTATAATGTAGTACAGCTTATAGATAATTACCTAGAATAGTCAAAACTTAGAGTTAAGATAGTTAGGTTTTTGAGATGTATTTGAGATAAATAGGCATTCTTCAAACCTTTCAAAGACCTACAGAATATGGCATTTAAAATGGTTTGGGGTTTTTCTTGATAGTGAGACATAAATGCTCCTGGCAACACCACCTGCACCAAAAAGGAAGAAGGAAGATGGACATCGAAGAAACGCGTTATGAAGTTACTTCCAATATGGCAAGACTAGCCATTTGAACATGATACTGCTCTTGTCTGGACTGTTTGACTTTGTGCTTTATAAAAATGGACATGCAGGACCCACAGAATAGTGACTGCTGATTCAAGATGGACATTGCAAGATGGACAAGCAAGAGTTCCTGCTTCATGGAAGAGTCTACCAGACATTCTGCAGGACACAGAGAAAAGTGACTGACAAACTGCCAATACAGAAGACAGTTTAAAGTTTCCTGCTTTGCTGAAGAGTCTGCCAGACACACTATGGCCTATGGGCTGAAAATGGAACATTACAGAAGACCTTCGGGTGATTGACCAGGCAGTGGGTTGTCTCTGTCATTTCTAGAGTTTATATACTATCTTTCTATGGACTTTGAAAGAGTTGAAGACAGATAGTTATGGTTATAGTTTTCCTTAGTTAGGATTAAAGATAAGTTACATAGACTTTAGACACACAAAGATAGGATAGATGATGGAATATTTTCTTAAAATCTTGCTAAATCTTAATGGACTAAATATTGTTAACTGTGATTCTTAATAAATGTTGTGTTATATATTTTGCTATGTTAAGCTTAAAACCCTTCCTTTTATTTAGACAGAAAAGAGGAGATGATGGGAGATGTCATTCTGTATATGTTTCTCATACTGGTTAATAAATAAAGCACTGTTGGCCAATAGGAAAGCAAGATAGGCAGGACTAGGAGACGAGGAGAGAGGAAGTAGTAAGGAGGAGTCAGCATGGGGAGACTGGAGAGAGCAGAACACCAGCCCGCTCTCCGCTAAGATGAGACCACGTGGAAATACTTAGATTAATAGAAATGGGTTAATACTTAAGACAGAGCTAGCCGATAAAAAACAAGTAACTGGCCAATTATATCAAATACAGAGTCTCCATGTGTTATTTGGGGCTGGTGCGGCTGTGGGACTGGTGGTGGGGAAAAACTATTCGCAACATAGAGACAGAGAGAGAGAGAGACAGACAGACACATACACACACACATATACACACACACATACACACACACACACAAACACACACACACAAAAACACACACACACAAGAGAGAGTGGGAGGCACAAACATCGCACCAGCAAGGGCACATTCCCTAGGAATACATGAATACAAACAAATTCTGCAAGGTGGATATGATCAGACCAGTTCCTTACTTTTCTGTGTTGGAGTCCATGACCTTTTCAAGTTGCTTATATTGATGTCTTTATCATCATCATCATCATCATCCATATCATCATCATCCATATCATATCATCATCATTTTTATTGTTATCACAAGTTCTAACTGTGTAGTTCAGGCTAGCCCATACTACCAGTCTTTCTGCTTGAGCATCCTGAAAGCTGGTGTTACAAGCAAACACACTAAACCCAACCAACCATTCATTCTTTTAACATAATTTCCTCCTTGAACATAAGCAGTTGCTCTGGGGTTGATTCTACACCATCTCTAGGCAACAAGGCTCTTTATGCAGAACAAAGTTGAGAAAGTGTTTTATGATCACTAGTATTCTCATTTGGTTCTGTCTTGGGTTTTTTTTTAACTCCCCTAGTGATTCTGTGCTGAAGGTTTTGATATTTTTCTTAAACATTGGTTGCTCTCTTTTTTGCTGCCTTCGCTTTTGTTCTGTAGCTGACCCTCACAGCCATTTATTTTGAGCTATTATTAAGGCCTCTCTGACATTTTCATATAATATGTTCTAACGTGCTCTGGAAACTTGTTGTGGGAGGCAATTAGTACTCTCCCCAACTACAGTACAACATTCACAAAGCCTTGTTGGGTGTCTGATGCCATGGTCAACCACTAAGCATTGTTTTGTGTGTCACTGTATGACATGCTTTAGATAGAGTCCTTCAAGAAAAGACACATCATACTCTTTTGCCCAGCAGTTGGTGTTCTATGTGTAACTTTTATCCATGCTTTTACCCATAGATCTAAAGTTATGAAGTCATCCTTATAGCCTCTGTATCTTGAGCTATTGCAAATATGTGTCATGAAAATTCACCCCATCAGTAAACTTGCTGATTTTGTTTTCAAATGTAAGCAGTCTACAAGGCTGCCTTTAAAGCGGTCATGTTTTTGACCACTCCTCTGGCACCCTTGTCTGACTAAATGGACCGTGAGGCAAACTCTTCTCAGAGAACTGGGAAGCAGGTGTCAACTTGAGGGTTTTTTCCCAACATACTGAGGAGGAGAAGTACAGAGTAAACATACAACACAATGGGGTATACTGATATTACCACACACACACACACACACACACACACACACACACCATAACAGATTCTCAAGATTTGAATGGGAAGAGGCTATGTGTTTGGCAGCCACTGGCTGACTGTTGTGATTTCTGCATAGCTGAGCATCTGCACAAACTTCCCACTTCTTTTCTCTGTCTTACCTGAGCCTCTGAGAGGCTAACTAAGCACACAAGTGTATAACATTCTGCAACAATGTGCTCCTGCCCTCCAAGGACCAGACCACTATCCTTTGGGTTCACAGTTCTATTCCTTTCATGATGTCAGAGACTTAGGCTACAAGAATATAATGATCTCTTAGAAATTTTTTTCTCATAGTTTATAATTACTACATTTAAATTCTAGAAATTTAGCAAGTTCAAAACATGAGAACATAAATTGTGATGGACTTGTTAAAAGGAATGTCAGCACTTCTTATGGTCTGGGTCAAGTTAGAAAAGATGAGCTAGAGAAACTGCTGGGGACATGGCTGGAACTTCCAATTCCCACCAGCATCAAAACACTAGTTGTTTTACACCTGCTTTGTGCATGATTTTGGTGAGCAGCTATGGACACCTAACAAAGTTAGGAGGCTGATAAAAAGGAGGGGTTGTCAAGTCATGTTGAATGGGCTCCTCACTTCATGGGCCTGCTCTCTGTCTGCCTGTGAGAGGTACAGGAGAGAATGGAGCCAAGATGTGGTGACAATCTCAGCAGGGATCTTTGACATATGTCAGTGATATTTGGGGCATTTGTCTAGTTCCTAGGAAAAGAATATAGTATAACAAAAGATAAATGACAGGACCAGTGCAGAGAATGTCCAGGACACCCTGTGTATAGTGATAAGAATCAATGGAAATGTGAGATGAGCTGCTCCTGACCTCCCTTTGTTGGATGTGTGAGTGTATGTGTCAGAGAGCCAGAAAATCTAGTCTGCCCCCATCATCATCATCCTTAAGCAAGACATTCATCCCTATATCATTACAATGATGGCTTCAGATCTTCTGTTGGCTGGGGTAACTGTACCTGAAAACTGATTACTGAAGTTGACAAAAATAACTTTTCCAATTTTATAACTGTTTCTTTGAATATGGTCTTTCTATGCCCTAGACTACTGTGAAATATTTAAAGCACATATATACTCCAGTGAGTGAAGAACAGATTATCTGTTGAACTGTTTTATTATTTGGTTTTCTTTACTTGCTGCCTTTAAAAACATCTCTGTCTGTTTAAAGACAAAAAGCAAGAGAGATCTACCTGCTGTAGGTGTCCCTGCAGTTCCCTAAAAACCCCAATCCTTCTAATTTATTCTATATAATTTGTGTGTTCAGACTTAAAACCGCGTACTTTGCCTAAAATAGCTAATGTGCCAACTACTTACCTATAGTTAACCAGAAGTATTATAGAGCACTTATTCAAAATGAATAATATTTTTTTTCTAGTCAAAAACATATCTGTGCAGCTGGCAAGGAGAAATGCTGTGCTTCACTGTGGATTTTGCTCTGGGATTCACCTGCTTTGACGGTAAAACAAAGGTAAGATATAGGGAGCCCCTGTAGACCCTATACATGTTACATTGTACTTAGAGAAGTGTGAGAGTAGATAGCTCCCATCAGCTGTGTACTGTGCCAAAGGTCTGCCTCTACAACCTGTCTTCCTTCTCCATAGTTTCGGGGTCCCTGGGTGTTCACAATCCCTAGAGCCCACACAGAAAAACTCCAAACTCCAGCAAAATGGTGTTTGGAAGCTATGATTCACTGGGGGTCGGGGGAGCACAGGATGGGTTTTCTTGATTTCTCTGAAGGAAAAAAAATCCCACAACACTAAAATATAGTGAATAGAATCCCAACCATTGCTTAAAACCAGAGTACTTTTGGAGAGAGTAAGCTCCATGAGTTGGTAGAATGTACCCATGAATGGAAAGTTGCCCTCGATTCCAGCCTCATTGATTAAAGCCACTTGTCTGAGCAGTGGGAATCACTGAATCATTTCCATCTGAGGGCTCTACTGATAAGAAAATGTTTGCCAAAGGGAAGAGCCCATGTTTTATCAAATAATATTTATAAAAATCTGCTTTGCTAATTAAGAATGAGTGCAGATTGAGAAAGTATGCTGATGATGAATGCTTCAGTGAACAGAGGATGCCAATAGATTTTATTGAGATCTCACTGGCTTTCATTAGCAAGGGCAAAGCATGGCAACACACAGCAGACTCACAGGCAGAAGACTGGTTTCTGATGTGGGGAGAGCTTGGGCAAGATCAAGGGTCCACACACAATGGATCCCATGGCTCATAGGGAGCTACTTCCTGTGGCTTCCTTTGCAGAAAAGCAGAAAAGGATGTCTTTATTGTCCTCTTAGGCTAGCTGAGTCCCTTCTGATTGAATGCTGCCAATCTGTTCTTAGGAAAATCTGGACTGTTGGGGTTTTTTCCTGTTGCATGAAGGTTCAGTTTGATGTTGTGCCACTTGACATAAGTGATGCTATTCTGGTCTGGTCTGGTCTTGTCTGGTCTTTGGATCTTCATGCCTAAGCTTATCCATACACATGAATTCATTAACCATAAAATGGTTACTGTCCCTAACCAAAATAGGAGTTCCAGAAACCTGATTTCCACATATATTTTCCTGGTTCAGCTTCTACCTTTCACTGTTCCCAGAGCCCACAATGAGGAAGTGAACCCTCATGGAAGGCTCCTAATAGCCAGCAATCATTTTCTCATAGTTATTTCCAATCTGCTGTATCTAAGCCTCTAGGGCCACTCTCTTCTGTGGCCCAGTCTCTGCAACCGGTTGGTAAGTACTTATAGACAGTGACTTTGTCTAGGAGTCTTCCCCTTGCTGCTCCTTCCGCCAAAACAAAGATTTCTGCCAGGACAAGTCTGCCCTCTAGGGGACACATGGAGGTGTCTGAAGAAGGCTTTTCATTTCCAGGGCTCTTCTGTCCCATCTGGAATGTCCATGATGGAGGCCTTAAGGGCTGCTCAGAACCTGCCATGAGCAGGAGAGAGCACCATATAGAATTATCATATCCAAGTACTCTGTGTGCAGAGGTAGAGAAATCCTGAGACAAAGATAGAGGCTGCTTTTGTTACACAATCTTGCCTCCTGAAAACTCACTAAAAATGTTGTCCCTTCACTTCCTCCCAGGGAGATAGATTATTATGATGTTCCCCAGTATGGACTCACACAGTGATTGTAGCAATAACAAAATGCAGTTGCATAAAATTTTAATATCAATAATGTATTTTAATTCTGCATCCAACATCAAAGGCCATCTAGAGTTAGTGAGTAAATGACTCCGATTCCTGTCAAAGGTTCTTCAAATTGTTCCACTTTGTTGACCATGGCATAGGACCTGTACTTGGAACTAAAATGCTCAAGAAGTCAGAGCTAAATACTCTTGCTACATGTTTCCTTTTGGAATGAGTGTGATGTCAGAGCATCTACCCTGAAGGAAGGAGAACACTCTGTGTAGTCTCTGCTGCTTCCTCTGCGATGCACACAATCTTGCACTTCAGGACACCACATTTGAGACATTCTGGATTATTCTACCCTCAGGGCAGGGTTGATCTACCTCCACAGAATCTGTGTATCTTCCCTGTCATTTGGCAATGTCCTGGAATTGATCTTGGCCAAGGCCCGTACCAAGGAAGAGCAAAACAGCACACAGTCCTGCTGCCTGCTGGAGATCCCACTGGTGTTCCTTTGAGCTCTTTCTTGATAGTCTTTCTGTCAGTGCCAGAATTAGCACAATTCACACAAGAGTCTGCAGAAGGCCTTTTGTGACTCTACACGAGTATATTACCATGTCTACCTACTCTCCAATGTGCAGCCTGGACAGGGCAACGCTGCCAGGGAAGGTCTTGATGTAAACTCCGGTTCCTGGTAACCTGGAAGGAAGGGTCTAGTATTCTTTAGCTCCTTTTCTGTTTCTGTGAGGATCTATGGGAAGTTCTGAGCTGGTCCCTTGCCCTTGTATGAGGGCTGAGCACATGGTGGACAAACTTTCCCTCTAGTGTGGGGGCTGGCTTATCTGGGATGTTGAGTACTTGTGCAACTATAATTGATGGTGTTACATTACCAACTAAGTCATTCACCAGCTGTCATCTTTCAATTTTGAATCTCTGCCTGTTTCCTGCCCTCCTTTTCCCCAGGCAATGTCTCTGGTTTCCAAGGCAGGCCTAAAATGGGGCTCTGAGGATACTTCTTGCCATTAAATCTAGCATCTTTTCCATAAAATTAACCTAACAGTTGGTAAATGGTATTATTTGTTTCTTAGTGCTTTACATGACTGTTGTGAGCCCTTGAGAACTGGACTCCCTGGTGACTGTGTACTTGTGCATGTGTGGGCCAGAGGGTTCCTGAGGTTGACTTTGACTAGATTAGGCTATCTAATCAATCTGAACTTTGAATATAAGCATTTATGTCAGTCCTTTAATGCCTCCTTGGGCTAGACAAAATGGCCTGCCTCTTACCCAGAATGCACTGTCAATGATGAAAGCAAAGTGGAAGGCCTTATGTTTAATATGTGTGTGCCATATAACTGGAAACCTGTGTTTTAGATGCTTAAACCACATGAAGATGCCTTCCATCTCCATGATTGAGAGCTGAGTGTTGAGATGCCATTCAGCCTTTATTACTCCAGTGGGAAACCCAATGCCCTTTGAAATTCATCTCCTATGTTTTAACTAAAGTGAGCACTGTTATTGTCATGCTCTCCAAGCAGCCAAGCTAGGTCCTAACTTCCCAGCTTGCATACCCAGACCTGTGTACAGAGGCTCAATCATGTATTAAGAAAGGCTCAGTGTTTGGAAATTAAATATCTTACTTAGACTACAGGAAGAAATAACATTCACAATTTTCTGAAATAGTTTTCTTTAAAAAAATAGAATTACATTTAGAGTTCATGACAGAAATCATAAGAAATTTGAAATAAATGTCTCTTAGTCATTCAAGACTATATAAGTGTCAATCATCCAGAGGTGCTTATGGAATCCCATGCTTAGAACATGAGGCTCAAAAAAAGAAAAAAAGGGGGGGGGGGGATTGGCCTGATCACCATGTGGGTCTAGATTTTTTGTAATGCATCCCAGACCAGAAGAGGCAGAAGAATGTTTCCTTGCATCACCCACAAACAAGGGTTGCATAATAAATAAAGCTGGGGTGAGGTTTCTCAAGTTCTCAATCTGAACAGACACTGGTAACTCCTGCTCTGAAAACACCCTGGTACCTGTATCTACCAGAACAGGCAGAGGCTCAGCCTCAGTACCATGGAAATGCAAGGATGGAGTAGGTGGTCCTCAGGATATTGTGGATTCCAACTGTTTTGAAATATAGATGGAACATGAACTTCAAGACTTTTCCATTGGTTCAGGTCCTCAATTCAATACGCAAAATACCACAAGGAATCTTGAGGCCAGCGTGGACAGTGTGGCACACAGCTTGCCATCTGAAATGAAAAAAGCATTTTGAGACTTTCCATTCCCTTCCTTCTTGTCTGGTTGACATTGAATGCTTTGTGCATCATTTAGAAATTGGTACTTTTTATTCGTTACTTAGAAATCAGTGTTTGCAGTTAAAAACAAACAAACAAACAAACAAACTTGACCTTCAGGATTCTTCCCATTGGTATTTTCCTAGGAAAATAAGGATCGTGTTGTCTTGTTTTGTGAGGTGGGTTCTCCCTGTGTAACCCTTGCTGGTTTGGAGCTCACTGTGTGAACCAGACTAGCCTCAAACTTGAGTTTATCCTCCTGTCTCAGCCTTCTGAGGGCTGAGATGACATTTTTGCCTCTGAAGCATGTTAGCAAGTGCTAAGCAAACTTGAAGCAGTAGTATAAGGTAGTGCTGCCCCGGTTGTCCTGTTGGTTCTCGGGGTCCTGAGGCTGAATGGTAGCATGTAGCCATGGTGGGATAATACAGCCAGGATCCAAGCAATGTTAACTACACTGTGGCAGGATCCTACTGGGTAAGAGACATGCCTTCAGTGGACTTTATAGTTCGGCAAGCAAAGAAGGAAGCAATGGTCTTAGAAAATTTCCAGGGTAGGTACAGGAAGCCCAGGAGGATGAAAGCAGAGTGAAGACTAGAGAGGCTTCATGTGTGACCCTGAGCTCTCTGGGCATGGGGTCAGCCTCTACACACAGGAAGTGGGTATGTCATAACAAATGGCATTTACCCAGATAGGTGCTTTATGTTATTAGATATTAATTACATGAAAATACTTGTGCTACTGAATCACTCATTTGTTTATTTTCTCTGCAGAACGTGCTCTGGAGATTCAAGTTCTCGCAGCTTAAGGGATCTTCAGATGATGGTAAAACTCGAGTAAAGCTGCTGTTTCAGAATCTGGACACCAAACAGATCGAAACAAAGGTAAAGTTTGCACATGTGGCACCCAAAGAGGGAGAGGGATCAGCTGGTAAAAAGATATGAGAAGGAAACAAATTCATCCCACAGTTGGACGTCAGCTTAACAAACCCAGGGCTGATATTTTTTCACTGAGAGTTTATGTCCTGAAACTGTGACAGATGAAACAAATTATTCAATTCTATCAGAATCCAAAAGTTGCTTAGTAAATAGCAGCAGGAAGTCAGTACTTTAAAATGCTCTAGAAGCCAAAATCTAATAGAAGAGTTTTGCAAACTGTATTATCTGACAGTATGTCTATAGTAGGGAATATAAGAAAAAGTCCCCTATCCCTTTCAAAAGCACCACACTAAGGTATTTTGTTGTTAATAGGTAGACTATTTTTTACATAAATATATCACCAACAAACTAGTTTTATTAAAACTAAAGTCAAATGAACGTATAAATTTAGCACATTGAAAGACTTTTTGTGTGGAATGCATACACATTGTTTAGAATAGCACCTCCTCCCTTATATTTCTTTCTTATGAAATTAACCTGAGCAACACAACACACCTGAAATTGTTATATGTGAAGGCTTAGGGTTTATTTTTATCCTTTCCTTGTCTCCAAAAAAAGAATGTTTCACAGCTGCTTTCTAAGTAGAAGAGAAATTGTGCAGAATTGCTTGGTTCTTCTGTGTGGAGAACTGGTCAAGGCCAGAGGGATATGTACGCTCTGGGCAGGCTGTGGAAACTTCAAGGTTTATAGCCCTGAAGGGAAGTAGGACGATGTGCATTCCTGAGATGGGACATTCAGGCTCTGGGTTCCTGAGTGTGAGCAGCTGAGCTGTGGAGCCCTGAAATGAGAGCCAACTATGAAGGTTTGAGGTGGTAAGCTGTGGGGGAACCATGCTGTGGAACCTTGTGTTTGTGGGAAGGAGGGCTGTGGAGCCTTGGGCTGGAGGAAGGGTGGGAAGCTCACCTATGTTGGCATGGGCTGTGGGCTCCTGTGGTGCCATTAAAATGGGGAGATGAGACATGAGACTCTTAGCACACTGGGCTGGCTGGAGAGGTTGCATCCTGTCACTCCACTATGAGCTAAGTTCTGTGATCTGAGTCGGGAGAGTCAGGCAGACAGTGACTTGTAACCCATTAATGTCAAGAATTCTTCTTCCTCCTGGTCTGTTCATTGATGGGGCACCCATGGCATGGAGGGACCTGTCACCTTTTCCAGCACTGGTCCTGTCACTATCACTTCAGCCTGGGAACCACAGGGCCCTGGGGATTTGGGCTCACAGTATGTTGTTCCTCTGGAGCACAAGCTGTAGGAGCAGCTCGTGCTTGCCTGGTATCTGAGATGCCCCTTAAGAGGTGGTACTGTGTGATTTAATGGTATAATTTCCTATTTTTCACAGTTATTTAGTCCATTGTAAGTTACCTGTGTTGATAAAGGGGTACATATGTCAGTATAACACAAATATAAATTGGTGTGTAGTGATTTGAAATTAATGTTACCTTCTCTGTGGCCCTTAGCTTGGGTTATGTGGGTTTACATCCTAGTTGATAGAAAAGAAAAAGATCTAAAATTTACAAAGGCCATAGAGATGAGTATTGGTTAAATAATGCTAAAATTTTAAACAATATTTGATGATCTTTTTAAGAAAAAAATGAGAAATGAGTTAGAAATATTTAGGAGGTATGTGGTTATATCGCAACAAACTCAAATGCACAAACATGCAGCCCAACCTTGATACTTCATCAATTCCAGATTACCAGAGCTTCTCTTGGGACACAAGGAGGGAATGGGCAGAAACTGGCTGAGGTTCTAACAGAAATGAAGCAAGAACCAGGAGCACCTCCTGGGCTTTGGAGGTTTCTGCAGGTACAGACCAGGGCTCACTATTATAAGGGAAAGAAACAGGGACAGTGCCTCGCATAACCCTGCTCGTCTCAGAAATAATGTCCCCAGCTGCAGCTGCTGTAGCTTATAAAACAAGGGGAAATTAGACCTCTAGGTATTCTTGGAGTTAGCACACAGCCTCAATCTCTCTCTCTCTGTCTCTCTCTCTGTCTCTCTGTCTCTCTCTCTCTCCTTCTCCCTCTCCTTCCCCCTCCCTTCCTCCCTCCCTCCTTCCCTCCCTTTCTCTCCCCTCCCCCTGTCCCTCTCTCTTTTTTCTCATGTGTGTGGTTCACATATGTATGTGTTCATATACGTGTGTGCATATGTACATGTGTTTGTGTACTGTTTCACAGAGGTCAGAGGCTGATGCATGATGCCTTTGTCAGTTTCTCTCTACCTAATTTTTTGAGACAAGGATTTTCTCTGGACCTGAATTCACTAATCCTCCTAGGCTGACAGCCAGTGAGCTCTGAGAATCCACCCTCTCTGCCTGCTCAGTGCTAGGTAGCTTATGCTGACTCTGTGCAGTTGCTGAATATCTTAATTCAGGTCTTCATGCTTGGTGTGACAAATACTTTACCAACTGAGCCATCTCCCCTACTTCTAAAACCTTCATAAGTAAAAGATTTACTTGTCTGGAGTTCTATTAAGCTGACTAATTATGTGACTTACAGTGAGTGAGACTATGAGAAGACACAGTATGGGATAGTGATGGAAAAACAGTCCCCACCCTCACAGCTAGCTCCTGCTGTGAGGTGACACCCCACCCCCTCACACCCAAGCCTTGTTTCTGCATGTATTGGGCTTATTTAAATGTCCTATGGTTTCCTCTGTGTCTGAGGCCGAGGTTCTCAAGGCTGGTTTAGATAGGTTATTTCTGTAGCATGAGGTCTATGGTACATATGTTTAATAAAGGGGTTTTAAATTAATATGTCAACACTGGAAAGAAAGAGAAACTAACTACAGAAAGTACTGTCAAATGCTGGGACCTGTGACTCATGCCTTTCATCCCAGCAACTGGGAGGTAGAGATATCAGGATCATGAGTTGAAAAATCATCCTTGGCTATGTAGCAATTTCAAGGCCACCCTGAGAGAGAATGGGGGAGGAAAAGAGAGGAGGAGGAAAAGGGAAAGGGAGGTATTACCAAATATACTCACTTTTACAAGTTTCTGGGGAAAATACTTCCCATGATTGAAATGAAATACTTTCAGCACCGCAGGCCAATCTACTCATCTTACTCCTGGTATTCCCATCTGCATCCCTGTAACAAAGCACAGTCCAATGAAGAATACTTTTTGTCTTTGGGAGAAACAATAGTGCATAATTTTCACCCTCAAAGAGCAACCCCTGTATCATCAGGAAGTCATTGAAACCTATCAGATGCAGAGAGAAGGACTGGGTGTAGGCAACTGAGTTAAGAACAGCAGGCAGCAAACAGAACTCTGCTGTTGAGGTCTCCCCGCAGAGCCCAATGCATGCATTACTGATGCTGCTGAAAAACTATTTCAGGAAGCCAGGGGAAAAAAGAGGAATGGACGACCCAACCCAACCATCACACAGATTGTAACATTGTTCATGAGCAGGAATCTGGGGGACATGAATGCCATCTTCAGCAGAAAGAGTAGAGATCTCTGTAGAGGTCTCATGGTGTAGACACTCTGAGATTCAGTGCCTCTCAGGTATAGTGCCCAGTACCAAATGTTCCTTACAGTCATTTGAGACTCTGCTCCCACATAAACCTTCTCACACAACTTAGCTTTAGCATGTGACTTCATTTAGCTTTGTTTTTTTTTTTTTTTTTTTTTGAGAGTGTCCTGTCTGTCCACGGAATTAGAATTACCTTATTAACAAAACACATAGTTAAATGTTACTCTAAGCAAGTGTGCAACTCTTCTTCCATCAGGGAAACACTGGAAGTGGTGACTTGATGATGTTTGCCCCATCTAGGATGTTGCTGGGCAGGGGTTTCTGAGGCACTCTGGCAGCTCAGATCCTAAGCTAACTGAGCAAGCCGCCCCTGCAGTCAGGCAAGCAGTTGTGAGCTATTCTCTAAAACAATCTTGAGTCTTTTGCCCATAGGCTAAAGGAAGGAAGAAAAGGAGCTCAAGGCAGGAAAGCATCAGCATAATTAGACACTGGGTAGAGGGTCCTGAGATGCTCTTCTAGAGTAAGGCACCAGAGGACCAAGCATGGAGCTGGGGTTTGAAGAGAGGTTGGTTCACAGTCCTTCTCTGTGTCCTCTCTTAGTGGAATGAGCTTTTAAACAAGAACAACAATCCCATGGTGTGGGCCCCATTCATGTGAGTCCACCATCTCCAAAATGAGGGGACTAGGTTGTGACATGAACTGAGGGTGAGCACAGAATCTCTGCTGATAGCACTATGCTTTCTTCTGCCTGTCTTCCATACTCAGCAAGGCATGTCCAAGTGGCATTCATGTCACCATGCCTCATGGGTAAGCATTGCTGAGAAACAAACTGACTGATGGCCCACTAGAGACTATAAGGCCTCTTTGGTTCTGGAGATGTAGGGAGCATGCCACTCAGAACTAGTTGACTGACATCCTGTTGAAAATCAGGCCTGGAGCCAAGGGCCAGTGTGCATGAAAACACACACATGCCCAGTCCTGAATATGGACATCATTTTCCATGGCAGAAGCCTAAGCCTGTGGACAAGTATGGAATGTGCTCTTAGCCATCACTATCAGATAAACTCAGTATGACACATGTACAGTGTGCTTCAAGGCCAGCTCACCCCAATCTTTGGAAATAATTCTTTTAAAAAAATGAGATATGAGTTTTTTGGAAGTAATAATAAATCATAGAGTCTGTTTAAAGTTTAATTTTAATCAAAATTCAAAGATTTTTATTAGTGACAAGGAAAAGCTACCTAGTTAAATGATCAGAAAGCCCTGAGAAATCCCCTAATCAAATCTTATGTTCAGGGACCCTTCTACAGTACCGATACTACTCTCTGGGAAAGGCAGAGAATCCCCACCCCTGCAGTGAGTGTAGGCTGAAACATCACAGAAATGATGAGGCTCTACCTGGAATTAGACACTATCTAGAAAGTTAATTAAGTTTCTGAGAACTTTATCATAGGGTTTGTCTCCACATATGAAGAGCATGTGTCTTCACAGCCAAGCCACAGATGCTTGTTGGACACCCTGAAGCATGCTTAGCCTAGCTGTACTCGCAATCATGAGCTGTATACTCACTTTCTCTGTATCCAAGGAAACTGCCTAGATTATACCTTCTACTCCCCATCCATTTTATTAACCACTTTGCTTCTAATTATAGTTTATTAAATAACAGATTCTACCAACAGAGACAGCTGGACCCAATTTCCATCTATGTTTTGGAATGCCAGTGTGCTCTCATTATTCACTGGCCCTGGGGATGAGGGAAGGCTGAAGATGTGGGTTCAAAGAAACATCATTCATGTTAATGATAGAATGAAAAGTCAATCTGAGCACTGTGTCTTTAAAAAGGGAAACAGAAGCATACATGCTGGTATGCTCCCTAAAGAGGGAGATGGAGATTATTCTCCTACTATCCTCACTAGGACTGGAAGGAAAGAGGGAAGGCTATACTGGGCAGCCTTACAGAGGCTAATATGCCAAGTGGCACAGGACATCCTGGCATGAGTCAGTGCTGGTTTCTTGCATTTGTAAATTATTTGTACACCAGAATAGCCTGCATGTATCTTTCCAGTGCATCACTATCAATATTTTACCCTTCAACATTAAATTAAAAATGAGAGAAAGTCTATACTGTCCTTTAAGATATTGACCTTGGTGGAATAAAATGTACAAGAGTTATTTATCTTTGTCAGAACTTGGAACTTTCCAAATAAAATATTTACTAGCACAGAAGAAAAAAAAAGTAAAACCATGGGTACTCTTCATCCCTAGCTTTCTCGTTCTCAGTGTGTGTCTGAGTTACTCGGGAACCACTGCAAATTGCAAAAGCTGAATTGGTTAAAACAGCTTTGCCAAAAGTTGTTCATCTTAAAATATGCAGAAGCAAGAGAAGTGACAGAGTCAGGGTCATTTGTAGAAGTCATTTGTTTGTTTGTTTTTAACATCCTGTCAAGGTCAATAACATGCATTAATTTGTAATTCTGCTATTTACTGAAGGAGAACAATTAAGAATGTAAAGCAGAGGTGCTGGTCAGATGGCTTGGTGGTTAAAGACACATACTGCTCTTGTAGAAGACCCAAGTTCTATTTACAGGACCCATGCCCTGCAGCTTGCGATGACTATAACTCAACTCTAGGGATCTAATGCCCCGATTGGGCCTCCATGGGCACCTGTAGTCACATGTATGTACCCCAGCATAAACATACAACTATACAAATAATTAAAAACAAAAATAAATCCTTATTTTAGAACCAGAGAAAGTCTAGAAGATTTCACCACCAAACACAGACCACAGCCTGGAGAGATTACAGAGCCAGCTTTGAAGGTGATAGCAGACATTTTAAAACAGTGTGTACACCTTCAAATCCTGACAAATGAACACTGTTGTAGATTGAATAAAAATGACACCTAAACGCTTGTATCTGAGCACTCAGTCACCAAGAATTGAACTATTTGAAAGGACTAGAAGGGTAAAATTGTGTGATATTGTTGGAGTACGTATGGCCTTGTTGGAGGAAGTGTGTCACTGGGGTTGAGCTTTGAGGATTCAAAAGCCCATGCCAGTCCCAGTCTCTTTCTGCCTGTGGACCGGGATGCAAAGCTCTCAGCTACTTCTCCAGCACCATGCCTGCTGCCATGTGCCATGCCCCTGCCATGATCATAATGAACTAAGCAAGCCTTTGAAACTGTATGGAAAGCCTCTAATTAAATACCGTATTTTATAAGATTCCCCACGGCCATGATGTCCCTTCACAGCAATAGAACAGTAACTAGGACAAACACGAGCTTGGCAGAAGAGATGACAGGGTCTCCATTTCCAGGGGTCATGATCTGAAACATCCCCTGCTCAGTAGCTACCAGAAGTTACAAATAGTCCCTGTTTTGAGTTAAGTCTGAAATGCCCCCACATGTGTTTGAACTCTTGGTCCCCAACTGATAGTGTTGATTTTAGAGATTGTGGAAACTTAGTACTGAATCCATCTAGCAGACCTGAAATGTCTGGGGTAGGATTTGAAGGTTATTTATTTACTTCTGTTTCTGGCTGAGATCTCTGTTACCTGATAATTCAAGATGTGAGGAGGTACCACAGCTCAACACACTCCCACCATGCCATCGTGAGCAGTTCTTCTGGTGCCTACCATGATGAACTACAATCTCCTGAAATCTTGAATCAAAGTAAAATCCCCGCTCCTTGCATTCCTTCTGTCAGATACCTTGTCACAATGATAAAAACTAAAACTGAAATCTGTGCATCTGTGTTTTCTCTGGTGTATGCCATACAAGTATTCCTATACGTGTTTATGATAAACTTACTTTTTAAGAGAAGCCCTTTATGGCTTCTTATTGTCATATCTGAATTGCCAGTATCACTACTCTTCTACTTTGGAGTCGTCATTAAGTAAAATAAGGGTCAGTGTTGGTGCTAAGAGAGTTGATCTGATAACAGATGGCTCCTAAATGACTAAGCAGTATGTAGACACTGGATAGAGGGGATGTCTTACATCCTGGGTAGGACAGAGGAGAAAGTGTCCTACCTACACATGTCCTAAGCTACACAGATTAGTGGGCAACTTAAAACTTATAAATTGTTAACTTCTGGAAACTTGAGGTATTTGTATATTGCAATGAACCGCATGTAACTAAGACTCAGAAAAGGAAACCACAGACAAATAGTCTACCCCAGCTAATGAGAAAAGTAAATTCCAAACAAAATGAGTAAAGGACCCTTCTTTGAAGAAAGTAGTTTTTCTTACATCATTCTCCACTAGTTCCCCCAGCTCCAGACTGCACCTTGAATAATGATCTCCTCTTCTTTTCCTGTTCTCTCTCTCTCTCTCTCTCTCTCTCTCTCTCTCTCTCTCTCTCTCTCTCTCTCTCTCTCTCTCTCTCTGACTGTCTTTGTCCTGGGCATACCCTGAGGACTGGATCATGCTGTTGAAGGGACACTCAGATAAGCCAGATGCCATCATTTGGGAAGAAGAGGGAACAGGGCCAGTAACCCCACAGTAAAGATGCCAAGGAATGGAGGAGGTGATTTTAATGATACCTTCCCAATATGTATCTCTCTCTCTTTCTCTCTTCCTCCCTCCCTCTCTCCCTCTCTATGTCTCTGTCTCTTTTTGTATATATGTGTCTGTCTCTCTGTGTGTCTCTGTCTCTCTCCTCTCTCTTTCTTCTACTGGTTGCTTTACCATTCCTGGAGAGCACACCCCTCTTATATGCAATCCTGGTGCTTTTGGGGGTCTCTTACCTGATTTGTGCCAAAAAAAAAACACCAATCATAGCCCTGTGTGTATCTGTGTCCTCTCTCAAAGCAGACATTGCCTTCTTTTCTAGTCTAACTCACACCCTGATCTTTTCTCATGGACTCTTGTCTTTTCCTGAAGGGAATTCATATCCCTAGATATTCCCTTCTGTTTCATACTGGACAGGTGCCCTTGCCCAACAGACATAATTCTCTCTCTCTTATACATCCCCCAATCCAGCTCCCCATACTTACTGGATGATTGCCCTTATAGTGGTGTTTGTGTTTTTGTGCTATGATGGTATCCATACACAGACCCACAGCTACCACACCTGTTTTTTTGCTTTTGGTTCTTGGTTCCTGCCCTTTTCTAAAATTCCTCCACCCCTACCCCTGCCCAAATACAAAATTGTTTGTTCAAGGATTGATACACATTGGGAAGGTATCATTAAAATCACCTCCTCCATTCCTTGGCATCTTTACTGTGGGGTTACTGGCCCTGTTCCCTCTTCTTCCCAAATGATGGCATCTGGCTTATCTGAGTGTCCCTTCAACAACATGACCCAGTCCTCAGGGTATGCCCAGGACAAAGACAGTCAGAGAGTACATAACCTCTGGGTAAAGCTGAAATTCTTCACTTGAGAGAATCTCAGAAATCCTGGTGATGCAGGATTGCTCTGAGTAACTCGTCAGACAGCTGGCAACAGGGTAACACTATAGTACCAAGCAGGGGGAATATGGAAGCCCTGTGGGGCTCCTTGAACCCCTGACTTTAAGTGACATTTCTGTAACTAATTGGCCTTGTCACTTTGGAAGATTGCTTTGAAACTCCATTTCCTCCTTTAAAAACTGTAAATGGCAGCCTCTGACGTTTATCTTACTTTATATTGTAATTTTGAGGCTGAAGAAATGTTATTAATTTGACAAAGCTACATTGATTAAGAAATAATATCCATCTCACACTGATGTTGCTCCAGTGACTGTCCCTTGTTCTCAGCCACTATAGTTAATAATACAGGCTGCTAAGGATGGTGTGGGGTCACAGTTTCACTGACAGGGGGAATTGCCTCCAAAATCACAGAGTCTCCTGGCTGCCCAGCTCAGCCATGCACTATATTTGATCAGAATCACACCAGATTCGCTGAGTAAATTTTCAGAAAATTTACCAGCCATGTGGTAAGCCACCCATAATTTAAACACCATCATGGTAGGACTATTGACACCAGAGCAAGCAACAAATGTCTGAAACATGGGGGGGACAATTGACAATGTCCCACTGTGTGACTGCACAGCCAGTAAATAGAGGAACCACAGTCGGAATTTCACAGTGATATCTCTAAGTCAGAGACATTAACCATCAACCCAGCTCCAACCTGGGCAGGCACAGGTCAGCAAAGCACAGGTCATTGGTCAGGGTGTCTTTCCAAATTTGCTTCTTCACCTCAGATACTGAACAATACTGAAGAGTCAGCTCCACTGACAAGAAGCTATGATTGTACGGAGAAGTACCCTTCTTTTTTTTTTTTTTTTTTTTTTTTTAACACGTCATACCCCATCAAGAGTCAGGAGGGTTCACATGGCTCCATTTCACTGATCATCTGGAGATCCCAGTTCTTAAAATGTCAAATATGTTGGAAAGTAGGGAGGGGACAGCAACAGTCCACAGGTCACAGATACTATGTGGTACTTCCTATTTCTCTCCAAACCTGTTTTTAAAAAGAATTATATTCATCAAATATGCCTCAAGCCTGCCAGACAAATTTGGAGGAGGTTGCTATGTGCCAGCTGTATGACTTCCCACCTAAGTGCACAGATTCTTTTTCTCTGCAGGTAGATGGTGGCAGCCCACCATCACCTGTGACATGTTTGAGGGGCCGGCAGAGAATGGCAGTGTCAGATAGTACTGCAATCACTGTGAGTGTCCAGAGGCCAGACATGGCTTTGGCTAACAACACTTGCAAAGGTACAATTCAGGATGGCCATGCTGGTAGCATCTACTTAGGATCTAAGTGGAGCAGCAGGTATTATGGCTTGGCCCTTGGCTGAACCAAGAATGCTGTGTGACACATTTAGATTCTGTATCTGAATCAAGACTGACTTCTGCTCCAGAGACTTACACTTGATTCCTGGCTAGGAACACTCTTGGCTGAGATTTTGCATGGAGAATGACTCTCTTGTGATAGTCTTTTCAAAATTTTTTGATGTGGCTTCAATTTACCATGCCAGGAAATACCAAGTCTGTTTTGGGATCTGTGCCTCAATGCCAGTGGCCATCTGGCTTCTTCTTCCAGTGTGTCATGCTGTTATTGAGTAAATTGTAGGAATTTGTAAAGCAATTTTCAGCTCCCTTACATAAAGCGCAGCTGCTGAAGCGTGTGTGATGTGGGCTTCGTGGCTTTGTTCTTCTACTTGTCCCCATGAGAAGGTGTTTACTCCCAGTAGAATGCACAGCTTGGAGTAGAGTTTTGTTACGCTTGCAAGAATCTTGTGTTTGTTTTTACAGTATTGCTTGGTCCTTCTCTCTTCTGGAGAAAAATCATATCTAATAAAAAAAATTGAGCACCATCTCATGGTGTGCAGAAAACAAGTGAATCCTGCATAGGTTGACATCAGGCAAAGGAGCTAAGTAACTCATGGATCCTACAAACAACCAGGATGCAATCACCTGTGAAGCAAGTACAGGGCCTCACTAAGAAAACCCTTTGGCGATATGAAGAGAACCCTAAACATCTAGAATGTCTTATTATTCAGACAAAAGAGAATTCAAAGTAACACATTCTTTCATGCAGGTAAAATCAAGGTTAAACTTCACCTGCATGCAAAGGAGGATCTTACATTGGCAGAAAGAAAAGAGAACCCTTTGGTCACAGGCACAAAGAGGTGGAGGACAGCTTCCAAGTACAAGGGACCCCATCCCCAAGTCTTTTCTATCTCTGGCCAGGTATGACTCCAAGGGATTCATGTTCCAGCTGCACTCTCTCCATGTACCAGAAGCGCAACTTCTTGGTTATTTCAAAGTGAAATCTCCTGTCCCCTTTCCCGAGTCACCCTCCTGTGGTACTCTGGTTGACTCAAGGTCCTTAGCCCCAGTACAAGAGCAGTTTCTGAAAGGAATGAACAAGATAAAAAGGGAGGCATTTGGGTAGAGTCTTCTGTAAAGTAAGGTGACAGCTGGTTTTGCAATATGGAGTCCTTGGCTTAGGAAGAGACATGCCTTAGTAAAAGCAATAGAGGTTCAGGGGGCCTTCAGCACCTGTGGAGAACTGCTATCCCTCCTTTAGGGAAGGGGCTGACTTCCCATCCCAGAAGTTCTGCCTGCTCAGGCTTCCAGGAGAACAACTGGGAGACTGACAAGCCTGAGTGGGATGTTCCTCAAAATTAAGAAACTTTATGTGTGGTATTGATTGCCTCAGCAGTTAAGGATATGATAGAATTTTACTTAAACTGAATAAACAGGGTGTCAATGAATGAAGTCACCTTAAAGGAATTGTGCTATTCTTCACCATATTGGAACAATATAGAAGAGGGGGAAAGAAATATCAATGATGCACTCAGATATCTCTTCTGCCTGTTGGATGGGTATCAGGTTGGGGGTAGATTTGTATCCCAAGACACTAAGATTGATTTCCCAATAACAGCATGACATTTGAAGACTTCAACTTACATTTAGCCTTGAGAGCTCATTGCCAACTTCGCTGGTTTGGGCTGGGGTCTTCGAGTGGGAAGTATGTAAGGAAAGGAACGACACCAGAGACTAGTAGGATGGCTCAGAGGCTGGAGACTTGCATGTGATCCTAGAAATGGTGGTAGAAGAAGAGAATCGGCTCCACAAAGTTGTCCTCTGATCTCCACAAGTTTGTTGTGGCATATGTGTGTCTGCATTCACAAGATCAAATAATAATAATAATAAATGTTACTTTAAAGAGAATTACTATAGCTTGTATAGATTTTAGTCTTAAATATTAGTGTTTTAAATTGGAGAAGTAAGGACCCAGTAATTTAATGTATTTTTCATGTGCTCTGTGGTGGTGAAGCCCACAACCTCCTGAAGATTCCTGTTCTTGAGTATCATTTTTTTTTCTTTTGTTGATATAACAACTGGATGAAGAGGAACCTAGGTCTCTCCCTTATGTGTGTTGCTCACACAGCAGGGCTCTGGTTGTCCTTCCAAAAATGCTCATTAGAAACCACACATGAAAGAGTACACACGTGCAACCAGGTTAAGCAAACAGCCAGCTCTGCTGCCATGAGACCCTCTTCCTAATGTCACTGTCAGCCCTCCTGGCATTTCCAGCTTGTGAAGACATAAATCATAACCCTGGTCTTCAAGTCTACCTAAGACCTAACCCAAACTAAGGAAGGATGATGACAAATAACAGGATTGCGTGTTGCCCTGTGTGGAGATCAAGGAAACACAGCCTGCATTGTCAGAGTATCATTATAAATGACAATGTATCCATCTTTGTAAATCTATGTTGACCATGCCATGCTGCCTTTATTTTAACATCAGCTGTTCCAGTGTACATTTGTATTTAACGTGGAGAAAATGTCTTGGAGAACACAGAGAGCTGAGCTTCTTAAAAGTTACCACAATACATCTTCCCAGTGACCACAGTCCTGTTTCATTTCCTCTCAGGAGTTGGAGTTCCAGGACTTGACAGCTGTCCTCCACTGCATCCACTCCTTCATTGCTGCCAAGGTGGCCTCATTGGACCCCGTGTTCATGGACAGCCAGAGTATGGCAAGAAGATACATGTGCAGCAGCTAAAGCCAGTTTGGAGAGTGCTACAAGCAGTAAATTATTTTTCTTAAGAAACAAATCTTTCCTGCACAATGTTACAATTTTGTGTGGTTTTATAATGAGCCTATAGTTGTGATACCAATAAAGACATCACTAGTTTCACAGATGGGTCAGACTGCTGAATATGACAGTGGGTTACAGATCTGACAGTGGTGGTGGGAACTCAGGGTTCTCTGAAGCCATCCCATCCCAGCCTGTCTCACACAGACAGTGATGCAACACCACAGTCTACAACTGGCATTCGTGAAATCAGAATATTACTTTTACAAAGAACCTGGTAGGAGAGGGAGAAGCCACCGTTTACTTTCTTAGAACGAATGAATGGGCTTCCCACAGGCCAGTTGGTAACACTCCCTTTTTCACAGATGGGATAGGCATTTGGCTTGAGAAATGAATAGGGGGATGAGGGAATTTTAGTTATTTAGTTTTATATTAAATGCTTACATGTTTATTATGTAACTGAATTATATGTCATTTAAATGTGGATTCTATTTTTTCCTAATTGATCAAATACAGCACATGCTTTGGTTTCCTTGTCTTTCATATTGTTTATAACTTCTAATCTGGGACTTTTCTATTTTCTTATTAAAAGCCATTTAATGGAATTCTTGAGTTTCCTTTCAGAAATTTAGGCTGTAGTTAGGAAAATGTGTGATCGTGCTCCCATTTCTCAGAGCCTCTAGAAAGGGGTGAAGATAAACCTAAGGAAATATGGGGACCCCGTGAGAAGCATAATGAACACCGCTGGGGTCTAGCTGTTCTTCAGACCTTGAAGCGAGGAAGGTTTGGGCAATCACCACAGCTCCCTAACTGCCATCCACCCATGTTTATCTGATATCTAGGAGGAAGGAAATGGTTTTAACATATCAACTACAGTATATGCTTCTGTTGTTGAAATTACAGCCTCCTTATCCAATATATATCCACCATGTGTATAGAACATGTGTTATACATGACTCCCCTATGAGCACATAAGGTTCCTCTCACTCCAGCCAAAGTGGAATGGTCCTCCCATTCTACCCTACAAATGGTATCCTTGGAGGACCAGACAGAATTGCCTCTGTGGAGGCTGGTTCTCGTGTTTCTACTCAAACTTCTGTTAGTATGAGTGTCTGCAGCAACAAGAGTTAAGAGTTCTCTGAACATTCACTCAGGGAAAATCATGATAAATTCCCTCTCTCCAAATCCTCTTTTAGGACATAATCTCCAAGTTGAACAGATTTTTTTCTTTATAAAAAAAAAAACCAAAAAACAAACAAAGTCAAACCCACTCAAAATTGGAAAGTGTTCTGGACTAGAGTTGAGGAAATGAGGAAAATTTCCATTTTGTTTTTATGGAAAAAAATCTCAATATCAAAAAAAATTGACTTTATTGGATAATTGAGAAGGTCACACAGCATTTTCCCAAAAGATTAAACCCTAGAGTGTATTTTCACATTTGAGTAAATGCACAGCTCTTTCTGAAGATGCACATTTAAAAAACAACCAGATGCTCGCTGCCTTCTGCCCACTATACAGGTGCCAAGTATTGCACCCTGAAATGGCCCCAGTCACATTTTAAGCCTAGGCTCCTTCAGGTGCCAAACCTTTCACCATTCTCAGAACATGACACCTCCAAGATCTTAACATCTGCTCCTGCTCATCCCTTCACAATGGGGAATGACTCAGGGATTGTTTTGTTTTTTATTTAGGATATATAGTTAAGATTGTCTCAGTTCTGCATTTCTATTAGACAATGACAAAAATCAGCCGTGATCTCTGCAGAGACCATTTGTGATCTCCCACAGGGTCCTTGCTGCTCACTTAGGTGAAGGTAAAATTAGTCTTGGCCTCTTGCTGTCAGGATGAAGACATTGAGACTTCTGAAGCTCTTCATGAGACTGGCAATGGGCCAAACCAAGAATTTCCCAGGCCCCATAAGATCCCACTTGGTATTTATAGTTTTACCAAATAACCTGTATACTCTGAAATAGTCACGTCGATTATCTTATATCTTATAAACATGATAATTTATGTATATTGTGTCTCATTTGAATAGTAAGAACAGAAAGCTTTCTATTAATGAAATGTGAGTAACGGTGAAGAATCTCATTTTGAAAATTATTTTAATCCAAGTTATCAACCCTCATTTAATTTAAAATTTAAATGTGGGCAGAAGATTATTCCAAGTAGATAATTCCCATTAGTGGCATTTCTTATTAGTTGTTGATCTTGATATTTTATTGACAGCCTTTATGAGGAAGACTAGGAATGCCAATGATCGTAAAAGGCAAACAAGTGAGGTTACAAGTATTTCATTGTCTGTGTCATGGCGGGTGGCACCCAACCCATTTGTGTGTTTGCCCTCAGGGTAGGCTTATGTAACTCATGCACAGCACCTGGGATTTTATCAAAGTGAAGCTAGGGGATGTGATTGAACTCTGTCAAAGAACAAAAAGAATAAGAACCCCATCTCTTTTAGAAAAAAGACCAGTTGAGACAATTTCAGCTTAACACTATGGTCTCGAGACAGGAGGTAAACATAGGTTTTAATAAGCTTTAAATACATTTGAAAATAATGAAATATATTAATTTCATAGTAGGTTCTGATAGCTGACACTTGGAACATCAGAGTTAAATTTTAGTAAGAATGAGATGCATAGCAAATAATTTTGAACACTAAGAATTTTTCAGGGAAATGGGGGATACTCAGGGTAGAACTCAGGACCTTGTTCATTCTAGGAAAGCACTCTACAATGGAACATGTCTTCAGCTGTCTTTTTTTTGCATCTTATTTTGAGGTAGGCCACACTAAATTTTCCAGGCTAGCCTTGAACTCATTCAGTAGTCTTGGGGGCCTATATTTGTCCTGCTCAACCTCTCTAATAGCTGATATTATAGGCCTGCACTGTCAGACTTAGAGATAGATTTTAAAGATACATATGAGTTTACTCTCTTCTTGTGTTCTGCATTTTGGTGACCACTAAGTACATTTTGGTATCTTCACAGAATTTGATTACAGGGGGAAAGAAAGATAAGGAAAATCGTCTTGAGAATATTAGCAAGTCACTCAGAATCTCCTTCAGTGTGGCTCTGAACTTCCTTATGAAAATGTGACCCAATCTAATGCCTTTTAATAAGCCTTGAGTTCTGGTGTTTACCTTGGCATACTGTTTCAGTAATTAGGTTTCACTTGTTTCTTTCTAGGTGTCTTGGCTCTGAGTATTCCTCTCTTCAGTCCAGTCTTCTCCATGGGGTGTTGTAGTGAGGTAGTCCTTCTATAGCACTGACCACGCCCATTGGGGGGTGGAGCGATGGGCGGAGGTGACCTGAGGAAGGAGGTCGCTCACATTTCCTGTACCTATGAGATTAGTCAGATATAGATGCTTAATCTTCAATCACTTCATAGACATGCAGAACATGGCATTTAAATGTTTTAATATTAGTACTCCATTGACATGAGACACTGTTGCTCCTGACAGCACCGGCACTTCCGAAAATATGTTGGACACTGTGTTGCTCCTGCTGGAGTCAATCTCACCCAGCTAATGGCCTGTTGGGCATAGAATTGCCCCCACCTTGACCACTGATTTGGACATGCAGTCCATGTGCTTGCAGGAGACAAATATAGAAGACTGCTTGACCTTGCCAAGTCAGGGTAAGACAGCCATCATTTCCCTGCTGTTGGGGCCGCAGTCCTTGGCCAGCCAAACTGGGGACCAACGCGCGGACCTAGGGTGACTGTCAGGTGGCTGCTGTTCTGTCCTTGCTGCACCTTTGGAAGTTGTCCATCCGCATTCCTGTCTACTCTAGTATTGTTATTTCCCCAGGTCGATGAGGTTGAAGATTAAACATCACAACATTATTCTCTCCCTAGTTAGATATATTAGGTACTAGACACGTCCAGCAGGACAACCGAATCCATATGCCCCACCCTAGGACTGAGAAGTAGGTCATGTCTCGATTCCTCTTAGAGCACACGTATTCACTGTTTTGTATATAGTGATTAAGCCTAAATCTTCAGACAAAAGGGGAAGTAGTGAGGAGCCCGAGCACTGACCACGCCCATGGGGGGGGGCGATGGGCGGAGGGACCGGGGGGGCGGAGGGGGCCAGGAAGGCGTCCTGGCGGGACCGGACAGGAGAGGATGGGTGAATTCCTGGTGTCATCTGCTAGGTTGTAAGTTATTCTCCTGAATAACACTATCAGCCATTTGTTTATCCTATCCTTATCGAATGGGTGGTTTTGATGTACATGAATTATTTCAGCCTACTATTTTTTTTTCTTTCTCCCTCAACTATGGCAAATAGTTTTTGTTTTAATAGTAGCCTAAGTTTGCAGGCATGGTCCCTTTGGACTTGGAGTGCATTGCTATAAGCTCTTCTGGCTTGCAGAGTTTCTAAAAGAAATCAGCTATACTGATGTGTTTTTTCTTTATATGTGGCTTGCTGGTTTGTTTGTTTTTCCTTCCAGGTTTCAATATACATTTTTGTTCTTATTTTCTTCTGTACTTAGTATTTTAACTATGATAAGTCTTGGGAACTTTCTTTTATGGTCTTGTCTATTGGATGCTTTGTGTGTTTCTTGTATCTGTGTGGGTGTGTCTTTCCTAAATTTGGGTAAGATCTGGTCTAAGCCATTGTCCTTGGATTCTTCTCACTTATCTATGCCTATAATTCAAAAATTGTTTGTTTGTTTGTTTGTTTGTTTTTCTTTCATGGTGTCTCACAGTTCCTGAATGTTTCTTTCTATATTTCTTTTTCATACTTTTGGCTTGTGTGGTCTAATTCCTCTACTTTACCTTTGAGACCTGGATATTCTGTCTTCTATTTGATCCACTCTCCTATCTGGGTTGTTGAATTTTTCAGTTCTATCTTCATTTCAGTGTGAGTTCTCTTCAACAATTCTACCCCTTTGTTGAATTCAGTTTTCTACTCCTGAACTGCCTTTATCATTATCATTTCATTCAGCCTTATTGTATTTTCTTGGGCATCACTCAGGCATTCTGTGAATGCATTATCTGTAAGTTCATTGAGTTGTTTGCGTTTTCTTTAAATTCAAAGTCTTTGATGAAGTATATGATTCTTCCTTTAATACTTGTGTCCTTTGATTCATCTAGATAATTTTAATTGAAGGACATTTTTATAGCAATGATAGTTTGGGAGGTCATATTGTTTTGACCTTTCATAACTGCTACACTTTTGAAACAAGACCTGGCCATGTGGACTTTTTGTTTGGACTTAGTTGTATTGTTATGAACACAGCTGACTGGATTGTCATACAGCATGTGTTTTCTGGCCCAAACCGGAAGCTTTTGGAGGTACAGTTTCTCAGAGTGGACAAAATCATTATGTGTGGGACCTAGCTCCACCTGAGGATTGGGGTTTGTACATGAGCCTTAGGGTTAGGATGATGAGCTCACCAGGCTTGAGCTAGGCTGGCCTGGAAGATGAATATGACAAAGGACTTATAAGTGCAAAGTCTAGATGACAGTATGTAGGTTAGATGCAGGATGTCTATCCTGGCCCAGGCCTGACAATTGGGAAGGCACAAGCACAGGCAGAGCTTCTTAGACTGGATTGGAGCACTGGGTATAGGACTAGGGCTCCATCCTATCACACTGGCTTTTTAATTATGATTGATAAAGAGTGCACACACCTATTGTAGAAGCCTTTTTCTCTCCTCAAAAAGGAAAATTGTGCTTGTAAACTCTTAAATAGGGACTGGAGAAGTGGATAGTGGTTAAGAACATACGTTACTTTTCCAGAGGATGAGAAGTCAGTTCCCAGGACCCAACTGCCTGTAAGTGCAATTCTAGAGATCCAACACCCTCTTCTGGCAGCCTCCTGCACATATGTATGTGTAGTTACACAGGCATATAGACACAGATGCACACACACACACACACACACACACACACACACACACATCAAAATAATTCTTTAAAAAAAAAAACAGAATTCTTCAATAAGCCTGATTTTATGGAAGCTTGGTGTGTCCATCTGTCACACCTTCCCCTTCCTATTGTCCCTGTACTTTCTATTACATCTGCCACTACTTATGTCCAGGACTCAAGGTCAGGATAACCTTGAAGAGGGACAACAGGCCCCATTTCCTAGAACACTCCCAATCTGTCTGCAGCTAAGTCCAGGTATTCTATCTGGATCATGAAGAAACATTTGTCCCCAGTCAACAAAGAGTGGAAACACAGAGAAGAACAAAACAAATGAGGCTTTTGGGATGCATAATCCTGACAGGAAGCATCTCTGCACTGTTGCTGTCAACCTTTGCTGACATCAAAACCCACCTTCAGCATCCTAACAGGGACTCAAGATCAGTGTCTCTCTAGAATCTCAGTCCTTTGGGACCAGATTGATGGTGGTTGAGGCACCAGACTTGTGCACTAAGCAGCTAAGGGGTTATCAGCCATTCCAGCGTGCAGACTGTCATCGTTGACCTACCCAGCCCTTGTATAAAACAAACTAATAAATCCCCTCTGTAGTATGTACTCCGCCTACCACTTACATCCCCCTAGAGAACTCTTGACTAATCCAGCAGTGAAGACATCTAACAGAAAAACTGCATCTCTTGACAGAACAGTATCAGCATCGTTCTAAAAGCTGAAGAAACTTAAATGGTGCTGGGAGTGAGTGGAAAGCCAAATTCATATCTCTGAATATAAAAATAAATCTCCCAACAGCTTTGGCAGTATGACAGAAATATTATAAGAACAGTGCATGGGGAGGCAGTGGAGACAGCTTTAGTGAACACTTGACTTTTAAAAGAACTATTTTATATTTGGAAGAGGCAAAATAGATTCCACAGGATTTGGCTGGGTGAAGGATAGATACTTTACTGGTCCCTAACTCTTACATTTCCACCAGAGTAGCAGCTAGGAAATTTAAACAACATATATTTACCACCATGAAAAAATGTTTCTCTTGTGATAAACTGTTCATTTAAAACTGAGATTCAGAGAAAATGCCAGGCTTGGCAGACACAGCAGAGAGGGAAGATTTTAGGTAGATTGTTCTTCAGATCCAGCCAGGGAAGAGAGTGCACACACCAGCAGGCTTTCTTTGCAGGTTGTTTTGGGGAAGAGCAGAATCCTGGGTCAGAAGGAGAAGGGTAGGTGACTTTTGTATAGCCATGACCAAAATACTTAATGTAACTGTCACAGAAGCAGGTCATTACTTTGGCTCACAGTTTCAAAGGGTTTTAGTCTGGGATAGCAGAGGAGTTCTCCACCTCATAGTAGCTAGCAAGCTGCATCAAGCTCCTGTTGCTTTGCCTTCCCCTCCACGATGAGGTATGAACAGTGACCTAAAATAGACCCTTTCTCCCATACATAAAATGTTGTTGTCAGGGTATTTTATCACAACAGTGGAAAAAGAAACTAAGAGCCACCAGAGGTTTCACTTCCTCCAGATCAGTGTCTGGAAGGCAGTGCGGGTGTGGAACTAAAGATGTGGGAGTGATGCCCTTGTGTAAGCACAGTCACTAAGAAAACAATGAATTCCTCTGCACCCTTCCCCATTGACTTTAAACTTAGGACTCACAGAACTTGTGTGGCTGTCTCTACTATTTTAACTGGTCGGTGTTTTTAGTGTGAAGGGGCTAGCAAGCACTGGTAAAGTGCAGCCCTGGGCCAGATCTGCTTCTATTGTCTATTTCTGAGAATCCCTTCCCTAGAGTCCCAGCTGCATTCCTTCGTCCCCAAATGTCCCAGATGCCTCTACTCTATAGTGGGACCAGGCAAATTTAACAAACACTGTGTCTCGAAACCTATCAGCATGTGTACTATCCATTGATTTTCAAGTGTAGGCTTCATCTTCCATTTACAAAATGTTTCTGGGGCAGCTAGAAATGAGACCATTGATGAGGAACCAGAGATAATGACATCTGACCCCGCCCATGGTACACAGTACACTCAGGTTTGCAGAATGGATAGGTATTTGGCCAAAAGAAGATGATGCCAGAGTGCAGGATACCTCAGAGAACAGTATCAAACTCTACACAGAGGGTGTACCCAGCCAAGTGGGAGAGGGCAGACAAGAGCAAAGATCTGGAGAGGGAGATAATATACACAGGACTACAATGGCTGCTGCCTCTTGCTGGGATCCCAAAGCCAAGATATTAATGGAAGTCATAGGGGTTAGCAGGAGATGGGGAGCAAGGGCCTTATGTGTCCTGCATCTGTGTGCCTTCTCATCACTTGTCCTCCTCCTGTGGCTGCCCGTCCTTTCCACACGTGTCCTCTTTCCAGTCCAAGAATCCCAAGTTACAGAAAGCTCTTTTACTGGATCTTTGCCCTTGCTGCTGAGTTCTGCCACTACTGTGTGATGCCTCCTCTGATATCTCCATTAAAATGTCCGTCTGCTGAGGACTGACTGTTCCTATTGATACGTTTATCACTCTGCTAATATTGTGCTGCCTGAAATATTGAACCTTGAAAATAATTTATTTACATTAAGTAGGTTATGACGTTGTCCATAAGAAGACTTTGACCTCGTTAGATAGTCATTGTTTTATTAAACTTGGAGAAATATTTTCTCCTGGCTCCTTAAAAAATTTAATTTTGAAACCAGGCATGGTATTGCCTGGTAATTTCAGCACTTAGGATGCAGAAGCAGAGGGATCACAAATTTGAAGCCAGCCTTTGCCATTTAGTAAGATCCTGTCTTAAGAAATGGAAAAGGCTTCTACCTCAATTGTTTGTGGATTTCATAGACATGGTGCTAACACAATAGACGTTGATTTCTTTTGGGGAACATGTGTCATCTGTCTTCTTATTTCATTCTGCTTTGACAAGTACACTACTCAGAAAAAAAAAAGAATCCAAATTAAAAAAAGAGAGGGAATATGTTCCTTGTGTTATCTAATAACATAAAAAGTAGTTTTCTCAGTGAAAATCCTGTTTATCTCATTATCTTTAGGGTAGCTGCATAACGGGCCATAGGATGCATTATCAGGTTGTCGTCACATGACACAGTGTTGTATCATCATCATCATGATGGTTTGAAACATCGAGTCTCTTGAAAGAACAAATGAAAACCAGTGATCAGTGTTGGACTGAATATTTCCAGTTCTTAATGTCTAGTTCCAAGAATTAAAAAGTGCACCCAAATAGCAAAGTCATAGATTTTATTTAAAGGCAAACTGAAAGTAGAGGAGACATACTGCAATAGGGCTACAGGTCTTAAGTGAGACTTGCTCAAGAGCTCTGCATTACTTCCTAGGACATCTTTCCATAGGACCTGGAGGAACTGGTCACTAGAAGCAGGAGCGTGGATATTTTCTGTTTTGATTGACAGGTTACATAAGACTTTCTTCTCTGCTCATAGTCTTTCCCAAGATGCAGCTGATTTTAATAATGCCAATCATGCATAGGCATGCATAGGCATAAGATGGTAAATACAGGACTTTCCTTTCCCCTAAAAGTTCATTTTAGGACACAGTTTGCATTCCTGTGCATATACCACCAACCAGTCTAGGCTGGTGTTAGCTCCAGGATGAAGTCCAGCATATATGTTTGGCAAATAAATAAATAAATAAATAAATAAATAAATAAATAAATAAATAAATGGGGGTGGTCTGTTTGCATGCTAGGAAGGTACTAAGAAGTAGTAACCAGTTGTTTTGTTTATTATTATAAATTTCTTGAACATGTTTTGGCCTTAATCCGTAAAGAGATTCCTACCAGGACCATCCACAGAATTCAAGCCTTCTAGACTTCCTGAGTCTTGGAAATGTTGATTTTGCAGAATAACTTGGACAAATGCCCCCAAATGGAAAAGATGCATAGATGTTCTTAGTTGGTCCTCTCTTCCTGACCTATGAATGCAGTTTCCCTTGTCTAGGATGTCAGCAGCTTCCATGTAGGTCGCTATGGAGTCAGAGAAATGGTATGTATCCATATTCCACTGGCAAATGGGCTCACTTCCATCTAAACCTAAGTCCAGAAACAGCACATTCTGCCCACAAAGCACCATCCTTGTGACAGGTATGGAAATTGTTGAAATTGACTGGCCTAAGAGTTTTAGGCATAAAGACTGCCTTGTTGCTTTTAAAGATCATTTGTTACTTAATGGGGTATAAGGAACAATTCTGGGAAAATCTGAAACACAGATTCACAGGATAGAGAGGCTTTCTGCCTGAGCATCACTCAGAAAACCAACAACTGGGGTTAGTGAGATGGCTCAGCAGCTGGAGTGTGTACTTCTCTTCCAGAGGACTCACGTTCAGTCTCCAGAACCCACAGCTATTGGTTCAGAACCACCTGTAACCACCTTCAGGAGATGTGATACCCTCTTCTTGTCTCCCCAGGTACCTTTACTCATGCGCACATATCCACACACAGACATACATACACGTAAGCACTTTAAAAAGTAAAATAAATCTTTAAGATTTATATTTATTTATTTTATGGGCACAAGTGTTTTGACTGCATGTATGTCAGGGCACCACAAGCAGACCTGATGCCCAGGAAGGGCAGGAGAGGAATCAAATCCCCTGGAACTGGAGTGGTGGTAAGGTTATGAGCCTGGGAAGTGAACCCAGGTTCTCTTCAGGAGTAACAGATGCTCTTAACTGGGGAACCATCTCTCCACACAGAGGAAAAAGGGAAAAGAGGGAGGGAGAGAGGGAAGGAGGGAGAGAAGAAGGGAAGGAGGAAGGAAGGAAGGAGTAACATGCCTTCAACCAGGTGCCAGGGAAATGTGAATTACTTCCGAGAAGTTTTTGTAGAAGGAACAGAATGTGCTGAATGTAGTCCTGGCACAAACATAAATAAATTCTGTGTCTTGGGCCACTTTCGAGTAGGTGCAGTACAACCCTGGCCTGGGCTCATGGCTCAGTGTGCATGTGAGTGGCTCTCAAGCTGGATACTCCTAGTTCTTGTAGTTTTACAGAGAGGTACTGGCTGCCAGGGGGAGGGAGAACCTCCCACTGTGTTTACTCAGTCACAGCTCCAGAGGTGTGCTCAGTCACAGGGCTGACCTCATCCTAAAGACACTTCTGTGCCTGCTGTCCTAGAGTTTCTATTGTTGTGATAACATGATCAAAGGCAACTTGGGAAGGGGAGAAGTATTTCATCTTATATTTCCAGAAAACAGTCCATCACTGAGATGAGTGTCAGGGCAGGGGCCTGGAGGCAGGAACTGAAGCAGAGACATGGAGGAGTGACTTGTTCATCATGTCTTCCCCAGCCTGCTTCTTCATGGTTCCCAGGAACACCAGCCTATGACACCACACAGTGGTCTGGGGCCTCCCACATAAAACCATCAAGAAAATGCTCCCCCAGGCTTGCCTACAAGTCAGTTGATGGGCTATTTTCCCAGTTTAGGTCCCTCTTCCAAAATGGATCCTATGATCCCTTATTTGATATTCTAGAAAGACAAACTTTAACCCAGAGTATGGCAAGTGATATTTTGAAAAGTTTTAGTTTTAAATTTGGAGTAAGAAACCCACTGACAGAAAAGAGGGCACCTTTATGTTCTATCCAAGAAAATCAAATCACGTGTGACACAGAGCAGAAGAAGTCCCACTAAAGAAGAGTGTGTGCTCATCTAACTCCACTCAAATTTCCACCAGCACAAATCATACACACACACACACACACACACACACACACATACATATATATATACACATATATATATATATATATATATATATATATATATATATCAACCTCTGCCTGCTGTGTCATTTCACAGGGACACCCAGAAAGGAGGGAAAGGAGGGTCTGATCCATCTACTGCAGCAGAGTTTGTGTCCTTCATCTACTGAAAGTTGAAGATTTCTCTTACACTCGCAGTAAATGCTCATGCGCATGTTGAGTCAACTTAGTGCTGTCGCATAAAACCTGCTCATTCTAACAGACTATGCAGCAAGGAGTAAGGTAATATTGAACTTTCCCCCTTTCTTTGATTAAGGAAACTTCAAAGAGTTTGTGATTTTTAATCAGGACAAGAGGTGATCAGAAAGGAATGAAAGAAACGCTTGACACAGTATTTGCTGAAAACTGCTGTGGAGAAAGCCCTGGAAGCCTGATGAGGCTGGCTGCTTCTTCATGATACCAGGTAAAGTGGAAGCATTTTCAGGTTCAACCTGGACATCGATCCTGAAAGGGGAAAGGTCACTGCCGAGATCTAAGATCCAGGCACCAGAGATAGAGAGCAGCAAGTGTTTTGTGAACCACAGCCAGGATGATTGATATCACAGGAAAAATGGAGGCCACGGACAGGTCTGACCCTGGGGATGAGAACACTTATCCAGGCTGCTACAGTGAAAGGAGATGTCAAGAAGAAAAGATGACACAGGCCTCTCAGGAGGCATTGTGGAGACACAGATGAAAGAAGCTGTTTCTTGGGCTACAGCCATGGAGCAGATGGTGGGAAAGGGGATTTGATGTGGGGAGAGGGTGTGGCCTGATATTCTGGGGTGGTGGAAGCAGCTGTTAGAGAGCCAGAGAAACAGGCTTGGGAAATGACTCGGAATTTACTTTTGAAACTGATGTAGGATTGGTGACAAAAGCAAATCTACTAGTGAACAATCCTGAAAGCCAAGGACAAAGTGCAACGGGAGCCCAGAACATAGAGCATCAACAGCAGGTGGCATTTAGCGTCCCAAAATTGGATCCCACTGCAGACCTAGTAGCACCGGGAACTGGCATGGTATGGCAGCCATGCCAGGGGCTGCCTCAACAGTTAAGAGTTTAGAGACCAGCTAGGGGCTCTTTTAAAAAAGCAGGAAGGCTGGGGGGTTGATGACAGGACCATTGTGTAGCTTAGGAGCTTGGACATGGTTGACTGTAAGCTTGACCATGAGCCACATGACCTTGGCTGTAGAATGTCACACTGGATGGTAGGAAAGAAACCCTGGAGCAGAATGACTGAGAATGGGAAGGTTTGCATTAACTGGTAATATATATCTCATATGTGTGTGTGTGTGTGTGTGTGTGTGTGTGTGTGTGTGTGTGTGTGTGTGTGTGTGTATCATATGTGTGTATATATCATGTATGTATATATAGCAGTTTTCAGTACAGCAGCATTAGAAACAGCAACACTACTCTACATCCATCATCTACTCAAAGCCAGAATGCTCTTTATCGGAAACCAGCTCTGTCCTGTTACAGATAACTCCCCTTTCCTCCATTCTCACAGTCCTCCAAAGCCACAGTTCACTTCCTGTGTCTGTGAAGTCCATCGTCCTAGGGATATCTTATAAGTAGGATTGTTCAATGTCCATCCTTTCTTAACTGGCTTGTTTCACTTTGCACAATATCATCGTTTACCCATTCTGTAGCTTGTGTCTGAATTGTCTTCCTAAGCCAAATATGTTTTATATGTGTCTGTATATACTGTTATATGTACTTATGAGTACTTGTGTGCATATGCATGTGTGTGCTGAATATGTGGGCTGCTTTCTCCTTTGAGCTATCATAAGCAATACTCCTCTGATCCTGGATGTACAAACATTTATTTTACAAATGCCTGGATCCTTTTGTTTAATTCTTTTGAATTAAAAAAACAAAAGTGAGTTTCTGGGTCTCATAGCAATTCTATTTTTAGTTTTTGAGTGCCTACCATACTGTTTTCCATTAACAGTCCCATCAGTGACTCACAAAGGTGCTAGCAGCTCCACAATAACTTCTGATTGTTTTTAAAACAGTTTAATTGCATAGCAGATCAGAGAAAGATGTAGATCCTTAGGGAATGTTAAAAACAAAATGTGTTTAAATAATTAAATATGGAATAAAATGCTGACACAAAGTAGAGAAACAGGTGCTTGGTGGCATTGACCTGAGCAGAGGGGATGTCACTGATGACCCAGGTCAGGACTTAGATTTTTATGCAGACAACACTTTAGGGGAGATATAATCTGCAGATCAGTAATAGAGGAGACAAGCTCAGAGAAGAGTCTTTTAATCCATCCTCTAGCTAACATAAACAAGTTTCATCTTTGGACTTAGGTCCACCAAGGCAATGTTGAGATAAATTAGTCACAGAAGAATATGGACTTTTATAAAATTTACCAAGGAGCCATTTATACTTAGTTATCATGAGCCAAACAAGGATGTGTAATTGGGCAAGACTCAAGCAACCTGGGTACACATTTCACCCAACTACAGACAGATACAGAGCACCTCCAGGGAATATTGGGACTGTAAGGGACCCATCAAAGTGACTTGTCAATTCATTCTTGACATTTCAACATCAAGGCCCTGCTGCAGGTTCAGGCAATGCATGAACGTAAGCAGCAAGTCTCTATCCTCACCTGGAATCTAACACACTAACCATCCCATGGAGTTTCCATAGGATCCAGAGCCCCAAACACAGTGCAGAACAGGAAGAGGAGACGTGAACAATGGTCCCTACCATCAGTAGCTTCTTCCTAGGGCCGAGGGAATGGAACCTAGCTATGAGGGAAGTGGAGGGATGAGGGTTAACAGTATGGAAAGTGAAGGATTAGGAGACAATAGTCCAGAGAAGGGAGAGTCATCCCACAAGGAAAATTGAGAGTTGTTAGGTGGTGGCATGGCCTTTTAAATGGTCGTGCACTTGTGGGATCCAGCAGTGTGGTGTGTATAACAAGCTAGATGTAATGATAGTGGGCATGCTTCTCCATAAGTGCAGGACTAAATGTGAGGGAACTGAGCTACCAAGGGAGATGTAGACACTAAAAAGGAGGTGAACTGTCTTGAAGTCCATAAATTACAGCTTTATCTGGATTACACACAGTCCCCAGTTCCATGGTGCAAAAGTGATGTGCATCCAATTTAAGCCATACTTCAAAGGTTACATTTGACCTTTCCCAAGGCCAGTGGTGCACAATGGGACACTTTCTCATGATTCGGGGTATTGTCAGTTCCAGGCTGCCTCTGGGTCACAAAGGAAGCCACAGATGCTGCAGTATACTGTGCAGCTGGGCCACAGTGTTTGGTAGCTCAAGTGCATTTTATGTCGTTTGGATCCCACCGTGGGTTTCCCACCCCACATGAAAACTATCAGAGCGGAGGGGCATCTATACAAATAGTATAAATCTGAATGCTTCTTGACATTTGAAACTAGATACATCTTTGTGTCCAAGATCCTTCTTTTGCAAATAGAATCACTAGTATACAGTCCCCAAGCTGAGATGGTAAGGGCATTGGGTATCTTTGGTAATTCCTTCACTTCTCACCCCTGGAGCAAGTCATTGATGAAAACACAAATAACTGTCCCATGTCCTGGTTACGAGTGGTCTTTTGTTTTTATTTATATAGCCACATTTCCATACTATTGTATTTTTCTCATAGGCTAGCTAATGGCATTGAGTAATACAAGTAAACATATTAGCGTATTGCCATGAAAATGTATTTACACATGTTAGAATTTATTACTATAATCTGTATTAATTACTCTTTGTCTCAGTCATTATCATCCCTTCCCTAGGCCATCTCAAAACTGTACCCAACATTCCTCCCAAGCTTCCACACAAAGACTAAGAATGTCATCAGATGGCATGTGAAACAGATAGCAGGGATCGCTCTACTTTTTTTTTTTTTTTTTTTTTTTTTTTTTTTTTTTTTTTTTTTGGCAAAGTTTTTGCCTGATGTTTCATACAATGTTTTTAAAAGGAGTCTTTATTTATGACTTTCTTGTTCCGTGACTATAAAACTTCATGAAATTTCCTACTCAGGAACAAGGTATTTGAAGTAACATGAATCTATTCCCAGGCCATGATCACTCAAATCTGACTTAAGAACAAACTCTCTTGTTCTCTTTCAAGTAAGAATTGTGCTTTGGTGTTGACAGCCACACCCTTTGGGACACAGTCCTCCAAAACCATACAAGCAGAACAATGAGAGTCTCCACTGAGAGGGACCTACAGAAGCCTAAGTACACAGCTGCCATGTGGAATGCGCCAGCACTGTTGTACTTCTCGCTCAGCCACAAGCTAGCCATTCTGAGAATATCCATTGGCTTTGTCAGGTAATAATCATGAAGGGAATTGTGGTGTCCGTTACCTTAGAAACAGACCCACCTGTCCAGGTAAGTACTAGGGAAGATACAATGTTACCAGCCATTCCACCAGCAGTGTAGAGGGATGGTTATCCTCTAAGCAGTGAAACACTGCTTCAGCCTGAATGCCTTACTGACAGGAGTTTGAGCTCTGCATTTGAAGGTGGTGACAGACCTGGGCCTATGAACACAGAACAGGAGCAAAGCTCTGCAAAATGACTATGAACAAACAGATCCAATGTACCTGCATTTCATCAGCCAACATTGTGTAATTTAAAAATAATTAAGGCCATGTGTTTAGCAGGTTAGTTAAATAGTTAAAATGCTACTTAGCAATAAGTCACAGAATATGAACGGAGCATTCTTATACTCCCTAAAACAACATCACATTTGTTCAGGAATTGTTCCATTGGATGTATTTTCTAAGTCAGACTTAATCTGTTCGAGACCCAAAGCTGAACACCACTGATCCTGTTTCCTCATCTAAAAAAGAGAAATAATGGTAGATATGATCAGAATTTAACCCATATGTAGTTTAATGTGTTTCTACTATCAATTGATAATTTCAGCTACCATCCTGTGGTTGATGTTACAATGTTTGCCTGTAAATTGTCTGCATTTGGGAAATAGTCTTCCCCAAATCCAGTTACCCATGTGTATTGCAGATAAACACGAGAAAACAAGCCTGATGTGCAACCCACACCATGGACTATTTTAGAGCCTGGATATGTGCAAACATTCTACTCAGGTAGTCACTGATGAAAATACATATCACTATCCTATGTCCTTCTGTTGACATTACCCAAAATGAGGATAGCACATTTCTTCCCCAGTCTCCCAAGGTCCCCCAAGAACACTGGCACAGCTTTGCTTAAATCTCAGCATATTCCTGTGTTTCTTCTAGTCTCTCCAAGGTTTGTGGTTCAGATGGCAAGAACAGCCCCACTGTACTGCAATTCTGCAGCTAAAAGCACAAGGGGTCTCTCCCAGTCCATGCAGGAGGCTGGGCTGCTGAGTCTTCCCCAGAAGATAGCCACTGACTTCTAGTTCCATCTGGTCACAATCACCTCTCTCTCCCTATAGCACTCCTCTAAACGGCAGTGTCTGTTGCCTTGTAAACATGTACCTGCCCTGACCTCTTGCCTCCTCTTAGGATCTGCCTGGATAGCCACTAAGGCTGTTTCCTCACCCTTTTGGGTGTAACTTCCATTGCTCTTTCTTCCCAGTATGGCTGAGCATAGAATTTTTAGGCCCTTCCTCACATTTCAGAAAGTCGTCTTCCAATTCCCACTGGACCTGTCTCTAGGAATCCAAATAAGCAGCCAAGAAAAAAAAAGTCCCATTCTATAATTCTATAGAAGTTGGTAGAAAGTAGAAAATGTTGTTTGGATATTTTTAGGCATCTAACTTTATCCATATTCTAGGTTCTGGTTACATGCACTGACAGAAAATAAACCTGGTCACTCCAAAGAAATCCTAGCACCAGCTAGAAAGCACCTCTCCATGGTGACCATACTACTGGTCAGGACTATTAGAGAGAGAGGATTCTGTCCACTCCATATTCTCTGCTTGTAGGTATATACCTGATGAATCCAGTGATATGGGACAGTATAGATGTGTCCTGAAGTCATAAGGCCCAAGCATGGCCTCTGTGGCCCCATGTCCTAACAGCTCAAGTCAACATACCCAAAGCTTTTTACAGGCCATTTTCATGTTGGGCTCTGGATCTACTAGAAACTTCTAGATTTAACTTAGACTCTGTCCCCAGAAAACCCCATGCCAATTCCAGGCTGGAAAAGACACTGTAGAGGTACAAAGCAGCTCCCATTCAAATGGCTTCTCTAAGCTTCTTCTCTGAAGCAATGGCTTGCACATATGTGCTCATGTCCAGGCCCATGTGAGGTCTTGGCATGCATCTCAGAGACACAGTGAGCTATTTAGACATAAAGAATCTCCTCATACTATGATAGTATGCTTAATATCTACATAGTAACCAGGAAGAGGTGTGTTCTCTCATCCACTTTACCAGGGTTCCTTAAAAGATACTTTCCAGGACTTCTGTCAAGGTATATTTGAAAGATATAGACCATACCCTCTGTCTGTTAATCTGTCATCCAGCCAGTCTACAAGATGTTTGGTATACTCATAGGGAACCCTCCATAGGCCATTGTTCTCCCTAAGCCCTTGTACATGTCATTACCAGGTTGCATTGTAAGCATGGCTATCATGACCACTAAACAGGTTTCAAATTCTTCTTGCAGATGTGAAATCTTCCAAGGTCCCGTCTGGCTTTGGCGGGTTCTCCACATGGCTTTACACCTCTTATGTTCTAACACCCTATAGAGGCCTCCATCCCACCACACTGTGATTTAGCTGATTTCTAGTGATGATTTAATAAGAACACCACCATTTAATATGAACATTTACATCTATTTTACCTGAAAAAGCCAAGTACTACAAACACAGCTATAGCACACTACAGAGGCCACCTGTCAATTGAGTGGCAATGGTCACTGCTATGTGAACTCCACTACAATCAAGTTTTCTACAGTCATGGGCAGCCTTCGATGCCTGGGCTTCCCAGGAAGACCCCAGCATTCCTCAGCTTGAATTTTACCCCTTTTCCTCTTAAGACATCATCAACCTTCCTTTCCTTTCTTCTTATGGCACTGTGGTGAGCACACCATGACAAAAACATGAACAAGATACTTGTGTGTCTTTCCATAATGTAACAAATTATTTAGTAAGAATAGATCAGTGTAGGTTTTGAAGAATAGTCCTGGAGTAGAACAAATGCAGGTTCTTTCCTTCTAAACTTTATTATATTAAGTTGCAAATCACACACAACACAACACACAATAACTCTTTGTGTGTGAGAGAGAGACAAAGACAGAAACAGAGAAGCAGAGAGAGAGAGAGAGAGAGAGAGAGAGAGAGAGAGAGAGAGAGAGAGAGAGAGAGAACTAGGGCTATTACACAGAGAAACCAGAGAGAGAGAGAATATGGCTGAAAGGGGGCAAAAATGAATGCAACAACAGGGTTTAAGGAGTCCAAAGAGAGATCTTACTAGAGAGTTGCAGGTGATAAGGAGCTTAACTGCAAGACTGACTGCAGGCCTCAGACTTAACAGGATTTGCAACTGAGTTGAGCTACAAGTGTGAGGTGTGGGATTATGGAGGCCTATGAGGCAGGTATAGCACTATAGAACTTTAGAGAAAAGGTCCACAGTCAGGCCAGAAGGACAAAAAGAAGGATGTGTTGTTTGAGTAGACTGTGTCAACTGAAGGGACTAAATTGAGCTTTGTCCCAAGGGAGAGACAGGAGTTATGTGCCAGTTGGCTCCTTGGTACATATACTGGATGGTTCAATGACAGTTCTGTGTATGCTAGCCCCATTCCAATTTTCTAACACCTATGTCCTCTTCTTTATGAGGGCCCCAGATGACTTCCTCCCTTCTTGGTCTGGTGTATTTGATAATCCTCAAGTCTTGTTTCGGATAGAGTTTTGGTATGCCCGAGGGCTCATGTCATGCCAGTTGACTCTGGCAAATTTATAGAGTGGTAGTTTTTAATTATTAGGAGGATGTTATTTACCACTCAGTGCCTAGTGAGTGATGCTGGTTCCGTAGTGGTGCTGACACAGACAAGTAGGAATATAGCCATCCTGCTGTCTACATTTGTACTCAGAATTAAATGAAACTCTGTGAGCAAAATCACTCAGAGCAACACATACCCTGAAAGCCACTGTTTCACACAATAGGGAACCACTTTGAACAGGGTACAGCCTGATCTGGACAGGCACTTTCCCCATCTTCTCTCTGTAGTACCTTCTTACCTCTAGAAAACTTATTTTCAAATGCTGTTATGGAAGATCGGGGAGAGTCACAGGAAATTGCAAGCAGCCATTACTTTATAAACAAAGTATATGGGGATGGCTCCACATTTACCTGAGAACAAAATCCTTGGTGACTCCATGATAGATGAAAATGCCCAGGCAGAGAAAGTAGATGTGTGGATTTCCACTATGTTTCCATGAACTCTGTGCCTGCTTTTAGACTAGAAGTGAGTAGTAGATTGAGGAGAGGGCAGAGTACTCACTGACTTCACTCCCAGGCTTCCTCCTGTCCTGGCAAATCAGTCACTGATCCATGAGCCTAAAGGTCTTTTTAAAAATTCCTTTTACCTTTTACAAACACACACGCCCACACACACACACACACACACACACACACACACACACACAGGTGGGGGGAGACACAGAGAGAGAGAGAGAGAGAGATTCCTTTCCAACCATGTGTCCTTAGTACCAAAATTTCAAACAATCAAAGTAAAGAAAATCTTCTCTAAAATATCTTCTTTCTAATCTTTTGTAAATATATTATTAAAAATTAAGCTGGTTTCAGCTTAGAAGATTGATTTTATACCATATACCTCTTACTCATTCATTATAATGCATTCTTTTTTTTGAGATGTAAGCTATAACTTTAATATAAACATCATAGTTTAGTATATACTACAAAACAAAGAAATTCTTAATGTATAATAAACTGAATACTATATATCAAATATTGTATTTTGTGATTAATGTTAAAGCTTCCAAAATATTAGCTGAAGAATTTTTTAATTTCAAAATGACACATAATGAACAAAATAGATCTGTACTATAATATGACTTTTAGAATTAAGTCACCTCAGGGTAAAGGGTTGGGAAAAGATTTTCCAATCAAATGGAACCAAAAAGCAAGCAAGCGTGGCTATCCTAATATCTAACAAGTTAGACTTCAAACCAAAATTAATCAAAAGAGATGAAGACGGTCATTTTGTATTCATCACAGGAGAAATATATCCACACAAAGTCTCAGTTCTGAACATCTATGCCCCTAATACAAAGCACCCACTTTCGTAAAAGAAACACTACTAAAACTCAAAGCTCATATAAAAACCTCACACACTTATAGTGGGAGACTTCAATACACCACTCTCAACACTAGACAGGACCACAAATCAGAAACTCAACAAAGAAACAAAAAAACTAACAGAAGTTATGTCTCAACTGGGGTTAACAGACATCTATAGAACATTCAATGGTCCTATTACCTGAGGGACAGAAGCAAATTCACTTTCCTACCTATGAATGTTATAAGGCATAGGCTGAGGTAGAGGGCAGGGGGCACATATTGAAGTGAGAGAGGAGAGCAGTACCAGAGTTAGTGAGGGGAAGACAAGCTCATGGGTAGCCTTCAGAAACATGATGAATGGCTCTATGCATGTTCTCCAGGGCTTTAATTCAGTCTTTGTTAGTGTTGACAAGCCACATGAGCACCATTCACTCCCCTTGCACTTAGAAAGGTTGCAGTAGCAGCAAAGCAGTTTCTCATCCATGGTGATCCCCAGCTGCAGCACAAGACAGCCTTATGTGTAGGCCTGGGGCACTGGTAAGTATTTGATCTGGACATCAAGAAGTGCTGGGCTTGGGCTCCCAAGACAGAAAATTAGTTGAATCATGTGTGAAAATTCAGGTCCATTTGTTTTTGCAACCAACCAGGCAAGTCCTTGACATTATTTGTCACTGTAAGAAAAGCTACAGTGTCTTATTTTCCTTCTTTATAAGATTGGCACATTTATTTTTTACAAATCTCCTGAAGCACTCTAATTCCCAGGTTGTCTTTAGACCAATAAATGAATTCTACATTCTAGAACATTCCTGCAGTTTTTTTCCTTAACTCACCAAGTATCAGTGTCTTAATGCCCAATACAAAATTGAATTAAAACCAGGCAAAGAGAGGAGGTATGATGTCTGTAATCCCCAAATCCAAGAGGCTCTCAAAATGTAAGGATTGCCAATTCAAGGCCAGTCTGGGCTACCTAGCGAAAACTTGTCTTTTATAACTGGGCTGAGTTTATCAGAAACATTAGCAAATCAGACAAGTACATGTCATCTTAAGTTCATTGCCTTGCTAGTCCTCCTCCTTTCCCTTGCAGCAACCTCAGTTGGCTAAAGTAAAAACAGTGATTCAACCTTCTCCATCTCCTAGGTCAAGGATATGATAATCATGTTTGGAATCTCTTGTTCAGGGTTACTCTGTAAGCAGGTGAATTGTATGAGAACTTCAAATAACAAGAGTAAAGAGTTCAGACTATGTTCATTTATCATAATGGCTGCTGAGCCTGATGACTCTCTGGATTCATCTATGGGGGCAAATATGGTGTAACACATGATTTAGAACTACTTAAAAACTCCTGAGAGAAACAAAGGACCCTTCAACATTCCCACTACACACACACACACAGAAAGAGAGAGAGAGAGTACTTGAGTGTCTGACGTCAAAGCAGTGCAGTCAGGTAAGGACTGTGATTAGCTTTACCTCTCCAGAAACAGCAATTCACTGCTTGTCCTTAATTGAGCAGTCAGTGCCAGCTGGCTTCCAGTGTTTCAGCTGTGGGGAGGAGGGAGGGGTGTCTCCAAACTGATTCTGGAAGAGCTGCACAAAGTCCCTGGCAAGGGAGTATCTGGTTTCCTGGCTTAGCATTTGGTGTATATAGCAAGAAGTGGGGGCATACTAGGTATTTCATAAAGATACTAACACCCACACTAGAGTGTAGCTGAAGTCACATATTCCTAAAAATGTACATGGCGAAATTTTGTAACCCTCCCTCTGCTCGCTCTACCAGTTAAGGAGCATCACAACCAACCCCTTCTCAACCCTTGTGCTCAGGGAAAGTTCCCGCTGTCCATGAAATCAGAGCTTCTCAGAGGTATGGTGGTCCAAAGCAAATCATGACCTTAATACTATAAGGACTCATATTTCCAATCATATCCATTCAGGCTCTATATTAGGAGACAACCAAGGAAATGAGAACCTACAAAATGACCTCTACATTGACACATGAATTTGACATTAATTTCCTTCTTTGGTCTAATTTGTCTCTGTGAATGAAGACTTGGTGTCCTCTAGAGCAACCATTCTCATCCTGTGGGTAATGACCCTTTCCTCCCCAAGGTGCTTTTGGTAATGGTTTTTCGTCATAGCAGTGTTAGCCTTAACTAGAATGAAGCTGGCACTAGGATAGTGGGGTACTGTTATGAAAGACCTGACCATGTTTTGAGGCAAGGTTGTAGAAGGACTTTGGAACTTTGGGATAGAAGAGCCACTGAGTCCTGAGGGCTCAGTGGATTGTTTTGTTGGAACTTTGAAGATAAAAATGTTGCAAGCAGAGAACATGATAGAGACCTGGCTTGTGAAGTTTCAGAGGGAAGCAAAGACTCCACTGAGCCACTTATGTGAGGAATCTGTGGTTTCTGGTCAGCTATAGCTGAAGAATCATCTGTGATTAACAACAAGAGACCAGAACCACTAAAGTAAAACTTTTGCTTTGCTGGGACAATTGATGCTGGTCAGTTAGAACTTAGAAATTAGCAATGATTAAGAAGAGTTAAGAAGAGTCCATCTTTGAGCCAAAATCTTTGGGGGTGTATTATTTCCTGAGAACACAGAGAAGCTGTGTCCCAGAGGCAGCCAAAGTTGTGCCTTGAGCTGGAAGCTGAACTTGGTAGTGTAAGAGTCACCCAGGTGGTACGTGCTTTGAAGGTATGAAGGGGTCAGGGAGAGCAGCTGAGGCCTGCCACTGTGAGGCATCATTGGTGAAAGCACAGCCTCAGTGGCAGTTGAAGACCCAGGACTGAAGGGATCAGGTAAAAATGTTGAGGGTTGGTACCATAAAGAGAGCCCATAAGAAGCTATGGGCAGCCCGGTTGCAGCAAAAGACAGAAGCCTTTTGAAGATGCCAGTACCATGGGCTGACTCCCAAGAACAGCAGTAGCAGAGGAGTGGAGCCATCCTGAGCTTAGAAGACAGCTGTGTGTGCTGCAGAGGGCAGAGCCGGCTGGAGAAGTGACCTTTGAAGGAGCCATACAATTGTGAGTCAATCCCACATATTGGATATTTTGTTATTCATGCTGTGGGAGTTTGGTTTTTCTCCAATCTGATTGTGACTGTGCCCTGGCCCTTCCCTCTTGAAGTAAAGTATTTAAGTTAATTTTGATTTTTTATGAGAGTTGACAGTAGAGAGATTTTGAACTTTTAAAAGGGATTTTGGATTTTTAGTGGGACTGGATATTTTAAAGAGACTGAATTTTTAGTATTTTTGGATTTGTAAAGACTGTGGGACTTTTAAAGCTATTTATGTTTTTTATGTGAGATCTTGAGGATGAATGGGAAAGGAAAGTTTTCAGCTTACTTATGATATCTTTGTGTGTCAAGTTGAAAAGAGGCTAATTTGTCCTGGATAGTCTATGTCAACTGGACAGAAGCTAAAGTCATCTCAGAGGAGGGGATTTCAATTAAGAAAATGCTTCCATCAGATCAGGTTGTAGTCAAGTCTGTGGAATATTTTCTTAATTAGTGATTGACCAGAGAGGTCCCACCCATTGTGGGTGGTTCCATCTCTGGGCTACTGGTCCTAGGTTCTATAAGAAAGCAGGCTGAGCAAGCTATGATGAGGAAGCCAGTAGGCAGCATCCCTCCATGGCCCCTGCATCAGCTCCTGCCTCCAGATTCCAACTCTGACTACAGTCCACAATGTGGAAGTGTAAGTCAGATAAGCCCTTTCCTCTGTAAGTTGCTTTTGGTCATGGTGTTTCATCACAGCAATAGTAGCCCTAGCTTAGACACGGTGTGAGAAGGGAATTAGGGAAAGATGCAGTGAGAGGATGAGAAATAAAGCTAAGTAGAGATATGAGAAAGGGCTTTGAGACAAGAGTGTGAGAAGATGTGGAAATAGGCTGTGTGGGGAAAACTTGAGAAAAAATACAGAGACGATATGAAGAGGAGAGGCTAAACGGATGTGAGAAGAGGTCATGAGGAGATATGAAGAGAATATGAGGAGAGGTCATAAGGGGAATGCATTAGGTGATGGCTGTTTAAAGTAGATCCAGTCATTCCATCATTCCTTGCTTTTGTACAGTAAAGTACTAACTGGTGTCCACATATGGATGTAATTTTTACTCATCATTGTATCTTAATAGAAATGAGAGGGGAAAATGGCAGCCTATAGTTCAGAGGAAAAGATAACATTTTCTAACATTCACTCTGCCTCCTTCATAGGGGCCTCTCTAAGGTAAGCATCATGTTCTTAGGCACTCTCTGTTGGCCTCCAGGTAACACTGACAAGATTTGTCGGGGAGACACAACACACATGTCTACTCATCCCCGATAGGGAACTGGTGACAGACCAAAGTCCAACCCAATAAACCAATGATTGTATTGGGGTTACTTTTAGGAACATGGGTGAAGAGTTAATTAGAGGAACAGAAGTGATTCAAAGACAGCTGCACCACCAAAGCTCATCCCAGCATGGATGACAGCTCATAAAACTGGGAACCTGGAGCACACTGCACAGCCTACAGGTATCTCAAATGAGGATGTCTTTTTCAGGTGCCTCAACTGATCTCGACCTCTTCTAGGCAGCTGGGCTGGTCTCAGTCTTCTTTGCATCTTGGCTTCTCTAAACAGGACTCAGCTTTTATTGTTTACACTGACCGGGAGGAGCCTAATGAATCTTTCCCATTTCAGTGATAGTGGGTTTGGAGACGTTGCTGGTGAGCTTGAAATGCATCCTGAGTGAGACACTTTAGTCACCCTTACAGACAGGGATGTAGTTTATCCACTTTACAGGGAGAAAGACTCTGGTACCTCAGGGATAAGCAGTAAGGTTCAGGTTGCCATTGCCACTGAGGACCAGCAGAACACACAATCCTGGGTGATTCATATCTTCTCTTTCATATGATACTTTTATGAATTCTATTTATTGTTTTATAACTTCTCATATGTATACATATGTGTTTTTACCAAAGTACCCCATTATCCTTTTTCCCATACCACTCCCCTCTAAATCTCCTCTTCCAAAGTCTGCCTCCTACTTTGTGTGCACGTGTGTGTATGTGTGTGGGGTGTGTGTGTGTCCCCAGTTGCATCAGCTCAGAAAAGTTTGAACGTTAAAGGGGTTGGGTTTTAGTAAGTTTCTTCATTCTCTGAATATCACACTTCTTTCTATGTCAGGTCACAAATTGTCCTCTATGATGTGGCACCTTCTTTCTGGCCAGCCAGGACACACAAGAACTTGGCAGAAACATGATGCTAAGCAAACATAGAATGGAGCCAACTCCAATTGGGAGCTTGAGTGGGCATCACAGCACAGAGTGCATTTATATGGAGGGTGACCAAGTCCCAGAAAACTAATCAAGGTTCACATTTCAGAAGACCACAAAGAAAGCACCCAACTGTGCACAACCTGCTTTCGCACCTGAAAAAGGAAAATGGCCAGGTTGTAAAACTTTTTATTTTCCACTTTTCTAAGAGAAATCTATTGTGAAATGTGTAAATAATGGGAGGTCATTATTGGGCTGTGTGGCAGACAGACAGCTTTTCCTAGCAAGGCCTGGCAGTACCTTGTTCCCATGACTTCAGCTCAGGTGTGTTGGGTCACTTATAGACCCTCATGCACTGTGATGTATTCCCCTTGGGATGTCCTGCTTAACAAAGTCAGGGGCTCAAAAACCAGAAAAACAAAGACTTAGAAAGTAGGTGTGGCCAATTGTGGATCTTCTGTTTCATCTGAAGTCACTTTATTATAATTTTCCCATTCTCTAGCCCCACATTTCCCATTAACAGGGCCATCTCTGACAAGCACTCCAGGCTGTATCTGCATCTTCTGGTTCTATGTTGTAGCATCCTACGGAGTGACAGCATTGGACTTGGGAAGGCCTGCCTGAGGAGAGGCTGGGGTATTTATGGTAGATTCCACAGCAGGATGCTGAATACCTGATTATCTCTCTGCCACTTCAGTTCCAGAATGAGAGCACTTAGAGCTATGGCGGTCACACTGGTGGTGATGGGAACTGGCGTTTTCCTCCCTTTCATCTTGAGAAGCAGAGAAGTCTTGTGGAGTAAGTAACAAACAACACATGATCCTTTTAGTCTTGTAAAGTTGTTTTTCACACTCGGCAAACTGAACATGTTACAGCAGTTGTTGAGAACTGGTTAAGAGCCTTTTGTGCTTTTCAAAGAGAATAGTGTAATTCTTCAGTTTAGAAGGATAAAAATGTAATTCATACTTTAAAAGAACTGATTTTTTTTCATGATTGCAGAATAAATCATTTCCATTTTTACCCATACATATATATCAGAAAGAAAACTTCTGAGTATTTTTGTTCCTTTGTTATAAAATCATCTTTCATTAAATGTCTCTGATATAGTTTCTGGAATTAGTCAGTTGTATGGGAAATTATGGTAAGAAAGCTACTGAGATGTCATGGTTAACATAATCATCTTTGCTATAGAGAAGAAAAAGGAAGGAAGGAGAGGAGGAAGGGGATGGGTAGGGGAGAGGAGAGGAGGGAAGTAAAGAAGAAAGGATTTGGAGTGGGAGAAAAGGATTAGCTATCAACTTGGACCAAGCTTCCTGGTGGCAGAATGCTGGAAGGGCACTTGCTGTCCTTCCCCCCTCCCCCCTCCATCTTTCAGCCCTTGGGCCTCAGCATCCTCATTTACACCCAAGACTGCTTCCTGCTAGGAGCTCTGTTCTGCCTATTTTTTTCCCTGAATGCCTGGACATTGTGACTGTGCTGAAGTTGCCTTGCTGCCTTCCCAGGCTTGGGAGATCTTGGAGAAAGCCTTCCTCTTCCCTTCCTTCTAGGTGTGTACGCTGGTTATACTGGGATCTTCAAAGCACACCTTCTGATAGGCTTGCCATTCCCCTTCCAAGTCTGGGTCTTCAACTGACCACCACAGGCATTCCTGGTCAGCCTTAACTTAGGAAGTGTGTTCCCACTGACAGCTAGAGAAAAAAAAAAGGGGGTACTCATTTTAGATCTTACTCCTCTATACCAACCCTTCTAACATCTGGAACATAACAGGTGTTCAGCACACAGACAGGGGGTAAATCACTTTATTCTTCTATTTAATAGTTATTAAGGCCCTAGAGGAATAAATCAAGACTGGAAAGGTGGAGGTAAAAAGGCTAGTTAAGAGCAAGCTGTTGTACCCATGAGCTGTTCATAAAAACATCTGCACACCATGGCTTTAAATTTTGGAAATTATATTATTTTCAAAAAACAGGATATGAGGTAAGTTTAACTCCACATACAGATTGTTTTGTTTCTTGAGACAGGGTTTCAGTATGTAGCCCCCATCAACCTGGAACTCACTATGTAGAACACACAGAGATCTGCCTGCCTCTACCTCTGCCTCCAGAATGCTGGTATGAGACATGATTTACAAATGTATTTCACTCTTTTGCTTACTTTTTTAATAATATATAAAACAACTTTTTATAATGATAGTGCACTTTCATTGTGACATTCTGAAGCTGGCTTATTAGCCATCTATTCTATAGATTTCTTATTTAGAAAATATGCCAGCAGTAATGCCACATGGTAACACCATGTGTAATGCCACTAAAAATGATGAAACAAGATAGACACAATGTTAAGGCCAGTGGGGAAATGTCCTTCTTATGCTGTGAATGTATGTTTCTCTTATTGGTTGATGAATAAATCTGTTTCAGACAATGGTCAGGCAGAATGTCTGCTGAGATGCTAATGTGATAAGGTGTGGCAGTGGCTTGCTCCTTCTCTCTGATCTCTGCATTTTCCTCCATATTTGACTCTGGGTTTTTTATTATTTAGACCAATTAAGAATTCCTTTTTGTAGGTCAGCTTTGGCTATACCTTTGGTCTGGTATATACCAGCAGAGGAGCACTTGTCTTAGCATGTATGAGGCCCTGGGATTGATATGAAATTTTAAAAATCATTAAAATCACTGATAGTGCTTTTAAGTTCTGCTTGGTGTGGCAGCACACCTGTAATTCCATCTGAGACAGACAGATCAAGAATTCAAGGCTAGCATCAGATATAGAGCATGTTTAAGTGAACCTGGCCTGGATTTCATAAGACCCTGTCACAGAAGAACAAAAAGGCAAGCAAAAAGTATTTGCTTCACATTGGTTCAACTTTACATTCTTTAAGGTATTCACATTATTTAGTTAGCTGAAAACAACACACACACACACACACACACACACACACACACACACACACACACACACACTATCACTGTACAGAGCCAAAGGCAGATGGGATGGCTCAAAGCACAGAGGAAAAGAAACCTCAACACCTAAAAATTCGGTAATAAAGTACTGAAAATAAAAAAAGGTTTTAGTTTTTCCTGAAGTATACCCAGGACTATTATAAAATCTAAGAAAACTGCTCAGAGCGTCTCTTGTCAGCCCTTGGTAGCACATGCTTCATGCAGACCTATGTATTTTCCTCTGTACAGACTGAGACTGGCTTCCAGTGTTGGTGTGAAATTAAAATCCATGTGAAATTATCTTTATGGTGAACTCAGCGCTAGTTGTGGCTGTGAAAAGAAAATAAGATACAAATGAACAGCGTGAGCAGGAAAGCAGCCTGCAAATCCTGAGACTGGGAAGCCAGCCTAGTGGGGGAGTTTCTTTAAAAGGGTAGCTGGCGAGCTCTGTTCCAGTTCACCAGATTTCTGAAAACAGAGATTGTCAAAACAGGATCCACACATGGCTCTGAGCAAAACTGAGTGATCTGAGTTAGCCAAGGGCAGCACTTGGGAGCCTGGGGTCTCTGTGGCTCTGGAGAGGAAAATATTGGCTTTCTTTGCTATTTCATTTCAGTCCGTTTTGCCTCATATTAGTGAACATGTTTGGAACAATGCAGCCTGTTTCCTTATCCCTTCTTGTATAATGGCTCCTTGCATTCCAGTTATGAATATGCATAAGTGTGGGATTCTAGAGGCCAGTGTGCCTCCCAGAGCAGACACTTACTTTCAGGAGGTACACCTGGAAATCCAGATCACACATGATATCTCCTGGACAGGGACTGAATCAAGTTACTTCCTAAAATTTGAATTTTTCTTATAGAAAAACAGAAGAGGCCAAGTTGAAATTCTCAGGGTCATTGACCTAGCCTCAACCACAAGTGAGAAGTAATCAGTGTACCTGCTGGGTGGATCCTGAAGTGCAGAGAAGGCCATGGGTCATAGAGAGGCACTCTGTCTCCCCCAGCTGGTGAGGAAATCCATTTGCAAAGGGTCTCACCCCTCCCTGCGGGGAAGAAAGGAAGGCTCCAGGTCTCCAGCCATGCACTGACATCCAGGAACCCACCATCACAAACCAGCTGCCTAGAGGCATTCCTCATTTACCTGCCTCCTCACAGCCACAGCTTGTTTCCTAACCACCTCTTCCCTGTTCCTCCCTCTCTCCATTTCTCTCTCATCCCTTCCCTTCCTCTTTTCTTCCCTCTTTCTTTTCTTTCTTTCCCTGAGAATGCCATCTAGACAACTTCCCAGCTCAGCTGTCAGTTAGCTCTGGCAATTCTCATGGGATGTCAGCACACAGACCAAGGCTTTCTGGCTGCCAGGTTTTTCTCTTGTTTATCTGTTTAATTTATGTGGCCCCAGAACGTTAACCTAAGATGGACAGAGGGGAAGATTTTCTCTTCTGTTATAGATGAATAAGACATTTCTGTTCATCCAAAACATGATTAACTTAAAATCCATCCAGTTCCATGGGGATTTTAGTAGACCACAGATGAGAAGTATTTCTGCAGAAAATTTTCCAATACAAAAATCTTTGGTTTAAATATAAAATTTGAAATAACAAACCTTTCTTTAAAATTTGGTAGATTTTTTTGCAATCTTTGATTTAAATATCATTTTAATAGGGGTAAATAACAGGAATGTCACTGGCAGCTACTATTCCCCCAGAATAGTAAGTACACACACACACACACACACACACACACACACACACACACACACACACACACCAAGCGCTTTTTCTTCATAGTTAATTCTTCTGTTTAATTATTTATGTCTCACACAGGACAAGTATCTACTAAGAAAAAGCTCCAGCTGGGTAGAGGCCATGTGACCTAGCCTAGCCCTCTTTGGTCACAGTATACAGGATACAAAGTGATGAACTGGTCATTTTCTTCTGCTGCATTCACTCAGAGGGTCAATATATTGTTAAGGAAGAGAAAATAAGTTGGATATTTTAATACCTGCGTATTTAGACAGGTATACAAAGGTATTTGTGCCCATGTGTATGTGTATAGAGGCCAGAAGAGGGCATCATGAGTCCTATCATTATTTTACCCTAAGGCAGTTTCTCTCACTGAAGTAGACCAGCAGCCAGCAAGCCTTGGTGATCTTCCTGTCCCTGTGTAGCATTTCAGTAAAATGTTCATGAAGTCATGCCAAACTCTTTCAATACAATTGAGATCTGAACTGAGGTCCTAATGCTGTGTAGTAAATGTTCTTATTCACTAAGCCATTTCTCTGTTACCAGAGGATGAAAGTAAGGGGAAAATCAGGCTATCACAGGCAGAGCTTTGAAACAGTAAACCTCATCCTTGTAGGTTGTGAGGGTCCTGAACTCCACAGAAAGCAGTCTGGATGTTACTCAGTGGACAGCCGGGTCTTTGTGCAGTCTAGCAGGTAGATATTCTAAAAGGCGCCCAACTGACAACAGGAACAAAAAAAAAAAAAAAAAAAGGGGGGGGAGATGTCTTAGCCATAACTTTCCCACTCAGTGACCGGTATGTAGGGGAAGACAGTTGTGAGGTACAGAACTTCCCAAAAGACATTGATGAAGTGAAAGGAGAAGAGACAAACTATCAGATGCTGTCTTGGTCAGTGTTCTGTTGCTGTGAAGATACTGTGACCAAGGCAATACTTATAAAAAGGAAAGCATTAAGTTGGGGTTTTAAAAGGGTTAAGTCCAACACCATGGTGAGGGAAGCAGACAGACATGGCACTGTCTAGAGGAAGAGAGCTTTTCCCAGCTAGTAAGCTCAGGACCATCGCTAACTTAAGAAATGGAAATGAGAATTGGGTAGAGCAAGGTAGATTTAGAAGGAAATGATGAGTTTGGACACTGTGGTCCAAACTGAGGACCAGTGTGATCTTGGCGACTTGTGATCACAAGCGTCTGAGATTCTCCAGAAGTTTCCCATCATATTGCTTCTTCTTGCAACAAATGTCAAAGGCAGATGCCATCATGTGCTGAATGCTACAAGGCTCTCTCATTCATGCAGTGTCTAAAATATAGTCACTTAGTTTACCTTTTCACAATGTGTTTCTTTTTTCTATAGATGCTAATTCTCAAGAACAGTTAAAGAGTCCCACTCATTTCCAGAGACCCCGTGACTGTCACCATCCATCTGTACTTGAGGAAGAAAGCTAAAGCTGGCAGAGTTGCTGCACTATAGATCTGTTTCATTGGTGACATGTTTTATATCCTAGGGAAGACTATGATGTCCCATGTTATGAGCGTTGTGGAAGCGAGCCAGCTCATGGTGGACAATGCAGTCTACAACACCATGAAAAGGTAAGGGACAGTGTTTACTGTTACCACCTCTTGAAATGAGGCACTGCAATTTATGTGAGACAGTTTATGTTCCAGTGTTGTTGGCAGCAATGAAGAAACAATGCTCCATCTCAAAACATTTTGGTCAAGAGCCCGGGATCTAATCATGGTTCAGGATGTCATGATGACAGAGCCTGAAACCTCGTCAGGAATAACATTAGGACACACGATGGAGGAAAGGGTGCTGTAGGCCTCAGGCTTGGTGCCTAGCCACTGTGGTGTCACAGTAACACTACCTCAAGCACAGAATCAAAGCTGCCCATCATTTTTTTTTCTGAAATAAATGACATCATACACTCTTTAACTTTTTAAAAAATGTTCTATAATCTTATTGTGTGGGGGTGTTTTGTTCACATGCGTATCTAAGTACCAAGTGTGTGCCTTGTGCCTGCAGTGGCCAGATGATGGCATCAGATCTACTGGAACTGAATTTACAGGCAATAATAAACCATAGTGTGCACTGTAGCTGGAGTTTCCAGCCTGGCCCCACAACCTCTTTGCCCCAAATAAACACACAAAGACTTATATTATAAGTATAAAATGTTTGGCTGATGGCTCAGGCTTCTTATTGGCTATCTCTATCTTAATTATTAACTCATTTCTATTAATCTATGTATTGCCATGAGGTTGTGGCTTACCTGTAAGCCAGCATGCTGCTCCTTAAGCAACATGGCACCTCTTCACATCCTCTCTCTGCCTCCCCCTCTCCAGCCTTCCCCTGGTCTCATAGCCCTGTCTATCCTTCCTGCCTGGTTATTGGCCAAACAGTGTTTTATTCATCAACTAGTAAGACAAACATATATTATACACAAGGACATCCCCCATCAGTGCATGCTGGGAATCCACCCTGTGTCCCCCAGCCCCTGACACCATGCTTTTAAAAATGTGACAGATGCCAGTGCCAATGGTATGGTATGTCATTAGTTGTTCAGAAAACATCAAAAAACATAATTAGCTTTTATCTTCACAAGCTTATCATTTTGTTGGAAGTTGGTGAAAAGTTATTCCCTCTCAAGGAACAAATTATTGCCTGACATCTGTTTGACTTCAAATTTCTATTATTCCAGGTAGACAATTTTAATTATCCCACATTGGCTACAGATTATCCCAATTGTTAATTGACTATTCCAAAAAAAAATGAAGGTGGAAAAAGGAGGAAACAATATTCTCTAGCAGGTGAACTAATGGGAATCATCAGGAAAGATAGGAAGTTTTGTATTGTGGGATGCTTTTGGGAATCTTAGAGCCAGAAGAGTTACCCACTGGAAGTGGGAAAGATAGCAGAGATTTCATAAATCTAAAAACGTTTCATGGTGTTGACCTCTGTGTAGGAACTGTAGCTGATGAGATAGGACCCCGTGGCTGCACCATTTGGGGAGGAAGGGGCATGAGGTTGTACTGGCAGTATGGCAGCTTCGGCTCTGATTGGCAGCCTGTGCTTATGCAGCAGGAAGTAGAGCCAGGTCTACAATCTAGCAAATTTAAAATCTTGCTGCCTGCAAGACCCACTCCTGGAGCAATAAACATGTTCCCTTTCAGCATTCAGAGTGAATTTCTGGCTCACAGCTGTCCATGAGCTCCAGGATACACTCAGCTGGATTATCTGGGCTCGGGTCAGTGACATCATCTTAGTCTGCTGATGCGGAAATATTCCAGGTTCTGCCCAGCAGCAGATTGAGAAGCAAAGGGCACAAGGTGGCTTAATGAGAACATCACTGTTGGGCAGCATTCTCCACTTCTCAAACACCCAGGGGACTAAAGAGAACATAAATCTAACACACGGCTGTCTTCAGCTTTTCACACAAGGAATGCTGAGCCAGCTAAACACTGAGTTCCCGAAATGTAAGTGTAAAATTAATATCATTCTGCAAATATAAGTACACACACCCATTGTTTAACATCCTCCCAGTCTCTGCAGCTGGAGTGTTAATGAGCCCTGCGCAATGGCCAGAGACCTGCACTATGATTGGAGGCTTAACACATGGTGCTGCCGATTTGGCACCTCCCCAGGGGGAGCAGCAGATGGACAGCTGACTGGGCAATTGATACAAACACTTCATCAAGTCCCCAAGATCAGAATGCAGAGCAGGCTGGGTATAGAAGGGAGGGAATCTACCAGAGAGGACCAGTCCTCTCAAAGGGATATGAAATAGCTAAGGGGACAAGCCAAAGGAATATGTAGGCTCCGGTACATGGTAATCATCAGCAAGCTGTGAGGACTAGAATGCCCAGCCCAGGGGTCAAGGTACCAGGAAAGCCTGTCTCCAGTGACTGTCTACCCCCAGCACAGGGCAGGGCACTGGCATCACCAATAAGCCAGTGGAGGGTTCTTTTGCTTTGCCTAGATAAGCATTCAAGACAGGCAAAGACAAGCTCCCCAAATGCTGACCTCTGATAGCTTTCATTTCCCTGTTTGGTAGCAGTGAGCAACACCAGTAGAAACATCAGCAAGTGGCCCCCTCCAGTGTCATCATGGTCCCTGTGAGTCTTGGGTATTAGGGTCCTTAACCTTACAAGTGTAACAGTACCCACCAGGCCTGTTAAAAAGAACCAAGATCATACAGATATGGATATTTTCTTTAAGAGAAAACATTGGCCATTTTCTTCAGCAGCCAATATTGACCCTCTATATTTACATTCTATCCCTTTTAGTGACTCCCAGCAATCCTGTGGTTCAGAACTATCTAGGCTTTTTCTTTATATACCCCATGGTGCATTGTCTGATGTGTGCAGTCACTCGATTAATATCCTGTTTATTGGGTGTATATGTGTTAGTGATAGGGGAACCTGTGTGCAGGTTGATATTCATACATGTCCATGAGGAGGCCAGAAGTCAGACTTGAGATGCTTATACATTATATTTTGATATCTGACCTCTCAATGGAATATGGGGCTCACCAGTTAGGCTAGGTTCCCCCAGCCCTGGGGTTACGGGTATGCATTACATTACTATGCCCAGATTTTTTTCATAGGTTCTGGAGATTGAATCTGAATACTCATAAGTTTGTTCATCACATGCTCTTGCCAGCTGAGCTGCCTCTCCAGCCCCAACTAATTTAAGTCTCTTTATGCTGTAGAAACCTCAAGAGAAGGGAAGTTCTTTCCCCAGCCCAGCTCCTTTCCTTCTCCAAGCTGCCAGAGTCCACCAGTGGGGCTATTTCCCGAGCAGCAGAGATCATGGAAACATCAATACAGGCCCTGAAACATAAGAAGTCACAGTTCTTCACAGGTAAGTGGCCTCTGCCTCTGCTTCTGCTTAAACCCACACACAATTTCTTATTTGTTATTCTGGGAAATACAGTTCCTCTGGTATTTGAATCTTATTTAGAGAAACAGGCCTTTTATGGTCTGACATAAATTGGGAATTGTCCTGGCACCTTCCCACCTAGTGAAACTCAGGGACCACATTCATTCCTGGGAACTGTCTGAGGAAGCGCTCATTCAGGTAGTATCTTGTCACAGCAAGCAGAGGGCTGGACAGGAGCTTCAGCTTCCCAGGTAGTAGCCAGGGCCTTCTGACTTAGTTACTCAGGGAATGTGATGGCTGCATGGGCTTTCCAAAATTGAGGTGAGTCTGCTGTCTCTGGCTGTTCACAGGGTGGCTGCACTGGCCCACACTGCAAGAAAGCATGAACCACCTCAGATCAAAACCTCATGGACCTGAGATACTGAAGCAAACATGGGCACAGCCCAGAGATGCCTCATAAGTTCTATGGTGCCATGCTCAAAAATCAGCTTTCTCTTAACAAACTCAGTGAGATTTATTTCCGATGCAATGTTATGAGCTACTTGATCTCTGATTTATGTTAATCTAGTGCTGATTTCCCTCATGAGATGAACTCATTTTAAACCAGGATTAACCACAATTCTCAGCTCCTACCCTGAATAGTTAAGTTTAATTGATTTTTATAGCAACCAAAAAGTCATCTTAAAAGGGTTTTGTTTCAGATCACATATTTGAAAAACCTTTTTAAGGACATTGGTCCCTATCCAGTAGTGACATCAGCTCAGACAGCAATAGAAGTGATATGGGTGACCTGCCCTGAGGATGAGAGTCTACTGGCTCCTGCTTCCTTTATGCAAGGCTCTCAGCCCAGGCAAGAGTGAGAGAATGTTGGGAAGATAGGCCATAATGTGAAATTGAATAATTCTATCCTAAAGGATATTGTAAAGTCACTTATGTTATAGACTCAGCCACTCCAGAACATTTAAGACATAATAAAGAAGGTGAACCAATCCAAATAGACTTCTTGCCACAAAAGCATAAATAAATAGTAAGTGCACTGGGTAGAGGGACCAGGTTGTTTCTGAAAATAGGATTGTTGACCAACAAAAGTTAGATCATGTGAGTCTTTTACCAAGACTGCATTTGCTGCCGTCTGTTAAATAGAGAATACATGACCCTCACAAAGCTCTAAGCAAACCTTCCTGTTCAGTTTGCTACTGTTCCTTGAGGCTTGGTATGGAATATTCACTGTTTAGATGCTTGCTCTGTTTCTCTTCTATTTGAAAATAGGGTGCATTCCTGTTGGATTTTCTTTCTAGTGCAGTGGTTCTCAGCCTTCCTGATGCTGCAACACTTTAACACACTTCTTCATGTTTTGGTGACCCCTAACCATAAAATTATTTTCATTGCTACTTCGAAACTGTAATTTTTCTACTGTTATGAATTGTAATGTAAGTATCTGATATACAGGATATCTGATATGTGACCCCTGTGAAAGGTATCGTGACCCACAAGTTGAGAACCACTGTTCAATTTCATTAGTATAGTCATCAAAATTTTGTAGGGTTGTTTTCAAGCTTTAAAGCCTTGATTTGTTGAATAACAAACAGTGACAGAATTGGTAAGAAAAACAGTTAAACATAAACAAAAAAGACTGCATTCAAAGACTCTAATTAGAGGAGTTTATAAGAGAAAAAATCAATAGGAGAAAAAATAAAGGCTTTTATAGAGGAAGGAATGAATACTATTAGCAAGCTAAACCAGGGCAGGTTTCTACAGGAAGATACACATCCAGTCTTAGTGCTCTCCTGAAGCATAGGATAATTGTGAGATAGGAATGTTTTGTTGTACAAATATAATGAATTGGCCCCACCAATATGTTTGTCCTAGGAAATGAGTGACAACTATAAGAAGTAGTCTACTGGCTTGTCTTCCTGGAGCCTCATAACTCCTAAATTGTATTTTCTGAATTTTCACAAAGCACAAAATTAGACAAAGCCCCCACACTCCTAGCAAAGAAAGTACTCAATGGGTGTATATGACAGAGAAGGTGTATGTGACAGAGAAAAAGATGGCAGGAAGTCTTGAAGCAGATGTTGAGACTGTGGCTGATACACCATTGGAAAGGTACTTTTTCTGGCACTGATGCCACCCACAGTCTGGTCTGTCTTGTTATGCAGATACCCTATCGGCAGACCTTGTAGGCACAATCGCCAACCTGTCAGGATGCTTGCCTTTCATGCTGCCACCAAGATGTCCTGATACCTGCCTGGCAAATAAGTACCGACTCATCACAGGGGCTTGCAACAACAGGTACTGTGTGAAGAACCTTTACCAGTCGTGGGTGCTTCAATGACAAGCCATGATGAAGAAGTAAGCTCTAAATCCATGAATTGTGACCATCTACCCATCTCTGTGCTCCATTCTCCCACACTCCAGCTACTTGGCACTGTCACCCTCATGCTGCCCTGCACTATGGATACAGACAGCAGAGGAGAGCTCTTTTTCTCTCTCATCCTTCTCTTTTAAAATCACAGAATGGACTACCCTCACCTAATGTCTCAAGCCAGATACTTAGACAGCATCCTTGACTTCTCCAAATCTCCTACCTGTCTCTAGTGTGTCACCAGGACTTTCTGCTTCCTCCCACCAACCTGGACTGAAGGAAGAGTTTGGCCATCTACCACAAGGCATCAGCTCCTGTGGAATGTAGCTCTTGCTTTCTTCAGTGATCCTACCAATGTCAGACACAAACCATCACAATGCCCTCCACCCCCGGCCCTCTTCTTGATCTCACTTGGCTTCAGATCAAGATCCCAGCTCAATATATTTTGGGGGGGCATCCCACCAATCCAGCCAGTCACTTGCTCACATCAATACTTTGATTATCATGTTCATCAAGTTTAACCCTTTCCTTTACTCTCATCTGGTCCTGCACCCCTATACTGTAGGGTCCATATTCCTGCCTTAATTCTACACAGTGCTGCATATCAGGAGAGCTAGATGAAAATCCAAGAAGTGTGTGGAGTGAATATGGGTAAAGAAAACTATCTGCAGGAAAACCCTTGAGGGAGACACTCCATACATCCTAACAAATCTTTTGGGTTGTTTCTGCACAACTGCCAGAAAACATCAGCCCTTTATTGGGTTCTCTCAACCCTCAGTATGGACTGATGTTGAGTAGTTTCCACTGGTTATTATTCCACATGGGCTGGATGATCTTGCTTCCCCAACTTGAATTTCTATGTCCAGGGTATTAATGTGACCACACCCCACACTATCACCTAACTTTTCAGCTGGGCAGGTTCCTCTTCCCCTGAGTCTAGCTGCCTCTGTTGGACTCCCTTTCTACAGTCACCATGTAGTTTCATATCAAGCCACTTCTCTTGTCCTGATTTTAGCACATCTACCCTGAGTTTTTCTTAGTTCCCTGATCACCACTTGCCCAGGCAATAGCAGAGTGTTTCCCTCTTGGACTGTTTCCACCAGATTCCCAGTGAGTCTCAGCCTCAGGCATATTTTAGCCTCTGTCTCCAGGGCCTGTGCTGATCTTATGTCTCTCTGCTATATATCCAGCCCTTGATCACATTTCTAGAGCCTGTTTTTTTTTTTTCAAGCTCAGAGCTCCACCATGTGTATAGCTGAAAGATTCCTCTGGAAATTGCCCCTAGATTGGCCCAAACTTCATGGTCCTGCCTCTGGAGAATTCACCTAGTATATCCTCTCATTTTTCAGCTCTTGTTAGAATAGACATGATTGCTTACTGTCCTTTTTCTTTCGGTGGGTCATAGGGAGTTTGTCTTACTTTTCTTTTCCTGTTGTTATGATAAATTACCCTGACAAAAACAATGGAAGGGGGAAATGGTTTATTCTGACTTACATTTCTGGGCTACAGCATTGTGGGGAAGTCAGTGTGTTGACTTGAAGCAGCTGCTCACAACATAACCACAGTCATGAAAGAGAGAACACTGATCATTTGCTGCTTGACTGGCTTTCTCTGCTTTATTTACTCCAGGATCCCTTGCCTAGGTAATGGTATCACACACTATTAAGATGGGACTTCCCACATCAGTAGAGTTTCCCACAGGCATGCTCAGAGGCTTGTCTACCAGATGATGCTAAATTCTGTCATGTTGATGATCAACAGTAACTATCAGAGGGGGCTTCTAATCCATTATCTTACCTGTAAGTCCCTCATTTGGCAAATTATATGATATTTGTATAGGGACAGAGGATAACTTTGTGTGTGTCAATATAAATGATGCTAAATATATTCTGAACATTATTGTTTACATGGTGAATTCCATTAGTGCCTTATCATGAACTAAGGAGCCTCATATATGAGAGCTTATTGCTGGACTCTGGTAAATAGGGGAAGAGGATACACACCTGATCACAGAGGTCTTACCTTTACTAGAAAAATGAACAGAATCCAACAGAAACAAAGATCTTAGTCACACAAGGAGCCAGTGTATCTCACCACAAAGAATAGCAGCCATGTGGACACTGGGTCTTTTAACTCAAGGAGCTAAGGTCAGGAGGCTGTGAGGAATGGGATGAAGCAAAACCCCTTCCCCAATCACTATTTACCAGTGAGCATGACTTTGTAGACTAATTTTGACTATGGGTAAGTTCTCACTGGTCTGACTGCTGCTGATCCTTAGAAAACTCCAGTTGCCTACCCCACTGCTAGAAGGTCAACACCTTCCATAACAGAGATGCCTCAGTTATAACCACTTGGCTGCAGCAGCATTTCCCCCTCTGTGGCCACTGTCCTCTTGCCTGAAAACGCAAGCCTTAGATGCTGCTTATAGGGGATCTTATACAACAGGCATGTATCCTAAGGAACTGAAAACTGTGCCTTGGCTGCAGGGATTCTAAGACACAAGGCTGGACCTACCCTCCAGCAACTTCCCTGTGGGTAGATGCCAGAGACCTAGAACTGCCTACTTAGAGGGTTCCTGAGTCTAAAGAAGGTAGTTAAACCCTCAACCCTTCAATCCAATGGTTACCTTACAGAATTGTTTCTCAGACCTGGGTGTGTTCTGCCCATCCATGTAGGCTTTACCTCTCACCCTTGCTGTCAATTTATTACTGAGCCTTTCCCTCTGCTAGGGTGCATTAGCAGGAGCCTTCAGCTTTATTCATGAAGCCCCAAGGAAGTGATGACTGTTCTTGATCCCTAGGATTCATAGAACCATATCTACTTTCTGCCCCTAACCCCATTCTGCTCAGAACCCATCAGAAACATGAATGGTTTTTCATCTTTTTAAAAACAGTCTCCAAGAGAGTATCTAGAAAAGGGAGAGCAAGCTACCTAAAATCTAGCCAAATACAGAAGCCTTTGATGTACTTCAATAGGCAAAGGGCTCACACTGAAGGGTAGAGAGAAGGAAGTATTCTTCCAGGCAGTAGCAGAACAGGCATAGATGCTGAATAGCCATTGGTCAACACAACCTGTTCATACATGTTGGGTGCTGCTGAGGGATCCCAAGCATAATACAGTTCAGAACCATGCCTCTGTCCTGATGACACAAATACCATGTTATAAGTATTGTGTTAAACAAGTGCCTCCCAGAATATAGAGAAAGGATAAGAGCCCCCAAAGAGTTGAAAGGAGACCAGCCAGCCCTTCTAGCAAAAATAGATTATATAACAATCCATGTTCATGGTAGCATGATGGCTTTCTCTGCTTTTGTAAAACATGATCCCCTGACTAGGAAATGATAGTTCCTTCTGAGTAGTCCCTGGGAATAGAGATGTCTATACCTACTTTGAGGTGCAGCCTTCGCCTTAAATTGGAAAGAAGGGACATGTGGAGCTCTAAGAGAAGTGAAGGCATGACAGGAGTTGGGCCTTCCCCTGCAGGTGGATGCAGATATGTGTAGCACTTCTTAAAGCACAGCCTGAGACCCAAAGCTTGGTCCTTGAGGAGACAATATAACCCATCCAACAAGGGTGGTACCAGATGAGGACAGGGCACAGCAGAGCATGAATCCAATCCTGTGATATTATGCCCAAAGCTTGGCCTCTGAAAAAAGACATGGATGAGAATGTGCCCCACTCTACCAATCATACATGTCCTCGGGATCCCAGTGACAATTACTATGACTGTCACCCTGAAGTGACTCTTTAGCATCTAACCTTCTTGGCCCCCAGGCTTGAACCTCAAATTGTCCCAGTGTAACTCAGCATGCTTTTCCAAGGAAAGCTGTCCTGGAAGGTTGCCACAGTAAGTGGTTGACTTCACTGACCTCAGGCTACTATGCCATCTTAGGATTTTAGCCTCTGGAAAGCACATGATGAGCCCTGATGACCTGGCCCCTTGTGGATTCATCACTCTTTCACCAGAGTTGACTTGAGGAGTTTAACCTTTGCATAGTTGGCAGGCTTGCCAACTGTGTCTTCTACTCAAAGACACATGCCATAGTCTACAGAACCCTACTGAGGGTCAGCATGTCAGCTTCCACACAGTGCTGATCTGTACTCCTCTTCGTGGGGGACATTTTCTGTTCAGTATAGCCCAAAGACTCAGAAATAGTTCTTGAGGGAAATAACAAACTCTGAAAAGAAAATTGGATTGATGGGTCTCTTACCAGAGAAACTCCCAACCCCACCTTCACATAGAAAGTAATTCATTGTACAACTTTCTATAATTCCCTAATAGTTAAATTAAACTTTGAGTTTGCTTTCCAGATACATTGTGAAATAACCTAACTCCTGATAACTGACAGCTTCAATTAGGGTCATTCCAGAAGGACTAGCTAGCAATAAGTGTGATGTTCTAGAGAGGCCTGATGACGTCTGTGTGTCTACATGCACAGTGAGTCCTTTCTCTAGATGTGTGTCTTGTGGGCACATGGTCACAAGCACCTTTAATTCTGACTTTGTTCATTTATGTTTTAATCTAACTCATGAAATTGTGATGCTTTTTAGAATTTCCTGGGAGGAATTAACACAATCAACCCCTCTTGGGAAAGTTTATGCATTGATAGTTAAGCTGCTTTAAGCAACAATTGCTATAAACTTGAGCCTGTGCAGAGTCTAAATCACATTTTAAAATTCAAAGAGGAAGATAACACTTAATAATGTGAACTAGATATTGGAATTCTAAGGGACTCCTCATGATGAGATGGGTGATACCAGTGTGCTGTAGGACTCTCAGAGCATCACATGGATACCAATGGCTACAGAAGATAGATTTCCAAAATTCTTGAAGAAGGTCACATTCATACTGGTTATAGAAAAGCACATTCCTCAATCTGAGAGATCCCAATGTGCTTCACTGACCATAGCAATGATAAGTCCACCCCAGGATGGTTTAACTGTTTCCAGTAAAGCAGCTTTTGACAGAGATCACCCTAATCTGAGTTTCCTCACTCCTTAAGACTAGCTTTCAAAGTGTAGTGAACTCCATGGACCACCCTAGGACTGCATGACTGCTAAGGTGTGCTGAATTACTTGGTGTGTACCTGACCCAGCAGTCACCATTCTTATTTCATGTCAATCCACCTTACATGTAACATGCATGTAGAAGTGAACAAAAAAACTAATCTCATATATGACCCAGGGCTATTTTGCTGCTTTCCCCTGTGTGTTGGGGCTGGGTAGGTGGCTAGAAAAGCAAACAAAATGGCGCTTGCCAGCATGTTCCCTGTTCAGCTGGAGGTATAGGGCTTCTTCCTTATTAGAATGTGGAACACTGAGAAGACTGCAGTGCCTGGGGCCTGAGCCTAAGCCCTAGTCACTGGAGCTATGAAGGAAGTAAGGCGCCACTCTCCTGAAAGCACTTTCAGAAACATTTCTGCTTCTTGCTGCTGTCAGCACGTTTGCACCGCCATCATTAGTCCAAGCTTCCTAAGGGAGAACTAAAGATAAATGCATTGTGATACATTGAATCCACTGTGGTTGGAGGTTCTTCCCACACCAGCTGACAGGTGTCTCTCTGTGGTCTCTCACTGCCCAAGGACTCCAGAGCAGCAAGAGGCACTCAGCACTGTCCATCCGGAGTCCTATTAAACAGCTGACCCCAATTGTACAGGTCCAGGGACACACTGTGTGTCCACAGCACCGACCCAGTGTTACTGAGCACCTAAGACCTCCTAGTGAACTGCTGAAACATAAAAGCTAACCGGGAAAGAAAGAAATCACAGTGAGGCTGTGTAAACAGGTTAGTTTTGACTGGGTGAAATAGGGCCTCCCTGAGAGCTGTACTTCATGGAGCTCTGGTAAGGAACAGCTGACTGTAACAAATCAGTGTGAAGGGCTGGCTTCCTTCATGTTGCTAATTAAAAGCACTACTCCAACACCCACCTTTGTAAATTGAGCCAGCGGGTGGGCTAGATGTCAATGAAGTATTAATAATAGAATGGTTTTCCACTTACTGTTTCTCAAGACAAATAAGTCATCAAGCGTCCTTGAAGCATCATGGTTTGTTGCTAACTAGTCCTTCTGGAATGAAGTGGGTAAAACAACAGACATGTAACTGATGATGCCTTTCCCCTCTAGGGGGTTATTTCAAGTAGTTCTTTGTAATACATAACTGCTACCCCCTCCTCTGCAGAGCATATCAGTCAGTCACACAAAGGAAAGGTTACAGTATCTATCTGCAAGCATGTACATAAGGAAAATCAGTATTGAAACATCCCAAAAGATTTTTAAATCACTTGCCTGGGGTAGGGAGATGGCTTAGCTTATGAGGTACTTGCCATACCTGATAATCCCCTTGGTCTGTAAATGCCAGATGAGTATGACAACTCATGTATAACCCCAAGCTCAAGGAGGCAGAGACAAGGGAATCTCTAGAGTGAACTGGCAAACTGGATAGTTGGCCAAACTACCCAAAATAGTGGAGCACTGGTTTGAAAAGAGTCCCTGCTAAACATATGAGATGGAGAGGAATGGAAGTGAATATCTGACAGAAACCTCTGTCCACACATGCATATGCATGTGTACCCACACACGAGCACATACTTACACATATGCAAAAAAATCACTCACCTCACTACAAATCTGTATTCTAAGATATAGATAGATAGATAGATATAGATAGATAGAACAATCACCCCATTTATTGAAAATAGATTCTTTGCTCATATAATATTACAGTTTCCCCTTCTTCTATTCCTCCAAGTCCCTCCCCACCTCCTCTCCTGTCTAGATCTACTCACTTTCCGGCTCTCATTAGAAAAGAACAGGCTTCTGAGAGATAACAACCAATCATAACAAAATAAAATATATGATAAAAAAATAACCATCACATCAAAGTTGGATAAGGCAAACCAACAAAAATAAAAGAGCAACAAGAGAAGGCACACGGATCCAGAGAGACCCACATGTTCACACACTCTAAGTCCTATAAAATACTACATTGAATGCTATAATATATATCCTGGTGCAGACTCATGTGGGCCCTGCTTGCGCTTGCTGCTCCAGTGTCTGTGTGTTCATTTGAGCTTTGCTCAGTGGATTTAGAGGGCTTTGTTCTCCTGGCATCCTCCATCCCTTGTGGCTCTGACACACTTTCCCTCTCCTCTCCTGTGGGGTTCCCCAATCTCTGAAGGGGATTTGGTAGAGACATCCCATTTAGATAGAAGTGTTCCAAGGTCCCTTTTGGCATAGTGTCTAGCTGTGGGTCTCTGTGTTTGTTCCCATCCTACTGCTGGAGGAAATTTCTCTGATGATGGCTCAAGGATATTGATGTATGACTATAGCAACTACTTTTTTTTTTTTTTTTTAAGACTAATGGTATTTGGTTTTACCCTAAAGCTCTATCTAGTATGTGGTTCCTGGTCACCAAAGCAGTGTCAGGTTTGGGTTCCATCTCTTGGCATGGGTCTTAAATCAAATCAGACATCAATTGGTTGGTTCCTCCCACAAGCTTTGTGCCACCAATGCCCTGGCATATTTTGCATCACACAGATTATAGATCAAAGGTTTTGTGCTGGGTTGGGTGTTTATTTTTCTCTTCTGATAGGCTACAGAGGTCCTTTTCACAGAAAAGACAGAAGAACTTTGGGGTGAAGGTTCTATGTAGACACCAGCTCGACCTCTCCATGTTCAGTGAGTTGTGTGTTGTCTTCAGCAAGAAGGTCTTGCTGTGAGTTTGTGGAGCTGAATCTATTGTCTTGGCAATAGCCTGGGTGTTTGGGGATTTCCATGGGACCCTTTGGCAAACAACTCAATTCGATATAACCTAGCCACCACACTAAAAGCTTTGTTTGAAGACAAGAGATGGCCAGTGTGGGATTCCATCCCCCTCATCATTTGGAGACTTCTTTAGGATCACCTTCATGCATTTTTAGGAAGTTTCCATTGCATTAGGTTTCCATACTTCCTCAAATGCCCCTCAATTCTAGCTGTCTCTGCCCACATTTCCTCCCTCAACTCAATCTCCCCTCTTCTTACCCCCCATTCTCCTGTTCCTAACCTCCCATTCCCCTGTTCCTAACCTCCCCACACCCATTCCATTCACAAAATTTTATTCATTTTCCTTTCTCAGGAAGATACATGTGTTCCCCCTACCCATCCCTTTCTCTATACCTTACCTCTGTGGTTCTACAGATTGTAGCTTATTTGTCATTTATTTAATGGCTAGTAGCCACTTACAAGTGAATAGATATAATTATCTTTCTGGGTCTGGTTTATCTTTCTCAAGATGACTTTTTTCCTCGTTCATCATTTTTCATTTTATATTTTATTTATTTTGGTTTGGTTTGTGTTTTTCGAGACAGGGTTTCTCTGTGGTTTTAGAGGCTGTTCTGGACCTAGCTCTTGTAGACCAGGCTTACAGAGATCCACCTACCTCTGCCTCCAGAGTGCTGGGATTAAAGGTTTGAGCCACTACCACCCAGCAATGATGTCATTTTTAACAACTGAATAATACTCCATTGTGTAAATGTACTGTATTTTCTTTAAGCATTCTTTTGTTGATGGGCACTTAGGTGGTTACCAATTTTTGCTATTATGCATGGAGCAGCAGAGAACATGACTGAACAAATGGCCTTGTGGTAGGATGAAGCATCATTTGGGTATATGTCCAAGAGTGGTATATCACAATCTTGAAATAGATATTCACATCTTTCTAAGGAACTGCCATACTGATTTCCTAGTGGTTGTTACAGGTGTGCACTACCACCAGCAATGGATGAGTGTTTGCTCTTGCTTCACATCCTTGCCAGGATTAGCTGTCACTTGTGTTAATGATTTTAGCCATTTTGACAGGTGTACGATGAAATCTCAAAGCAGTTTTATTTGCATCCCTGATGGCTAAGGATTTTGAACCTTCAAGTTTTTCTCTGAAATTTGAGTTTCCTCTATTGAGAGTTTTCTGTTTAGGTTTGGTATTTTTACTTGGATTATTTGGGGTTTTCTTATTTCATTTTCTTAAGTTCTTAATATAATTTGGGTATTAGTCCTTCATTGGATGTGAAGTTGGTAAAAAAAAAATTCTTTCCCATTCTGCTTTGTCTAAATGGAGGTGTCCTTTGTCTTACAGAAGTTTTTTCAGTTTCATGAATTCCCATTTATTAATTGTTGATCTTATTGTCTGGGATATAGGTGTTGTGTTCAGAAAATTTCCTATGTTAATGAATTCAAGGCTTTAATTATATCAGGTTCAGTGTATCTGGTTTACTTTGAAGTCTTTAACCATTTTGGAGTTTAGTTTTGTGCAGGATGATAAGTACAGATCTATTTTCATTCTCCTATGTATAGACATATAATTTGATCAGCACCATTTATTGAAGATGCTTTGTTTTTCCAGTGTATATTCCTCTGTAGCTTCTTTTTCAAAAATTAGGTATCTATAGCTAAGTGAATTTATGTTTGGGTATTCAGTTCTATTCCACTGGTCAATGTGTCTGTTTTTATGCAAATACCATGCTGGTTTTATTAGTATAGCTTTGTAGTACATCTTGAAATCCCAAATTGTGAAACCTCTACCAATTCTTTTATTATTCAGGATTGTTTTAGCTATCCTGTTGGGGAATATTACTTTCAGCTGTGTTGCATTGTTTTCTTACTGCTTTAGTTAAGGATTCAAAGATGTGATTAGTGAAATAAAATTAACCTGTGAGCAGGAGGCTGAGTCAGCAAGTAGCTAACAGGAAGTGATAAGGAGGAACCATGTAAAGTAGAGAGAAGGATGCTGGGTTGTTGGAAGACACCAGCAAAGGGAGACGATTAGTTACTTGTTATTCAGCATCTCTGAGTGAGCAGAATTCCACTTCTAACTTTGAATTGTGAGTTCTTTAGATTTAGTTTCTCTTAACTTTGAAAGAGTCAGAGCTTAAGGGAACATAATCCCCTCAGGCTACTGGACTTGCAGCCTAAACTGTTACTTAAGGGGCAGCCATTGTATGTAGTTAATATATCCACAATCCTGAGTTTTTGTGTCTCCATATGAAGCTGAGAATTATATCCTCTCAAGATCTGTGGGAAAATGTGTTAGAATTTTGATGGGGATTGCATTGATTCTGTGGATTGTTTTTGGTAGGATGGTCATTTTTACTATGTTAAACCTACCAATCCACAAGCATGGGATATCTACTTCGATTTCTTCAGGGACTTGAAGTTTTATCATACAAGTCATTCTATCTTTGAAAGTCTGGTAGAATTCTGCAGTAAAACCATCTGGCCTTAGGCTTCTTTGAGGGGCGAGAATTTTAATGACTGCTTCTATTTCACTAGGGCTTATAAGTCTGTTTAAATCATTTATCTGATCTTGATTTAATTTTGGCAAGTGGTGCATATCAAGACAATTATCCATTTCTTTCATATTTTCAAATTTGATGGACTTTCTGATTTTAAAATATGTCTTTATGATGCCCTCGATTTACTTGGTGTCTGTTGTTATTTTTTTTTTCCATTTCATTTCTGATTTTGTTAATTTGGATATATTCTCTGCCTTTTAGTTAATTTGGCTAAGGGTTTGTCATTCTTTGACTTTCTCAAAGAACCAGTTATTTGTTTCATTGATGCTTTGTATTGTTCTTTCTTTCTGCTTTATTGACTTTAGCCCTGAGTATGATTATTTCGTGAGATCTACTCCTTCTGGGTGTGCTTGCTTCTTTATGTTCTAGAGCTTTCAGGTGTGCTGTTAAGTTGCTAATATGTGATCTCTCCAGTTTTGTTATGTATAAACTTACCTCTTAGAACCATGTTCAGTGTATCCCATAGATTTTATATGTTGTACATAAATTTTCACTCGGTTGTAGAAAAGCTTCTTTCTGTCTTGACCTATTTTTCATTCAGTAGAGTGTTGTCTGGTTTCTATGAGTTTGTAGGCTTTCTGTTGCTTCTGTTGTTATCCAGCTTTAATCTGTGCTGACCTGGCCGGATGCGGGACTTATTTCAATTTTCTTCTATCTGTTGAGACTTGGCTTTGTGTCTGAGTATGTGGTCAATTCTGGAGAAAGTTTCATGAGGTGCAGAGAAAAAGTGATAGTCTCTAGTGTTTCGTTGAATGTTCTGTAAATATTTGTTATGTCCATTTGGTTTATAGTCTGTTCTTGCCAGCATTTCTGTTTACTTTTTGTCTGAATGATTTTCTATTAGCGAGATTGGGGTATTGAAGTATCCCAATATCAGTGCGTGAGGGTCAATACGTTATTGAAGCTGTGGTAGTGTTTTTTTGTTTTTTGTTTTTGTTTTGTTTTTTTTTTTTTACAAACTCAGGTACCCTTGTATTTATGGTATAAATGTTAACAATTGAAATATTATCTTGGTGGATTTTTCCTTTGAGTATGTAGTGTCCTTACCTACCTCTTCTGATTAGTTTTGGTTTGAAGTCTCACTTGATAGAAATTAAAATGGCTATACCATCTTGCTTTATAAGTCTATATGTTTGGAATATTTTCCCACCCTATCATTGATATTGACGTGTACTTTTTTTTGATATAGCAGAGGGACAGATCCTGTTTTCACATCTATTCTGTGTCTTTTTACTGGGGGATTGAATCCATGATATTGAGAGGTATCAATGACAATGAGTTTTGGTTCCTGGTATTTTGTTTTTGGTGGTGATTGTGGTGGTGGTGATACTGCTGCTGCATGTGTCCCTTCTTTTGATTTTACAGGTCTCAGATTATTTATTCCCGGTGTTTTCATAGTTGTAGGTAACCTCCTTAGAGTTTTCCTTCTAACATCATCTGTAGGGCTCATTCTATAAATAATTATTGCTTAAATTTGGCTTTACCAAGAAATGCCTTATTTTCTTCATCTATGGTGATTGAAAGTTTTGCTGGGTATATTAGCCTGGGCTAGCATCTGTGGTTTCTTAGAGTCTATAGCACATCTTACCAGGCTTTTCTGGCTTTTCAAGTCCCCATTGAGAAATCAGCTATAATTCCAGTAGGTCTACTTTTATACATTACATGGTCTTTTTCCACTGCAGCTTTTAATATTTCTTCTTTGGTCTTTATGCTTTGTGTTTTTATTATTATGTGCCAAGGGGACATTCTTTTCTGGTCCAATCTAGTTGGTGTTCTGTATGTTTCTTACACTTTTATAGGCTGGTGTGTTCCTGGGGAATGCCTGCTGGAGCTGGAGGCTTAGATAAAGCCATGATTGGAGAAAGGGAGATCAGGAGAGAAAGGCCTGTGGGATCCACAGGATATGTGGGCAGGGGGCAGGAAGAGCTGCAGCAGGTGTTCTGTTGCAGAGTTCAGGATTAGACTGAGAAGCTGGATTTGGAGCTGGGGAGGGAATAGTGAAGGTCTTCAGTTAGCTCACCTGTTCTGGCCTGCTCAGCTGCTGTGTTCCCAGGGAATGCCTGCTGGTGCTGGAGGCTGGGATAATGTGATGATTTGGGGAAAGGAGGAGAAGGTTTTCCTGATTTGTTGGGGATGGGATCAGAGAGGAAAGGGAGACTGCAGAAGGCATTCTGCTACAGAGCTGGTGGGGGGTGGTGAGACTGGGGGGGTTAGATCTGGCAGAGCAGAGGGAGAGGTGAAGTCTGGCTATCAGCCTCCCTGCTTCCCTGAAAGGAGTGCAGATAACACTTTTCAAAGTGACCTCATGGGCCCTGAACAATTGTCACCTACCCACCCCTCACTCTGAGATGTTGCTCATCCATACCTCTCTAATCTATGGCTTGCACTGAGTCACTGATCACATTCCCCTCTTATGGGGCATGAGGTGGACAGACAGTGACCACATTTTCCCTCTTCAATGAAGGGGGCTTGTTCACGTGAACTAGTCATCAACAGAAGTTTATTATGAAAATTGAATCTGGGTTTCAAAATTCTTTCTGAGATATGCAAGAAAAGGAACATACAAATGAGCTTTCATTAGAATGACTTATTGAGGCTGGGGAGGTAGCTGCAGAGTGCTTTTGTAGCATGTGCAAAGCCCTGGGTTCAAGTATCAACACCACATACATTATACACAGTAATACATGCATGTTATCCTAGCACTGGGCAGGAGGATCAGAAGTTTGGGGTCATCAAAGCCAGGCTGGGCTACATGATACAATCTCAAAACAAAAATATAAACAAAACAAAACATATATTGGTTTATCATAAATCAACAAGAACCAGGTGGTTGTTCTACTTAAACAAAACTTGGAAAGCATCTGTTTTTCACTAGGATTAGTAGCCAGTTATCAACATTTCAGTTTCTCAGCTTCTGGAGAAGGTACCAAAACGTGTCAATGTTTAATTACACCCTTTCCCCTTTGGCTTAGAGATGCTGTTCCTTGCCTACTCAGATGCAGCTTGGGAAATCAGTATTGATCAGCACACCTTTGCCTTACATGGACCTTAAATATATTTTTCCAAGCTTTGACCATAGAATAAAATCACAGATTAGTTTGGGTATAGAAAACATCCCCCTTTTCCCTGGGTGGTAGGGTTCATTCTTACTTTAAAGCAATTAACTCAGAAAAGGTCTGATTTTATTTTGATTCAAATGTACATTTTAATATATGTTCCCTAAGCAGCCCTCTCACTTCTGAATTTAGAATGCTGTGGTGATTTCCTGGGTACCTTTATTTCTAGTATAAATATCCTGATCAGCACAAGGGTCTTGGATATGTCTTGATTAAGGTGCTTAAATATGACAATGTTTCAAATAGTCCCTTTGAATGCCCCAAATATCTGTCCCATGGGTAGGAACCCATAGTAAATTCTGGAAAGATGAATGCCTATCTTTGGAGAGAAGCTGAGGGTGCCACCAGGGAAGGAGCAGTGTAAAGAGGCTACCAGTAGACAGAGATCCTCAAGGCAGGGTGACCAGTTAGGACTGTTATAGACTGAGGCCCTAGAAGTCAGGAAGACCATACGGAGGACATGCTGAAGGGTCTACCTGGAGACATAGAGATGCCATCTTGATGTATTATCTTGAGTGAGTTATGCTGTATTGAGACCCCAATGTTTCTTTATTCACTTCCATCTCAGATGCACCTCCTCATTTGTTTCCACAGAGATCACCCCAGATGGGGAGCCTCCAACACAGCCCTAGCAAGATGGCTGCCTCCTGTCTATGAAGATGGCTTCAGTCAGCCCAGAGGCTGGAACCCTGACTTCTTATACCATGGCTTCCCATTGCCTCCGGTTGGTACTCATTTTGAACCTATTTCAACATGACAGGAACAGGTTTCTATAATGCTAACATACTCACCACAGCTTTGAAGAGTGATAGGCAGCTACTGGGATGATTTAGTGTCCTTAGGGATTTACACAACCCCTTGAGTTCCCAAACTTCCTAAGAACTTGGAGCCCTGAGGTGTAGGACCTATCAATGAGGCTCTGAAGGTTAGCCATAGTCAGCTAGGGCAGAGAACAACTGAGATTTAAAGTTACCATCATCTAATTTGATACCTTTCCTGTTGATAAGCACTTTAATATTCTCAAAAAATTTCTGTTCATCAATAGAAGATAAGATTCAGCCAAAGACACACATTTGTTAATGAGTTCACTCATGTATACTATATATGTGCAGATGTTGGCTACTGGTTTACTATCAGAGGCACACTTGTTTAGGAAATATATCCATTTCCTACTGATCTTTTGATCTAGTATGTGCCATTGGGTCCATCAAAACATGGTCCACTTTGGCCCTAGTGTCATGTCAATGGATAAGTCAACATTTCATGATAAAATTCTCAAAATGTATGATAGAAAGTACTCAGCCCAGCATAGGGAAGATCAGTACCAGAAGGAAGAGGCTGGCCTGTCAGCTGTGGACTGACACCTGTACCATCATAAAGGTCTCCAAGGGGTTTTAAGTTTTTTCAGGTGTCCTTTTATTGAGAGGGCCAAGTGTTCCTAGCAGTTGGTGGGGGCCAGTAGATAGAATTGAGTACAAAGGTTCACTGAGAAAGCTTGGTATTATGTCTGCACTTGCCTATCATGTGTTTGGCATTGGACCAGTTCAAAATCCTGAGGTCTTCTAAGCTCTGTACTGATACTAAGATTCTACAAATCCATGTTTGTTTATATATATTATTATTATTATTTATAAGAATCATCACTCACATGTGTTTATGTATAGCCTGTTTGTTTCTTGGTTTTATTATAACAGAGTAATCCAAGTTTACTGACTCATACTAATACAATTTTAACTCCAGTTCTATAGGCCAAAAGCCTAAAGTTAAGGTGTTTTGTGACTGTGTCTTTTTAGAGATCCATGATGGATAATCCATGTCCTCGACTTTTCCAAATTTGTTTGTGGATGGGTTACTGAGGTTCAAGACCTACTGTTTGCACATACAAGGCTTTTACCAGGAAGCCATCTCTTGAGCCTCATCTTTTCTAACTTCTAAGGCTACACACGCTCTTACCTGTAATATAGTATCTGTACCATGTCTACCACACTGTAACATAGTATCTCTCCATGTCTTCAACTCCAAGTCACAACTCTTTGATAACAGACAAAAAAAACCCAAAACGTAAATACTCATGTGATCACATTGAATATTCTTGGAATCCTGGAATAATCTCTATATCCCAAGGTCTTTGATTTAATCACACATGAAGGTTATATGTAATAAAAACAGACATATTTGGATGTGTTATTCTGTCAATCATAATCTACATTCTGATCCCCAAAGATTCACATATATCCATTCATGTTCACTCACACCATAGGTCCCACTTCTGTCACAGCAATCAAGGTTTACTGTCCCACCCAAATCTTACCATTGTCACTGAAGGCATATCGGGAGAGGTGGCAAACTTGTTCACCTGGAGAAAGGGCTTGCCATGCAAACTTGAGTTTAGTTCCTTAGACCCACAGTGGAAGGAGAGAATCAACCTGTGAAATAAGGAAAGCTGCTTTCTGTTCCCAAACCACATCTTCCCAACAGTCCTGGTAATAGACGGCACTATCCTAAAACAGGGAGGAAGAAAAGGAACAAAGAGGGAGTGGCTGTTCCCAAACAGTGGGGAGATCAGTCAGAAGACTCTTTAGGTACCAAGACCTTGGTCAGAACCCTGAAATTCAGGACTGAGTCATGGACTATCCATGTTCTTCATGTACTTCCCACAATGACTTTGGGAACTGATAACTTTTGTCCACTGACAGCTTTTATGTGCATTTCCGAAGACTCTGAGAAGTGTCCTGAAAGGCCACAGACATCACAAGTCAAGGGCAGGTTTCCAAGCCCAAATGTGTCTATCTTCCATCTTGGCTCTTCCCATTGTGTCCACTGTGACAGGTCTTCCCAGGGCTCTTGAGATGGGAACAAGATCCTCACTGTGAATTTAAGACCCTACGGTCTCTATTTTTGGCCACAGTGCAGTCTATCTACATCATTGTAGTCTGTTCTCTTCATCCAGGTACGGGAGGTGACAAGGCACCTCATTCAAGTTTCAAATGAGGCTGTGACAGAAGACGACCAGTACTCTGATTTCCTGACAGTATGGGGACAGTACATCGATCATGACATTGCTCTCACACCACAGAGCACCAGCACAACAGCCTTCTGGGAAGGTGTCGACTGCCAGCTGACCTGTGAGAACCAAAATCCCTGCTTCCCCATACAGGTGATTTCCCTAAACTCTTTATTAATTTTGAAACAACATGTGTCTATTTAAAAATTAAACAGAAAAAAACAAAACCTGAAATGAAATGCAAAGTCTCCTTCCTATGTCCTTTCTCCAGGAAGTTCCTACAAATGCTCCTTGGATATTCAATGCACTCCTGTGTACAACACTCTTTTGTGTGTACAAATAATCCCACAATTCCTAGGCCATGCCCTGTGCATGTTCTGAATCAGGGATGGTCACTCAACAATAATTATTACCCCTTATCCATATCATTTAATCAACACAAAATTATTTTATGATTTATGATTCTAAAGGGGCCCAAGAGCCCTAGGTGATATCTAGTCTCCCCTTTGCCACAGCTTCCCTCAAATTCCTCAGGGACCACTACATGCCTGCCCTTCTACCGCTCCTTGGCTGCCTGTGGCAGTGGGGACCAGGGTGCTCTCTTTGGCAACTTGTCTGCTGCCAATCCGAGGCAGCAGATGAATAGCTTGACCTCCTTCCTCGATGCATCCACTGTGTATGGCAGCTCCCCTGGCACTGAGAAGCAGCTGCGTAACTGGAGCAGCCCAGCAGGGCTGTTGCGAGTCAACACTCACCACCTAGACACAGGTGGAGCCTATCTGCCTTTCGCATCCACTGCCTGCGCTCCAGAACCTGGTGCCCCACGTGCCACCCGCACGCCCTGCTTCCTGGCTGGTGATGGCCGCGCAAGTGAGGTCCCGGCCCTAGCAGCAGTGCACACCCTGTGGCTGCGAGAGCACAACCGCCTGGCTGCTACCTTCAAGGCCATCAACACGCATTGGAGTGCTGAAACTGCCTATCAGGAGGCTCGCAAGGTCGTGGGCGCACTGCACCAGGTGTGTGCCTCGGTATGGGCATGGGAGAGGGAGTGGTACAGACAGAACTAGTGGGTGCCCCTAAGGCGTGTCTACGAGGGTATTGTGAGCACTCTAGTGGTGTTGGGCAGGGTCACTGCAGGCTTATCAGTGGCTTCCGCAGGACCACCATGGTCTGTCAGTGTTTCTGGCAGGATCACCTTGGGATACTCAAGTAGGAACCTCTAAGGGACAAGTGTGTGCAAGCAAAATACTCCTAGTACCAGGGGACTCTTCTTGCCTCTGTTGTCCCAGCATTGGATGATCCAGAGTAACCGTAGGGCCACAACCTCCTACCACTGTGCCCAGCAGCAAGCCCCTTCATTGGCTGCTGCCTGGTGACTGTAACTCACGGAGCCCCAATAATCCTTATAGCATCCCTATGAGGTGGGTGCACAGTTGGAGTCTGGAATGTTTGTGTTTTAGTAGTAATGGAGATCCTAAACATTCTGTCAAGTTAAATTATGAATCAGTTTTTAATACTCTATTTTATGATTGTTTTTCAAAGTTAGGGGATGTTAAATGGAGATTATTTTTGGTCATTTATCAGTTGTGTGACAGAGAATATCATACTTTTAAAAAGAAAAAGAAGAAAAAAAAAGCAGTACTGACTGCACAATCTTCCTGGGTTGTTATGGAGGAATGAGTTGTTTTACTTTATACCAGTGTTCCTCAACCTGTACATCCTGACCCCTTAGGGAGCCATATATCAGCTATTTACATTATGATTCATAAGAGTAGCAAAGTAAGAGTTATAAAATAGCAATGAAATAATTTTATGGTTGGGGTTACCACATGAGGAACTGTACTAAAGGGTCAAAGTGTTAGGAAGTTTGCTCTATACTAACCTTCAAGTTAGAACACGCTTTGTTAGAACAGGCACTTTGTATCACCCATGTCCTCATAGAAGCCCTGTGGGGAAGTGTATGGGATGGTTTTGTGAGTCATCAGAAGAAGGAGCCTCAGCTGAGGAATTGCCTCCTTGAGATCTTAGCTGTGAGGCATTTTCTCAATTAGTGATCAATGAGGGAAGGCCCAGGTGTGGTGGATGGTGCCATTCCTGAGCTGTTGGCCCTGGGATCTATAGGAAAGCAGGCTGAGCAAGACATAGGAAGCAAGCCAGTAGGCGGCATACCTTCATGGCCTCTACATTAGGTCCTGTCTCCAGGATCCTGCCCTGTTTGAGTTCCTGTCCTGACTTTCTTCAGTGAAGTGTAAGCCAAAGAAACCCTTTCCTCCCCAGCTTCCTTTCTGGTTATGCTGTTTCATGGCAGAAATAGAAACCCTAACAAAGGCAGGAAGATAACCTCAATCTCACCTAACAAATAAGGAAGGGAGTTTGTCCTCCTGTGCATAGTTGCAAGGAGCAGTGGGGTGATGTCTTTCTTTCACAAATAAAGCTTGTCTGGGGGTCAGAGAGTGGAGCTTGCCACTAGCTAACCATAGAGGTCTGGAGATCTGTACAGACAGACAGGAGGTGACATCACTGGGTAGAAACAGGATCTGAGTAGGGAGAAATAGGAAACTGTTCTCTTCTCTGCTGAGATGCTTAGGAGGTAAGGTGTGCTGTGGCTTGGTCCTTCTCTCTGATCTCAGCATTTCCCTGTATATCTGACTCTGGCCTTTTACTATCTAGACCAATTAGGAACTCCATTTACAGGGCAGCCCAGGAGCAGATGTTCTACCATGGCCTCAGCCTCCCTCTATTATATCTCTTTTCTTGTTCTTTTCTATTCTTCCCCTGACTCAATTTTCCTGCTCCCTCATGTTCTTCCTTTCCCTCCTCTTCTACCCTTCTCTTTCTCCTAACTTCTGCCTGCTCCTTATTTGCTCAGGAGATCTTGTCCCTTTCCCCTTCTGTGAGGGACCATGTATTTTTCTTTTAGGGTCCTCCCTGTTTCCTAGCTTCTCTGGCAGTGTGAATTATAGACTAGTGATCCTTTAGTCTAGGTCTAAAATCCATATATGAGTGAGTACATACCACATTCATCTTTTTGTTACTGGGTTACCTCACTCAGGATGGTTTCTTCTAGTTCCATCCATTTGCCTGCAAATTTCAAGATTCCATTGCCCTCGCCCTCCCCCCTACTGAGTAGTACTCCATTGTGTAAATGTACCACAATTTCTTTATCCCTTCCTCAGTCAAGGGACATCTATGTTGCTTCCAGGTTCTGGCTATTACAAATAATGCTGATATGAACATAGTTGAACAGATGTCTTTGTTGCATGAATGTGCATCTTTTGAGTATATGCCTGAGAGTGGAATTGCTGGATCTTGTAGTAGACTGATTCCCATTTTCTTGAGGAACCACTATACTTATTTCCAAAGTGGCTGTACTCCCACCAGCACAATCTCTCCAGTATAAACTGACATTGGTGTTTTGGTTTTTTTTTTTTTTTTTTTTTTTTTGGACATTCTGACAGAAGTAAGATTATAATCTCACAGTTGTTTTGATTTGCATTTCTCTGATGGCTAAGGATGTTGAGCACTTTTTTAAGTGTCTTTCAGCCATTTTAGATTCCTCTATTGAGAATTCTCTGTTTAGTTTTGTACCCCACTTTTAATTGATTATTTGGTGTTTAGGTGATTGGCTTCTTGAGTTCTTTGTATATTTTGGAGCTCAGCCCTCTGTCAGATGTGGGTTTGGTGAATATTTTCCCATTCTGTGGGCTGTGCTTTTGTCTTCTTGATGGTGTCCTTTGCCTTAAAGAAGCTTCTCAGTTTCAGGAGGTTCCATTTGTTAATTGTTGATCTCAGTGTCTGTGCTACTGGAGTTATGTTCAGGAAGTGGTCTCCTGTGCCAGTTCATTCAAGGGTACCTCCCACTCTTCTCTTCTAAGAGACTCAGTGTGGTTGGATTTATGTTGAGGTCTTTGATCCATTTGGATTTAAGTTTTGTGCATGGTGGTAGATATGGATCTATCTGCAGCATTCTACACACCATCATCCAGTTATGCCAGCACCATTTGTTGAAGATGCTTCCTTTTTTTCTATTGTATAATTTTAGCTGCTTTGTTAAAACTCAGGAGTTCATAGGTGTGTGAATTAATATCAGGGTTTTCGATTAATTCCATTGGTCTACCTGTCTATCTTTGTGCCAATACCTAGCTGTTTTCAGGAGTGTAGCTCTATAGTAGAGCTTGAAGTGAGGGATGATGATGTCCTGAAGTTCCTTTATTATATAGGGTTGTTTTGGCAATCCTGGATCTTTGTTTTTCTATATAAAGTTGAGTATTGGTCTTTCAAAGTCTGTGAAGAATTGTGCTGGGATTTTGATAGGGATTGCATTGAATCTATAGATTGCCATTTTTACTATTTTTATCCTGTCTATCTATGACCATAGGAGATCTTTCCATTTTCTGGGATCTTCTTTAATTTCTTTCTGGAGAGACTCAAAGTTCTTGCTATACAGGTCTTTCACTTGTTTGGTTAGTGTTACCCCAAGATATTTTATGTGGCTATTATAAAGGGTGAAATTCTCTGATTTTTTTCGCAGCCCCTTTATCTTTCTATAGTAGGGCTACTGACTTTTTTTCTTTAAGTTAATCTTGTATTCCTGTATTCCACCTGAAGGTGTTTATCAGCTGTGGGAGTTCCTTGGTAGAGTTTTCCAGGTCACTGCCAATAGTGAAAGTTTGAGTTCTTACTTTCCAATTTATATCCCCTTGATCTCCTTTTGTTGTCTCATTGCTCTAGCTATAAATTCAAGTACAATATTGAAGAGATATGGAGAGAGTGGGCAGCCTTGTCTTGTTCCTGATTTTAGAGGAATTACATTGAGTTTCTCTCCATTTAGTTTGATGTTGGCTGTTGGTTTACTGTATAATGCTTTTATATTGTTTGGGCGTGTTCCTGTTATCCCTGATCTCTCCAGGACCTTTATCATGAAGGGGTGCTGGATTTTGGCAAAGGCTTTTTCAGGATCCAGTGGGATGATCATATGTTGGGGTGTTCTTTTTTCAGTTTGTTTATATGGTGGATTACATTGAAAGATTTTTGTATATTGAACCATCCCTGCATCCCTGTGATGAAGCCTACTTGGTCATGGTGGATGATTTCTCTGATGTATTCTTGGATTTGATTTGAGAGTATTTTATTGAGTATTTTTGCATCAATGTTCATGAGGGATATTGATCTGTAGTTCTCTTTCTTAGTTGTGTCTTTGTGTGGCATGGGTACCAAGGTAATTGTAGTCTCATAAAAAGAGTTTGGCAGTGAACCTTCTGCTTCAATTGTGTGAAACAATTTGAGGAGTATTGGTATTAGCTCTTCTTTGAATTTCTGGTAGAATTCTGCACTGAAGCCATCTGGCCCTGGGATTTTTTGCTTGGGAGGCTTTTTGATGACTACTTCTATTTCATTAGGGGTTATAAGTCTATTTAAGTTGCTTATCTGTTCTTGATTTAATTTTGGTTAGTGATATCTATCCAGAAATTTGTTCATTTTCTTTGAATTTTCGATTTTGTGAAGTACAGGTTTTCAAAGTATGGCCTGAAGAGTCTCTGGATTTCCTCAGTGTCCATTGTATGTCCCCCTTTTCATTTTTGATTTTGCTAATTTGCATGTTCTCGCTCTGCTTTTTGCTTAGTTTGATAAATGATTGTCTATCTTGTTGGATCTTCTCAAAGACCCAACTCTTTATTACATTGATTCCTTGTATTCTTTTCTTTGTTCCTATTTATTAATTTAACCCCTCAAAGTGATTACTTCCCAAGGTCTTCTTCTCCAGGGTAAGTTTGCTTCTTTTTGTTCTAGAGCTTTCAGTTGTGCTGTTAATTCTCTAATGTGACTATCCTCCATTTTCTTCATATGGCCACTCTTAGTACAATGAACTTTCCTCATAGCACTGCTTTCAAAGTGTCCCATGAGTTTAGGTATGTTTTGTCTTCATTCTCATTGAATTCTAGGAAGTCTTTAATTTCTTTATTTCTTCCTTGACCCAGAAATGGTGCAATTGCACACCTTTCAGTTTCTATGAGTTTGTAGGGTTTCTGCAATTTATGTTGTTGTTGAAGTCTTATTTTAAAGCATAGTGATCTGATAAGATACAGGGGCCTATTTCAATTTTTTTTTCTTTTTCTTTCTCTTTGTTTTTTTTTTGTTTGTTTGTTTATTTGTTTTGTTTGTTTTTGTATCTGTTGAGGTTTGTTATGTTACTGAGTATGTGGTTGACCTTAGAGAAGGTACTATGTGGAGCTGAGAAGAAGGTATAGTCTTTTGTGTTTGGATGGAATGTTCTATATATAGACATCTATCTATAGAACCCAATTGGATCATAACTTCTGTTAGATACTTTACTTCTTTGTTAAGTTACTTCTGCCTGGTTGTCCTGTTTAGAGGTGAGAGTGGGGTGTTGAAGTCTCCCACTATAAGTGTGTGAGGTTTTATATGAGATTTGAGTTTTAGTAATGTTTCTTTTACGAACGTGGGTGCCTTTGTATTGGGGCATAGATGTTCAGATTTGAGACTTTGTACTGATGGATTTCTTCTGTGATGAATATGAAATGACCTTCTTCATTTCTTTTGATTGATTTTACTTTGAAGTCTAATTTGTTAGATATTAGGATAGCTATATCCGCTTGTTTCTTGGGTCCATTTGATTGGAAAATCTTTTCCGAACCCTTTACTCTAAGGTAGTTTCTGTCATTGAAGTTGAGGTATATTTCTGGAATGCAGCAGAAGGATGTATTTTGTCTTTGTATCCATTCTGCTTACCTGTGTCTCTTTATTGTCCAGTTAAAACCATTAATACTGAAGGGAATTAAAGACCATTGATGGTTAATTCTTGTTTGTTTTGGATTTGTTGCTGGTGGTGTTATTGTAAGTAGATTTGTCCCACTTTTTCTTTTGGCTGTTGATAAAGTAGGATTATCTTTTACCTGTGTTTTTGTGAATGTAGTTAACATCCTTGGAGTTTTCCTTCCAGAACTTTCTGTAAGTCTGGATTTGTGGATATGTATTGTTTAAATCTGGTTTTGTCATGGACTATCTTGTTTTCTCTATATTGATTGAGAGTTTTGCTGGGTATAATAGTCTGGGCTGGCATCAGTGGTCTCTTAGTGGTTATAGAATATCTATCCAGGACCTTCTGGCTTTCAGAGTTTCCATGGAGAATTCAGGTGTAATTCTGATAGGTTTGCATTTATATGTTACCTGGACTTTTTTCTTTGCTGCTCTTAATATTCTTTCTTCATTCTGTATGTTTGGTATTTTGATTATTATGTGGCAAGGGGAATTTTTTTTTTTGGTCCAGTGTATTTGGTGTTTGGTACACTTCTTGTACTTTCATGGGTTCATGGGCATGTCCTCCTTCAGATTGGGAAAGTTTTCTTCAATGATTTTGTTGAATGTGTTTTCTGCATCTTTGAGCTGGGCCTCTTCACCTTCCTCTATGCCTATTATTCTTAAGTTTGGACTTTTACAGTGTTCCACATTTCCTGGATGTTTTGTGTTAAGGATTTGTTGGATTTACGATTTTCTAGTTTATCTTCAGTGCCTGAGATTGTCTTGTCTCTATTTCAGTTTTCAGGTCTTGAACTGTTTGAATTGTTTCCTTCATCTGTGTTTTTTTTTTTTTTTTTTTTTTTCTTGGCTTTCCTTGTTTTGTTTAAAAGATTTGTAGATTTCTTGCGAGTTTTTTTTTTTTTGGTTAGTCTTTTCTCTATTTCTTCCCATTTTTGTTTGTTTTTTCTTCCATTTCTTTAAAGGATTTTCTCATATTCTCTTTGAATAACTCTATCATTTTCATGAAGTTGGTTTTTAGGTCATTCTTTTCTCCTCCTCCTCTTCCTCTTTCCCCTCCTCCTCCTTCATCTTCATCTGCTTTGGTGTGTTCAGTTCTTGGTGTAGACACCCTAGATTCTGGTGGTGTCATACTGGTCTTTCTATTGTTGAATGTGTTCTTGTACTGCCATCTTCCCATGCCTTCTTCTAGTGGGTGCTGGTCAGGTCTCTCTCTCTCTCTCTCTCTCTCTCTCTCTCTCTCTCTCTCTCTCTCTCTCTCTCTCCTCTCATGGTGAGTGTAGGTGGCTTACGACTTCTATGTCAATAACTCTAGATGACCTGAGCTCTCTTAGAATTTTCTCAAGCGGAGAGTACAGCAGGGCCAAGGATGAGAGAGGGCAGGCTCCAGATAGTCTGGCATGCCCGGGCCACATGTGTCCAATTCTTTTTTTTTTTTTTTTTTCATATGTCTGTGTATGCCTGTGTTGTTCTGGCTTAGATAAGAAAGTAGACATGAGATATACAAAACATTTAAACTGAGGCTGATAATAAAGTGAGTGGAGCATTCTTCACTGAGTAGCTGTAACCTTGCTTGACAGGCATATGTAGACACTTCTTTATTAATCACTGTGGATACCCCCAGCAGAACCTCATACCAGTATCTGTGAGGACAGAAACAAACCAATTTTATATAGAAGCTTTAGGACAAGACAGTAGCTTCAAAGTCCTTCTGTTTTCAGGAAGATGGCCAGACATTATGACTTCTTTGTACAAAGTAGGTTGTCATTCAATTGGCAACAGGAGCCCCCACCCCCAAAGCTGGCTACCTACTCATTTTCCTGGGAGATAAATCTATGTTGATTCTCTCCCTGATTATGACTTCCAAGCCCAGCCAATGTGGATATCAGTTTGTAAACTTCACAGGGACAGGGGTTGAGGCCTGGTTGTTTTTATTTTTCTTTCCAAGCAGCTAGAATGTATTGGAAAGTGTAGGTGCCTCATGCATATGTATTGAGTTTCTACAGAGATGAAAGTCCCAGGAATAATCCCAGGAGGAGTCTCAACATAGAGGGCTTAGTTCTGCATATCTGAGAATCTTGGTATAGAAAGTGCAGTTCTGCATATCTGAGAATCTCAGCATAGAGGGTGTAGTTCTGCATATCTGAGGATCTCAGCTGACCTGAACATTAATCATCCAGTGACCTAATCTCAATAGGAAAGTGATAACTGTCTCCATGAACAGGAAAGATGCTCTCAGATTTCTGTATTACCCCCACCAATCTAATGTTTGTTCTCTACTTTTTTTTAAACATTCCTATGGGTTGTGCCTTTACCTGATGGGTATGTTCCCTCTCACACCTCTGCCTGAATTTGCGAGCCGTGTCCTCCTTTGGAAGCTCACCAGTCCTATAATATTCTGTCACAAGGATACCTAGGTAGTTTTTCTCCCCGTTGCTTTATTTTTAATCTCCAGTTGACCTGCAGGCATCCTTGGGCTTTGCTGAAAACCTTCCCTGCTCAGAGAACACCTGTCTCCCTCTCTATAGATCATCACCATGAGGGATTATATCCCCAAGATCCTTGGTCCTGATGCCTTCAGGCAGTATGTGGGTCCCTATGAAGGGTATGACCCCACTGTGAACCCTACTGTTTCCAACATCTTCTCTACTGCTGCCTTCCGCTTTGGCCATGCCACAGTCCATCCAATGGTGCGACGGCTAGATACTGACTTCCAGGACCACACAGACTTCCCCAGGCTGCATCTGCATGATGTCTTCTTCAGGCCCTGGAGGCTCATCCAGGAAGGTATGCACATCATCCTGACTTGATCCTATATCTAAGCACAGCCAGGGTAGCCCAGCATGCACCTTTACCTTCCATGCTGGTTGGTTAAGCTAATGCTATCTAATTTTTCAGTATTTAGAGGGCACAAATATATTCCAAGTCTTTTTTCACATATGTACCTATGAGGCATGTTTCTGTGTGTTCAGGTGCATGTGTGTGTTTAAATATAGGCTGGACAACAACCTCCAGTGTCATCCTTAGGAAAACAATCCACTTCCTTTGAGAAAGGATAATAGGGGATGTCCTTCTTTATATATGTTTCTCTTATTGGTTGATGAATAAAACACTAATTGGCCAGTAGAGGCAGAAAGGTAGGCAGGGCTAGGAGATGAGAAGAATGCTGGGGAGAGAGGCAGAGAGGCACAGCGAGGAGATGCCATGTAGAGATCAGGAAGATGGGACATGCCAGACATTCTCTGGTAAGTCCATATAGAAATACATAGATTAGTTGTTATGGGCTAATAATTAAGAGAAAGCTAGCCAGTAAAAAACCCTAGCCATCGGCCAACAGTTTATAAATTAATGTAAGTCTTTGTGTGTTTATTTGTGGCTAATCAGCTGGAAAGAAACTCCAGCAACAAAATGGTCTCTCATTGACCTGAAGTACACCAATTAAGCTAGACTAGCTGAACAGGAAGCCACGGGAATCACCCTGTCTCTGCCCCCACAACACCAGAATTACAAACACTCACCATCACACCCTAAAATTATTCCCCTGAGTTCTGAGAAGCAAATTGAGATTCTTGTGCTTGCCTTGCATCATGCTTTATTGACTGAGCCATTCCCCCAGTGCAGTGTTCAAAGTTTTTTAAAAGGTGAAATTTCCTGAGAAATGCCTTGACTCACATCTGGAACTCTTTAGTACTCAGGATAAATTATCCCGGTATAGCCCTCTCTCTCTCTCTCTCTCTCTCTCTCTCTCTCTCTCTCTCTCTCTCTCTCTCTCTCTCTCCCTCCATTATCTCTTGGCAGACAGATAAGTAGAAGTGTCCTGGAGGTGATGCCATTTCTTCATCATCAAGCACTGTACCTGTTCTCTGATGAGACCAGCACTGTGCACTGCAGGATGTTAGCATTTGAAACAAACAAACCTCAAGTTCTCTGACTGTACTTTGGAGGACTCTTTCCCTGCTTCACCACATTTTTTTCTTTCTACTCTTGTTCCCATGTTCTTTCTTTCCCTCTAATAATTTCCAAGCTGTCTCAAAGTAAGTGCAGGGTGCCGATGGCAGCTGACAGTATGTGTCTTCACTGATAGTCAAGTTGCTATCATGCAAAACATGAAGAGAGAGGTTTGGGGTCTTCCCAAGTCACCCTACCCAGTTCAAAATATATTATAAATTTGTCTTTGGTGGGCACCTAAAGTAACTGGCCTCTTAGTTGATGCTATTGTATGTAATTCTGGATTCATATAGCAAAAGGTGGACAAGATCTGGGAACTGGATGGTTTGTTTCCTTTGAGACCTGTGAGGATGATCCAGACTTTAGTGGGTAGCAGAGCAAGGTCCTTGAGAAACTGTGAGTTTGTGGAGTCCAGAGACCATTTCCCTGGACTCTAAATCAATGATTCTCAACCTGTGTATTGTGACCCCTTTGGGGATCAAAAGACAATTTCACCAGGGGTCTCACCTAAAACCTTTGGAAAACACAGATGTTATAATGCATAACAGTAGCAAAATTAAGTTACAAAGTGATAATGAAAATAAATTTATGGTTGGGGGGTCACCACAACACGAGCTGTATTACTAAAGGGTTGCAGCATATGAAGTGTTGAGAACCACTTCTCTCAACATTCTGCTGCTGAAAAGTAAGTAATGATGAATTTCAGTAAAGTGTCCTGACTATGTCTAGTCCCCTAGGTGTTGCAGGTGCATCCTCGGCACACAGTTGCCAATAACTGCAGTGTCCCAAGGAACCTGGAAAACATTTTGGGGTTGCAAAAGGTAATTCGGGGAAGCTGTACAGATGTTTGTTAAGAATAAACATGCTTTATAACTGAGAATCTACCCTTTGTCCCCAGAACTCAGCAGGGACCTAGGGACCTCTCTGACCTGTGTATGGTGTTTTTCAGGTGGTTTGGATCCAATAGTGAGAGGCCTCCTGGCAAGACCAGCCAAGCTGCAGGTACAGGAGCAGCTGATGAATGAGGAGCTGACTGAGAAGCTCTTTGTGTTGTCTAACGTGGGCACCTTGGATCTGGCATCGCTAAACTTACAGAGGGGCCGTGACCATGGCTTACCAGGTTTGTCAGGTGTCTAGATGGTATTCCTCCATATGGGCATTAAGAAAAGGTTAATAAGGCATTCTGCAATCTGTCTTTGGAGGTCTTAGCTCCTACCCTTTCAAAGTGGGATTAGATCTCTCAACAACTGCTTGTTCAGTAGGATAGTGTGGTATACCTGTAAAAATATTTTATGTTATAATATTTAAAAAACCATTTCATGTTACTAGAGTTGTATACTGGAACATCGTTAGTTTTAATTTGTGCAGGTATACCCATGACAGCCATTACTTCTAATATGTGTGTAATTGCACAATCAGTCCTTTCAGAGCTCAAAGTTGTTGCCCCTTGAAATCCTGAAAATGTGTCTATTGTATGGTGTACATATTTTAATTTTCCAAATTCTGAAAAATGAAACACATGCATTTGCCAAATTTTATTTCTTTGCATATCTTCAGGGTTACTTCCTGCAGGTAGAGGAGTTTGGTTATAGAAGGAACAAGTAGAACAATTTTTTTATGATTTCCTTGGCTTGCTGCCAAGTGATGGAGAAATCCTTTTTTAAACCTCTACTATTGAAATGGTGTTTTAAAATGAAATTCTGAGGCCTCCAGAACATTTTCTATTAATAGCCAATCAATTTCATCATTTCCTTGTGCTAGAGGGCCCAAGTAGCTCAGTCAGTAGAGCATGAGACTTTTAATCTCAGGACCATGGGCACCAAATGAGGATGTATCGAGGGAGTCCACAAGAGCCCTGAATAAAGGGAAGTCAGGTATTTATTGGGGAATCACTCAGACAATGAAGGTAAAGCCTCCAGCTCAGTCTTCTGCCCCTGGAGGTGCAGGAAACTGTGTCCTGATCCACAACTACTACCCAAGAGCCTGGGAAAGCTCACAGGTTGTTATCTGAGACCCATGCCCCAAAGGGGCAGGTATCTCAAAACCTATTGGTTGAATGAGTTCCCACAAAATGTGCTGAGGGAAGGAATATCTGATCCAGAGTCTGGTATGAAGTGAAATACACCACAAATTTCTTGCACTGCCAGCTTCAGTGGAATAGATTTGTGGGGTTTTTTGTTGTTGTTGTTGTTTGATTGATTGGTTGGTTGGTTGGTTGGTTGACTGGTTTTTGTGCTTAAGATGAGGTTTTGCTATGTTGCTCAGGCTAGCTTCAAACTCATGATCCTATGCTTCAGCCTCCTAAGTAATTGGAATTATAGGCATGTACCAGGCCTGTAAGTAACTACTTATCTGCATACAAACTGACTCCCCTGCACCCTTTGAGCTCCACAGAAGAGTCTGTGTCCCTTTCTGTGATTTGCACTTGAGATGTCTTTTCTGATAGGTTTCCTTGTATGCTCTGGGGACAAGTCCCAGTCTTCAAAGGGCATTCAACTACATAACTGCAGTCTCTTCCAGGACCCCGATGGAGTCCCTACCAGAGAAGTCTGAGCACCAGGGTTCCTCAGGAACCACTACATTGATGCTTTGTCTAACCCAATCACTCACAGGGCCAGTGCCTGGTATCCTCTACCCTATGTATACACAGCAGAAAAAGCCCTAGATGTAGGTGTTATTACTGTGGCTGCTATTCTGAAGCTGTGATTGCAGAGTAAAGTTGGTGCATCCTTCTGTATCATCCCTCACCACAGCCTTCAAAAGGATTGTAGCCACTTGGATGTGAAGAGCAAGTATATACTTGGAAGATATAGAAAAGGGTCCTTTCTGCTTGTGTTGGAAAACCACACACTTTCTGTGTTTCACCCTGAACTCTAGGTGCCCTTACTTCTCTTAGCTGTGGAAACATGTGTCTGCTGCTCATGACCCCTGAAAACTTTCTCTCCCAATTTCTGAGTATAATTCACTCACTCTTTGTGCTTCAATTATCCTGAATGTAATTGATCCTTCAGATTTAGTGAAGTAACTTCTATATTCCCAAACCTCTGTGGCAAGCAGTGGGAATATATGTTTTATATAAATCAAATTTACTGATTTTATTTTACTTGTCATGAGATTACAGAATCTGGGAGGTCTGTCCTAAAGCAGACTTTGATGAAGTGGGAATGTCATGGGAACTGGAGAGGCAGGAAAGGAGGAGGCTGTCATCTTGCCAGATGGCTGCTGAAAAAGATAACTGAGGTGACCCATCTGGAATTAGAGAACTAGGAGGGGACTTGCCAATTATTTATCACTCACCTGGTCCAGCTGTGTACAGCAGACTTTGAGTTGAGGTAGAACAGTCTTGTTGGCCAGGAAGCTCAGGAGTCATGGCTCTGAGAAAGGTAGTATGATGCTTATTTGCATCAAAGTGCACACACACACTTACACACATACACACAAACACACACACACACACACACACAGAGAGAGAGAGAGAGAGAGAGAGAGACTACATTAATCAGACACCAGCCTTACCTGAATCAGAATGGAGGCAGTGCTGCCATCATTGAGGATTGACTACCATTGGATGGCAGCATTCACAAACCAGCTTTTAAATTCTCACTGGTGATTTCTCTTAACTTTGTCTTTTATTACTGTAAACTGCTGCCTCCATGTTGCTCCCTGTAGCAGCTCCCAATACCCATTCCATAGCTCAGCAAGGCTCTTTTCCCTCTATTATCCCTTCTTAGACTACCCAGAAGATACAAGATCATTTCTTCAGATTCTACTTTATCCACACATGGGGTTCACTATGAGTTCCCAGAGTTTTTATCCCATTAATGACTTGGTTACCTCTGTCGAAACCTGGCCTGGTCCTTGGGGTATTTCTTGTGTGTGTTTATGCAATATCTGTTGAAGGTCAAGATGTGGAAGGCCGTGGAGATAAAACAAGGCAGACCCCAATGGGATGCAGATGACAGAATGGACAGGCAAAGGGAATGACAAGGAACTGCACTGCCTGCTGAGTCCCATCAGTGTCAGGAAAAAGAGAGACTTATGGAGGAAGTCCAGAAGAGGAATATCGCTGTTTAATAAGGATCAGGATAAACAATTAAGAACAGATGTTTATTCAGGGAGAAATAACTCACAACATAGACAGGTGAACACCAACAGGTTCCTGCTTCCAAGAATTCCTCTGGAAGTCCTCCTGCCCCCATGTGGCTGGCCAGAGAGCACTCTCCTGCACCTCCTCCAACCTAGTTCCCCAGGTCACTTCCGCCCCTGGCTCCACCCCCCCAATGTGTGTGGTCAGTGCCACAGAAGGAGACAAAGTAAATATCCCACTACAATTCCCCTTTTAGTCTAAAGAAAAGATTTAGGCTTTATACAAAACTATACAAAACAGTGAATAACAAGGGTGCTCTAAGGAAAGGAAAATCGAGAACAAAACGACCTACATATCTAGTCCTAGGGTGAAGGCAAAACGGAGTTTACAATAGAGTTGTCCTAAGCTGGAAAACTTAAGTCTAGTACCTAATATACCTAACTAGAAAGAGAGAATAATTGTTGTGATAGTTTAATCTCCAACCTCTTCAAGACCTGAGAAGGAAAATAACTATACTAGGGTAGACAGGAAGTGTGGCTAGGCAACTTCCAAAAGGTGCAGCGAGGAAAGAAACAGCAGGCTACCTGGACAGTCACCCAAGATCTCACAGCAACGCTGGTACATCCAGTTTTGGCTAAGGCCAAGAGTACTTGACCACAACAACAGCAGGGAAATAGAAAAGCTGTCTTACCCTGACTTGACAAGGTCCAGCAGTCTCCTATATTTGTCTCCTGCAAGCAAATAGGACTGCATGTTCAAATCCTTACTCTTTACAGAGGAAGATGAGGGCAAAGGTAGTATCCACAAGGAGGATATTGTAAGATCAGATGATGTGTCCACTGGATAAAGCAGCCCAGCACTGCCAGAGTGTGGCATCTAGACACAATGAGATAGTGAGACATGTTAGTGCCATGAGGCCAGGGCAGGGCTTTGCCATGGAAGAATCTACAATATTAGAAACAGTCAGACAAGGGAAGATAGGCATGTACATATACATATTCCATGTGTGTGGTGTATGTAAGAGAGTGTCTGAGTGTGTATAAGAGTGTCTATGTGTGTTCATGTATAAGTGTAAGAGAGTGTGTGTGTAAGAGTACATGTGTGTGAGTAAGAGTATGTGTGTGAGTGTAAGAGTATGTGTGTGCACATGTGTACTCTTGTTCTCCATGAGCTCTCAGTGTCCTTCTGGAGCATCAATAGCTCTGAAGAGGCTGTGATTTGTCACCTTAATTAACTAGAAGCCTAAGTCAGTAATAGTATGAATCCACTAAAGTTTCTTAATTTGATACCCTTTCTATCCTAATTCACCCCAAAATAAGGTCTTTATAAGAACTCCAAATCTATGCTTCATTGATGGGAGATGTCATTCTGTATATGTTTCTCATACTGGTTAATGAATAAAGCACTGTTGGCCAATAGGAAAGGAAGATAGGAGGGACTAGGAGACAAGGAGGAAAGAGGAAGTAGTAAGGAGGGTCAACATGGAGAGTCTGGAGAGACTAGAACCACCAGCTGCCTCTTGCTGGTAAGACCACGTGGAAATACATAGAAATGGGTTAATAATTAACACAGAGCTAGCCGATAAGAAACTAGTAACTGGCCAACAGGACTATATCATATACAGAGTCTCTGTTATGACTGCCATTCCTCCGCTCTCGGTAAGACCATGTGGAAATACATAGAAATGGGTTAATAATTAAGATAGAGCTAGCCGATAAGAAACAAGTAACTGGCCAACAGGATTATATCAAATACAGAGTCTCTGTGTGTTAATTGGGGCTGGTGTGGCTGTGGGACAAGACTGGCTGTGGGAGGAAAAGCCATACTCCTTACACTTCATGTTTTGTACTGTTGAATTCCACAATGACACAATGGTCACTCCTCAGCAGGGAATGACAGACAGGCCTGTATCTCTGCAGCTCCAGCTTCCAGGGGTCAGCAGACTGGTAAACATTAAGTCCCTGTAAAAACAGACCTATCCTCATTTTCTTGGGCAGGCTACAATGAATGGAGAGAGTTCTGTGACTTGTCACGCCTGGAAACACCAACTGAACTGAACAGGGCCATTACCAACAGAAGCGTGGTCAATAAGATAATGGACTTGTACAAGCACACAGACAACATTGACGTCTGGTTGGGAGGCCTAGCTGAAGACTTCCTACCAGGGGCCCGTACTGGTCCTCTGTTTGCATGCATCATTGGGAAACAAATGAAAGCCCTGAGGGATGGAGACAGGTAAGTACCTCTGGAAAGTCTCTCTGTGTTCTGCCCCGACCCGCGAGGCAGTCAACAATGAACCAGGGAACTCCTAGAAGAATATGGAATGTGAAGAATGGACAGCAAGACAATAATATGATCAAGCTGACAAATTTCCTCAGGGGAGGCTTATATAGGACTGTGGGCAGGATGTGAGTGGGGGCTTGCATGTAACCAGTGCATGGGCACTGGCACGTAGGCAGAATAAGAAGGTCAGTAGAAGGAATGCCCTAAGTTGTTTAGCTAACCTGTAATTGGCTGTTAATTGGGCAGGAGAGATAGCCCTAAGCTATTCTTTAGCTGGCTGTGAAACAGCAAGCCTGTGCCTTGGAATGTTCTGCTGAACATACTGTTTATTTCTTTAAGAGGAAGTAATCTTCTCTGTCAGATACCTGAGGTTGTGAGGATGGTGATGGTCCCCAACAGTGTTCTACATAAGGTTTCTATGGTTCAGCTGGATCTGGGCTTAAGTGCTTATGTGACCCTGGGCAGGTTGACTGTCAAACATAACATTCCTGACTCTAAAACAATGCTGACACCAAACAAAAGGATCATAAGACATACATAAGATTCTGTTCACTTAGAAATATTACTGTCATTTTCCCATATTTCTAGTCATGTGGATGAGAAGGCACATAACAAAATGCAAACTGTAACAAGCTATAGTTTCCATCTTTGGCCATTCGCTAACACGGTTGACACTGGACATGTATACCAGCCTTGATGTAAATGTGGGTCCTAGCTGATACCCAGCTGGCCTGTGGCTAAACAGACTCATTTCCAATACCCACTATGCCTCCACACAGTTATCTGAGGCTCCTGCCTGACCTTGCAAGTGCTCCTACTTCCATTTCCGTCTAGAATTTTGAACTCCCTCGAAGGGGTTAGAGAAGCAGGTGCATTATCTGTGCACCTCATGAGCTGACACCAGATAGTGATCAGAGAAATGTGAAGTGAAACATTAGAATTATGGAAACATGAAGAAAAAAAAAACAAGTAAGCATTTATTTTGTTTTGTTTTTTAATCTACCCATAGTAGATTCTCTTTCTGCCTGCCTCCATCCATCCCTCTCTCCCTATAAGATTGCTTTTCAAAGGTGCCTCAGCTTTTAGACACAGCCTTAGGATTCTCTCCTTACCTTTGCTAGAAATGTTGCCATTAATTTCAGGGACACAGCATTTCACAGAGATGAGACAACTGGAAGAAATCCTGGGGAATTTTTTTATCTCCCTTGAGATTATCTCTTTATAAAAAACCATGTGGCTTGACATAACGAGGGAATGAAAAGACACAAGCTTTGGAGGCAAGTCATTTCCTGTACTCCCTTGAGTATGACATGGTCTCGGACAGCAAAGTCCAAGACCCTGTGGCAGATGCTGGAGTGATGCAATGGTTCTTCACTCTAATGTTTATGACTGAATGTCTCCAACACTTCAGTCAGCCAACTGATATAGAGGAGACCCCTTCTTGTGCTGCCCAAGTCCTTTTGCAGATTTCAGTTCCTTCTCACAACCTAAGGAAATGTGTTCCCAAGTAGGAAGGGAGATGGTAAAGGGCTGTGGGAAATTGGGTCTTTGTCCATGATATGCATAATCTTGGAACAACTAACATCATTTTCCCTCTTTGCTGACCCTGGCCTGGAGGTAAGGACAACACTTGGACTGAATGGCACCTCTTCCTGTGGCTGACTTTGTGGTTGTACTGCCTGTACCACCCATAAAGGCACAGTGTAACCATTCCTCTACAAGTTGGTCAGCTCATGCTGCCCTGCAGATAGCCCATCCCACAGACTGGCTCCTCCTCCTCCTTTTCTCCTACAATACCTTATTCTCACAGGCCCTGGATGCTGTGGTCAACCTCAAACAGGTTTCTGCATGGTAATGTTGGGTGTATCAGGAAACAGAAGTAGCACTAGATCCTACTCATGTCCCTCTCCTATGCAGGTTTTGGTGGGAAAACAGCCATGTCTTCACGGATGCTCAGAGGCAGGAACTGGAAAAGCATTCACTACCACGGATCATCTGTGACAATACTGGCCTCACCAGGGTACCTGTGGATGCCTTCCGTACTGGAAAATTCCCTCAGGACTTTGAGTCCTGTGAAGATATCCCTAGCATGGACCTTGAAGTGTGGAAGGAGACCTTCCCACGAGGTAACTCTGAGCCTCTTGTCATTTTACCATGACACTCAAGTCAGTTCAACCTTTCAAAAAGGCAGAATTCAACCCTGTGTTCCTGAGAGAGTACTGGTGAGACTGAGCCTTGTCTTCTCTTGTGGTATGGTAGCACCCCAGGGAGAACTAAGAGTTGGACCAGAGGTCTGCAACAGTTGACAGACCTGCACTCCCTGCTGAGCCTTGGCACTGGCAACCCCAGATTATCCTTCTCTGTCATGGGCTCTGTACCCATGAGATTCCAACAGCACTATGGAGCTCTGGCCACCATAGGTGCTTACAGAGTCTCCTGGGATCCTGCTGACTCCATCCTCCTGGCTGACAAGCAGCAGACGAGCTCTCATTTAAGTAGTGATTGACACTTGACTGTGTAAAAGATGTAAGATTGATCAGGGACCTACAGCTTCCTGAGATTTAATTAGCAAGGTAAATGCTCTCACCTTGGCTTTAATCCTATACTTAGGACAGACTAAATAATACCTCATGAATTACCACTGACACAAAACATTCTTTTTGCATGTATGCACATTTATGTGTATGCATGCATTCATGCTTGCATGTATTTGGGCACACATTTGTGCACACATGTGTCTGGAGGCCTGAAGTTGACATTGAGTGTCCTTGATCTCTTCATACATTTTTGAGGCAGGGTCTCCCACTGATTCTAGAACTGGCTGGTCTGGCTAGCCAGGTTGCTCTAGGAATTCCTCGTTTTTGCCTCCTGTGTTCTGGTCAGAGTGCCATGCCCATTCAGCCTTTATGTGTGGGTTCTGGGCATCTAAATTCTGGTCCTCACAATTACATAGCAAGCAGTTTACCATCCGAGGAATTTTTTCAACTGCACAAAGTATTTATTCTTTCATCTATATGATATCAGCTTTGTGCCATGTATGTCTTGGCTTAAAGTAGGAGCTAAAGAATTAGCTCCATGGCAGGTACTTCTCCAGGGCCTGGACCCATTTGCCAGAAGAAACATAGGGACACATGTTGTACATGCTCACAGGGGCTCGGAGGTGATGGGAAGTAAAGATTTAATTGAAGGGTACAGCTCAACCCACAGCAGGACTGGTAATCTCAAGTCTTTATTGTGGCTTCGCTGAATTTTGACCTTCCAACATTCCACAGATGACAAGTGTGTCTTCCCAGACAAGGTGGACAATGGGAACTTTGTGCACTGTGAAGAATCCGGGAAGCTGGTACTGGTATATTCCTGTCTCCATGGATACAAGCTGCAAGGCAAGGAGCAGGTCACATGCACCCGGGATGGATGGGACTCTGAGCCTCCTGTCTGTAAAGGTCAGTGGTGCCACATAGTGTGGAGGTTAACAGCAATTACAAAACAATCTGTGTTTCCCCAAAGGGGATCAAATTCTTCACCAAAACATTTTTCTGAGCACAGGTGTATCCCTAGAGCTGTTCTGGCACAGCAGGAGAAGACACCCCCTCTGGTGGCCACAATCCATAGCTTTCTTCAGATGGCAAAACGTGGAGACAGTCCCTTCAAATCTGGCTTGTGGTGATTTTGGCAAGGTGAAAAGAAAAGGAGCAGTTAGTTCTAGACAAGGTTATGGGACTGAGAGAACCCATTTGCCGGTTCTAACTCCAGGCAGCCATAGAAAGACTCAGAACTGGGACCCCCTTTGAGCATCACCTTCTCAGCTGTGTTCTTAGTCTCCTCATGCTCAGGGAATCACTTCCCAATCCTTCCCACATCCAGTAATAGGAGAGCAGAAAGAAATGGACACTTTTAGGCCCTGCTGTAAGGACTCTCCTGGCTTCCACTTCCATCTTGTGACTGTGCAAAGCAGGTTATTTTGCCCAAGATGCTAGGAAAGTTAGCAAGAGTGTCTGGCTCTGGTGGAAGAGCCTGTGTTCTGGGTTTTACCTGCAAAGAGACAAGTCTGTGAGAAAGAATAAGACTGGGCTCTAGTCCCCCTGCTAATGAGACTTAGTGATACAGTAGCTATTTTACATAAAATCATCCTTCTGTAGGTAATTCTTCTGAAAGGGGCAGGGGGCAGTGGGAAAAGACCCAGGAGGCCTGCTTTTAGGAAGATGTGTTACTGGACTCAATATCCAGCGGTCACATGAATAATAGACTCCTGGATGAAAGACCTACCCTGCATACTAAGTAGTCCCAGAGCCAGCCATGGCCTCTTTGCTGTGGCATACATTTAGCAAAAGTCTGAATGCAGAGATGATGTCATGAAAAAACTTGACTGGTGTGCAAGCAGAGATAAAAATCCAAAGGTTTTTGTTTGATTGTGTTTTGAGCAGTGAAAAGGTGGTATGACTCTGTATAGCATTTTTAATCTGACAGACACCTCTGAGCTTCCCATGCCCAGTGTCAGAGGGTGACCTTTAGTTTTACATCTTCTTTGCCACAAGGATGAACATTTCATTTCAACATTGGAATCCAAAATGCTTCATTCTTCAAGGGTTGCAATGATCTATACTTCTAAACCCTGAGCAGTAAAGGGGCAGAAGGCCAAGTCTCAGCCATAGCCATGGCTGACTCCTGTCACATTGGGTCCACCCCATCCCCCTGTGCATAGCTGCAGCCTGAGACAGAAGAATAAGGAAGAGAACTAGGAAAATAGCTGGCAGCAAGTGAGCCACCCAGAATCAACAGGTGCAAAGGCTGCTACTGATGGAAGCGATGGAGGCTATTGTCATAAAACACCCACCTGGGCTGGAAACCTGGTTGTAAACCCACAGTCCCACTCTCCCAGACTAGTAGCAGTAGAAAGTGGGCTGTGAAGGCCCAGAGCCCAGGCTCCCCAGTTCTCTTCTGGGTCTAATCATGAGCAATAGTGTGCCAGGGAACAAGGCAAAGGACTTTCTTTGTCACTGATGAGTCCATCAGAGATTCTCTGCCACAAGATAGAATACCCACAGAATGAGTGACAGGAGCCCAGCTGTTCTATGAAGTGGCGACATAGATGTGCATGCATTGTTTCTGACAACTGCTACTTAGATCACTCTGAGCTATCACATCCTGTAGTTAATCTTCATTAACATTATGACAAATCCGGAAGCCTCCATGCTGTTAGGTTTAGAAATCAAACAAACAACAAATGCTTACTTCACCAGGGTTACTATTTCTCTCTCCTGGAGTGAGCCTTAGGTTCTGACACAATGGTGTTCCACAGCTGTCCAGCCCTGGTGTGGTGAGCTCTGAGCTTGTATACCTTACTTCGTGTAGTCTAAAAACCTAATCTTCTATATACATTCGGGCTGTTTGTTTTAGGATTTACAGCTGCAAAGGAAAGCTTTGCTAAGGGAAATTCTACATGTCCTCACTCTACTTGAGCTAATCACTGACTTAACAGGGCTCCTCTCCACCGAACTCTTGAGAGCAGCATGCCCCTTCTGCTTCCACTCGACAGTTTTATGTCATAGAAATCATTTTCCTGTCCCCAGACCACACCCTCCAGCTGTTTTTATCCTGACTTTCCACTTTAGCAGTCCCTGGCTCCCTAAAGGTAAGGAAATTGTAGGTACAGTGATAAACAGGTACCAAAGACTTAGTGGCCATCTGCTTAATTTCTGAGCTGCCCAGATATGGTAAGGACATCAAGTGGCATGGCCTCAACACACAGTGAGCTCATAATGTATACTCTATGACCACAAGAAATGACATCCTCTTTGCAGGCCAGCAGCCTTTTTAGGGCCAACAGCTCTGAAACTGACTTGGTACTGTCCATAAGACACTGCAAAGCCACATGTGTTAAGGGTGAGGCACCCACTGAGGGGCACTGACCATGTCCTCTTCCCTTGGTACAGTAACTCTGCAGCTTCATACCAGAATAGCTAATTGCTATGCCCGTTGAGGTCACTCAGCTTACTCCTGCCTCCAACCCTTCCAATGGACAGTGGGAATGGTCATGTGATGCAACTCATTGGCTGCCCATTTAAATAAATGAATGTACAACATTAAGAACAAGGCCTAGTACCCTTACAACAGTGAATGTAGGCACACCATGAAATACCATGCTGAATATATTAGGGAGCATTTGCTAGTACTATATAAAAGCAAGTCACCTAAGAAACACCACTGAACAACTGACAGGGTGGCATGCTTGATGAGAATCCATTCTAGTTGCATGTGTTACATAGATGAAAGTCTTCATGAGCTCGAAAAAAGTGTGGCAGGCCCGAGACTTCATAAATGCAGCTGTATCTGCAGAGCAAGATGCAAGAGGGAAGGGAGACTGCTCATTTGATGATTACAAATCCACTTTTTCTGCCTTGTTTTTATAATATTCTCATATGCAAATCATGAAGGTGCATCAAGGAAATCTAGGTACAGATGTGTTTATATATACAGATGTCTTCACTAACTCTTACCTCTAACTACAAAGAAGGAATCACAAGGAAACAAAATATATCTTCAAAGAATGATAGAGACTAAATATTTTTGTTGTAAATTGGCATGAATGTGTATCTAACTGAGCTCCAGCCAGTGTGCGTATTCAGGTGATTTCACCATAGAAGGAAGGACTACAAGCTTAACTATTTAACATAGGGAATCAAAGAGATGACTTTACCTTCTCTGTTCAAATCCCATTTAGTACCTAGAATCTATCTTGGGTACTGAGCGAGTTAAAACCTATACTCCCAGGCATTTGAGTATTTGGTCCCCAGTTGGCCGTGCCATTCAGGGAAAATTAGGAGATGTGGCTTTGGTGGAAGAATGTCAACAGGCACAAGCTTTTAGAGTTCCAAATCTTGTGACATTCCAAGTTTGCTCTCTGTTTGATGCTTGTGGCTCAAGATGTAAGCTCTCAGCTCTTCCAGCATCCATGTCTGCCTGCTGCTATGCCAGCCACCCTGCCATGATGAACTATTCCATCTGGAATCAATCCAACTAAACCCTTTTCTATAGGTTGCCTTGACTGATATTTTATTACAGTAGTATGAGTAATGAATATACATGTTAAAACTAGGAAGTGGGTTATTGCTGTGACAGACATGATCATGTTGGCTTTTGGAGGAATGCAGAAAATTCTGGAACTTTGGACTAGAAAAGTGTTTTAATACTGCAGTAGAGCCTAATGACCTTCCTAGTAGGCCATTGGAAGTTAATAGTGATGAAAGCTATGTGAACTTTGGGGGCCCATCTCAATAGATTCTAGATGAAAATGATATTGTTGTGAGATTTTGGCAAAATTGTGGCTGGGTTCTGCTGTTGTCTTACAAACTTGCCTCTGGCTAAATTTAAAAGCAATGGTTTAATTCATTTGTCGACAAATTTAAGACATCCTAGTACTGACTCTCTTAAATGATGATTAGTAATCACTCTCATGCATGTCTACAATGAAAATGAGAAAGTAAGACAAAGCAGAATGCAAAATAGTTTGAAGAGATAAAGAGCACCAGAAAACTTAATGTTGCAACCCAGACTCGTGATGAAAGGGACAGGAAGACAAGGAGAGGTCTTAAGGGAAGGACTGTGAAAGGAAGTGGCCTGGGAAGAAACAACAAACAAAAGCTGCTACATATGTGACTAAAGGTTCTAGGGTTCATCCCAGGTTGGTAGCCAGACTTGGCAGTGTCACCCACATGGTGCTAGATTTAGAGTAGTGAAAGGAGTAAATAGGTCATGGAACCTTCCTCCACAGTCTCAGAGCTGCTGAGCTCAGGCAATGTGTGGCAGAGGAGCCCCAGCAAGAAGGTCCCTGAGAAAGCAAGAGGCCCTGAGAGGTCATAGTATGAAGCTGTAAAGATGCAGCTTGTATTTCAGTGGTGGCACCAAGATGTTTCAGATGTCAGAGCCATGATGATTTGCCAAAGAGAGCTGCATTGAGGAAGTAGAAACAGCCGGGGTTGGGGGTGAAGCAAATTTTGCAGGCCCCAAAGTTGGAAGGACAAAGCTTCTTGACATCAAACATGGAGCTACAGGATTTGGTATTTTCCATGTTGGGTTTTTGTTTTGCTTTGGTCTATTATTTTCACACCACATTCCCATTCTTTCCATTTGCAATGGCAATGTATATTCTGTGCCAGCATGTGTTGGAAGCATGCAATTTGCATTTTGAGTTGGCAGGGGCTACAATCTTATTGCTTTGAGTCTCAGAAGAGACCCAAACATTTGACTTTTAAACCATGTTAAGACTCAAAGATTATGGAGACTTTTGGAGTTGGACTAAATCATTCTGTGTTATGATATGGGCATGACCCTATGGGAGCCATGGAGTGGAATGTACTGGTTTGAGTGAGATGTCTCCCATAGTATTAGGCATTTGAGGACTTGGTCTGCAGTTGGTTTCACTATTTGGGGAGGCCCATGAGATGTGGTCTTGTTGGAATATGTCACTGTGGGTGAGCTTTGAGAGTTCAAAGCCTCACACCATTCCAAGTTGTCGTCTGTTTGGTGGCTTGTGTTATGAGATGTGAGCTCTCAATTGTTCCAGCCATCATGCCTGTCTACTGCCATACTTCCCTACCACACTGGATGGTGATAGACTCTTATCCCTCTAGAATGATAAGATAATAAGCCCCCCCAAAGAAAACCTCCCTTCTTTAAGTAGCTTTGGTTACAGTGTTTCATCATGGCAATGGAAAAGTACTCAAACCCCATCCATGTAAAACAGATAGTGTGATGAGTAAAACAGTGTGTGTGATAAGTCTTGTTCAAGCTGTGGGTTCCAGAGGAGAGAAGCTGCCTGTCTGTGGCTTTTCATAATTGTTACACAGCATGTGTATAAGGGATGAGTGCATATATGTCTAGGTCTGCTTCCAGGGACAGACAGAGCAGTGGATGTGAGGACACAAGCTGCTACTCTTGACAAATATCAAAATCTTATCAGACATACAACAGCCTCGTCCTCCGTGCAGGCTGCACTGGAGTTCTAATGAGGTGGCCAACCTGAATATGTTTTTTCTTACGCTTTGTAGGAAGTACCAGTCTTCTCTCAGGTCACACACTCCTCAGGGTTAATCCTCTGCAGGGAAGCAAGCCCAGAGTGTACATGGGTCCCAAACTCACTGGTCCTCTAGTGTGACTTGTGTTTAGAACAAACTGATGATGTTGAGTCTGAGGTTGACTGTTGTTGTTCCAAAGAAAGATATATTCAAGTCCTAATCATCAGTATCTCAGGTTGTGGCCCTATGTAAAAACAATCTTGACAGATTGTTCTGGAAAGGGAAAAGGAAGAGCCTGTGGAGGGGCATTGTGTTCTGACACCTTCGTTATGCTTTTGGCCTCCAAAACAGAAAGGAAACTAGGTTCTATTCTGAGGTTCTTGGCTTGTGGTGATTCCTTGTGGCAGCTATGGAAAATGTATGTGGGAAAAGTAAGAGTAAGAACCCCAGGGTTCAATGAGAAGTAGAGAAGGGCATAGCATCTGTCATCCATTACCTTCCACAAGCACAGTTTGCCCTGCACACTGTGACAGAGCTGGGCCCATAGTAACAATGAGGCAGGAAAGGCTATGGCGGAGGCTAGGTAGAAGCATGAATGACAGAGTAAACAGGACATAGACAGCAAGAGCCAAAGGGATACAGCTGAACCCTGAGCCACAGGAGCTGGTGAGCTGGGCCTGGCCACAGAACCAGTGCTGGGGTGCTTTGGAGGGGACTTACAAGCACAGAGGAGGGGATAATACAGCTGGGAAGGCTGAACACAAGGGGTAGTTGTCCTGGAAAAGGAGAGTCTGCTGCATGGGGCTGGGGACATAGGCTCTTTTTCCCCTACTCCTGACTGCATTGTTCCTGCAGATGTTAATGAGTGTACAGATTTGACACACCCACCTTGCCACCCCTCTGCAAAGTGCAAGAACACCAAGGGAAGCTTCCAGTGTGTGTGCACAGACCCCTATGTGCTGGCTGAGGATGAGAGGACCTGCATAGGTGAGTGACTTTCTTGAAAGGTCTTTAGCCAGTTTCTTTAAAATAAGAAAAATACTGTATTTGAGGTTATCAAACGTTCATTATGTTCCTAGAGGGTGCTCTAGACCTTCCCAGGTGCCAAACCGAGGCTCACCCCACCTAGTGGTGAGTAGACAAGGAGAAACTCAGGGAATGGTACCCCGTCAGCTTTCAACAGTATGTCTGAAACACCTTTTAGATAAAAAGTGTGCTACAGAAATGTGTACAGCAGAATTTGCAGCTGCTTCTGTCTGCATTTTACCTTTATAAAGCCAAGATAGTTAATTCAGAAAGAAATCAACCACAGTGAACCATGAGACAGCTTCAAGGACCCAGAATACAACTCCTGATGCTGTCAGTCAGCTAAAGGGCACCTGTCCACAATTGTGATGTTTGTTTGGCCCAGGTTGTCTTCAGCATTCCCCTCTGAATGTTTAGCACTAAAGCCAGAATTTCTTCAATTGATATGTTAATACCAAAAAGCACACATTCCAGAAACATGCATGATGGACAATGGCCCTTGCAAGTTTGAAACCAGGGCTGAAAATGATCTTTATGTAATTCTGGAGTGGGAAATGTGTGGAGGTTTCACACCCTGCACAAAGGATTCATAGAGCTAAGCAGGGTGCACAACCCAAGTCTGATGTGCAGGCAGAGGCACAGTGGGTAGCCTAATGGGATGCCAACCAAGTCCAAGCTGGGGAAGGGTAGAGAGGGCTCGGTAAGGCAATTCCTAGGAAACAAACACAGAGGCTATCTAGATAGTTTTCGCTTGATAAACTGCCAAATGTAAACCCCAGTGGTCAGCTATAAAAAGTACCAATGCCTCTAGCTTTCAAGAAGGTCAAACCTTGAGAGATGTTTAAATCTCATATAGAGAGAACAGCTGGGGTGTAGGTCCCTGTTGTTTCCAGTACAAGATGTCAGGCCTCAATGGTTCTTCTCTTACCCAGAATTATCCCTAGCCAGCACTGGCCTAACCCTCCTGCAGCCTCTTGCTGGGACTAGTCCTCATAGCTCTAGAGGCATGGCACCTTTTACAGTGATAGACACAGTATGTGACATTTAAAACACAGTTCTCTGCTGGAGGATTTCTAACAGTTCCAGGGAGCTTGTGATAAGGGGCTGGCAGAAGAGTCAATAACAAGGCTGTGATACTGGAGACGTGAAGAAAAGGCCACTGGCCACAGACTGACAGCTCCTTGCAAGAAGTCAGTGGGTTCAGAACTTGGCAGGAACACAGAAGGTGTGAGAGCAGCACCTGCTCAGACTCCAGTACCAGATGTCTTTGGCCCCTGACTAGACTGGTCCAAGGGTTCTGCCCTTCACTCTCTAATTCCCAGTGAATGGTTCAATTTATCTCTATGTTGGAAAGATCACTGGGAAATTTGTCATCTGTCCCTAGATTCCCCCAAAAGTTCTAACTGCAGAGCTTCAGTCTGCCTCCCTAGACCTTAGCTGAGTCTCACTATCTTTGCAAATCCCAAATGCATATGAATACAGTTCTAGTGCTGTGCCATGTTCTTCAGGTGTACCCATTGTCCTGTCCCATCTGATTCCTTTAGGAACCTTAAGCAGCTCACTCAGAAAGCTCACAATGTCTGTCATCCAAGATGAGAAAGGAAGGACATCCCCAGAACTGTAGCAGTCACTAGACCTGAACTTCTCTCCCAGTTAAAGAACCAGGCCCCGCCAGCTCTCCCCACCTCTGATTCATCCAGGGAAGAACATATCTAAAAATCTTTCTTTCCCTCCATGAATTGTGCTAGGAGCCAGGCAGGTGGAGAGCTATAGCCATGCTAGCCAGATCTGCTGACTATGTCCTCCTCTACAGATTCTGGCAGACTACCTCGGGCATCCTGGATCTCAATTGCACTGGGTGCACTCCTCATTGGTGGTTTGGCCAGTCTCACATGGACTGTAATTTGCAGATGGTAAGTCCCTCCTGCTGCCCATTTCCTGTACAGGGCATTTCCTCTCCTCTGGGTGTGGCTCTTCCCAAAGCTCCATTATTATGAGGGCAGTTGAGAGCCCAATCCTACTTATCACAGACCACTATAAATCACACTAGACTACCAGGTGTGATTTAGGTAATAAAGGTGGGTCAGGCAATGCAGAGCCAGGAAAGAGCTGGCCTTATTCAGTGGGCAAGTCCCAGGCCACAGACATAAATGGTGTATGGCCAGCTGAGGAAGTTACTACCCACCAAATACTATGGAGTATCGTGGAAACCAGTCAGGAAGCAGCTGTGATGTCTGAGTAAGCAAGATTAGCACCCCCCAATAATAGGACAGGGTGGGGGACAGACACACACCCATACTGTGTAGAGCATCACATAAGTGTTCTCGGGAAACTAAGGCATTATGGAAAGATCCTTCACTAAGCAACTCACAAGTATCCCACCATGGTGCCCACCAGCTTTTCTATGTCCAGCTTGAATTAGATCAAGTGTCAGGTTTTCACTTCTGCTCTTCCATTCCCCATCCCCCTCCTCCCCTGCTGTCTCTACAAGAAAGACTTATAGCATTCTTTCCCAAGCACACATACTATTAACACATCCTGCTTCCCTCTGGTGACTTGGTACGGAGTCCAGGACTACTTCCTACTTTAATTTCTTTAAACCAGTCACTAGTCTCCCAGAAACCTATTATTTTCGTTGCAAGAGACCTAGAGGGATTGTGCACGTGACCAGATTTCTACTGGAAAGAGATGTACAAACAGAGGCATCCCAAGGTCCACGGGTAGAAGAAAACATGGCTTTCTTTCAAGCAGCACCTAACCAATTCATGCACATGGGAGTGGGGAGCCCTAGGGTGGATAAGCTGTGTGACAGTAATGTAGCCTTGCATGTCCACAGAACAGCTTATATGCAGCAAACATGGCAGGCCATTAAAAAGAGTGTGTACCAAATGTCTCCATACAGGCATTGCAATTTGATTAACACATTTTTTTAAATAATTAAAAGCATGAGCTGGGTGGTAGTGGAGCATGACTTCAATCCAGTCTGGACTACAGAGAGAGTTCCAGGACAGCCAGGTCCACACAGTAAAACCTGGTCTCAAAAAAAAAAAAATTAAAAGCATAATAAATTAAATGAGGCAGGTCAGGCATGGATGCCACTTTCACAAGCTATGAGGAATGCTTTTTTAGCCACTGTGCCCTGGGACGCCTCCTGACCCTGACTCCTGGAGCTGTATGCTACCGGTTAATGACTTCAGCCATGAAGACATTCTCTGTGGTCCCCTGAGTGATTTCCCTAACTTTAAGTCCAGAGACATGGTTACTGTTTCCACAACTGTTTGCAGTAGGATATACTCAGGCCCTGACTAGATATGTGCTTATCTACAGGACACATTCTGATAGGAAATCCACATTGCTGATCACAGAGGGAAATGCAAGAGTGACCACCCAGCCAGGATTAAAAAACAGTCAGGAGGAAGGGATTTCACCACACAAGCCTACAGCTGAAGACACCAGACAGGTAGTGTATGTTTGTCTCCCCAATCCCAGGGATGTCACTAAGGCGATGTCACTAAGGTTCTTGCAGCTGTGCACAGGTGCTTTCCACGCAGCTATTTAATGTGGACCTCTGTCTATTCCATACTTCCCTCATGCTGGGTTTCTTTCTTTCTGGAACTATTTATAAAAGACTGATAATTTACCAGAAGTTGAACCTAGTTTTTAAAAACAAATTGAGACAAGTGGCTAACTGTGATGCCTATTAACATACCAAAGTGCATGGTCCCCTCCATCATAGCAAGTATCCACTGCAGAGTCCATGCTGGCATCCTAGCTCTTCACAGCTCATGGGCTTCTCTTCCTCCCAGCTTCTCCTTCCTATATAACCCTGTCACTTCAGCCATGTGCCCTCTGGGTCTTCTCTCTCTTGGTCCTCCTCTCTTCCAGATGCCTCTATCTGTACCCTCCCTCTTATTTACAGTTAAGAAAAAGTCCCTCAACCATACCTGGGAGTGGTCATGTCCTCATGTTATACATCTCATGCTGAAACCCAGGAGAGAGACATAGATAAGCCCTTCCAAGTGGCTCAGCCACAATACCTTTTTGATTCTCCTAAAATATATGTGAATCACTTGTTTCTGCAGGTTTATGTCCCCCACCATATTTGACTCCAAATTCTAGAGTCTGCCTCTTCAGATGATTCTTCCCTCTACCTACTTTAACCATTTGTCTCTTCTTGCCCAATCAGTAAGTATCCTCGTGGTCCCTCTGGCTCCTGGAGCCTGCTTCACACTCTTGGGTGCCTTCCATGTGAGCATCTCTCTGCTAAGACAACTTACCCATCTCACTCAATTAGGAAGGTTGAACCTTCCTAAAGCTGTAATCCTTTAATATAGTTCCTTGTGTTGTGATGATGCTCCCCCCATAAAATTCATTATTATTTCGTAACTGTAATTTGCTATGATGAATTGTAAATATCTGATATGTGACCTCCAATGGGGTTACAATCGGGTTACAATCTAAAGGTTAAGAACTACTGCTCTACTGGAATCCTCCCTTTTCCTAAAAACTTGTCCTCTTCAGCTGTCTCCTCTTCTACCTGCTCTAACCACTAATCTCTCCTCTACTGGGTAAGTATCAGCCCAGAGCTGTCAGCTTTGTCTATATTATTGTGAAAACCATACCGATGCTCTTCTTGACTCACACTGAAACAAGTTTCAGTGTAACTTTTTATTACTGCTTTTAAAGAAAGTGGCTTTTGCAAGGACGGTTCTTAGTAATCAGCCACCTGCATCTCATGGTAAATGACTGGATGGAATGAAAAGGTTTGAAATTTACATAAGTTGTGAAGGTCTAAAGAAAGTGATTTTAGGGGATGTGAAAATTGAGAATGCTTTAAATTCTATTCCCTCTCTCTGTTATATGGCAGACTTACAATAAAAGTTCAGAGTTTTAACATTAATCATTTAAATTCTGATAAGCTGTTAATCTCGCTCTGGTAAATCACTGACCACTGTTATCAAAATTTCAAATTTCCCTTGGTTGTATAGACTTAAAGAAGCTTCTCATCATGCTAAACACAGCTCTATTGAATCTGTATGCCCTGTCCTATTGACAGAGGAGTGTTCATTACTTAAACCCCAAACCATAGCATCTGCTATGACTCAAAGACATGAGTCTATTCCAGCTGTTTACAGACACTTACAGTGTAGATTCAAACAATCATAATGATAATGTATCTAAAACTTTGACCTCTTTTGTAATCTCAATAGACTACAGGGAGTCTGCTTGACATGTGACCACAATGGGTAAGCTAGGCTTCCAACCTCCCTCTCCACTCCTCTCCACTCTTTCTCCTAACTCTCTACCTCCTCTTGTCATTTGCTCTCCTAACGCTCTCCACTCTGTTTCTCCCTGCATGTGGGGAATACTGTAAAGAAACCAAAGTATCCACTCAGTAAGAACAAGAGGGAAACTGCTCACCAAGTCTTCTCTCCAGCAGGAGCATGGCTATGGATCCCGGGTCCTCCTATAGAAGTCCTCGCTGCTTTGGAGCCAGGCATTGAGAAATGCAGGTCTCAAGCTGCATGGAAAAGACATGACACACGGTGGAGTCAGAGGCTTGAGGAAGCAGGATGGCCAGGATAACTTCTATTGCACATTTTTCCATGGAAGCAGGCCAGACCTTGCTAATTTCTCTCCTACACATCCAAGCTAATGGCTGAGTGGGCAGAAGGCTAAAGAGAATTCACACATGGCTGAAAGGCTGGATTGAAAGAAGCTGGTATAGACTCCAGATCCTTCAAGACAATTTTATGTTCATTCAGAATCACCAAGACTTGCCTCCAAATACATTCAGTTCTCTCATTAAGTTCCAGTCACCACAAAGCACAGATGAATAACTACTACAGCCTTATCCTGGTCTGGCACAGACATCTCCCTCCCCTAGGCTTGCATTAGAAACATTTATAGATTACATATATTTATAAGCCATGAGAACATTATTTCACCTTAACCATCTTGGCTTTTTCAGTAACACTCATTCTCCATCTGTCTTCTGTTAGTCTGCCATGCATTGATGTAACAGACACCTGGCATGATAAAGTCATAGAGAGAGAAGCTCTGTTTTTGCTCATGATTCTGGAGGTTTTGGCCCATGGCTGATAGAACACTACGATGAAGTCACATTGTATGGCAAAGCTAAAACAAAGGCAAGCGCTAAAGACCCACAGTCCACTTTAAGGGCCTGTCCCAATGATCTTCCCATTAGACCTCGCTCTTAAGGGTTCTACCACCTAACTATAAAGTGGGTGCAGCCTCTATTGATAGTACTCTCCAAAATCTACAACTAGAATTACATTATGACCCAGCCATACCACTCCTGAGCATGTATCTGAAGGACTCTTAAGTCAGAATACCCCAAAGACACCTGCACAGCCATGTGTATTGTTACTGTTGCCCGTTTCCCAAGAGCTCAGAAATGGAAACAGCCTACGCATCATTAGCAGACAAAGAAAATGTGGTACATGTACACAATAAAATTTTATCCAGACTTAAAGAAAACAAATTCTGACCTTTGTATATGAAAAGGGATAGAATTTGAAATTATTGCATTAACCAAAATAAGCCAGATTGAGCGACAGCAGATGTCTTCTCTCATAACTGTATGTATGGGGAGAGGGGGATTAGGTCCTGAAACTACAAAGGGAGTCATGGGGGGGAGATCTGTAGAGGAAGAGAAAGGGGCAGTAGGAGGGCAGAGGAGAGATTAGAAAACCTATGAAGCAAGCTGATGAAACCATTTTAATATCTAACAAAATGGACTTCAAACAAAAACTAATCAGAAGAGTCAAAGGAAAAATCCACCAAGATGACACTTCATTGTTAACATCTATGCCCCAAACACAAGGGAATGCAGTTTCATAAAAAGAAAAAAATTAAATCACATATTGATCCTCACACACTGATAGTAAGAGACTTCAATACCCCAACCTCATCAATAGACAGATCATTCACACAAAAACTAAACAGAAATGCTGGCACTAACTGGCATTTAAACTAAATGGACCTAATAGATATTTATACAACATTTCACCCAAACTCAAAATAGCATGCCACCTTCTATGTACCTTATCTACCTTTCTCAAAAATTGACCATATACTCAGACACAAACCAAGTCTCAATAGATGTAAGAAAATTGAGGTAACTTCCTATGTCCTAACAAACCACAACAGATTAAAGCTGGTTATCAACAACAGAACTGAACACTTCCCTACTGAATGAAAAATAGGTCAAGGTAGAAATTAAGGCCTTCTTAGAATTGCATGAAAATGAATATACAACATACAAAACAAAAACTTGAGGGATGCCCTGAAAGCTGTACAAGAAGCAAGTTCATAGCACTAAACACCAATATTAATTTAAAAATACTGGAGAGATCTTATATTAGCAACTTAACAGTACATCTAAAAGCTCTAGAACCAAAAGAAATAATCACAACCCAAAGGAGTAGATGGCTATAAAGAAACTCAGGACTGAAGTCAATAAAATAGAAACAGTTGGTTCTTTGAGAAAATCAACAAGATAGACAAACCCTTATCCAAACTTACTAAAAGGCACAAAGACTATCCAAATTAACAAAATCAGAAATGAGAAGGGGGACATAACAACAGACACAGAGGGAATATAGAGAATCATATGGATATACTTTAAAAGCATGTACTCCACCATTTTGGAAAATCTCAAAGAGATGGATAATTATCTTGATGGGTACCACTTGCCAAAGTTAAATCAAGATCAGATAAGCAACTTAAATAGAACTATAACCCCTAGAATAGCCAAGAAGCCATTAAAATTCTCCCATCCAAAAAATAGCCCAGGACCAGATGGTTTTAGTGTAGAATTCTACCAGACTTTGAAAGAAGAGTTAATACTAATACTCCTCAAATTATCTCACAAGAGGGGTTGAGATGCTCTCTTACCCTTTTCCCCTTACTGCCTATAATAGAAGAGAGAGCTGACCCTCTCCCTTACCAAGCTGCAGCCCTCAGGAAAGTGGCCAGCCCTGCCCTTTGCCTAGGCAGCACAGCAGAGCTGGCCTGGTGGTCTGCAGTGAGGGTGACCCAGCCCCTGTGTTGTGAGTTGTCTCTATTACTCATCGGGGCCAGAAGCAAGATGTGCCCCCATGCCCACCAATGCCTAAGACAGGTGGAGGAGCTGGCCCTGGGGCCATAAGAAAGGAAGGGCTGTCCCTGCCCCCTCACCTGGGCAACACAGTAGAGCTGGCCCTGATGGTGTAGGTGTGGGAGAGCTGACCCGAGGCCATGAAAGCAAGAGAACTGGCCCTGCTCCTTGTTCAAGTGCTGCAAGAGGTATATGAGCAGGGCAATGCTGGAAGAGTTCATCCTGGTAACAAGGACAGGGGAGAACTAGTGGGTGGACCAACCCTGCAGCTGCCCAGACTGCAGATCCAGGGTTATGACATGGCCTGACCCAACATCCACCTCACCTATGATCTGCTGGAGCACGTGAAGGGACTTGATCCACAAACCCAAAGCTTCAGGACCTCCAAAACACAGGGCAACAACAGACTATCCAAGGACAGTCCTAGTGAGGACACAGCATCACCAGTGCAGTAGAAACCAGAGGCCTCAAACTAGACCAATGAATGACTCCTGTGAAGAACACTTGCAAGTAAAGATACATGAATAAAGGGGTTTACTGGGTGACTCACTGTGTCATGTGTCACACTACAGCTTCCACAATGAGATTTTTAATTTTTTCCTTTTTTTTTTTCTCTTGAATTTTTATTTTGGGAGGGGAGTGGAGGATGAATGCAAAGGCATAGGGAAATGAATGGGATCGAATACAAGATGTAGAAAACATATAGAATAAATGAAAAGTGGAAAAAATTATCCCACAAAATAAAAACAGAAGGAACATTGCCCAGTTAATTTTATGAGACTACTGTTACATTGATACCCAAACCACATAAAGATTCAACAAGAGAACTACAGACTAATTTCTCTCATGAACACTGACACAAAAATACTTAATGAAACTCTTTAAAAATGAATCAAAGAACACATCAAAAAGATCATCAATCATGATCAAGTAGGCTCTATCCCAGAGATGCGGGAATGGTTCAATATACAAAAATCAATAAATGTAATCCACTATGTAAACAAACTGAAAGAAAAAAATCCCACATGATCATCTAATTAAATGCAGAAAAGACCTTTGACAAAAATCCAACACTTATTCAGATAAAAATCCTGGAGAGCTTAGGGATACAAGGGACATACTTCAATATAATAAAGTCAGTTTACAGCAAGCCCATAGCCAACATCAACTTAAATAGACAGAAACTCTAAACAATTCCACTAAAATCAGGAACAAGACAAGGCTGTCCACTCTCTCCATACCTGTTCAATATAGTACCTGAAGTCTTAGCTAGAGCAACAAGACAACTGAAGGAGATCAAGGGAATACAAAGTGGAAAGGAAGAAGTCAAAGTATTTTCATTTGCAGATGATATGATAGCATATTTACATGACCTTAAAAAAATCCACTGGGAAACTCCTACAGCTGATAAACACATTCAGCAAAGTAGCTGGATACAAGATTAACTCACAGAAATCGGAAGCCCTCTTATATACAAATAACAAAGACTGAGAAAGAATTCAGGAAAACGACACCTTTCATAATAAACCACAAATAATCCAAAATATTTTGGGGTAACTCTAACGAAGTACATGAAAGACTTGTATGATAAAACTTCAAGTCTTTGAATAAAGAAATGCAAGCTGTCTGAAGATGGAAAGATCTCCCACGCCCATGTTTCAGTAGGATTAATATAGTAAAAGTGGCCGTCCTACCAAAATGAATCTACAAATTCAATGCAAGTATCCTCAAAATCCCAACATAATTTTACACAGATCTTGAAAGGACAATTCTCAGCTTCATATGGGAAAACAAAACAGAACAGATAGCTAAAGCAGTCCTGAATAATAAAAAGAAATGCAAGAGATATCACTACACCAGATATCAAGTTGTACTACAAAGCTATAGTGATAAAAATATCATGGTATTGAAACAGGTACATTGATCAGTGAGATTCAACTGAAGACCCACACATAAATTCACATATCTATGAACACATGATCTTTGAAAAGGAAACAAATACACACTGGAAAAAAGAAAGCATCTTCAACAAATGGTGCTGGCCAAACTAGATGTCTGAATGCAGAGAATCCAAACAGATCCAAACAAATCATCTTGCATAAAAATCCAACTTGAAATGGATCAAAGACCTCAAAATAAAACCAGATACACTGAACCTGACAGAAGAGAAAGGGGTATGGCATTGAACTCACTGGTATAGGAGAAGATTTCCTGAACAGAAGACCATTAGTGCAGGCACTAAGATCAATAATTAATAAATGGATACTCATGAAACTGAAAAGTTTCTGTAAGGCAAAGGACACTGTCATTCAGACAAAGCAGGGGGCCATAATATGTGAAAACATTTTTTCCAACTCCAAAATACATAAAGAAATCGAGAAAGTAGATATAAAAAATAATGCAATTTTAAAATGGGGTACAGGTCTAAACAGAGAATTCCAAATAGAGGAAACTTAAATGTTCAACATCCTTAGCCATCAGGGAAATGCAAACTAAAACTACTTTGAGATGCCATCTTATGAGCTGGAGAGATGGCTCAGTGGTCAAAAGAGTCTATCTTACACCTGTTAGAGTGGCTAAGATCAGTAACACAAGTGACAGCTTATGCTCCCACATATGTGGAATAAGTGGAACACTCATCCATTGCTGGTGGGAGTGCACACTTGCACAGGCACTCTGTGATGGGAGATGTCATTCTGTATATGTTTCTCATACTGGTTAATAATAAAGTACTGTTGGCCAATAGGAAAGGAAGATAGGAGGGACTAGGAGACAAGGAGGAAATAGGAAGTAGTAAGGAGGAGTCAAGATGGAGAGTCTGGAGAGAGCTGGACACCAGCCGCCTCCCCGGTAAGAGAAGTCCATGTGAAAATACATAGATCAGCAGAAATGGGTTAATAATTAAAGACAGAGCTAGCCGATAAGAAAAAAGTAACCGGGCCAACAGTACTGTACCAAATACAGAGTCTCTGTGTATTTGGGGCTGGCGCGGTAGCAGGACAAGACCGGGCGGCGGGCGGAAAAACCATACTCGTTACAACTCTGAAAATCAGTATCGTGGTTCCTCAGAAAGATGGGAATCTATCTACCTCAAGATTTCAGCTATACCACTCTTGGGCATATACCCAAATGACAATTCATCCTACCACAAGGACATCTGCTCAACCATGTTCCCAGAAGCTCTATTCATAATAGCCAGAAATTGGAAATAACCTACATGTCCCTCAACAAAAGAAGGGATAAAGAAAATATGGAACATTTACACAATAGAGTGTTACTCAGTTGTTTAAAAAAAAAAATGACATCGTGAGATTTGCAGGCAAATGGAAGGGATTAGAAAAAAAAAATCATCCTGAGTGAAGTAACCCAAGACCCAGAAAGATAAATATGGTATGTATTTATTTATATGTGGATATTAGTCATTAAATGATAACCAACCTACAATCAGTAGATCCAGAGAAGTTAGGTACAAATGAAGGGACTGGGGGAGGGGCACAGGTATTTTCCTTGGAGGAGGAAGTAGAATAGATTAGAATATATTACAGTAGCAAGCACAGGGCCAACATAGGTTTGCACAAGGTTTTCAGCGTAGTATTTTATGGGACTCCTGAGTGTATGGATGAGTAGGTCTCTATCATGCTATCTCCAGGGCCTCTTTTCCTTCCGTTGGTTGCCTTGCCTAACACTGGTATAATGGTTTCTGTTTTATTTCATTGTTTTGTTTTTATCTCTTAGGAACCTGTTCTTTTCTAAAGGGAGAGCAAATGGGAGTGGATCCAAATGGGAAGGGAGGTGGTTATGAACGGGGAGGAAAAGGAGGAGGGGAAAGTGTAATCAGGACATATTGTATGGGAGACAATCTATTTTTAGTAAGAGGAGGACAAGTATTAGAAATGCACTTACGTTGTGAGCTGATTTCAAAACTCAGACAAGGCAGTGCTGCCTCCCTTTCACCTGGTCTTTGGGTACACATCCACTTCAGACAATGACACATTCCTTACCCACTGAGATTCGCCCAGTGGCCTCACTGTCATAGGTTGCTTTTAATTTCATCGCCTCATGCTGATGACACTACCAGGCTGCTCCTATCCCAACATGGGCATAGAACTCCTAGCTTCCTACAGGGTCAAAAGGTGAAGGATTGTGAATCTGGGGGAAAGGAACAAAAACGGTAAAGAAGTAGACCCCATCACCCGAGTTTTCAGTGGTGACTATTGCTCTATCCATTGTCCCACAGTGCCACCTTCTGGCATACATAGACAACTCTTACAGTTGCTGAATTTTCTTGCCTTTGCATTGGATCTGCTGGGAAATATTTACTTGGTCTGTTCAATTCCAATGTGTTGTTTGAGACTCACAGATAGAAGCCTATTCATTTCATCCATGTGGTTCTCTCTCTCCCTCTCTTCTCCCTCTCCTCTCCCTCTCCCCCTCTCCTGTCTCTCTCTCTTTCTTCTCTCTCTCCCCTCTCCTCTCCTCTCCCTTTCCTCTCCCTCTGTCCTCTGTCCTCTCTCTCCTCCCCTCTCCCTCCTCTCCCTCCTCCCCTTCTTCCCCTCTCCTCTCCCTCACCTCTCTCCTCTCTCTCTCTCTCCCTCTCTCCCTCTCTCCCTCTCTCCCTCTCTCTCCCTCTCTCCCTCTCTCCCTCTCTCCCTCTCTCCCTCCCTCCCTCCCTCCCCCCCCTCTCTCTCTCTCTCTCTCTCTCTGTATGTGTATGTTCCTTGGCTGAGAAGCTAAAGACCTTGGCTATCAGCAAACTCTTGAGTATGATATGCAGCCTAGTCTTAGCTGTACTGATGGTTTCCCCAGAGCCACATCCATACATGCTAAGAGCACACACCTGTCCATTCCTTCCTACTACATCACCTGCCATGCACCTCCAGGGGCAGACTAGCTGTAGGATTGACAAAAATGTTCTCTGTCATGGATGGCAGCTTCTTCCTCACACTAGACTCCAACCTCCAAAAAATATCCTAAAGTGTTTCTAGCCCAAAGCTGTAAGCTCTGGGCTTTCTTCCCTTGACTCCAGCACAGGTTTCCTAGTTCACTGTCCAAAGTGATTCTCCACTCACCTTCAGCAGTGACCTCATGGCTCCAGGAAGTCCCGCTTCCCTAGAATAGAAGCCCTTGATAAATGCATGGCCTTCCTGTGCATCGTAGAAGCTCAGGGGCCCTGGATGGGTTTCTACTATCCAATCAGATGGATGGAAATAAACTATTAAGAACTACAGGAAGAAAACCCAGCATGGAGTCAGAAAGTGTGTCAGCTCTGTTCAGGAAAATGCAAAGAAATCACATGATAGCAAGAAGAACCACCCTGGACTTTGTGGCCAAGAGGAAGGGAGGGAGTAAAATAAAAGGGGGCCAAGAACCCAAGACTGAAATCATTCTACCACACATCTGTGAAGCAGCTGCCTCAGGAGTAATGTCACATGCATTGTCATCACCACCTGTTCCTATGGGCTCAGTGCAGACCTCCAGTGTGTTCCACTTAACCTGTGAGTGTTGTGAGTTGCAGGGACCGGAGGACACAGTGCAGACTCTTTCCTCTTGTCTATTTCTCCCAGAGGCAGTCAAAGCAGCTTGAATCCTCAGTCTAGCCAGCCTTCGATCCTAGGAAATTTGCCCCTAACTTCCTCCCTCAAGGCTGCCCTGTGACAAGCATGTCCTCACCTTGTCTAACCATTAGCCTAGCCCATGCAGGTTCATCACCAGCAGTGTACCCCAGGCCTTCAGTCATGCTTCTCCACAATTCATTTCTTCCCTCGGGCTCAGCACAAAAGTGCGGCACTCCTGAATCTTCTATGCTCATTTTTTACAGTCTCTTATCTCCTGCCCACCCCTTACCCCATAGATGATTGCACTTTTTTTTTTTTAACTAACATGTCTCCAAGTATAAAATTGGCGGCAGTCATGAGTCTGGAAACATGGGAAGGAGAGGAATAAACAGTCCCCTTCTCCCCCACATGTCCAAACCCAATGCAGAGGGGGTTTCTTCTCCCTTTGCCCTTCCTTTCTTCCCCACAGAAGCAGCACAGGACCCAAAGGGGTTGAACTGGAGATGATCCCACTCCTTCTCTTGCCTGGCACCAACACCAGTGGCCAATGCTGCCTTTTATGTTCCAGAGCTAGAGCCTACAAGTGCCATTACACTCAGCTCAGTTAGGCCAGGTAGAGTCAATCTTCCCTTAGGAGCTAGAGGGCATCCCACACTGGAGCATAAAGGAACTAAGAAAGAGGTCTAGTTCCCAGGGAGGGTGAGGCCTCCCGTGGAGGATCATCAAAATCTGTCACATCATTTGGGTCAGGGACTAGGTGCTCCCTCATGTATCTAGACTGAGAGAGTATCCCTCCATAGGGAATGGGCTCCCAAAGATCCATGCACTAGGGATAAATACTGGTTCCACTGCCAGAGGCCCCATAGACTGTTCTGGCCTCCCAACTGACACCCACATTCAGGGGGCCTGGTTTGGCCTGGGATGGGGGTTGGCGGGGGGGCATGGGAGAATTGGGAGGGAGAGGGAACTGAGATTGCTATGTAAAATAAGATTGTTTTAAATAAAAAAATAAAAATAAATTCAGAAAGACAGAAGGAGAAGCTGCCCTTCCTGGAAAACATTAGCCATAGGCCCTTGGGCAGGAAAGGGACTGGATAGGCAAACCTGGGTGGAGCAGAATCCCTGAAGTTTCTAGGAGTAGGATCCTCAAGAAGGGATGTAGATGTCTTAATCCCAGAGCCCTGGTTTTTCTAAACAGTAATTCCAGTCAGAACAGGGCTGTCACGTTAACCTTGGGGTAGATGGGAAGACAAGGAGGTGGGACCCTTCCTTCTGATGACTCAGCAGAGTAGGACACACTCTTCTTAGCTCTCAGAAGTCCTTAGATATTTGGTTCCTGCAAGCTTGTATCAGCAATAGCAAAGAAGAACCATAGCATCACAGGGTGGAAAGAAAGCGCAGTTCCTGGCTTGGTGGGACAGCTTAGGAGCCAATGGCTGCCATTTATCTCAAGACACTGCAGAAGGCTCATCCCGTGACACCTGATTACTGCCCTTCCTAGATGGAAAACTGAGGACAAGAGCCAGCAGCATTCCCCGAGGCAAGCTCATAGCAACCTCAGAATAGGCAGCCCCTTACCTGGAAAGAACAACCTCGGCCAACTGTTGTGCTGGCTGGGGCTGAGCAGCCATCCATGAGGAAGGAGGATCCTGCCTGCACAAGCAGCTCCAGCCAACAAAACATTAGACATGGGGGAAAAAGAAAGGTCTCTGTCATTACTTGGCTTTAGAAAATTTTTGCTATATCTTACATGCTCTATAATTATTTTGAGATGCCACTTGGAACCTTAACTGCCACTTAGCTGCTGGATGTTACTGTAAATATTTTATATTTAAATGTTTTTGTTTTAATTTAGAGAAAGAACATTCTGTATCTGTCTATACAGTGACAAAAAGGGGCTCTGTTAAATTGTATGATTTACCACAACTGAATACATCTATTTTCTGTAAAGATTCACTTCATACAAAAGAGGAAAAGACACACACACACACACACACACACACACACACACTTCTGGGTTGACAAAGATGAGTCTCTATAGGTAACTGTTTCAACTGACTATGTAATTGTCATTGGTGTTATGCAAATGTCAGAGAAAGCAATAGGTGGACCCTGTGTCCACTTAGGCGCCACCTGAGCAGAAATCATGTAAGAGAACAACAGGCAAGACCACCCTTCCTCTAACTCAGTTTCCTGCAAAACACAAATACCCTACCCCCTTAGTCCATAGGCACATCAAACGGAAATTTGAAACACTCTCAGATGCCTGTATGGCTTTGACAAACCATCATGACAGTAATAACTCGTCAAGAAGTCCAGTGTAAGGGCCCCTCACACAGCAATAGCCACGAAGACTTCCTGGTTCTGGCTGAACCCCCCAGCCAGCTTCAAGAGCTTTCAGAGAGAATCTGCTTTGAGGTGGAAGTGTGCAGCCATCTGAGTTCATCTGAAGTGGCATAGAAAGGCAGCCAACTGTAGTCACAATGCAGGTACACATTATGCTTATTTTTTTTTTTCTCCTCTCTAGGAGAGTCCCCTCAAAACTGACTGCTGAAGCTGATAAAGTTTGTTCCTCATATGTCACTGAAAACAATGCAGACACACACTGTGGGCTCTTTAGACTCCCCAACCATTACTATGTCCACATGTGATCAAAGAGGTCAGGTGACGATAGGTATCTGTTGTAAAGTCATTCACTTCTACACCTCGGTGGCACTGGCACATTAGTGAGTTATACTTCAAAACTTCATCAAGTGGTGGACAGGAAAGGATACAGGCTTCAAACTATTTTCTGGAAGAAAAGTCTACCAACATTGTACCAGAAGGATGAATCTATGTCTGTCACTATGATGAGGAGGCCCAGGGTCAGCAAGGGGCATTGTGCCATGTGTGTGCTGAGGGCATGTGACTGAGTAGAGTATGAAACAGCTAGAAACTTGTACAACAGGAAGTGGTGAAAAATCAGAATTCAGTTCTCATCTGCATGACTGATGCCAGTGGGAGAAACTAAATGCAGTGACACATGGACTTGACTACATTAACTGCTTACAAACAGTGAATGTACTGAGTGGCCTGCACTGCCACAGGGGCCATTGTGACATCCAGGCTCAGGTTACAGCTGAGTGTCATATTTTGGTCCATGGCCCTACCACAGCCAGGGTCTGTGTTCGTATCTGTGGTTCCTGACACCATCGAAGAACATTTCCCCCAATAGAATCAGGCCAACATAGCCTCTACCACCACTACACTGAGATCTCTCCAGTATTAGCTGGTGGGAACTTCAACAGTGACTTGATCTCTTGGTCCTTACAGATTTATCTGTTTGCTGAGGGAGCCAAGCCCTAAAGCCCTAAAAGACATTTCATGTACAAAGTCAGAACCCTGTAGTTCTACAGCAAGCCTAGGGGCTCTAAACTCTTTAGCATCTTCATTCTTACAAATTTCTTCACTCCTAGGAATGTCTTCATTGTTAACAACACTGAAAACAGTTGGAGAGAGCCTTTCCCTGCCATCTCATCCATCTGCTCCCCTAGTTCCCAGAGGACCCATGGAGGCATCTGCTAACAACTCCTAAATGCTCATGGTTGGGCCTGAAGACCTCAAACCAAGAAGTTTTCAGGCTCACTTGTCACCATCAGTAAAGCTGTTAGCATGCAGGGATGAACATGTCTGCTCTGTGAGGTTGGAGACACTAACTCTTGTTAACGCAGGTGGTCTAGAAGTCACCACTGAAAAAGGGATAGACGTGGATGTGGTCATGGTCTAATCTGACCTTTCATGATAAACAAAAATTTTACTTGTGAACTGGGCTTTTTCTAAAACCTTCAGTATTAGCTGTGACTATAAATTTCTTTAGTGGCACTATGGAAACATTCTCTGCTTGGTCCTACTTAGCCTTTCTTCTTCTCTCCTACATTTCCTTCCTCCCCTCCATCTTTCCTGACTGTCATTCAGCTTCTTTCGTTACTGACATACAATGAGGAGCTGGGCAGAGGCCTCTGACCATACACTGTGGAGAGTTGAGGAAATAGACTTTGATTAAAGTCACCCAGCTAGTGGGCCTTGTGCTGAGTGAGGCCTGACTGGACAGTGGGGAGTCAGCCTGCACCTCCTCCCTGGAGCAGGGCCCTGGGGCATGGGGCATGGGGCACAGTGAGGCCATGACAACAGCACTGGGTACTCTGGAAGAGGAAGCAGGGAGGGGGGCTGTCTGGAGGACAGATGGTGATTGGTCAGAACATAATTCAAAACAGTGCCTTGGTCTGACCTGCTATCCCTCCTTAACTGAATTCTTCCCAGCTCAGAAAGCCATTGTTTCCCCCAAGGAGCAGGAAAAGGTGATTTGCTAAGTAACCATCACATGTCACAACTTCCTCTGCACACAACACCTCGCTGAGTGTCTTCCCTTATCTGAGGCATTCAACAAACACCTTGAGTTGTAGCCAGTATGCTGAATCTTCAGGTATGGTATGGAGACAGACAGACAGACACACACACACACACACACACACACACACACACACACACACACACACACACAGAGCCCAGGCTTGTATCATGATGAGCAAGTAAGGGTCTGTGGTGGCTAGAGCAGGGAGTAGACAGGCTACAAATGGACAAGGACAAGGGTTGCTCCTGGGACCATGAAAATATCAGCAAAAAGAGGAGAGAGGAAAAGGGAGAAGAGAGGAGGGTATGGGCCTCCTTCTTTCTTGGGGATCAATGGCCATGGGTCCATGAGGGAGGAAGGAGCAGAAATGGGGAACAGTTCAGATGGCTTTGAGTGTGATGGACATAGTTTCTGGGAGACAGTTTCAGTGTCACAGATCAGCTTTATTCCAGAATGAGGGGAAATATATAGGATGGAGACAGCGGCTGGGGCATCACCTAATTTGTTTTTGGCAGCACAGCATGGTCCTACCATATAGCTGAAGCAGAATACCTAATTATCATATGGACAGCAGAGGGGAGAGCATCTGCAGGAATCTGTGTCAAAAGTCATACTTGAGATAGGTTAGGCATCCACGCTCAGGAACAGCTTCCAAGATAAAGTCAGGAGGCAGAGAGAAGGAGAAAACAGAGAGCTTTCTGTAACACTTGTCACAGAATTCAGCTCAGCCTAACAGGTATATGCCTGAATGAGCTACAGCTGGCACAGCCATCATTGCCATAGAAGCACCACAGAGTAAGCTGACAGATAACGAGAGCCAAGAGCCCTGTGTAGAAATCAGCCATGGTGATCAGACAGAAACATATGCTGCTAGAGCTCTTTCTCCTTGAGGATACAGAGAATGCCACAAAAATTTCCCATAAACTCAAGGAAATCCTTTCTTTCCCATTTCTGGAAGTCATTTCAGGGCATGCCAGGAAACTGTGTGTCTTTTTCAGCAGCTCACTCGCTGGAGATGCAATGTGGACCAACTCAAGATGTGGTGTTGGTAGCTGTGTTGGTTGCCCCACACAGGCTGGATAGTAGGGAGGGGCTGTTTCTCAGAAGGGAAAGCTGAGCCAGAGCCAATTGATTGTGCTGAAAAGAAGTGAGGGTTTCTAGTCATTGGAGACAAGAGCCCTCCAACTTCTCCCTGATGCAGGCAAGGAGCATTCATGAACAAGTGCCTTTGGAAATCACTGTCCCTGCCTGTGAACTCTTCCAGACATGGTCCTTCTGAATACCACAGGGGGTCATCTTCACTATCACAAGCCAAGGGCTCGCACAGGGGCTCTGTCAGAAACCTACCTTTGTAGCCATCTTCCCTCACAGTAGTTTTCCCCTCTCCACATTAACCCATCTTGGAGTAAGGAGGCACCTCCCTCCCACAGGTGGTCTTTCCCAGGAGACATGCTCAAGTCAATGAATATATGAGTAGCTAATCATCAGAAAAATAACTGTGGAGGGAAAAATCTTCCTTAAAGACAGTTTCTAGTACAGACCTTTGAAATCAAGAGGGATTGCATGACTAAGTGAACATAGACAGCTAAACAACATCATCAACAACAAACAGCTCAGGCAAACTCGAGGACGGAAACCTTCAGTTTAGTGACAGTCCATGACAGTGACAGAAGCAATTGACAAAAAGGTATTATCATATGCACCAGCCAGAATTGAACATCTTTGGCAACGATGTTAGTCTTGTTTTATAGAACCATTAAGGGTTGAGTGGGTCAATTAAATTTTTCAGCGTTGTTACTTAATCTTATGAGGACAACTCTGGATTATGGCATTCTAGAATATTTCCCTTGGCACCACTGATCATTGAACACTCCTTAATTACCTGCGACCCTGTGCTTCCCACAGATACAGCCACTTGGTGCCTGAAGTGCCATAGGAGTGCCTGGGGTGTGTTGGCCTGTTATACATGCACTGAGGGGTCTGACTGGAAATGACACCAAAGGAAGAGAACTCTAAGTTACTTGTGGTGGTTTATGACTCTGTGGTAGCTCCAAGAGTTTGCTCCAAACCTACATTATGTCAGAATTGTGATTCTGTTGTCTAAATTTCCTGTGCCTCTTTGCTGATGCCCTGGCTCCTATTGTCCTGGAGCCCATGGGTTCTGTAAGAGCACCTATAAGCAGAGGTCCCCATCTGATCCACTGCTGGCTCCAGCCAGTTCCTCCTCAAGAGCTCCCACTAGTTTTCCCCCCCCCCCATATCCCCAGGTGCCACACCCAAGAAAGTATGGTAGTAAGAAGCTGGTTACAAACATGCCATAGCTGTCCACAATCATCCACAGCCTTCTCCTCAGAGTGAAAGCACAAAGGGGCAGGAGCAGGGGGGAGTAGTGGATGAGGAAGAAGTGCCCACATGGTTCCAAGGCTTCCTCCCTCCAACCTAAATAGATCTTTAGGACAATCTTCAAACTCTTCAGGGTGACAGCTGCAAGCCATTCTTTCCTTCTGACACTATGATGGTATGCTCTCTGGTTAAGTGAGTATGTGGCATTATTACAGATGTGGCCTCTGTTCAAATGAGGATGTGACATCACAGCAGGTACCCACTCTGAATGAATATGACATCATGATAGGTGTGCCTTCTGATTAAAGATATGATGTTATGATAGCCATTCCTTCTGGTTAATGGAGTATGTGGCATTATGATAGATCTATACTCTGGTTAAGTGAGTATGCACAGAGCAACACATTTTCTGATCACTGTGGGCTGAAGGGGACCCCATCTCATGCCAAGGACATGTGATACAGGCTAGCTACTCTCCAGCTCATGCATCTTCCCACATCTCCTCTGCAGGGATCATATACACCCACATGTTCTGGTTGGGCATAACATGTGCTAACACCAGGGTCAGCTCCCTCCATGTGACCTGGAAGGGGTCACAGTTTCAGGCAGATGGCATTGATAAAGAAAAAATGAAAATTGCAGGTAAGTGGATAGAACTCAAAATGACTATACTGAGCATATTAACCCAGACTAACATAGCTCTCTCATGGTTACTAGCTTCAAGTCTTCAGATGTGACTATATAATCTGGAGTAACTACAGAAACCACCAAAGTAAAAGTGAATAATGGTGGAGAGGAGCAATCAAGAGTGGACTAGCAGGGTACATGTGATTTGAAAGGAGGAAATAGAAAATCAGGTGATTAATTAGGGGGGGGGCAGATAAATACAGACAAAGGAGAGAGGGTAAATGACAGTAAAGTTGTCTGAAAAAGTCATAAGGAGTCATTATCTATCTATATAAAATTACATACACCTTATTATGAATTATTATTATTGGTAGTAGTAGTCAACATTGTCATTCACATCTGGGTTGACAATGCTCCCCACAAAGAGCCACATACTAAAACAACAACAAAAACAATAGACATGAGAAGCACCTACATAGATCTTTAGGACAATCCTGAATTCTTCAGGGTAACAGCTGTAAACCATTCTTTCCTTCTGGAACTTCTCAAGGTTTTCCATAGTTAATTCATCCAACAAACAAGAACACTTTCATTGGCTAAAAAATGGTGGGGGAGGAGTAGTATAATGTAAAATTAAAACCAGTCCATGTATCCTCAGAAAAACTAGCTTTGGCCCAGAGCATGGCCAGCTGTTCACGTTGTCTGTAATGATACTGTCTATTTCCATTCCACTATTTTGTTCTGCTCCTACTACTTGGTGGAAAACAGTGACTACTGGAATCTTCAGCGAAGAGTGTGGCTTCCTGTGGGAGAAACAAGTTTAGAGGCAAAACTTCAGGAAGACAAGGCTGTGGCTCTGAGAGCAGCCTTCCTGCCTTCCAGGCTAGTCTGGGAGTTCTCATCACAGAGAAACAGAACCTTTGAGAAGAGACTGGCCTCCTCAGCTTCACACGCAGGAGCAGCCCCTCCAATTTCCTTGAGACACCAGCCAGGTATTGTCTCCATGGTGAGATTCCTGCCATGCTGAGGCTCCTCCCTCCTTGGAGTCCAACACCCTTGTCTCCAAGGGGAAACTGAAGCATCTCAGCCAGTGTGTAAGCTGACATGAGTGTCAACTTGACATGAACATGTAATAAGAGCATTCCCAACATAAACACCCCTTTTCATGCTGTCCTCCTCTGGACCTTGGTATAAAGAAGCAAATTCCAGCACAGTGTTGGTGGTCGCCTATAAGGGTCAGGTGTGGCCTGGCAGGGTGCCTGACATTGTAATATCAAGTCACTCTATACAGAAGAGTTTCAGCCCTGCAGGAACAGTCTAAGATAGCTTTCTCAGTTCCTATGGCACAGCGTCAGATGCTCTGCTTGCAAAGGGTTCCTTGCTTCCAGCTAGCCGCCTGCTCTGTTCACTGTGTTCAGTGGCATACAGCAGGCATTCACTTAGGGTCTGTGAACAAACCAGGTCCTTTTTCCAGAGTTTGGCAGCTCAGGTCCAAGAGATCAAATTGCCAACTGGAGGGAAAGGGGAACCCTGGCACCTACAATGGAGCCTTGGTGCTCAGTAGAGCATTGACCTGAGTTCTGAGCAAGGACGGGTAAGAAGATGCCCCCCACCCCGAAGATACTCTTCTTAAGTTTTCCCTTTATTTCTAGTGTGTGTGTGTGTGTGTGTGTGTGTGTGTGTGTGTGTGTGTGTGTGTACATATATGCACATACATTTTACATGTATAAATGTTTTGCCTGCATGTATATCTGTGCACCATGTGCATGCCTGCTCAGGAAAGGGAGTCAGATTCCCTAGGACAGGAGTGACAGATGATTGTGAGTCCTCATGTAGGAGCTGACAATAGAACCTGGGACCTCTGGAAGAGTAGCTAGTGCTCTCAACCACTAAACCATATGGCCAGTCCCCCAAAATGGCTGCAACTGGAAATAATCATATAAAAATGAATCAAGTCAGTCTTAAGAAGAAAACTATTACATGTTTCCTCTCATTTGTGGGTTTTAGGCTTATAAATTCATAAAAACACATGTGTAAAGATGATGTAAAAATTATAGGGGATCAGAGGGAATTAATGGGGGAGGCTGATCAAGGAGTTTAGAAGAATGCCAGAGGGATATGCTCAAAGTACATTACACACTTGCCTTATGTAACCCAGTATCATAATAAAAATTAAAGGAACTCTTAGCAACTACATAGGGTATGCTCAGCATCCAACATGCCCTCACTCTTACAGTGCCCTCCCACAAAGCCAGGAGCTCATTCACAACCTTTGCTTCTTAGGGAGTCAGACTCCTAGCATAACACACTGGTATACCACAGAGCAACTCCCATGTCCATCCTGAGGACCACAAGTGGGCTCCAGAGGCCTTCATGCTGTGTTGAAGGCAACTTTCCCCATGAATTGGATCTTTCAGAAAGAAGATTCCTCTGACATGTGAGAAGGACATTTCTCACCCTCTGCTTTACAAGAATTGATCTGGAGAGGCTATGCATTCCAATGGTCCTGCCTGCAACACTAACCAAGCTTGAGATACTACAAAAGCCTTAAATGCTCATGAAAAGCAAATTGTACACAGACTTTATGTATCAAGGAGACCCTTATTTCCTTTTATCCATAACCTTAATAGAGGATACTAAAACCATGGCAGGTGGCCTCACCTCAATGCTGTGTATGACAGCCTTGCTGGTTTCTGCAGAGGAGGAGAGACAACTGTCTGGATCCTTGTAGCACATCTCTAGCTCTGGACTCTGACCACAACCACCTCCTACTATGTGCTGAGCATGTCTAGGATGGATGTCTTTGGGCATTTATTCAAAGGCCCTGTGTGATCCCTAGAGGGGTTCTGAACCAGCTGTAGGTTTAGGTACATCAGGCATATAGCAGCCAAAGACACAGCTGTGTTTAACCTGGTCCCTCCAAATGCCCACTTTATATGCTTAGCTGCTTCTCAAACCATATTTCCTTATCTCGATCCTTTTCATTTCTTTCCTATCTCTTTTTTAAACAACTTCTCCCAAGTCCCTCTGAGTTCCCATTTAGTGGGATAGGATAGCCCTGTTACTTCCCAAGAGAGCACTCCCCAGCTTAACTTCATCCAAACCCTATAAATCAAGAGGTCCATTTTGACAAAATGTTTTGCAGCTCATTGGAACACACTGAGAGATTCGTAACCTTACAAACTCAGCTCTTCTTTTAAATGGATCCTGGCCTGCTGCCACAGTTTGATGAGTCCAGACTTTATTCTAGAGTCATATACTCTTCTATTCCTGTTTATAAGGCTAGGCAGACCAGAATGCCTTCTGTCACAGTACACTCAGTTCTGGTAGACTTTCTTTCACTTTTAAGAGGATGTTGGCCTGCACATCAGAAATTCCCTACAGAAGAGGGTTTTCATGATTCCTCAGCTCTTCAGACACAGGAAGCATCACATTACTGCACAGTTTTCAGATCAGTTTTCCTTCCCAGGCCTGACTACTGAAATGCAGCTGTAAAATATCAGGGTTTCCTCCCACTGTTAGAGAAAACTCCAGGCTCTTCATCAGTGGCCAGCCCTCCAAGTCCCTCCTGCAACAGCAAGGCATGCTATGGTAGCACAGGAGTGGCACCATCTTACCAGGTAGGACCCTGGGAGCAGGCTCCAATCCTAGTAACAGAGATCTGTATAGGACAGAAATGACTGAATGTGTCAGCTCCCTCACACATGACTACAGCCAAGGTTTTCTCCAGCTGGGAGTCACCCTGTTGTTGGACCCCCTAGATCTGTATCCTGTCCCGCTCTACCCTGAGAGCTAGAGATAATTATTTGGGACTCTTGCCCTCTGTCAAGGGCTTCCTTGATGTTGGAACAGCGGGGGATGAAGTTAGGGAGAGACTGGGATTTCTTGTATCCTGATGTGAACATTGTTGAAGACCTCCCTGCTACCCTATCCCCATTGTCACCCTTCTTAGAATATCTACAATTTCATTAGCTCCTGGAGCTTTACCCACACAACTTCTTTCTGAGCCCAGGTAGCACATAGATGATCCTGACCAAGGCCAGGCCTGCTCAACTGTGCCCCTGACTTAGCTCTGCTGTCCCTCCACCCCTGTGTCTGTCCCACAGAACAACTATGAAAAGAAACCACTGGCTTCTTTTTGTCTCTTTTGAAAATGTCATCTTTTCCTCCCTCTTTTCCAGGTCTGTAGATGTAAACTCTGGTGCAGGTAATGGGCAGCAAATGTATGCTTAGAGAACATGGTTCCTCATGCTTCCAGGCCTATTTCACAGCTAGCGAGAAACACTTCAATAATCTTTCAGGGATAGGCTACCACTTTCTATACATCTCTGTCACAGCTCTGTTATTTCCTTGCCAACTTCCAAAGCTATACACCCTGGATACACGTCCTGGGGACTGCCCTAGCACCTGGGACAGACCCAAGTAACAAAGACATTGAAGAAACTGAGCCCCAGGACACTTGCTTCTGACAAACTGCAACCCAGGCTGAGAAAAAGAAAACCACTCTACAAATAGATTTCCTTGTTGGCCAGCCTCTGTCTTAGGATTACTATGACTACACCATGACCAAAGCAGGTTGGGATGGAAAGGGTTTGTTCAGCTTACACTGCCATATCATAGTTCATCATCAAAGGAAGTCAGAACAGGAACTCAAGCAGGAAAGGAATCTGGAGCCAGGAGCTGAAGCAGAGGATATGGAGGGGTGCTGCTCACTGACTTGCCCACCATGGCTTATTCATTCTGCTCTCTCACAGAACCCAGGACCACCAGCCCAGGGATGGCACCATCTCCAACAGCCTGGGCCTTGCCCCATCGATCACTAAGAAAAGTGCCTTAGAGGCTTCCTACAACCTAATCTAATGAGAAATTTTCTTAATTGAGGCTTCTTCCTCTTTGATGACTCTAGCTTGCACAAGTTGACATAAAACTACTCAGCACAGCTGTTTGACCTATAAAGTCTCTCTTTAGCGCAGATCTGGGGCTTGAGCCACCCATGGATGTCCTTGTAATCCTGTGGATTTGAGTAAACAATAGAAAATGTTTCTATTCTGGAACTCTGACCCTTGCTCTGCAGAGCTTCTGGTACCTCTTGACTTCAGCAGGCCTCTGGTTGTCTGGCCACGGCCACTCCTACTAACAGGAATCCCTGTGTCAACAGAAAGGTGCCTATTTGTTCCTGGGTGCAATAGCAAGTCTAGCAGAAAGAACCATGAAGCTGCCAGCCTGAGGGTTTCCATTCTTGGTAGGTACACTATGCATAGCCCAAAGCTGTGGCTAAGAAGCTATTTAGCATTCAGTTTTGGCCATGGGAGCTTTCCTCATGACTCTAAGGTTCAACAAGACAATACTGGGAACAACATTTCAAATCTTCAAGTAAATACACACTTCACACAAGAGGCAAATATTTTGAATCAATATGAAAACAACTTATCGAGTATCTTCAGCTAACCACCAAAAGGGCAGCATACCTCCCAGGACCAAGTAATAGGAGGAAATTACACCTAAAGTGTTGTGGAACAGACAGACCATCATGGCTTTTCTCCTCCCTGTCTCTCAGAATCTCTACCATACTAACCTCCATGGGAAAGCTGTGCTTGGGTGGCCAGGCTAGGAGGTTCCTGGACATCAAAACATGCGTGTGATGAGTGTAATGGAAACCACCATAGTGAGAAAGACATTCCTCTAGGTAAATTAGTACAGTCTTCAAGGCTTGAAGCAGCACTCATCCCAGGGATGCTCACTTCTTCTGGACCTGCACTCACTTTGGAGTTTCTATGTGTCTTTTGAATTTTCAAGAGGCCATTTCTCAGGGAGTGACCATCCCAGGCCTTGTTGCTGCAGAGACATGGAACATGCTCAGCCCTCCCTGGCTCCAGGCCCCGCTTAGTGGGCAAAAAAGGTGCTAGGTGCTTAAGTAATCCCAGCTAGCCCAGGAAACCAAGCATATAGATTGCCTTGGAAAGTGAAGACAGGCTATTGACACCTGTGAGGGGCTTGTTTCTGCCTCCCTGCCTTCAATGGGTGCAGGTGTTCTACTAAATGCCTCACATAACTCCACTAGCAAATTCGGAAAGGATCCTAGATCCTCCCAAATTAGCTGGGAGTCTCATTAATGCCCACCCCCATGCTTACTACCCCATTATTGTTCAGGGTTACCCACTTCATCTGTGGGACAGCTGTGACCACAGTATCCCAGCCTTCTTTGGTTCTTCTCCCTGGAAACTACCACAGCTGAGACTTTGGCCCTCTAGTCCCACATGGCTCAGGGGCTTGGAGAGGCAAACAAGAACCTTTTGTTGGAAGGAGGCTTTCGGAGATCAGGGACCTCCCTGGCTCTGTGTTCTGGCTGCCCTGCCAGGCCACCCTAAGCTGGCTGGTCACACACTTCCCACGCCTCATGGCCTCTGTGGATGCTGCACTTGGAAGAAGGGTGTTGAGGTTACCCCAAATCACTGAGTCATTCTCTAAAGATACATTTTCTGCCCAAACAGGGCTGCCCCCCCACTGTATACAGACCCAGAGAGACACATACTCATGTACACACACACAAAGCACATACACAAATTCACACAGAGACATAGGGCTGTCAGCCTATACACAGAGATGCATACATGCCCACTCACATACAAACATACTACATATACATATATACCATATGCATACAACTGAACACAGGCCCACTTACATATACACCACAAATCAAATTAACCCACACACCATACATATACAGATGCTCACAGACATTCATACACTCACAAATATATACCCAGAAACACAGTCATAAACATACAGGTCACATACACACACCCCACATACATTAAAACCTCTCTCTCTCTCTCTCTCACACACACACACACACACACACACACACACACACACACACACACACACACGACTAATGGAGATTTTCAATTTCTCTGACCTTAGGCCATCAAGGCTGTTTCACTGTATATATGGAGTTTCTCACAGGAACATACATTTCTATACAACAGGAGGCTCAACTCCAATTCTGGATCAGAGCAAAACCCCTTCTCTCAAGAGACAATTTATTCTTTTCCTAAGCCTCAGAGGCTCTAGCTGGTCCTAGGATGAATCAGGGACCCATGTTTTCCAGTATTCATGAGTCCCTGGGAAACATTCTCTCACCTACCTGGCTGCTATTAAAAGCCACTGAAGTCGCTGGACTGTGCCTTTGTACATAGAGTCATTTGGATACATCCACATGACCATCTAGACCACCTTGCTCATACCCAAACATACAAGTGGGGAAACTGAGGAAATCAAAGTCTGCCTGTCTTGTCTATCACCTTCTGTGACTCAGTAGAGGAAGACTATAAACCCACTCAAAGCTGGATGTCAGCATGGGAAGTCAGAAGGGTAAGAATGAAGCTAAGCCAGGGAGAGGCCAGGCCAGAGGTTGGCTAAGTCAGGGAAACATGGCTGGGCCACAATGATGGCTCAAGTGGGGAGGTTAGCTGGGAGTAGAGGGGAGGTTGGGCTGGTGAGCAGCTGAGCAAAGAGGTAGCAGGGTAAAGTTGCCAGAACTCAGTTCTAGATAGAATGCCCCTCTCTTGCTCCAGGTACAGACAACAAACTCAGTTCATCAGCTCCAGCCTTGCCAATGTTAAGGTCTGTATTGTGTCCCCGAATTCCTAAGTTGGGATCTCAGACCCAGGACCCAAGGGTGTAACTATCCTTGGAATTAGGAGTTTATAGATATGGTTATGTTGAAATGAGGTCATTGTGGCATCCAGGCACCAGGAAACTGGAGTTCTAAGAGATCAAGATACAAACACAGAGGGGCAACCTTGTGAGAACACAGGGAGAAGATGTCCTGCACAGGCCAGCAAGAGAGCCTCAGAAGACCAGAAGCTGCCAACATCTTTAGAACATCTGTGTTGTTTGAGCTGCCTGTCTGTGTTGCTTGGTTATGACAGTTTGTGCTGAGTTGGAGGGAGTTGTGTGGGTATCTCAAATCTTCCTGTGTTGAAATTAATCCCTCTGTGAGATGTAAAGAGTGAGAAAATCAACCCAACTATAGGGTTTAATAATTGGGCCTGTGGGAAGTGTTTGCAGTTTAATAAGGTCACCAGGATAGCTTAATAGGAAGAAGGAGAGTCCAGGGAACACACGGACACACACACACACACACACACACACCTGCACTGCCCTCCCTCCAGCACCTGATACCTTGTGACTTCCCATAACTGCCAGCAAGAAACGATCACCAGATGCAACCCCTCATTCTTGAGCCTAGGACCACGGGACAAAATAAAGCTTTTTTTTTTTTTTTTCCTTTGTAACTCACCCATCTGTGGTACTGTGTGACTGGAAATGGAAATCAGATGATTGCCCAGCCCACATGGTTGAATGCAAACGTCTTTTAAAATGCTAACATACTGTGAGGCTGGGGCACAGCCATACTTTGGTGAGAGGTCTGGGAAAATCTGGACAGTGAAGCTTTCTCTCCAGAACTCTCAGTGGCTGGTTGATCCCCATCTAGGCTTCGGGAAACCCTCTCCCACCACCTGCAAGCATCAGGTCAGTCTCCAGTGCTCAGAGATTAAAGGGGCCATTACCATGTCTCTAACTGGAGCTGCAATATGAGTAAGTGGAAATCGGAGCCCCTCATCTGCCCTGTGCACAGAAGACAATGAAACTAGGTCTGGATCCTGAGTGAGGGAAACCACAGAGGTGGACCAAAAACGAGACCCTAATAAAGGTTTCCTGGGAGTCAGTACTCAGGGCACAGGGCTCAGGGCCAAAAGTTCAGAACAGAACTAACTCAGACTTCCTTCTGAAAGCTTGCATTCAGACAGAAATGCAGACACATTTGTGGCAGCTTTCCCTTTTCTTTCTGGCAGAAACTGGATTTCCAGTCTCACAGGCAGCATCTGCAAACTTGTATTTCTTAGAGACAGCATAGATCTCTGTGCCTCAGATCTGGACAGAGATGAGAAAGAGAGGTTTTTGGTAGGATTGTGTATGGAGGTTGGTAACTCCATACCCAAGTAACTCCATCTTGCAACAAGCCACCATTTAACTATTCTAGTTTCCAGACTACAGGAGAACACACAGTCCTTCCTTCCATGACAGTGTGTCAACTTGACTATACCTGAAATCATCTAAAACCCAAGTAGTTGAACACACATGTCAGGGGGTTTTCTTGATTGGATCATTTGAGGTTTGAAGACCCACCCTAAATCTGGGCAACATGTTATAATGGTAGTCTGTATAAAAGGACTTCTTTTACTTTTTACCTGCTTGCCCTCACTCTTGCTGGCAAGTTAATCTATTACTGCTGCTGAGGCATTCCTTCAATGGTATTAGAATCCCCTTCTTTGGAGTTCCAATATATAGTAAAGACCAGCTGAGATATCTAGCCTCATAGACTGAACAACTATTGGATTTTTGAATTTTCTCTGCAACTGGAATTACAGTCAGTTGTGAGCTGTCATGTGAGTGCTGGGAATTGAAACTGGGTACTCTGGAAGAGCAACCAGTGCTCTTAACCTCTGAGCCATACCTCCAGTCCCCTGGATTCTTGAACTTTCTATTAGGAGACAGCCAAAATTTAACTAGCCAGACAACAACCTGTAAGCTGATAAATTCTGTGGTGTGTGTGTGTGTGTCTGTCTGTCTGTGTGTGTATTAATCCTATCAGTTCTGTTCCTCTAGGGAAGCTCCCTAGGACCAAACAATGTTTGCCAAGACAGCAGAAGAACAAGGAATCTGATTTAGTGTGTGCCTGGCTCTCTAAGACTACAGTTTCATGGCTACCTTCATTCTAGGTGGCTGGAAGGCTAGATTTGCCTCAGTTTTGCTATTATTAGGAGCCATAATCTCAGGCCATCCTAAGTAAGTAGTGGCCCTGTGCCTTAGATCCTCCCAGAAGTGAAGTGGGAGCTAGGTAGGAGTGCTGTGGACACGTGGAGTGAATGCAGTCATCTGTAGTCCTCCATCACTTGCAAGCAATAATCACCTAATAGACTGCATTTATTACATCAAGCTGGATAGCTGTGGGTTTTTTCTGGACGGTTAGTGTCTTACCACTTCAGAAACAGATGCTTCATTCACAATAGATTTCTACAGATCTCCTATATAGAAGGCAAACCCAGTAATCTCTACATTGTATTTGGCTCTTGTCTCTTCCTACTGTTTGAAACAAACAAATAATGGCAGGAGCCTCTGTAGCTGTCATAGCATGAGCAAGGGTCCACTGTTATGGTGATGGATCAGCTGCCATGTCATTCTAAAGCCCTGCTACTTGTGTCCAGATTCTTGAGGGAAAAGTGCATTCCTGTCTTACTACTCAGCTGAGACAACCCAGCCTTATGAGGGGACTTGGCAACCAAATGAAGTGAACACATCAATCAAAAGTAAAGGATTTCAGCATAGAGGCAATGTTGTAAACTACTGAGACCAGGTGACACACTGGAAGGAGGGTGCTCTTCTAGTGGTCTGTGAGGTCTTCAAAGGAAGCAAAGGCATAATGCCAGGGTCATGGATATGATGTGCACATTTTAACATATAATATAAAGAACTCACCAGCCCACCACAGGCCCTCTCAGTAAGGATAGCAAACCCAGAGTTGTTCATCTATTCAAAGAATGAGCCTCCCTTCCAGGGGATAGGGTTGTGAGACAAGGTTTTGAGTAGAACCATATGACATGTTGACTATATAAAATAACTCATTGTCGTCTAAGCGCAGGAGTACCAAAGGGCTTCAAGAGAGTCAGAAAATCTTGTTCTCCATTCTGTACACTAATACTCCTTGCATGGTACACATTTCAGCTCTGGTCTCCACCTCTTGCCCTGGAGGTGGTAATCACCATAAGTGACCCCAGGTATTTCAGTATTTCAATAACATCAACTCTAGGTGAGAAACACTGTACTGACTGTTACTCAGGAAGAGCCAGTGAGTGGTGGTCGTCCAGGTGAGAGGCAGGACCAGCTACATCAAAGCAGGCAATACCATAAGTGGACCCATGTTATATATTCTGAACAATAACCTTCCAGAACTGAATGGTCTATGAACGGTGGAGGATGGAGAGGAACAAGGAAACAGAGGCTTGGCTTATTGGTTCCACCAGTACATAGTCCCTGTATTCATAGATCACATCCTAGTGAAGGACATCCTTGTGCACAAAGAAACACAAAAGTGCTGCCATGTGAGAGCAGGAAGACAACCCTGGAGGCCACAGAGCCTCTGGTAGCAGCAAGGCTTTTTGTATATCAGGGAGCATAGCTCACTATCCTGCCTGGGATCTGATGATGGAAGGACCAACAGATGGCTGAGATGCGAAGTGTGGAAGGGGCAATGTGAGGAGAATACAGACATCTGTCCTGGATATAGTGAGCCAGACATTTAAGTGGAGGAAGCAGCTGGGCCACAGTGAATGGGACACTCACAGGATGCTGAGACTGGGCTGGGTAACACTTTAAAAAAAGAAAAAGTTTCCACCCTGCTGCAGCCAGGCACAGTGATACATACTTCATCTGCCTTTGGTCTCTCCTAACTCTATTGAGTTAGATGAATACAACCTAGCAGCATAAGGCCTAGAGCTCCTGTCATGGAGTCCACATTTTCTACACTGCCAGCGTAGCAGAAGGGGAACACGACCGAAGGATGGGCAGAAGTCAGTTATCCTGGTGCATGTAATGTGTGACGCCTCCTTCATGGATAGGAAGTGTGCTTAGGTGGGTCTCCCTTGTGGAAAAGCCATTTCAACCACAGTTACTAGGGGAGGGGAAAGCCCTCCAGGTTAAGAAACAGAAGCATTTGGAGGAAATAATACTCCAGCAGTGCCAGTGATTCAGCTTAATGTAGGTACAAATTGCTCACACTCCTAAGATCTCAGCTCCAGGGCATGCTAGGTCCTTTGAGAAAATGATGGGGTGTCCTTTTGTTTCCGTCCTATGTAAATTATGCACTTGATCGAACTCAGAACTTCACCCTTGCTACGCAAAAACACTACCACTGGGCTACACACACTTCTAGTTCCTTTTCCTGATTTTCATTTTGATGCAAGACCTTCCTAAGTTGCCTAGGATGGCCTTAAACTTGTGATCTGTCTGTCTCATCTTTTTTTCAGTAGCAGAGATGACAAATCTAGACCACGAGGCTCTGCTTTTATTCTTATTTAAAAAGAGTTATCACCAGTAGATTTATTCAGTGCCTCTCAAACCCCATTAAGCACTGGAATCATATCTGTTGCACACACACCCACAGCCTATGTCCAGAGTTTCTTTCCAGAGGTCAGTGTGACCTGGACCCTACATCTCAGACAAATGCTCAGGTGGTGCTGCTAGTTTTGGAAGGAGCCTTGAGAAGCCCTAGCCTAAACAGAGGCCTGTCTCAGTTACAAATAAACATTCCTAATGGGGACAATTAGCAGTATTTGTTGGTTAAACAATTGGGGGAAGAAAGCCCTTCTGAGCAGATTGGATTCACCCCAGATGGGCAGGGTGATGCCAGAGCACTTGTGTTCCAGAACCAGGCAACATTATTCACATCAAGCCAAACTGTAGATGATTCAATATGCTCCTTCTTTGCCATGCTTTCGGAGACAATGTGACCCCATACAAGAGCCAGTGCTACAAGAGCCAGGCTCAGACTTTGTTTACCAGATCTAAACACAGCACCGGGGAAACCAGTCAGTAATACAAGCACACTATCCTCCCACCCACCACCCTTCCTGTTCAACCATGCATTCAAACGTTCCTCAAGAATTCTCAGACACTGAACACAGCACAGCCCCACTCAGGGACCTTCATTATCAGTGGTGTATACCCACCTACCTCTTAACCTGCTTCTGCCTTGTTACAGTTTTGTCATGAGACATGGGAAAAAACTACAAAAACAGAGATGACTATGACACATAAATAAGCGCCTGTAAATATATACTATACACTGTTAGGGCTTATTGCATCACTGGCGGTTCATCCTCTCAGCACCCGTGTTGAGAGGAGGGAGCTTTAAGAGAATCTGTCATCAGTGATGGATCAAGATCTTATGAAGGAATATTAAGGACTCCCTCTTGCTTTCTCATGCGCTTTCTCTTCTACTCTTTGCTGAGATGGTGTAGTGAGAAGGCCCCTTCCCAGCTGGAGCTTTGGACTTCCCAGTCTCCAGAATGATCAGAAACAAATCTCTATGAGTAAAAATAGATCTTTGTAAATTTACTCAATCTCAATCCCTGTTATAGCTGCACAAATACAAATCAAAACTCTATGTAAACATATGGGCAAAATAACTACCTATGTGGGCGTTTATGTATCTAGCCAAAGTTTCACAAATGAGCATCCTCCATAGTACATAAACACATCTCTTTCCAACCCTCTGAAGAAAGATCGGTCTGTTTTGACCTCACAGAGCTTGTCTTCTCCAGACCAGGCAACAACGGGCATCCTGAAGAAATTGCGTTCTGCATGAAGACCAAGGTCTTGCCACATCTTTGTAATATGTAGCCCTCAGCATTTTTTCCCTTATATGACAGAACAGTTTGGCGACTTGATTAGCAGCTGCTAGACTCCCTGTGTACCTGTTTTTCCATAGCAGCTCCCATGGAAGAAACTCAACAGTTTCCTGTGATATAAAATTTGGTCAGGAGCCATTGTTGTCCTTCCAAAGTTTCCCACTGTGGGGCTGTGAAGGAAATTGCAGGGTTGGAGATAGCAAAAGCAGCTTGAGCCCTACCATTTTCAGAAACCTGGGGAGCTGTTAATCACATAGCCACTCCTTTAGTATTTGATGCCAGACAGAGCTGGACAAAGTGAGTCAGGGGCCTGAGTGTGGCACCTTCAGAAGCTTCCTGATCACAGACCAGTCTCATTATTATAAAGAAGACTGGCAGGCAATATAACTACTTATTAGAACATAGGAATGAGCATAGGAGCAATGCTAGGGAGGTTGGTCTCAGACTGCTGCCCAGAGAGTAAGTGGAACAATTTTTACAGTTCATAGTGTATATGTCCTGCCATGATGGGGGAGGAGCATCTCCAAAAGCACACTGAAGAATGTTATGATGAAGTCCAGAGCAGCTGTGCATGGAGTTTTATGAAGTGGCTGCAAGCGGGGTCATCTAAGGATCTTTTGGTCTGTCCCAGAAAGACTGAAGCTCCGCAATACAACAGCATGCAGGGATAGTGGCCATAATAGCTGCATTCATTCCCCTAACTTCAATGAACTTCCTTGGAGGTGTCTATAGCGGGCTGGAAGTCTCCTCAAGGTGTGGGTAGCTGGATCAGATTCTCCCTCGGAAACTAGGAATGTAGAAAGCAGCCAACTGACAGTTTAAAGAACTGCTAAGGAGTGGCCATATCACTGACAGCTGTCCTGGCATCTGGAAATGGGCTGAGGCTACCTTTGCTACCTACAACACAAGTGGTCTTGCAGCTCCATTCACAGCACCCCCCTGGCTTGGGAACTTTGGAATGACAGCAATGGCTCTTGACCAGTGTCCACATCTGAGAGTTGAGTTTTACCCCTTGGAAGCTACCCTGGGGGAAGAGTACTCAGGGAGTCTGACAGCTATTAATCAAGGAGCCAAACCATGCTGTCATATAAGAGGAAAATTACCGAGGGGTGTTTATCAGGACTTCTTATTGTTTTCAGTGATTTCTAATAATGCCCACCTCTAGCCAGGAGCATGGGGAGGGCTGGGTCCCTGAGACCTGTCTGAGGATCTTGAGGTGGGAGTCTTTGCTCTGTCACATGCTCCTAGGCCCAAAGCTACAGAGCAGTCAAGCCAGAAACTCAAAACCTGTGAGCCAAAATAAACCGTGTGTCTTTGTAAGCTGAGTACCTTGGGGATTTGCTGTAATGACAGAAAGCTGGCTGACACAGTCTAATTTCCTCGTGCTTCTATCACTTGGCTTTTATCTTCCTCTGACATTTTTCTCCTCCTAAGCTTCTCTAATGCTTACGTAGTTCTTTGGAGAAATTTTATGCAATCAAAAAACAAACCAACTACCACCAACACCACCAAAACCATAACCTTGTGGCTTATTTGGTAAAGCATTTGCTATGCAAACATGAGTACCTGAGGTAGACCTCTGGATTCCATATAGAAAAAAGATGGGCATGGTGGCACATGTTTGTCACAGAATTCAAACACTGAAGGGTGGACAAAGGCAGGGGAATTCATGGGACTTACTGGCTTGCCAGCCTACCCTATTTGGCAAGTTTCAGGTAAAAAGTGAGAGACCCTGCCTCAAGAAACAAGGTGGTGGGATGCCTACGAAAATGACACCCAATATGCCTACACACACACACACACACACACACACACACACACACACACACCTCACACCTCTCTTACATGTGCACTCATGTACACATAAACACATACACGCACATGCACAAAATGAGATTAGTAGGTAGCATGAATCACCTGCTCACTGATAAAGAAGAGAAATGGAAAAGTATGTCCATGACAAAATGATAGTGATGAAACAATAATTTACAGGCATTTTCATTATGTCCTGAAAATGATCCTCGACCTAGAGCCTAATTTTCATTATTTTACAGATCACCAAGGTTCAGAGATGTTGAGCAGCACACAAGTGTCACAGAACAGCTAAGAGGCAAGTGTGGCATCCACAACCTGGCTTTCCGGCCATTGGGAACCACGTGGCTGTGCAGCCTCAAGTGCCCTCCTCTTCTTGCCAGCCCCAGAGTCTCTGGTGGGTTTGTCTTTCCAAGTTTCCTCGCAATGACCTCACTTCCATCTTGAGGTTCTTCCTGAGGGTAATACTGTTGTTGATACAAAAAATGTAAACAAAAGATTGTTTTCAAAATTAGAACCAGATCTTAAGGAAGAGAGTGAATCTCTCACACCAAAGTCTAGTAGGATATAACTACATTTAGTGCAGCTGTTCTCTGTAGCTGCCGTGCTTCGGGAACCAAGGTTCCTTGCTGCAGAGAATCCAGGTGCTCCAGATTTGGTGCGAGGACTTCTTACACCTGGTATACATTGGGAAACTTTCACCTGCCTGGCTACATGTGCCTGGGGCCCGCTAAATGATCAACTAAATCCAAAGTATAGAACCTGGCCAAAGACACACTGTGGCAGCCTCTACGACTCCTGCACCTACTGACAATGCACCGGATATGCTTCCATTCATTCATTTATTCATCCATCCATCCATTCACTCATCAAAGAGAAGCTAAACTCAAGTGAGCACTTAAGATCAAGGCCAGCCTGGGCTACATAATAGTTCCAAGCCATCCTAGATTTCAAGCTTGAAACATTATCTCACAAAACAAACCATGAAAAATAGGATTCCATTAATGAAGATTCTGACCCATTTTCTTTTCACCTTCCACATGGACCCACCTCTCAAAGGTCCTACCAACTCTCGATATACACCTGTGACAGAGCTACTAGAACATGAAAGTTCAAGGGGGAAAAACATGTATCATTTACCTACCACAGATTTTGAATAAACATGGAATAGGGGGTCAATTGGACAACCCAAAGTCCCCCTAGGACTGCATATAGTGAGGCAGCGTTCATAACTGTTTAACAACCAGCTCTCGGGGAAAGCTCTGAGTTTACCACATAACAGTGTCAAGTTCAATTATTTCACAAGAAATCCATGCTACCAAGTTGTCACTAGTCAGAGCCCTAGAAATGTACAGGGTGTAGTGAGATATCCCCTTGAGCAGAAGCCCAGCTCAGCACCAAAGCCATTAGCAGTAAATTATGACTAGAATCCATCTGGCTTGTAGACAAGGAATGAGGGGTCACAGGGAAGTTTTGTTGAGGTTGTAGCTCACAATGCTTCTCCATACTCAACATGGAAGCAGAGCAGAGGGCTATGTCCTCACCAGGCCAAATGGAGCTGGGCATAGGCTCTAAGATCTCTATGAGCAGATTCCTTTGTTGGGAAGCTGTTCCAATTGTAGATAAATGATGAGACAATTGGTAGGAAGTACTAAGCAAGGTTTTTAGTAGGTACTTTGGAGGCCAGAGGGTTTTAACCACTCACCTACTCCCCCTCTTCTTAATGTAAATCAGATGCCCGAATAATGTATCAATTTTAGGATCCAGATGATTTCTAAGCACACTAAAGCATAAAAAGCTCTGATTTCAAATACCCACCTGAGTCACATCTGTTAGAAGCACAACGATGAGGGGCTGATTTGAAGCCATCTCCAGGAGGAATAAGGGAGCTTTCTTCCGAAGGGTGTAGGCTAAGTTTTTCTGTGTCCTTGTAGTTACTTCCAAATAACCACACAGAAACTTACTATTAATTATAAATGTTCAGCCATTAGCTTAGGATGGCTGAAGCCAGCTCTTAAAACTTAAATTAACCCATTTCTATTAATCTATGTGCTACCCTGAGGGCTCTTTATCTCATCTATGAACTTCCCAGGTTGCTTCTTTCGAGTAGCTCAGGACTCTTTAGACCCCACCTTCTTCTTCCCAGCATTCTCTCTGCCCAGAAAATCCCACCTAACTTTTGGCCAATCAGCTTTTTATTAACAACGAGAGCAACACATTTTCACAATGTATAGAAGGATTACTCCACAGCACAAGGGTATAGCATAACCCTGGAAGGTAATACTCAAGAGTGCACTGGCACATCTTACCTGCCTTTACCCTTGAGATACTGTCCCATTTCTTGGTACTCTTCAGCTGTGGGACTCCAGGTCAGAGTTTTACATCCTTCACAAGGATGCAGATGGATGCACGTATGCATGCATGCATGCCTCATCTGACCACTGAGAAGAGCAAAGCAACTCTGCCTAATGGCCCAGCTCATCCCAGCTGATTTCCTTTCCAGGAGAAGCAAATGTTCTCTCCCAACCCTCCCGAGAAATTACAAAGGCACCTGCTCACTCCCATCCTCACACCTGTCTGTTCTTTCTCCTTAACTGAATGACACACCTACCCTTGTCAAATGCCCATGTGCCCTTGAAGGCAATGCAGACTAAATAACTGTTGAGTGTGGTATTCTACAAGTAGCAATTGCTACTTGGAAATTGCTAGTGTTTGACAGTCTCTATTTTCTCCCCCTCCCCACGTCTATTAATGACAACAGGTGCGGAGTGTTAAAATGCCCTGCTTTGTGATAGTTCTATTTTTATATTTCACTCTCTCCATTTCTGTGCTGTATGGTGAAAAATGTATACTGTTAATTATGATAATTTCCTGAGAAACTTCTTACTATGGACTCTCTCTCTTTTGACACTGGCAGTGATTGTTGTTAAATTTATTTTATCTGGCACCAAAACAGACACTCCAGCTATCTATGTTCAGGGTTCATCACATCTTTTTTCATCCATTAACATTCCACCCATGTGGATCTGTGAAATGTGGGTCTGGGAAATGGCATATAGTTGAAACTTCTTCCTTGCCTATTCACCCAGGCTTCTAAATGGTGAATTTAAACCATTAATGTATAATATCATCACCAACTAGTTGGGTTTTTCCTATTTCCTACTGTCTCTTAGCTTTTAAAACTATAGTTAGCATTTCATTTCAAGTCATATGTTAGTATTTTCTATACCTCGTGGGGTTATTTTTCAACAGCTACTCCAATGCTCACAATAGAATATGCAACATTTCCCAGTCTGCATTGAAACAATAGGGTTCTATTCTGTATATACAAAGAAGTGTTGTTGCTGGACACTGTGGGTATGGATTTGCTTCCCACACTCAACACAAATATAGGTCCCCAGGATGAAAAAAAGCAGTATTTGATAATTGCCCAAGTATTTATCAGTTCTATTTTGCTTTTTACAATCCGGAAGGACAGTCTCCACCAGCATTCTCTTATGTCCTCAAGAACTATCAACATTGTAGTTGTGCCCAGTCTTCCGGTGACAAAGTCACTATAACTTTCCTTTTTACTTGGTCACTATTCCTGGTGGATAATTTTGCTTTTTTGGTTTTGTTCTTTTCTCTTATTCACTTTAAACTGTGCTGTTTTCTGGGAAAATTCTCGGGAAATACCTAATCATTTAAACATCTAGTGTGTTTTTCTCCAGCTTGTTTTCAGAACTACAGTTTAAAGGGTGACTTGAGTACAGAGTATTTTGATAACCACAGAACTTTCTCACTTCATACTTTCAATCTTGCTTGCCTTCCCTAACCTGTGAGAGGCAAGGGCTTCCATGTTTCACAGCTTCTCCACCTCACAATTGAAAACAACGAAATCCAAGGAGACTGGGGCTGTTTTGGGCTCTGGCTTAAAAACTGCATCAAGTAAATAAAAATCACATGTTGTGCTGTGAGAAAGGAGAACAATGAGGACCAGCAGTGACTCACCCCAATAGCTGCATTGGCTGAACAAGACCTACACAAGGGGCAGACAGTAAACCCCCAAGAGATCCCTGGAAAAGCCAAATAAAGACTAAAGGAGGCTGTGCTTAAAAAGCCATCTTGGCTGCAAATATCTCAACAAAGCTGGCCTATGGATAGCAATCTTGGCTCTGTAACCAAGGGAACCTTCAAATACATAGACTGCTCCATTCTAGGTCAGAAAGACTGAACTTGAGACTGAGGCCCTCATACCCAGGCGAGTTGAACACCCGTCACCCAAAAGCTCTTGCAAATGAAAATTGCCCAAAGGTATTTTTTGGCTGTGTATCTCAAATGATTATGTTTTAAAAGAAGTGTTTGTCCTCAGTATATTTCTTCTTTTATTTTTGAGATTACAATATAATTACACAATTTCCCCCTCCCTTTCCTTTGCTCCCATATACCCTCTTTACTGCTCTCTTTCAAATTCATGACCTCTTTTTCACTAAGTATTGATACATGCATATATGAATATACACAAATAAATATACATTCCTAATTACCACCTGTCAGTCTGTATGTTATTTTTATGTATGTTTTTAGGGCTGATCATTTGGATACTGGATAACTAATTGGTATGCTCTGCCCTAGGGAAGACAGTTTCTCAAGTTACTCCTTCATTGCTTGTAGTTCTTTGTTTAAAATTGGAGACTTGTGTTTGTTTCTCCATTTAGTATATTTTTGAAATGTCAAATTTATGCCCATCTTATAACATAGATCTTTGGAAAGAAGATTACTGACCTCAGACAATTTTAATAAAAGAAAATGTGTTTTCTGAAGCTTAGGAAGTATAAAAACATTTTTAACTACTCTTGAGGGAATGGTAAACAAAATAAAGCAAAAGCCTTGTATGTCCCAATTACCAGTGACATTAGTGCAATGGAATTTGAACTTTGACACAATGTGCCAAGGATTTCAGCCAAGGATTTTACCATGCCTTTCAGCTGTAATTAGTGTTGCCCTGCTGAGGACTGAGAAGAAGAAGAGGAGAAAAAAACAAAACAAAAACAAAAAACAAGGAGGGAGAGAGAGAGAGAAGATAGGAGGAAGGGAGGAAGTGAAAGACAGATCAATTTTAGGGATTAACTCAGTATGGAAAATCCTACTAAAGGCTCCCCTTTTCCTCCTGGAGCAGGGTACGGGTCCTCTGGGAAGCACATGTTTAACTTCCCAAGAAACTGCACTATTTCCATAAAAGACACTGGTTCTGCATTCTCACCAGCATGGATGAGATTCTCCTTCCTCTACCACACCTTTTGGCATCTATTGTGCCAATAGTTTTCCTTCTAACCATCAACTCAATTTACCTTCCCACTGGTTAATGGAGCTAACAATCTGTTGATATGATTATTGCCTTCCTTCTTTATAACTCTCAAAATGGGCTAGAGAACTGAACAGAGAATTCTTAGAAGATGGCTAATAAACACCATGAAATGTAAATAAATACCTTGAGACATTGTCAAATGACAACGAATGTTGGTGAGGATGTGTGGAAAGAATATTTACTCATGGTAGGAGAGAAAACTGGTGCATCAACTATGGAATTCAATGTGGAGACTAAAAAGAAAAACCAACCAAACACCACCAAACAAGAAATGGAGCTTCATATGACCTACCTACCTTTGTTAAATGCTCTTCGACATGTTAGAAGAGCTCGGTTAGAACAGCTAGGTTGTTTCCTGCTGTTGAGTTTTAACAGTTCTTATTCTAGTTGAAGGCTCACATTAAATGTGATTTACAGACATTTTCCATCCATTCTGTAGTTCACAGAGATCCTCCTCTCTCTTGCACACCAGTACTACTTCAGTGCTAGGATTAAAGGTGTGCACTACCATGCCTGGCCCACTCTGTTTTTTCCTACAGTCTCATGTCCTACACATAGATTTGTTCTCCCAAGATCATGTAAGAAGCCTATGCATGTGACTCTGCCTCTTTTGGGTCTAAGCACATAATCTCTGCCCTATTTGCTTGTTCCTGTCAAATAGATGGCAAGGCTGCTGTCTCAGTACAAGGACCTAATATACTCCCAGGAAGATAGACCATTGTGTAGATCCCCAACTGGATTCCAAATCTTCCATTCCTGTGTGTCACCATCCTCTACTGCTGCTCAACTCAGAAACAAAGACAATGTCAAGTATCTGGGTGATGGTTTCTGCAAGTGTTTCACTTGGGATGTTCTAGCCAAGGTGTACAGGTTCAGGGGCAAAGGCCATGGCTATTTCTCCCTCCTTTCTGCAAAGAAGCTATAGAACTGACTACACAGGACCAGACATGTATCTGCAAGTCAGGAAGCATCTCCAGGGGAGACCAGCTCTGAAGATTGCATGACCCTTACCTCAAATGCCCTACCTTTCACCCAACAGGGCATCTGTTCCCTCAACTGCTTTTGGCGCCTTCTCAGGGTTCCTTGATGTTCTGTGCTCCATCTGAACACAGAGATACATGCACCTGCCAAGGCACTCTCAGATCTCCATGCCAGAGAACATTGTTAACAGCTCTGTTCCTTGTCTGAATAGCTTAGAGCTATAGGTAACACACTTCTGCCACTGTTTCTTTTGCTGATGATGTCTTGCTCAGACAGTACTTCTCTCTATCCTTCGTCCTTCCTGGACTATACCAGACACTGCCATGTCATCCTAACTGCTCTTCTTGCTACCACAGTGGGCAGCATTGCATTATTTCCCTGAGGCAAGCCTTCTGAGGTGTCCACCAGGGACCCAGAACAGTCAACTCTTTGAGGAAACCTCAAACTGCCAACCTGCTGCTGGCCTACCTTGGGGCTCCCCGCCTGGGATGGAGATAACCACCTCTATTGCTACCACAGCCCTTCCTTCTGCTTTTCACTAGCAGGAAGTTCTTTGACTTCGAAGGTAAACTCCTAGGAGGTCCCACCCCTTGCCTCACAGTTCAGCTTCCATGGTTTGCTCTTCACCATCTTCATCCATGGTGCCAAGAGGGCAAACAAGTCAGTCAAGTCTTTTTTTCTAGTTTGTATCTGTTCTATAGTCAGTCTACACATAGGGTGTTTATATCAAACCCAGACTGGTAATCTGTCTAGCCTATATTCAGTCTGTGTGTTTCATCTTTACCTACAGTATGCCCAGTAATATCTATATAGAGCAGTCAATAGGTAATTCACATTCAGCCTCTAGACTGTTTCTAAAACATTTAGTTTATATGTGGTAGTTTTTCCTGGGACATGTCTATTTAGGTATATCTGCTCACATGTAGAGTCTAGCATGAACCCTTGGCTATGAGTGAGCAAGTAAAGGCCAGCCAGTCATTCCTAACTTAGAACATGCTTTCAGTCCATCTCCAAACTCTGCTTTCTGTTCATGCTGATAGTCCAAATCCAGGAGGAGCAGGTACATAGGTCCAGGATTCAGTTCCCTCTACAGAAGAACAAGGACACCTTTATCCAGAGTTCACAGGATGGAGAATTTTTATCTAAAGGACTAGATTTCTAATTAACATTACAGAGAGTACCACTTGACACTCAGAACCCCCAAAGCACACGGGATACAGACGACTACAGGGATATTTAAGACACTGTCTTTGGCAGTAAACATACTCACACTCCTTTATTTCCCACTAGATTTATCCTGCTTAATTAAAAGGAAATCTTACATGTTAGATAATTATAGATGAAGAAATTGAGGCTCCAGTTATAGTCTGAGCTCCAATGGAAATTAACAGAGATGGAACTCATCCAAACCTCAAGTCTTTAGACATGGGGGGGGGGGAGGAGAGAAAGGTCTCTGCTAAGATCAGCCCACAAGTGAAAGCACTGAGCTTTTAAAGTACACCTACTACAACCAGTAGATTCTTTTTCTTATTCTCTCATACAGTACAATCCAACTCCAGCCTCTGCTCCTTCCCTTTCTTCTAATCCCCTTCCCATCTCTCCTCTCCCCGAGATCCACCAATCCTCCATTTCCCTTCAGAAAAGAGCAGGCTTCCCAGTGATGTCAACTGGACAGGGCATAACAAGATGCAATAAAATGAGTGTTTTGGGAGACTATGGGATGTATCACACAAGAAGAGGGGAATCTGGTGAAGTATGCCTGGGCTTGGATTCAGGGTGTAGCCTCTGAGGAACAGTGCTGGCCTCTGTGGGACTTGGGACATCACAAGCTGCTCTGGGTGAGACAGGGTAGTTTTAGTTTTGTTTTTGTTGTTGTATTGTTTTTGTATGACTTCATAGCCTTTGAGCACTCGAGGGAACAGAGAGCATCAACATTCCCCAAGATCCCAGATTTGTCCTTTTACACCTGAAGCATGCCAGGCAAACTCTGCAAGTCCATCTGGACCCACAGTTTGCATAGCATGCACAAAGAACCAGTCTTTCTCAAACATGGATGTGCTATTTCTCTAAACCTGACGAAATGAAGTGGGAATTGGTTTCAGGGCCTGGAGGTAGACCCAAGTCTCCATTTCAGTACTCCTGACTTACAGAAGAGTTCTGCTCCACCAGGCAGCAGGAGAGGAGGCAGAGTCCTATGACAGCAGCACTGGGAATTCTGTGAAAACCTAATGGCCAGGCTGCACAGCACCCTTGGAGACCACAGGCACCACATCCTGTTCCCTCCTCCCCTGGTGAGCTCTGAGTCACAGTTACAAGCAATGATGACCAGCAGCTTCATCTGAGATGATTCCCGATGTGGTCATTTTTAAGGAACACAAACATGTTTTCCAGGGATCTCCTCTGAAACAGCTGCAGGCTTCTCCAGTTAATGTGCGTACTCTGCCTGGTTTGGTTAAGAACAGACAAAACAATAAAACACTAAGATGCAGACCGTTTAGAAGACACGCAACGATGATGTCAAAGGTTATTTCTCTTAGTGGGGGGAGGTCTTTTAACTGTGGGCTAGCTAAAATAATGTTGGCTTTATGTAAGGCACATGGAAAAATAAATCTTGCCATAGTACTTACATTCAACATCCTAGAGTAAGAAAATATGATGATATGACTTCTGTCCCTTACCTTCTCCCAACATCTGCAAGTCAATTTATAGTAGGCATTAAACAGTCATAATGGGATGAAGATGCTCAAAACCCACACCTCTCCTCAGCAACACAGCCACGGGTAATGCGGCTGTACCTGCCACATAGCTTCCTGCAGTCCTAGGGTATCACGGGGTGCAGTCAGAACAAAAGGGGAAAGCAGCTTCAGAGACTTTTGGGGTGTGATGGGGATAGATCATGGAAAGGATTCTGGGGCTTCCAACTTCAGTTTCCTTCTTCTGGAGTCCCACTTGTCTGAAGAAAGAAAGCCAGATATTACAGCAACAGATACACACAGAGTTGCTTTTAACAAATTGTCCAAACGGAAAACCAGCGATGATAGTGCTTTGGCAAACTTTGAATTCATGTCTGCTGCCCCCCCCCCCGCCCCAAAGTCTCTGGTCTGGGTCTAAGAAGTTAGTGGGTGTATGGGGTGGTAAAGGTGTCGGTCAGAGGACTTGTGAAAGTCAGTTCTCTCCTTCCATCATGTAGTTCCCAAGAGTCAATGATCAAACTCATCAGGATTGGAGGGAAGTGCCTTTACACCTTGAGTCATTGCACTAGGAAAATAACTATAATATAATGTGAACATAGATGATGGGATGCTTTTAGTCAAAAAGCAAAAAAAAAAAAAAAGTAGAAGTGGAGCAATTGTTCAGGGCCCCTGTTGGTCAGCAGGGTATTAAAGAAAAATTTGGGATTGGCTGGCCAGCCACCACATGGACCAGGTCTTCCTTTGCCCACAGACTCCGCTGGCACTAGGCTAAGATCTGTCTGCCTTGTTTGTAGTTCATCAGTCTTGGCAAAAAGATTAAGCAGAATGGAAGTCTAGTTGTACTGCGTCTGTCATTTCTAGTGGGGGAAAGGAGCAGCTTGAATTTTCATGTGATTTGGGGTGGCTACAAAAGCCAGTTTTAAGCTTATGGCTTCATGTGAAGAGTCTGTCACAGACTGTGGTTTAGGTGCGGGGAAGCTGTCTCACCTGAATAGTGCAGCAGAGAATCCCACACATCCTCTTCCATAGCAAGGCACATTTGTGGAAGTACTCAAGTTTCTATTTAATTTCTGAAATAATCTGCCAACTTAAGATGCTTAGTGCAAAGTGTTAGGAGATGGCTCAAAGTGCTTGCCACATGAAGCATGATAACCTGAGTTCTGATCTCCAGCACCCATGAAAAATCTAGAAGTAGTGTTATGTGGAGATAGGAGGATCCTGGAGCTTGTTGGCTGGCCAGTCTAGCCTAATTAGTGAGCTCTGTGCCCCATGAGAAAAACCCTGTATCAAAAAACAAGGCAGCTAGTGATCAAGGAAGACACCTTTCTTTGACATCTGGTCTCTATACATATGAATAAGCACACACACGCAAGCACACATACAAACACACACACACAATCATACACAAATTGAATGCATTTGAGTTCCCTTAATATCACATCTTCCTTTGTATGAGAGTTGCATGAATGCAAGAATCTTCTCCAGGCTAGATAAAAAGGATGTCAACTTTCTGCTTCTTTCAGAACAGTATCCTATCTGCCACCCAGGTCACCTTGGTTAGAATGAAGGCCACACACAAGCACAAACACAAAGATGGAAAAACATTCAACATTGATGGAACTTTATGACCACCTTGATCTTTATTCCTGTCCTGGGAAGAACAGAACTATCCACCCACCCTGTTCCCTCAGAGAGCTTAGAGCACTGGGTATTTCCTGAAAAAGGAACATACTGGTCCAGATGGAAACTCAGGCAGCTTGTGTCAGGGTCAGGACAATATGACATCAGCCTGGCTAAGGTGCCCTCCCTAACTCAGAAGGAAGAATCTCTCTCTTAACCATACCTCCCCACCCCCTTTCCTTTCCTTTTCGTGGTTCATAGCATAGTTCTGGGTTTTTTGTGTAGGACTGGGTCCCTTCCTCACACTTCCAAATCATTCAAAGTTATTGTTTGCATCAGAGTAAAAAAAACAGGTTCTCCTCTTGACAACGTGGCCCTTTTATTTGAACTGAAAGGGTGTCATTACAAAGTGCAACACCTCTTTGGTAATGCATTGAATACAAGGAACATAAAATGGCATTTGGCTGTCGGCAACAGTCAGAAAAGTAAATAAATATGTACACTGCTTTGTATTGCAGAAGCCCAGTGCAGTGGCTAATCAGAAAGGGTGTCTGGGCAGTGCCCACTGCCTGGCCAGTGACGCTGTAACATCAAAATGGAGATCTGAGACATCTTGGTTTGAATTCCAGAAATTAATGTAAATCATAGCCAGCTTCCTTCATGGGATTAGAGAACAAAATCCCCGTCTAAGCACCACATACATTTGTATCTCTTGGCATAAGACATACCCCCAGGGCTCATGTGAAATACCAGCTACCCAGGGTCTCCTGCATTGCTATGCCTGAGCAATCACACAGCCATCAGATTTCAGATGGCACGGTTATGTCTCCTACTTCACAGAAGTCTATTCTGAGATTGCATCACTAAGTTCAACTTAATATTTCACAAATGCCCACCCCTGCTGGACCACTGGCTTCTGAATACCATTAGCAATAGGAGAGTAAGGCACAGTGACCACGTTTACATACACAATGTGGTGAATCCACGGTGAACATGCCCATGCTGGGATGCTGTCTTTGCTCAGCAGCCTTACATGTATGGTTTTGTGTCTATCTCTGGGAAGGTATTCGTGTCAGCATAAGGATCACACATAGACTGTATCAAAATGGCCTTACTGTTCAACACAAGCCAGGGGCTGCAAGGAGCTGAACATCATTCTACCTGACCGTGGTCCCCCTAAAATGACACCTATTTTGCCCTTATCAAACTCACACTGACTCTTCTGTGCCCTTCAGGTCTTCCTCCCTAGATCTTGGGCAGGTGACACTCTTGATGTACCCAAATGGTTGGCATACAGTGCTGGGCACATCAGTGAATATAGAGTGAGACCTGCTTGTCCAGGGGAGAGTCCTCGGAACCTTGTGAGAATAGAATGGAACATTTTGGTTAATTAAAAACAAGAAACTATGAGGTATAATAGTTGCTTTTCACTGAATTAAAAAAAATCTTTTGCATAGTGGAAATAATTTTGCTAACATCTAAAATGGGAAAAATTTATAAAACATCATGCAATAAAAAAATGAGGTATAGGGATTTTTTTTCCTTTAAAGGATTCACACAATGTGATTTTAGACATTCAGGCTCTGCCTAGCTGTCACCTATTTCCTGTCACCTAGAAAATGAATCACTCTCCCTACACTATGGACAGGAACGAAGGCAGGTGGTGGCTGTGAGACCATCCTGCCAACGCGAGGGGCTGTTCAGGTCACTGGATGGCATGGGACCAAAGGATTTCTTTCACATTCAGTTTACAGAAAGGCAGTATTTACACACCTTCTAAATTGAAACAAGGTAATTTCTAAATGTGGCCTCATAATGTGACAGTAAAGAAGGGCTGACCTGGTCCCAGGATGCAGGGTTGTATGGGTATTGTATTCATATGTTGAAGAGCCAGCTCTAAAGGGGAAGGTGAAGATAGCAGACATGAAGGAGTGTTAGGAGGAAGCCCTAGTGTTCCTGTGGGGATTGTGGCCCAGGACATTATATAAAAGAAGAAGAAGAAAAAAAAAAAATACTGTTCTGTTTGCCAAATACTTCTGCATAAATGAGGCCTTGCCAAAGACCTCCTGCCTCATATAAACAGAAGTGGCATCATCGGGCAGAAGCAATTTAGGACCCCACATGTCTTAACTGTGTGATTCGATAGTAGCACCAATTTTTCATTTAAAAATAATTAAATAATAACCTGAGAAGTCTAACATGAAGTGAGGACCAGAGCCACTCCTGCACACTCAGTTTCCTTCTACAAACACAGCCAGGGCTGCATCAGTGACGACCCAGTGGAGGTCCTGAAATGTCTGGGATTCCAACTTGTCCTGTGATCTGAAGCGCCTCATGTTGCCATCTAAGCTCACAAGGATTCTGTGGAACAGCTTCGAGGTGCTCAGCTCAGGGACACTAAGGCTTTTCCTCTGCTGTGTCCCTTAAGCAGACGGGACAGCAAGCACCTTCCAGTTTCACAGGCTCTGGGCAGGCTGCAGGCTGGCAAGCTTCCACAAAGCAGGTGACCTGACCTTTCTGAAGGAGGAAGAAACATTCTTGTCATTTGGGGATCCTCTGCTGGGCATGATCCACACAACCTCTGCCCCAGTACGGTGTCTCATGTTTCTTGTCCTCACTCCCACCATGCTTGGCTCTGCTCTCCCGGGACTGTGACCCAAGACAACATTTGGAGCTTTTGAGCTATAAATACATCCCGTAGGGGATCCCATTGCACACCTCCTTGTCCTTTTCCCATTGTCCTCTAACCCACACCATGGGGCCCAGTATCAAAGAACTGAGCTGTCCCATCTCCAATCTCCCGCTACATCATGCCAGGAAGGAGAAAGAGACCAGGGAGAAATGGTCTTCTTTGCAAAGAATCCTCCCTCCCCAGCTTAGTCTTCACTAAGGCTAAGGGATGTTTGGAGTACCCTGCACTGTTCCTGCAAAGGGACAAACCCTGTCTGCTGCTAGACAAAAAGTGTTCTGGATTGGCCCTCATCCCTGCTGTCCTGCCTTCTGGCTCTGTCCCAAATGTACTCCTCCCAGGGCTGCAGGGGAACCTCTGTTTATAACAAAGGTACATCCTCTTCCCGAAAATGGACCATATCCCTTTAGTATTCTCTGTAACTAATATCCCAGGCTAGACCAGGACAGACACAGCGAGGATAAGGGAGTGAATGTTACAGCCAGCTCTGAAAGGAAGGGTCATGAGCTGTGGCATTTTCAGGTTCCCAGGTTTGTATATGCTTCCTGTACAACATTAGAAGCTAGGGTGGTTCACACAAATGTCCCCGTGTGTTCTCTCTACCATATGAAGGGAAAGCACGGCTGAGGATCAGGGCCAGCAGAACCTCACTCTGACACCTGGACCACCTGCTTCCCAGGCGTTATGTGCATGAGCACAGAACCCACCCCATACTCACTTTGCACTCACAAACTGTGCACGAGTCCTTTTTCCACTTTGTGTTGTTGCTGTGGGATTCCCCACTGTCATCCACACACTCTGTGGTGCTGAGCCGAGACTCCAGGCTGGTTATCTGCAGCAAGGCACAGAGCAGTGCAAGTTGATGGAATAAATCTCAACAACCATGCTGAGCTAATGAGAGGCTTCTAGCATTACAAGAGGTGATAGGAGGCACAGCATTTTAAATCAGTCTGCCTACTATGTGGGTTTCAACCACAGCCCCTGAATTTCCCTATCCTACATACTGAGCACAATGTGGTTCCCAGTTCACACTGGATCAGAGCACAGAACCTTGTGCAACTCTGTGAGGCCTTTGGCACCAAGATCACCCCGTTGTCTTTGTATTAGGATGACTTTACTCCCAACAGCCTAAATCCCAAGGAATTTAGTTAGCCAATAAGACATGTTTCAGCGTTTCCAAGAAAAAAACAAAGCAAACTCACTAGCATATCTTATGTTTTAGTTAACCTTCAACATTCCTACTTGAGCCATGAAGAAAACTAAAGGATGGACAAGTATCCTTAGGAATCAGAGAGTAACCTGGGCATCAATGGCTGACTCTGAGTTCCTCAAAACCCAGATAAGCAAAGGACAAAAGTGGCTACGATCTAGATGGCTGTCTACACCGATGAACTATAGACAGCTGCACAGATAGGTCATGCAGGGATGACAGGGAAGTGCCAAAGCTGCCTGAACTTTCTATGCAAAGGTCATTCTGCATTATCTGCTCTGCTGGCACCTCAAGCCAAAAATTCCTGCCCCTGTGACTACAGGTAGAATGTAAATGATGATACCATGGACACTAAGTCTATGTGGCCCACTTAGACCAACAACAGATCTGAAGGACACCTGCTCTCATTAGTATACCTGGGTCAGTCTCAGCTTCTCCTGAGCCAGGAGTCACAAGCACCACCCACTCTGGTGCTTTAGAACAGAACAAGTTGGGTGATGGAAAGCACAAAGAAGGAGCCTTATGCCTGGAGAGCCAGGATCAAGCAGGAGCAGATGCCACAGGAATGCCTTCCTTATCCAGAAAGGAATTTGGGTTACATGAATTTCCTCTGAGTCTGTCACCCGAGTAGCCTTGGAATAGGAACAGAGCCAGACTCAAAATACCACAAACCAGTCACCCATGTTAGACACACTCCACACACCCGGGACACTTTTCAACTATGTTCTTTACTATCGAGTGAACCTCTTGTGCCTAGCCTGAGGCTCCAGCCTCTACTCTCTTTGAAACAAGGCTTTTAATAACTGAACACAGAGCCTTGGAGAGGCAGAACAAAGCTCCTTACATAGAAGGAGAGGACGTTATTTATCTACAGATGCTCAGCCAGGGATGCAATGTAGCCCTGGTGCCCTGCCTTGCCGCCTTAGTGAGCCTACCATCACTGACTAGACTCCTAGAGCAGTCACTTCCAAACCGTTCCTGAAGATGTGGCCTACCAGCAGGAATTCAGGTTTGTCTTTTCCCACACCTCTTCCTCTGGCTATGCCTGAGTTCTCTGTTCTCTGGGATTTTGTGTTTATCTACTCCCGCTGTATCCTCTCACACACATTCCCTGGGAGGGAGCCCCAAATTTAGAGACATCAACTGTCGAGGGTTTGAATGAGATGTTCCCTAATAGTTTTGGGCATTTGGGAAATTGTTCCCTAATTGTGTGGGGAGGCTTAGGAGAAGAAGTATATTACTAGGGGTGGAGTTTGAGGTTTCAAAGCCTTGCACCATTGCTGGTTTCCTCTCTCTGATTCATGTTTTAGGTTCAAGATGTGAGCCCTCAGCTTTCTACTCCTACTGCCATGCCTTCACCCACAACCATGGACTCTAACTGTCTGAAGCTGTAAGCACAAAGAAACTCTTTTGTAAGTTGTCTTGGTCATGGTGTTTAATTACAGCAATAAAAAAAAGGGACCTAATAGAGAAACATAAGGACAAGAGTCCTGGTAAGAAGCAAGCTAGAGAAAAGCAAGCTACACAAATGGCCAGTCCCCAGCAGGTGAGGGCAAAGTCAACACTTTCACAATCATCCAGAAATGCAAGGCCTCTTGGAACTCAGCAGGGAGGAGCTATGCTAGCGAAAGGTCCAAGGATGTGAAGACAACAGTGGCTCAAACCAGCCTTACCTGTTTCCTGAGGTCTGTGATGACTGTTTGCATTTCCATAATAAACTTCTTTAAATCATTTGTTGCTGGTCCTTCCAAGTGCTTATGGGTGGGTGATGTGGCATTGCTAGGGTGTTTGCCATATTTCACACTAGGGGGTAAGGAGAAGACTCACAGTGTCAATGTGCAGGCTGAAGCCAACATTCCTAAGTGCATCTATCCCTTCTGTGGCATGCCCAGCACAGCACTCTACAGCCAGCACTGTCAAGCAGGACACAGGCCTTGTACACTCTACTCTGGGACACCTCTGCTTCAGCTGACCCAGGTTATAACTGAGCTCAATGACCTCAGACTGTATGGGAAACCCACAATAGCCAGGACACCTCCCAGATATCACCAAAACTCACTTTAGTGCCTTCTGCCGCCTTGCTCTCTTAGAGGGCTTGTCCTCCTCATAGCTGAATTCTAGAGACCGTCTGCCTCGGAAATGGTAGGAGAAGGCATTGAACTGTCCCCTGGTCCTGCAGTCTGGTGAAAAAGCAAAAAGGGGGCAATCAGTTACAGACGACGCTAGGATAAATTTACATCTTGCTGAGCAGTAGCTATTTTTAATCACACATCATCTCCCTCCCCTTGCCCCTTCAATTAGGACATATTTTATGCCAGGCAGTGCCTAAAAGACTCATGGAGCTAACAGTGAGTCTGTTAGTGCTCTGTGACTCCAGGTTCAATTCTTAAACCTGGCAACAGCTGCAGGAAGTCTCTGGACCAGAGCACTCCAGGTGACCACTGTGCCCTCCTGTAGCCCACACTTGGAGATTGTGAGCACTCTACCATCATGATCTAAGTCTGCACTAAGTCCTCCTACCCTTGTGAAGTGGTACCCTGCCCCCAAGACCACATGAGCAGCCCAAACCAACCTGCAATAAGTCCAGGTAATTTCCAAACATGTCCTTGCCCTGGTTGCATGCAGCCTCACCCCAAGCTCCAGATGTCGGGAGGAATCCTATTCTCACCTAAGTCCTCACTACATTATTCATTAAAGCCTCCCATTTTTACACATATCTTATGTCTCTTTTCTCCCCTAAGAATAGCCTGGCCCAGAAGAAAGCAAAGGCCAAAGACACTTTTTACTAAATTCTAAATTTCTGTGAGCCTACTGAAGCAGAGGCCATGTGGCTACCCACCTCTGGATAAGAGTATCTAGGCTAGGAATGGAAGAAAGTGTTCCAGCTGAATCAAGCCTTCAATTCTGACCACATAAATCCCTAAGTGGCCTGAACTTGTTTTATCACAGGTCATTATGTGACTTGAGTTAAGCTGGAAGTGTTAAATTTGCCCTGTCCACCAATCAGAATAGATAATGCGGCTTCTCAGATGGCCCCAAGGACATAAACCAGATTCACAGAAGCTTGGCTTTCCATAGCTATGTCTACTCCCTGTATTTCCCCATCTTCACTGGAGCCCCTTCCTTCAAGTTTTCCTGAAAACTGAAGCCAGGCCAGACAAGGCTGAATATTCTGGGAAAGGGCAAAGGTGATTCTCCCTCACAAAGTCTTGCCCTAGATTATTTGAGAACAGCAACAAGTCAAGATAGGCCTCATGTGAATGGGCTGTGCCCAGTGGCCCTGACTTGAGAACTACACATAGTTGGGTTATGGGAACCCAGGGCCACTGTATTTACCATGGATGTTCCATCTCTCCCTCAGGCACAGAGCAGAGCTGGGCTACACTTCTCTGTCTGGCCTGTGCCAGCTGCATGCACCTTGTTTCTACTGCAACCCCACACCCAGTGCTGCTGCTGCTATGGAAGTAGCCATGTTCACTGTGCACAGGTACCCAAACCACAGTGATACCTGGAAAGTTCTATGTGGACAGGAGACCCATGCTCCAAATCTGACCCTCACTGGAACACCTGTTTTACCTAGGAATGGTTCTTCACCCAGAGTTTTGCCCAAAAGGAGGAAGAGCTTGGTGCAGAGGAGAATTCTAATGGAAATCACACATTTGTAACCCTCCTCACACTCACCAAAGTGTCCAGCCAAATGCTTTAAATAAGTAACTTGGATCATTGTCACTGGTCACAGGACAAACTTATGCCCTGTGCTTCCTGCTATGGTGCACCAAGAGGAACACAGCCCTTCGTGCCTCCTCTATGCTGATGCTGCAGTGCTGTACTTAACCTTTAGTAAAAGGTCAGACAAACTCACATGGAGGGATACCTACCTAAAGGACCCAGATGGAGACCGACCTGCTAAGAACACTTCTTGGATACAGGAGTCAGGGAACATTCAGGTAAAATTAATTGAGGTGGAACCTGCCATGAACTAACATCTTTGGGAAAATAGAATTTAAACAGGATCTGAAAATTGGGGAAGAATTTTATTTATGCTAAACTTTCCAATTTTGATTATACTTAGGTAGATTATTTAGGAGTATGCTATCAGGAAAGCTGCAACTTCCCGGGCTCACTTAGAAAGACTTTTGTGTTTTATATATACAATACGTATTTGTATACTAATAAAAGTATAAATAAATATGTAGAAAATGTTAACACAGTTGGTGAATCTGGGTGAAATATTTGGATTCTTTTTAATATTTCAACCATGACTGCAGTATTTCAAATTGCATAGGTGGGGGTATACACATGTGTGCATTTGTGCAATCCCCTAATACTCAAGATGCTGCAATTCCTGCATTGAGTAAAAGGAAATGGACACTGCCCCGCCCCAGAAGCAGCTGCCTCAGGCTCTGGGGTGCATGAGTGCTGATCTTGTTGCTGTGAACCAGGTGCAACTCCCAGAAGTGATGTCATGAGCTTTCTTCGAAGCTGAGCTGAAAGAACAGGGTCTGGGGAGATGGTTCAGTAAGTTAGGCGGTTACTGAGCAAGTAAGAAGGAGTGGAGTTTGAGTCCCTAGAACACGCTGGCCAGCTAGACAAGCTGAATTGTCAAGCTGTGGATTTACTGAAAAACCCAAGACACTAGATGCCAATCTCTGCTCTCTACACGCCAACTGTATCCTTAGGCATGTGCACCTGAACACATGCAAACATATACATACTATGCAAGCACACACCACACATACACATAAAGAAAAGAAAGAAAGAAAAATGAGTTAACAGCAACCAGCATTTCTCCCCCTGTAGGATTGAGCTAAAACAGAAACCAGTAAATTTAGAATCTTGAAGCTCTTCTGGGGTTGAAGCAAGCCTGCTTTTTTAAGAGGCACAGTATCTGGAAGAAGCAGTGTCACCAAGAACTTTGGGCACTGAGCATCTGCAGCAGCTGGAACAATGGCACAGAATGGGGGCACATGCCAAGACAAGGCCTGCCTCAGACATGACCTCTTCCAGAACTATGGATATTTTTAAGCAAAACAGTGAAGGTTGGCTCTGCTCTGTAGCAGAAGGGGACCTGGTCCTGCTGCCAGAAAATAGAACCTCTGTATCTGCAAATAAGAATTGGCCTTGCACAGTATTTTCAAGACATGTTCCTACAAACAGAAAAGAATTCTCTGCCATCCCTGTAGGAAAGTATTTAAGCTGGAAAAACCTGTGAGCATTTAAAACAAAAAGAAGCAAAAACAGATGCAAGTTCCCACTGTATGATCACAAGAACATCAATAATTTAGGACTAGGTGCACAGCAAGCACAATGTCCTTTATGTGAATTCTTATAACTCTCTCTCACTTATACATGCACAAACGCACGCATGTATGCACACATGCACACACACACACACACACACACACACACACACAGAACATTGCTGTGGAATATACTTTTATACTGTGTGAATATATATCACTGCAATAAAGAAGCTGACTGGCCAATAGCTGAACAGATTAAGGTTGGGCAGGAGAGCCACTCTAGGAAAAAGGATGGGAGAAGGGTAGAGTCTGGAGTCACCATCCAGACAAGAGGGAGCAGGAGATGTTAATAAAGGTACTGCCTGCCACCTGGCAGAGCATTAACTTAAAATGTAAGAGATAGTAACAAGCCAGAGCTATTGGCTGAGCATTTGTAATTAATATATGCTTCAGTGTGTTTATTTAAGAGTGACTGTGGAATAGGAAAAGTGCCTACAGATCACGATATGTACATAAATACATGCATATATACATATATTAGGGAGAAGCACACACACAAAAATATCAGACTGGACAAACCACATGATCACACACATTTACATACGAATGTACCCCCACTACACATACTCTTAGACATTAATTGCAGCTTCAAAGGTCAACCTGATTTCAATACTTATTAAATATCTTAACCACTTTCAGAGGAAAATGAGAGAGATAACCATAGTCTTGAACTCTGTGTGCCTCTTTTTAAGCCTCATGTGGCCCACTTTCATCGGGGTCTCTAAGGAGGGGTAGGGCAGGGCCAAGGATCAAGTGTGCCACTCAGTGTGTGGCTGGAGCATCCATCCTCTTGAGCCCTGTTCTCACCACAAACATATGCCACTCAACTTAGGCTATAAATGTCCCCAGCTTTATATTTATGGGGTTCTGATCATAGTTTGAATAAAGCCAAAACTACACTCAAATTAGAAACTGGAAACTGAGGTTAACCAAGAAGAATGCACAGTGGGAAAGACACCACAGAACAGTCACCACAGGAAGCCAGTGGCTGCTAGTGCTGTGACGGCAGCCCTGTGTGAGGTGGACAGACACTGCAGTAAGTAGGCTGCCTCGGGCTGACTGGGATGTGCTACACAGACCTCATTATGAGGCTGTCCAGCCCTAACATCAAGATGTTTCACACCTGAAGGCTACTCTCTATCTCCTCAAGAATAGAGTTAAAACAGGTTATCAGCATAACATGATATGATTGTTATGTTTCCTGGAGGAAATATTTCTCATATTTGTAGCTGAGAGTTATAAGATGTCGCTGTACCATAGGTTAAATATTAGATATGCAATGGGATGCACTAAAGTTTTGTTACCTTTCACTTAGCATTTTGGTTATCAGAATATGGTGCAGTCTCAGATAATAATGAAGCTGCAAACTTCTAGTGACATCAACACAGGCATCTGTGGTGACAATGCCATCGATAAATGTAATGCATTTGCAGGAGGATGAAATATGACATTAAATGCATGCTATTTATGATCACACACAGCTGAGTGGCCAGTATGTGCATCTACTGAACCTTCATCGGCAGTTTAGTGTACGGCCATTTAAGGTTGGAAAGAGACTCTATCTAGCCTTGGGTGCTTCCTTGTCTTCTAAGTTTATGCAGAGGCAGTGTGGGTGGAGTTACTGCCTTCATACAGCCTGGGCTCAATGACATATTGTGCTTTAATGATAAGACTCCTTGATATTTATCTCTCAGACCACTCATTAAGCAAAGTAACCACAAATAATTACCATACCAAGGGCCAGAGGCTGCTCTCCTATTCCCACACAAAGCAGCAGCAACAGGGAGACAGTGAGGGCAGGGGCCTGGCACCACGTACCTTCACAGCAGTCCTGCCACACTCGCAGGTCCACTCTGGGGATGTCCTCACAGTTGCTATAGCCATGTGGGAACTCTGCCACCCTGAACACGTCCTGCTGCACACGGGTGATATTGTCTGAGTTGTCACATAGGATCCTAGCCAAGGATGTCTGCTTGAGCTGCGTCAGCTGGGCAGGGGAGAACACACCTGGGTTCTCATACCACAACCTGTACTCCAGAGATGACAACAACAGGGTCAGTGCTGGCAGAAAGAGACTGCTGGCCACAAGGACCTAAGGTGAGAATGTTATTCCAACAAGGAAATTCCTGGATTCCATGAACAGAACATTTTAAAAATTGACCCAGATGTTGTTCGAATTCTCACCCAATAAATGTGAGGAAAGCAAAAAGCCACAGCATATAAGAGATAGTGCAGTAGCCAATCTGAAAAAAGATGGATGGGTAAACGTCTGACTAAACTCTCAGCTATAGGTCTGCCCAACTTTTTCCACTCACTAAAGTAAACTAATATTGTTAGAATGAAAAGAACTCTTACTTAAAGCCCCAGGCTTCAATTAAGCATTGTGGTATACATCTGAGGCAGAAGGCTTGCCATGAGTGAGGCCAGACTGAGCTACACACTGATACCCTATCTCAAAAATGCAAACAAAACAAACAATGTTCTAGTCTTCTGTGTGCCAACATGAAGTCAAAAGGCTCCTGGAAACATTCATGTTCTTATTGGATTCAGAGACCACAGCACCTGGAACTCGGATGTACCAGCCCAGGCAGCCTACAGGAGGTACAGAGCTGTTGGAAGGGCAGTAAGCAGAGAGAGGTCCTCACTGGCATCTGTCCCTGGTCCAGAACCATGTAAGTACAGCAAGGTTCTCCAGCACCCACCTGTCACCATCCCGCAGTCGTCGGAACTGTGTGCTGAGCAGGCACATGAGTGTGGGCCCCAAGCGGCTGCCAGGGACCAGATCTTCCACCATGAGGGCCGGGAACAGATCAATGTTGAGAGTAGAGCCATACAGCCTGCAACAGACAAGGAGGAAGTCAGGTCTGCCCAGTATAGTGGCCTGGGATATGAAACACAGCAAGTATGAAAAAGGTCCTACACATTGTCCAGACTTTTGCTGAACAAAGAAAGCTTATCAGTATTTCTTTAAAGCATATTTACTCATATTTTAAAAGATTTTCCTCTTTTTTTTTGCTACACACATACACACACACACACACACACACACACACACACACACACACTTACAAATGATCTGAAAAGCCAAAAATAGGTAAGAAAATTAAAACATTCTTTCTTGTGCTCCAGGGAGAACCGTCTAAATCCACAAGGCATGCCCATCCATTTTCAACAAGTGTCTTCTTCCTTAAGTATGTGAACAATGAATAGTCGTATTTGAAAATAATGGAATTAGAACTTCCTATATATTGAAATGTTCTTGTCAATGGAAATGCTGGTTAATTAGATAGGGTAGATATCTAACATGAGGATTAAACATTTGAAAATGATTAACAAGCATTCTCATCAAGTCCTCCACGCTCCTACACATGCTCCTACACAAAGAAACAGCAATGTCTACAGATATTTCTTTCCTAACCCTGTTCCATTTCCCAAGAGCTTACAAGACAGCAGGTGCTCTTGGTTCCAACTGCTGCTGGAGACTCTGCTAGAGCGTGAAATAGCATCTTCCACACCCCTGGCTCCATTCCCCACCAGGCTTGGAATGACAGCAGAACACCCTATCATCTAGCTATGACATGTTATTGAAAAGACATTCATTCATCTTACGAGTGGAATATGTGTGCTCTCACTTAAGCTGGCACTCAGCCTTTCCAAGTACAAATGGTGCTCACTGTCCAATGTTTAGGGAAAAGCATGCTGGACTAAAGCCTCCAAAGCCTTACCAGAAGCCACCTGGCATGGGATCCTGGAGGGCTGCTGGTCTTGCTATACAGGCACCAGATGCCAGTGCCTCCCCAGGGTACCTACTCTTTGTACTCCACCCTCTCACTCATAAAGGGATGGCTGTTTGCTTCAGGCCTGCTGGGGATGGTCTCCATGACACTGTACAGTTTTCTGACTCAGGGGCCTGGAGACCCCGACAGTGCAGCTTACAGGGCACACACCAGGGAGAGAAGTCCAGATTCAGTTCAACTCTTCATCTCCAGGCTGCTCTGAAAAGCAAAACTTCAACAGGCTGCCAGGACAGTAGACGGCAGCTGTGTTCCCCAAGGCCTGCTGAAAATCCTGACAGCCCTGGATTTCATTGCCATTCAACTCTCCTCCTGTTTATGTCTCATTTTTCCTCTTGGTAATGTGTTCAAGAAAAACAAAAATCAAATGAGTAACTCTGTGTGTGTGTGTGGGGGGGGGTGGAGTGTAAGCATTGTCTTTGCCAGGGGTCTATTCCTTGCAGCCGGGCCAGGTTCACCATCTTCAGCAGCAGTGGCAGGATTACTAGAAACTAAGTAGTTCTGAAATATTTTGGCAATCAAAAGATGACTGGGAAAGTCATCGGTGGCCGTCTGGATAGGAACGCAGGGGGACACTGAAGCACATGAAGTACAGTCAGTGAGCATAAATCCCAATTAAGCATGACGGTGACAAAATAATGCACTGTTCCTGCAGAGAATTCATATGCTTCCCTTGCCAGTAAACGAATACTGTTATGTAAATGAACTGGAGCACAGGGCGCAGAGCAGCGCTCATGCAGAAACCCAGGATCTCACAGGAGAGGGTCCTGTGAGAGGTCTGCAGACCTTCAGGTCTAAATGGCTCCCCGGAGGCAGGTCTGAGAAGAAGCCTGGCCCTAGGTGAGATGACTCAATCCTGAGCATGCCTGGGCCTATCCTCTGAGGGGTGGGATATCCATCTCCCATGAAACCTGCCTGTTGGTTGTCTATCTCTCCTCTTCTATGAACAATGGCCACTCAAGTGTGACTCCACTATAGGTGAGGTCCAAGGCTTGAGTAAGCACAGGGGGCTACAGACCAAACCAGATCCAGGACTCTTATCTGTCCTAGCTAGTTAAGTACAAGTCTTTCCTCAACAGAAAACTTCTTGCAGCTTACAAAGTTCACCACCTGAGCATTGACAGGCTGGCAAACATGCCTCTATCCAACACTAGGCTCACTGCAGCATCCCAGACAGCACACCACTAGCTGTCTAATCTCAGCCTCCACAGATTTCTCTCACCTAATCTTGAGTCACCACAGAAACTTGAACCCAGAGACGGTAACACCACAGTTCACTGCCAAAATTAGCTGGCATCCACACAGCTTTAAAAGTGCCCCTGTGATGGTGGATGTCATATATATATGTCTCTCTTATTGGTTGATGAATAAAACATTGTTGGCCAATAGAGGCAGGAAAATAGGCAAGACAAGGAGGCAGAATTCTGGGAAAGGTAGACAGAGAGAGACCGCAGGGATACGCCATGTAGTCGAGGAAGGAGTAACAGGTCTGGACCCTTCTCTGGTAAGATAAGGCACATAGAAATACTTAGATTTATAGAAATGGGTTAATAATTAAGAGAGAGCTAGCCAGTAAGAAGCCCTAGCCATTGGCCAACAGCTTTATAATTAATATAATGTCTGTGTGTTTATTTGAGGCTAAAGGGTAGCAGGACCTGGCTGGGCAAGAAACTCCAGCAACACCCCCAGTTTACCAACTCACCTCTGTAGCTTCTCCCGGATCACGGGGCTCTTGATCTCATTTTTCAGGTCCTCAAAGGTGTAAGCAGCTGACAAGTTGCAGTAGACCCTGTAGTCATGGTAGGGTGGGATGCCATGGTCCCGGCCTCGCTGTATATTGATGGCAGCCAGGTCTAGGGCCACTGTGTGAGCCATGGAGAATAGCCTCTCTGTGAGCTCTGTGTTCAACAATTGGGAGGGAATGCGCATCTTGCCTGCCACTCCAAACAGCCCTCGGAGAAGTGGGTCGATGCCCCCCTCGTTGACAATCCGGAATGGTGAGAAGAAGGCCTTGTGGAGGGGCACATGGCCCTGGGGGATGGGCTCAAAGTTCTCATCCAGCCGGTAAAGCAGAGGATTGATCAGAGTATGGCCAAACCTGAAGGCCGCAGTGGCAAAGGCATTAAAGATGCCAGCATTGACACTGGGATCATATCCCCGGTACTCGCCGAGCATCTTCATGCCCACCTCCCCCAGGATCTTGGGTAGCCAGTGCCGGTAGGTGATGTGCTGTATCTCTGCCCCCACTATCTTACGAGTCTCATGGTAGACAGTGTCCCCATCCCAGTGTGGGTTTAGCTTCAGGAGCTCTGCTGCAATGCGATTGTGCTCCCGGAACCACAGTGTGTGCATGCTGGTCAGGCCCAGCTGCTCATTAGCACGGTGATCACCAGCCAGAAAGCACGGTATCGGGCTCTCATTCTCGTCCCGTGTGCACTCAGTGGGTGGCCCTGTGGCAAAGGGGAGCAGAGGCTTGCCAGACCTCTGCACGATGCCCTGGCGCAGCAGGCCTCTGTGGCTAGCCAGGTCCCGGATGCTGCGGGCTTCGTGGTCTGTGCTGCCATACACATTGGATGCATCAATGTAGGAGGTGAGCTGGTTGATCTGCTCTCGGGGGTACACAGAGTTCATGAGCAGGGATGTCATGCCGCTGCCACACACGGGGCTTGATCGCACAAAGAACATGCAGCGGGCCCCACTGCGTACACGGGGGTCGTTAGGGGGGATCATGACAGAGAAACAGGGAGGGTCATTGCTGCACACATTGCTACAATGCTGCCCATCAGAGAATCGAGCCTGGCTCAGGGCCACCACTGTGGAGTCCAGGTCATGGTCAAGGAACTGGCCCCACTGCATCAACATGTGTGTAAACTGTTCATCAGGGGTGATCACCTCTGTCCCAATCAGGGTGGTAGACACCAGGCGGGGCATGGGAAGCACGTGCCCATTGTACTGACGCTGGGAGTTGATGCCACGGGGAGTGTTGAAACCGTTCTCATACACAGCCTTCAGCAAGCGCTCAAAGGCAGTCAATGAGGCACCCCACATTGGGTGCTGCAGGTTGTTGCATGTGCCATCATGCGTCCTATACTTCTGGTGGAAGCACATGTCTGAGCAGTTGTTCACACGGCGGTGTGCAGTGCAGCCTGACAGGTTGGCGATAAGACTCAGGTACTGCGGGGACACCAGATCATTGTAGTGGTAACCTGCAATGCAAGCAGGGTGACAATGACTTCCACCGGCAATGGTGCCTTCAGTGTGTCAGCTGGTGCCTAAAAATGCTATGGCATCTCACCTGGTAGAGCGTGTCCTTCTTCCCAGCTCACTGTTGGCTAATAGTTTCAATACCCTAACATCAGGCCTATATACCACTGGCTCTGTAAGAAGCCTGTCATATTCACAGGTCCAAAACTGAGGACTGTCAGCCTCACCTCACAGTGCATCATGGAAGAGGCAAAGCATGTACCTCTACACCAGAGGTCCTGTGGAACAGCTTCCCTATACCCATCACTGTACACTGCACTGACTACTATATTCAAGCAGCTTTTTTTCAGGGTCCAAACGTATAGCTCACCTGCATTGATAAGGCCTCCTTCAGGTCTCTCAGACTACTGCCATCCTCTATACTTACCACCCCAGGACACTGTCCATGACATTGGTCTTGAATTTCACAAAATCCATCACAAAACAAACACTCCAACCTGTCTAGCCAAGGGTAGGCTCCTACCAGGTTGACTTTCTGATCAAGAACCTCAGACTGTCCACCAGCTACAGGAGAACTGCAGGCCTTGTTGGTCAACAGCATGCCTCTACGGTATGTACGTAACCTTCCTAAAGTCATCAAGCATAGCCACACAGTGACCCCAGGGTCCCATGCTCAGGGCTCAGTTTCATCAAAAGCTGCTGGTAGACATTAGCACAGCCAAGGTGCTGTGAATTGTACTAATGTTAATAAAACACTAATTGATAGCCAGGCAAAAGAATAGACGGGGCAATCAGACTGAGGGTGCTGGGGGGAAAAAAGAGCAGAGTGAAACAGAAATGCCAGCCAGCTACCCAGAAAGAAAGACATGGTAGAGGACAGGTAAAGCTGCAAGCCACATGACTCATGGATTAATAGAAATGGGATAATTTAAATGTAAGAACTAGTTAGTAATAAGCATGAGTTATCGGCAGAACATTTACAATTAATATAAGCCTATGTACGGTAATTTGGAAGTTACTCCCAGGATGAGAAAACTCTGCCTACACCAAGGCCTATACCTTCCTCACTATCCCTCCCCTACAGAATATTCTGGAGTCTTCTGAAAAGTCATCTGTACACATACACACACATATGAGGACATGGTCACACACCAACACTCATGTGTGCACTCATATGTGAACCCTCATAACTACACACATATGCACACACATACACTCACAATGCTGCCTGCACACTCATATGATGACATGCCTCTATGCAAGATATGCTCACAGGTGGCTGCTCACATATAAGCACATTCACACATGTGCACATATTAAGATACTTAAGACCTATACACATGCATGCACATTCTCTCTTTCCCTTTCTCTCTCTGCTGGTCAAATGAATCTTTTCATTAAAGTATATCTAGCCTATGTCTGGCCCTGGAGGCAAAGTCTGCACATATTAAAAGCTGTAAGAGAGACTCTTCTTACAGACAATAATCTTCATAATATCCATACAAAAATCCAAGAAAGCAAGTGGGCATAAAGAATTCAAGGCTGGGAGAAACAATCAAAAACATCAGCTACTTCGAGATTGTCCTATGAAGGTTTCCCTTCACCCAAGGACTAAACCTATAGGAAGGAGAACACACAGCAAGCTCAGCACAGACACAGATAAATAAGCCACAGCCTAGCTAATCAGGTCCTACATTGCCCAAAGTTCCCAGTTGACCCAAAGAGACACCAGGATCTAGCAAGGTCAGGAAGAAGTGGTTTCAGATACTAATGTAGGCATGGTCAGCGCCTCTCCCATAACACACACAAAATGAGTAAGAAGGTGGAAGAACATGGTACTGACTTGTTCCGTTCAAGTCTACCATCAAGCCATGCTGAACATGCTCCTGGATCAGCTGCAGGGTCCGCTCGAATATCTCTCCTGCTCGGGCTTGTCCCACTGTGTATGGGTCCCGTGGGTACCGGAACAGAGCCAGTAGGTCGTTTGGAGAATGAGGACGGCTGGCAGGAGGGAGGGAGGAAGGGAGAGAATCAATGAGATATATCACTGGGGACAAAATCCAGAAACTAAAAGTATTCTGATATTTCTAAATTTCTATCGCTACTTTCGACAACGTGGTGCACTGTACCTTACTCATCCCAGGTGGAAGGCGACAGAGCAACAAACAGACAAACAAGAACCAAAGACACTGAAAACAAACCATTAATAAGTCAAGAGAGAGAGTCACAGGCATTGCATTTCAGCTAAGGTGCAGAGAGTCTGTAGCAACTGCCAACATGGAGGGATTCCACTGGCCACCTCAGTAACATTTTGTTTTTGCCAATTTGTTTCTAATGAGCCAAAAGAATGAGGCAGGTCTTCTAAGAATGTTTTGATTGTGAATCACAGTCCAGAGCCTGTGAAGAAGGTACACCTTCTGCTAGCACTCTAACCCCAGAGAAGCCACAGTCAGCTGATGCTCCTTATGGCTTTCATATGAAAGGTCTTAGGACTTAAGTAAAGTTTGGGGAGTAAGTAATACAGGTAAAAGACCCATGCACTAGGAACATATGTATTCCACCCCACACCACCAGCTTCCCTATCCAAGGCCAGCACCACAGCCCTGCCCAACATACCTGTCAAATAAGTGTGACCGTGTAGAGTTGATGGCTCTATCAACGGTGGCAATGGCTTCAACGATAGAGGTAGCAACATATGGATCACCATTTCGACTTACATCAGGAACTAGGAAAACATGAATGCGCAATTAGTAGGAAAAAATAAACACTACATTCTTACTCATACAACGCTGTCTAGACACGACATCATTTAGACATAAGTCATGCTTTCATCCCAAAGATATTTATTTGCTGAACCAATGCTCAAGTTTAGTCATCAATTCTACTAGAAGCTGTTTTTAAACAGTATGGAAATCATGTACTCTTTAATCCTGAAAAATTACATGATATCCCTGTAAAAGTGGCAAAACTGTAACACAAAGCATGCAAGTGCTCACACCCAACATGGTGCCTGTGGAGAGCTGAGGCTCCTCAGGTCCATGTGGTGGACAGTAACAAAAGGGGAGGTGCCTTCATTCTAGAAGTCTCTGTTCTTCTAAAAGAACAGCCATCCCCAATGCTGAACTCTGCTGTCCTTACTTCCCCCTCTATTGCCAGTCTCTTACATAGTCATCATCAAAGCAGACAGACAGACAGACACACACACACAGAGGGAGACAGAGAGAGAAAATCAGCACTTAGATACCTAGATACCCAGATGGCCTGCACAAACCACATACAAATAATACTCATACCACAGTACACAGAATAAACATGCCACACAACACACTGTAGAACACACATCACACCGTGTTACACCATCATAGCACACAGAACAAGCCTACACCATAATACACATCACACAGATATACACACAATACACAGCAAATGTAACACAACACAACCTATAACAACAAAGCTTGATACTTTCTGTTTTTATTTTTTATTTTTGAGGCAAGTCTCTCTGTCTGTCTATCTATTTATCAATCATAGATAGTTAGACAGATAGATAGAAAGAATGAAAGAAAGAAAAATAGATAGATAGATAGATAGATAGATAGATAGATAGATAGATAGATAGGCCATACCCTGGCAGAAGGAGAACTCACTATGTAGAGCAAACTGACTTGAACTGAGAGCTCTACCAATTTCATCCAAATGCTGGCAATAAAGGCATGCACCACTAAGTCCAGTGTGACTCTCAATTCCTGTTCCTTTCTCACCTCCTAAGAACTGGTCAGTAATCATCTTTGCCAAGCACAAATAACCCATCATAACTAATCTTTCACCCTCAGCCAGGGAAGCAGCTCTTGCCTCACCACTTCCATCTCATGCCAATTTTCTTTTCCTTTATATCCTCATAGGCCTGGACCAGCCAAAGAGATCTTACTGAAATGATCCTTCACTTGGATGCTGTGGTGGGCCTACTTCCCCTGGGACAGAGAAGGTATGCTTGGGATAGACTCCTCTGCTCAGGCAGACCTCCACAGCCTGGGATACACTGGGAACTGCCCACTTGGACCAGTCTCTGGTGCATTTGTGCATATTGCCTTCTTGTTCACACTCACCATCTTTCTTTCTCTTCTCCCCTACTCTGACTCTTTCTCACACTGATTGGCAGGTGTAGAGTCTATTTTGCTCTCTGACCCCATCTCCTCACTGGTCATTTGGAGAATGTTCTTTTGTTGTTGTTGTTGTTGTTGACTTTTCCTTTTTTTTTTTAGCTGGTTTAAATGCTGGATACCTCAGGGCAGAATGGCAGAATGACCATTCTTGTTCTTAGACAGGTTCTCCTGGATGACCTCATCTAGTCCCCTGGCTCCTCCCTGGAGTTCCAGACCCAGACGCCCCTCATCAATTTCTCCCCTTTGCAGTGTCAGAGCAGAGTTCTTGGTTCTCTTCCCAAAAGCTGAGAGAGACAGGCAGAGAGCAGAATAAACATGGGGCGGGGATGGGAGGTGCAGAGATGAAGTCTTGACACTCTGGCTAATTATGGTCCATGCACATGAGGAACATCCCAGGCTACGTATAGCTTTAACTAACTAGAAGGCATGGGATGCCTCCAGGGGTCATTGTAAACTGTACCACTGGGTATGAAAAGAGCTGTTGAAGACTGTAAAAAACAAAACAAAACAAACAAACAAACAAAAAAACTACAGGAATGGGAAGATACTCCAGGGAAGCTCAGCCATTGGCCAAGGTAGGGCCAAACATTCTGTCTTCTGGATCATTCTAACACCATATTTTCATTTGATTTCTGGTGCTGTAACAAATATCCTGGCCAAGAGCAAACTGAGGAAGAAAAAGATATGTTTGCCTTACAGTTCACTATGGAGAAAGTCAGACAGGAACTTAAATGTACCAAGTCCAGTCAAAAGCAAAGAAATAATAAATATATCCTTCCTCCTCTCTTATGCTATTCAAGACCACTTGCCCAGGGGATGCTGCTGCTGACAGTGAGCTTAGCCTTTTTACATTAATTACCAACCAAGATATCCCACAGATACGTCAACAAGCCAACCCTATCTAGATAATTCCTAAATAACTTTTCCTAGGTGGCTCCAGATTATGTCACATTGACATTTAAAACTAAACCAGCACACACCCTAAATGGACACTCACAGGATGAAGACACAACCCTGATATTGTATCTCCCAAACCCTTTGAGACAATGCTTTGTGCTGGGCATATATATCTTACCATTCACACTGAGTACCATACTGACAGAGGCATATCCAATTGTGTTCCGAGCTACACACTCATAGCGACCTGCATCCGCAGTGCCAACATCGTTGATGGTCAAGAATCCTTCGGGGCTGATGTGAAATTTTCCACTTTCTGTTACCTGAACACCATCCTGGAAGAAAATGATATTGAGAAAATAGAAGTTGCTTCTCTGAGAGAAAAGAATGTCCATTCACTGTTAAAGACTCAAATGGAAATCAAATCTCTGAGGCTATGTTTATATCTGTCCTAATCTTCCCAGGAAAGGATACGTACTATTCTCCCAAGTCATCTTATCAATGAGATAAGCACTTCCATACACCTATCCTATGCTGAGAACAGAGCTACGTGCAAAAAATGAACCCCCCTATATTGGGAACTCCTCTGGTAACTCCTAGAGGCGGCCATGAGCTATGGTGGAAAGGGCTCCGAGAAAGAGGCCTCTATGAAAGAGGGCAATTCAGAGACAGAACTGGTAAGCCATATGCAGCCCACAGCTGTGCCACTCTGGAGAAGGTGTGCGGCAGCTGGAGAGCCTTGAGAACAGGCACTCTGTGAGAACCCTAGTGAGGTTCTATATCACCTCAGCAAGCTCCTCCGTGTACAGTGTGTGCAAACTGCCTAACAGTGGGCTAAATATGAAGAGCATCGAAACACAAAAGTGACAAAAATTTGACTTCAGTCCTTGAAGCTGTAGATCTACAGAGGACTTTTTTGCTTCTGAGATTGGAGTGTATTTATTTTTTCATTGTCTTTATGATTAAGGCTGCCTTCGCAGCACTTTAAACACATACTTCCTGCATCACACTTAACGGCATTAGAGAGAACCGGGGTGGAGGTGTCAGCTCTTACCTTGTTCCAGGTGATGGCTGGCTCCGGTTCCCCCTGGGAGCTACAGGGCAGCTGTACGTTGGTGCCCACCTCTACAGTCATGTCACTCGGAATGCTGGCAAACACCGGGGTGACTAGAAGGCAAGTGTGGAGAATGAGGCAGCGCCCGATTCAAACCACAAAGCTTCACAACAGCAGAGCCCACACAGGCTAACCCAGAGCCCTGCAAGTCAACTGCACCAAGGTCTTGTATGCTAAGTTGAAAAACTGTGGCTTAGTTGGCAAGCCAGGCTGCCTGCACTCTTCAACTCACACCTACTACCAGGAGGCAGCAGCATGCAGTATGGTGTGGCAAAACAATGATCTTGATATTCAAAAGACCCATCAGGCATGAGAGGGAGCTTGACAGGCACCACTGTGGGATCCCACCATGGGGAACTGCACCTGAGCACACCTAGTTTGCCCAGCAAGTGAGGAGGGGAAGTCCACAAACCCACAATGGATATTATGGGTCTAAGAGACAATACAAGGTTCATTCAGCTGCCTGCCCTAGTACGCTCACTAACAAAGTCAGTCTCTTTGACACCAGCATGAGATAAATAAATGCCTTTATAACAAAAGAAATAAAGATAGAAGTCCCTGTGAATCCTTCATGAACACAAATACCAAACCCTCATGAACGTTAAGTACCATGCTTCTAAACAGAGCACACTGGCCAGAAGAACTAGAACTAGAATATCGATGCTTATGTCACTGAAGACAGACATGCACAAATCTACCCAGTCAATTGCACCTACCTCTGGGCTGTACAGTCAAGTGGGCCACGACCTTCTGAGAGCCAATGATGTTGACAGCCTGGCACTCATACTGGCCCTGATCATGCAGGGCTACCCCAGAGATCCTGAGTGTGCCTGAGGACAGCACCAGGTGCCGCCTGTCCACTGAGAGCTGGCTCCCTACAAAATGGAGCAAGACATCAGTCACTCTGGATGCAGAGGATTTCCGGGTGATTTAGAGAGAATGATATTTCTGAAGATGGCAGGGTCACTGGGCTGAACTTCTTGCATCAGGTGCCAAATGCCTACTCCTGTTCCAATGAACAGGTAGATACATATTCAACATCTACACATGTGTGTTCCTACAGCGGCTGGTCATCCGTAAAGAAGGAGCCAAAGAATATCATATCCAAGGAATATCACATAAAGGGACAAAGAACAGAGCCTAAAGGAAAAATTAGGTGTGAGGACAAGACAAGGACTCAGGGTGCCTGTAGGGCCAACCCCAAGCTATTTCCAAGGAAACAAGACAGAAAAGGAGCCTGGGCCCAGACTGCACAGAAATCAAGGGGTTAGAGGGGAGAATACTGGCACAAGTTTTTGTGGATCAGCCTTTCCACCAGGTAGCTTTTCTAGCCATTCAAGAGGAAGTGTGCAGTTGGCTTCTACCATGAGCAGGGCTCTCCAGTGGAAGGATGCAGGAGCCTTTTGGTTGAAGCCAAAGTGGCAGGTCATCTCCAAGGTCCCTGCCTAGGCTGCAAGGCAGCAACACTGGAGATCTACAGAGATTTCCTCAGTGAACTTAGTACCTGCCTTTGCCATGATCTGATGAACTTTCTTCAGACCACAGGAGACATGAACTAAGCGACACCAAGTACAACAATGGGGGAATAACTTTGGGAATCAGGGGATAAACCTTGTTTTAGTGGGATCTAAGGGGACCCTGAAAAGTTTATCCCACATATTGTGAACCCACTGCATAGATGTACCAACAGATACCCGAGTCCCTCTGCAAAGACGGATTCAATCCCTGATGCCTACAGTGACCACCACACTGCACTGCAAGGCAGCCTCTATGTAATCCTCATCCTCTTCCAATGCCACAGCACACCCCTTTGGGAACAATATTGGTTCTGCCTGACCCAAGGACAACAGCTTGTGTCCTAGATGAATGAGAAAGCCCAGGGTAACTAACATCTTACCTCCCTTGGTCCAGGCGATGACTGGCTGAGGGTAGCCCTTAGCTTCACACTGGAAATCCACAGTCTGCCCTTCGATGACCACTCTGCTCTGAGGGGTCACAGTGAACTGAGGAAGGGCTGCAGGGAAAGAACATTTAAAATGTGACACTGAGAGACAAGACCCTGTCACGTGACTGTGTAAAATGGCAGCACTGCAAAAGGACTTTGCCAAGGGTATCGTGTATTTTAGCAGTTCCTTCCACCTTGAAGGGAAACTTAAGATATAAGATGTGGAAAGGAAGGTGAAACAGCAGGATGTTCTAAGGGGAAGGGAAATAATGGCAGGAAAGTTCGTTAAGGCAAAAGTAAATAACTCAAAAGCACTTCAGGAAGTCCCCCAAACTGCCCGGATCTCACTAGACCTCTTCCTTCTCAAGAGTATATAAACAATAACAATGCTAACCGAAGACTCTCAAGACAGTCCCAGCCACCTGGAAGAAGCAGACACCAGCCAAACAGCAGAGACCAGTCAAGCTGACAAGAAAAAACAAAAACAGTTGAGCTGCCTGGATCAGGCTTGGACCAGCTGAGCCAACTAAAAAGGATACCCTGCAACCTGCAGCTGTGCAGTGTGCTCCAGGTTCCCAGATTTTGTGAGCTGTTACCCATGCTTGGATGGGCATTAGGATACAGCTGAGTTTTGAGTCATTTATGCTCACCTATATTCCTGTAAATAACGGCAATAAAACTCATCGGTTTACTAAGTTGGACTTGGTATTATCTGTACTTTGGTCTGCCTTCACATCTATGTGCAAGGTGCACATGGCATGACAATCTAAGAAAAGTCACAGTACTCACACTGGCTCATGACCGCAGTGCCCTTGGTAGTTAATACTGTATACACACTACTGTAATGTCAGTACATTCAAAACTGTATGAAAGGTACACACACTGACTCACTACCACTGTGAACTCAGGGTGAACTTATAGCTGTCTGCATCATACACACACACATACACAGAGAGAGAGAGAGAGAGAGAGAGAGAGAGAGAGAGAGAGAGAGAGAGAGATTGATTGATTGATTGATTGATTGATTGATTCACTTTCAATGCCCAGGTATTCAATGTCCACATTCACAGATCCCAGTATCCCAGTACCTGGGTGATCTGGACATTGCAACCTCAAAGACCGATCCTCCTAGAGAAAGCTGTCTAAGCACAAAATCATGTGTAATAATTCAAATGGAATGGATGTTTATAGATCTTTAAAAGCAAGGCAGAGCTGGAAAAGTGGCTCGATCCCTAGAAGCCACATAAAACAAAGTTAGGCATAGGGCTAGGGAGGTGGGTCCATGAAGCTTCCCGGCCAGGCTAGGCTAACCTACTTGGTGATTTCCAGGACAGTGAGTGAGAAGCTCAATCTTAAACAAAATAACCCTAAACCTCAAAAACAAGGACCGTACCTGACATTGTCCTCTGGTTTATAGATGCATACCCACACACATACAAATATAAATATGCAAGTACATGTTCACACCAGGATACATCCATATACATATCAAAATAGCTAGGCATGGTGATTCACATCTTAATCCTAGCACTTGAGTGGAAAATCACAAGTTCAAGGCCAGGCTAGGCTAGAAAGACCTTGTCTCAAAAAACAAAGAAAAGCAAAAGAGTAAGTTGTGTGGCACAGACAGGGTGTGGTATTGTGCAGGTAGTGCAAATCCAAGGGGGCTGTTGGAGCTATGCAAAGACAAGAGTCTAATGGCACACAAGGATGCTCACCTTGTACAATGATGAAGGCTGTGGCATGGATGCTGTCCACACTGTTGGATGCAAAGCATGTGTACTCCCCACTGTCGCTCTGGTCTACGTTCTGTATATATAGTCCTCCAGAGGGAGTGATATTCACTCGAGGGTCAACTGGCAAGGGTGTCCGGTCACCTCTTGTCCAGGTGATCTGTGGCAGAGGGTGGCCTGTGGCACTGCACTCCAAAGTGACACTCTCGCCCACCAGTACTTCTGTGTTCTGCGGCTGGATTACAAAAGTGGGTCGGGCTGTCACAAACAGAAATTCTCAATTAATTTCTTACAGCTTTGCAAGATTTCTACTTGGTAGTTTTAACGTCCGTGCTGTCCATTCATCCTAGTGGCTTTCAAAATAAGCACAACCAACAACATTTAATTATGTAATTTCTTTTTGTCTCATCTTTCCAAATAAATGTGCAGATGGGGCTGAGGAAATGGCTCATGAGGCAATAAGGCACTTGCCAAGTGAACAAGGGGCCTCAGTTTAAATCCCCAGCACACTCAACCTCAGATGTGTTTAAATCTGTAATCCCAGCAGGCATAATTTGAGAGGGGAGACAGAACGAGGATCCTCAGAGATAGGTGACCAGCTAGTATGTTGTTCACAGTGGTAACCAACAAGAGACCCTATCTCACACAAGGTGCAAGGCCTGCGTGGATCAACAGCCAAAACTGCCCTCTGATCTCCACACTGTGGCACACACGTATCCACAATCACACATGAACACATGGATTAATGGGGGGAAATGCAGAAAATAAAATGGTGCCCACACTCAGATCAACTAAAGGCAGGTAACCTGTGGACCGAGACCGCTTTAGGAAGAGCTGTATTTCTTCCCCCAGACAGACTCTTAAGTTCTCTCAAGAACCTTTACTTTTGTTTATTATAAATGCACTGGCAATCTGGTTAAAACTCTGTGCTAGTCCCTATTGGCACAAGGAATCACGGGGTATATTTAAGCCATATAAAAATACCACTTTCATCCACAAAAAGGGAAACGCAAGTGAAAGAATAGTGTCAGCTTTAAATCTAGAGGGAGGAATCCACACATTTGCTAGTATGTTTCATGGGAAGGTTTTCACACACAGAGGAGCCACAGCAGACACACACAGCCTACCTGGAGAGAAGTAGCCATGGATATAAGGATGGAAGCTCCATGCACCCTTGTGTAGGAAATTACCCTCCTTGAAACTCAACTTACACATGATTTCTTAGTCTGTATACAACTTATGTACAGGATTTTTATTTAAACCCCTGTGTTGTTTCTTTTGTGTCCACAACCCTTATCCACAAACATGGAATCCAAAAAGCTCCAAAAAAAAACAAGATTAAAAAAAAATGTTTTACAAAATTTGACATAAGTAAGAAAGGTATTTCTAGTCTCCACTTAGACTCTACATACAGCTTTCCTTGTGGGCATTAGCACCTAGATTGTGCTATATCATCCTAGATTATAAGTTAGTAAATAGATTATGTTCTATGTTGCCTTTCTTAAAAAAAAAAAAATCCCCAAAGGAGTCATGACCCACAGGTTGAGAACTGGAGGGTTATGGTGTTCCATTGTCTGGAGCAACAGGAAACACAGGCCATGGACAGAGCATGGAGACCAGAACAGGGCTTGTGCCTATGTAGCAGAGGTATAAAAGCCACAGCTGTGTTTCCTCTGGTTTGTACAGACTTTTTGTACTTTCAATACTACATGCAAGCACCGTAAGCATAGATATGCTAAATAAAAATTAATATTTTAATTTTATTTAGAAATAATCAAAGCCCTTGACAAACAGAGACCTTAAGGCCAAGAAGCAGGCATTTGATGGGACTGTGCAGGTACCCTGCAGTGAGGCATGGCCAGTCTCTCCAGGTCCCATGACCATGTGGTAGTAACTCCAAGCTTCTGTGTATGCCCCTGCAGCAGGGGGCAGCCAAGGGCCTGAGGCAGGTTATAATAACCTATGACCCTATGCTTCAGAAATCTTGTGAGTCACTTGGCATGGAAACTTTACCATCTCAGACTTCACTGAATTGGATACAAAGAAAGAAGGAAGTGGGTGGTTAGCGTAACCCTCACATGCAATATCCTCCACTTACCTGGAGACCCCAAGTACCTGAGGGTCACTTCATGTGTTTTTGCCTCTCCAGCCACATTTTTTGCCATGCACTGGTAGACACCCTCATCTGCCTCCTGTGTGTTCTGGATCATCAGCGTGCCATCATCCAGCAAGTTTAAGCGTGAATCTGTCTTCATGCTCAGCTCATTACTACAGAGATAGAAACCAGTACACTCACAGATCAAGCAGATCTTGCACCCGTCCCAAGGGTCAGTCCTACAGTGGGCTTTAATGCTCTGGAATGCAGGCAACACATGCCAGGCTCAAATTCAAAAGCAAGAGCCTTCCAGATATGTCCCCTCAGCAACTATGACTTAGCAGCCATGTCTAGGAGAGTACAAATATGTGTTCACTATTACATACTCAATCTAAATGCTTTAATGTGGTCCTAATCCTAAACAAGAAAGACATTAAACTAATGAGAAATGCAAATAAAACTTTAAAATGTAGGAATGTAGTTTTTTATAATTAAAAGCAACAAGCTAGGTATGGTCCCCACACCTATAATCCTAGTACTTGAGAGGCAGAGGCAGAAGGATCAGAATTTCAAGGTCATCCCCTACTATGTAGCAAGTTAAGCCAAAATGGGATGTATGAAATCCCATCTCAAACAAACAAAACAACCTCTAGTCCCCCTCTCTTAGCTTCTTCATCTGTGCATGCTTCTCACTTCTTCTGGAAGGCAGCAACTCATGGGTGCATATGGGTCAGCAGCAGGAATGTCAGGGAACCTCAGTCAGTGACAAGCAGAACTGGCACCAGAGGGCAGGCCTCGGACTTTTATTCAAGGTCTGTCCTATTTATTTTTGTAGTTTTAACTTAGGCATCAACTCTTGCATTTATAAACTAAAGGTATGAAGGTCTTGAGCCATATAGATCTCCTTTACTGTGCAATACAACCTTCTAACACTTCAGAATACCTCTCATAGTCCGTCCTGGATTTTAACTCTCATCAGGCCCAGAGCAACTGGGACATGGAGGTTTTTAAAGGGTTGAATGCATCTCACATTTTTCCCCAAGGTCAATGTGACCAACTCAAGACCTGGCACAATCCTGAGCTCTTAATGACTCTGCTGCGTCTTTCCAATGTGCCCCTGAACTCTCTCAAACGTTGCGTGGTCACTTTCCTATTTGTTTAATCTATAAACAGAGCTTTACTTAAGAGAGGTTCCTGTTTGCTCTGGAATCTGAGTCTCTGCTGGAACAAGGCTAACTTGACAGTCAGTGTCTGAACCTTCTGTTCCTAAACTCAACTAGTGACTTTCTCAAGGAGGCCTCTCTGCTTCCCAAAGACTGGACACAGCCAGTGAGCTTGGCATGAGCACACTAGAAGCCAGACCATGAGTGCAATCCTTATTCTGGGCAGATGCCTCTTGGTACAAATGGATATAAGAAGCAATTATATAATGGCTTTGTGGTCAGGATTTTCCTCTAAGGATCCCACCTTCAAAATATAAGTTTAAAAATACTTCATGTCACCACAGACCAGGGTCCTATTCCAGGGCACCTTGACCTCATTCTAGACTAGGTCTTTGCATCCACGTTGTGGTCATCATTGCCTGCCCCAACCCTACCCATGTGTGTCCCTCTCCCCCACTCTCCATGTCTACTCCCTTCCCACACTACACCCAACACCCAGCTCTTCAGATCCAGCTGGAGGGATACTGCCACAGCTGGGCCAGGGTGCTAGCAAGCAGACAACCCCTTCTCCCATTCATGAACAACTGCTGTGAGGTATGAGGCAGTGACAACCACATTTGTGGAATGATCAGAAGACCATTTACTCAGAACAAAACTCCAGAAGCCAAAGGGGCCTGTGTACACTCATCATCTTCCCGACACTCAGGCCACAAAGAAGAAATGGACCAAATATGTCAGGGGGCTCCAACCCCAGGAAGTCCATCATCATGGCTCAGGCCCAAAACTTACTAACATCTTGTCAAATACCGGAGGCTCTGGCCAGAGAACACATGGGTAGAAGTAGACCTACAGCACTTCCCCAGCTCCCACTTGATGAGGCAACAAAGTTCCATAGTGCTGCCAGATCAGTGGCTGACCAGGGAAAAGGGACCTGTGGCCTAGGTGGAATGAGTCCCAGTGGGAAGAAAGCCCTTCTTCCAGTAACCGAGGCTCAAATGTGTCTCCCAGGCAGCTGCTATGTGGAAGAGGGAAGGTATTTCACTACATCGTAGGGGAAGATGTCTGTTAAGGCTAGAAAACCCTTTGGGAGTACATGGGGCTCCTGTTGTGGTCCCCAGGCTTCAGTGACATTTCTCCTCTACACACAACTCACTTGTTTCGAAGCCAGATGATCTCAGGTTTGGGGTTGCCCTCAGCCCTGCAGGTGAAGTACACTGTGTTCCCTGATGTGACATCTGCATCCTGTGGCTCTGATGTGATCCGGGGCCGTTCTACATGTAATGAGAAAACACCATGGAGAAATATGAGGCTCACATAGGTGGGAACCCAAATCAGAATCCTCATGGCTGGATGATACTGCAAAGTCCAAAGACACATCTCGGCACAGACACCCCCACAAAAATGACATACTGCCTTGCCAGCATTTCAGCTGTCCATGACAGAAAACAAGCCAGTCCCTCTGCAATGTTAACTGGGAATGATCCCAAACTCCTGAGGTCTCCAGGACACACTCACCACAGTTCAGCTCTTCTGGGGTGATGGTAGCCACTGAGCGTCCTTGGATGCGTCTAGGATACTCGCAGGTGGCTGCCGCCTGTGCATTCCCAGACTGTGCATAGGTCTTCAGAAGATCTGCCAACCACAGTATTTCACAGTCACAGTGAAGTGCATTTGAGTCCAATCGCCTATGGAAAGAAGGCATCAAGATATCCAGGAGTTAAGGAGACAATGACCCATCCTGGCTAGATCAGCCTCCAGGTTCTGGAGCCTCAAGGGATGACAAGGATGATGAGCATCCCAGGGACATTAATCATGTAAGGAATTAGCTTTTATAGGAAAGAATCTGAAGAGATGGTGGCAGTGGCTATCTACAGAAAACCTGAGAGTCTAAAGCCCTGAGAAGGCTCTGGGTAGAGAAATAAAGACAACCAATGACAAATACTTAGCTTTAAACCCAGGAATGGATATAATCCAATAGCAAAACATCTTTCTTGCATGCCAGAAGCCCTAGGTCCAATCCAAACACAGCAAAAACAAAACAAACAAACAACAAAAACATGACAAGTACAGGCTAGACAAGTCACAGACTTTGCTGAGAGTCAGGGACAGGTCATAACAGCACTCCACTCTGTGGCATTCCAGAGTAGCTCAATGTCCCCATGTCTGTGGGAGCATCAAACAGCAGAGTTGCATCTCATGACTGAGGCAGCTCCACGGTAATGGCACTGTGGGGACAAGCTCTGCCTCCATAGCAGAAAATCTTTCTGCACAAAAGTAAGGTCTTTGGGGTTCAGATGGCAACACTTGCCACATGATAGGACATGAGGGGCACAGCCTGAGGAGTATCAAACGTAAAGAGGTAAGCCATTCCCACTCAAAGAGTGACATAAATGGGGACAGAAACCTGCTGGGGAGCATGACCAATCGGGGATTAAATTCTGGATAACAACACTAACTAGGTACACACTCCACAACCAGGTACCCTGGGGGAAGACCAATATCTAATCCACATGTGTCCAGGGCATTTGTTCAGAGGAAACTGAGAACCAGAACTGGTACCATTACATAAATCAATATCCCCTGGCAGAAATATGGCAAACAAGATACAGCACTCCATAATCAAGTAAGAAATGGGTACTGGGTTGGATAAGAGCCATTGCTTACTGGGACACCTAGTCTGTAATCCACTTCTGAACAGCAAGGCCCTATAGTCAAAACAGGACAGGGGCAGTGGGTGAGCCTGGATGGGCAGTTCAGCATGACACACCTATGTAGTCCACTCCAGCCAGCTGAGTATGCGGGAAGAAGGCTACACACCATCTTGACTGCTCCTTAGAAGAGGGCATTTCAGTGAGGCCATTGAGGGGCAAGATCAATTCTGATGGGTTTAACCTTTATCTCCATATGTAGGGTGTTCATATTTGAGCAATGTAAAGCCAGCAGAAGAATGGTACTGGGTTAGAAGAACTGGCATTCCTCTGAAAGACAGTGTGTCCCTCTGAGACTAAAATAGGGAAATTCATCTGCAGGCTAGTCCACGAGTGGCCCCATCCTTCACCTTGGGCCCTCCTGACATTTACTGGCAATGTCTTCCTCCCCTATTATCCACCAAAGATAAGAGTTTTCATCCTATCTACCCACCCCAAATGTGGATTCACCTTGCCTGATAGCTTCTTTTCTGAAGAAAGAGTCTTTGTCTCATGGGACGATAAAGTACCAGCTTACTCAGAGATGAAGCAGGACCCATGAGCATTGGAGTCCATCATAGACACCACACATTGCTGTAACATCTTAACTGGGCAAGTGCTCTTGAGACCACAAGACAACATCCAAGGCTGTTAAATGACTCCATTAGCACTAAAATACCTTAATTCTGTTATAATAATAATTATGCAAAGACTATTTCAGGATGCAAAAAAAAAAAAAAAAAAAAAAAAAAAAAAGGCAGGCCTCAGTGTGCTTGTAAGGTAAACGGATTTAATGGAAAGGAACTGGAGACATACGTATGAAGATGGTTCCAGACTGGCTCTCATCTCACCAGTAAAATATGTACCTTTCAATTAAAACTTAATTGGGGGAATTTAAACATAATTTTAAAAACTGTCTCCAAATCCTTATTAAAACACCAGCCTGCTGCCACATGAGTCATCTGCTCGCCTCTGCACACTGAAATAGATTTGACAGGCCTGCCTTCCTGGCAAACAGATGTCTCTGCAGGCTTTTCTGAAGCTGGAGATTCTTGGCCAGTCCACAAAAGGTCCAGATGAAAGAGCTAGGAAAGAAGGTGTCCCACAGACACTGCAGGCAGCAGACCCCCGAATGCACACTTACAGTCGTTTCATGGACTCCAAATGGCTGAAAGTCCCAGGAACTAAGTGTGTGATACGGTTGTTATGTAAAAATCTGTGGAAAGAGAAAACAGAACAAAGCTGCATTTAAAAAAAAAGAAAAAGAAAAAACTCCAAAACAAAAAACAAAACAAACAAAAAAAAAAACTTCCCAACCATGTGAAAAAAAAAAAAAAAGGAGCCCAAGGGGGTCACACATCTTATAGATTGTGTTTATTTAATATGAGTTCATTTGATAACTATATGCTTCAGTTCAAGAAATACCTGGATTTCTTTCCTATTTTATTACCAGACATGAATTCAGAGCCCCACTTCTGATTATCAGTCAAGAGATGGATTTTGCACCAAAGCATCAGAGAAGTGTTAAGCAGATGTTGACCATTCATACAGTATGAGCTGAGACCTGACTACAAATGAAAGAAGGGAGCTGGACTCACAGTCTCTCCAGTTTTGGCAGGTGCTGGAAGGATTCTGGGTCCAGAGTTTCTATCTGATTGAAGTGCAGGTACCTAGGGGATTAGAAGGACAGCACAATGTGAATGACTTACCGACCCTTTCAACCCAGATTTTTGGCTCCAAAATTCATATCCATATGTCACTAGGTACTTCCCTGTGCTCTACACAGTGTGGAGACAAGAAGACACAAGTGAGAGCAGGCAGGCTATCTTGTAGTTGGTTGACCCAGAGACGACACCTCAGGACTTAGCAAGCCCTGGGTCTCCATGAACCCAAGTGGTTGTGATCATGACCCAGCCACTTTACATGAATTTATAAAATATCCAGCTATAGATAACAAGGAAGAACGAAAAGTAACCCAGCAGACAGGACCACTGTCCGTGTGCACATACAGGACCCCTGCACTCTAAACTGTCAATGTTCCCATGTGGCAGTAAGAACAGTGTAGTTCCAGAACTAGGCACCCAGACAGGAGATAATATGAGGTGGTGGATTTCCCCAAGGCCCCTGGCCATAATCAGTGTCCATCTTCCTTCCTACTTAAGATGTCTTCTTAGTTCAAACAATTTTGATTTAGGATATAACTAGCTTTGTTCTCCTGAATGCTAGTTTGCTCAATTTGAAAGATGGTTGGGCTTTTTTGCTCAATGAAACATCAGCCACCTTTCTTACCCAGACGTCATTGGACTAGGGAAATGCCTTCATGCAGGTAGCCATGGTAACAGACACTTCCGTTCAATGACGAGCCAGAGACAGAAACAAGCAGTTGGGCCAACATGCAGCCTTCTTCACCACAACTCCACATAAAGCCTTGTTCTCCAAACCCATTTCCAGTAGCTGTGAGATTGGTGTTACTTTGGGTCCCCAGACAGGCTTCTTTACCTATCGACTCCCCAGACAGAAATAATCCAGAGCCTTCTAAACTCTAAGGGCCACTGTCCACAGTTCACCTGTCCTTCTGTGGGCACAAGACACCATGGCTTCTCTGGCCCTCCTCAGGTACAGGCATCTACCCCTCGGTCCCCATATAACATATGTGTTGGCAAACAAGAAAGAGAAAGGATATCGGGGCCAGTGGTTGTTTCAACAGCATCTGATCCAAGCATAACAAAGGAGACAGGACCAAAGAGAAAGCCTCAGGTCCCATCATGTGAACCCGGTGTGTGCTAGGAAGCTGGGACCAATATGTACATAGTCCCCAAGCCCCTGCGGCTCACACAAACCACCAACACTGGGGAACTGGCTAAACCTATGAGTCCTGAAAGAACAAGGGGGGGGAAAAGCAAGGTATTCAAGACTCCCACAAGGGCAGATAGCATGGGTTGTGTTCAAAGTCCTTCAGCCTGCAGTGAAATGTGAACAGGAGGGCCTTAGACATCCTGCCCTAAGAAGCATCAAGGACAGCAGCTTTCAGAGTTTGCAAAACTCTGCACTGCTGGGACTCCAGGTAGATTCTGGGCACCATCCTTCTTTGGATGGCTAAGAAGATGGAGGACAGGGAGTGACTCCTCATGTAAACACAGCACCATTGTTGAATCAGCCAGCGATCAACTCTGGTCCAGTGAGTGTGGCCAGTGAGAGGATGACAAGGCCCCCTGAAGAGCTATCTGAAACTGCACAGCAGATCCCCTCCCAGGCTTTCACAGCTTCCCACTGTCCCTGCTGAGTGGCAAGGACCTGCACCTTCTGCAGGTGAGGGAAGCCAGTCTGAGTCTGAGGTAGAGAGAGGCAGGCACTCTCTTCCCAGTCACAGACTCTGCACAAACATCAGACAGAGCCTGAGGCCTGAATCCCTTCTGACACACCTGCCAGGGGTCCTTTGTCCCCCAATCTCATTACAGCATTCAGTTCTCAGAAAGAAAGCCATACCCCAGCAACAGCAACCTGTCTCCCCTAGTCTGGGATTTTCTAAAATCCCGGGTGACTCATGATGCTGCCCACCCCTCACCAGAAAGCCTCACTGGCTACATCATGGAAGCCACTCAAGTCCTCTTGCTTTTTATTCCCCCCTGGCTGGGCTCCTTCACTGGACTCACTGCTAGGTTCCCACCAGGATGACTTTGTGTAAACAGAATGTGTCCCTTTGTAAACTCCTACATCTGTAAAGTCTCTAGATACTTCCAAAAGTTTTTGCAGTAACATGGATTCCTTGTTTCATCTGTCTGGGAGCAATTTATGCAAGGCCTTACAAATAACCTCTTCTGAATATGCTTATGCCCCTGACTAGGCTCCTTCCTAGACCTGCCTACTGAATAATTGAGCTTTTATGTGGATATAGGTGTATCCTATATCCCTGCCTGTTGCTGCCCAGACCCAGCTGCACCAGCCCTCCAGTGTAAAAGGGCTAGAGTGCAAGTCTACTCCTGCAGTACATCCAACAGCTGTTTTCAGTCCATGGAATTACAAACCCAAGATAGCCTGAAATCCCACAAGGATTGCTTCAACTTACTGAGTAAAAAGTCACTAGCCAGACCCATAAACCAGAAAATCCTTCCTAACTGTTCTGCAAATTTATGCCGAGGAAAAAGAAATGACTGATATTATAACAATTTCAAGTTCATATATGGATAAAGAAACAGAGGGCACTTTGGCACACTCAATACCCACTAAGTAAAACTACAAAACGGTAAGACTTGTGTTCTCCAAAACACTGCCACCATGATTGAAACCCTACGTGGCCATGAACACAGATCCTGTGCCATGCTGGACACTCCTACCACAACAGCCAATCCAGCTCGGGCTTATTTGCATATCTGTGTGTCTACCACTGTGTGAACACCAAGTTTCTTACGGTTAGACAAGAAAGCCAGTTACGTTCCTGTCCCTGCAGTGGTGAAGGCAGGCAGGGCCAGGCTCTGAGGCACAGAAGAAACATGGCAATGTCTGCTCTCAGGTGGGCGCAAGGGAGCAAGGTGGGAGAGGTGGGTGAAAAACGCCCACTGCTGCTTCACCTCATGCACGTCCTCCCTGCACCCCGGGAAGTACAGACATGCATCATGCAATCAGTCATCTCTCCCTATGGGAGGCAATAAAGCAGATGGCATGAAGGACACTTACAGTTGCTCTAGAGAGGCAAGTCCCTTAAATGCTTGCCTGTCAATTGACTGGATCTCATTCTTGTACAAATAGCTGAAACAAGAAACACGGAGGAGTATTAGCATACACATGAGCTCTCAACTCCAGGTGGGAAGAACCGAGTTGACACATGGAGAACAGTTTAAAATCAATGACTGCATGAGGGTACAAACAAAACATTACACTGTAGGTAAAAGGCCACTCTCAATAGTCACCTCTCTTAAACGTCAAGGATCAAAAGCAAGTGGTACACAGATTCTCCTACTGTGTCTACTGAAGTCCTGACATCTGCTTCAAAGCCTGGGGGGGGGGGGAGGTAAAATGATTTCCCTACACATGTAAAAGAGGCATGACTGTCAGAGCATAACCAAAACATTCTACTAAATAGAACACCAGCACAGTTCTGGAAAAAACAGGGTGTCTGAAGGTAGCTTGAATTTCTGTCCCACCTAGAGTCCCATTATTATATAGCCAATGCAATCCTTCCCAAGAGCCATGTGTACTAAAGGGTCTGTTTTGGAATGGCCTACAATCTAAGGAAGGTCTCTACATTTTTAAATGGTCGAAATTAAAACAAATGATTATATTTTGTGACACAGGAACATTGCATGATGTTCCTAACTCAAGGTCCCTCAACAGTCTGTGGGGGCATAATATAACTATTCTTCCAAAGATCCCCTTGTCTGTCTTCGTGCTACATGAAGAGTGATCAAACACAAACCCTTGATCGTCTACAGGAAACCCAAACCTGACTCCGCATGGGTGAGGACTGCTTCTGTGAAGTGGCAGAAGGAGTCACCCAGCACATGTGACATCTCAACATGAGCACATGCCAGGCCTGCACTGCCTCTCATCACCCAATCCTCGGCAGCAACCTGGAGGCTCTGGAGAGTACGGTGAGTAAGAGATGTCTCCCTGTCTTCTGGGACTGGTGGGTCTGCCATGTCTTTCATTATAACTGGCTTGTCTTCATCATAACATAGGCAGAGGACACATCAAAGGCAAATTTCTCCCACATTTCCCTGTCAGGTGAAACTTACATTTCAAGTTGATGGCTCAGCATCTAGTATTACTACCTGTCTCCATGAACACATAGCAAGCATGTGTCTGTCTGTGTGTGTGTGTGTGTGTGTGTGTGTGTGTGTGTGTGTGTGTGTGTGTGTGGTATGATGAAACTGGAAAGGATATCATGAGGAGAGAATGACACCTTAAGGGAGGTGGAAGTACAGGGGGTAATGAATACAGGTAATAACAAATAATAACAATAATAACAATAAGTCAGGGTTGAGGGAAACAGCTGGAGAGGGGGCACACTGAGGGCAATGGTGTCTGGGAACAAGTGAGAATGTATAATGACTCATATGTATGAAGATGTCATAATAAAGCCCAGCCCTTTGTGTACTACCATTAATAAACATAAAAAAAATTAAAAATGAAAAACATGAATAGCAACTAAAAAAAAGAAACTTGAATAAAAAAAAAGAAACATGAATAGCAACTAAGAAAAAAGGAAGTAAAGTAAAATAAAATAAAAAGAACAGACAGCATTCTTTGCCTTAATTCTTGTGGTATGACATGTCCAGGATCAGATCAGTCACTGTATTCATTGTTATCTATGTAAGACCCCACTTCATGGGACTGGGCCTTCTTAAAAGGTCTCACATCTTCTCTCTGTGAAAATCACTAAAGTGGTCCCCAAAGAACCACAAACTAACAAAAACCATCCAGGATCTACCTGTCCCTATCAATATCCCAACACCCACATCAAAAGCCACATCAGGAATTGGTCCTCCAGGCTCTTTGAAACCATGTACCTATAATAAAGATTCAATCTTTCTGCATCCCAGTTTCTTAAATGGACAGAATGACTGAGTTAAATAATTATCTACCAGGTTTTTAGGAAATGCCTGGTACATGTCAACTTCTCAGGCCTGAGTTACCACTGTCTCCTGTATCCACTTTTAAAAGCAAAATACCAAAGGATATTGCCTTCTACTAATGTAGACAGACAGAGTCCTTCTGAAGAGTATATAAAATAATTAAATCCAACTAATATATATAAATGTGTCTTTATAAAGACACTGATGAGGCTGGAGAGATAGCTCTGAGGTTAAGAGTACTGACTGCTCTTCCAGAGGTCCTGAGTTCAATTCCCAGCAACTACATGGTGACTCACAACATTCTATCTGATGCCTTCTTCTGGCATGCAAGCAAATCTCAGGATTACCATGCCCAATATCACAAAACAAAGCATTTAAAAATAAAATTAAAGACACTGGAACAAAACAAATTTCTTTTCTTTAAGAATTAAAAAAAAAAAAAGACTGGTGTCCTAATAACTAGTTGAATATTAATTAATTGTAATTTCTTATTACACATGTCTGACCCTTGTACTGTGAACTCTGTCTCAAGCACCCATCTCATCATGGGGAAATAATGAAATGAAGTAGATGCCCAGTGCCTAAACAGAAGTAATGGAGGTCCAGGAAATAAGGACTATCCAAATTAAAGGGGAAAAATAAATGTTTTGAGCAAATATCCACAAGGCTGAAATAATTTTAAACATAGTCTTAGACACTTAAAATTAGTGATTATCAAAGTGCTCTCCCAGTGAGATCCCAGGAGGAAGGCAGTGGGGACCTGTACAAATCTGCAGCAAGCAGGCCTTAGGCTGCAGTCCTAGCTGCCTGTCTCCCGGTGTGACCCAAATGCCTACCGTCCTGACCCCTCCCCCACTAAGCTGTGGGAGGGAGAGGACAAGCCAGAGCATGGCTGCTTGGAAGGGAAGCAGTCAGAGGGTAAAGCCAGGGAGTGTGATTGTGAAAAAACCCAAACTTCCTGAGACTGAGTGTATCCTCAGAGGGAAAATAAAGATTAAAAAATCTAGATGCACACACGGCCATGCTGGCATCAGCTGATATCAGCCACTTTCCAGGAAATCAAACATCCCTGGTAGAACTTGGGTAGCAGCAGCAAGGAGGTCAATGACAAAGTTCAAGAGCAGAGGCCTGCCATCCTGGTTTCAAGAGTTGGTGCCCAAGTTGGTGTTCTTTGCCAAAGAAGCTGGAGGTGGAGGAGAGGGTGTGTACAGCACTTGTACTGAGGAAAATATATTTAAAAATATATTTAAATATATTTAAAAATATATTTAAAACCATTTGGTTTTTAAAATCAGCTCAAATAAAAGGTGTTTGCATGCAGCCAAATAAAAGGTATGGATTTCCCAGACAAAAATAACTGACAAAATGGCTCACAATTGGAAGTCATCTAAACCCTCCTACATTTGCATTTTGGGCACAACCCATAGGAACACCATGCTTTCCTCAAACCTTCCTTCCCATTTACAATAAGTGCCTGGGCAGGGTGCTAAGCTAGTGCAAGACAGGATATTCCCATGTGACCCCAGGCTACCCTTAAACTCCAGGTGGTCCTCTTGCCTCAACTTCTCAAATGCTAGAATCAGAAACACCACTCCTGGCTTTTTAACATTGATTTTTTAAAGAGTGATGATTTTCTAAACTTCAGAGCTGACTTCAACAAGAAAGAGATAATTCAAATTATAAAAGTAAATAGTCAAATATATAAAAACAAAACAAAAGGAAAACACTTAACTAGATAAAAATAAGACCAGGCAGAATCAGGAAGATAAAAACATTACCAGGGATTAGTAACACTCCGAAGAAATTAGTAATTCATGGTCATAACCCACCTACAGCTGGAAAAGCAGCTGAATCCTTATTATCTACAAATTGTACTTCTCTGTGCATATACTCCAAGAGGTTATGCCTGGCCCAAGCAAGCTGTGTGCACTGCCCCTCCCACCCTGGAAGTCATAGTGCCCAGACCACAGCTGCCAAAGGCAGGCCATTTGTGACCTTCCCTCCCTCCGCCCACTTCACCTATCCTTTATACGGATGACGACATGTTTTAGAATTTCTTTTTTTTGTTTGTTCTGTTTTGTTTTAGAATTTCACTCACCTAAAAATAAAACCCTTTGGGACACTGTTTTTATACTGACTCACAAACAGGACAAACCTCAGTCCTATGTTTAAATGCTCTAAAGACAGACAGTGTGTTTGTGTGGTAGAAAGCTGCCCCACAACTTACAGGTATTTTAGGTTCTCCAGGTCCTCAAATGCACTGCTGGGAATCCTCTTGATCTGGTTATTGTTGAGAAGCCTATGGGAGAAAACACCAACAGACATTTGTAAAACAAACAAAAATGCTTCCAAATTTACTAAGGAAAATCATTTCTGTACCCTTGGAAGGGTCAGAAAATGAAATACAGACCTTGCTGCCAGCAATAATTAAATTCCAGCTCTGGCACCAGCTCAAATTACTACGGCTACCAGATTATCTCTCTGGGCCACTGTCACATACATTCAAGAAGTAAATCCTCTCTCCTTGACATAAGAGTATTCGGTTTTAGCTAACTACCTTTCAGAAGTGCAAAACTAAGGGCCAGTTTAACACACTGAATGTATAGGATGTATATCTCTGAGATTTGCACTCTTCCATTCTTCCATGGGATGAAGAGCTCTCCACACCCCTAGCATCGATGCTCTGTGACATAACTCAGTGGTTCCAAAGCCATGTCTACAGCCAGTCCAAGCTCCGATGATTGCCTTCCTCAGCCATACAGGGGAATGGTAAAGGCAAGTATCCACTGAGGCCAACCCAGCCAGCAAAGGGAGGTGTGAAGCTAGAGTGAGTCCTACAGGAAGCCCAGGTGTACTGGTTAACTGTCAGAGGGCAGGTAGGTCTCTGCTATCCTGGCTTCTCTCAATCACCCTCTCCAACTGTGGCAATCATAAGATGGTCATAGCATTTGATATCTACCTATGGGTACATAGCACAACCGTCTTTCTTTTTCCTATCACTGGCTACCACCAACTAAGTGTTCTAACTTACAGTGTGTTCAAGTTCCTCAGCCTCCTGAATGCCCCAGGTTGGATCTCTCTGATTCTGTTGAACCGAAGATCCCTGCAAAGAGATGGAAAAATGCATTTTAATGATAGGAAATGCACAGTCACTCTCCTTAAATAAATTACTTCAAGATGAAAAAGCATTTTAAAAATTACATCACATAGGCCCCCATTTCTGGGTGAACTCTCTCATTGTAGGGATATTTTTCTGAGTGAAGAGACAACATTACACACAAGAAATCTGTTTAACCAGTTTGAGTGAGTAGGTAAAAAACAAAACAAAACAAAACAAAAAAAGCTTAAAAAAATGACAGGAATGAGTACCCTACACATTCCATGCTTGGCCAAGCCCTCTGAACTCTACTCCCAGAAAGTATCAGGATAACACACACAGGTAGATCTGTATAGATTCAAGATGTTGCACCCGGTGTGAACACAGAAACGCTTTAGCATTTACCAGCAAGGACATGGGCTAAAACACATACAACTGAGGGACAGTGTTATCTCCATGAATTTAACTGTGTTGTCCCAAAGCACAAAGTCATCTCAATGGTGCAACTGGGAAAGAGAGCCATCCTGTGCACAGACTGCAGATTGGCATTTCCAAACAAGTATAGAAGCAGAGTTCTGCTTAGAGGATTAAAACTGATTCTCATTCTCCCCGGGGAGAGGCACATGGGGACTAAAGAGCACTTTGGGATGGTCAAGCATAACAGGGGCTCTGAACCGGAAGGAGCTGAGCTCAGAACAAGTATGGGAAGATTCAGACCACTCACACAGTGTCACAAGCCCACAGACAGGACAGAGACAGGCTGAAGGCCTTTGGGTAGCTAGGTAGTGACAATATGTGGATATTTGTCTCACTCCTCTCAGGAAGCTCATCTCTAGCTTGAGCTGGAAAGTAAATGCATAGGCTAGTGAGATGGCTCAAGGGTAAAGACACTTACCACCAATCCTGACAACCAGGGTTTGTTCACTGGGACCCACATGGTTGAGGGTGAGAAGTGACTCCCACAAGCTGTCCTCTAACTTCCACAAATACAAGTGACACACACACACACACACACAGAGAGAGAGAGAGAGAGAGAGAGAGAGAGAGAGAGAGAGAGAGACCCACATCTGTAATAGGTCATCTTAGAAAATTAAAAATTACTCTTCCTCCTACTTCAATAGGGATTTTGTTGTAGGTCAAACTGTGTATTCCCAGAATTAATACATGTAAATCCTAACCCCAGTGCCTCAGGGTATGGCTGTGTATGAAGATGAGGACTTTCCATAGGAGATCAAATTAAAAGGTAGGTCCCAGCTTGACACAACTGGTGTCCTTGTAAGAAGGGATACAAGGATGAGGGGCAGTTAGTGAAGGTCACAAGTCTACTGGGAAGGAAGAGGTCAAGTGAGGGGAAGGGGGGGGCTCCCTGATTAGGGTTCTGACCTCCACCTGCAGCTGTGCACATCTGGTTAGGCCACCCAGTTATAGTATTCTGCTGTCCGCCCTGGGACAGACAGACAAGTCAAAGCCAGAGCAATGAGAGGTTGTTTCTCCTAGGATGTCCTCTGACTTGAAATGCTCACTGTCTCTTAAGGATCTAATTTCTTTGAGCAGATTCAACAGATGCCAGTTACCAAGAGAATCAGTTCCAGTTTGTGGTTCAAAAAGACTTTACAATGTGTCTCTGGGTCACTACAGTGAACTGTTTAGCTGAGGAGCCAGCAAAGGCATGCAGTCCTTATTGATATGGTCACATGTTCCAGGAGCTGAGGGGTAAGTCAAGGTTGCTTCCCTTTCTGCTCCCAGAGTAGCACAGCTTCATTCCAGTCTCCAAACCATGCCCTTCTCTAATTCACTTTCTCCTCTGTGATTTTACTGTGGGCGTTCTTGTCCTGGCTAGCCCTCCTTGGTGCTGACATAGATGTTTCCATTTAAGTGATATTTTGCTTCATGGTGCATCCAGTGGGACATGTGGACAGTTAAGTGAGGAGGGGCCACAGGTGAAAGATCTGTGAAAGGAATAGGGCCAAACGGACCAACTGTTGTTAAGAAATGAAATCTGGACAGGCAGGCTTAACATGATCTCAAACACAGGGCAGAAGCTCTGAGCTGACACAAGTGTCAGACACATGATATATCATGGAAGATGTGCTGCACATCACTACTTATAGTCAAGAAAACACACTCAGCTTGTGAAATCTGACACACACTATCTCAATAACTCATCACTATAACTTCAAAGGACAATGTGTATGAATCTCTTGGCAGCCAGAAAGAAACTAATGAGGGCCAGAGGGTTGGTCAGTTAAGATGAATTCTAAGCACGATAAAGAGAAAGCTACAAAAGGCATCCTTCCCAGCCTAGAGTTGGGGCCACCAATCCTCTGGTCCTAGGGACTGGCTCTGAGCACTCAATCCATAGGCAGCACTGTCTGTGGCGTAACCACACACCAGTGACCACATACTGAAATCTAAGAACTTGACAAGCAGAGTTGGATACATGCAATCCGAGTGGCTTCTTGTTTTTCAATGTGACTGCACCTTAGTCACAGTGCACTCCTACTAGACAAAGCTGGTGCAAGTTCAAAGGCTTTTTCACAAGTTGTACATAAGCAGCCCAGGGCTGCCAATCTCAGGCTGATGCTAACAGGGTCACAGGGTCCCCTCTGAAACCAAAAAGGGGGGTCCATAACTACCAAACTGAAACCTTGATGAACCAAAGTGAAACTCTAGAACTGGGAAAAGGTAGCTGAGATGAAAAGCTTACTCCGCATACCTTGCAACACACTTGATATTGCAGAAATGGGACCTTGAAAGCCAAGCTGGATATTGGAAAGCCAACTGGAAACTCCGATATTTATCCTTATACACTTGTATAGTTTTTCTGTCTGATGGCCACAGCACAAGAAGAGCTGAAATGGGCATGACCAAGGGGAGGGGGCATGCTGATAATTCAGTCTACATACCCTCTGTCATCTTTGTCACAGGCTGGGTACGATTCAGTTGACACTGTAATTCTTATTTTTAAAGTCATAATAAATAGTTCTACCAAAAACTCTGACCAGAGAGAGAGAGAGAGAGAGAGAGAGAGAGAGAGAGAGAGAGAGAGAGAGAGGGACAGAGAAAGGAAAAGAGAGAAAGGAAAGAGAGAGGGAGGGAGAGAAAGAGAGAGAGAGAGCACTTCAAAGTACTTCCTGGCTCTCAGTTCTCAGGAGTGGGGTTCAGGAGGGAGGGCCAGGAGGGAGAGGCCAGGAGTGGGATAAGTGTGCCAGTAGCCATGGAGTCACTGCTCCCCGCCCATTTGCTAATGATCAGGCCATCTGGCGCCCACCCTCGAGGTTTGGGGCAAAAAACCACTTCCCTGGCAAATGATGAATGTCTGAACTTCCCCCATGAAGTTGGCATGAAGTAGGAATGGAGGTGGACTCTAGAAAGTTCTGGAAAAGCCATAAACAGAATGACTACACTAAAAACATCCTTGAGTGTGAACCTCAGAGAGTAACTATGAGTGTTCTGCTGTTACCAGGACCCTAGAAAAATCCATACAGCAGCTCTTCATGATAAAGAATACCAATCTGTTTGTTTTTTCTAAACTTTGGACACTAGGTCATAAATACCAATAGAAGTGAGACCAAAGAGCGTGCCATGAAAGACACAGACCCCTTGTGAGCAGCCTTTTCAGACAGGAGTATCACCTGTACCCCACAGAGCTCAGGGATTTACCCAGTGACATCACAGACCAGATGTCAATCTCTCTGTTAGGGAGGTTTCATATTTGAGTCTCCCCAGAATGCATAGGCAATCACCCAAAGGCTCCCCAATGGTGATTTGGAGGCAAGATCATGGCTTGCCTCACAGCTGAACTGAATGCATGTATATATGATGTAGTTTTATTGCTACTTTCTCTACACCGTCTGGGGGTTTTAAAAGTGACTTTCCATATCTTTACATGTTATGGAAGGTGTCTGAGTTCACTGGTATCACAATGTCAAAAGTCACTGAGTACAAGGGCAGTGAATCTTGCTTTTCTGCTTCCTATGCACAGAACTTGAGTGTGGGTGCGACCTAGAGTTGTGGATGCTAACTTGATAAACACTCATCCAGGAATGTAGGCTCCATACCACCCACCTAAAGGATTTAATGTCTCCTACCCTAAAGGAGATGTGTCAAATACATTCTAGTTTTTAAAATCAGAATTATGACAGGACAGGTTCAAGCCCTCTCTCCTAGCATGACCCTGAGTACACTGTCACCAGTCCCAGACACACCTCATCATGAAATACTGAACAGCTACTTAGTGGCAACTGGAGGAGAGGTGAAACACAACCTAAAACTAGACCTATGTTTTCAGCAATATTTGGCTGCACTAAAAGAATTTTGAACCCTTGTCCTTGTGAATGAATACCTGTTAATGAAAAAGAAAAAGCTAAAATCTGGTGCTTGGAGGGTTAAAGACAGCGTCAATCCCCATAGTGGAATGAACAGGGAAATCAGTTTAGTGTCTGTTAGGATGTCTTCTGACACAGTCTTCCACTTATTTACTTTACCTTAGTCCCATACACAGTTTGCAGATGAGAGGAGAGCAGCATTTTCAAATGGACCACTGTAGGACAGCAGGGGTGAGAGAGCATACAGAAAGCAAGGGCCTGGGAACAAGGTGGTCTTCAGACTACTGATGGGAGGAGGAACCATAGGAGGGAACTACAGGGATGGTGGGTGCTTGCATATTAGGATGAGGAAAAGCAGGGTTACTGATGGAGAGCAGTGTGCTGAGGGAACTGTGGACACTCCTTTCTTTTCTCAACTACCGGGGATAGTTGAACCCTGCTGAGGATAGAGGTCCACAGCTTGAGATGTTAATAGCAAAAGGAGCTTTGGGGAGTTAAAGCATTACAAACCACTGAACCCATGTCTGCAGCCAATAGGAATTCTTGTGGTGTAAATTAGCAAACTGTTTACCCAAGGTTGGAATGACTCTTGTAGAAACTAATAAGAGGGGAGGGGCAGGGCAGGGCAAGGCTGAATATGTGCTACAGAAAATGCAAGTTCAAAAGGAGAACCCAGGGTCTGAGGGAAAGTGTGCTCCTGTCCTGCGTGAATGAAGGGTAGGAGACAAACACAGAATTCTGTAGGCTGGACCCAGCAGTTTCCTGAAAGTCTGGCTATTGCCACCTACCCATCTGTCCTTAAGGATGTGCTTAAACTTAATGGCCATGGCCATTCACAACCTTTCCACTATGAATATGTGCGTGCGTGCGTGCGTGTACACATGGAAAGGTCTGAGGACAACTTTGTGGATAGAGTAGGTTCTCTCCTACTTTTACCTGGGTTCCCAAGATCAAATTTGGGTCTGCTAGACAACTCCTGGAAGCTTTGAACATGTAGCTGTCAAATGTCTTTTCTGTACTCACTAAATTGTGTTTGAGGGTGACATGGGGCATTTTCTGCTTGAAATGATTCACCTTCAATGATCTGTGGAGGGGTAGCATAGGGAATACACAGTAGATTTTGCAGCTACACTCTGCCTGTGGGTCCCCCAACAGGAAAATGGGTCTTCAAGAGCGGGAGGATAAATGGCCTCAACCATAATGCTGAACTTCCTTGCTTCAGTAGTGTGGGTTGAAATCATGCATTTTGCTGAGGCCTGTAACACCCAACTCCAGCTTGCTTAAACACGCCCCTTCTTCTACTCAAAGGGTAAGAGCTCTTTGAGATAGAGTGTTCAGGAAAAAATCCTTTCAAATGATTTAAGAAGAATGTTTAATATTGTGGCTGACAATCCTCCCCACCCTCAAGATACATTCTGTCCTATTGGCTCAGCATGAGAAACTCAGAAGGAGCTGCTCTGGCCTTCCAACATCATTACAGGAAGGTGGAACTAGACTTCACATCTAATTCATCTCCTGCACCATACGTTCCCCCATCTCCAACTCCAACTACCATCCCCTAGTATGACTTCATTCCCAGGCCTAGTGAAGTCAGTATCACTGTTGCAATTAATGCATGACTTCCAGGACTATGGCTAAGAAGACAAACAACAAGGCCCTCCCACCTTCCTCTTTTCTCAGCCTCCACACCCAGCCTTAGCCCTCTCCATACTGCACATAGGTCTCCTCCATCCATCAATCACACATAATAACACCTGGTTCCAGGGCCTATCACATGATGCCCTCTTGACCCAGAAGCATTCCTCACTATGCACCCTGTGAACTCCTTGTAACCACATTAGTTCAGGAAAGCTGGATCCAGTCTGGAAGACCGTGACAAAACCCATGTAAAGCCTAGTGTGGTGTGGTGGTGCATGCTTTATTCCCAGCACCATGGAGTCAGGCAGGCAAAGGTAGACTGATCTCTGTAAACTGGCAGCTGTGGTGGTTTGAAAGAAAACACCCCCAAAGGGAGTGGTGCTATTAGGGGGTGTGGCCATGTTGGAGGAAATGGGTCACTGTGAGGATGGATTTTGAAGTCTCTTGTGCTCAAGCTTCCCTAAGTATGACACTGAGTGCACTTCCTGTTGCATTCAGATCAAGATGTTGCCAGTACCACGCTGCTATGCTCCCTGTCATGATGATAATGTAGTGAACCTGTGAAACTGTAAGCAAACCCCAATTTTCCTTATAAGTGTTGCCATGGTTATGGTGTCTCTTCACTAACTAAGGCAGCAACCATGTTGGTTTTGTATCAAGTTCCAGGCCAGCTAGAGTTATCATAGTAAAGCTCTCGATCTCAAATAAAAGAAGAAAAGGAAAAAGAAAAATCCTCTTAGGGTCCTGGATGGATCCCATTGTGACTTTACATATACTTCTGGGGTCCTGGAGCAGAGTGAGCCTGAGTTGGCTAGCTCCCCACAAGCCTAACAAAACTTCCATGTGAGCAAGCAATGTGAAGAGACCCTACCAATGTGTTCAGGCATGTTAAGAATTTGAAGCCACAAGGCGCAACTCTAAACTCTATGCTGAACAAGCTTCTTAAAAACACAAAGTCAGGCTAGTGAGAGGACGCAGCTGGTAAAACAGACAACCTAAGTTCAATCCCCCTTTCCACACAGTGACACACATATACACACAGACATACACATGTGTACACATACAGTAAATAACAAACAAACAATGGAATCAACATCTCTTCTTAAAAACAAAACAAAACTTAACAAAATTTTTAAAGGTTTAAAATCTGGACAAGCATGAAAGCAGCTTGTAGATCAAACCCTGCTTACACGAGCTATTTGTTTCTGGGTTTGGATCCCAGTGATGGCTTTTTAACAACCAACATTTTTTTGAATTGTATTTAAGCTCCCAGTGCCAACTGTCTCCAGGCAGGGGTTTCCATCCAAGCCTTCAACCCCAGGTTCTCAGCAGCCCCTGAGTCCAGTTAGGCTACAGTCCCAGCAATGCTAGCCTTCTATCTATCATGTCCTAGCAAGTCCTTCAGCAAACATGTTAAAGGGGAACTGTGCAAATCACAGCCCCTCAGGCACTGCCAAGTTACTCCTAACTTTTCTGATCCATTAAACAGATAAATCCAATTAAGGTGTCCTTTTTTTTTTTTTTTTTTCCTGATAGTAAACCATAAGATTTATTTTTTTTTTAAAAAAAAAATTATTTGGCATACATATAATGTTACTGTTTATTAAAGACAAAAGTAAAACTGCATGTGAATGAAACAAAGGTGTTTCTGTATTTTCATTATTTCATGTTATACAGTTACACAAGGGCATTGATACACATGAGTACAATGTACTTTGCACATATTTCCACTGTACTTCTCTACGAGTCCCCCTTTCCCTCTCCCTGCCCCATCAGTCCCTTTTGTCAACCTAAACAGTTCACTTCTCTTTTTGTGCCACCTGTACATTTTATAAATGAGAAAACATGCAATGGTCTTCCTGGGGCTGACTTAATTCACTCAATGACTAACTCCAGTTGTAGCCATTTCCCTGCAAAGGACAGAACTCCATTCCTTGGGGCTGAAATTTTTCCACAGATGCATTTTTTAAACAACACCACCTGTATTAGCCAAGTCTTTCAAAATTAAGTTGCCAAATATAAGCAACCAAAATGCAATTCTACTTTAACTGCAGGCTCCTCTGCCTTCTTTTGAGACAGCACATCACACACCCAGCTCTCTCCAGACTTTGTCTACTGACAGCAATGCCAGCCTTCCAGGGTGGAACAAGAGTAAGCTCCACACCCATAGAGAGCACCTCTGCATCAGACCAGGATACCTGCATATGGGAAGGGAAGGCTGTATCATACACAGCAGAGAAACCAGAGATTTGTGCCCTTGTCAAAATTCCAAGGAAGAGAATTGTGTCCATGTGCCCAAAGCAGCTATCTGTCAGTTCATCCCCAAGAATATCATAGGCAATTAATACAAAGAACAAGAAGCCCTCATTGCTTAAGAATAAGCAGTGCCTTTGTCTAAGTGCCAGAGACAATTCCTAGGACTGCTGAAGCGCCCACAAAGCCTGGGGATGGAAATGACCCAGGAACCCTAATCAGAACCCTGCCCCAACCAGAACAATGAGCCTTGTCCTGGGAACATAGGGGCACGCCCAGCCCTGCAGGCTGGGAAGAATGGCCCTTCTTAAATTATCTTCCCATCTCTGCTATGTGTAAACCCAGTAGCTAATATTTGCTTTGGATTCTCTGTCCTGCTGAGAACTTCCAAGGCCTGGACTATTTCACAAAAGTCTCATCCTCTGTCTCTACATGGTTCCAATCAGAGAGCTCAGTGGGAGAAAACTGTGTCTTGTTTCCTTACAAAGTGTAAGACTCACAAAGCTAGGGTGATGGGAGAGTTCCTCACCATCCTCTCAGCTGCATAGACCTCATCTCTGACTTGCCAGTCCATTGGAGGACTTCATCTCCAAGCTCCAATGACCTCTGCCCTCTCCCAATCCCACCAGGTGCCAAACCTCCCAACTATCTCTGTCTGCTGACTGAAGTGATAAAGTCCTTAGGATCCCAAAGGATCTTCAATCTACCTTTGCATGGGTAGGATGGACTTTACAAGGTTCCATTTCTCAGCTAGGATGGAGCAGGACACACATACTGAGATCAGGTTGTGTCCTGATCTAAAATGACTCCATATGTTGTAAGACAATGGCTGCAGGCAATGGGCTGCCTTGGGTGAGTGACTACTTCACAAAGTAGCAGTTAGCTCCATTTTGAAAGAAAATGCACAGGTCAGGTGAAGGCACTTGTGTGTGTAGACACCACTCATCACCACCCAGGAAGCAAAGATAAATAACTTTTTCAAGTAAAAAGCTACCAACCACCTGTAAGCTTTGATCAAAGTCGACTAAGAACATATAGACACGTGGGCATATCCAAAGTCTACTGTCATAAAAAAAAAAAAGTAGGCCCCCAAACCTACTACACACACAAGATATAACCTCTTCACCTTAAGACTACTAGAGGAGTAGCACACCAAGACTGAATCCCTAGTAGGACTACCCACCACCTGGTCAGTTGCCTTGAGTCTTATTCTGAGAAAGTATTAAAGCACCAGACATCTGCCTCTGTTTTTCCTGCCCATGATATTCAATCCACTTCAAGCTTGCTCTTGAATCAGTTGTTACCATGACCTGAATTTGACAACTGTGCACTTGCACTGTTGTGAGCCCTGAAGTTCCATTCATAAAAACCCCAAATCTGGTCCCTTATAGACTCCTCCTTGAGTCTGTGTTAGCTCTCCATCTCTGCCTTCAATGTAGCTTCTTTAACCTGTCTGTAGCCATCATGTAACTTAACTATAAAGGTGTGAAGTATAATGTGTGTTCAGAGAGTTAATTTGATTATAGTAATTAAGAATGGAATAAAAAAAATCTGGATTCTATGACTGACAATGGCACGATTATCAAGTGAAATCAGAATTACATGGTGAATTAATGAACACATATGCACATACATCCTCAGCTTCCATGCAACATGGGCCCCATGTGGGATTAGGGAGGAAGAACCCCAGAGTGCTTGCTTCTGCCTTCTACACCATGAAAGACACAGTAAAAAGTCTAGCTGCATGGTCCTGACAACAGCAAGTCCAGGGTTCCCACTCATCTGAGACATCCCTCTGAGCTGCACTTCCAATGTACAGCCCTGAGGGATGAGGCAGTATCATCTCCCTGCCCAAGAGCAGACTGTCTACCATTCTCCATGGAAATAGTGATGTCCCAAGTTTCCTCAGTGTTCCTCTCCCATAACCAGCTGTATCTGCCAGCATAACCACAAGAGATACAGGTAAGGGAACCAATGCTATGTGAGGCTAAGTGATGTTAAAAGACAGTAACACCCTGTGTCTCTAGCCCAGAGCTCTCACATCTCAGCCAGCATCCATGAGGTAAAAACAAAACAAACAAACAAACAAAAAGACATGCATTCACCTTGACCTGAAAATAGTTCTTTCCATAAATAATAGATAGCAACCAGGCCAAGCTTTGTGGCAGCCACAGCTGGTTATGCTAGGTTTGATTTAACAATACTCTTGACTTACCCATACGAATAGCTGTGAACCAACCCCCACAGTCTGACTCCCCAAAGCCTCACATTTTGGACACTTGTTCCTGGGATGATGGAGTTATTTTAGAAGGTCCTGGGACCTTAAAGAGTTGGAAGCAGTAGACTGCCAGAGACAAGAGCATAGAGCCCATTTCTGGTTCTAAAGCCTTTGCTGTTTTCTGGTCCACACAATGTGGGGAACCTCTGCAACATGGCCCTGCTGCCATGCCCTCCCTGCAATGATGGACTAAACTACTCTGAGACTGTGAGCCTAGTCCTCCTTGCCAGGGTGGCCTGCACCCTCTGAGACCACGATGTATGCCCTTCCTGGAATGATGGACTGCACCCTCTGACACCATGATCTAAGACCTCCTGCCATGAAGGACTGTTCCTTCTGACACCATGAACCAGGGATCCCTGCTATAATGGACCATACCCTCTTAGACACTGAGTCTAAATAATCCTTTCCTCTCTTGTGATGTTTGTTATACCATTTTGCCATATTTTGCCAAAACAACACAAAAGTAACTAATAAAACCCAACTTGGTAGGTATGTAACTTATATTAAAAGTATACAAAGCTGGGGAGATGGATCTATTATTGATAAAGAAATTGTGAAGACCCAAGTTCTAGCCTCAGAACCATGTAAAAAGCCAAGTACAAGGGAGGGGGCGGGGTAGTTATAATTCTAGTATACTTGGAAAAGTTCCAGATCACAGAGAGACCCTGTATTTAAACAAAAAGTGGAAGGCACCTGGGGACCAACACCTGAGGTTATCCTCTAGCGTGAAAAGAAAATGCACACAACATGTGTACCTACACACATACATACAGGTTTAAAAATACATGCATACACACAGGTTTAAAAATAAAACTACAGTGGTTTTATATATTATGTGAAAATGAAATTCATTATGACATATCCCAACTGCAATAATGAAAAAAGTGGAAAATAGAAGCTGTTCAGCACCCCAGCATCTTCTGGGCAGTTCTAAGGGAATAGCCATACTGATACTACACAATGGCTAGCACAGTCACATGGTGATTTCACAGCAGGCTGTACACTGATTAACACCCTTGTGTTTGAGATTCTCATGTTCCTTTCACAGATAATTAGGGCAGTATGCAGCATACACACAAAAGCCAGGCCACACTCATTGATGCAGAGGGTAGTCTTACCATGCTTGTCCCAGCAGGCAACACAGAAAGGGAACCTGCTCAAGGACAAAAACCGATGGATCCAGGGCAACACTGAACTAACTGTTTAGGAGAATTAAAATGCTGCTAAGATTGAGGTAACAGCAAAAACAATTTTCACATGAATCATAGATAACTTAGAAGATGAGCAGAATAACAGCAAGCTGTATTTGCTTCTCTGACCTCCCTGTAGCCCATGGCACAACTTTAATGCACTACTCAATAAGAACAATTAATGAACTTTACCCTACTTCTCTTAGTTCATGCTTTCAGTCTGCAGAGGCCTTTGTGGACCCTGCTCAGCATTCAAGTATCCACAGATCCTCTCAGGCACACGTTCCTTGCCATACACAGATACACTCTCCTTTATCAGAGTTTCTAAAATTAAAACAGGCACAGGTCAGTAAGAACAAAGGACAAACTCAGGAGAAGCATGAAGCTGTGGTCCTGGCCTGTGTCTACACTGGTTCCCTGTTGACAAACTAGCTCTGCACATGGACAGTTATAGAAACCCCACAAGTGCCATGAGATGGGTTCTCAGGCCTTGCTCGCTAGCTGCATGGGACTCCAAACAGGATTGTAATCTCAGAGAAGGACATTGGCCAGGGAAGAATGCACAAGACCAAGAGGGAAGCCTCTAGGCTCCTCTAAGCTGTCCCATGATGATCTCAAACTCTATTTTCTTGACCACAAAAGTCCCAAAAAGCCAGTTCAACTTCCAGTGATGTTAAATGGTTGCCAAGTGCCAGATAGGAATCTGTAGGCATCTTATCTGCACAAACAACTCTGTGAGATCTCATCAAATGTCATGAATGAATACTAGGCTCAGAGGGCTGGGGCTAAAGGTTCTCCCGGTGACCAAAAGGAAATAGTCTTGCCTACACTGAGCCTCAGGGAAGCTGAACAGAAGCTTAGCACTTACATGCATGCACACCATGAAATGTCACCCAGATAAGTCACCCTCATGCATGTTTTATTCTCAGATGGTTTTCCAATATAAACTATGATATAGGGTATGTATGGACTACATGATGTAGGTTCCTTGAGACTCTTTTTGTTTGTTTGTTTGGTTGGTTGGTTTTTTTTTCCATCAAATAGAAAGGCCTCCAGACCTCCCTCAAGTTCTCTGACTTCTTCATTCACAAAGATTGATGAGTCATCTCCACATGGTAGTAGAGAGAAGGGAATGGATTCAGGAAGTACCACAAAGGGATCTACTACAATTTAGGGCCTAAGAAGGAAGGCCCAAGAGAGTTGTGCACCACTATCTGTCTGTCTATCTCCTCCTCACTTAAAAAACAAAGAAAATGACAGGCACAAGGACAACTTGACTTATAATGATGGGGGTGGGAGATGGTTGAAGAAAAATAATTGTTTCAGAGTTTCAAAGGGCTATTTCCTGGGATGGTAACAGTGGCTTTTAACAAGCAAGAGATCCTTCCTATAGCACCAAACAGGAGGGGTGACAGACATCCCCATGTCCTATCCAATCTGCCCTTCCTGTGCAATCATGCGTGAATGTACTGAGTCAGCAGCTGAGCCCTGCTCATTACGGGAAAGAGTCAGTGTGCTAAGTTTGCTCAACCCTAACCTGTCTGGAGTCCGACACTTCTATAAAACACAGCACTGCCTGAACAACACACGTGTCAAGGTGCTATGTGCATTGCTTCTGGGAAAAGGTGACCAGGGTACAAGATGAAGAGGTACCCAACAGGAATTGTGCATGATAATGCTGCACTGATCACTGAAGAGGAAGAGAACATCATTGAAGCTGCAAAAACAGCCGTGTGGTGGGTGAGGCTCTCACATGACTGGTTAACTAAGCAACTCCCCCAAGAGATGGGTAACTAGATGAGAAAGGCTGTAGTCACAGTAGAAACCAGGCCTGTGAAAGCCAAGGCTGTAAGGAGAGAGCCGCAGAGAGCTTGCTTGCATGGTCCACAGAGAGGGCCCCTGGCCCACATGTGCTCCATAGGCAGAGAACTCGGGTTTGGATACTTAGGTTTAATTGTCTATTTGATACAACCTAAAATCACCTTCAAAGATGTGGAGCTGTCTATATCAGATTGTCCTGCAAGCATCTGGGGGAGGGGGAGGCGGTGTTGTGATTACATGAATTGTTATAGGAAACTCCAGACCAAAATGCAATGCATTATTCTATGTGCTGACTGTATAAAATAGCAAATGAGCCTAGCATGATCCCTTCTCTTTCTGCACTTGACTGTCCTGCTGCCTTGATTGCCCTGAAATTGTGGAAGAGCTTTAGGCTGTTGAGAGTCTTGTGGCCAGTGGCTGCACACTGTGTTGTTCTCTACCCGGGTCTGCAATTCACTAACCAATGGACTTAACACCCACCACAATGGATGTCAATTTCATAAAACTCTTGCCTAATTTTCAGTCACTTAAAAGTGTGAAATGCTTAGTTAGACAAAATCAGACTGTAACCATCCCTAGGTCCCAGAGACTTAGGAAGGATAGAATGCACAATTTGCATACTGAAGGCCCATCCAACTCCTGGGCCCCAGAAGTGCAGGAGCTTCTGGCATGTCTTTACTATAGCACTGTTCTTCAGGCCACTTGCAAACACAAGCAATCACTGTAAAGCCCCCCACTGTGCCTTATGAATAAACAATGCAAATGCCCTAGTCCATGCATACTGTTTCCCTGGGAATGAACCCCAAATATTTCCCATGGATGCTGATAAATGAAGTCAGGAATCTCCCAGTTTCCTAAGTAATTGGCAAGAACCCTATACTGTCAAGGGCATTTCATTATGTCCTAGAAAGCTCCTCATTTTGGGGTCAACAGTGAGAACAGCAACCCAATAAATAGAAGATCTCAAGCTCTTATTCTAAGCAAACAAGGAGATCGGAAAAAACAACAGCACAATAGAGCGTGACACTCATTATTTCCAAGCAAGTGTGTTGGTGAAAACATAACCAGACAGACATCTTTCTAATCAGAACCAGCCAAGAAAATAACAGTAGAGGAGCCATTCCCAGCAGTCACGCAGACACAGTTCCAGCACTGGGAAGGGGATCCTGAGCTGGTGCTGGAGGAGGACTGTATGAGTCTTCCTGTTATGAAAACAGGACACAGGTGCTGAGTGGCTGCATCTTCTAATTCAAAGAACAGGCCTTGGTGTGGGGCCTGTGTCTTCCCCTCCCGGGACATGGGGGTGACTCCCGCCTCACTGTTTGGGGTATGAGATTTCAGAGGACCCTGGTTCTCTAGTACTCTGTGGCAAGGCGGCTTTCCAGCTCTGGTCTGTGTGGCAGACATCTCACGTCTGTCCCACACAATCCTCAATGTTCAGAAACCCTGTCCCCCCTTTAGTTGCTTATGGATCTAGAAAGTAAGTCTAAATCAATGCTTCCCATGGGCTGTTATGGACTTTCCCAAGGCTCAACAAGATAACAGACACCCTCAGTTGAGCAAGAAAGAGGTTCATGGACCCCAAAGGGGTCCCCAAAGGGCTCCCTGGCTGACAACTAGACCTCTGTGCATTCACAGAGGCACACAGAGCAAAACATACATGTAGAAAGCACAGACACAAAGGAGCACACACACAGGCACACATGGTGTATACACACACACATACAGATATGCAGGGGAAAGAGTTCTCATTCCTTATGGATTAGAGGCCCCATGGTTATCAAGTGTTCTTAACTAAGGTGATTTTACAACCTTCTAGCAAGTGCCTTACTATATAATAAGAAAGAGCTCTCCTTCCTTCTTCTGTCCGTCCTTCCTTTTTCAATCAAGCAATCTGCCAGAAAGTCAACTCTTTGTACAACTCCTGGTGCTGAATAGGGACAGAGGAGGCTGCCAGTTGGCTCCTCTTAGGAAGCTCCCCAGCTGGCTAATCTTCTGGGGTCCCACCCTCCACTCCCAGGAGAACTTTCTTATTTGCCCTTCTGGACTCCACTGACACAACTTGGTCTTTGGATCTTGCTACAGGCTGCCATTTCCTCTTTCAAAAAATTAAATATAGGTTTTTTAATTATAGGTTTTGTTATAGCATCTTTATAATCTGTTGGTCCCATCTGCTGTCCCCTTTCTCTCCCCAAGCCCTCCTTCTGCTTTAGTGGTGTGTGTGTGTGTGTGTGTGTGTGTGTGTCCCGCCATCTTTGATGATTCTTTCCCTCTATACTTCCTGGTTGAAGTTCTGAGGAGACAGCATAGTTTATGATATGCTTGACAGTAAGTGATGAGTGCACTAGCTTAGAGTAGTTCTCAACCAGTCCAATCACCACTGATCTAGAAGAATTGTAGTAATGCAGCAGACAGCAGGGACAGTTAGTCAGGGATCTCAAGAGGATGTTATGGATGTAGAGGAGAAGGAATCCAAAAGTCTGAAGGTGGGCAAGCAGGTCAGCCCCAAAGAGAAGCTCTGTGAACATGAATTAAGCTCACACACTAGCAGTTGGCAGAAACCTTTCCTGCTCAGGGGAGAACTGTTTCTGCTCCATTAAGGAATTGATTACACAAAGCCCATACATTTTGGGGGGGGGGGAGGGCAAATATGCCTTAGTCACAGGATGCTGATTTAATCTCAGTCTCATCTAAACACCTTAAGAGAAATATTCTGAATATATGAGCACATGTTTGGGAACTGTGACCTAGATGCACTGACACACGACCCCCACCCCCCAATCATGAAGAGATAGGCTAGCAGAAAGGTGAAGGGTCACCCTTCCTCAAACACACTGGACATGGTAGACGTACCAAAAACATCATTATCTAAACAACTAAGCATGTGAATTAAAGTTGTTCTGCACAGAGACCAGAACACACTGAGTTCATCCAAACTGATGGATAAATCATGTTATCCCACTGGGCAGCCATCCAGGAGTCAGTCAGCCGCCTGGCCAGCAGAAGGCCACGGGCCAGCAAGCACCCTTGTCAAGGAGGACCTGACCCCAGGCTTCCTGATCCCAACTGATCTTTGCTGCTTTCCTAGGGTTCAATCACACTGATTGTGGAGGAAGCAATAGTAAAGCAGAATCCACAAACAACATACCAGGTAGAAGTGCTTAAGAGATTCTGTGTACCAAAGGGCCTACCTGTACCCTCAGCACTCACTCAGGAAGAAAAGGCAGCCTCAGACTGGTACCCAGTGAGACAGCATTTTAAAGGACTCAGTAGGCACTTCCATCAACTCCAAAGCACCACAGGATAAAGACAGTATTCAAAGCATGTGGGTAACTAGCCACCCCAGAGAAACTCATGAGGGACAAATGGGAGATGGCTTACAAAGAGACTCTGGGAGCACCAAATGAAATGGACCCTTGCTAAGAGAACAAGAGCAACTCTTAGCCAAGGAAGTCTCTCTGAAGTGTAATGAGGACTTCCTCATATCCCTTCCTGGGGTTCCCTTGCTGTCATCCTTAGTCACCCTCTACTGCCCTACCCCAGTATCATTCAGCATCCAGGTACAGGACTGCTCTTCCCTGAGCACCTGAAAAGTATCACCTTGGTGTGTGAGGAATTCTCTTTCCTCCAGATGGTGGCCAGAGATAATGGTGGGAAGCTAGGGGAATAATCATGGCCTATAGTGAACCTGGGCACAGAACTCTGGGGAGCCTCACAGCTCTCTAAGGCAGAGCAGAGGAGGGAAGGAGCCATCTGCTAGGCTCCTCCTGCAGCTTGCTCTTCTGTAACAAGGTGGCTGGGTGTCAGCCCTGTACTTAAACCAGGGGTTAGGTAGTAACTAGATAACACACCTACATCTTCCATTACTATTGGATATGCCTCATGCCTTGAGCCCTTACCCTACAGCAAGTGCCTGACCACAGGACATATACACATTACCACTTGACACACAAGGACTCACTCCATTTGTGAGTCACTATAGGATGGAGAGCTGATGAATGTTTCAACAGACAAACTGGTAGAAAGGCATATGGATGGATGGGAAGAGAAACACGTGGATGGGGGGGGTTAAATGGGTAAGTGTATGGATGGACAGGTGGGTAGGAGGCTAGATGAGGGTGTAAGTAGATGAGGCTGGATGAGTGAGTGACTAAGTAGCTGGACAGATAGGTGGATGGATAGATCAGTGGGTGACACCTTGGATTTGTAGATAGATAGGTGGATAGACAGGTGGTTAAGAGGATGGACAGATGAGTTGGTGGGACAGTGGATGGGTAAGTGGATGAGTAGATGAAGGGCACTGATTTTAGAAGAGTGTATAATGAAAAACATAAGAAAACAAATGTTTAAGGTTAATACTCATCAACTTGTTGCCATGCCAACTCAAACATCCTGCACATTTGAAAAAATAACAATGGTGACCATTAATCTACTTAATTGCTATTTTTAAAAGTTAAAAGTGTAGCTAAATGGTTATAGATCTTTAAAAACATTTGTTTCACTCCAGGAAGCAACAAACCTAATCTTACTCCCTAAAGGAAGGCCAGGGATGACTAGGAGGAGGCCATGACTTTAGTGACAAGGACTTCCGACATGATGGTGCTCTTGTTTTCCCCTGCAGAAACACAATACTGTCTCTCACATTATATCCAAAAGGCATGTTTCTTCCCTAAGATATGTTTTGTTTTGTGTTAAGATAGGGTCAAGGGTAACTCAGATTGGTCTTGAACTTTCAACACAGCCATGGATACACTTGATTGCCAGATCCTACTGAGTTCTGGGGTTACATTCATATAGCACCATGCCATTTTATACAGCACAGCTGGGGACTGAACTCGGGACTTCTTGCATTTAAGGTAGGTACTTTTCCCAACAGTGCTATATCCTCAACCCTCCTACATTTCTATGTAGGGAAAAAAAAACCTTCCTGAGTATTAGTGGTCTTATTTTTCCCCCTAAGAAAGAGACAATATTAGCCTGACCTCAAATCATTACTAGACTAAAAATATTCTACCTCTATTGACAGCCTTCTTCATAGAAAGTCTGAATTTCTATCTTTTGTTGTTCTCTCTCCTTAGTGAGTGACATCAGGTCTGTAGTGTCTTAGAAAAAATAAGTTGTTTCTGAACTTAAAGAAGTGGCTTTGATGACTACACCCACAATCTCAGAGTATTTCCATGTTCCACCCTCAAAGGAAAAAACTTGATGTTTCCTAAACATCTGTTTTGGCCCATTAGGGAAACTGGGGGAAGCATGCATGGAAAATTTACACTCACGCAACTTCCTGTCTGCATTAAAATCTGTGTCCACTAAAGTCAACATGTGAAACAGAGAGAAGAGGAGTGAGCCCTGCAAGCTCGTAGCCTATGCACCAACAGAATTGCCAGCACACTCTGATGGGGCCTCCTTGAACCTATAACCTTGTGAGTCTGGCTCCAATGTCCAGGTCTTCACCTCTCACATGATCTAGCCCTACCCCATAACATGAGTGTTACATGGAGGGGGTCTTTGCTCCCTGCCCAACCACTTTAACACCAACTCACCCTTGCACCCCACACTTCTTACAGTGCACTTCCCCTCTGTGTGTTCTCTGTAAGAGTTGGGAAACTGAACAACCTTGAGATGGTTGTATCCTCAAAGACTGAGATATGATCTTCCCTCAGAAACTGTTAAGCTAACTATTACTTTGCATAGGGCTGTCATGCCCTCAACTGATAGATTCCCAGGGTGTTCCCAGGATCATGCAGGCCTGTTGTGACTACTGGGAGTAACTGTAGGCAGAGCCACCTTCTGGACCAGCAGTCCTTGAGCTCCAGTAGCACCCCACTTTGGGCCAGTGTCTCACTTTAGGTCAGGAGCCCCTGAGTTTGGGACAATGTCCCTTCCTGGAATTCATGGAGATAGCTATTTGCAGATTCTATCTCTATGAAACATTACCCCAAAGCCAATATTTGGAGTTCAGCCATCAGCTGTAGACAGGTGCAGAATGGTGGAAAACTCTGAGGTACCAGACACATTTGTTTCAAGTGAGGATCATGGACAGGTGGCCTTCTTGCTCCAGCCCTTATGATATCAACAGGCCTCAGGCCCTTATGAGGCCTGTTTAGTGCCACACTTTGGTGGTTCTATACTCTCTGTTGTTGATTTTGCTATTAAAACATCTGCAGCTGAGCATGATGCTGGCACGTGCTTTAAACAGGCAGCAGCGATGGGTCTTGCAGACAAACAGTTGGGTCAGTACCACCAAGAATAGGTTGCAGGACTATTGGCACAAGTTCATTGTTAATAGACGAATTACATGCTCATACTAGGCATTTTCAAGCTGAAACACACAAAGAAGCAATGTTATCTGTGGATCTATTGGTGTGACAACATTGTGACTGGTGACTGCAGAAATTTCACCCTGTCTTTTATAGGATTATAGAACCACACCCTAGAAATTATCCAGACAGATACACACAGAAAATATACACTGTGCATTTTAGAACTATTGTTTAGGTTTGCTAAAAAGTAAAAACAAAGCAATAGTCTATAATAAGAATTTGGTTAAATAAACTTGGCAATTTAATAGAAATAAATACTGTCTGTGTTCATTAACAATGACAAGGCAGGACTGAGGGTGTGGTCTGGTGCAGCTTAAGGTCCTGGATTCCATTCCCAAATTATGCACACAAATGTGCGAGTACATTGCATATGTGTGTATATGTGCACATGTGTATTAGTTACTTTCCTGCTGCTGTGATAAACTACCATGTCCAAAACAATCCGTGAAAGAGTTTCATCGGGTTTGTGGTTCCATAGGGTTATAATCTATAAGGGAGGGCAACTGGAGCAGCAGCTGAGAGCTCAAGTCTTGGTCCACAAGCAGGAGCCAAAGAGCATCCTGGAAATGGCGGAGGTCTTTGAAGCCCTGAAACTTGCCCCTAGTGACACACTTCCAACACTCCTAATCCTTCCCAAGCAACTGTGAACCAAGTATTCAAATAAAAGCCAGTGGATGCCATTCTTATTTAAACCACAACTATTATCTATCTATCTATCTATCTATCTATCTATCTATCTATCATCTATCTGACTTCTGTCTACTTATATATCTACCTAACATCTATCTACCTACAAACAATAACTTTTGATTACCCAGTAAACTCACGATTAAAACAAGTATGTGGGGCTGGGAAGATGGGTCACTGGCTGAAGTACTTGGCATGTAAGCATGAAGACCTGCATTTGAATTTGCAGCAGCAGGCATCGCACTGGACATCATTAATTTCAGCAGCATTGGGAGACAGAGAAAGATGGATCCCTACAGCTCAAAGGCTAGCCAGCCTAACCAACCAGTGAGCTTAAGATTCAATGAAAGACCCTGTTTAAAAAGATACAAGGAAATCAACCAAGAAAGCACTTCACATCAATCTCTGGCCTTCATGCACACACCCATATAACATACAACACACAGACACACACACACATGCACTCACATATGCATGCGCACACAAAAGTAAGGTATGTGGTCAAATGCTAAAGTACACAAGTACATTGAAGAACAGAACATGTATCATGCCCCAGTTTTTGAAAAGACATGATAGGTATGTCAACATTGACATGTCTAGGCATACACACAGATGTTTGTATAAATGTGCACCTGATGTAATGATAGACTGTAAGCAATCTGTTTTGCTTTATCTATATTTAAAGTATTTTAACATAAACATGTATTATTTGCAATTTTTTTTCAAAAACATGTAAAAGAAAAACAAAATGGCCGATCAGTGGCTGAGGGGCAGGTTTCACAACTCCTAGTACAACCCGTGAATACTGCTGCTCAGAGCTCTCCAGCAGGAAAGAACAATCTAGCATGTTTGTTTATTGAACCAAACTCCTTGCAGAGATGAACAGTTCAGAGACCCTAAGGGAGACATCAAGGGGTGAATTCCCAAAGACCTTGCAAGTTTATGTGAAGGGTTAGAGCTCAGGAGATAACCAGGAAGAGCTGTGTGTCCTCCAGTCAGGGGACAGGAACCTGAATTGCGGCATCCCATCTTTGGAACACAGTGGGCAGATGCACAGTCATACCAGAAGCAAAACTTGTTAAGAAATGCAATTGGTTCCTGGTCCCAGAGGCTAATGGTCTGATCCTGATGATGAAAGATTTCCTGTGTTTCTCTCTTCTAATCCTTCACCATGTCCCCCATCATTTTAACTATCACCTGAAGCTTGAAGCTGTCAGGATGGGGACCCACTGGTATAATCACTTGGGAGAACTCCCATTATGCAAACGCCTGGGCAATCATCCTAGGAAGTACACATGACAATGATTTTCATGAGGAAATGGTCTTAAGACTACCTTGCTCTATAGTAGTATTTCCTACCCTCCTCTTGGGAGTGAAGGTAAAAGTAACACTAAGTACAGTACATGGAAATGTAGAGACACATAAACCATGACATCTAGTGAACCTCTCTTCCCTAAGTCACAGTACATGGAAACACAGGGACACATACACCCTGACATCTAGTGAACCTCTTTAAGAAGAGGCCAGTGTTCAGAACCCTTCTATTCAGCAAGGACACAGAACAGAAAAATCAGTCAGTGAAAGGAAATCTAAAGATGCCACAGATAGAGATGAACTGTTTGAAGCCACTTCCTTATAGGAATATATTTGATCCACTGTCCTGGATCCCCAAAGCAGGGTAAGACATGTGACCAGAACTAGCCAATACAGTGTGAGCAGTGGTGGAGCATCACTTCATGAAGCTCAGCACCACCCCCCTCTCTCTGCATCTATCAAGACAGACCGAAAACATCCTTGAGTCTACACCCAACAGGATGCAAGCAAAGAGGCCAGGTGGTAAATATTCTATTTGGTTTATATAAACATTGTCTGTTTGTATAAATACCTACCCCATCCTGTCTGTCTGTCTGTACAAATACCTACTCCATTCTGCCTTTGCGGTTAGCAGGCAACCACAGACAAAATGTGAATGAGCCCCCGTCCTGGCTTGTCCCAATACCTCATGCTTTAACAGGCAGGCTACCCACAGCTGTTGTTGTAACCCCTGGCTTTAAGCAGAACTTCCAACAGAAAGCTGTCCAGCCAAGAACATCTGTGTGGGAATTCATATGGTGTAACACACCCGGACCCTGCCACTGCTTGTCAGAATAGTTCATGCTAAATGGCCCAAAGACAAATGGAAACATCATGGTTATTTGAAATTTTTCTCAAGGTTCTGAACCTGAGAATGTTAACTCAGCATTTTATTCTGAGTATTACTTCTTTTTTACCACACCTTTCTGAAAAAGAATTTAAAGAAGGAAAAAAAAAATTAAGGCAAGTAGGGCTGTTCATTCTCAAATAAGATGGAGCCACAGGCAAGCCCCTCCCATCATAAATAACCCAAAACAGATAATGTATAGGCAACTATCTTCATGGATATTGTGCCTCAGTCAAAACTGGAGATGAACCCAGAGAGATGGAAAATGAACATAATGAACATACAGCTAGTCTAACAAACTGCCTGAGAGAGAAGATTACACCTGGAGTAGGGAGAGACTGAGATAGCCAAAACTCTCAGGAGAGATGCCAGAAACACCACCACACCCCAGGAAGAGAGGAAGAAGACTCCATGGAGCTATAAAGTGTGGAGTAGACCCTGACATCTCACATTCACCAACTGCAGGGAGCTGCAGTGTGTGTAGCACAGCCTGACATCTCACATCCACAACACAGACAGAAGCACCCACATGGCTCAAAGGCAACACTCACATTGGACCACGGTGAATAATGCCCATCTGCATCCATCACACAACAAAGGGCACTGCTGTGGTGTTGAAGAGTCTCACCCTGAAAGGTTAATAGTAACTGGTCTATGCAGGAGCCCTGCCTCTAGTCCCGCCTCAGCAATCTTAATAGTAAGACTTGGAGTTTGGCTAGGAGGGCACTGAATTTCTTGACTTCCTGTGGCCTCTCTAAAGCTGGGGTTGACTACCGTCCTCAAAAAGGTGAAGTTCAATATGTCTGGGATCTATTTAAAAACATACCATGGTGCTAGAGAGAAGCTCAGTTGATAAACTGCTGGCAAAGCATGAATGAGGACCTAAGTTCAGATCCCTAACACCCACATAAAAAGTCAGGCATAGCAGTCCACACCTGCAATCCCAGACGGAAATATCCTGGGGCTTTCTGGCCAGGCAATGTAGCTAATCAGTGAGCTCTAGGTTCAGTGGGAGAGTCTGCCTCAAAACATTAGATTGAGGAAGACTATTCAGCATAGACCTCCAGCATCCACAGGCACATACAAAAACACATACACACAAATAAACAAATAAGTAAACAAGAGTTTTCTAGATATTCAGAAAAGAATCATCAGCCGGGCTAATCGACAAGGAAATATCTCACAGCAGAAAAAATGTTGGAGTGGGAGTGCCTTGGAAGGGATGGAAATGGTTTTCTGCTTAATCAAACCTTCAAATGTGTTAATTAAGTGTGGTGGTATTTATAATTAATGAGAATTAATTATAAATTTATAATTATAAATATAAATATACTTTAAAATCCTAGAGAATTCTACCACAGAATTCAGGCTGGGAAAAAAAATGGAAGCAAACTTTTGTAAAGTTCTCATGTTATATGTTCGGTGGTACAATTTAAATATAAGTTGTAATAATACATAATATAGTATAATTACTAAAATAACAAATATATTCACAGTAAAAAAACCAATAAAACACAAAATGGAAAAATTGAAATGAATTAATTCTATTCAAAAGATAGAATTAACAAAAGATAGAAAGAACATACAGGGAAAATAACAAGATAATGTAATTTCACTCATGTCAATTATCACATTAAATATAATGGTCTAAATATCACAATGAAAATGCAAGGTCCACCTATGTACTGCCTACAAGAAACACGCTCTGAACATAACATTTTTAAGTAGGATAGAAACACACATAATCCTAAGTATCTTAGTTGCGGTTTCTATTACTGCATTAATAAAACTATCACAGCCAAAAGCAACTTGTGATAAAAAGGGTGCATTGCCCTTTTCAACTCTCTAGTCACATTTCATCACTGAGAAGCATTCGGGCAGGAATCTAGAGGCAGGACCTAGAGGCAGGAACCCAGAAGCAGAGGCCATGGAGGAATCCTGCTACCTGGCTTGTTCCTCGTGGCTTGCTCAGGAGCCTTCTTATACTACTCAGGACCACCAGCTCAGGGATGGCACTGCCCACAGTGATTGGACACTCCCACATCAATCATGGATCAAGAAAAATGCCCCACAGGCCAATCTAGTAGGGGCATTCTCTCAAATGAAGTTCCCAAATGGGGGTAATCTGTGTCAAGTTAACATAAAACTAGCCAGGATAGAAAGCTAGTTAAGCATAGCCTGCCTGCCATCTAGTAACCAACATCTCTGGTTCTTAGTGTACTTCTTTGCCCATGAAGTGAATTACCTAAGATAATGCTGTATGGAAGGAACAGCAAGGAGACCTATCATCCAACCCTAGAGTTTCTGCCTTGACTTTCCTCACAGAAGGCCTGTGGCCTGTAATTGTAAGCTGAATAAGCCACTTTGCCCTCAGAGTTGCTTTTGATCAGGGTATTTGTCAGGGGACCAGAAATGAAATTAGAACATCAAGAGATAAGGAGACAGGGGTTGGAAATGGTACAGGGCTTCTGGTTTTTGTTTGTTTTCAAAACAAACACCAAGACAAAGAAACCATAAAATAATGGAATTATCAACTTTGAAATATGTTAAGCCATCACCGGTGTCACTCCTAGCAATATAAAAGCATCCCCACACACTGTTGGAATAGCTGGTGTGTCAGGTGCGCATATGGTAGGTATATGGCATTCAGAGTTTGGTAAATAAAACAGCCCCATCCTGATGCCAAGGACTCTTGGCTCACTGACATGCACTGTCCCAAGAAAGAGTCAGCAGTGGTTTGACTAAAAAATGTCCCCTGTAAGCTCCAGTATTTGATTTCTTGGTCTACAGTTGGTAGAACTGTTGGGAGAAGTTTGGGAGGTGTGGCCTTGCAGGAAGTATGTCACTGAGTGTGGGCTTTGCCTACTTCCCGTTTTCTCTTTCAGCTTCCTGCTTCTGCTGTCTCCCTGACATGATAGATTCCTACCCTCTGGAGCCACGAGCCCAAATAAACTCTTTCATAAATCGCCTTGGTTATGATGTTTTACCAGAGCAACAGAAAAGTAATTAACACAGGGTCCCAGCTACTTAAGTACCACATTAAAGTTAAACAGCTCTTAAACTGAATTCATTAAACCAATGAAAATTTTTTAAATGTAATTTTCTTCTGCACCTCACAGCCCCACAAAGCCATCATTGTGAAAACAAGTGGTTGTGCTGGAAATTGTGAAGTCAAGTGCCCTATGTGGCACTAAAGGTCAGCGGCCTGCAGACGCCTCTTCATTTCCTTAATTTCCTGATTCCTAAGCAGTCTCCAGCTCCAGGCCTGGAGTCCTGACCTCCTAACTCCATAATAGCCTTAGCTTACTTTACCTGTTTGAATCTGTTTTCCTTTCTCCTTATTGCCAAGTGCAAAGGAAAAGGCCAATTTACACAGTGGCTCTCCAACTCTCAGTTTTAGAGTTATAGAGAGATGTACTTTGGGCATGTGCCCTAATGGTGTGCCTCTGATCTGTGCAGACAGCACCTCTTATCCAGCCTGTCCAACACCCCAAACTTCAGATAAAACTCCCTAGACTCCTCCTCCTCAACTTCTGGTCTTCGTTGTGAGGAACACAGACTCAGATGTGGAGTGAGTGAAATAGAGCTGGCCCAAGGCTCTTACCCCAACCCTGCTCCACACTCAAGCCCTGTCCTCCCAAGGGAAGGGTGGAACTCAGTTACCACCAACTGAGTCTATTAACATATGAGAAAGCAAGAAATACAGGAGAAAACTTCAGGAATGGCTTCATTAGAATCACCAACCTCCTAGTCAGACAGAGCTGCCTGGTCCAGGGTGCCAGGTGAATGGACTATCTTCATACCACAAGCATTCAGAGGCCAAGGTAGTGATGTCCCAGCAGAATAGACCCTTAGAGCACCTCAATATTCTCAATGCATGCCACCTTAGACACAGGTCCTACTGAGGCCTGGATGGATGCTCCTCTTTGGCAAGCACCCCAAGAACCCAGAATGAACATAGCAACCCCTTATCTTGGCTGAGGACTGGAACAAAATAGTGAGTTCATGCATCTGCTCATCCCTCAGCCCTGAGGCCAGGGACATGAACTCTCATGTTATGCTCACTTTGAAGAGAGCACATCTTAGTAGACCAGAGCCAAGGGTGTCCCCAGAGGACATGGGCAGGAGCCAGGGAACTTCCTGAGAACTCAACACACTACTGACAATTCCAAGAATGGAGAAGTCTGGTGAACACCACCCCTCAGGCCCTTCTCCCATCTTCTGGCAAGGATGATTGCGCTTCCTGTGGGAAGGTGACTGATTCTTCAAGGGCAGCTGTAGGAAGCTGTTCTCTCCTCCCTGCCTCATTTGGATGACAAGCTGTGAGTGAGCAGCTATGACAAATGGGACAAGCATGCAGAACAACAGAATCCAGCTCCATACCTAAGAGCCCAAGAGACTTCAGCATTTGGGAATTTTGCCCATGTGGACTAGCCAAGTGTGCATCCACTCCACCAGAGCCCTGCAGCCTCCTCTATCCCACACAGGCACAACTAACAGGTCATTATCCACCAGGAAAGCTGATATCCCTCAAGGCTGATTTACAGGGAATGTGCCTTCATTAAAGTAGCTAGTCTAGAATATATCACAAGTCCAAACACAGAAGAGGCAATCAGAAAACTAAGAACGAGCACCAGACTGACAGAGGCCAAAGGGGCCAGGCCATGACTGCTCATTGGCTGATGCATGTTACCCAGAGTTGTCCCAAACTGGTATCTTCTATCATTCTTGTACCAGGGCTTCTGCCACACCACCAGTTTGGAACAACTGCCTGGCACTGGAGTGGCCTGGAATGCCTGGTGGATGTTAAGTTTTCAGGCTCAGTTCCCACGACCTCAGCAGTGGAGACTTCAGGGGTCAGAAAAGGATATGAAAGGAGCAGGGTGTGAGGTAAGAGGCCCTATGCTTACAGGAACCAGTGCTGGGTTGTTTTTGTTGGTTTTGTTTGTTTGTTTGTTTTTCGTTTTCGAGACAGGGTTTCTCTGTATTGCTTTGAAGCCTGTCTTCAAACTAGCTCTACAAACCAGGCTGGCCTTGAACTCACAGAGATAACAGCTACCTCTGCCTCCCAAGAGGTATGTGCCACCAACTCCTGGCTCCCAGTGCTGGTTTTTAAAGGCCACTTCCCCAAGGCGGCCAGGGTGAATAGGTGCCCAAGATGGAACAGCTGTTATGGAGTGCTTTATTCAGTACACTATGCAAAAACCAGGCAGGCATTCCTACCAGTTTTCCAAGCCACACCGAGGCAGATACTTCTAAAGAGGCTCAAGGCATTGAGCACAGAGAGGTGCAGGGTACCCTTGAACATTCAAATGCCAGGAAGCAGAACCAGTCTCAACCTGTAGCATAAAGGGGCTTTGAGAAGATTTTGAAGCCCCCCAGAACCTGGCATTCTCCCTGGTCAACACATCAGGAAAGGAAAGAACCTGATTAATCTTTGGAAAATATGAGAGGGGATGGGGCTTTTAGGCAGCAAGCAGCAGGCAGTGTAACAATGGGATGGTTCCATTGACTTTGGAGGTGGGGTTTTCTGCAAGTTCATATCTTTTTATGTCCAATTTCTGCACAAACATGGTTCTTTTGTTTCATTTCTCAGCACTAGAGCTATAATTCTAGGCCTCACATGCTAAGGCAAGCTCTCTACCACTGAGCTATACCTCTGCCTCCAATGTAGAAAATTATAGAAAGCATCAGCATCTACATGAGGACAGGAATTGGGCAAAGAAGCTTTTATGTGTGACTATTCCATCAGGCCACTCACCCACATCAGCCTAGACCCAGACACAGAATGGGGCTAACTTAACATATGTTTTCTCAAGTACTTGCCTGGAAGAATCAATGGTACCTTGTTACATAATTTTCAGGAAACTTCAGACATCTATAAAAGTGCAAGGTTTGAATTTCTGCAAACATACCTTCAGGGGAAATCTTCCAAACACTGTCTCTAGTGTTTCTCTGGACACCTTACACACAACCTCTGCTACATTTAAACTGTTTTAATTGTTTAAAAAGTTCATTCCTTTAATAGGGGTGGTGGGCATGTGGCATGCACTTGATCAAAGGACAACTTGTAAGAGTCAGCTCTCTCTCCATCACATGGGTTCTGAGAATTCAATTCAGGTGGTCAAAGCTTGGCTGCAAAGGTCTTTAACCATTGAGCTACATTTTTGTGTAGCATGGTAGCATGCAAAACAGAGCGGAGGAGGGTTTCAGTTCTGTTCTACAACTCACTTTAGAACACTATTGAAAAAAGCAATTAAGATCTGGGAACACAGAGTCTTGAGTATCTGACTTTGCCCAGATGTGAAACATGGCTTCAGGGTCCAAGTTTTGGCCATTGACTCACTAGAGAAATTCTTTGCATTTGGAGACATTCCACCCCTGCCTGTTTTAAAAGTTGATTTCTTTACAGCATGATGTCTGTCCTCTCAGATACTGCCTTGGCTGACCATCCACATCCTCTGGAATGGAAGCCTTATTTAGCTCTTCAGAGGACTCTGCTAGGCACTCCCAGCCTAGCCTGGCCCTGCTGCCCGAACAATCTCCCCCAGAGGAAGCAGAACACCCATGCACTTTTAGAAGTGCGAACACTGACCGCCCACTCTTTGAATAATTCCCTCAGATTATTATAACTTTCACAGACTCCACGGAGATGCCAAAGTCCTCCAGCCCAGCCACAAAAAGTGAAAACTCTCCTTGGAATGCAAGAAGTGCAGCTGCAGGACCCTGAATTACAGTTGGCCCCTGAAGCGCATGCCTGCCTTCACAAAACCAAATCTCAGAGCACACAGAGGTCCGCAGCCAACTCTGGCCTCTCCCCGAGGACTGGGATTTCTTCTGATCTGAGGGCTTGTGAGAGGCAGAAGTGCACAGTTCCAGGTGAAAGGCAAGTGTCCAGGAAGTGGGGGACTTCTGCGAAACAGAGTAGAAACAACAGCAAGAGGAGTCCCATGGGCTACCCAGAACTTGTTCACCCTCACAGTGGTGGGCCCTCCATTGCAACTTGGTTGTCAGGCTCCCTTTGGACAAAAAAAAAAAAAAAAACCTACAAGTGTTGTGCCCTACAGGGTCCCCAGGACATCCAACAAACTTGAAAGCTCTGGCTCAGAAGCTGAGGGTAGTATAAACTTGGCGATGGTGATGAACTTGGCAATGGTGGCGCCGCGGGGCGCAGAATCTATGAGAGAGATTTCCTTGGCACAGGGTGGTTTGGGGTGGGCCTTGCTTCAGAAGGCGGGGGAAGGGGGGCAGGTAGACTGCTGGAGGAAGAGGTCGGAGGAGGGGCGAACCACCCCCAAGGCCTGAGATTCAGAAGAGAGGGAGATGGAAGGGGAGGGTGAAGAGGAAGAGAGAGGGGGAGAGGGAGAGAAAGAGGGGGGGAAAGGGAGAGTGGGAGAGGAAAGGGGGAGGGAGGAAAAAGAGAGGGGGAAAGGAAGGAGGAAAGGGGGAGGGAAGGAGGGAGAGCGATTGAGTGAAAGTTGAGAACACACCGGAGGGAGGCCAGTTGGGGAGACGCATGGGGCTTTCCCTGGAGACTCCCTACCACTTCCCGGTCCAGCGGGAGATTCTGAGTTTGAACAAAGGCAGCTCCTAAGGCCGCGCGCTCTGCGCTGAGGTCCGCCCCTGGCGTCCCAGTCAGGACGGACAAAGGCCCAGCACGCCCTGCACTGGACGCCGGGATTCCCCACTTCGCTAAACCAATAACTCTGTCCCCCAGGCTACTCACGCCCCTAGATCCCCCTGAATCACACGTCCGGCGCCCCTGAGATGCACTCACAGGATGGAAGTCTGGGGCGACACGGCGGGTACGGCCTCCAGCAACAGATGCATGCAGCGCACGGTGGTACGGAAACACAGGCAGCGGCTTGGACAGCCTGCTCCTGGCTTCGAGGCGACCACCGCCATAGCCCCCAAGGCAAACCATAGCACCAGCGCCTGTAGGCAGCGGCGCGTGGGGCGCGCGGCCATGGTAGATGGCGCGGATAGGCGCTGGGACGCGTGGACCGCAACGGAGACCTCGGCGGGCGCGTCCACCGCCGGCTCCCAACTGAGTCCTCAGGTCCCGGGCCCACGTCCCAGCTGTGCGCGGGGGGCGGGGGGCGCCAGCTGTGCACATGCGCGTGGCTCCTCCCCTCTCGGCCTCGCAGAAGGCGGGGGCTGGACCAGCACCAGGGCCTTGGTGAAGAATCCCCGCCACCCTTCCCGGGAGGGCATCTGGGCCTCCCTGTGGACAGCATGACCAGTGCTCACACACTCCACCGTGGGGGCGCCTGGAAAAGCAGAGGCGAGAGCTGGGACCCGGTTTGGATCGCTGATTCTTCTTTTAAAACTGCAGAGCCACAATTAAGACACCCCACATCCCAACCCACACTTTGTGCCTGTATGCAAGGGTTTTGTTGCTGGCGATGCCTTGTTTTGAACACTTAAAGGTCGTTGGGCATTCTAGGAAGTGAATTTTCACACTCTTTTCCCTCAGTGCCCCACCCTTGCTCCCACACAAAAGAATCTACCTCTGATTTAAGTTTTCTTCATTCCTAATGGAGAAACCGAGCGCCCCTACCCTACCCCACCCCACCCCCGTGGCGCATAGCTTGTAGGAAGGCTGTATTGCAGAATTAGAAGTTCCCTGGGGAGAGTTCCCCTAAGGAGGCTTCCAACACTTGCTACCTATGAAGAGCCCCTGCCCACCTGGTGCTTTCCCTCCTAGGAAAGATGGAGAACACCTGTGGCCACCTCAGACTGATTTCGCACGGACAGCATAAAACAATGGAAGCTCCGAGATTACCATGAGCTAGCTAGTGCTGTGAACGAGCGAATGCTGAGGCTTTATACACTTCTCCGAGTCTCCCTGGGGTTCCAGCCTCTCAATTCTTCAGGACTGGAGATCCAGCTTAGACCATACAGCCAAAGGAACTGAGTTCTTAGGCTTCAGATTTGGAAGTGGAGTACAGGTGTGACAACTGATCTTGATTCCCGACTTGACTGAACTGAGAACCCTTAAGAGACTGTAAAACTGGTTGTGTCTAAGAGAGATTTACAAAAAAGTTAACTAAAAAGGGAAGACTCACTAGGAAGCAGAGTGACACACAGAGGCTATAATAGCACAGATGTAAGAAATAAATCCATCTACCCAGGTGTTTTCTCTGTGATTTCTAGCTACTTGAAGGGAGCTGCCCAGCTCTGCCAGGTCCTTCTGGACAGACTGATATCTCTGAAACTTAAGTTGTTTTGCCACTTTGATGGAAAACCGACACACGGGATATGCTTGACCTGCAGACTACTCTGCTTCCACTGTTACCTGGAGGGGGAGGGGTGTTTCTGGGAGTACAGAGCATCAGGGAACTGCTGAGGGATGGGGGTCACACTCAGGCACTGTCACAAGGTTTCAGCTGCACTACTGGCAGGCTTTACCAGCAAGGAACTGAAGACTCTTGGAGGAGTCTCCAGTTCCCTAATCACTGGGACCTCTCCATGGCTGGCACACCGCCAACCATCTGCAGCTTGTATTCCAGGGGAAGAACAGGATAAAGGCCTTCCTGCTAAGCCTGAGCATGCCATGACTTTCCAGGACTCCTGCTGCACTTCCTTGAATAGCTCAGGAGAGTGAGAATGACTGAGCCACAAAGCCTCAAGTGAGGCTGCCCCACCCCAGGAGACATTCACTTTGCCCTGAGCTCCTGCAGAACCAGAGCTGAGTTCCCATGAATTTCCAGGTATGCATTGTAGTGGGGGTGGGCACCAGACAAGACAGGACAGTCTAGCCTGTATACTCTGGTAGAGACCAGACATAATCTCCTGTAGTTAGTACAAGTCAAGAGTCTGATGAACCATCCCCAGTACACACAGCCAGCCTTGCCTTCAACAGCAACTGCAAGTTCAGGATCCTTCAGCCACTTATGTCTCACCAGAAACCAAAAACATCTTTCTCCCACAAAACTGCATTTTCCCATTTAACACTTATTTGCCCGCCCCCCCCCACACACACAAACACCATGAATTTTTCTATAGGCAACAATCTGGAAATTGTCCTCACTGCAAGCACGTCCTCACCTCGTACTTATCTTAAGGTCTTAGCAGGCATAGCTGTCCATTTTCCCCCCAGCACCAATCAAAGGCAGTGGTCCAAGCCCTCACATAATAAACATGCCCAGCCCAGCCTTCCCAGCCTGTAGTACCCACAGCAGGTGTCACATTCCCATGTATCACAGAGCTATTACTCTTTCTTTTTAGTACAGCTGCCATTTCTTAAACCATCTGTAATATTTGGTTTTATGTATCCATTTGGCTAGATAAAAGCATCCTATGACTTTTTAAGAACAGATATTCTGGGCTGGAGAGATGGCTCAGAGGTTAAGATCACTGCCTGTTCTTCCAAAGGTCCTGAGTTCAATTCCCAGCAACCATATAGTGGCTCACAACTATCTGTAATGAGATCTGGTGCCCTCCTCTGCCCTGCAGGCATACATGCAGACAGAACACTGTACACATAATAAATAAATAAATCTTAAAAAAAACAAAAACAAAAACAAAAAACAGATATTCCCCTGGAGGTGCTCTCTAGATGTGGTTAAAATTCACTAGTAGACTTTGATAAGGGAGATCTCATTATTATGTTTGCTCTTACAAAATCACCTGAGAATCTTGGGAGTAAAAACGTGAATTTCCCAAAAAAGAAATTCTGCTACAAGGGAGACAGCTTGGTCAGGAAAATAGCTGATGTACAAGCAGAAGGATCTGAGTTTGGCCCTCAAACATTCATGTGTAAAAGCCTGGTATTGTGGCAGAAATCTGTAACATTAGCACGTGGGGTTTGGTTGGAGTGGAGGGAGTCAGGTGGCTCTCTGGAACTTGCTGGCTAGACTAGTCTAGCCAGTCTAATTGTTTGAAAAAAGTTAAGATGGAGAATGATAAAGACCAGACATCAACCTGTAGCCTCCACATGCTTACACAGGTACACAAATAGTGTGTGTGTGCGCACGCGCACACACACACACACACACACACACACACACACACACACAGAGAGAGAGAGAGAGAGAGAGAGAGAGAGAGAGAGAGAGGAAGCTCTTCTGCACAATCACTCTGCCTCCATGTTCAGCTTCTTACTTTTCCAGAGACCACACTAACCATTTTCTTAAAACAGTTCTGCCCATCCATCTATCCGTCCACCTATCTAGGCACCTTCCCTTCCTCTGTTCTTTCAATGTCCCCTTCTATCCACTTCTTCATCCACTCAGTCCATCCATCCACCTCTCTATCCACCCACACATTCTTACCCAATCCACTCGCCCATTTTTCTTTCCAATTCATTGAAGACCCATCCATACCACTCATCTTCCTATCCACTAATTCAACCATTGATCTGTCCGTTCGTCTGTCCGTCCATCCATCCATCCATCCATCCATCCATCCATCCATACTCCTGTTGTTGTTTCTGTGTCTCAGAGGATGCCTTATAGGCAGAGCAGCCATCTGTACTGCTCTTAAACAATGAAGTACAGTGGGGACTAGGAGCCAGAACCATGACTAAGGACTGAAAGAATGTGTGTTTTCCAGATGAAGTTATTACACTGAGCCAAATGTCCTTCCCATGTTGCTTGCTCATTGGGCCTCCCTCATGCGCCCTCTAGAGGCTCTTGGAAGACTCACACCTCCATACTGAGCTCTGGGTGAGTTTTCAAGTCCTTCCATCTGCTCTGTTTATTGTCCCACAGCAAACATTTCTTTCAGGTGCTAACTGTGCCCATACAAAGAGAAATACTCGGTAATGGTACTGAATGAGACAATGTGATGGTGGCTGTTCCACCACCTGCTTCCCTCGCAGCTATTCCTGGCCCATGGCATGCATTTATCTTGTGATTCCCCCAACTATACAGGTGTTTCCATTTTGGAGCCAACAAATGACAACCTCTGAGGCCAATGTTGTTGTCAGAGAGGTTGGGTCTTCAACCCTGGCAGCCCCAACAGGATAGGCTCAGCCATGGGTCCTCAATATGCCAATTAAATAGATGGGACTTCATTATATTAAATGGGAAAAGGAAAAAAAAAAAAAGTAAGTGGGCCCAGTTACCCCCCCCCACACACACACACACACACAAGTCCATCTTCATGGTCCTGATGAGAAGTTTAGGCTTAAATAGAGAATCAGAGGTAATATAACTAAGTGGTCCTAGTCAAAGTGTGGTGTCCCTGCCCCACCCCATCCCTGATCCAGCTCTGGTTTCTCTTGCAAACTGACAATTTGTCAGAACTGTGTGACATATCCTACCTGGAAACCAGCCCCCCTCCTCCCTGCTGGCAGGGAATGGGCTTTAGCTTTTCCCCTCCCTCAGCATGAGATTCCTGGGAAATTCCAAATCCTGGGGTCATTGTTTTAATAGTCTCAGTGCCAAAGGGAGGGACTCCCATCCCTCTCTGGATTACTGTGATCCACATTCGTCCTGTCCCTTTTGTGGAGGAGAGGACTAACGCTTAGAGCACCCCCTGTCCCCTACTGCACCATGCTCTAGTCTCTCACCTTCCCCTGGAGACTGCACCTTCAATTTCCAGCCTCAGTCTGGCACCACCATCCTTTCCTTAGCTCCTCCAAACTGAGCCTGGGCTCACAGGGATGCAGCCTTATTGCCACAGCTTCCAATGTGGTGACTCCTCAGCCTTCTTCCTTTCTCTAGGCTTCAGTCTCTCAGTGGGTATAAAGCAAGGTCAGCTGCTACCCACACTCAGTGAGGGCTGGGTGAGCAAATGTGAGGCTCTTGTCTAGATTATCCTGGGTCAGCGTGGGCTGCATGAGTAAGGCAGTGAGCCATGAACATGCTTTTCCTAGGAGTTTTCTGGTGTAGGCTGCACCTGGTGTGGGAACACTTGAGAATCTTCCCTAAGTCAGCCCCACCTCACCTGCTGCCCTGACTCCTCTGCTTGACTCCCAGGCTAAGTTAACCACCAACCATACACACATACAGTCCACTGGGAAAGCAGAGGTCACTTTAAGGTGCCCACGACTGAGATGCTAGAAGCTCAACTCTCAGCATCCAAGAAATTCAAACATCAGAAATGTTCCTTCCTGTAGTCCTAAGCCACAAGGAAGGCTGGTTCTCTCTTGAGATTACCCCTGGGGAAGTTCTACCTTCTATCCCACTCCTGGTATCCTGTGTCTGAACATGGCCACACATTCTCCTTGGTAAGGACAGTGTTCAGGCTGCACTCCAGGCCCAGCAGGAAGTGAGGTACAACAGGGAATCTAGACAAGGAAAGTTCTGCAGAGTCTCCATTGTCAGCAGAGACAGGAAGTACTCAAATCCTCCACTCCATAACCCTATCCCAGGGGTCATATTTAACCTGATCCTGGCCAGACTTACCTATGATGGAGTCCAATTGGGGTGTACCCATCAAATGGATATTCTGCTACTGCCCAATCCTGGTTTACAGGAAACGGGAAAGGGGAGGGGACACTGGATGGCACTGAACAAGCAGTCAGTTGATTATGGGCTCCGCCATGTCATGTTAGTCCCAAATACAGGACAGGCAAGGCAGGGAAGAAATTGGAACCAGATGGTAAAAGACTGCAGTCACTAAGAACCCTTTCAGCTTCCTAGGAGGTGAACTACAGCTAGCTCCAATGCCAAAGTCCTATCCCCTGAGGAACAACATAGTCCTAAAGATAAGCAGACTCAGCTAGCTGTTAGTCTTAGTGTGTGCCTATCTTCCCAGACACGCAGAAGGCTAAAGCAGAAAGATTGCTTGACACCAGGAGTTTGAGGCTAGCTAGACAGTACAGTAGGGCCTGGTTTTTAAGAGAAACAAAACACCACTTGAGTGCAAGGTGACCAGCAAGTAGGTGGACCCAGCCCGTGGCTGGCTCTGGCCCCTTTGCAGTCACAACAAGAAGCCTGTGCGTGAGCCCCAGTGTTGGTGTCAACACATGCCTAGCTGTAGGCTATGGCTTTGAAAAGCATCATCCATGCGTGCAGAGACATCAGGAAAAGACCAGGGGCCTCAGCGTTGAGTTTGCAACTTTCCGTGAATGTTATCATTATTCTAAAATAAAGCTTATTAGAACCTTGGAAATAGTAAATTATTAAGGATCATCGTCTCAATCTGAACTTTAAACTGTAAAAAGGAACTTTGTTTGTAGGTGAGAACCATACTGCATGGACAAAGTAGTCCCTGAGACAATGAAAATGGAATAAAATGGAATGGAAGCAGGATAGAAAGGGGAAAATTATGGAGATAAAGAGAGAGAGGCCTCTCACCCTGGAGTCTAGCTGAGACTTAAGAATTCCCACACAATTGGTAACATTTGCTGTGAAGGTTTCCTTATAGAGACACTATTTCATACAGAGCTATTTAAAATAATGTTAAAACAGCTGCAGACAGTACTCAATGGGTAAGTGTATAAGGGTTTGTCCTTTTCTGACCATAAACCTGAAATTTCCTAGGAATCATACCAGAAACCCCACTTGCAGTCAGTAAAAAGATATGCTCTAATTCCCTGGGTGGCCCATGGCTAATGATTTTATCCTATCAGGTTGTAATTGTATCCAAAGGACATACAGAGCCTCTGGATAATCTCATTTACCAAAAAGGCAAAAAAAAAAAAAAAAATCTTAGCAACCCAGCAAGATAAATAACTTAAGGCCAGGTGGTGGTGGCCCATGCACTTGGGAGTCAGGCAGGCTGATCTCTGTGAGTTCAAGGCCAGCCTGGTCTACAGAGTGAGTTCCAGGACAGCCAGATCAGATCTGAGTTTGGAGGGCATCCATCCACTTCAATTTTCAGGTTTTATGTCTTAGATAGAGACATGTGGATACTAACAGAAAGGTAACTAATTCATTAAAAAAGAGAACATTTCTAAGCTTGAAAACTGATAAAGCTTTGTACCTGAGTAGAGAAGGGAACTCCTCAGACTGCTAACACTGGGGCTGTCTCCTGCTACACCACTGCAGACATGTTCACAAGGTAAACTGAGGTCCTGAGAAACATTGAAAAGCCCACATCTCTGGATTAGTTATTTTCAGAAAATGAAAAAGGGCCTTGAGTAGACTGCTGGGCCAGCAGAGAGTGTTGTCCTAACAGTGAGGGACAAGCTAGAGTGCCCCACTTTCCATTCCCAGACAGGCTGACTCTCCAGCCAAAGTATTCAGAGTGTCACTAATGAACCTGTAATCTGCTGGCTGGCAAAGTACCCTACAGGAGTGGCAGCAGCCACTCCCTGCTGTAGCAAAGCCCTTATTGACTTGGGAGTGCCACGGGAACCCCTGGAGGCATGTTTCTAACTTGTCTTGAGCTTCTGTCAATGTGTCCCAAGCTACCTGGCAGCTTTTACCTCCCAGCTGACACCAAGCAGCCAAGGAATGCCAAGCTAAGCCAAGACTTCAGCTCAGATGCTGGTGCATCTTCCAGACAGAGAATGAATGAGGTTGTCTTATGAGAAAATTCTGGGACCCTTCTTTGTAAGTCAACACACATTCAGGGAGTATTCTTGATAGTCCCACAGCATATAGCAACTTAGGATTTTTGAGCACTAGGCTTCAAGGCTCTGCTCAGCTAGGAATAAAACCCAAGCTTCCTGCTCTGTGGCTACCAAAAGTCGTTGCACAGTGGTGGGTAAAAAATGAGGTCTACCTGAGTTTAGAACCAAAGACAGCTCCAGTATGGCCAGCCTCCTAGCTTTGGACAAACTGACCCCTAGAACTTCAGAATTATTTCGGATATGATAAAAGAAGAGTTTGCCTTGCGACTGATAAGAAACTGAGAACCAATTGGCAGGTATTTTGTTTGGAAATACAGGGAGAGTGAGCCTCTATATCAGTCTGCAGTTTTCTAAGATACCCACTCTCTTCATCAATAATGATACAAGGGATATAGACCATTTGGGAAAGGTTTTATTTCCCTTTCCCCTTTCTCCTCCCTCCCTTCCTTCCTTCCTCACTTCCTCCCTTCCTTTCTTTCATTTCCTTCCCTTCTCTTTCTACAGTCTTTGACAGGTCTCTTGGTCATACTGACCTCACATCCACATTGTAGCTAAGGATGATCTTAACTTCTCATCCTCTTGCACCAGCCAGTGCTGGGGGGAAGCTGGGGCTCAACTGGGTCAAGCCACTAGTTACCAAGTGGAGGAGCTTTACAGTCAAATGAGCTGCACTTGTTTATCCACGGCCCTGATGCAGCATGTTTGTCCCTTTCAGAATTGTCCCACCATGAGGTGGTACAGCACAGCTCCTTCTTTTCTTACAGATTAAAGGATCAGAGACATTATTCCCACCATGGACTTAGGCTGATAAGGTGAGAATCCAGTGAGTGCCTTCAACCTTCTAGGGACACTGTTTTCCTAGCAGAATGAAGATGGGCAGTGTCCAGCTACCCAGGTCTGGGATGACTTCTATGCCCAATGCAGTGTATGAAGCCAGAGACTATTGGACTGTAAAGAACTACTTTGAAATTATTTCAAAATACACTCTATCATCTAGCTAGCTAGCTAACTAGCTATCATCTATCTGTCTACAACACACACACACACACACACACACACACACACACACACACACATACACACACACCTTTGACTTCTACCCCCAACTTCCTTCATAGACTTGGTGTCACAATCTTCTGGATTCAATCCAGGCAATCCTCTGCCAGAACCAAGGTGTTACCTGCATCTTTGTCTTCCTGCAGTGTTGTATGTTGGCTTGGCCATGTGCCCTGAGGGCAGATCTGTGTACCTCTTTCCACTGACTGAAGGTCTCTGCTAGCTCCCCACTAGCGATGTGTCCACCCGTCTATAACCACCACTATTGCCCTAACCCAGGCTCCACTCTCACTAGCTGTCCACAATCTCCAGCTCATGGCTCCCATCCCTGCATCCTCTGGAGAGTATTTCTCAAACATGCACAGTGGTAAACAGTGATACTTACCTGATGTGCTGGTTAAAGTTACTTCCTCCCTGAAGAATGAGAGTCAACGGGTTTGGGGTAGATGAGAACCTTTGGTGTTAAACCGCCTCATACTCTCCCTCTTACCCATAGGACAATCACTGTCTCCCCTTTTCCAAAGCCAGACAAGACTCACTGCAGCTCAGAGTCCCAGCCAGTTCCCTGCTCACACTGCCTGCCTCCTAGCTTTGTTCCTATCTGTCTCCTCCAGCACCTTCTGCAGGCAGCTGTCAATTACAAGCACCTACTGTGCTTCAATGGCAGAGGCAGCTCCCTGCTGTCCCCTGGAGCAGCCCAAGGACTTCTTTCACACCAGATTTTTTTTCTTTTTTATTTCTGTTTTTTTTTTAATTTTATTTTTTGCTTTTACTTTTTCTTTTTAGAAAGAGCCAGCATGACATAGAATCAGAATTTATTAGGAAGATATTTTAACATATATTTAGCATAGGCATTAACAGAAAGAATGGTCCTTAGGGAGAAGATGAGACACACCCAAGTATGATGTACAATGGTGGGCTTCTTAAGAAAGCAACACTTAAGAGTCTTAGTAGTAGCCATAAGTGTAGTTTTGGTGTGTTCTACAGTTATACTATGGGCTTTAAGGCCCCAACTAACCTCTTCCCTTTTCTCTCTTCCTTGCCTCCCTTTCCCTCCCCTCCCTTTTCTCCCCTCCCTTTTCCATCCCTCCATCCAATCTCTAGCTCAAACTGGTCTTGAACTCACTATATACCTAAAGAACGACCTTTAACTAATGAACTTCTTCCCTCTAGGTCCTGAGTTCTGGGATTATAGGCATGCACCAGAACGTCTGGTTTATATATTGCTGGAGAAGGAACCCAGGGCCATTCCTAGCTTCCCTAGGCTAACAGGTCATCCAGCTCATCTGAAACCTTCCCTTCCTGAAAACATCTCCACTATTGACCTGCCTGGATCCTTCTGAAGCAGTGATGGTTGTCAGACCCAGGATCCGATTCTTCTGATCACGAAGCCTTTGATTGTTCCTATCCCAAGTCTTCACTAATTTCCACTTTGGAGCTTCTCAAATCACTTGGGAAAAATTACCTTCCCAATCCACCAGGGCTTGAAACCCTGAATGTGGTTTGTGTTCAGGACAGGGCTGGGAGCTGTTGAAGTACAGGGTCTCCTTTGGGTGCTGTTGGAAGCCCAAGTTTGAGCAATTGCTTTGGGTTTTTCCTGAATGAAGTGTGTTAGCTATTCTCCATGCTAAGGTGGACCTGGAGTAAGGCTGCCCTTACTCTTTGCTGAAAGGTAGGTCCTCGCCTGTGTTTAAGATGCATTTAGTTAGATTTCAGTATTTTGGGCTGTGTTTCTGTCAGAGGTCCTCCCAGTGGAGGAGGAAGTAAGGAAGCAGTAATTGCTTCACCCTGGCATAGGTAGACATCTGCTCTATTCTGTGAAAGTGTAGAAGGAGGAACATGGTCCCTTGCCCAGGGTTCTCTCTTGGGATATTTCCTAAGCTGCAGGCTGATATCTGATGGGCCTGTCCTAACCTGATATTTGGGGTAGCTGCTGCTCTGGGGTCTAGAGGACACTACTCTGAAGTGATTGGAAAGACCCAACTTAGGTTGTTGACTGGGGAAGTTAGTAAGGTCCTTTTTTTTTTTTTCAGACTACTCCCTACATGGTATTAGATATGGCTTTTGTACTCCCAGATGTTAGATGAAAAAATTATTTTAGCATCAATTGCCTCTATCTCACATATGACATGAAATGAAAAATTTATTCTGAACCCAAGACAAACAAACAGTTGCTGAAACTTCAGTTTGCTTCCTGGCTGTAGCTGTTATCAGCACCTGAAAGATCATCCTTGTTTCTCATGATTTCTGCTGACTACCCTGGGAGGGAAGACTGCCTCTTGGGGGAAACAATGTTGGGGCTCAACATGACAGATCACAGTAACATGATGTCAGGATGAACCCAGACCCTGCGTTAATTGTTTCTTTGTTGCTGTGATAAAACACCATGACCAAAGGCACCTCATGAAAAAAAGAATATATTTGGACTTACTGGTTCCAGAAGCAGAGTCCATCATGGCCAGGGTTTAGGGTTAGGTGAGCAGGCAGCAGGCAGCAAAAGTGAGAAACTCAGAGATCACATCTCCAACTGAAAACATGAAGCAGAGAGAACAAACTGGAAGTGGGGTGAGGCTACAAATACTCAAGTTCCACCTGAAGAAACGCACTTCCTCTGGCAATACTCCATCTGCCAAAGGTTTCACAGCCTCCCCAAACAGCTCCACCACCTGGAGCCACATGTTCAAGTACAGGAGCCTGTGCAGATACATCCCTCCTCACAACCACCGCAGGCCCCTAGCAGGATGAAGAAGACAGCTGTGACTTACCTGAGACTGTGTCACTTCTTATGCCTTGGGAAGTGACTGGTTTGTGATCCCATGCCCCATCTCCTCCCTCCTGTTTCTTTCCATCTACATATTTCCTCCATTGTTAAGCCTAGCCCGTGTAAGTATAATATGCTGGTTTTGTTGGTACTCATTTATTCTTTGTTTTCTTTTCTTGTCCTGCCTGAGAAAAATGACCCGAGGCAACATGTATGATAGAAGCAATATGAAAGTGGGAAGTGGATCCCTTATAGTATGGAGAAGAGAAGGGAGAAAACCTTTGAAGTAAGGATGGTTCAGAATCCAATGGGCCCAATGGCACTAGGTTTGTCCTTTTTGTGTCTACTATGTACTGGATGTACTTGATCTTTGCCCTTTCCCCACTTTGCTCAGAGTTGCCTTGGTGACTCTCTCTCTCTCCCTCTTCCCCCCCCTCTCTCTCGTGTGTATGTGTGTGTGTGTGTGTGTGTGTGTGTGTGTGTGTGTATGTGACAGCAATTGAAATGGAAAGACAAAGTGTACTGCTTAAATGTTTCCTTGGCACATAGTTAAATTACCTATTGGATAAGACCCTGGCTCCTCTGTGTAATCTTACTGGGTTCAAGTACACAGTGTCAGTCTGAACATCGACTGGGAAGAGGCAGCAAGAGGTGTGTATGCTTCCAGAGAATCAAGTCAATGTGTGTAGAAAAGAAGCCCAGTCCTGGTTGTGCTGTGGAAGGGCAGGGAGAGGGTGCTGCCCCTCCCAGTGATGAAACCAGCCAGGAGGTGTGGCTAAGCACTCAGCAGGAACCCCTGTGGATGGCTGGTCACTGTCTATTGCCCATGGCCTAAGGGCAGCTATGCCATTTTTTGCTGTCACCTGGTCTCCCCGGCCCTGCACCCTGTGTGCTTGCCAAGCTGTTTCATTGCCCATGGAGGAAGGGACACTACAAAGTTGTTCTTTTAAAGGTGCTCTAGGTATCTGCTGTCTTCTTCCCTCATCTGCCCCAGCTCTTGAACTTGGTTATTATGGTTATAAAAATCAAATTTTCAAGCTGAGTGGTGGTCGTGAATACCTTCAATCCCAACACTCCTGGGAGGTAGAGGCAGGTGGATCTTCCCGAGTTCAAGGCCAGTCCGATCTACAGAACAAGTTCCAGGGAAGTTAGAGCTATACAGGGAAACCCTGTCTCAAAAAAAAAAAAAAAAAAAAAAAAAAAAAAATCAATCAATCAATCAATCAATCAATCATCAAATTTTTTATCCATGGTGAGAAATATATGACCAGGCCCTTCTCCTTGAGACTGGTAAATCTGGGAAGACTGGAAAGTCTCAGACTAAGGTCTCTTGGACACAAGTATGGGATGTCACTCGGTCTATTGTTTGTCCTGTCTGTGCTGTCTTACACAGAGGTGCTGTTCTGGGAGCCATGATCCTCCAAGGGCCCCTCTTCCTCTGACTTTCTTGGGGCAGTGGCCTGGGAGTATTTTTCCTGTCCTATTTCTCCAGTTCTGTTCTTGCTGAACCTACACCAGTGCTGTGATTTGCCTCTGGGTTACATGTGAACACTGTGTGTACACAGCCTACTTTGACACTGGCCCCTGCGTTATGGCCACTTACTCTTGACTGAATGCCATCACAGTTCGTGGTAATTCTCTGATGCTCTGCAAAGCACACCTCTCAGATTTATTCACCCATTCCTCTATCATAAGATTTTGGGACTATTTATTTTGTATTTATTCTCAACTGTTTCTATATTTTCAGGACAAATGCTGGGAAGCAGCAGATTTATTTATGTATTTATTTTAAATTTCTAAGATTCTGAACATTATTTAAATTGCTTTAAATAATGACCTTACTTCTAGGGTTGCTCCTAGGCTGGCTGACCTGAGACACTGACAACTGCCCCTTCATTAGCTTTATTTGATCCAAAAGATGGGATTTAACAGAACCCCAAAGACAGGTCTGAGGCAGAAATGACGGCACCAGGGTAGAGTTGCCACTTACCTGCTGGAACCGAGAGAGCTGAACAGTGGCTCCAAGCACCTTCTTGCTGCTGCCAGCTCTCCAAGAAACAGTCTGCTAGAACTGGGTTTGAGGAGCTCACTTGACCCCAAGTGTTCAGCAGTAGAAGGTACCACTGGGAGTGAGGTTCCAGTTTAACCAACATTTCAGGGGCTGCTTCCTTAGCCTCTATGTATTAGGGGGACTGTGCATGCTAAAGGAGGATATTGCTGGGCTAAAGGAGGATATTGCTGGATTTTAAACTTTTACTAATAGGATGATCTGTTGTATTTGAGAGGCCATAGGTGACTTTGCCGCTCAGTTCCCTGCTCACAGCCTGGTGATGTTACATGCTCTGCTATGTACAAGAACAAAGCACCCCATTAAAATGAATCGGCCACAAGGTTGCAATCACAAAAGCCAATGTGGGACATTTTGTGAAGTAACCACATCGATCGTCCTTCTGGGAAGCACAGTGAGCAGGATGCATGAGGACTCATATTCATCCACAAATGCCCCAAGTTCCAGCCCAACCCCACAGTGCTATGCCAAAGGCAAGGGACCAGGGACATGGTTTCTAGGAGCCCAGATGGCACTCCAGGCTCCAGTGAAGACTCGGACCCAATAGAGATCCTTCGTGCTACAAACGTGGCAACACCTTTTTATTCAGAGTAAGATGTGTTCACATCAGCATGACAAAGTTTGTACAAAGTTCACAATTTAAAAATGAAGTATCACAGCAACTTGTGATTCCACACATTTATAGCAAAATTAAAGTGTCAACAAACCCATGCCGTGTAGTACAAAAATAAATCAAACTTCAGTTCCACAGAGAGCACAATAAATAGTTTATACAAAATTCTGTCTTAATAAATGATTACTTAAATTAACTTAGAAATGAATATGAACAATAAGTTATAATAAATATGCTCTGATGACTCACAATAACCCCATGTGGAAGGTCAGCATTCTAACATGTGACACTGTGTGATCCCTATATATAGTCACAGATAACTTTTGATTTGATATTATGTACCAACGTTACATGAGCAGCAGGTTTGTGCTTAGAACCCCTCTCCATTGTACATAGGTGATAACAATAAGAATCCAAACTGATACTACCTATTACTCTACTAAAAGCATTACTACATTGGCCAGGAAGCTGCAGACAAGACGCAGTGGGGAAATGCATGTGCCGCCGCTATGAACAGAGCCCCCCCTTCCCCCTCTAGGGTGGGGGCCTGGGACCATGTGTATGGCGTCAGGTGACAGTAAGCACCTTGCTTCAGCTCTCAAAAAGGCAATTAATTCTGAGCATGGCAGCTACAACTAATCGCACAACAGAAAGGGGGCGTCGGACAGAGAAGGTCCTGCAGTGCCCCAAGTAATTACATAATCTTTTCCCCAGCTAGGTATTAAAGTCCTTGTGGAAAACTGTAAGCTTTTGTACAGTGAACAGTATAAAGTGCAGCTGGGATATTCTTATATTTATACATATACATACATATATATATATACCGAGGTTGAGTATTGTATCAGAATATTTGTTGTGAGATCCCTGTAGTCTCCCTTAGTAACCGTATTGGGTCAGCCTTGAGGGCCTCCTCTATAACTCATCCACTTCAGTGTCACAAGGCGACTGACACAGGATTGCACACCTCCGTACGGATATATAGGACAAGGCGAGTGCAAAGAGCCGACTGGCACATTGTGGGGACAATGACCCTGTAAGTCCTGTTCTGCTAAAAATATTTTTTTTTATTTTTACAAAACCCATCTTTTTTTTTATTTCATAACAAAATTTTAAAGTACTTTTGTACTTCCTGCATAACATCAAGACATGGAAGAGAGAGATGCTACTAAAAGGAAATCAAGTCGACATTGGGGAACACAACACATCGTCAAAGACTACTCAGAAGGGGGCGCAGCAATCAAAAGTGGCCGTATGCATACATATAGTGCAGTCATTTGGGATGAAACCATCAAATTTCAAAGGTATCAACAAGTCTAAGATGATCTAGTTTAAAGCAAAAAAGTGCTGAAGTATATTTAGTAACTTTAAAATCTGATTGCATTCCTTTTCAGGTTACATCACCATAAACCAAACAAGGCTGTGCAGACGCTAGAGTCAGCTGGACCCAGCGAGGGCAGAACGTGAACATCCTTGGCCTTGGTGTCCAGAGTGTTCTGAATAGGACCAAGGCTTATTCAAAGTCAGAGTTGGGGCAGGTAGGGGGAGGGAAGGGTAGAGCTGCTTTCCCACCCTCCCAGCAGAGAATCCCATCCAGTAACTGGGGCAATCACGGCCGTTAGCCTTCATCCTCAGATGTGAAACAAGAATAACAAATGATGATGATTTTTGAGAGTGAAAAGGGGAGATAAATGCTTAAATTACCTTTGTTTTGTTCCTCAAATTGAAAGACAATCAACTTCTGCTAGGTAAGCTATATTGTGGTAACAGTTCAGAGGGGCATAGGGCTCTAGGAGAAATAAGAGAAGGGTGCTCCAAAGGTTACTGAAAATGCAAAGGAAATCTTCATGTTGTCCACCTCTGACAAGCTCCTGTGTTAACGGAGTTTCCACAGTCCCACCATGTAATGTCTAGGAGTTAATTAAAAGTGCTGTTTAAGCTGCTTTGAATCTTCTGCCAAGTTTCCATGGCTTGATGTTGTCTTACAATAAATTACTTATTTCATTTCTTATAGTTAATCCATATGCCATTTCCTTGGAATGCAAAAAACCTCATTTATTGCCCCCACCATACACCATCCTCCTAAAACAAACAAACAAAAAAGTCACATAATATTTCCAAGCATTGTTCAAAAATAAAGCATTTTTTTGCAACCAATTCTTGCTATGAAACAATATGCACACAAAATGTATTTCTTAAATTCCACAAAGTCCTCCAACCTGAGGCAAAACGATAGTGTCTAAAAGTGGCCATGAGGCCACAAAGTGATCATTCAAACCTGCTTTTTTTTTTTCCTTTTTCTTTTTTCCTTTTTGTCCATTTCAGTTCAAAATACTAAAACATTTAATCACTAAAGCATTAAAAAGAATTTACACTCTGTTTTGATCAGCTTACCTCTTCAGAAATATAGAGACCCCCAAATGTGCAGACAGCAGCAGCTATAAACATTACATGGCAAATCACACTATGTCAGCTTATATGAAAACGTACAAAATGTGAATGTATCCAAAACTAGTCTGCAGGTACTATCTCGAGAGCACACAAAACCGTTATGAAGTCTTGTAGCATAACACTGTTCCAACAGAAATAAATATATAACACTTTCTGGTAAGTTACAGCAGCAAGAAACAAGAGGCATCCTTTTTAAGCATGAGTCAGTACTAGAGCAGCTGTTCAGACCTGAATTCCTCTCACAGCCTGCTTTATATTTTCCAGTAGGGCTTTATTTTCTGGACTCTGATAACGATCTTGATTTGTATACATTTCCGTCAAAGTAGTCACGTAAGCATCAAAATTTTGTTCATTGATTGGATCCTACGAGATATTAAATAGTAGGTTCATATACAAATTTTATTTTCTGAATAGTATATTCACAAAAGCATAAAACAGCATCATAGCATAGAGCCACTGTTTCCATAATATTTAACAGGCCTACTCAGAGCACACTTAATGTTATACGATCAGCCCCACCAATGTTTCTAGCGGTTAACAGTATGGTTTCAGGGTGGTGACCAAAAAAACAACCAAAAGCTGAAGGACCATGGACAATGAAACAGACATCTACTCAGTGAGGTGGACTGTGGAGGCTCCGAGGTGCTCACCTGGGCTCAGTCACTTACCATGTGAGGCAGCTGGATGTTGGCGAGGCTGTGGATCAGGGACTGGCTCAGGTTGGCCAGCTCATGCAGGAGCGACTCGTTCTGCTGCTCGATGACTTTGTTCTCCTCTTCAATCGTCTTTAGGTTGCTCTCCATTGTGGTGATCTGAAATCACACATTTGGATGACATGTAACATAAGGCAGGCTGCAGAGAGTGTGCATGCTGGCTGTGAGGGACCAGGGTATAGGAGGACAGAAGCTTTCTGCTCAAGCACAGAGGCTGCATCTAGGGAACCTGGACTTGTGTCTTCAATTCTTGAACACAAAGTGCTGGTCACAGCAACCATGGAGGTGTCCTCACTGTCAACTTGCTCTCCCATCACTGATTGTTCTCACTGGGTCTTGCCTGCCCATCTGTCTCCGCTATCTTGTGGGAACTGCGTGAATCTATAGGATTGATGCTAATTTCCTTTTGTGGTATTACTGTCTGCTCTGATGGGTGCTCTGTGTCTATGTGGGTGGCTAGTGTGTGTATGCAGGTGGAGGTCTCTTGGTTTGGCCTCCTTCTTATAAGACAATGGTTCTCAACCTTCCTAATACCTTTAATACAATTCTTCATGTTGTGGTGACCCAAACAAAAATTTCATGCCTATTTCATAACTGTAATTTTGCTACTGTTATGAACCATAATGTAAATATCTGTGTCTTTCAATGATCTTAGGTGACCCCCAAAGGGGATGTGACCCACAGGTTGAGAATCACCATTTTAAGAGTTCTAAGAGAAATGGAGACTTGCCAAGGTCAAGGATTTGAGTGGTAGCATCAAGGGGGAATCCTCCTCCACCTCACATGGATGGGAAACTAAGATGTGCCATGCTCAGGGTTTGCCATGTGTTCCCCTACACCGAGGTCCTCCCTCATGAGTGTCTCTATCCCTCTTTCCCTTAGTTTTTCCTTTTTCCACTTTCTTGTCATCCTTTAACTGCACTTGGCTTAAGTTCTAGGCTCTCACCTATAGCCAGGGCCTACGAAATTCTGAGATACTCAGCATTATGTGAGAGACAGAGCAGCAGTGTTTATTAGCAGGACTTCTCCATGGAAGAAACACCTTCTCTTTCTCCTATGGAGTGGTGGGGGGACCCTTGAAGCCATATGCTTTTCTCCCCTGACACCCTGGTCAACTTTCTGGCATTTTTTCTGTCCATCTGTGGTGGTTTGAATAAGAATGCCCCCCTATCCACAGTAGGCTCATATATTTGAAAGCTTAATCCCCAGGGACTTGACAGGGATTAGGAGGTTTGGTCTTGTTGGAGTAGGTGTGGCCTTGTTGGAGGAAGTGTATCACTGAGAGTGAGCTTTGGGGTTTCAAAAACCTATACTAGGCCCAGCCCCTCCTTCCCCACCCCCTCTGCCTGTGTATCAGGATGTAGCTCTCAACTACTTCTCCAGCACGATGCCTGCCATATCTGATGCCGCTCCCCATCATGATGACAATGAACTTAAATCTCTAAAATTGTACACAAGCATCCAATTAAATGCTTTCCTTTAAAAGAGTTGCTGTGGTTATGGTGTCTCTTCATAGCAATAGAACAATTACTAAGACACCATTGCAGAGATACCTCCCAGGCCCAGAAATGGATGGATGAGCAGTCACTAGGAAGGAGGCGCTAGGGGCAGCTATCTTTGGGGCTATGGCTGAAAATGTGTTCTTCTAGACAGCTTGATTCTTTAGAGCCAGTGTTGGCTGGTGGGTTAGCACAGAGGACATCAATTTGTGCAGGGTCCTTTTGGGTGACTGCCTAGGCAGCCAGATATAGCTGTCATTTCTAGAGTTTTGGAAGTTGCTCATGATGCACTTCCCATTTACTTAGGCAATATTATATCCTCCTGGGGTCTTTGATGGAGTTGAAGACAGATAGTTTTCCTTAGTTATGATAAAAGATAAGCTAAATAAAAAAACTTTAAACTCACAAAGATAGGATAGATGATTGGAGTATTTCCTTTAATTTTGCCAAATACAAATAGACTAAATATTGTAACTGTAATTCTTGCTTATAACTGTTTGGGTATATATAATTTTATTACATTAAAGCTAAAACCTTCCTTTCTAATATATGGAAAAGGGAAGATGATGTGGGAGGTCCTTCTGTATGTTGTGCTCCTTTTATTTGTTGATGAATATAGATGTTTTGGCCAATGGCCAAGCAGAATATAGCTAGCAGGAAATTCAAAAAGAGTTATGGAGAGAAAGAAGGCAGGGTCAGGGAGACACCATCCATTCACCCAAGGAACAACATGTATGCAGACTGGTAAAAGCCATGACCCACATGTCAATACATAGATTAATAAAAAATGGGTTAATTTAAGTTGTAAGAGTAACGAGTAAGAAGCCTTGCCATGTAGCTGAGGACAACCTTGAACTTCTGATTTTCTTGCTTTCTGCTTCCAAGTGCTGCTACTATAATCAGATGTAGCTATACCCAGTTAATGTGGTGCTAGGTCTGGAATCCAAGACTTCCTGTGTTCTAGACAACTGGGATCAAAATACATTTCAAAGAGGTGGCAGGATGACCGGGGGGGGGGGGAGGAAGAGTGGGGACAGTAATCCTGGTAGCTCCTTGAATGAGTACCATCTTTTCTGTCAGCTTTAACTATTGGTCACATAGGTCCCCAGGATCCAACCCTTCCCATTTGTGAAGGGCCTTGTACCCTCCATGATCCTCCACCTCAGGAAACCTCTGCAGGGCTCTCACCCCACTTCTCTGTGTGTTAGCTTTCTGTTTGCTGTACCAATCAGCCTGAGTTCATGGGAATGAATGGTCAGAGCAACCTGAGTGGGTCAATTCTCAGGCTATGCGTTGATATATCCACCAGCATTCGTAGGGCTATTTCAGATAATTTCCCCTGTAACGCGCATTTCCCACTTATGTGTCTGAAGGAAGGCAAAGTGTAGACACCACACCATTTCCTAGAGCACCCCCACGAGAGGATAGAGACTTGAGCTGCATTGTTCTCAACATAAACAAATGTCATGTGTAGATGCCACCAAGCCATGGAGGAAACTTTGGAGACTGTGGGAATGACTAGTACAAGTCCCAATCAGAAAGGGAATTCAGGCTATAACTGTGGACTGTAAATTTCAAAAAAATTTCAATCTATATGAGTAGACTAACCCTGCCAGTCCCGGGTTGTTTAGATGTACACCAGCCCATGTGTGGGGTACCCGAACCATTCAGAATAGTGGGTGGGCCATTCAGATGGGTGTCTGGATACCCAGCAGAATTGTAGGCACCTCCAAGTGTCACAACCTGGCCTCCTTCCTCTCAACTATCTGGCTTCCCAACTTTCAAGTGGGTCTTGAACTCACTTTCTCTGTGGACTCAGATCTACATGGCTACAGCCTATGTTAAGTTACTGTGACCCTGGAGTCCACTCAGACTATTAATCCTGCCTTCCCTAGTTATTTTCCCCTTATTTTTCTCGTTTCCTTGTTCTTTGGATAAGCAGGAACCTCTATGTATACTGGCAGCAAGATATCTGTTTTCCTGGGGTGCTTAATTCCACCGAAGGTATCAAAGCTATGAAACACAGTGGTCACTCTCACAGTCAGAGTGCTATGGTAAGTGTATATGGGGGCATCTCTTTCCCCCACCCCAGGCTCTCCCAAAAGTACTGATCCCCCACAGTGGTATGTGAAGAGCCTGGTGAGATGAGGGCTGGGTTAGAATATGTGATTTGAACCTCAGGGAAGAACACCGACTCTTCACTCAGGTAGCATGTATGGATCTGATCTCTGGGACTCTTATGTCCTCTGTGATCATGACAGGAGGTTATGAGGATCAGGGTGTCTTTAAGCCAACATGGAAGCCTGCAAAGGGCAATCACACACTACAGATTTATTCCTCCTGAGCAAGTCCCATGTCTACCTGCCTTCCTGGTTCTATCTGCCTCTGGGCCTAAGTGTTTTCCAGAATGGCTCTGTCAGAAGGAGTTACTAGAGATGAAACACAGCTCAAGGCCCATTCTTGAGAGATGTATGAGCCTCTTTTGCTTCTTTCAGTGACTATTGTAAACCCAACAGAATGACATCATTTTGTGACGCATTCAGGTTGTTTTACTCATGCACTGTATAGAGCTGTATGGCAGCAGCCAGGAGCCTGAAACAGAACTATTATGACAAAGGCTGTGGGGTCCAGAAGCCAACACATTTGCTCTATGGTTCCTGGCTGGTAGGAACCAAGGCTAATGTGACATATTCCACAGACATGTGCAGAAGATGCACAGATCCATAGAGGTGTTTAAGGTTTAGGCTGGGACTGAAATGCACAGAGAATTTCAGATCACAGAGCAAACAAGCCACAATCTGAAGACCAGCCACAGAACTGACATTGGCCAACTTGGCACACAGCTAGAAAGGACAGAGCCAGATTTCTCATTAGCAATCTTGTCTGAGATACAATTTCTCTTTCATGTTCTAGCATCTCTTTCTCTTCTCCCTCCCCAATAAAACTGCTGAGCCGGACTGAGAACCACAGGGCACAGGCTCTTTACAGGCTTCCAATCTGAACTCTTTTCCTTCTGCTTATATTTTTTCTGTGCTAGAATGTTCCCTTCCTGCCACCCATGGCATACTCCCTTCCTCCTGGGCCATTTCGCAGCCCCCCAGGGGTAACTTACATCCCACCTTACTGCCCCTGCCCTGGCTTGTTTCATGAGTTTTAGTCTCCTCTTTCTTGTTCTTTATCAGGCATATATTCAATGTCTGTTTTTCTTGGTCCAGAGTGTGCTCAGCTTACTTTTGAGCTCTCTGGTTGAGCCCCTGTAAAATTTATATACAGTGGGTGAAAACTGAGTTGGGCTGGATGAGATGTGTTATACTTACCTTGTTGAATTGAGGTCTGGGAGTGCTCAGCTATGTGCCTAACACACCTTGAGTCCCATTACCCGTGCAACACTACTCGAGAAATCTTAGGAGAATCCACCATCACTGCTGATGGCATAAAATGATCAAATAATACTGAGGCCTAAAAGACCTTGAGATAAAACCCTCATCATTCATAGAGCAGGTCACACTCTAGGACTGGCTACTCACAAATGGATCTGGCTGAACAGAGAAGCACATACAGGTAGGTGGACAATAAATGGCCTCAGCATTACAAACAATATTGCCATGCAATGATTCTACAGAAGGTAAAGTTATCTGCTGGGGGAAAATTGAGAAGAAATGGGAAAGCAAAGAAACCTCACTTCTCCCAGGAGGTGCTTTCCCTCCTTCTATAAGCAACAGCATACATTACCACAGAACAGAGGCTTTCTGTCAAAACTGGCATTGAGGCTCCAGGCTAGACCTAGAGTTGAAGCTGAACTGCTAAAATCAGGACTGAGGTGTCAACACAGGACTAGAACTCAGGTTTGACATAGGTAAAAGGATCACAACTCTGAGAATTAGAATTAAAAGTTTCACATTACAGCTAGAAGTAGAGCCAGGGATGCTGGCATATGTCTCTAAGTCCAATGCTCTGAAAGTGGATGCAGGAGGGTCACAGGAGTTGTAGGCCAGCTTGGGCACATAGTAACACAAAGGAACAAGAAGCAGGGCTCCATGCTGGAGCTAGAATTGCGGCTTCACAAACTGTTACCTGAGTTCTGAGTTTGATCATGTCAGCCTCCATTTGGGAATTGGATTCGTTAAGCTCCTTTATCTCTTCATCTAACTGCTTGATTTCTTCATCGTTTTCTATACCTGGAATGGCAAAGTCATCATTTTAGGGCTATAGTGCTTGGAAACATTGCAGCAGAAGTACATTGTTTTCTCTGTTTTTTTTTTTTTTTTTTTTTTTTTTTTGTTTTGTTTTGTTTTTTGTTTTTTGTTTTTCAATTTGGAATTGAATTTTCTTGGGAAATTATCATTGAATTCACAGTGTGTATGACTTTATTTCCCCACCCCAGCCTGCCTTATGACCAAGGCACTTAGAGAGAATGAAGACCTTCTAGAAAGAACCTTGGTCCTGATAGGTAAGATTCCAGTTGAATGCCCAAAGTCTCAAGATCTGGGGCCCTTTGACTCTGGGCAGAAGTTGCTTTGCTGACCCTTGATTTTCCTAGATGTACTCCTCATCCATCACCTTTTATACTCAGCATCCATCCTGCCACGCTCAGTTTTGATTCAGTAATCCTGGGCACACCAAGCTTCCATAATGAGCCCTAAAAGAATCTGACCCCAGACTTTTTTATAAGTTGGGAAGGGTGTGAACCTAACTGTCTTGGGCTGAGCAGTCCAGTCCAGCAAATGCCAATGTGCAAGAGCCTAGGTATCTCCTTTGGCCAGTTCTGCAAACCCAGGCACATGACTAACTGCCTGTGCTTACAAATAGGTATTTTCAACATCTGGTCTGCTTTGTTCTGCTGCTGACAACTTTTCATCATCAGCATCAATATTACAGGGATTCTCTTGTTCAGGACATTGTGGTTTTACATGATTGAGGATATACAAAGTACAGAAGAATTACAGATGTCATTATCCTCAAACATGACAGTCCTGGGCTTGTGGTATCAATGGTCACCTGCCCCACCTGCAGACCAATGGGCAAGTACGCAATAAGGCTAGGCCATGTAGAATCTGTTTTTAAGATTTGCAACAGAAGGGCCCAGAATGGAGGCCAGAGAACCCCCAAAGCACTGTGAAGCCTGGCTGAAGGGAAGTAGTGTTTGTTCAAGAGCTCTAGCAAAGAAGAGAAAGAGACAAGTATGTGGTGCTTGAGCCTTAGGGGTTACTTTTAGAGGGTAGAAAACAAAACAAAACAAAAATGTTTTTACCATAAGATAGAGGGTTAAAAACAACAAACAAGTAAACAAAACAAAACAAACAAACAAACAAAAAACAGGGCTGATGACAAAGGAATGAAAGTTTGAAGCTGAGAGCTGGCTGCCCATGCTGTCTGGATAGGGTTGTTCAGTGTGAGCTGTCCCTCCTCTAGGACATGCATGCTGTCCCTCGAGCTTCTTCCTTCTCTTCTCCTTTGAAATGATCCTTGTCCAATGGCTACTTCCTTTACTGATGAGTATCAGTGGGCACAGACTTACAGCAGCAACTCCTATGAGATGTTTGCCTTAGCACCAGGGCTAGTCTGTAAGATGCAGTGTCTTGCCAGTGCCTGCTGCCTGGCTGGCGTTCAGTACTTTTTTTTTTTTTTTTTTTTTTTTTTTTTTGCTGGCAAAGAACTTGATTTCTTAGTGAGCGAGAGAGTGGTGGACATTGCCTGCAGGTGTCTCAATGCTGATTGTTTGGGGTTCTAAGGATATAGAGCATGCAGATGGGCCCCAGACCTTCTGGAAAGCAGAAATTTTAGTTAACCTCTATTTCCCTGGCCTTAGTGTTGGGCAGAAGGGACACTGGCTCACAGCACCTCAAGTCCCTAAGGTTGCACCACATATGTGGCTATGTCTCTGGAGAATGATGGCCTACATGTTGGTATTTACACCTGTCACTGGCAGAGAAAAGGTTTCTGTAGGCAGACATACTGCACTTTCTTTAGACATCAAATAATAAGAAACAACAGACAGAATGGGCATGACTTGAGCCCATGTACCTGCACACTACAATTGGCCTTCATCTGGGGCTAGGGAAGACAGCCATTGACCAGACACATAACATAAGGTCTAGGGTCTGAACTGGGATGTTTACTGTGGAACCAGCTTGATGTGAGGATGTCTCAGCCCTGGCTATTGTATTTGTAGTGCATACAGAGCTCTGAGTTAGACTGTGTCATGTAAAAGGGGCCAGGGTGGATTTTGCAGGTAATTCAAGACAATTAGTTATTGAATGTGCTGAGAAAGAGGAGAGGACCAGAAGGAGGCTGCTACTGTTTAGTGTCCTTGGTGCTCTAATGCTGCTCCTGGGTTACAGGCTCAGGAATGGGGGCCCAAGGAAAAAAGGAAAGGTGTGACCAGGCTGTTGGTGAGAAAGCTGACCTGGTGCTGGAGACACTGGGTCATGGCACGTAGGCAGAATCTAATGATCACTGCTTCTGTGGTCTAAGAACAGTGGGCTAAGTCACTGATGCAGAGATGCCATGCAGTGACATCCCACCTCTCTAAACAGCAGGAATGCTGGGGACCCCAGGGTATGGTTACCATTGCTGGCTCGCTGCTTAATAGTCAACATCTGTTCTCCAGACAGCTTTGCTTTCTTCATTGCTGATGTGGCTCTTGGACATCCTGACAAGCTGTTGATAAGACAAGAGATGGCTGTTAGCCATGGGCTTCAGCAAAGCCCAAGCCGTGCAGTGACAGGTGTAGTAACTCAGTGTTTCTTTATCAGGTCAAGTGCCATCACAGGGATGCTGAAACATACAGATCAATGGTGCTGTGTTCCAGCACATAAATAAAAGGGTAATATGGTCTCTATGTACATGAGCACGTTCGTTCATGGGCTAATTGTGGGTGCATGGTTAGTATGGCCTCTGGAGTGGATCTTCAGAAAAGGCATATGAGGTGATGGGACACATCTCCTCCCAATGTAACTCACAGAGCTTTGGCAGCTTCTGTGGGGTAGGGATTATATTCCTACCTTTAAAACTTGCTTCTTATGAATAGCATCAAACTTACATAACAACCAGATTCATCCCAATCTCAAACACATAAAAATGAAGTAGTGTAAGAATGTTCCACCCAGCTTTGGTTACCACAACCCACAGCAAGCTCTCTTCACCTCGTCCACCCAGAAACTGCTTGGGATGAAAGCAGGTGTGAAGTTGACTACAATATTGTCACAAGGTTTCTGAAACCAGACTTGTTATTCAGCCAGCTGTGCAGCCTGGTTTTCAGGTGGCCCCTGCTGTCATGGCTTTAATGGCATTGTCACTGCCATTAGATTTGGATTGCCTAGGAGTCACACCTCTGGCTGTGGAATACCTTCAAAGGAAGGCATTTCCAAAGAGGTTAACTGGGGAGGGAAGAGCCATCCCAGATATTGGTAATATCATTCCATGTACCAGGATTCTAGACTAAATAGAAAGGATTTTAAAAGGAAACAAGATGAATGCATTCCCCTTTCTCTGCACCATAATGTACCCAGATGTGAGCAGGTTCTCACCTCCACAGCCTTGAGCAGCTGCTCCCACCATGCCTTCCCTGCCATAATGGATTGCCTCCCCTGGACCATGAGCCAAAGTAAATCATTCCTTCCATCAGTTGCTTTTGGCCACAGTAATAAATATGTGGCTCTTTGGTGCTTCTTAAATTACCATGCCAAGTCCAATTCCACTCTAGCTTTCCAGTGCACCTCTGATGAACATGTCTGATAGGACCTTTGCATAGGGGCTCTCCTGGCTGAGTGTCTACTGGAGCCAGCATGTCCTTTATACAGAGTTCTTTTCCATGGATGGAGTATGTGGGCTTTCTTAAGCCCATCAAAGAACAGGCTCTTCCTTTGGCAGTGCAATAGGGAAAGGAGGACCCCATCAGGCAGTCACAGACCAACATCTATTCATGATTCCTTCAGAGGCCCCATATCCTTCACCATGTATAGACTTCAGTGCAGTTCTGAAGTCTGACAGCAGAAGGGTGCTGAAGTTTCCCAGTGTCTTGATAAACTACCTTTGAGCAGCAGAGACTTGTGAGATTCCCCCTAAAGTAAAATCTTCCCAGGTTGGCATGGGTATGGTGGCATATTCCAATGATTTTAGCACTTGGGAAGTGAATGCAGAAAGATTAGGAATTCAAGAACAGTCTCAGTTACAAGAAGAGTTCAAGGCCAGCCAAGGTTAGATGAGACCTCCCCACAAGCAAAACAAAGCACACTTCTTCCTCTCTGGAAGTGAACTCAGACTAAGTTCACTGCTCCGAGTCCTCCCCCTAGAGAGCCTGTCTGCAGGTACTAGGAGACTTAAAGGCAGGAGACTGCTTTTGGCATGTTTTGCTCCCGAAAAGCCAGGCTCACACAACTGATACTGCTGCTGCTGATTCACACAGAACAGACACAGTCAGATTCCCTTGGCCCCTTTGTGTGCTTTGATAAATGCAACACACAGGGTGATATGTACAAGCAAGTGTATCACTTGCAAACATGAGAAGTGTTGGATGGTCTACTGTCATGGGACACTACAACTGCTTTTATAGTCAAATTTCTCTGTACAATTAGAAGGACCTCACTCTGAAATAACAGAACTCTCCTATATGCAGCCAACCTCCACAAAAGCTGCTTTCTCACTGTACTTCATCAGCATCTTTTCTGTACATAATCATAAATGCTAGGTTCAGATATGACCAGTTTTGCTTGGGGTGGAACATTGTTTACAGCTTTGCTTACAACATACATGTAATGCCTGGGGTATGACCCTGTGATAGGTATGGCATCCCAAGGACAAGAGGCCTCAGTGTGATCTGTAGCATCTCTGTCAGCTGTTGGCTAGGATGCATCAAGGGCATGTGTTGCATAGATCTGTGTTGGCTCATTTATGAAAGGAGAATAAGGTCAGATTAGAATTGGGCATCGTGCTTAATGACTGCAGTAACTTCTGTGCATTGCCTGTGCTAGTCAGTTTCTGAAACAAAAGCTTCAAAGAGGGGTGTACCTAACCATCCCCAGTTCTGGGGCAAGTTGGGCATGAGTAGCTAGTAAAGCTTCCTGCAAATATACCCAGGACTGGGGTTATGGAAAAGGACAGCACCTTGCTCCAGCCTCAGGCCTGGCCCAGCCCCACAGAGTATGAATCTTCAAAATTACAGAAGTTATTGTCTCCTCCCAGGCAAGCCTTTGGCCATTCTTGCAAATTTTAAGAGGCTGGGAAGTTGGACAAAGAGCTTCAGAGTGTGGTGTGCTGAGTTCCAGAGGCCTGCCTCATTTCTTTACTGGATAACCAGGCTGCTGCCTCCGGGAGCAACCTAAGACTCCAGTCATTTTTTCACTGTTACCATTCCTGGGGTCCATGTATGTCCCTCAATGGAACTGCAGGACTGAATTCAACACACCACCCACATTCTGCGAAACGGTCTTGGAATCTCTGCTCATTTCTTCAGATCCTCAAGACCAGTGTTTCCTAAGTGTCCACATTGTCAGTTTGAGGGTCGACACACTGGTGACTCCTCTCTGCACTTCTACATAAACCCATGCTGCTGTCTGCTCTTATTTTCCTGCCTCAACATTGTGTATTGACCACCCAACTTTTAAAATCTAATTATTTATTAAGTAGGACCATGTTCTTCAGGAAGCCTCTGGCACAGTCTCCACCCAGGTCAAGTTGCCTCTCCCAATTCAGGAGCACCTGAAGCCTTCAGGGATCATATTCTCAGACATCATACATGTGCACCCCAGGCTGTTCTTAGACCAAGGGCACTTTACACCACGAATTTCAGGAGTACGTTTGCAGACTTAGGTAAAATTGCACGTAGTCAATGATGGGGAACAAAATGACACCAGATGACATTTCCCTCTCAAAATTCAGCTTTCATGGGGCATGATCGGGGTTCCACTTATTAGAATGTCTCTAGTTTTTTCTGTTTTATCTACAATGAGGATTACAAAACCCTTTTCCAGTGAGTCCCCAGAGCTGACCTGTATTGCTTTAGCTTGATAACAATAGACATTAAGTGCTTCCTAGTAGCTCTGCTCTATCAGCAGCTAGCTCAAGGTCTCCTGAAGTAGAGCTTCAGACTTAATTCAAGGCAACATTCCTTTCTTTGCCCTCTTCAGGAGAAAATCACATGGTTTCTGGGCTATTCTGCTTCAGTCTAGCTCTCAGGTATTTACTGCCCAGAATCTTCAAGTCTTCCCTTTTACATTGGTAAGAGTAAATAAAGGACAAACAAAATGACATCTCACATTGAACTAACTAACTGATCACAAAACCTAGAAATAGCAATCTTACATTGTTTCTCTGTCTCCAGTGAATGTATCTACCTGATGGGAATGGTAAATAAGTGTTTCATAAGGAGGATGAGGCCTGGGTGGGAGTTTTGGAAACTGAATCAGGAAACAAAGGCAGACCCAAAGAATGCTGCATCCTGCTCAAATATCACTTTCAGTTCCTGCCATTCCAATCCCTGAGTATATTTCCCCATGGTCAAATTTGGAAGTGAGCTTCTTAGCTCAGACTTACAGGTAGTGTCTGATTCCTTGCAGACATACTGCCACCTGCCGGTCACTCTGCATGGCAGTGGGTCAGGCTGATCCTAGAATAATGGAGGGTACTCTATATACCCACTTTCCCCCAAGAAGACATAGGCAGCCTCCCTATGTCACAGAAAGCTAGTTCCACGTGAAGGAGTTCAGTTTGTTGTGGAAACTCTTCTTAATAAAGACTAGTGGATTCTGAGGTTAGATTTGCAGTTTCGATGTTGAGAAATTCTGGGAACTCATAGTTAATGCTCATTTCCCCTATTTTCCTGTCTGGAGTCCCAGATATTTGACAACAAGAATTATTTTAGGACCCAGCAGCTTTAATGGCTGCGCAAGAAGGAGAAAAGGATCCAGAATTTATCAGGACATTAGTTTCCTGGAGAACCTTCACCTGCACCTAGGTAGGTAACTTCCAAGGGGGCATATATTCAAAGTGGGAAGGACATGATCATGAGAAACAAAAACGTGACCTGGAGGAAAGATTAGTCTGTGTGACTCAGACACAGGCTGGCTGACCATGTGAACTCTGTTCACTTTGCAGACAGGAGGTAACAACAGATGGGAGATTGTTAGGAATCATGTGTCCTGAGGAGCCCAAAGAAAGGTGCGTTGGAATGTGGCTCTTAGTCACAGCCCCAGGCACTTTGATCACTGTAGTGACTTCTGATTCCTCACTGAGTTGCCTTTCACATTCTTGAAATGTAGTTGTGCTTTCCACGGCATACAATATGCATCGTGCATGGCGTGCACTCATGGTCATGGTGCTTCTCCACGCCACAGCTCCATTCCTATCCATGACAAGCTAAGGGAAGCACAGTGAGGAAGGGGCGAGAAGATGGTGAGCACCACAGAGGTCCCACCTCTCTCTGTCTCTATTGGAGGAGAGCCCTGTGATCCCTCTTAATCCACAATTTGAAATATTTTAGGTTTCACTTCTGTGCCAAACAGGAATCTCCAGGGCTATTGGGGGAGAGAAATCTCAGGTACTTTTGTGCCAGGCAGGCAACTGGGATACATGGGGTGCCTGGATGCCAGTATGTGACACCAACCAAGCTCAGAGACCAAGAGGGCCTAGTTGGTGTCATTTGTTTCCCCTGGTTCTTGCACTGTGACTATACTGAGGGAGACCTGGGCTTTCTGGGAGCTCTTCAGGGTTTTCCTCTATGCTGACATCTGTTTGGGAGACCCTCTCTCCCCCATATTAGGAGACTTATGGGGTTTTCCCTCAGGTACTTTAGTAGGAGCTACGCTGTGTTTGAGAAAACACTCTGGGATAGCCACTTCCATTCATGACTCTAGACAGGGCCATGGCAAACACAGAAAGCCCACAGCTCACTGGTGATTCTGAGGATAGCTGCCCAACACAGCTATGAAAGGTAGCTGGGGCTGGAGGAGATGCAGATACATGATCCATTTTTACTTATTGAAATTTATAGAGCCCAGCCTGGGTATAAAGGGGTAGAATGGAAACTTTTAGAACTGAAGTGAAATTCAATGACTGACTATGCCTTATAAGACCCTAGATAAGATGCCTTTTGGAGAGTATTATCCCAGGGAAGCATGGAATCAGACAGTTCACGGGGGGGGGGGGGGGGAGGGTCTGCTCAACAAAACCAGGCAATGCTAGATTTAGACTTCTAGAGGCTTCTAGAGATGAGTGAGAGGTGGCATCCACTGCCTCTGTGTAGGCCATTTCACTTTCAGCAACCTTCACCATTTAGTATTACATGTGCTTGGGATTTGCTGGGTGACCAACCACACAGGCCCAAGCTCTTCCTATCCAAGTGGTTTAGCCTTTTCAGTTGATGGAATTCCTGCCAGCCTCCTCAATCTCATAAATAAATCCTTCTCTGAAAGGTAATGCTCTCCTGAGAGGTCAGTGTTGGAGTTACTGAGCAGTGGTGATCAGTGAAGCACTACAAGAGTGTTGAGAATCTTGACAGGAGCTGAGCATCATCATACATGAGGTAGGCAGATGGCCATCCAATTCAAGGTCAACTTGAGCTACAAAGAGAGGCCTAGTTTAAAGAAAAAAAAAAAAAAAAAAAAAAAAAAAAAAAAAAGGAAAAAGAAAAAAAAAAAAAAGAAAAGAAAAAGAAAAAGAAAGGGAAAAAATGAGGCCCTGTATGGTCACTGAATTTCATATCCTCAGCCATTCATTCAGCAGTGTTTGTGTAGTAGTCCCAGGTGCAGCGGCACTCACTGGACAAAAGGAGGCCCTGATAATAGCAACGAGAAGCTGTGCTACAGCAGCTGCCAAACACCAGCTTGAGTCCTCTGACCTCTGTGGTTTTCTGCATTTCCCCTGAGTGACAGATGATTTTGGCAGGGTTCCTAGGCGATCTGGTGTCCCTGGGCTGAGCCCTGTGAACCACTGTCTCCCTCACTTGGGATCTAATACTTTTGTCCAAACAGAGTTGGGAAGTCTGGGAGATATTTACCTTTGAGTGCTTAGCTGAATAAGGAGCAGCCACGGATGAGGATGAGATGGCGCAGGGTGACCTTGAGCTCAGGTTGGTCAATGTTAGAATGGCAGCTGTGGCTGCAGAGATAGGCAGAGGCTGGAGGCTGGTGACCTCACTGAGCTGCTGAGGGTGGTGGATTCAGGGACATTACCTTCAAGCTTCTGTTGCTGGCAGTGTCATGGAGAGTACCGCACAGGGCTATGGGAGAAGGCTAGAGACCAATGGGAGCTGGTGTGGGAATGTAGGCTGAGCTCTGAGCAGATGACTGGGGTGGTTCAGTGTGTGCAGGAGAGACCACCACCCTGCGGCATGATGGGGAAAGGACACTCCACTGTTTTCTAGCTTCCATGCTGTTGCTGAACTCTTCTTCTCTTTTCTCTTTCCCCTCATCCTGGACTTTGTTTGTGATGGTCAGTTCTGTGTCACCATGGAAAGTCTGCTGTTTCCAGCTGTTTACTGTTGAAGCCAACACTGAGTATTGTAGGGAGGATATTTGTAGCAAGCAAAACCCATCTCAGTTATTTCAGAAAAGAGGAGAGGGAAAAGTTGGCTGGCAGACTGAGAAGAGAAACGGTTCCCAGGAAGAGAAGTTAGCCCCAGGCTGAAGTGTCAGTGTTGCTCTGATGGATGTATCAAGCTTCCCAGCCCTGGCAGAGGAACCCCTTTCTTGCCAGGGTTCCTTCCATATCTCCTGTGAGAGCCATTTCTGGGAAAACCTGATTGAGAACTTTCCTCATTTCTTGGCTCCTCAGCAAGGTCTTTCCCCTCAAATGCTCAGGATCTTCAGCCTGGGAACTTTTCTTGCTTTATTTCTTTGGCAATATTTTTGCTTTCATTTCTTTCAGTTCTGTTTTTTGTTTGTTTCCCTCAGACACTTTTTAGTAGTTGGTTTCTTCTGAAATATATATTTCATGTTTTTGTTATCTCTTTGCAACTTATGGGAGATGTCATCAATTTCGCATCTGAACTTTCTAGACAATCCTTCCTTTGTACTTAGGTTTGTAAGATATATTTGTTCCCTTCCCCCATGGATTATAAATACAATACACTTTAATGTTCTTTCTATCTTTTTATGACTGATGACAAATGGGTTTTTTTTGCTTGTTTGTTTTGTTATTATTTTCTGTTTCTCCTCCTCTTTTTGGGTTGGTTTGCTTCAGTTTCTGTTGAGAAACGCAGCATTCTCCTTAACTGGCTGTGGTTGTTGGCTCTGGTTTCCTCTCTTAGGTGCCAGGGACCATCAACATTTCTTGCCTGTCTCCTGGCTCTAGTGGGGAGCCAGGCCCCCTTTCCAGAGAGCTGTACTTGTTAGGGACTGCAGGTTTGTAGGAGTGGTCAGTTGTCTCAGCTGGAATGTGAGGCCAAGGAGGTAGGGCCTCTCCACTGCACCTCTCGTTTCTGTTTTCTGTCGATCTGGCTGTTGTCAGCCTGCAGAGCACTTGTTACCAAGCTGCTCCTCTCTCCCTCCACTGGGGTGCAGGAGGCATGAGGCCCAGCATGCAAGAGCCCACCTGCCCTTGTAGAGTTTCAACTGTCCTCAACACCTTCAGAGGCTCGTGGATGTGGGAGTGTGTCAGCATGTGTTCCTGTCCTCCTCTTCACTGCTTTCCTTCCCCTTCTAGTTTTTACCTCCACATCCCCAGCCCAGCTGCTCAACAAGAGGCTGAGCCCTGAATGTGTCCAGTCCTTGCATGTGCCAGTGTCTGTGGGTGTGATATTTTCTCTTTCTTTGTATTTACGTTGAATGGTACTGTCGGGTTTTGTAGGTTCATGAAGAGAAGTGGTCATGTTATTGGGGACCATGAGATTCAGTGAGGACAAGTGTGAATCATTCTATGGGGTTTAAGCAGCATTCTCAATGGAGGTGATACAGAAACATTTTTGCTGGGGAACATGTTCCTGCAACTTCATACACTTGTCAAAGAGTTTGTATACCTCCTCTCTAGGTGACCATTTGCTGGCTCCCCTTCTTCAGGAGTTAGACTCAAAGTACTTAGTGGGGTACTGCTTGTATACCTTGGACTAAGTGTGGTCCTGCATGCTTGTTCAGTGAACTCAAAGAGTGAGGCTCAAAGTGCCAGAGGGTGTAGCAATAGGATTCAAAGTTTCCCAGGGAAGCTTCAATTGCTTGTGTTTACAGAACAAGACCTTGTCTCTGGTTAGATCTCCATCTGAGTCCTTCTAGGCGGCCCCTAACCCTGACTCTCACAGACAGAAAGGCCAGCTCCCTTTTGTTTTTCTCTTCATGTCCAGGGGGTTCAGGCAAGTCTTAGTGATTTTTGATTGCCAATCTTCAAATAGGAAAGGCTGACACTCCCAAGTTGTGAGCATTGTTTCAGTATAGCATTTGGAAATAGGGTCTTTAAGGATGAGATCAAGTTAGTTGTGGACCCTAAGGCAACTTTACCCATGTGAGACAACAGTACAAGGAGAGAAGGGCTTGTGAGGACAGAGGGAACCAAAGCTTGGGTGACAGAGTCCTTAGGATAAGAAAGTATTGCCTTCAAAGTTTCTGATACCTCCACTCCAGTCACAGAGTAACTCAACACTGTAACAGTTGCCACAACCATGGCCATTACGACTATAATAAGCACCACAATCACCATTACAAGCAACACAACACCACAAATACCACACAACCAAAACCACTGCCACCAAAAACAGCACAACCTAAACTATTGCCACCACCACCAATCTATACTGCAGATTAAAAACAACCCTTGCAAATTGTTTGGAGATATCAAAAAACCCACTCTCCTGTCTTTTTCTAGCCTGCTATTTGTAGAGAAAAATAAATGTTTTGCTGAGAACCTATTTTGTCATGGTTCTGGGAAGCCAGACAAGTACTTGAGAAAGACTGTGGAGGACTCACAGCCTCAGCGAAGGTCAGGAAGGTCTGAGTAATGTCTCCAAGAAAACATGGCTTACTTACAAAAACACTTGTTTTGGAATGTGAATCTATACTTCAATTTTGGAGACTTTCTGGTTTCCTTGTGGAATTAAAATTGAGGTGACAGTAAATGTAGATGCTTACTTAGCACACACTTATCTTTTAGTACTTGAGATTGCAGAGCCACAGTCAAATATCAACACTCACAAATACATTCATTTTATGAAATGGTGCAGTGTTCACATGAGACATCCCAAGCTCCTTTCCACTGCTTTTCCTGTGGTACTGAGAACTGAACCTCGGGCCTTGAGCATAAGGGCAAGTATCCCACAGTAGAGCTATGCCTTTCATCTTATGTCTCCTCTAGATCATTTATACTCATACAATGTAACTGCTTCAGAGAGGGTATGGGGGGGCAGAGAGATGGCTCAGTGGTTAAGCATTCACACTAGTCTTGCAGATGACCGGAGTTTGTTTCCCCAGAACCAATACTGTGATGCAACAACCTGTAACTCCAGCTCCGGAGACTCTGATGCCCTCTTCTGGACTCCTTGAACACCTGCATTCATACATGCACCACAGAATACCCCCCCCCCCAATACATACATACACATAAAAAATAAAAACAAATAAAAAATCCCAGCAAATATAGCTGCTGGGGAAACCAGTATTATACTGTGCTGCTTTGGGAAGAATGACAGGAAAAGTGTGCATACATTCAAAACACAGGCAACCTGCAGTGGGTTGATTCCTGGGATGGGAAGCTGCCTGTACTTACACATGGATAGTGAGTTCCAGATGTTATGAAGCTGCTGTATGCATATGCCTGGCTAACTCTGCTTCTGCTGAGATCTACTGAAGCTTTCCCAAAGGATGGAGGCTTGAGCCAGTTCAGACCTGGCAGAGGTCTTTCTTGCCCGCATTTGTCTCCTCCCTCCCATTCTTTTGCACCTATCTAGTGAAGCTCACCTGGCTACTAGTCTTCAGCTATGTTTGGTGGGAGGGGACACAGTGTCCTATCTTAAACAATATGAGCCCCATCCCTCATGGGGGGGCAGAACCACAATGCATGAAGGCTTTGTTCAGCCCTGAAACATGAGGATGGTATGAAGGAGATGGAATAACTCAGGATGCATCAAGGACACTAGGAACCCAACCCTTCCTCTCATTCTTCCTGAAGGAAATTCAGAACACCCTGGCTCCCTCTACACACAGTATACCCATGTCCTCTCGCTTGTGGTTTCCCCTGGCTAGGTGTTCCCTGGATCCTGTTATCAATTGCTCTCTCTTTTCCCTTTTGAAAACAAGTGCTTCCTCCTCCTGTCACTTTCTCCCTCTCCTTTTGATCTGGGCTACCTTGCCGCTGTTACTGATTCAATCTACCGCAATCTGGTTTTGGCCCCCAGCTCTCTTCCTAAGCCATTCATAGAATGATAGGGATACCCAGAATGAGATGTTTCTGGTTGGGAGTTTAAGCATCATTTAAAACTCTACCTTGAGGCCCTCTCAGCTATGTGGCCCTGGGATGATGATGATATTATTATTATTATTTATTTATTTATTTATTTATTTATTGGTGGGCCTGTCATAGAGCCTGGTCTCAATGTGTGTGTGACTTTGGTGTCTTGCCACTGACCTCACCAGTACACTAGCCAAGGGATGTTTCTCCAGAAGTTTCCTGAGTACTACTCTTCCCATGCTATTTCTGCCAGAAAAATCCCAAGACAACATGATTAAAGATGAATCTACCAGGCTGGAGAGATGGCTCAGCCATTAAAGACTAGGTTCACAACCAAAACTATACGATGAATCCACCATAGCTTTCTTCTATCATAGTCTCAATGTTTGTGTGCCTCAAAGTGCACATTTTAAAAACAAGATTTAGTTTTATTGTTTTATTTATTTATTTATTTATGTGTGTGTGTGTGTGTGTGTGTGTGTGTGTGTGTGTGTGTGTGTGTGTGTGTGTACATGAGGCCAGGTACCTATGGAGTCCAGAAGAGTGTATTGGATTCCAGCTGGAGTTACAGGCAGTAGTAAGTCACCAGATGTGATTTCTAGGAATAGAAATCAGTTCTCTGCAAGAGCAGAATGCACTATTAATCACCAATCTATCTCTTTGTCTCGGGTTACATAGTTTTAGGTACTGTTTTTGTTTGGGTTTCATGTATCCCAGGCTAGCCTTGAACTTGATATACAGCTGACAGTAACCTCAAACTTCATCTCCTTTCCCTCTTAGCCCTGTACCACCATACCAGGTTGATGTAGTGAATATTCCCAGCCTCCCCACCTATGAACCTACTCCATGGGGCTACATCAAGACACAGACTCCTTAATGAGGTCATTAAGGCTAATGAGGTGAGGTGGTGGGCTCTGATCTGATCAGATTAGTGTTCTTATAAAAAGAACTTATATATATATCTCCACCCTGTGAAGACAATGCAAATAAGGAAATGGTTCTCAGCAGCAACCCCCAAGGCAATGCCTCAATTTTAATTTCAAGCTTTGACTCCATCACATCGAGAAAGGTTTTAGTCTCTTAACATTTGGCAGTGCCCATTGATATGCCCAAAGTTAAAACCTAGTTCTTTTCTGTACCCAATGCTCCAGGTTTTCTTAGTCCTGCTGTGGCTGGGGCCATCTATCCTCTTGCTTAATATTCCCTCTCTCAGTTCCTCCTTCTGCCTCTTACCACCTTTCCTAGTCTTCTATGCCTTCTATAGAACTACAAAAGCTAGGCTTCATCTAAGACCCTCATCACAATACCCTCCATTGTCTATATTCATCTGGGCTCACTCATCCTGGGGATGAGACCCATCTCTTTGACGCTGCTGGTGCTGGGGTTACCCTGTTGCTGTATGACTCCCCTCCTCTTAGCACGGCCTCCTTTTCTCCAGAGAACACACTTTGAGATGCAGCTTTGCAGACCACACCTGAACTCCTTTAGCTCTTCTGAAGAAGTATCTCCACTTATGTCCCTGAGTAAAGTGAGTGGCTAATGCACCATTACATTAGCTGTTTGAGAGAGAGAGAGGTGGGGGGAGGCACAGGCTGACATTTCCATGAAGGAATTCTCAAGATGCCTTGGTTTTCCAGGGAGCTTCCACAGTTTTCACTCGAAGCTTCGCTGTGCTCTGTCCTTTATTTGCACGTGTCCCATTCTATTTGCCCTGAGTCTGAGGTCTTCATGGTGGCTCTGAGTTGAGTTCAAGTCTTACTGCTGTGCCCTGCATGGAACTTGGCCTCAATGAGCATCCAAATGCTGGTTTGGTGGCACTTTCTGATTATATGTACTGAACTGCACCCTGGTCATATGGCTGGGCTCTAAGGTTGTTAGGGAGAGTAAGAATCATTTTCCTGTACCACATCTTCTGGATCTCCACTTGCTCCTATACAAAGCCATGGTTTTTTTTTTTTTTCACCTATATCTGGTAATATCATTACATTATATCAATATCATTATAGAACTATCTACTAACTTCCTTTTGAGGGTTTCCACTTTGTCTCCAGGTGCTTCCCTCATTTGAAAGGAACTGAGAGGCTCATGTTAGTGGCTTTGACAGTGACTATCACAATGCAACACCCATTCAGATGTGACCATGATCAGCAGTCTGGACTAATTCTCAGGACACATATGGACCCCCTTGGCCCTGCCACTGGCATTTAGCTATAACATCCGGATATTCTGACCACACATGGACCACTGGGGACAAGCCCCCTGTGGAAAAGAGCAACAAGGAAAGTGAACATATTGCCAAGTATGTGATATGCACCATGCATGGTGTACACACCCGACCATGATGTACTACTTCACACCATAGGCCCATCTCTATCAATAACAACCCGAGAAAAGCGCCACGAGGAAGCGGCAAGAAACTGGTGAGCACCATGGAGTTCTCAGAGACACACACTTTTGAGGGGAAGGGTCTGAAGGGGTGGTGGATGAGCAGGAATTGGCCCCACAGCAAAGATGCTTGTGTATTTGGGGAGAAGTGGATAGGCTGTATCCCTGGCTGCTCCTCGTCACCGTGGTACCTGTGCTCCAGTGCGTCTCCTTGCTTAGGAGCCTTGAGGGCAGTGTGTGAACAGCTGATACTTTCTACACTCCGTTGTGCCAAGTAAACCGCAGCCTTAGAGGATGGAATAAACATCCACCCACCCATGCCTCAGCGTCTTTACTAAAATTAAAGTGTACAGACCTGAGATGGCACTTCTCAGGGCCTTACAGAATGTCCCACCTCTTCTGAGGCCTGTCTGCAACCTAGGCAGCCTGTAACCAAGCCTGCGTAGCTTCAATCAGGGTCTGAAACTTTATCTTTGCCATGCTAGCAAGCTCATGTCAGGCTTATTAACATCTTAAAATGTTAACATTAGCTGAAGTTATGGGATGAGGGATTCTGTGGAGGGCATTTTGGCACTATCTGTTAGAATTTGATAAACATATCTGTCCTGCAGACTGGGTCCTGCAGGGCTGCTGATACAACATCAGACAAATACGCACAGGTGTTTGAAGAGGGAAGTGTCTCCAACCTTCCTTGTGATAGTTGACCCTAAGGGTGGCAGGAAGTGACGCCTGATGGGAGAGGCTGGCCCTGGAATTGGGGTTTGTGGGGGGGGGAGCTGGGAACCACCAGAGTAATTGCCCTGCTATCTGCTGGTCCCAGGCACACTGTGAACAAGATGGGCCTTCTTGTGTCTATGCAAGGACCTGTTTGTATCAACTAACTGACCAGGCCTGGTGGTAGGTGTAATATATATAAAATTGTATAAGAGAAACTTCTGAGAGAAAACTGGAACCACTAACCTTGGAAGGTAGTTGGGAAAATGCATCATGGGAAAGACCTTCATTTTTCTTTTTACTAAGTATTTAGATCACTGGATTTTTCTACACAAATAGGACTATTTTCTTTCTTCCTTCCTTTTTTTGTGTATACTTATATGTGTGTGTAGCATATTAATATATAAATTAATATGAAGGGTGTGCACACCTGTGAGCACATGGAGGCAGAGGACACTGGATGTCCTCCGCTCTTACTCTCCACCTTGTTACTTTGGGGCAGGATCTCACAGGGGGTTTTGGTTAGGCTGGCAACCAGCAGGCCCTAGGAATCCCCTCAGTGCCAGCAATACCACACACAGAGGAGCAGGTCTCGATTGCCGCATGGGTGTTGTGATCTGAAGTCAGGTCTTCAGGCCTGCACAGCAAGTGCTCTTATCCTAGAGTTTCTTCAATAACTATAAACATTTCAAAATGTCCAGGCTCTGTGTCACAAACTCTTGAAGATAACATTACTCCTTTGGCCTGCTTATTACTTCCGGTATTTTTTTTTTTATATAGACCTAGGTACGTGTAAGCATACTTGCATGCATGAAGCATCATGGAGCGTCAGCAAGGGAACTCCTGTGTCTCCTCCACAACTAGCAGTCACTGATACTGTGCAAAGTGGGTCCCAGCACTCAGACACCCAGTCTGACAGGTCCTGCTGGCTTTCCTGTGAGACTGGCTACCACTGAGACCCATTCATTGCTTTCCAAAGGAGCCCAGGACACACAAGATATTGAATCATGTTTCTATTCAAATTAGGCAAATACAAATAAATGGTGTTTAGCTGAGTTTCCTGGGAGTTTTCTCATGTATCTGATAGAGACTTGCTACAAGGCCAGTATGACAAACACCAGCCTCTTTTCTCAGGATGGGGCTGCTTTGGAATTCCAAGTAAGACATGTTTCAGTCTACAGTCATCTATGTGTATGCTCTTGTGGGTTCATGAACAATTAAAATCTGCTTCTTATTGTAAATGAAGCCTGATTTAAAAAAAAATGCCTGAAAACCATGGTCCTGGTGGTTAGACGAAGTTGAAGTGGCTTGTGCTTTTGAGATAAATTTGCAGCTTTACACATCTTTTCCCAGATCTCCACAGTTTGTTACTTTGGTGGGAGTTTTTGGGCTTGGTTTTCTTAGTATGAATGATGAGGAAGAAGGCAAAGCCTGATCCCCTCAGCATCCACCACTATAGATGAAAAGTGTACCCACCAAATGCAGAAGGACTCACCTGCGGTGTGTTAGAAAGCTGCCGCTGACGTGTCCCGACCCATCGCAGCCAGGTGTAGGGCAGGACATGCCTTCAGTCTTGACTGACTTCCAGGAGAACTGGGAACCGTTGAGGTACCCATCTTTCTGCCTTTTGGCCGCCAATGGGCACCCAGAGGCGCTGCGGTGGGATGCATACTTCCCAGTGATGTGGCCCTGACCATCACAGCCAGGGACCGGACACCTGGACAACAGACAGGAGGCAAACTTCACCATGGGCATGGTGGACCATGTGACACAGTCACCCCATGTGATGGCAAACAAACAAACAAACTAGCATACACCTATGTTCTACTAGACAAGAGAAAGGGAAATAGGAAGAGCTAGATGTGGCTGCACATGCCTGTAATCTTAGAATTTGGCAAGTGGAGGCAGGAGGATCAGGACAAAGAAGATGATCTAGAAAGACACCACCTAGTGGGAATATGTGGAATTTACTCTTTTAGAAATGGACACTGGGGACAGACAGGCAGCTCAAGGGACTATGCCTGTGATTTGGGAGGTATGGTGACTCACACAGGAGCATTGGTGAGATGCAGGTGTCTGAAGAAAATGCTACTTTTGGACAGAATTCTGGTGATAAAATGCAAAGCCAATGGGTCAGTGTAGGAGTTCAATTAATATATGCTAATAAAAAGGCAGTTTCATCAACCAGCATTCTCTCAAGGCTTAGGAAACACTCTGTATGTGGTTGCACTCTCAGGGGACACAAAGTATCTGTTCAGTTAGAAGAGATGGCATACTTCTAACACTCTAGAGTGGAAGGTTCAGCGAGATGGAGGACCCATCCTGAAATTGTACTGCTGATTGCCTGCACAGTATAGGAGGAACACAGGCTCAGCCAAGAGTATCCCAGTGTGTCTCCGAGAAGGCTGAGGCTCACTCCACAACCTCTTTTGCTCAGGGCCATGTGTCTGCTTGCATTTTCTTTGCATTTTCCATTTTCTCCCTTCTCTCCCCTTCCCACCCTCTTTTCCCTCCTTTCCATCTCCTTTTCTTCCTTTCTCCTTTGTCCATCCGTCCGTCCATCCCTCCCTCCCTTCTGACAGACCTCATGTAGTCCAGGCTGGCCTGAAGAACTAGCTATGTCACTGAGGATGAACTTGAAGATTCATCTTAGAGGGTTGTACCACCCATGCTCATTTATGCAGTGCTGAGTTTTGAACAAGGACTGTATCAACTAAGCTGCATCTCTAACCCCACATTTCTTTCTTTATATACCATAGGTTCCTTATTTTTTTGTTTATTTTGATACATTTTTGTTTATCTTAATAATCTATGTCTTCATTGATTTTTGTGTGAGTTAAAACTTATCTCTTAAAGTACTAATACTGAAATTTAATGCAGACCCACCAAGTTTGTCTCGTGAGGTTTGGGGCCCTGGGAGTGAGGGGAAACAAGGAGAAATAGGAAACGAAAATGAAATGCAAGCAGGCACACCAGCCCTTTGGCCTTAAGAGGAAGGTTCAGTGCCACTGTCCTCCTAAGACCACCTCAGGAAAGGAAAGGCACTACTACTGGTTTTACCAAGCAAGTATGATGGCAGAGGTTTTATGTTTAAGCCTTCATAGCCTTTCATGAGCCTGCAGTCCTCAGTATATTCTGGGGAAGAGAACATTTCTCAGTGACACAGACTGTGTCCAGTTAGCAGATGTTCTTTGGTTTACCTTCATCTGGCCTAGTGGCTTAGCTATACCTTGGCAGATGCCTTCTGAAACCCACCGGCCCCCTTTCTCATGGCTATCCAATGGGTGTGAGCCTGGCTGGCCCCCATACCTGATCGGCTCCTGGTCCTCCTTGTCCTCTTTGCTCTGTGCTATCCGGATGCCACTCTTCTTTGCTCTTGGGCACCCAGAAAGGCTGAAGGAGAGACAGGTTTCAGAAACACTGAACACAGACTTGGGGAAGAACTTCCTCGAAGTGACCTGATTCTCTCTACAGCCTGGGATTTGGGGAATACATTAAAATCTTGGGGCGGGGAGTGCATTTTGGACATAGCCTCTATGTCCTCTCAGTTCCCTCTCAAGGAGGTTAAGAGCCTTGAATGAACTAGGTACTGCAGGCATGGTGAAAGTCCAGATTGAGAAACAGGGACAGTGAGGACTAACCAGAGAAGATATGCTGGAGAAGGTTCTGGGGGTAGATATGGAAGGAAGGGAGGGAGGGAGGAGGGAGGGAGGGAGAAGAAACAGAGGGCTGGTGAGGTAACGAGAAGAGAAGACAGGCCCGACTTGATGTAATCAAGAGCCCTGCAGTCCAAGAGCCCCAAGCTGGGAGCTATTCCATCTCACTGAAGTGTAGACACCTCGTTTTATCTATAGACGGAATGTTGAAGTCCGAATGTGTTTATTTATTTTCTAGGTTTTGGATAGAGAGGCATTGGAGACTTTTCTCAAGGAATCTTCATGTCCTAGGCCTCTTCTGAGTATCTCTCCCAATATCTAGACATCTCATTCTGGAACATGCAGGGTGGGATTTGGTCTTTGCATAACTTGTGAGGCTGTCCATTTCCTTGCTGCTCCAACTCATTCCTCTGCCACCTCTAGCTCAGTACCCCCTGATGGCTTTTCTACCTTGACCTTGACCTTCCTTTCAGCCTCATGCTGCCACTCTCCATGAGCTTAGCCTCCACAAGGAGGTCCTATCTACTATGAAGTTCTTGGCTTCCTCTTGCTCACCTTTCCCTCCTCCAAAGGGTCCTCTAAGAGGCTGGTTCTAAGGATGTGTGAGCCACCTTATATTCTCTGAATCTTTAAATATTACTCCAGGCCTTGCACAGAGCAAGTGACAGTTAAGTATCTGCTGAATGTATCAGGATGAACATAAGTGGGGAAGGATAGACTGAGGAAGCAGGCTTTTCTATGGACACTGTGAAGTCCAGTTTCCCTGTCCATTATGTTCTGTGGCTTACAAACCCTGGGCTATAGGGCCTCATTCTCACAGATCCCTCAGCATTTGACTGGAAAAGTTTTGTTCAACCCATCTTATTCTTCTTGACTGATGGAAGTACATGAATTTCTACCCCCAGCTGAGTCCCAGGGCCCCCAAGGCCACTGCCAAGGACTTTCAAGTGATCCAGTACTCTACTTTGTTGTTGTTTTTGTTTTGCTTGATGTAACACACACACACACACACATACACACACACACACACACACACACACACACACACACACACACGGCTGGCCTCAGTTCACTATGTAGCCCATAATGACCTTGAATTTGTGATCTTCCTGCCTCCACCTTGTCAGACTGTGATCCTGAGATTTCAGGCAGCATGCATGCATGCATCATGCCACCTGATTTTATGTATTTCAGGGAACTTATCTATGTATGGTAAGCAAGCACACTGTCAACGGAGCTACACTCAATACTGTCTACTTTTGCTATAAGCATGGGCATGAAATTCATTATTCTTCACAGATTCCAGAGATTCCCATGATGACTTTACTATAAATGAGCCTAGGAATGGGATCATGTAGGCTTCTGAAGTGTCTGCCCTGCACTTGGCCATGTCTCTGATCATGGTTCCTGTGACCTGGCTCTTACTGGAGCCCCCGTAGGAAGGAGAGAACAGGAGGCCAGGGATGATAGAGAGATTTCACAACATCTGTAGTCTTTCCTTAAGATCCAAATCGGCACTTACAAGAAGACAGCTACCATCTCTTTCTTGCTGAGTGACAATGAAAAATATTGCAGGTGTTTGACCTTTGAGGGAACCCTACAGTTTTATGCACCATGACTCATATCTAACACCAGAATTTGAACCCATATTTCCTCTCTTAAATCCTGCTTTGTTTTCTTTTCTTTCCTTTTTCCTTTTTTCTTTCCACTGACTCCTTTAGACTTCTCCTGCCCGGTCAGAGAAAGTTTTCCTTCTTCTCAAGACTGCCTTCTTAGCTGGCTTATTCTAAGAACCTCAAAAGTGATGTGTTTGAACAGAACCAGTCCCCATCCTATCTGGTGTCTATCACACCTCAGATCATGTTGTGGCCACTCACTTTTGCCCAACTGGCACCTTCCTATACCCTCGAGTTTCCTCTGTACTGAATATGGTATCCATGTATGTTCAAAAGGCACCATCATTCCCAGCTGACCTTATTCTGAAAAACCAAATCCCCTGCCCCCCTCATGGAACTGCCCAAAGCTCCACCCAGGCCTTTGCATCTCTTCCTTACTTAGTTTTACCTTGAGGACAGAACCTTCTTGGTTATCATTGTCACTTGACCTCTAGAATGTAGTATGTGCTCAATAAATATCTGTGGGAGTTTAGGTTTCTGGAATCTTGGGCTGAAATTTGAAATCGTGCTATAAACTACTAAAAATTTCCTAAGCAGAAACTGTGTTTCCCATAATTCACTTACCACTGACTCAGGGGCTCGTTGGACATTTACATTTTTGCTTGAAACTGTATATATCTGAAAGTGTGACAGTCACAGGAGGTTTTGGTGGCAGGCCCCAACATGCCACACTAATGTTCACATCTCTGTGCTAAACTTAAGCTGTTTGTCTGACTTTAAACCAGGGTTAGACAGATAACAGTCAACTTCTTAAGTAGGCTGGTTTTATCTTGCATGGCAACAACCTTCCCTGCCTGACCCCATGCCTAAGGAAAGAACCAGGAGCCTTGGGATTGATGTTGGTGTTGGTAAGGTGTCTATTGCTCTGTCTCTTGCTTTACTAAGAATGCAATCTTGATTTCCTCTGAATACCAACAGCTTCTTTTGTCTACATATTAGAGCAGTTGCTGCTTTGAGGAGTAAAGTGCTGTACGGTCCTAGAATTGAATGTAGCCAGTTTGGGTCTTCTACTGAATTTTTGTAGGAGATATATATATATATATAATTTTTTGAGAACTATAAACACTGTTGTAATACTTGATTACTTAGGACACAGGCTAGCGTGGGCCTTAGCCAGCTCAGGTGAAAAGAGAGATTTCATTGTAGCAGGTGAACAGCTTTTGTTCCTTAAATTGGAGGCACAGAATCCCTGTGAGACAAAGAGTAGGAGCCAAGGAGTCTTGGGTGTGTTTTGCTACTGTATGATCCTGTTGAAAGGCAAATGGGAGGGCTCAATCAGACAACAAGGGAACCCTGTGTGTAGTAGGAACCTTCAGAAGTTACTGCATCATTGTGCTAAAACAAAACAAACAAACAAACTACAGATGAAGAATACTCCAAGGAAGGATAGCAGAGCACAAAGAAGATCTCTGAGAAGCCAAGGAAATGATAAAGATTTCTGAGGAAAATTCAGCTGAAGATTGTAAACTCTGCAAGCTCTGCAGGCCCATGAGAGGACAGTGGGAGGAGGAGGTAATGGGACAACAGTTTTAGAAAACATCACAGTCCATAGATATTTGTTACAATTAATTTTGGGGGTTTCATGTGGCATTGTGACTACAGCTGCACCATTCAAAACTAAACCAAGCAACTTCCAGTTGCTCCCTGTCTAGCATGTCTCTTGGTGCATGTCTTCTCTCTGGGCTGCACTCCACCCAGTGGTCTTTCAGTACCATTCTGTTCTCATAGGTACATGGAGATATGGCACTTGAGCTAGAGACCATGGCTTTAATTCCAGCTGTAGTTCTTATCTTTAGAGCCTCAGTTTCCTCAGACCCAAAAGAGAACGGATTCCCTGTCTTTAGTGTGTAGGGAGCAGCAGGAGGAAGAACATAGCATTCTGGCAGTCTGAGTAAGAATGGTGCCCCCATAAGCTCATATGTTTGAGTGCTTAGTCATCAGGGAGTGCAACTAACTGGAAGGGATTAGGAAGTTAGGCCTTGTTGGAGTAGGTGTAGCATTGTTGGAGGGAGTGTGTCACTGGAGGCTGGGGGTGGGTTTTGAGGTTTCAAGGGCCTAAGCTAGGCCCAGTGTCTCTCTTTCTTCATGCTGCCTACAGATCTACGTGTAGCATACTTAGCTACTTCTCCAGTACCATGTCTGCCTGTGTGCCACCAAGCTCCCTGCCATGAAAATAGACTAAGCCTCTAAAACTATAAGCGGGCTCCAATTAAATGCTTTCTTTTATAAGAGTTGCTATGGTCATGCTGTCTCTTCACAGCAACAGCACACTGAGTAAGACAAGTCTTCAGTTTATTTCTATTCCAAAGAGGTCTGTGTGATCCTCTAGGGTCTCGCATCATAGAACAGAGGTACTCTATAACTCCAGACAAGGCAAAGTGTGTATCAATCTATGACCAGGAAGGGTAGACCCAAGGTTACTAGACACTACCCATGGGCCTCTGACCTTGGGCCTGCTTGGAATCCTTGCACTGAGACATCATTTACTACTGTAGCATGGAGATATTCTGTACTCAAAACTGAGTTGAATTGTGGCATATTTATGTGTGTGCGTTTGTGAGAACAGTGTATCCCTGTCTAGGTAAACTTTCCTCTCCGGTTTATCTTATGTATCTTATGACCTGTGTTTCTGGGAAGGGATTCAGGTACATAAAAGAGAAGAAAAATTTCTAATCATCCTGTGGCCAAGAACCAATGAACCTGAAGAAAGTACTCACCACTTGCTGGCTTTTGTCTTTACTCAACTTATACAGATCTTTGCTTATTTAGCTGTGATCTCAGTCTTTCCTTAGTGGAAAATTTACTTAAGAACTGTGAACTGAATGCAATGTTATTGCTTAATATGCTTGACTCTATTTCAACATCTACATAAATGAACTTGTTATTATATAACACTTCAATACACTTTATTTTCTGTTTGTTAAAACTGCTACAAGGCAGTATTTGCCCAAAGTTTTCGCCTCAAAATCAAATTTGCTTTGCAACTCTGTTGATAAAACCTGAATTTAATTCAGCATAGATCACAGCTTAAATATAAGCCTAACATACAACCACACACACACACACACACACACAGCCATGTACACCCATAAACATGGACACTGTCACATATGAATACAAAGACACATACCACATATACATGACCTGCACACATATATACACACTGCATGTACATACATGCCATATACCCACATACATACACAAGTGTACACACATACCATACATGTACACAAAGATACACAACACACATAATATGTATGCAAATGCATAACACAACATATATATCATATACATACATACATACATACATACATACATACATACTCATACACTAATTCTATGTTATTTTGAGACAAAAATCTAGGTAGCCTAGTCTGGCCTTAAACTCTTGGTGATCCTCCTGCTTCAACTTTCAAGTACTGGGATTAAAGATGTGAACCATAATGCCGTGTTCTAGATTACATTTTAATGACACATTTGTATCTTACTAATATAACATTCTAAATCAAAAGCCAAATGAGTAAACACGCTTATACTGCATTATGATCAAAGCTTACACTGCATTATGATGTGGAGTGATGAGGAAACTTCCATTTTCAATTGTACAGATTTACAAAATGATGAATGTTCTAGAGGCATTTATTTCCTAAGAAAAATTAATATAAAGACTAGAATAGAATGCACCTGACTATATATTTAATGAGTGCTTTTTAATTCTCATTAATATAAACCAACCATCTACTCTGGAAACCCTTCCAGAAGGATCTCCCTGCATTTTGCATACTTGATGATCCAAGTCAAGGGAGCAGACCTGTCTTGACCTGATGGGCCTAAGTCTGGAGACATCTTGATTGGCACCTGAGGATGGGGGTCATGGTACCATTCAGCAGCCTATAGTTTGAGGGAAACCCCAGAGCAACAGACTTTCAATTCACAAATGCTGCAGTTGAGAAAGCCTGGTGGGGACCATGTGCTTCTTTGTACTTTGGCAGCATGTGCTGTTCTGTTTCTACAAATAGGGATGGCCCCGTGCAATTCCCAAGTTCTGAGAATCTGACAAAGATCATCCTCTGTGACCGAAGCCTGAGAATCCTAACCTTGGATCACTACTCAGTCCTTGCATAGTAGAGTGTGACCAAGAACCCTTCCAACTTAGCTTAGTAAAATCCCAAGCTCTCAGTGCCTGCATAGTCATCTTATACTCTGCCTGCCCTTAGTGGTAATGTTATGGGGTCAGCCAGGAACCCTTAGTTCTGATAACAGTTTGCATTCTACTGACCACCTGCCCCCTAGCTGTAGATCCCCACTTGTCCTTACAGATGTCATCAGGAATCTGATGCAGGATTCCTGAACCTGTCAGTAAGCCTTTTGAGGAAAGCTGGCCTTGTTACCTTTAGCAAGTATCCCATCTAGTCTGATTCAGTGATGGTATAGGCCAAGATTTTCTTTCTGCTAACAGGACCTGTCATAAAGTGTGCACCCACTATGCTGATGGACAGGTAGTGGAGGCCTATTGTCAACTCCTGTGGGGGGGGGTTCTGTGTCATATTGTAGCTCATTGTGTGGAATGGAAACATAAAGTTAAACCTCTCTATGACAGTCAACTGTGCTTATAGTAACTGTGCAGCTTTATGCTTAATATGTTAACATTTTCTGAGAATATTCACCTACATGGGGCATTCTCAGAAATCTTACAACACATTTCAAGATGAATCTTTTTCCTTTGTTCTTCTAGAATGGAGGACTGGAAATGTTTTAGTGGCTTCTTGCTACTCTAGGGTGGTATACAGACCCAAAAGAGATGAACAATCTAACAGCTCCCAAGAGGATAGCCCTGGGACTCCAAGTCTACACCTCCTTATCTGAGTACTATCATATCCAGGCAGCACATCATTCATTCAGGAGGGCAACACTCCTGTCAATGTGGAGCTGCTGCTCTGGGGAGACAGGGTAGTTATGATGAGTCTACATACCTTCGATGAGAAGCATAATTGCCAGTGATGTGTCCAGAACCGTCACAGCCAGGGGTGGGACACCTACAAGTACAAATGCAAATGGAGTAATTTACTTGAAGGAAATCAACCCCCCTGGGTAGTTGACTTTATTTATCCAAAAGGCAAACTCTTTATTGTGTACCCTTGCTACTAAGAGAGACTAAATTGATCTGGGAGGTCCCTAGCTCACTTACGACCATTACCACGTACAAATCCATCTCTGCCTCCTAATTTCCCAGCACAAGGACATGCACAAAGGATCATGGGTTTTTGTGACCACTTAAGACTCATCAGTCTCCGAAGCACCTAGCATCCTCTGTCACTAGGCTTGTGGCCCCCAGATGGCCTTTCTGTCTCCTTACTGTCCATTTGAATTTAATTAGCCATGGCCAGTTATTGCAGGACTTGATATCACAACAACCTACACATGACAAGATACAAACATGGAAGATGTGTGCCATGGCTAAGGCATGACCTATTCTGAGCCAACCTTGAATAGGGATTCCCAGTCATGTCCTCACAATTCTGTCCAGACTGGGGGATCCTAGAGCCCACAAAAGGTGACAGCTGGTACCTGTGCTGGGGGGTGGCAGGAGGAATAGACCCACAATTCTCTAGTCACGCACCTTCTGCAGATCTGCTCTACCTTAAGCCTATTACTTCTCCATTTTGGGGTACAATGTAGGAGGTGCATCTGCATGCCCTGCCAGGGATCTCATATTAGCCATAGGCTCCTCTGCCAAGTCTGTTTAAACCCACAGAAACAAATTCATCTGGCATCTTAAGGCCAACTTGCATTATAGAAGGGCTTTGTAATTGTATCTCTAATAATAACTTGTGTATATGTGTGTATGTATGTGCCTGTGTGTGCATATGTTAGGGTAAGTGGATGTGGAGATCAATTGACATCATCAGCATCATTTCTTAGGCACTGCTTACCCATCTATCCATTTATTCATCTACCTACCTACTTTTCTTTGTTATCTATCTACTTATCAACCGATAATCTATTTAGAGACAGAGTTTCTGACTGTCCTGGAACATACCAAGTAGATTAGGCTAGCTAGAGTCCCTAGGGATGGACACACCTGCTTCTACTTCCTACTGATAGGTATATGAGCATGTGTCATCTGTCTAGCTTTAAATTTTTAATTTTATTTTTTACAGTGGGCTCTGGGGATAGCAATAAGACCTTAATGCTTGCAAAGCAAGCACTTTTAAAACATGGAACTATCTACCAGTATTCCATATAATTTCATAAATATACCATCCTAAGAACAAGCAGATAGTAATGCAAAAAACATGCTTCTCAAAGCAACTTCACTGGCTCTGTACCACTATGAAGGTAAAACTAAAGAACAGAAGGTAAGAAAAGATACATTTTCCATAAAATAACATAGATTCAGTGTCACATTGAACAAATTACCCTCTGTTAATCTCTGCACAGTGAAAGTCTAAAGCCAGGTCAAAAACAAAGCCACACATGTGAACAGTCAGCAGATGTGTTCTGTTCCCAAAGGTCTTGGTTTGCCTCTGCTTAGGAAGTGGTTCTGCTTAGCAATGCTGAGGGTGGGCCATCATGTTAGCCAAGAACAGTTAGTGAGACGGGCAGGCTACCTGGGCACAAAAATGAGGCTAATCCATAGCCTGGTACAGTGAGGCTGGCACACCAGTCACCATAGATGTGCCTTCTTCAGACATTGGACGACAGGGCCAAGGAGCAGGCGTGCACGTAGGAACTGGACAAGTTTCAAATGTGTAAATGGCAGATTGCCATGATTGGATCCATGAACAATTTCCAGGGTTTAGAAATTTTCTAATTTCCCTTTTGTCCTATGAAAGGGAATGTGTATCTATATCTCATGGTATAGAAGTCAGTATCTTCCATACAAAATGTAAGGACAGAGTGTAATTCATGGTTTGTGTTAGGCGAGGAGCAAGGCCAACTGAGTGGCAGGGTGGTAGAGAGTCTGTAGAGTGCTCTGGTACACACAGGAGATGGATCTTTGAGATAGGGATTGGTTACACAACAGGTCTGAGCTTGTTTTAATGAATTCTGCTTGTCAATAGCAGCCCCATTAATGATTGGAGACTTGGATTTGAACAGAATAACTGTGTTGGCCTTCACACCTCAGTGGACTTGTTGAGTGGCTGGTTTTCCTAGTGCTGAGGAACTTGCCTGAGAGAAAATCTTGGAAGCAGTGAACTCATCCTGAGATATACTGAACATCATAACAGTTCTATTTGGAGGTATATAAAGAGAGTCTGTGTTTCCTACCCACCAGTGACAAAGTTGGCCTTATTTTCTAATGAAGGGAGATTTTAAAGCTCTTCCTAATTAAAAACCTAGTGAAAGTTAATTTACAGTTTACTCGTTCATCTGTCTTTTTTGGGAACAGAAGTTGCCATATTCTACCTGAAATGGAAGTGAGGTATTATAACCATGGAAAAGCAATGATAATCGGATCTTACCACCTCCACCCACAAAAACCTTTGCAGCAACTTCTATGAGTTAGGCTGTCCTTTTTAGAGTTACAATTCATTACTTGGTAAGAAAGAGGTTCAAAATATACCCTTTTTACTATTACTACTATAGGAAAACCCCACAAACACACACACACACACACACACACACACACACACAAAGCTCACTTTCAGTGCTTTCATTGTTTTGCAGAGAAAACACCATGAGAATCAGGTTTTCTTTTTGGAACCTTGCCAGGTGAGGTCACCTGTTAGCCATGAGGCCATGGGGCTGCTGTAGTATCCTTGTAGATAAGATCCTGGTACCCTTGTGTAGACAAGACATCCTTATCTATAGCCAGAGGGTAGCTATGGGGCTAGAGGGCCTCTCTGTGTGAGGAGCAAAGGACAGGGGCTCTGCTCCTCCATCCCTACACCATTGAGGTCAGGATTGCCGAAGTGCCATTCTCCACCTGCAGGTGGCGCATTTGGGCTGAGAAAGGCTGTTGAGGCGGCTTTACCTGGCTCCCTCTGAAATGGCTCCAGGCATTCATTCCTGTCTGACTGTCAAGACTTCAAGGCTTTCTTAAAACTCATAGATTTACATACAAATTTTCCAGCCTTAAGAAATCTCAATATTCAAAACCACAATTTTCTGCAGCCTTGAGTGATGGAATGATGATTCCTCTAAAAAAGGAACCTGTTCTCAGGCCTGTCTGCTCTAGGGTCTTGGTGGTGGGAGGTGTGTGGAATCCACTTTTCCCTGTCATGCTGGCAACAGTCCCTCTAGGAGCACATCTTCCCAGGAAGGGAGCCCACGTGGGACAATCAGAAGCAGCCTGTGTGCACAGCTTGGGTTTTGAAACCACAGAAGAGATGGGCTGGGTTTCCATGGAAACGGCCCTCGGCTCCCTTGGGGGAGGCAATGGCTTGGCTGTCAGCACTGAAGTGCTTCTGGCAGGCCAAAGGAGGTTTTCAAAGGACACTGCTTGATGACCCTTCTTGCGCTCCTAATAGCTGCCATGAACAGTAGTACTGGGAATAGTTTAGGCTTTTATGGTTAAGGATGTGAAGTTTGCTAAACAAAATGCTTGGTTTTTATCAGTATATTCTTTTCTATTATAATAAGACTATGGATAAAAGCACTCAGAGAAAGGAAATGATGAATAAGGAATCTCATTCTATACTTGCTTCTTCTCAGACTGTGAGACAAAAACAACCTAATCTTGCTATAACTTGGTTTTGTGTTTAGGCTATTAAGAGAAAAAATTTCTGGTGGCACATATTGCTCTCTGGATGAGAACACTGGTTTTATATAGACACTAAAGAACAATGACATTAAAAAATAATAACAAGTCTTAAATAGTGCTTAATTAGACAAGCATGCAGAATCAGACAAAATACTTAAAATAGGAATCCAGAGGTTCTTATAGATGGTTCATTCTGACCATGGGCATGTCTTTTTCTGTAGGGAAAGCTGTTTGCTGCTTACTGGAGTCTGAAATCCTGGCCCCTCTGCCTCCTGCTTTTCTATCTTCAAGTAAACACAGGACCTCAAATAGCCACTGGCCACACCCACCCAGAGAGTATCAGATATGTCCTGCCCTCTAATGTAAGAGAACTGGATATCAGTGTACTGAAACATATCGTAGAGAACTTTACATTAACATTTGTCAAAAAAGATGGGGCAATAACCAGCACATCTCAATTCTGTCTTGAATCTGTCCTCAAGGGACTCAAGCCCCATTACACAGCCCAAAGTGGTGCCCTCTTTGCAGAACCACAACCTGGAGAGAGGGGGAGGGGGAGGGAGAGAGGGAGAGAGGAAGAGAGGGAGAGAGACAGAGAGAGGGAAAGGGAGAGGGGGAGAGAGGGGGAGAGGAGAAGGAGAGGAAGAGAGACAGGGAGAAAGGGAGAGAGGGGAAACAGTTACATCCACTGACGGCAGATGTCTTTCTGGTTAGTTATTCATACATGTCTTGAAAATGGTTCCTCCATACTGTCCCCACATTCTTTTAAAAAGACATATTACAAGGGTTAAATCAACACTTAGAATTATGTTAAGGAATGTAAAGTATGATGTCATAGTAGGCATGCCATCTGGTAAGGTGAACATGACACTATGATAGTTGTGTGCTCTGGTTAAGTGAATATGTGGCATTAAAACAGGTGTGGTCTCTGCTTAAATGAGGATGTGGCATCATGGTAGGTACCCACTCTGAGTGAGTATGACATCATGATAGGTGTGCCTTCTGGTTAAGGGTGTGATGTTATGATAGCCATTCCTTCTGGTTAATGGAGTATGTGACATTATGATAGATATACACTCTGGTTAAGTGAGTATGCACAGAGCAACACATTTTCTGATCACTGTGGGCGGAAGGGGACCCCATCTCATGCCAAGGATATGTGATGCAGGCTAGCTACTCTCCAGCTCATGTATCTTCCCACATTTCCTCTGCAGGGGTCACTTATGCCCACATGTTCTGGTTGGGCATAGCATGTGCTAACACCAGGGTCAGCTCCCTCCATGTGACCTGGAAGGGGTCACAGTTTCAGACAGATTGCAAGACACCCCCAAATACAGGGTCCCAGGATGGTGTAGACAATGTGTGACTGTTACTAAATCTAGCATTTCTGTTGGGTAAGACAGAGCCCCTAAACATTTAGTAAGACCCCAAATCAGTATAGGGAAGTATGTGTGAGAATCCATGAGTTCTCATGATAGAGGCAACTGCTCTTCAAAAAAAGGTGCCCAGTGCTGCCAACCTGGTGATGCCTGCTTGGACTCACTGTCCTCAGGGCTGACCACTTTAGGCTCAGCTGACCCGGAGGGCTGGCTTTTAGAAATGCTTGAATTCTGAGCCTGGTTCCAAACTTCAGAGATTAAAGGCTTGGAATGGTAACACACGAAGTGGGGCAGGTGCACTTTAATGGTTTCAAGAATTTCAAGAGATCCCCTTTACAGCATCTCTTTTGTTCCTATTTCATAGCAGTTCTATTTTAGTAAAACAGAAAACATGAAGAAAAAAATCATCAACAACAAAAAAACCTCTTTCCTTTCAATTTTAGAAGAAACAAGAATGCAAAAGTAAGCCCTGTCTCTGGGTGCTAACTGCAGTTACAAAGTGCAATGGTTCTGGCTACAAGCTTTTGCCCAGTTATGCAGAAATTTCAGTTAAGAACACTTTCTTCTCTAAATAAATTTGGCTGTAAAAGTATATTCCTTTTTATCCTTTCTGTCATATAAATGAGAACAATGAAGAAATGTAAAGAAAGAAATAATAAAGTCATTTTTAACTGGACAAATGTCATATGCTCACTCTTAGTTTACAAACTTACATTTTTTCCACCAATAGAAAGAAAACAGGTGATTTATCAGGAATATAGATGGCATCTGCCATTTCTTATACACATTACCTCAACTTCATGGGAAGGCAAACTCTTTAAGTAGCTTTTTCAGTTCATAAGGTATTTGATAACATTCTCTGTATGTGCAGTTCCAGCCTAGTTGTACATATTGGAATGCTGTCTAGAGCTAACATTGCTCAGGAGATCTGACACCAGACCTGGGTGGGCCATCTCTTAATGTTTCCTCCTTCAGAAACCTAGCTCTGTCCCAGAAGTCCTGTTCAACCCCTGATTCCCCACTGCCCTGTCCTGCCCTGCCCTGCCCTGCTTTGCTTACTCTAAGGTTTCCTTAGGAGGCCTGGGGGTAGGGTGGGGACTAGCTTGCTATTTGGAAATGCTGAGATTGCTGAGTGCTGCAAGCAAGTGCAAGCCTTGGACATGGGTCTGCACCTCTCTGATCTGTGTAGAGGAGCTCCCATGCTGTTCTGAGACTCCAGAGGCAGATGAGTATTTCCCACAGTGTGACACTCAGGATGCAGATGTATTGAAAAAAAAATCTGCATTGGATTATATTTGCTGATGTAGGTAACACACAAAAAACAAACACTTATTTGCTTGTTCCAAGTCATTTCTCTTGTAAGTACATTCAAAACTAAACCAATAAATGGGTAGTAATTGTTTAAATACCCTTCCCATGATGTTTTTCTGAAGTGTTGAAGAGCACTCTGGTGCTGATGCATCACCATCATTGTGTAAATGACACTGAGAGGCCTGGATACAGTGATTCGTGGCTGACAGATTCAAAGAGGCCTGCAGCTCCATGAAGGACATGAATACCCATATGATGGGTTGAGAAGCTTGTTAGTTCTATGAAGCCTAATATGATGGTCACTTAACCCTAGGAACATGTTCTCAGATGTATCAGTGGCAGTTTGTCACTACAACAACATCAGAGACAGACCTAAGTGGCTTTGCTTGCTATATGTCAAGGCTCTGCACGATATGCATGGTCTAACAGTTCCAGTTTTGTAAGACTGTATGGCAAGTTACTGCACTGAGAGCTACAGGCCTTTGTAGTACCATGCTCTAAACATGTCAAAGCATAATGTATGCTAAAAATATACCCAAGCTTCATGGTAGTCCTGTGGACCACCATCATGTACACTGTCTATCACTGACCCAGCCAGAGCTAAGCAGTGCACTGTCCCAGCCAGAACATATAAAAGATTCTGTAAAGTGCATATGGATCCCAGGCTTATGGTACAACTCATTTGGAATAGGGAATTTTTGAAGTCAGTCTAATGCTGATTAAGAGATCACAAGCTTGTTATAGGCATGGGGCTAATCTCTGACATGCACTGAGTTAATCCAGCCTTCAGCCATGGACACAACTCTGTTGGCCCCACAGTGCCCCTGGTGTTAGGGATAAGGGACCCATCTCAGACTTGACCAGCAGCCTGGCCATGTCTGATTCATTTCTGTGTGCCACAGGAGCTCAGGCTTGGCCCAAGAGCAGCACCTAGGCTATGTGGCAGCTGGACTCACATGCTGCATGCAGCTCTGTTCTTGTATATCCACCATGCAGCTACAAGTCTTAACTGGGAGGTCATCTATATGCATCATGCTGCCCTTGGAATCTATGGAAAGACACCTAACTCAGACCCCTGAGTGTCAACACGTGACCTACTGCACAGCTGGAGGATGTCCCAGGAACATCAGCAGTGGGCTCCTGTCAGGGCGGCAGAACGTACCTAGCACATCCTGACGTCCCATTCACTTAACGGGATGTGTCCATGGGAAACTGCTGCCAGAGCACATGCACGTCCAGCAGCAGGGGACCAGCTAAACAAGAGGCGGGGCAGCCGCAGTCAGAACCCATGCAAAAAAAAAAAAAAAAAAAAAAAAAAAAAAAGAAAGAAAGAAAAAAGAAAGAAATACAAAAGGTGACTAGTGCAACGGGCTCAAGGCAATAGAAACCACCATTCCTAACCTCTCACACTCTAAGGTGAGCAGAGAACATACCACACAGCTTAGCTTCCAAAGGGTGCTGGGGCTTCCACATCTGACATGCAGGGGAATTTCATTCAGTGCTGGAAAGTGGGGCTGGGCTAAGAGATACTCACCTTCTGTTTGTTACACTGACTCCTAAGTCAGTGTCACAGTTAAAGTTTTATGAAGGCTTTTGTAGGGAACTCTCTGGCCACAGCTGCAGGGTGGAAGTATGCAAACATGACTGCATCTACTCTACTCTACTCCACACATTATTTCATGGTCCAAAAGTGTTGTCACAGAATAAACAGGCACTAGTGAACACATCCAATCATCTTTAAGCAGAGCTGTCAAATAGCCATGATATCTTTCAGTTGAGGTGCATTAAGAAGGGACAGAGAGGAAGGGGTGGAGATCCATGCCAAAGTTTCACATGACAACACTCAAGTTCTGGACCATGGAGAACTGGGCCCCATTCCCGACACTCAATGGACGGGCTAACTCATCCATGGTGCTCTTCCACCTCAAACACGACCAGTAGCTTGTACTTGTTCACACATCAAATTCAGGGTGGAGGACATAACAGACATGTTTCCCAAGGACACTGAGGCTCAGAGAGACCTACCTATCTCACTGGCTCCCAGCCAGATTCTGGGAAGGACGGATGAGGGAATGCTGCGTGGCTGGCCACTGTTGAAGCCATCAGAGAACATGGAGGCACTGGAAGTTAGCTCCACTCCACTTCCCTGGCCACACATGGCTAAATGCCCCCTATCAGCTAAAGTGGGAGAGAGTTTGAGTCATTCAGAATTGGACCAATTTCTAAAGGCTTTTGTCACCAGCCTTTGGAAAACAGGTAGGTTTTCTGGGATAGGAAAGGGATGAATGAGCCACCTGTTAGGTGGTACACTTTGTTTTCCTTTGGAAATAAACTGTCACTTCTAACACTTAATCTTATGTTTATGTGTTATATTTTCTATGCTTGTGGGTCATTTATTTATTTACTTGGATTGTTACACAGGGTCTTACTATATTGCTGAGACTACCCTCAGACTTCACATCCTCTTGGTTCAGTCTAAGTGCTGGGATAGCCATGCATCACCACATCCAATCAGGATCTTTTATTTTCTTAAGTCTCTTTGTTGGCCTCACATAAAACCCCAGGGAGTTAACCATTTCCTACTGTCCTCAACTCTGGGCCAATTGATATCTTCTGCCTAGATCCTATCTCTCTGGTTGCTTCTTTCTGTCTTCATTTAAATCTTGTTTTTCAGTTTAGTTTCCACCTTTTAGTACCTTAGCATAAAACGTCCATTCTTCTATCAAAACACCTACATTTCTCCCTGGTCTTGAGATAATCTGCTTGTTCAAATCAATAAGGATTTCCACAGATTCTTCTTATAAGATATTTTAGAGATAAGTTAAACTCCTTATTTTACTGGGAAGGAAACAGATCCAAATGTAAGGATTCTACAGCAGTGTAGAAAACCTTCTTCTTATCTGGCAGTGTCTTTGATTATGATCTTTTTTTGTTTCTTTTGGTTTTTCTTTTTGAAACAAGGCCTTGTATCCTAGGCTGGCCTTGAACTTGTGATCTTTCTGCCTCAGCTTCCATGTTCTGGGATTACAGCCACATTCCCTTGCTAGATCATGAGCATATTTTCTAAACATCTGCATCCATCACTGCTTCATGTGTTCAGTCCTTATTGCAGGTGCTCATGTGTTACTATACTCGTACTTCATGCTCTGATTCCCAGACATCTCAGGGTTTATAGAATGGGGAGAGTGAGAGAGATTGTGATAACATAAAATGAGCTCCTATGGATAAGTGATCAAGAGCCATCAGTGATGTCTAACAGCCAAGCTCTACCCAATTATCACACCTTTCCTTTGAGTTCTAGGAGGGTTGGACAGAGAGCTGGAGTCAAGGGTCAGTGCAACTGTCATGGAGCCCATACAATAATTCTGGACTGGGTGAGGTATGCTCCACTGATGGGTGTACAATGGTAGGAGAAAGTCAAGAACAAGGATGCAGTGAGTATAGGAGGAAGCAGAGAGGAAGAGGAGATGGAAGGCAGCATCGAGAAGCTGTTGAGTGCTAAGAACACACAGGACTGCATGGTCTTCCTTGTGGTTGGGAGCTTTCCCTGCATGTTCAGAGAGCAGAGGCCAATTATGATTCTGCTTACTCTAGGGCTCAGCCCCTTTCCCCAGAGAGAAGCACAGGGGTCAATCTCAAAGCTTCAAACCCCTGGAGGTGCCTTGACCAAACATGGATGACTTAGGGGACCTGAGCATGGAAGAACAGCTATCCTCTTCCTAGGGACATTCAAGAAAGTTCTGTCCACTGTGGGACCTGGAGAGAATGGAAAGCTTCTTTCACCTGTGATTTGTTTGAAGAGAAGACAGAAAAAAAAAAAAGTGGATGAAGAATAGGTGAGTTTACATTGTCATAAAGAAAAGCAAGCCATGGCAGATGGAGTGGGAAGGAGGACTTGCTGAGACTCCGGACCCGAAGATCATGTCTGTGCCTAACACCTTCTCCCATGACTAGACTGTAAAAGACCACTGGAGTGACAGCAACTCAGGATTCCTGGCCCTTTTGTACCATGCCAGGGAGAGCAACAGGTTGGACCATGCTCCAAAAGTCCAGGAAGGTTCCTGGAATGCTGTTTGAACTGGAAGTACTATGGTGCATTCAGTTCAGAGGAAATGGGACTTGGGGGTAACAAAGGTACTATCACAAATATGTCTGAAAAGCAAGTCTCAAGAGGAGAAGGCAGACTTCCTGCCATTTGCTTGCAGGAGATAGGCCTTTCAAAAGACAGTTCTTACCTTGGCTGACTTAACATGGAGTTAGCTGACTAACACAGTTTCTCTCCTGGAGCCATAAGAGGGCACACTGGTGACTTCAAGGAAGCATGAGAACCCCACTAAGTGGTTTGGAGTGACACTTGCTGGTGACCTCAAAGACCCTATTGGCTGAGACTCCACAACACATGCTCATCTTTATCTATGGTCCACCTGAGAAAGCCCAGGGGGCTCTGGTGTCAAATTGTAGATGTATACAGGACCCCAGAGTTGGTGACTCTGCTCCTCTGATTTTCTCCTCTAGTAAGTGATCTTCCACAGCCCCTTAGGTAAAGACTGCCCTCTGGTATCTCTCTCTGGCTTCCAGTTGACTTCCAGATTCCCGTGTGGGAAGATGTGTCCATCTGTCCTCTACTTTCTACCATGTAGACCCTGAGTCCTGGTATGGCTTCTGGTATCTAAGTCAGGGGCTGGGCTGGGCTAGGCTGGAGGGCTCAGCTTCTGCTTTGAGGAAGTCTGGGAAAGCACAATCTACTCACACATTGTCATGTAGATGGTAAGCTGTGACACAGGTCTGTCCAGTCCGGGGCCTAGTCCCCTGCAGAAACCCTTTTAGGTCCATTGACCTTGTGGAGTTCACAATGCCATGGAAACACAGACACACCAGTGCAGGCACACTTCGTGTCTAAGCTACAAATTCTCACTGTGGAGTTTTTAATTTTTTTCTTTACAGTCATCATTACATGAATATCAGCATACAGGATGAATGCAAAGCAAAGCAAAACAAAACAAACCCCCCAAAACTCCACAGTAAGAATGTGAAGCATTTCAGTATATTGCAGGGTCTGTGTACAATAAAAATTTAGTGATTAAATATAGTCTCATTAATGCAAACATGTAGACTCAGGCCTTTGCTGTACACAGCCTTCATTGAATTCACTGTATCCCATTAATATGAGAATCTCAACTCTTCTAAATTAAAAAAAAATGTGGGTTGGCTGACACAGCAAGCACAGATATTAACCATATCTTTACTTACTGACCCTTTAATGCCTTTGGATTATACTCTTAAATTTTTTTCAAGATGTAGCTGCCCCAATATGAATATATTAACAGAAATGTCACCCACCTACCAAAATTATGTATATTGGAAAGATTATGATTTGTCTTTATGTAAGTCATACAGGAAGAATAGGAATGACAAAGTAGGGGGGAGAGGGAGGCAGGGAGAAAGGGAGTGAGGGAAGGAGGGAAACAGGGATGAAGGGAGAGAGGAAGGGGGGAGAGAGGGAGGGAAGAAGAGTCCTGTATGACTTGGAATTCACTCAGAAAATGAGGCTGTAGTGACATGGTCAGTGCCTGAGTGGAACAGGCTTCAGGTCCCACTTTCCTCTCAGGAGGCTGGCACGTGTAGCTAGCCGGAGAAGGCTCCGAAACCTCCTGCTGCAGTGTGTGTGGGGGTTCTGTGCACACTGTGCCAGGCTAGGCCTGCCCTGGGGCTGCAGTTGAAAGCAGAGAGAGGAGGAGGGTTGCTATGGCAACCTGGTTGCCAGGCTCCCAGTTTCCTCAGTCATCCCTGTGGTGCAGGCTGATTCTACAATGTGGAAGGTTTTTGTGTTTTCTTTTTAAAGGCTAGATCAGGTTCCTAGGTGCTGAGCAGCCAGCATTAAAGGGATGGGGGATGTACTCTGAGGGAAGGTGGCCTCAGGCCCTAAGGAAGGTGGAGAAATTCTAGTGAAGTGGTCTTATCTCACTGTGTGTTATAAGGAGACAGTATAGAACAGGGAAGATGCACAGACACAGAATCCTGGGCTCTGGGTCCTCTAGACAGGATGGCTGCCTTGTAGGCAGGGCAGTCTCTAGCACATGGCTAGGCTTGAGTCCATTCAAGTTCAGATTTGAACCCCAGCCCTCTTCCTCACAGGCTTCTACAGAATCTTGATACTCTGGGACTGCTAGACAGAGAGGCTGCTCTGCAGACAGGACAAACTGTGGCACAGGCCACCAGGGGAGTGTCTCAGTCCTTTGATTCAGAGATCAGGCAGTATTTTTTGTGTCAACTACAGGTTAAAATCTGCCATACTTATCTTTGCATATACTATTATGCCTTCTTTAAGGCATGTACACTGGAGCACTATGTATTTGGTAGCTCAAGACTGCCTGTGCTCACTTTACAAATGGTCCAGGGAACCAGTAAGCAGCATTCTGGAAAGTGCATTTGGAAGAGGGTCTCCTGGGGTCCTGGGGCCTCAGCCTCTCATCAACATGGTGAATTACTTCTGTGTTGACTTAGCGTGCCTGTGTGTGTGTGTGTGTGTGTGTGTGTGTGTGTGTGTGTGTGTGTGTATGCAAGTGTGAGTATGTATGTATCTACACATGCCATGTATTTATGCTGTGTGGTCACAAGTGTCTATGCCCTGAGGGTAAGACCATGTTGGGCTAGGCGCACTGCAGAATCTGAACTGTTTTACTCAAAAGGGACTAGAGAAGGAATACCATGTGTTCAGACAGATCAGCAGTGCCTACTGTAGATAAAGAAGGAGGAGGACAGCAATATTTCTTCCTCTGGATATGGTAGACTGAGTTAACATCACATCTTTGTGGAAAGCAGCATAACAAATTTATTAAAGTGCAATGTTTACCTTGGAAAGTCATGGCCTCAGATAAGTTACATTTCAGGGATAGTTTTCTCCTGTGAAATAGTGTGCACAGTGTAGTAACCACTGAAAACCAACTGTGTCATCTGGTATCCATGGAAGAGGAGATGGGCATCTGAAAGACCCACATGAGCCACCTGATATCAAGGATTTGTCTACCCACAGAACAAAACTTTAAGAATCTGTACTAACAGAAAATCAGATGATTTAAATGTTCAAGCTAAAAATTTCACTTTGCTCAGGGAACATGTTCAATACCAAAATGACCCTCAAGATGCCTGAAGAAATTGGAGCAACAGAGCATTTCTGGGCTGGCCACTAGTATAGTTACTCTAGACTGGCTGAAACATGTTCTCTGTGACTCCAAGGCCACAACTCTCCCACTGATGATCAAGATACAACCTCCAGCCTCTGCAGAGAAAGACAGAAACATGCACATCTGCTGGGCCCCACAAGAGCCTTGTAGAGCTGGGGGCAGATCTTATTCCTATTTTTCCTAGACAAGAAAACTGAAATCCAAAAAGCTTTGTTAATTTGCTGACATCCGTGTAGCCAGCGAAGATAGAGTCTGAGTCCAGAACCTCTGAACCCTTGGTTCTTTATTACAAAATGAGTTCCTGGGCCAGCTGGTCTGCTGGGCTATCATGCCCACAAATCCACTCTCTTAGTCACCTCTTTCCTCATGAGATCAAGCACAAAACAGACATGTATGTGACTATGGGTTGACTAGGTGTGTGGGTGAAGTACAAAGAACACTCTAAGGAAAGAAGAATTAGCAAGTATAAGATGCCTAGGTCATCTCCCCAGAAAATCCCAGACACTGCAGGGGCAGCACAGCTGAGACACATGGGGAGAGTTAAAGTGGGCGTTGCATGGGAATGCCACAATACCCTGTGCTATGAGTTAGTTACTAACAACAAACCAAGTCTGTAATGAGCTAGGCTCTGGAAGGTGCCAAAGGCAGGCTGAGAAACAAGTTAATCCACTGTCTAATAGACTAACCTTAAAGCCAGGCTGGCCTCATTTGGAATCTACACAGGTGGAAGCCAGACACAGGTTTTTCTCAATGACTATAACACTGGAAGAAGGGGCTCTGATCCACTCTAATCCACGGGGGAACAAAAAGTGCCTCAGTTTCTATTATGTTCTTATCCTAAAACACATGCTATCCAAAAAAGGAAGAGAAATGAAGCAAGAATTCAAAGTAGTTTGAGAAATAAAGATATGACAGAGAATAAAGATGATCAAAATATGCCAGTTGAGAAATGTTTCTGAATTTGGGGTGGGGTGGTGGTAAAATGAGGTTTAGATCTGAAGTGAGTTTGACGGGCTGATGGGCATTTTTATTTGATGATTTTAAACCTGATTTGCAAGTCTGATATAAGAGTCTTAAAATTGTACCATATTAGACAAGAGTGAGAAAAAGACATATTAGGAAATGGAATTCTTTTATCTTTGAAATATTTTGATCTTGGTTGTTGAAGTTTCAAATGTAAAAAGTTTTATTTTAGTCCTTGTTGGAACTGGGTTAAATCTTAGAGTGTTAATCATCTTGGTCATTTTGCCCTGATACCACTGTTCCTTCCCTCCAAATGATTTAAGGGCTTGTCCAGTTTGGCTCTTCTGTTACTCGGGGCTGGTTCTGGTCTCTCTGTGTGGCAACTTGAGGTCACTGAGCTAACACACACACAGCTCTTCTGGGCATGAAGTGCATTCCAAGTACTGTGCAGAAATCACTCATTTGATCTTTGTGATGGGACAGTATGCTGGCACTGCAGTCAGTTGGTCTGCAGTGGAATGGAAACGAGAAAGTGGAGCAGCTCAGGAGGACTACAGGCATAAGATAGCCAAGCTATGGTCTAACTTTGGAAGTCTGGATTTTGGCCTGTGCTGACCTTGGCTCTTCTTCCTGGCCCACTGCAGCCTTCAGCTGTAGGATTCAAGCCAAAAATGTTCTTGTCATGGATAGATGGGGATGTGATATTTCCCACATCTCTAGGCCTTTGAGGAGAACTTAATAATGCAATTTAAACAACTGGACTAAAATTTTAAAGGAAATACCCAGAGGAGAAAAAAAAGTAATGGAAACTATCTCTACTTGGCCTCAGCAGCTGCTCTCTTTGATGCCCATGTGGTCTGAAGTGGTTTCTGTGGCAACAACTGTGGTCATGAATAGAAGGAAGAAAAAGGAACATTTCCCCAGTGAGATGTCATAGACTCCAAGGCCACCCAAAGATAGGTATCAGGTACTCTAGCATCATCCTGGAAGTATTATTTAACAGAACTACAACTCAACCATAAACTTGGCACCATCATTTGTGTAGAGTTCCCTTGGGAAAAGTCAGAGTTAATCAACCAACTAGAAGTGGAAGTTTGCTCACCCACTAAAGTCCATGCAGTATCCAGTGTGGTTAAGTACCATGTGGGTTCTGGGTGTACAGCACTGGACAACAGAGCCAAGTACCTGAATCAGGAGTCCTACCTTCTACTGAGTTATCAGAGACCTTGCCCCATACAGGTGAACCTAAACTAAAAAAAAAAAAAAGTGTGTTTTAATCTAAAATGAAATGAGCAAACAGAAACAGAACAAGAACACCCAACGTACACACATTTTAGTGTTGGGTGACAGGCTCTGGGATGAAGTATACACTCAAAACTATTTAACTTTTAAGCAGAAAAGTTCTAACCTGCTTGCTTTTTAAGCATAATAAATGTGTGAATGATGGTGGAGAGTAGAGATCTACTGGATGAAGCTGAAGGAAGATAAGAGCCTGGAACTTTGAACTAGGATGCAGGGCTTGATGAGAGAGGACAGAGGGCAGAGCCAAGAGGTTATTCAACTCACCTCAGGGTAGAAGGAATGCTCAGAATACCTGAATTTCCATCACACTGCTCCCATAAATACCCCAGTTCTTGAGACTTGGTAAGCACACACGAGTTTCAATGTAAAGATGACAGAGGCTGATTCCAGGAAGTCTCAGCTTCCTGCTCTACAGAGCAGTTCAGGCCAGCTCCTCAGAGGAGAAGAGGAGTCATGCCGTATCGCTTCTTCACATGTTAAAGACTGCTTTCATTTTGGTAAGGAAGTCACTCTGCTGACTTCAGTTATCTTGTCTGTGCAGTGATACACTGTAGATGAAGACCTGGATATAATGCTGAAGGGCAAGTAGGTTTTCTTGTGGACAAGGACACTTGGACACAAGGAACTTCCATTCCAGTGTTTGATTTAGTAATCAACAATGTCTGTGCATCTCCACTCTTTTACTCAGTAGTTGTTGGTCTTGGTTCAGGGCTGAGATAGTTATGTGGCAGTAGAATGTGGTGTAGCATCATTCTGTATATGCCATCATTTTGTCATCTCCTTGTGACACTGCACCTCAGTTCCACTTGCATGCCACTATGACCAGTGATCTATCCTGTGTCCCTATACAGAAGGCAATATCATCATGATGACCATATCTTGAGTCTATTTCCACCCAGGCAACAAGATCTTGGTGAACCTCCTGGGTAATCTTTTCAAGCTTTATCATCTGGAAGTGGCTAGAATTCTCTAGACTGGCTAGTCTGTGTATTGACTCATCCATTGCTTTCAACAGTTTTTCAAAAATTCTCAGAAGTCTCTCAAAATTGAGTTGTACAGTAAGAATACTTTCATTTTGCTCATTAATGACTTATTAGTCCTTGGATGTATAACAATGGGATGAACATAGGGGAGAATGATGGCCACATGTATGTCTTAGGCCACAGATGACTACAGAGTAAGAGGACAAATGCTGTCTACTGGGAGAAGTAAGAAGTCATAGACTCCTCAGAGTCTATGAGTGCAAGATGATGAAGGATGCAGTTGATGGTAGAAATCATGCTGCTGTGTTTTTGTTGATGGGTGAGATGATGATAAAAAGAAAGCTGTGAAAATCATTTCAAGGAAATATGCCTGCATGGCAAGGGGACAGAGTATATCATACCATTTCTCAAGGATACATACAATTTAAATGGCTACTTGAAGAATTGAGGGGTATCTGCAATTCCTTACCATCCTTCAAGACTCAAGGTGAAATATTCTGAAAATGAGCATCTGCCTTTGTCTTTTGGGGAATCGCCACCACTTTCCCTTGTTCTTGTACCCTACATGTATCAGGTAGTAACAGACTTAACTCTGGTGGATATTAGTCACCACAAACGCTGAGGCTGCCAATGTTTGATCTACTATTCCAATAATAAATATCCACAAAGACATTCCTTTCTACTCTTTCTTTCCTATGGTTTTGATGGTAAAGTTTCAGTCTGAGAGAGAATCCACAAGGTAGACTAATAAGAGTACAGCTGGTTTCTTGGCCTGCTCATACTCACTCTTCCCTTGTGAATTAAAGAAAACATAGGGTTAAACAATACCCACACAATCCCCAGTAGTTTAGGGGCCTCAGAGAGTCAGCCAGAGGTCCAATTTTGATTTTTGGAACTTAGTTCTATCTACATATGTGCTGAGAAGAAGGAAGCTGGTGCTGCACCAATACCCACTGTCTCCTGGGCCTGTATTTCTGGGTCACATTCCCTCCCATTTGCTCTCCTCTGTTCCAATGCCTACTCCCTACCTCTATGGAAATCCTCTTCTTTTCTGCCACTAGAGGGATTTGGGAAAGCCACATCAGGCAATGTGATTTTTTTCCTGAAAGCTCTTCAATGAAGATTCACTAACTTTTAGTGAATTCAAATGCTGTATGTTCTGGGACCTTCTACTTGCCCCCTGCAATGACTTTGTTGGCATGCTCAAAGTATGCAGGGAGTGTCTACCTGGTGTCTACTTGTGGTCTTCCAGATGTCAGAAGTGAGGGATAAGAGTGTGTGTGTGTGGGGGAGTTGTTTATGCACTGTGACTGAGAATCTCCTAAAACCAGGTATGACACATAAATCACTACCTGTGGTACATGTCACAGTTTTTGTCAACTTGATTCAAGCTTAGACACCTGGGAGGAGGCAACCTCAACTGAGAACTGTTTCCATCATGTTGGCAATTTTCCTAATTGATAATTAGTTTAGGAGTGCTCAGCTCACTGTGGATGATGCCATTTCTGAAGAGAAGGCCTTGACATATAAAAATGATAGCTGATAAAGCCAGGGGAAAGCAATCCAGTAATAAGCATTCTTCTGTGTTCTTTGAGTCAGTTCCTGCCTCCGGGAGCCTGTTTGAGCTCCTGACTTCCTTCAAAGATAGGCTATAACTTCTAAGTTTTTTAAATAAACCCTTTCGCCCCCAAGTTGCTGTTAGTCAGCAATGGAAATGCTAACTAGGACACATGGCATGCCCTATAGCATACTTGTGGTTAGGATATACTTGAAGGAGAAGAGCATCACATTCCAGACAGGCAGATGAGGCAGGAGCCCTCACCAGTGACACTTGCAAAAGCAACATTGGGCACCAGTGTCTAGGTTTCTCGCAATGCTTTCTTAGCATGAAGCTTTGGAAATATGCCCCTATGTTATACAACTCCTAATATAAGGACATGAAAGGTACATTAGAAGATTCTGAGTAATCAAAACACTAACATTTGATTATTAATACTTTTTCTTGTCCTTGCTGTATCATTTTTAAATTTGTATTAGTTTTATACTCAAAGAGTAATTTGAAAATCCTTGATTAACAAATAGTGTGTTTTCTCCCTCAACTGTGATGCATGCCAGTAGTTGGTAGTTTTATACACTTAGTTAATTCTAGATTACTCACGCAAAACACCATGGCTAAAGAGACTTTAAAAAAAGAGTGTTTCTTTTGGGGTTTATGGTTCTGGAGGACTATGGCTGGGGAGCATAGCAGCAGGCAGGTAGACATTACATTGGAGCAGTAACTTAGAGCTTACATCTTGATCTACAAGCAAGGCCACACCTTCTAATCCTTCCCAAATAGTTCTACCAACTGGGGTTCGTGTATTTAAATATATGAGTCTACAGTTGATATTTTCATTCAAACCACTATATTCTATCCCTTTGCCCCCATAGGCTCATGGCCATATCTATTGCAAAATGCATTTAGTCCAACTTCAAAAGTCCCCAAAGTCTTTCACATACATTGTATATTTTAAAATCTTAATCAAGTTAACACTTAAGCATTACCAATACTTGATAATATGAAGACAACATGGAGGATGGAGATGAAATGAGAAGCAGCTATCCATGCTGTGATGGTGCTAGGGTTGGGGTAGAGTGGGATGGGGCCACATGAACATGCCTACCCAAGTGTCTTCACAGGCCAGCCAACTTGCATGTCCCCTTACTTCCTATGACACTGATAGTTATTTTAGGACCAAGGAAATGCTTCAGGGAGTAATTTGTTTGCTATTTGATCCCTGGAACTCACAGTGGAATGAGAGAACTGATTTTACATTGTGACCTCCACAAACATGTATACACACAAATACATACATACACATACATGTGCACACAGAAATAAAAACACAATAAAGAGAAAGCTTGATTAAAAGGCCATGTGTATTTGCATTCTAAACTCTACAGAAGCAGCATAACTTAAACATGAATGAAAAGTGGGCCATGAGCAGCATTGCCTTTTTCATGCAGAGCTGTGCTTAAACGAAGACTTATTTTATTACTGGCCAAAGCAAGCTCTGAAAGGGGATGTCCAAGATCTGAATGGAAGGGTGAGAAGATGCCTGACACAAGCAGCAGATGCATTTGACAACCTCACTAGAAAGATGCCCAAAGCCCTTTACCACAACTGGTTAGCTCAAAGCAGACTTTTGTACATGCCTGAAAATAATAAAGTGGGACAACAAAAACCAAAGCTAAAAGAACTGAGCCTACACTCTGAGTTATGAATTACTCTCTTACAGCTCCTAAGCAGTAAGTTTTCCATTTATTTTCCTATGTGGCATGCAAAGATTTCCTCTAATAAAAGTAATACCATGTAACTTAAGTCATCACCCTGGAACAACATACAAATAAACATTAATCTATTGCCATAAGTCACTGACAGTATAACAGAAACATGGAGGACTAAGGTGTTGAACAATGTAATTAGCTAGTAAGCTGCAGAAATAAAATACTCCCACATACATATTGATTAGAATATAAACTAAATAAGGAAATGTAGAAGAAGCAGAAGATGGATCTCACTTGATCTATGTGGGTATTTAGATTAATAAATTCATGCTATGTAGCTGAGAATGGCCTTGAACTCCTGACCCCTTCTGCTTCTATCTGCTGAATGCTGGGATTATAGGCATGGGCTACCATTACGCTTTATTAATGCATTGGTGAGGAAGGAACCCAGGACTTCATATATGCTAGGCAAGCACTCTACAAATGGAGTGAAATTCTCAGGCCCAGAGATTAATAAAAATTAAACACAACTAAGAATTTAGCCCTCAGGCACAGTAGCCTAATACAGGCGGTTTGTGTCTACTATGTGATTCGGGTGTACAATGAACCCTCTGTCATTCCAGAAAGTTCTGTTGGAGAGTATGTAGTTACTCATTTCATAGTCAAATTATATTTTCAACTATTAGAAGGCATTCGCATTGAATCCCCTCTCCACACACACACCACAAAGATCAAGTGGGCAGAGCATATCAAATCACTTTCTATGATTAGGATGTTCTTCTTTTCTCTTTACAGGGACTCAGGAGTTTATACATCTTAATTGTAAATACAGGAAATTTATGAACTTGTGGTACTCAGATAATGTCAGATGGAGTCAAATAAGATCAAGCAGTGAGAAGAATGATCTGTAAAAATGCAGCAAAGGACCAGAACACATTATAAGTGAGTATTGTCAGACTGTCACTCTGGGAGAGCACAGGCCATGGTTAAGAATAAGTGGTTAAGCATATCAGACATGCAGACAAGCTAACTCCAATGGTGATTCCCATTTCTCTCATGAATGCAAGCAGTCTCTGCCTTATCTGTCAAAAAGTTCCAATACAGAAAGAGCTGGAAGAGAATCATGGCTTCTCCTGAATAAGTTAGGAAAACAATTCTCCAAAATTCTTGTTAATAAATTCTCAAAGGGAACATCTACTTTATTTACAATTTTGCTCATTTTTCTCGAGAAAAACTATAGGTTAGTGGAGTCTCTACAAGATTAAAACCTCAGATTTACAATTTAAGTCCAGCATAACTGCCTAAGACCAATTATGCTCTCTGTCCCAGGGGCTTGCACCTCACTCTGCATGGGGCCTGGCATCTGGTATGGACCCAAAGTCCCAGAATTGTAAAGACTCTTGCTTCTCAGAATCATCACCCAAGAGGAGGCAAGCATGAGACAGACATAGGCTCCTTTCTAGTAAGTAAGAGAGGCAATGAAATACGAAGAGTACTCAGACAACTATGTTATGAGAGGAAAATGTCTAGCACAATAATCACAAACTGTGTATGTGTGTTTGTGTGTAAATTTATATAAGTAAATTTATACTTATAACAATAAAAGTTTAAATTTATTTAAAATACTTCTAAAAGTACACACCCAAAATTAAAAAGAATACCAAGTTTTCGTTTGGCTAGTTTATATCAAAAACATTATATAATTTCAAAACATTCTTTTCAAATAAGAAACAGGCAGCATTGTTCAGTAGTTTTTGGTATCTGAATTGAATGCTTCATAATTTCTATGTGAGGTGAGAAGTGTGCTCCCAATTTTACTCAGCATTTAAAGTATTCCCCGTTTGTCATGATGGAAACTTAACAACTACCAAGTTAGCTCTACATGAAGGATGGAGAGCAAGCTCTCTCCTGTGGAGGAAGAACCCCAAACTTCCCTCTCTGAGTCCAGGCTAGCAGGTGAATTGCTTCAGTGAAAAGATATTCACAGTGGGTATCCAGGAAATGCAGCCAATTAAAGGTGAGCGGGATGCCAGTGTCTGCTGGAGCCAGGCTCTCTTTCATGAACTTGCCTGGGAAGGTAGGTCCCACTGAGAATGCCAGGAATGGCTTAATTTTGCTTGACTTTTTTCACTGCTGTGTAAGTCTTGGGGAGATTTTGTCTGTGTTTGTTTATTTTTGTTTTGTTTTTAATAGATGGTGATGGAGTTAAAAAGATGGCTCAGCAGTTAAGAGCAGTTGCTCTTCCTTGTAACCCAGATTCTGTTCCCAGCATCCACATGGTGGCTCACAATGGCCTATAATTCTAGTTTCAGGGGCTCTTATACTCTCTTCTGGTTTCCTTGGGTATCAGGCACACACACACAGTACATACGCATAATAGGTGAAAAACACTCATACATATAAAATAAAAATTTTAAAAAAGATAAAATGCTAGTGAATATTTTAAGGACTTAATTTTATGTGTAAGATGGAGCTGAGGTTTGAAGGTGGGCCTTCTTAGGCTGGCTAAACCTGCTGCCCCTCCAAATGGTGCCAAGGCATCTCCCACAAGCACAAGCACAACAACAGTTCAACTCCCATCCTGTCTTGAAAAGCACCTTCCTGTCAAGGATGGTTGTTATTGGTTTCCTACGAGCAGTCATTGTTTCAACACTGGCCCACATTCTGATTCATGATGGTTACATATGCCCTGGCCATGTGGCTGCAGACCCAGGCATGGTAGAAGGAATGCTAGAAGGTAGGAGTTATCTTTCTAACACATGTTCCTTTTCCTTTCTGTGGGGAACCAGAACACAGGACAGCTACTGGATCCAAACTCTCAGGCTTGGCCAAGCCCAAGCCATCATTCGGCTTTCTCCAGGAGTCTCTTGTGGACACAGTCTCCTCAATCCTTCTGGTATAGTTCTGTCTCTGGGCATTACCGTTCCAGGATATTGCTTATGACTCTGACAGCTAGTGAATCTTAGTACTACATCTTTGCTGTCATCTCTAGTTGTCATTCCTAGCTGCATCCTCTTCCCTGGGTTGGTCAAATTATTTGTAGTAGAATAGAATTGTTGCTCATGACACACTTTTTGGTGGGAATGTACCCCCAACATTCATTATTTGCTAAGTGGCCTGGACTGTTCCCACGAATATAGCCCAAGTTTACCTGATTCTCTGGTACTTTTTTGGCTTTTCACAATAATCTAGCACTCCCTTTCTTGTCTAGCTTGTCCTTGATCCCTGGATTAGTGTAGTGATTCCCTTTGGTCTGCTGTAAGAACATGAACATGGCTTCCTGTGAATGGAGGGGTAGAAGTTATATCTTATCTCTAGGTACAAACTGAATTATTTTTAAATGGCTGAACAATTGCATGGATGAATGAATGAATGAATTTTACTCATTCTGAGTAATCCCTTAAAATACCTTCTCATGGTTGGCACTTCAGTATAGGAAGCCTATGAGCTCATGGGTTTCTAGACTGTCTTCATTTCCAAAGGGACCCTAGGATTTGAGGACATGGATGCCAGGGGGCCAAGGTGGCCAGGGGAGCTTTGGATATAAGAGTTAAATGAGGAACATATGAGAACTGTGATGATTCACACTGCAAAGAGCAAGCAGTCACAATAGAAACCCATGATAAAACATGCTTAGAGAACACACTGTGTGGACATGTTAGCTATAGCACATCAGAACATTCTACACAGGCTTTCAGATTTCATACTTCTTCACACTACCTAACTCTGTACCTGTACAGTGTCCTTTCTTTTCTATTCTCATCACCATCATCTTTTTCTTGACAGGGTCTCATTGTATAGCCCAGGGTAGCCTTGAATTTACCATCTTCCTGCTTCAACAGTCTGCTGAGATTATGGGTATGTGCTACCACATGTCTTAAAGAATATGATGTTATTTTTTCCCATAGATCTTTGAGTGAATGAAGTTCTTATTTCAGTGACTTTTCAAACAGGAAGGGATGTTGCCATTTCAAAATCATCAATTACCCTTGTTCATTTCCCATTTTTTGCTGGTGAATGTTGTCTAAAGACCCAGGGATTGCTGGACCTTGACACTGTTGGTTATATTGACATCAACCAAATGTCTACTGAGATATCCTAGTGATAGTCTAGGCTACAGATAAGTAAACTGAGGCACAGAAGAGATGACTTTCTGATAGGCTAGAGGCTCTGCATTTCATGTTACATGTTCATGTTCTTCATGAAAAGAACAGGTCTTGATCATGATGTTTACTTTCCTTATATTACCTGAATCTGAGTTCTTACTCTGGGAACTTTACTATAATCTGCATTGAAGGAAATAAGGCACAAACACACAAGAGAGCTAAGCTGTGTCTGGAGAACTCTGAGGTGTGTGTAACAGATCTCTACTCACTATTTATGTGGGTTGGGACATGTGTAGTTATAGGAGATTAAGATGGATGTTCCCACTTACTCATCCCACCCACCCACACGCCTGCAGAAGAGGGAATGGAAAGAAGAATCAGGGCAGGGAACTCCCAAGGATACTTGTCATGGTATAGCATTCAGGCTATGGTCTCTCCTGTGGCTTTATGCTGGATCCTAGCAGTTTATAATGGGGAGGGTTTTCCACATGGCATGAACATACATCAGAGGGGCAGAGAGGAAACAGGTCTTTTTGCTTCACCTCTTTCACAGGGACTCACACTTCAGTTTATTAGTTACTGATTTGTATATTCATTTGCATGTGTATGGTTAAAGCCAATTACATACACTCTAATTTTAGAATTCCACTATATCTGGCTGAAGTATAAATGGAAGCCTGTTTAGTTGGGGCTATGGTAAGCAAGTCCATGGCTCCTGACTGAAGCTGGTTTTCTCAGCTCAGACTGGTAACTGAGATGGCTAAAACCCCACATAGACCAGCATCTGCCAGTGTTTGACATTGAACATGACTCCCATTAGGAAAGGTCCTTGGACAGGAGGCTGAGGCTCTTCAAAGAGGCCACAATGCTATGGCTGCCTTTCATGTGTCACCCTTTGGAGAATTTTAGAAAATGACATTTCAAAATGAGAAAAGTAGCTTTAGCATCATGTTTTACATTAGGATAGCTCCTCCTCAAAAGTCACCCTACTTCTTACAGTTTGATTCTTTGCTACTTGTTGCCATAATCTCACAGCCAGGGTGGGTAGGGAAGTACTTGGTTGAACAGTTTTCTCCTCTCTGGCCCTCAAGTCTCCCTCCCTCCAGGGCATGTGATAGGCGTAACAGAGACACAAGGGGCCCAGTAGCCACTCCGGAGTGTTGGTAAGATTCATGTAACATTTTAATGCACCTTTAGTTTACACATTGTACATAATTAAGCACAAAATCATTGATTTATTCTTAAAACTATCCCATAGTGGCTGTTCTAGATAATGAGTAGAGTGTTGCCTATGAAGTCTGAGAGTTTTTTTGTCAATGGGTTTTTTAGACATCTTTCTTGTTCATGGCTAAGAATGTTCTTTTAAGGGTCACCTATAAAATTTAAGTATTGGAAATTATGAGAGGAAGTTTTCTTAAACAATCCATGTGGTAGCTGAGGTTTTTGGGACCCAGTCCTTAACATTATAATTGGTAAATAGAGAGTGTTAAAAAAAAAAAAAGAATAATAACCAGGGATTCAACTCAGTTTCTCATTCAGGTGAGATGCTACTGTATAAAACTGACCAAGACTTTCAGGAATATCAATACACTGAGATAATCATGATTACTCTAAGCTGCTGTACAACTTAAAGAGGAAAACTCCCCAGCAAACCTTCCTGACTTCTTCAAAGAAGTGATGGGCTGAGAGTCTTCAATGAAAAGGCTGAGAGAAAAGGCTATCATAATGGTCTATTTATTTATTTATTTAGTGTGCAGAGGAGATACTTTCAAGGGAAAAAAAACGGCTGTTTAAATTGCAGTCTCTTTAAAGAAGACACGAAATCTTTAGTTTTGAAGTTCCATTAACAGAAACAGATCATTTTAAGAAATTAGTAAAGCTTAGATTTCCCAGCAGGGGTCAAGCAGAAAGGGACTTTTTGCAAAGACAAACATAGAAAACGCATATAAATTCTAGACCAGGCAAAAGTATCTGTTCTCTGGATGGTACAGCTTCCTGGCAGGAAGGAAAAAGGAGGGTGCTGACCAAGACTACACTGTCGGGAGGAAGTGAGTGCAGCTCCTCCCCTGAGGTACTGATGAGAGGACCAGCCATCTTCCAAGATGAAATGAAGCCAGGGGAAACTGTGGGCTGCAGAAACAGCAGGTCTGCCTGAGATTTTAGATGGCTGAAAACACCAAGCTCAACACTAACAGATGTGAACTACACTGTCAGGAACATGTTCTGATCCCACGTCTCAAAACACTAAGTAGTCAGAGTGCGCCAGTAGAACAAAAGCTAGTTTCTTGTTTACAGGTGGCCGGTTGCAACTGGAGGTACACCAGGCCTTTGCAAAGAGTTCCTCATCAAGAGAGTCAAAAGAATGCTGCCACATCCTGATGTGCTGGCCAAGATCCAAGTGCAGTTGGTCACGTTCTGACCCTGAGGGAAATGTGGGTTGAAGTCATGACAAAAACATGCCTGAACAAAGCGTGCCAGATTGTTGCTCCTAAGGGCTGTTGCTTTGAGGTGCTAAAGCTATTTGTCCATCAGGCACTGATTTAAACGCTGCTAGACTGTCAGACAAGAGGAAGCCCTCCAGCTGCTTACAGTTAGTTCAGGAAGACAACGGCAAGGCAAGAGTCCTGCAATTGGCAGGAGGGCTAGTTCAGGAAGACAACGGCAAGGCAAGAGTCCTGCGTGCGACAGGAGGGCTAGTTCAGGAAGTCACTGAACATGAGCAGGTGGTCTATGGCACTAGGGCCCTGGACAGGGAGCCTGAAAAAAATGACATGGGCGTCAAACAGAAGGCTGCACTCAGGTCACCCCTGGACTATGGAAATGGGGGCGAGGGACAGGATGGTGGGGAGAGGGCAGTATCTTCCCAGCCAAGCATAGGGCACAATGGTAGGAAACAACAGGTAAGCAAAGGCTATAATTTGAGGGGCAGTTGCTGAGAGCATGCTGTGCTGTCCAGTTTGGCCTTTTATCTTTACAGACACCTCAAATTTCACACTGATGGGAGTGGGTAAGGTTTCCATGCTCGTGTCATACTTTCACTGGCTCCTTCTATGGTCTGCTTGGAACCGAGTTTGGTATACTTGACTGCAAAGGAAAACAGCTCCAGTCTGCTGGTGCTGGCACTGAACTCGGTATTACCAGATTTATATTTAAAAGTTACAGTGCAGAGGAGGGGAGGGCAGGGAAGGGGAGAGGAGTGGAGAAGAGGGAGCTATGGCTATCGTGTGTGCACGTGTGTGCGTGCATGTGTGTGTGTGTGCCAACACCAATCAGATCCTGAGCTGTACCACCACTGGCCTGGGCAGTGTTCATAATGAAGAATACAAGTTTACCAAACTGGCTGTTACCAGGTAGATTATTATCCTCAGCGTCTATTTGTTCAAAAATGTTATGCAGCAATTTTCTGAAAGTTTGAATAACTCTGAAACATTTTTCCCTGGAGTGCATGCATATCTGAAGGCAAGAAATTCCAGATATAAAGGCTACGACACAAAAGAATTAGAGACTATCCAACTAAATCAGGCACAAAGGAGACTCCTTCACAGACAACTCACTTTCAAACAGCACACTACTTTCTGTGAACTAACAGCAAAGGGATTTTTAAAGGAGAGTTAGTCTCAGGAATGCTTACTTGAGCTCTTGTGAACTGGTAGCCAGCATACTTCGAATGCTTTTGTCCGCCAGGGGGCAGCCAGACAGACTGTAAGACAGGCCAGGAGACACAGTAAGTGAACCCCTAGGCAGCAGCAGTGCTCAAACAACACAACACAAAGTTGAAAAAAAAAAAAAAAAAAAAAAAAAAATCAATGCAGAAGAGCAATGGGTCAAGTGCTGTGTACTGAATTTTTATATTATTAATGCATCAAGCATATGTTTAAGAAAGCATTTCTGTTTATAATCATTTTTTAAATCACAACAAAATATATGCTCCCTTTGGTTTAAATGTTTGGGAAGAACTTTGTAAATTTAGTGGTCTAACAGTCATTGTGTAACATGTAAATTAGCATGTTTTTGAAGGGCAGCATACAGCACTCAGAGGGTTGACACAGAATTCAACATTTGTACTTTGACAGCATTGTTGAGGTAAGCTGAAAACAATAAATTGAAGAGACAGAATCCACCATGAGAAAAATGAAGTCACACCTTCTGTGTGAGGTGTAATTACCAGTCACATGACTACTCCCATCACACCCTGGAGTTGGACATCTGCCACCAAACAAAAACAAAGACAGCCAGAATAGTAAGTATGTTTTGTTTTTTTTTTTTAAAAAAACTTTAAAAAAATTTCATTGTTTCCAGTTTAGCTGCAATGTCTGCAAGGGGAGTTAAGAACCCTGGAGAAAGCTGCAAAATGCATAGGGTTAAATGAAATGACAATTTCTCATGGTAGAGCGCCACTGAGAACAAGCAGGTGCAAGGTAGCCTCTGGCTCTGCTCAACTGCCATCTAGAGATTCCCGGGCCACCAACGTACATGCTCAAATGGCAAAGCATATATACGTATATATACATGTCTTTGCTTTGTAAGTAAGCCAGGGAGGGGAGGGTTAAGGGCCAGTGTGTCACCTTACGGTGTGCTTACGTTATTAAGTCCTTTTTGCTCTCCTTGCACTGTGGGTACTTGGGTTTGGGGCTTGGGATGGTCACCTCTCCTGGATACCTTCTTTCTTCCAGGGCCTCCTGGAATGGGTCCAAGTCTTCTGGCTGTAGACAGAACACAGCTTCAGAGCCACACACAGCAACAAAACTCACCAGCCCAAGGTTCACTGGCTGCAGGGTTTCCCTGTCTGCTCTTCTGCCTCTCTTATATTTAAAACCCAAATGGATCTTTGTTGTGAAACATAAGATGAACTGCCCACAGGCTGCTAAGATTTTACAGGGCTCTTGTTTAGGACCAGTGGGTGTTCTAAAAACCAGAGGAACCACTTCACCTTGTCTTTTTCTGCATCTAGTGTCCAGGGAAGAGCTGTATGTGCATGGCTGTTATAGAGGACATCTGTTATTAACAAGGACCAGTACATCTAATATTCTTCCTGAAAACATTTTAGAATGGACTTTTTGCCAGTCACTGGTTAGTGTTTCCCCTACATGTACTTTTCTATGTCAAGGCAATAGAAGATCAACTATGTTAATGGTGTAATTTAATTAAAAAAATAAAGTACCTACTTTGGATGAGTCAACACACAGTAACCTATTCTTTTTCTAGAGAGGACAATGTTCAGCATACATGTTTCCTAAGTCCATGCTACAGGCTAAAAGGCAAGCTTACTTCTGAGTCAATCTATGGTGAAGAGGCTTTTGTTACTGGAGGGAGGCTTAACTTTAATTTAAAAAATTCAGAGATTCAACTACCATTTCTTTCTTGATAGTTGTGGTTTAACTCTGGGGAAAAAAAGAGTAATTAAATTTAGCTTGCCATTCAAATTTGATCCCATTTTTACAATGCCTAAGTGCTTAGCTCAGTTTGAAGACTGATGGTAGGAGCTTGAAGTGGTTTAAATCTGAGTGGCCTCACAGGATCATACATTTGAATACTTGGCCACCAGTTGGGGGAACTGTTTAGGAAGATTAGTGTGGCCTTGTTGGAGGATGTGTGTTAGTAGGGGTGGGCTTTGAGGCTGGAAAAGCCTCCTGCCATCCTCAGTGTACTCTCTGACACCTACTTTGGGTTTGAGATGTGAGCTCTTAGCTGTTCCTGATGCCATACCTTCTCTCTGCCATCATGGACTCTAACTCTCTGAAACTGTAAGGCCAATTAAACACTTTCAATTATAAGTTGCCTTGGTCATGTTACCTTTTCACAGTAATAGAAAAGGAGCTAAGACAGAGCCTCAGCTGAGTGGGATAGTGCAGACATCTATCTCCAGCATTTAGTAGGAGAAGGCAGGGAGATCACCGTGACTTTGAGGCCAGTCAGGACTACACAGCACAAAAAAAAAAAAAAAAAAAAAAAAAAAAAAAAAAGGCTCAAAGGCAGACCTCTCCACCGGTTTGTTTCCACTGTCAGTGTTGGTTTGATAAGTGGGCTCCTTATCCTACTGATATATTTATTCTTTTTACAAAGTATACAGATGTAAAAAGCTGGAAATGGCTGTGAGTGCCAACAATTCCAGCACTGGAAAAGGAGAAAGAATCCCAAGAGATCACTGGCAAGTCATCCTAGTCAAACGTTGAGCTCCCCATTCAATGAGAAACCTTGTCTAAAGGCAGGAGGCAGAGATGACACAGGAAGACATCTGACTTCCTGCTCTGAGCCCTGCGTGTGTGTGCACCTGCATATGTAATACCTATAAGCACACACAAAAAAAGAAAATGGTTTATCTTTTGTCCATGTGGTGTTATACTACAGTAGTAAACTAATTTGAAAATCCAAACTACTTGAAAAAAATGTACTCTAACGTAGGTATCTTAAACATACTGCCATAAACAAGGAGTCAGATGACTGTACTAAGATACATCATGTAAGAAGTATAGCCTGAATGCTTGAGCTTATTTGTAGCACATAGTTAATAATTTTTTATTTTATTTGACTTTTAATTAACTTGGATTTCACTATATAGCTCAAGATGGCCTAGAACTCTTGATCCTCCTGCCTATACTGCCTCAGGAAAATGTAATATTTTTTTTTGTTTGAAAATAAAACAATATGCTCTTTTCTGTATTTTCCTAGGGAAGACATTTGTAATGATGCGCACTTATTAGAAAAAAAAGTATTTTAAAGATCTCATAGTCTGTTTCTCTCAAATCAGTATCAATTATATACTTCCTGGGTCAACCAAAAATGTTCTCCAGTTCTTAGTTAGCTAAAGAGCAAATTTAGCAAGAAACTACACTTTATCTTGAAGAGTGTGCAATTAACTTTTCTTCACCAAGGCCTCTAGCAAGGGCTCCTAGCAAATATAGGTAGGGTCAAGGAGAAGGACTTACAGTTATCTCTTTGGGGTCATCCTCATCTACCCTCCGAGGTTTCATTTTGGTGTAGTCTACTGGCAAGTCCCAGCAATCTCCCTCACTCAGCTGGAAGCATCGGCTGCTCATCACTGCCTGCTGCTGGGGGGACATGGGCTCCAGGGGTGTTAGGACTGGGCAGCAGCTGTCTCGAGGCCTCTGCTTGTTCATGCTCAGGTCCAGGGTGCCATTCTCATCTACTTCCATGTCTGGGTTCTGTTGAGAGAAAGATGTATTACCCAGAAGGTTCGACTGCTCTCTTCCTGCCTTTCCCAACTAAGGATGACCATTAGCTAAGACAGAGTTCATCAATATAACTCTCCATTGCCCCCACTTCCAGTAACACACAAGTGAACCACCATGGTCTGAGGGCATGCCTGCTACCACAGGCTTACCAGAGAAACTGTTCAGAAGAATCACCCATCATACCTACCATCCATCCATCCATCCATCCATCCATCCATCCATCCATCCATCCATCCATCCATCTATCCATCTATCATCCATCTATCTATTCACCCCTCTTCCCTCCCTCTATCCAGCATCCATTCATCCATATATTTGCCTTTGCTCATCTAACCATCCTACCACACATCCATATGAGTTTATTTTTCCCTTTTTTCATCAATGACAATAATTATAAAGTGAGTGAGAAGGAAAAGGAAAGGACTTAAGTGTTAATGAAAGGATAGAGAAGATCCAGAATTTTCCTTCTGACATGAAATCTGGTGCCAAGAGATTTCCATTTTAAAAAAGGTGGTATACACTATAGTTCCCAAGGCCTTATTATAGGAATTCTACTCTGAGCTGATCTGGATGTCTTCATATCTGCTACTGTGTCAAATGGGTAAAAAATGAAAAGTGAAACAACACACACACACACACACACACACACACACACACACACACACACACACTGATGCATTAAAATAGGCCAAGCTCTTCAAAGTCATCTTTGCTGGCAGAGGGTGAAGACATTTAGATGGCAGTGGACAAACACAGTTAAAATAACCCTCCATTTTCCCAGAGAGTTCACTCTCTCGAGGAAAAATGTGACTTCCAATTTGAGTGACTCCATGGCTGGCCTCTGATGTCTAGCCACTTCTTATGATCTGAGCAGGTAGAGGACACAGGGGACAAAGGTCCTATTGTTGGTACTTTGCTCTTCATATATTTTCAGTGTTGTTCTGCCAGAACTCTGTCAAAGCACCCCAGATCCCAAGCTTTGATACTAATTTAGATGCATCATATTGGAACCATTATCCCAACTGTGGCATTATTTTTTTTAAAGGACAAAACAAACAACCCCAGAGGAGGTTCCTATCTTTATTCTCACAGGGAGGAATGGCTTTGGCACAAGTCTTGCACTTCAGTAGCCCCAATGGCCATAAACAGTCCATGTTCCCTGACACTGTCCCACTACTATGGAGTAAAAAATATCAAAAGAATGAAAGCGAACCATAAAGTGATTGACCTTTCTCTATTCGTATAAATTACAATGATTTATGACAACTGCTGTCAGTGCCGGAGTCTGCTGATACATAGAGGCCAGGTGGTCAGTGCGCAGGGTCTACTTACTGCTACACTGCTTCCTGCCCAGAGCCCTGGGGAGGCAGCTCACTCTCTTCCCTGCCCATCCTAATGGCTTTCTCTTCTGCTTCAAGTGGCATCAGTGCTGCTGTGGGCCAGCTGTAAGTGACCACCACATGGTATAAGGAGAGAAATTCTGCTGGCTATCCTCTGACCTCCACGCATGAACCATGGTTCTTTCCATACTCACACATAAGGAAATTAATAGCTTAAAAGGGGGAAATTGGTGTAATTATAGTATGACCTCAAAATAGAAAATAATAAAAAGTAGTTTTTATGACAGAAGAGAAAAATTAAACAATAGAAACCTTTCTTGAATCTTGTAGCACCGAGAAGGCCATTGAGATAACAGTATTGGCTGAGACCACAGACATCAAGTGTGCAGTCAGATGTCACCTCTTTGCTTCCCTATCCTGGGTGACCCACTAGGCCTCACATTTACTGATCAATGGCACTACTAAGACTTCTTGTTTAAATGCCAAGCTGCATCTCTTTTTGGTTTTGTGTACCCTGAAGTTGAGACATCATAAAGGTCAGGGAGTCTATTAGATGGCTATCTAATGTCCCAGACACAAGCTAGAGTTGGAGGGGACCAAGACACCTGTCCACAGTTCTGAGGCACAGGGCTGTAGGGCTGGCAGTGGGCAAACTTATAGCCATCTCCCAAGAGACACAGCTGAGGCCCTAGGCATACCCGAGCGGTGCACAGGTCCTGGGGCTTGGTGGACAGGTTCTGTGGCATTTCACGGCAACGTGTGGACAGGTTGAGGATGGCTGTGGCTGCCATGTGTGCGGCCTCCATGTCATGTGTGTAGTCAAAGCTGCTCTTGCTACACGTGCTACTGGCGCTGCTGCCGCCACCACAGCTGAGGTTGCTGCTGCTGCTGGGTGCATAGCTGCTGGTGGTGCTGCTGCTGGGGCTGGCATTCTTGCAGTACCGTTTGGCTGCAGAGACAGAGGACAGTGTGGTTAGGCCCTGCACCCAGGATGCTGAACACACAACTGGTCCCAACCCACCTATCTTTACACACATAGATATGGGGATTATTCATGAAGAACCTAGATTCTTCCCATTCTACACTGTACATGCTTGAATGAACAGAGGACTGGGGTGACCCTGGGAGAGGACCACTCTTGTTTTGACAAGACTGCTCATGACTTCTGCAACATCTACACATTTGGGTAAGACAGGACTTGGCTACTGTATGTGACTGATTCCTCGGGTAGGTCCATTAAGAAGAGTCTGACCATTCTTTCTAGCCATATGTGGCTGTGGATTCCAACTGGGATTTAGTGTTCCCAGTGTAATTGGCCCAGATTCTCAGCATCCCCAAGATCCCCATCACTAAATTTGTGGGGACTACAGGCTTTGTGATAAAAGTTTCTGACAGGGCATGTGTACCAGCTATTGTGACCCAAACACCTCTATCCTGTAATTCTTATACAGGCTTCTAGACTTAGAGGGAAAAGTGAGGTTGGCATATGCCTAAGGACAGATATCTGTCTCTGGCAAATGTGGGACACCAGAGGGCAGCCAGGTCAGCTCTTCATCTGCCTACAGGGGGTCTTTCCTTGTAGATCCCTTGATAGGCATACTTTTATGCATGCACCTTCATAAACAGTCAACAAGTACTTGGGAGTGAGGGTTAATTTTTAGAGCTGCTTAACATGTTTCTCCTTCATGGACAATTTTCACTAACACAGAGGTACTACTAGTTGAGCTCACAGGATATTTATTTTCACCAAGACTAGATATTCCACACAGAGATACCATGTCTAACTTCTTCAGAGTGAGGAATTACCTAAACAGAACTGTTAAAGGGGCAGAGAATGGCACTAGGGGCCAGGAATGCGCATGGACCAACTTGGCTAGGCTAGGACAATGCTTAGGGCTGTCTTTCCCCACAGGCAATGGCTACCTTAGTCATTCTTATAGTAACTGTATCTGTGCCTGTGAAAAGCCTATGGATGGCTACTGCTCTCTGGACTTGTGACCTCAGGGTCATTAGCTGCTCTGTACCTAGAGCTTGATCTTGGCAATTGTCCTCCAAAGAGGACAAAATACACAAAGTAAACCATAAACCTTCTAAAAGAGCTAACACAATCTTTGAACCTCATACTATAAAATCTCCAAACACAAATGAACAACCATAGTGAAACAATCCTATCCAGTAATATGAGTCTCGATTAAATGTTGCCTGCTTAAGATTCAGGGAAGGTATGGTATTGGGAAAACATTTTAATAAATGTTTAATAAAAGTTTTAATAAAACTCAGGTTACTTCAGATGAGGCCAGGATGAGTAAGAGTGACCACCCCATCCTAGTCCCACCTACCTACCACCCCCCTCATCCTAGGAAACAAGTTTCATAAGTGGCTGTTTCATCCAGATTCCTTCCACGGGACCACAGTAAGTTTCCAATACTGCTCATGGAGGGCAAATAGCCACTTGGACACACTGCTAATTCTGCAGGGCTGGTCAGTCAATCAGCCTCAGAGTAGCACAGGAACAACTCCTGAACTGGGCAGGATGAGGGGTCAGGGACCACCTATTCATTCTCTTCTCCCTTTTTTGAAAATTCCATTAGTATGACTGTAGATTATGTGTATGAGAAGAGTGGATTGAGACCAAGTACAGCTTATACCAGGATCCCTGAGAGACTGAGCAAGAACAGTACAGGGGGCTCAGGCCCAGGCCCAGGCCCAGGCCCAGGCAGAGGACTACACATGGACACTGAGGGTTATACTTGCAATGCTTTGAAATGTTGTGGGTGTCAACTCAAGTTAATGAGTCTGCATCATTAAATATTTTGAAAAAAAAATAGGATATGAAAATGCTACAAAAATTCAGTACCACATATGAAGGTGCCTTTGGGATAAGGCTATCCACATAGTTCAGGCTGGTCTAGAACTGAAGAGCCTACTGCATTTACCCAACAAATCAAGTGCTGGTGCTATAGGCATTTACTACCACTTTCCAAGAGGGGTTTTAAACGGGAAAGGCTAGCCACCATTCTGGGAAAAAAATATGGTATCTTCTTGTTTCACTTTTGAGACAGGGTCTCATTATGTACGGGTATGTCAGAGCAGGAGGATGGCATTCCCATTCAGTTCTGTGGAGTGGCCCTATTTAGGTTTGTGGGCACAGAGCTAAGGGAGAGCTAGCAGATGTCCTGCAGCACCCTGTCCCATTGTAATTGTTTCCCAGGCCAAATATACCATATTCTCTAGCTTTCCACCTCCCTGTGGATTGATTCTGCTGCAGACAGATACAGACCTCACAGATACAGACACAGACACTGAGGCTATTCAGGGCAGCAGCAGACAAAGAAGCAACTGGGCTGCAGTCCAGAAGGCATGTATTCTTACTGCCACAGCATTTCATCTGCCCAAGACACTACATCTGTGGGCAACATTTTACTAAAATAAATCTTTAAAATGGTTGCATTTCTCTCATCTTACTTTGATCATTTTCCATTGTCTTGAAGTTGTAGGTATAAATATGGTGGTGTCTCTACTTTTCCAGGGCTTTAAGTCATGGAGATGATGCCTGCATTCTGACAATGGGCAGTGCAGAAGTTTAGCAGGTGATTGAATTATTGGTAACTTCTCTATGACCCATTTCCATCAGGCATACAACCAGAGTGTTAGTCACATCTGTATTGCTCCTTTTACAGAGACTAATAATTTTTGTTTTATGCAAAATGAAATTAACATGTACTTTAGTTTAAGAAAGCAATGTCTTTCATCCTGCTAACACAGCTGATATCCACAGACTGCCAGTCTGAGTCACTAAGGCCACACTCAGAAAGGCACTCATTCATGGTGCTGAGGCCGGAAGTACTGCATAGTGAGGGCATCGACCTGGATACTCCTGTCACTGTCTTCCTCCATGTCTGACCATAATAACAGTGACATAATGCATTTTATTTTTTCTTAGCAAAAAGGTATATTTCAGGTGAAACTATGTATGTATGATGGGAATGAGAATGTGAAGGGTTCTTCCTAGAGGCCACCAGTGGGTGATAGCCAGGCAGCCACAATGATTGTGACATCTGCTTACATTCTGTCCCTGACTAAAGATCATAGAATATCATCACCAGTACCCAGGGCTAAATATGGGCTGCTTTCAAAGACTAAAACACTATAGTGGTAAAACCAACACAACATCAGTCTACTCTGCTTATGAAAATTCTCATACTTCTTGGATGATATCTGTTTGTTTTGCATTTTCAGTTTCCTTCAGGGAATAGACACATGACCATACAATCATGAGTTTTCAAGAAAACCAGAATTATAAGAATATAGGGGCATTGATTACTAAGGTGGGTGCTTTCAGAAGGGGAAATGGCTTCCTTAGCCCTTAACTTCTATGTTGTATACTATAAACAGGAAGAGAATGGGATGCAGAATCTTCCATGGAAAACAGGATTCTCTTGGAGCATATGTTTGGGACAAAGGCTTACATAGGGCCTGATTACCACCTCTATCAGACCCACTGTCTTCCTAGCCCACCCCCATGGTAAGGCCTGAATACTGAGGCCCAGGCACTTTGCCCACTTGGATCTAATATTCCAGTATGCTCATTGATGATCTGACTTAGGGATGGGACACAGACTACACTTCAGACAGGTAGTGTGTTTGCAAAGGACACATGTGGTTGCTGTAATAGGCTGGAAGGCATCCATAAAACTAAGCATGGCATGGTATGCTGCATGAGGACTCAGGCAGAAAAGGCCCAAGAGAAAGTTTTTTTTTCAGGTAGCATAAAATAAACAAGTCTCAGGCATGGCTATGGCAGACAGAGAAATCCATGCTACAAAGAGTTAATATGAACTACCTAGGCTGATGGACCAGCTGCCTAATGCTGACATCTAGGATGCCCTGGAGTCTGGGCTAAGGTAAGAGGGCTGGTATAGAAAGTGTACAAGCATTTATGGTGACAAGGAAAAGGCTCATAGACAATCAATTTGAACTTGAAGACTTTGGAAGAGGGAACAGTCAAGGGGAAGGGGCGGGAGTGGGAGCTGTTTTGGCCCTGGGGTATAACTAGTTGCAGCAAACCTAAGGTTATGAGCTATGTCCAAAGATGCAACACCTAGAACAACAATTTGTCTTTGCAAATGGCCTGGTGGCAAAAATTGAGGCTATTAGGTCCTAGCAGATGTTGAGTCCTGGGCTGTGCTGCTAACCTAGACAACAACCTAGACCACAGACAAGATGGAAAGTGACCATGAGCTCATAACCACATATGGGGAATTTAAAATTTCATATAATCTCTGTATCATGAGACACCCTTCTTTTGATTTTCTTGTTAAAACTTAAAGACATAAGAGCCATTCTTAGTTCCCCATAGGGGAGGGAGATGTTAACGTCACACTCATGGACTGTGCTGTCCCTTCCCCTCCCATTCAATCTCACCCTGTACACATCCTCTTCCTATGGGAGGTGTCCAATTCCACACTGTGACAGAGACCATGAGGAGGATGTTTCCTCAGCCTCTACATCTGAACCTTGTTCTTCCTTCTGGCCTTCCCAGGTCACCTGTGTGCTCCCAAACCCATGGGTATCCCTCCATATCAAGCCTACTCCAGTTCTGGGCACAAGAGTACAATTTGCCATTTGGTGGCACTCATCCAGTCCTTTGGATAGAATGGACTATGCCTCTGTATGCGTGAATGCACCACACACTTGTATCTTTCATCTTACCTCTAAAACCTTTGCCTAGAATGACAGACCAAGTAGACTAAAAGTGGGTAGACAGAAACAGCTGGAAAGTTGTCTGGGAGAAGCAAGTGGTTGATGGAAGGTTTTCTGGCTACAGAGGAGGCCAGGTAGGTAAAGGGCTGATATCCAGGCCTAGGCCTTAGCTACACCACTCTGCACCTGCAGTGTTCCCAGTCCTTAAGGACTAAAAATTCTACATCAGGCCAGCATTTGTAGGGCAGAAATCCCTTATTTCTTATTTCTCCAAGAGTGGGAAATACATTCTTTTCATGCCTGAAAGAAGTCTGAGGCAAACAGGAAGTGCTGCAATAGGCAACTACATTGGAATCTACCTCATGGTGCCTGGACACAGGGATGGCTTCCCTAGGTGGGGTCTCCTACACAGTCTCATTATTCAGAAAATTTGTCCAGTCGGGACCCTTTTCAGATATAATCTCTGCCAGTGGAGATAGCAGGAGTGAACTAGAGCTTTTATTTGCTGTTGCCCTTCCTCTTTTCCCCTTGGTTTCCTGAGAATCCAATGCTGAGGTTTAATAGAGCATGCCTAATAGATTGGTCTTTTCTGGTAGACCAATGGAAAGTCTACCTCATCCCAAGTTTGCAAGACAGGTATCTGTCTGGACTTGACAGAATCAGGATCAATGAATATGCTCACTCCTGCCTTTATGGTGGGAAAAGAGCATCCACACACCACCTCATCTCCAATGTTCATCACAGCAGTCTGGAGCAGGGGACTCACAGTGTCTCAAGGAAGAGAATATACTAAGAAGGTTCTTTCATTCAGAACACTGTAGCTCACAATGTACAAAGCTGTAGTAGCCCAAGGTGATTCATACAGACCAGGAAAAGGTGTATGGCTCTTAAGACACCATGACTAGCTATAACTCTACCTGCCTGCCCAGGTTAAAGTCAGTAAGGCAAAAAGAGAAAGTCTTGTCAAGGTGTTTGACAAGGCACATCGGAATGTGCCTTGGAGTAGGAATGTGTAAATCAACATCTGATGAAAAGATTAACTGAATCACCATATGATGTCAACAGATTGGAAAGCCTATCAACTGAATTTATATCTGTGGGAACATAATTTCCTTTTGATCCTTCATTTGCAACTTAGTGAATGAATTTCAAGACTTGAAACCAGCAAGTAATTATTACCAAAGAGACAAAAGAACCAAAAAATACTTATTTCCATGATACCTGTTGCCCTACCTTTGTTCTTTGTGTATTTATCTGTCTGAATATTACAGAACTTATACACATGGATGATCAATATGTGATATGCCAAAGAAATATTAAATTTCATTTACAAAATAAATTACTTGTTATCTCTGTAAGAAAAACACAGCTTAGAAAGATATGCAGCAGCACATGTTGAACTGTTAAAAGGTTTCTGAATCCCCAGACTTTTAAATGCCTTTTCTGTGTGTATGACTTTAAGTATATTTTTCAGACAGGGGCCCTAACTCCCTAACCTCCCCCCCCCACTTCCTCCATCTGCAGGAAGGTATCAAGCAAAGGCTCTGACGTTATCAGATGACTTGTTGGTTATTTGTACCATCGGTTCTAAAAAGGCACTGATGCCAAGGTTCAGAGCCAGGGGTCCTACACTGAAGCTGGCCTTCCTCAACACCCAGACAGAGAAGGAACTCAGGCCTGGCTTGCTTGCAGAGCTGGCTGGGTGAAGTATCAGCTATGTCTGCATTAAGAGCCCTGTGTATCTTTTAAGAAATACTAGTACACAGAGGATCCCAGGGACTCTACCTTCTGTGGTCCAGGGTACAGCCTGTGCATAGACCTTGAGAAAGGCCCTCTCCTCAAAGGCTTCTAATGTGTACCCTTGAAGAGCACTGTCAATGTGGATCTTCTTAAAAGAGTCCAACCTGTTTCTTCCAGGTCTTGGGTACTTGCCTTAAAGAAAAGCTTATAAGGGTACCAGCTCAGCCACACCCCAAGCCTAGGCCTTGTTCTCTACATAGCCAGAGGCCAATGCCTTGGAGTCATTGCAGAAAACTGTGCCCCTCCTACCCATGGGTGTGTCCACCTGCCCTTCCTGGGCCCTCGGGGCTTTCAGCACAGGGCTCTGCCATGTGTGCTGTGCCTCTGGCACCCACTGGGTAATCATGAATAGTGGTTCATCTGTAGCACATGGATACACACAACAACAACATCATCAATGGCAACGTGTCTCTCATGTATAAGAGTGTGCACCTCCTACCATCGTCATATCCTTTGGGGGATATGTCCCTGGTTTGCACCTTGGGAGCTATGGCTCTTTTGCCATAAGTATGGTTGTCGTAACTGTTGTATTCAAACGAAGTCTTGGAATATTTCTCAAGCTCCTTGGCCAGGTTGGAGCGTGGCGTTGTTGTGGGGACATTGTTTCTGTAGCCATACTGAGGAATCTCAAGTTGCTTGACAAAGCACATTGGCCTGGAAATAAATAGACAACAAAGAACAGCTTGATATCTCATGTCTGTTCATGAAACACGATTCATGTTTATCCTAGTATATATTTCTTTCATGTATTGTGGATTCAGGACCTTTCACAAATTACAATGTTACTCCTTCCCCCAAAAGGCAGTCTTACTTAATTATACATCACAAAGTACTTGCCTAAGAGTCAATACTGGAAATAAATAGAAGGGAAAAAAATGCTTAAGATGTGTTTTATCATTTACTTTCACTTTCAGGAAGACTGGTGATAAAAAGAGGACATGAGGCTGAGGAACAATCCAATATACAGATGTTGCACTTGTGGAGGTTACAAAAGGTGATGGGATCACACAATGGCAGAGAAACATGAGAGAAAATAAAAACACTTAGGGCCATAGGATGGAACAAAACTGGATCACAATTTATCTAGCTGTGTATTAAAATGGGGTTGTAGGAAAACCTTTGATCAAATATTCATGATCCTTCAATGATTTTTTTTTAAATCTAGTAGTCCTTTATTTTAGACTTTAGGATAAAATATTTAAATGGAGGAATTTTTGCTTCTTATTCCTTCACTGATGTTCTGTACTGTGTGCCAGTGAAAATCACTTATGATATAAAAAGGAGTTAAACATGGGCACTTTATTCTCTTTCGACAACTTTTCTTCCACACGACAGATATGGACAGGTGTTTATGCTTGTCAATCTCAAGTCTTCTCACTCATTGATGAAACGTTTTCTAGGGTAAAATGTTGTTAAAAGGACTTGCAATTCATCTCCATATCAGCACTATTTTTGAATAGTGTATCTACTTAAAAACTTCTTTAGTTTCTGATTTATGTGAAACGAAAAAAATAAGGTCCCAAGAAAAATAGATGTTTTAGCAGGAAAAATAAAATATAGTGAATCCATGTGCAGGCGTTGGCTCACAGTCTAATGACAAAGGACGATCACTGATGGTGAGAAACTTTCTCTCACTCAGTGGATTCTCACAGGGATATACTGCACGTACCTCAGTGGGAAATACTGTCGGTTCGTCATCCTGAAACACTGCTGCTGTCGTGCGTAACTAGGAAACTCTACTGCCTGTTCCTACCGGATATACCGCCTTGCACCTTTACCAGATACACGGCCTGTTCCTGGGCCGGAAACACTGCCTATCAGCCGGAAACACTGCCTGTGCCTACCGGAAACACTGCCTGTTCTCAGCCGGCTGGAAACAGGAAAGACTGTTCTCAGCCCAGGATACTTGCTGCTGCACCTCCCTGGGAATCGCTTTCTGGACCTGGTGGGTGTTGGCTGCCGTGGCCAGAGGTGTGAGCGTTTGTGCGAGGCTGAGGCCAGGGCGGTGATCCCCGTGCCCAGCCCGCACCTTCATGCCTGCCTTCCAGTCTCTAGGCCATTTGCAAAATGTTTACAAAAATATAAAAACACCACCCAGAATTCTTTCAGACTTAAAACTGTTGAAATCTTGGTATACTTTTTTCTTTAAGTATTTAAAAGTCGACATGGTTTGCCCCTGATTTCACATGGCATTTGCCATTTCTTTTCGTTGCTTAGGGTTTAAAATCAGCTCTTACTGCGTGGTATTAGAATATGAATGTTATGTTACTCAACTATTTCATTTTTTTTTTTTGCTATTCTTACTTTAGACAGTATTTATCTGTTACATTACTAAACTATTTCTTTCCATTTTTTGCTATTATACATTTTGACAATATTTATCCATGAATATTTCTTAAATTTATATTTAATAGTAGTTACAAGAATATGAGTCCTCTTTTACTTATTTCATTTTACTTCTGTGGTACTTGGCTGAATCCAGAGAACTATGAATTATAGGCAGTCACTAAACCAGAACCATACCTACAGTCCCTTATTGGTGAGTTCTAGGCAGACAGTCTGCCAGGGTGCCATGCCTCTAGGTGACTGGCCTGTATGTTACTTCACAGTATGTCTAAGCCTCTTTTATGGTGGCACAGTATGGTTAAAATGCAGTCTCAAACTACCAACTTACTTGTCTTCAGTTTACCAATTCAGCCTGTTTACTTCTTGTTGAAGCACTAAAAAAAATATACCAACACATAGAAATATCAAAAATCAAAGAGGGATTATCTTGGACTAGACAGATTATTGTAGCAAGATATTCAGGCGTGGTCAGTGCCACATGTGTGGGCAGAGTGAATTATCTTACTACAGATTATAGCTATTTTTAGAAGTCTCATTTTTATTTAAATATTTAAAATGTTCTCTAAATATATTATGAAATATTCTATAAACTTTTACCAAAGGAGAAAGGAAATTAATTTCAAGAAAAAAAGTCTTGAAATATTAAATGAGGACACAAAGGTATTTCTACCTCTTGCCTAGTGATTTTCTCCAAATAACTTCTCCCCAAGAAATACCTTCAGCAGAAGCCAAATGTTGTACCTATGGGAAAGTATTCATCACCACTTTTTAGAGACAACCTGTTTGTCTTAGAGCTAGCTCTGAGTTTTAGCTGTGGTCTGGCATCCACTTAACCAGGTATATTCAAATGTGGTCATTAGAATGATAGCTAGTATTGGTGTGCAGAGACAAAGAATGAGACTGAATAAGAAGGCAAAAGTACATTGACTGTCACAGATTTCATGAGAAGTCTGTGAGGGATGTAGACGTCTTCCTCTACTGATAACCACCTTCACAAATTTGGAAAGTGGGGGTTCAGTTCCGCTCCTCAGGCCTTTTCCACTTTAACATGCAGTACTAAGTGACTTCAGGTAAGTCGTGAGCCCTTGCCTGTCAGATGGCAGCGATGCCACCTACTTCCACCCACATCTTAGGGTGTATGAGGATAAAAGGTGATGGCAACTTTGATGACTTTTCATACATAAAACTTCCAGGCATGGGTAATGTGATATCATTCTTGCATTTTCTAAAAGAGCAGTGCCACCTTAAGTAGGTGATGTTCCTTGCTCCAAACTGAGATAAAATTATACTGGGCTACTAGCATCACTGATTTTTAAAACATCTCTTTTATTCAGCATTCATAGAGTGATGAATTATCAGGGCTACAACTCATATAATTGTATCCAATTCTCAGTTCAAAAGTCACACTCAGCCACTGGAGACCTGAGTTATACTGATCTCCAGGCTTTCACAAAAGAAGGTACAAGGTTCAGTTTCTAATCTGGCATGTCTTTCCTCTACCCAGAGTACATCTACCCTGTCAAGTGTTCCAAACACTCCCCATGCTCTGTGTCTGGGATGGATTCTGATGGAATTCTATCAATGACACACTTCTGTTGAGTACCTGAGGACTCGGTCTGAGGCTTGGTTGGACTTGGACACATCACAGCTCTGGTGTTTCTCTTGGGCCTTTGCCAGTTTTTCTGCAGCAGCTATAGGGCATCCAGAGAGGCTACAATGATATAAAGAAGATTTACTTGATTAAGTGTAGGTCTTGCCATACATTGACGCACCCACTGTGTTCCATCCTTCAGTTAGCCGCAGTTCCAAGGTAGATGGAACTGAGTTTTCCAGCTTGCTTGGTGCTGTGCATTCCTGTGGCGTGGCGCACAGCTCTGGCCACACCAAATCCATCCAATGAGCACCCCAAATTCCAAGAAGCAAATATAATGCAAGCTGGTTAAAAGTTCTGGCAAAAACTCAGGAGTGTTGTCCATTTCTGGAGGCCAAGCAGTGGCAGCTAGAGAAAGTTTTTGACAAACCCAAAAGTGGCAGTTAGCCGCCTGTACCAGAAGGTGGCACTCTGAGCTGATGACACAGAGGTACCTGCATGCATGGCTTTAGTGATTTCTGACCTCAGCTCATGAAGGGAAGGAAAGGGAAAGGGAAGTGCAGTAGGAACACCCTCAGGACTGCATCTAAGCGTGTCTAGTAACTAGTTCAGGAAGTCAGTATGACACAGAAAGCAGTGAGACTTCTTTGTTTAAGCTGCTTCCCCAGGAAATCATGGTGTTTGCACGCTGCCTGTGTGCTCCCTTTAGATATGTGTGGGTGTCCATCCATGTACACATATGTACTGAATCCAAAAGAAGGAACTGACATTGAAGGCTCATTGCACATGACTATGCAGGCATCTCCTGCATCTCTGTCAGCTCCTGCAGATTTAGTACCAGAGAACCTCTACTGGGCACAGAGCTGTGATCTGTTTTATTATAAACTTAACACTAGTAACCAAGCTGCTTGCTGTGACTAACCAGTCACACAAAAATTAAGAGAAATTTTACAGCTTTATTTATCTCAGAAGAAGCCTAAGCCCATGGCAAGACAAACCTTAACAGAATCACATTCCGCTACTGCACAAAGGAAGTGATCTGTTACCACCTGGGTTTTCTGAAGAACTTGCCATCTCCAATAACATCTGAAAAGGATGGGGAAGAAATCTGGAGCTTGTTGCCATCCAGAGTATGTTTCTGACCAAGTATTCTTCAGCAGTAGGGCAGTTAAAGCCATTGACCTGGAGTACTATCACCAGTGGTGTACCCCTACCAGAGCTTCTGGACATCTGTTCATATTTTAATGATAACCATGCTGTTGACCAGGGGATTCATCAGAATTTCAAGAGCAGCCAAGTTACTCATCGGGATTAGCACTGCCTGGTTCTAGTCCACTGTTCTACATAAGTGGAAGACAGTCTCTCCTATGTGGGAAGATAATACAACCTTGCTGGACCCTTCTGGTCACTGTCATTGTAAGTGTCTAAGCTTCCATGTTGTACCAAGAAGGGTATCTTGTGAGGAACAGTGATCTTTTGTATTAAGGAACAACTGAAGAATTCCAATCTTCAAAACAGGGCAACCAAGCATTTGACCTTTCTATACATGGTGTGGCTGATTATTTAGGAGCAATGTGTGAGGTCCACCAGTCTCCCTGGAAAAGGAGGGATGCATAGAAGGAAAGAGCTCCCCTGGGGCAGGGTTGTGGATGGCACCCTCTAGCATACACCCCAGCAGAGTGTGACTTACCTTCTGTGAGAGTTCCTGTTGCTATTCACATGCCCTCGCCCTGTGCAGCCTGGAGTGGGACACTTGAGAACATTTTCATGCATGGCAAGAACTTGACAAAGGAGAGGCAAAGAAAATAGCCCAGCATTAAAAGAGAGAAGTGATGAGAATACAATATGCAATTGATTCTTAACAGGCTAGGTTAGTTTACAATAGACAGGCCTACAAACGTCTGTAATGTGCATGACCAGGAAATACACGTGGGAAGAGAAAGAAGGCTGTATGACTGTACTCAGGCATGCAAAGCAGGGTGCACTGGCAGGGAGCCATGGGGGTTAGAGAATGCCGAAACTGAGTAGTCCCTCATGGGACAGAAAAGCAAGGGCCATCATAGTGTATCCCATGGGTAAGCACTGGATGCTGATCAGCCGTGTAACAGCACATAGCCTGGGCGTTTTAAAACATGCCTGTGCTTTTGAAACACATGGGATCATCAAAGTCTGATGTGAGTAAGCAGAACCTTAAACCTTATTTTTTTTTTTAAATAAGCCATGTTTGCTTAGGAAATTAGTATTGTGTGTGTGTGTGTGTGTGTGTGTGTGTGTGTGTGCGTGCGCGTGTGCGCGCGCTCATGCGTTTTTAGTAGAATGAGTAGGAATAGTAGTAAGATCTCTGTATTTTCGCCACATGAAAGTAACAAATAGGAAGATGAAAGAGATGGCCCCCAGAGCACAAGGACACTGCCTGCTGGCATCCAGGAAGGCTGGTCTTTTTTGACAGCCCTATCCTCTGTGTCTGCTGAGGCTTTTGGAGTTAGGAGTTCTGGTGAAGTCAAGAAAACTGACTCCCAAGATGCCTGCAAACCCTAGTGGCCTTTGTGGCAGTCCTCCCTGCCTAGGATCAGTGGTCATGTGAGGTCTGCTCAGCACCACAACTGCTCATACCTGTCACTATTTCCCATGACTTTACTCTCCTGGAGCAGTCACTGTCTTGTTGGGCCCATGTACAGTTCCTAGATGCCTTTGTTGTACCTTTCCAAGTTTGATGTCTTTACTATTGGTGAAATCTTTAAAAATAGCCTGTTACAATTTTGTCCTTAAGTTCTTCTGCCTCTTCTTTAGATGTGGCTAATGCCCAATAAATACAAATCAAAGCAGAAAAGTCAGCATTCAGCTCATTTTCTGGAAGGAGGTTTTGGGGATACAGGGGGCTAGGAGATCTCTTTTCTGAGGAGTCCCTGTCTCAGAGGAGGATGTGCCTTTCTGAAGTCTGCAGTTTTGCTAATCTTCCCTCTATCCTATTGCCCTGTTAGAATGGCATGTATTTTTCTTTATGTTAATATGTGCCTTTCTTTCTCTTTATGCTAAATATTTCCATTATAAAGTCTTCCCTGGAGAGAGCAAACACCTTTCAGGCTTGGCTGTGTGGCAGAGTTCAAGTGACTGTTTCTGTATTCTGCTAAGTAGCGATCCATACAGTTTGTTCAGGCCACACCTCTAGTGGCACCTGCTTCTTCAGTCTGCAGGTTGCCTCTGGGGACTGTCTCAAACCTTTCTGCACTTTAGTTTATAGTGATACTCTCACTACTTTCCCCCCAGTCTTTCTCTGAAGCATCTGCAGTAGCTTTCGAACAGGAGGTCCAGTGACCTCTGTAGCCCTTCCTCCTAAGCTCCTTTGCCGCCTCAGTCATGAACATCACACCTGGAACTTTTGAGAAATGCTATTTTACCTGCTTTACTGACCCTACTGACCCCCCCATTTCCTCCTTCACCTCATCTTTCCACACAAGCCTATGTTTGGTTCCTTTCTTTCCATCCTTCATGCTTTTCCCTGGCAACTCACTCTTCTTTGTACTATTTGTAGTGCTCAAAAGGTGGCACAGGGTACCAGCTACTATACCTACTTCGGTTACCTTCCCACACTACCCAGCATACTGTAAATCTGTATTGCGGGTGGTGATAGCAACTTTATCTGGCTCAGCTGGGGTCTCCATGAGTAGAACTGTCCTCTGCCATTCATCTAGTTAGTATGTTGTAGCAGAAGAACCCTTCACTGGATTCACTTGGGTGGAAACAGGCACGGAAGACAGTCACAACAACAAAGGATGCTGCCTACTATGGAGTTATTTATTTATTCTTTATCTTTACATTCTATGGTATTATAAAGAACTACTCATGAAAAAGTAGTAGTACCCCCTTGCCACATATACCCTTATGAGACATTGTCTCATATAGACCAGGCTGATGTCCAACTCAGTCCTGCTTCTACTTCACAAGTTCTGGGATTACATTCATGTAGAAATGTTTTTTTTTTTTTTTTGCTTTTTTAGTTTATTTTATTTATTTTTTGTAGACACCTTGTTCTTAGGACCAGGTCAGACCGGAGCCCAACTTATTGCCTGCTAAGATGGGTCCACATGTGGTCAAACAGAGCAGGCCTATTCATTTCTAGCTCAGCAGAACATAACCCACACTTGAACCACATCTAGACATTTCCTGTGAAAATATAGTCAAGGAGAATTTTTATCCATTTAAAGGGATTAATCTTGAAGGCAAAAAAAAAAAAAAAAAAAAAAAAAAAAACACAAAACAAAACAAAACCCAACCAAAAAACTATGAAAAATAAAAAACAAAACAAAACAAAAAAAAAAAAAAACAAAAACAAAAAAACCCAACAACAACAAAACAAAACAAAAACCCTATGGCCTGGAAAAAAAATTCCTTAAAGAAACTTATTAAAGCATTAGCTCTCAGCTCTGGTGCCTCAATTTGTACTGAGAACCTGCAACATGATGCCAGGAAGCAGGTTAGAGTTGAAGCAGGAACACCAGGCCCAGGGTTTGGGTTGGTGATGGGTTTTAGAACTGGCATGGGTTTACAGCTGCATTCAGGCCCACTAAAAGTTGCTCAGATGAACTTTTAAGCACTGAGCACCACCTATTGCCAGCCAGTTTGCTTCCCTTGAAAGAGAAAGAAGATGGAGTTGGATTCCCATGTTCTTCATCTGGTAGATAGGGCAGGGCTCCCTGGGGGACGGGGGTTATGGCATTGAATGGGCCAGTGCTTGCATTTGCCAGCCAAGCACCTACCACAGTGCTCACATGTGGAAGCCGCTGTCGTCAACCATGCGTCTCCCTGTCATGTAACACACGGGATTGTAGACACACCTGGATTTGTTTATTTTTACAGCTTTTTCATAATCATTCTCAAGACAGATACAGGAAACATAAGCATGTCATTTTAATAGGCATTTGAGAACCTGAAGCCACAATACCATCTGAACACTTTTCACCAGAGAGTACTTAGCTTTCCCTGCTTCTCATGTTATACTGATACACAGAGAGCTGCCTGTCCTCTGACAGGTTTGTTTCTCAAGGATTTCAAGGGTGTCCCTGGTAACAGCATGGTCCTCAAAATGCCTTTGAGTATTCACCTGGTGGTCATCTAGCTACAGCTACAGCCACCTTCCCTACTGGAAGCTGAAGGAGGGCATTGCATGCTGTAGGTTCATACTAGGCGTGCATCTCGCCTTACTTGTCCCTGAAACTGGGTCTGTGCTTTGGACAATTGATTCTCATTGATTTTACACAGTTGGCATATTTCTTGCCAAGGGAAAGGTAAGCAAAAAATGATATATATCATTTTAGATCTAAAAGAAATACTGCTTTCACAGATTCATTTCATACCCTTGGAACCTATCTTTCAGAAAGAATGTGTAAAAGAAAAAACCCACCAGATCCAAACCTGTTCATTTGACATCTTTAGTGTGTGAATGCCAGGGCACCTGTGATATGAAATACACTACAAAACTGTTCTAAATGCTGACTGGACAATATATATTAGTTCAGGAATTTGAGCAAAATACCAAGGGCTCTTTTCCCTGGGATTTCTAAGATCAGTGTGCATGGATTATTTTAGAGGCTGGCTAGTTCAGGTCTGTAATATCTGAAACCAAGTAGAGAAATTACCTGACTAGGATAACAGAATAAGTAGTACTGAGGAACAGAGCTCAGGTGGGCCTGGGAGCCTATTCCAGGGAGATAACTGCAGGGTGAGCTACTCTTGGGAGCTGGTACCCGGAATATCCAGAGGGTATAGGAGGAAGCTTCCTGAGGTGCCCTCCAGGCTGAGGAAGGGTCAGTGACAGCTTCACTGAGGTGCCATGAAGATGAGGTTGGGGGGGATGATTGACAGAGCCAGAGTGCTTGCACGCCCCGGGGAGCGGCGAGACACGACTTACTTTCTGGAGGGACCCTATCTTTGTGCGGGCATCCAGACAGACTGCGGTGATGCGGGTAAAGCCCAGTTACGTGGCCGGTTCCATCACACCCGGGGGTTGGACACTTGCTCTCTCTCTTTTCTGTTCTTGAGGGATCTAAAAGCGACAACAGGTGTCAAGAAAATGAATGTTTACCAACTGCAGACTCATGCGGTTATCCAGCAACCTGAAGAGACCGTTGCTAAACAGAGAAATTAGGCAGTTGTCAGGGATAGGCTGGGACATCAGGCTTTTGCTTCTGTAGCTCTTTGGATGTGGGTAATATTTTCAACCTTATACATAAAGTATTTTGTTTTTTATCCAAAAGTTAAAAAAAAAAGCACCTATCTCTAATCTTAACTCTTGATCAATTGGTTTCCCGTGTGTTACATGATAAGCTGTGTTGCTCAAAGAAATCAATGTAAAATAGTGATGAGACAGTGACCTTCTTAGAGAACAAAACTCCATATTTCATTCAGCAGTTTCTCCATACAATTCAACCAGAGTAAGGTGCTGCTCAGAAACCCTTCACCTGATTCCCTCTTTGAAGTGCTCTGGTCTCATATGCCTTAGACTTTTTTTTTTTTTAAGCCACACTGTTTCTTAAAATAGCAATTCAGCACTTTTTTTTTTTTTTTTTAGTCAACTGAACTCTCAGAAGGCACTGTAAGCAAATGACGGAAAGGGTGGCAATCCCACCTGGCAGGGTGATGGACAATCAAAAAACGCTTCATAAGCCGCTGGAGCAACCATTTGTTTTGATTTCTTCGTCTGTACTTGGAATCAGAGGAAGGCTCTTGTAATGCTGTGCATGCATACACACAGTAGGAGGTCAGGCTGATCTAGAGCGCTGCCAGCTCCTCTGCAGCGCCAGCCAAGAGCCAATCAGAGCAGACGTTTGGTCCAGAATTGAATGCTGGATGCCAGAGATGTAACGATATCCTAATAGAGTTGTTTTTTTTTTTTTTTTCAACACCCAGATCAACCACAGTTCACCCTCATGCATTACAACAATTCTAGCAAGTGTTAATGAGGCCAGATCAGGCTGAATTCTAAATTGTAGATTGTGACACACTGTGTTTTGGAACAAGTATTTGAAAACCAGTTGCTCAGATCATCAATACTAACTATTATGTTTTGTCTCAATGACTGCTAGAGTTAAATTTTTAATAGGAGTTGAATTCTTTTATGTGAATATCTCATAATTGGACTAATCAAAGTTATTAGAAAATATTTGCTTTACTTTTGGTTAAGAATTAATTTATATCAAGAAAAAGTATCTTGAGTTTGAATTTTATTTGCTTTGGTTTTTTTGTGATAGAATGTCACTCTGTAATCCAGGTTGGCCTGAATCTCAACTGTGTAGCTCAGGTTGGCTTTAAACTCAGGGTGATACTCATGCCTAAATCTCTAAGTACTGGGATTACAAGCACGAAGCACTATCCCTGGCTTGATTTTGGAATGTTTGAACTCTTACAGGCTTTCTTTTGTGCTTATAAGCATGAAATAGACAACTCCCAAGATCTTACAAATGCTGTTATACTGAATGAAGGATATTCCTCATTCCTTTACTGCTAATATATCATCTACATAATGATCCTGTCAGATGCTAGAACCACTCCAGCCAGCACTGGTGTGGAAGAAAACACTGGGCACTGCTAACTGCTGTCCTGCCCCTACAATAACCTTATGGTCTTTGCCAATGAACCCAGGAATAAGTACTGGCATTTCAGTTTCTATAGGTTCAAAATAAAGCCTACCATTCTGGTGCCCTCTGAGCAACTTCATTATACTGAGAAAAGTTAATATACATCATTACAAAATAGTAACCACACAGTAACAGTTTCAGAGGATAGCACTGATAATTTAAAATAATAAATTTAAGAGATTTTAAAAACCTAGATACAAATGACTTGTACAGGATTAAAAAAATAATACCATACTATTCACTTTGATCACAAAGTAACTGTTTTATCAGGACCCCAATATCTACACAAATAACATGATTTCACAGATTTTAAAAGAGTTTTGAAATTAAATGATCTTTATATTTAAAAAAAGGTTCAAAACTCTCTCAGGGTACAGAGAACAGAAGAGCATGATCTGCTCTCTTTACATGGCAGAGATGGGGTCTGCCATTGCCCTTACTGTGCCTTGATTACTTGTTTCCTACAATCCCAATTCACCTTTCAAACAAACATAAAACAGTGAAGCAAACAAAAAGACCAGGCAACCTAACCAGAAACCTTGCAATAACTTAAAAAAAAAAGTGTGCTGAATTTAGCTTATTCCCCTTTTGCCCTAATGAAAGGGAAATGTGTGGAAGGCAAAAAAGTTATTTTATATTAACTTAATATTTTGAAATGCTCATTAGTAGTTTAATGAAGTATTTTCAGTTAAGATGTATGGTATGAGAGCATGCACTCTCTTTACAGAAGGAAGAAAAAAGCCACAACACAGCATGTTGATGTGATGGGCATTTTCAGGCATGTTGGGAAGATATGGTCCCAAAACTTTAGTTTTTTAAAAGAGGGCTTTAATCTCTGCTCCATTTTTTGTTGTGTTCATGCGTGTGTGTGTATGCAAATGTGCACATGTGCATGTGTGAGTACATGTGTGTGCATCTGCATGTGCAGATGTACACGTGTGTGTATGAGAATATGTGTGTGTGTGTATGTGTGTTAGCTTTGCTTTGGCTCAGAATGAAACTACAGCTATAGTCAAAGAAACATGGAAACTGTTGATGGAAAATACTGATAACTTTGGCCAGAAGTAAACCTGGGAAACTAGAGAAGTGGTGACCAGTACCTTCTTTCTCATGAGAAAATTCAGGCTCCCAACCTTCCCCTTCTCATGACAAAAATGTACCTGAGCATTCACTTCCCCTCCTCATGTAGGGGAAGCAGTCAGGGAAAATTCCATGTTTTTCATAAAAGTAAAGCAACATAACAACAAAGCAAAAGAGCTATGTGCTTGGCGGATTACACAAACCAAAGAAGCCATGGTGATGAGGACACTCTTTGATGCATAATTTGCCTCCACACATGGTCACTCACTATGCTTCTCAGCACCACAGCTCTGACCTGGGAACTACTACTTAGAATTCTAAAACATGAATCTAAATATATATATATATATATATATATATATATATATATATATATATATATATAAAATAGCAGTCATATGGAAAGGCATGAATTTTTGTCATTCTCAAAATCCAACTAAAAATGTCTTAATTGATTGGTTTATCACATCTTATTCTAATGTTAGCTCAATCATTTAAAACACATATGCTGTGTTCTATGTGTTTCAAGGAAAGCCTAAAGCTCAATGGCACCAGAATCTATGTTCTTTAGAAAGTAATACAGTCCTTGTATGTACTCATCTGGGGGTCTTGTGCTTGCCTTTGTAATTAAATGAAAAGCCCATATCCATCCAGGCACTAGTCAACCAGAAACACTCAGCGCTCTGGCTAGGGCTTCTGACAGCTTGTACCTGGTCATAGTAATGTCCAGCTGGCCATGGAGCTATGAGCACACATTGAGAGGAGAGTACACACCTGTGCCACAACAGGGATGATACAATTTTTGGATTGTTTTAAATTTGTTCAGCAACTGATTTTCAAACTAAATTTCTGAATCTCATGATCAGATCCATAGTGAGGAAACTGAGTATTCATAATGTACAGAATAAAATGAAAAGCAAAAAAGGAACATTTTTGGTGATAATACAGAAAGGATTTAAGGAACTACCAATTTCATTTTTGAGACAGTTTCTTTCATAGTTCTGAGTCTTGAGAGGAATCGACCAAACCGAAGTGAAGCTAAGTGAAGCTCAATCAAGACTTGCACCAACTGCAGATGGATACAGATGTTACTATGAACATGAAGTCGCTATATCAGGCTAGCTAAGTTGCACAAATAGATAGATGCAAATATGTGCTCATTTATTTCATAAAATAAAATTCAGTTAAACTATTGTAGGGTAGTTTTGAGATTTTTTTAAAAAAAATAATATATAGTATTTGACAAAAGAGCCACAACTTCTTCCACAATGTAATGGAGCCAGTAAGGGGAATTAATATTCTAGAGAAATTGCTATTGGTTTCAGCTGTGACTACTGTGTGCCTTGCATGGCAAGTAGTTTCCTAAGCAAACTATCACAGATAATTAATGTGCAGTCACTGTCCTTATCTTATGTCATCGTTCATTGTGTTGCTGTTCAATTCCTTTTGGGTATTTTCTATGGGGCCAGTTTCATCAATAACTGTCACTAGGTAATAATTTTATAAATCATGAAGCCATATACTCAATACAATTTATGAAGAAAGTGCCTCATCTCTGATTGACTGATTGATGCCTAAACCCTTGCCACTGTTCAGCATAGATCATGGTTCCTTTGTAACAGCATAGCCTGGTCCTGATGGTCTCAATCTAGGTGTGTTGGTGCACTCTTGCCTTGTCTTCTTCAGGTATGCACTTTCCCACTGTCATTCTATCCATTTGCTCTAATGGCAGCACACTTACTTGTTTTATGTATTTCTCAGACAAATATTTTATTTGTTCTATATAGAAAAGTTGTCACATGAGAGAGCTCTATAATAAACTCTAAAAATGTGCATTAGATGTAATATTTGTAGTGATTTATAGTATAACAAACTATCATAAGCATCTCTCACTTAGCTCACATTTGCCTGAAGCAACTTACGTTAGGTAGAAATATTACCTTTACCATAGTATGGCTTTTTGACATGGCTGTCACTGGATTTGGATTTTCTGTCTTCACCAGCCAGCTGTCTTGGAGACTGGTCCTCATAGGATCTCAGGTTATCCCTTCTCCCAGCATCCATGGCCATCTTCTCCCTCATGGCCTTGGCTCTCTCTGTCTCCAAGGCAATGGCTTTCTCTAGCAGAGTCAGGTTGCCCTTGGTCATGTCAAATACCTCCTCAGACCTGTCTGAGTTCACTGAGGTGGTGTCATCATCCCTCTCATGACACCCATCCTCCTTGGCACAGCTGGAGAACGTTCTAGACCTGGGGCTTAGCTGCTCCTCCAGCCGCATAAGGTTCATCATATCTGAGTAGCTCCTGTCTGGTGTCCTCCCAGGGAAGTCATCCTCTTGCCGGACATGTTGGCGCACACTCATGTTGGGTGGCTGACTCCTGTCCTGTGGGTTGGTCTCGCTGAGTTTCCTGGCCAGGTCAAAGCACTGGTTCCTCAGACACTCTAGACTACTGAGACAAACTTCCTCATCACTCTCCTCCACCATCTTCTCCATAAGTCCATTGTTCATGGGCTTCCCTAGCATGACATAGTTCATATTCCTACTGTCTTGCTGTGACATTCCCTCAGCATAACTTCTGTCACTGATGTTCTCTGATAGCACAACACCATGTCCTTGTGCCAATAGCTTAAGGGAGTCCACTGTTTCTCTAACAACATCACTGTCTAAATCTAGACTTAGTTCGCCTTTTCGACCGAGGTTTTCATTTTTGTCACTATCATCCTCCAAGCTATTGGAGGTATTGCTGTTCATTTCTGACTCAGTCCTGGCTCGGTATGCTGCATCCTCAGCAATTTTGCCAAGATTTAATAGTGACTTGGCTACCAGTTCATCATAGTTATCATACTCATCATTGTTGTTATCATCCTTTTCTGGGTCCTGCATTATTCGCGTACAACTCATTTGATGGTCTTCTGCAAAGAAACAGAGAAGACAAAAAGGAAAAAGAAGAAGTGGCTAGACTGTGAAGATCATTGCTACAGCATGAACAGTAAGCTCACAGCAAGTCAAATCCTGCTTGGCCTAGAAGGGAACCTTACAAGACATTTGCTGCTGTGTAGAAAATAAAACCATAAAGCAAACAAATTGTGTTAAAGAGCAGGAGGCCACTTAAGATATTCACAGAGAGATATAAATGCCTTTAGTTAATCCTAAAGTTAGCCACTAAATACAGTAACTATAATATGAAAACATACATTTTTGTTTTTAATGTTATAATTTACCACCTTCATTGGCTGTATTCACAGCTAACAATTGACCTACCAGTTATATCTCTCACATCACTGTGCTTTCTAAAAATTCCTGAACTTCCCTTTTTCCTAACACTTAGAGGTTCTCTATAATCCCCTTTAAGTGGTTTATTTCCCATCATATTTGTGCAAGATAGAAGACAACCTCAGATTTCTGAAGTCATACAGGAAGGATATCCTCTTAGGAAGGTCATAAGAATACTGAATTGAGAAGCATGAACGTGATAGCTTCTAGTCAGTGTATTGAGAGACTCACAGTGAAGTGGCAGGAGCTCCACAATGAGCATGAAGAAGGAAGAGGACAAATGCTTTGTATATGGGTAAGTTAGGCATGTACAGTGACCACATGTCACTGGGTCAAATGGGACTGGTTAACTATGACACTCATAATCTAATGTTTAATTTGACCTATGGTGATAATATATTCACCCATCTCACCAGCATGAAGAAACTTGAATAAGATGTACTCAACCTCAAAATATACTTAAAGGAAATCTTTTTAAAAGTCCATGTTAAGCATGACGTAAACCCCTCTATTTCATCAGACACCCATTTGGCTTTCACTTAGAGAGCAGCTTGGATTTGAATTTCTATTCACAACTTCTGCACAATTGCTGTCATCTGCATTGCGAAACACAGATAATAATAAATGAGTTTTCAAATGCATTCCCCTTTGGTTGGTTGGTTAACGGATGCCATTTCACATCTGTCCTTTGTTTTTATGATTCAAATGCCAGAGAACTTTCAGAGTTTGATAATGATTTGGAGGAATGAGGCATATCGACTAGCTGCAAACAGCAGCTGACTAAAACTGAGATACTGAACCTCTGGTGCTTTCAGTATGGATTTTATGCAGAAAAGGTTCATGTTAGCAAAAGGAGATTTGAAGCTCAATATAGCAGTAACTGAAAATAACTTCCCACCTGGAGTCAACAGATATTTAGGCTCTGACCCACTCTCCAAACATCAGCAACACTTGCTGTGTGAATCAGATTCTGTCTCTCTCAGGACACAAACCTCTTCATTTCACCATACTCTGCCTGAACCATTTCCCTTATTATAAGGATAAAATTGTTATCAAAGAGCAGCAAAAGGAAAGAAACTCGCACTGGCAAACATAATCACAAATGTGGCAAGACTAATCACAGATGTACACCTTGCTGTTGGCTGGCAGCTCAGCTTTTGAGTGCAAGTGCATCCTGTTCTCATGACTCTTTGGAAACTTGATTTTTAAAATATTTTCCTTTTGATTTATATACCTTGTTATGCTCATAAGTTATATAACTAGATCATCCTTGGGAATGACACAGCAACTATGATGGTTTGGGTAATTGTCCCCATCACTTATAGAGTATCATCCTGATGAATTTGTAAGCCATGATTTGGAAATGGACAATATGTGCCATGAGTTCAAAGATTAAAAAACTTAAAAATTACACTGTGTCTCGTATCTTTGACTACATGCATGTAGGTACTTATGCCACTGTGTGTGTGTGTGTGTGTGTGTGTGTGTGTGTGTGTGTGTATCTAAGGATAGTTTGAAGAAGTCTTTTCTTTCCCCAATGTGGAAATTCAACTGGTAAAGTGCTTACCATGCAAGTACAAGAATCTGAATTTGATTCCCAACCTCACATAAAGACCAAGTGTGGTGGCACATGCCTATCCCAGCATCTGGGGAAGTGGAGACAGGAGGGTCCCTGGGGCCTACTGGCTAGCCTGCCATCCTAGCCTAATCAGAGATCTCCTAGTTCAATGAGAAACCCTATCTTAAAAAATAAGGTAGAAAGTAGTAGAAGAAGATACCTATGTTGTCCTCTGGCTACCATATGTTCATGTACACCTGCACATACATGTGCATCCACACAGACCCACACAAAAGGGAAGTCACCTAATGTAATAACCAGGCCCTGTTTCTGTATCTAAGCTCAAAAATGAATTCTGCTGTGGAAAAGGACAAGGCTCTCAGGAGCCTTTCCCAGCAAATGTGGCAAATGTGATGCTGTTGCTTCTCCATTTACTAATCTCATGATTGTCCTTAGTTGTTTGTTTGTTTGTTTTGCCTGTCCTACTTTCCACATGACATGCTAAGGAGTACCCTTATGACCAATCTATGTCACCCTTTCCTAAGAAGATTAAAAAAAAGTGGATAAGCTTCTCCACACAGTATCCCAGTCATGCTGACCAATGAAACCAAGGAACTGAAAACAAGATTGGTCCCTTCCCTGCCTAAGTACCAGAAAACTGCCAGGCATTCTCCAGCAGGTGTGGCAGGCCTGCTCCTCACAGGAAAGTGTTCTGGGAGAACCCTGCAGATGTCCTGGTGGTCTTGTGAGGCAGATATGAAACTGGAAGTTATGCAACTGGCCCCATCATTCTCTTGTTACTCAGTGATGGTGCGAGGAGAGTGACCTTCCAAGAATCGTAATGAGCTCATCTATAAGGAAGGGATCATTATCTGTCTGGCCCATCTTGGCAAGTTCCTACAAACCCCACAGACTGAGCCACTCACACTATGTGTATTTTGAATGCCTTGCCTGGGTGGTATTGTTTTCCAATACTTTCTCCCCCCAAGTAGATGCCGGGAGAAACTCACCTATTCAAGGATGGTATCTAGAAATAGGTAGTGGGGAATGCATATGAAGTCAGAGCCTGATGATTTTTTTCCATTCTTCAAGTTATTAATGCTCAGTGTCATCTGAGGCCTCATGAGTTATAGCAGCAAATGTGGAAATGCCTGAGAAAATGATATTTAGGGCCCAAATCCTTACAGGTTCTTAGAATTCCTGGAGTGACCAGTGTTTAACCATTTCAAGGCATCCCCTATGGTCAGATCCTAATTATGTGGACTAATGGAAGGAAACAGGCTCCAAGTCATCAGCAAACAGGTTCTAAACACATGCTCTGACTCAGGATTCAGCCTTACCTAGAATGTCATGGTGAGCATTTAGAATTCAATGTCTGGTTTTTCCATATTCATACAATTTACCACCATGTTGTGCTTCTGCTGAGGCTAGCATTGAAAAGACTCCATCATAGTGATAGATTTTGGCAAATGGTGTAGAATTTTCTATGCTAGTCAGGGACCAGAAATACAAATATTCCAGATCACAAAACTTTCAGAAGTCACTATTACTTGCTTCTTTCCAGTGATTAATTTCTCTCAAAAAAAGAGGGATGTATTTATGATGAACAAAGCATTTTCCAGAAAATAAATGTACATTGTTTATGTTCTAAGTAAACAGTAGGAACATGAATACCAAGGTGTGTAGAGAGGATAGAATACTGTATTCCCTCTTTAGTACTGATCTCACAGAGACCCTAGCGCCAGGATGAGACCAGAGACCTCTCAACCTGTCCAGGCCCAGGTATTCCCTGCTGAATCCGATTTCATGTGAGAGTGGAAAGCATACAAGTTTGGGCTGATCTACTTCCAAAGGGTAGAAATGAGCCTAGAGTTAGATATGTTTTTTTTTTGTGGCTGAGCCCAGAAGATCTGCCATCCACCAGCTTCATTCCTAACTACTGTTACACATGTGATTTTTATTCCTGCAAAAACTTTATAAATTCTATTGCCACAATTCACTTCCTTTGAGTCTGACTACTAGGAAGATTTTATTCTACACAGACAGAATCATGTCGTTGGGAGGTTTTCCTAAAATGGCTGCAACTTCATATACTCTTTTTGCTGTAGTTTGTCTCTAAAAAGCCATGTCTGAGATACAACTTTTTCGAAATTTGGTACTGCTCAAGCCACATGCATATACATTATATGCACCCATATCATATCTCAAGGACAGTAAAGAGGAGTGTGTGTGTGTGTGTGTGTGTGTGTGTGTGTGTGTGTGTGTGTGTGTGTGTCTAGCCAATGGAATTCAGAATACAAAGCACAGTCTTACAGTGATAGAGGTTTGTTTGTGGCTACTACTTCTAAAAGACAACCACAGAAAGCCACAATTCACATGTGTCCAAGTGACAGAACTCAGAGACTATACTGGGGTGCTGTGCATGATTGTTTTACCAGTCTTCTGCACTGCTTGTTTCCATAGCAACCAGACGACAATCTTCTTGGATGAGGAACCCAGTAGGCTTGCAGACTAGTAGCTAGACACCCATATCCTTTTCAGATGAGACAGATCTCTGTTGTATACCCCCACCCCAGGTACTACTGTTATTCTCAGCATCTGCCTTCTGGCATTCTCTCCCTTTGATACTCCTCTCTAGCCTGTCATTAATTGAGGACATATTCAATTACCAGCCTTTGAACCTTGTGCTGGAATTGCCAGCTCAGCTAGCCTGACACCAGCCAATTTCATTGCTGTGACCAAATACTTGACAGAATCAAGGTAAGGGAAGGGTTTGTTTTGACTCATTGCTAAGATGATGCAGTCTTTTAGGCCACAGAAGGTGGGTAGACTCCATAGTGGTGAGAGAGTGCAGGTAGGGTCCTTCACAAAACAGGAGGCTAAGAACAGAGGGCGCTGTCACTCACTTGGCTTATTGTTTGTCTTACTTTTTACTTTGGTTAGTTTAGTCCAGGACGCTAGCCTATAGGATGTAGCCAACCACACATTCAGGGTCGGTCTTCCCTCCTTTTTTAAGCAACTCTAACAACTCTCTCAAAGACAGACCCAGAGTCAGTCTCCTAGGCCATTCTAAAATGAAAAACGAAGAGCAAGCATCACCAGAGATTAGAAAATTAGATAAGACCTATACTCTGGATGGATAGTCAAGACATCCCTGGGCTAACCAAGTGACATAGGAAAGCAGGTGAAAGGCACTTAAAAAGGATAAAAGAGGGCAGATCATGTGTGCCTATGATTTTGCTGACTATAATAACCCAGCTCAACATGCATACATGCACATGTGTGCGTGCGCGCGCGCGCACACACACACACACACACACACACACACACACACACACCCCTTCTTCAGACCAGGCTAGGATCACCATACCTCTCCACTGGCCTACTCTCTGCCACCTCAGGTACGCTGCAGCATGTGGGGCATCTCCTTGGATGGTAGGAGAGAAGCTCTCCTCTAGCCTACTGCATCTGTTCTCAAAACCCCAGACTCTGAGTTCAAGGGAACAGAGCCCACCCTCTTGACATTCCTGTAGTGGGGGCAGAATAGATTCTGGATACAGACCTTATCTTTACTCAGCCCCAGGATTTACCCAGCCCCAAGTGCCCCCCATCCTGGACAGATAGGTCTTCAGCTGAGCTAGACAACCCCTCAGGAGCTTTATTTCCCTTTTCATATAAAAGCCTTATAGATCAATAGGGAGGGTGGGCATGGGACAGAGAGTCATGAGAGCCAGATGGTACTAATGTGGGGACCACAGTCACAACTGTCCTGTTTCCTAACTATACATCACTTAACAGTGTGGCTGTTTGTTTTGCTACAGATGTTGTAAGAAGCATTTTATATTCATAGAAGGACTAACATCAAGCTACTAGAATCCTTCTTACTGCTAGAACATGGGGGAGTTCTCAAATCACATTTGGAGAAAGGCAGGCACCCTATTTGTCACCGGCATGCCCTAAGTGACAAAGTATCTCTGGCTTCCTCCTGATTTTTTCACACCATCACTAGCTTTTTCTTTATAGATATGTCTGTTACTTATCAGAACTTGTAGATAGCCTGAAGATTACAGAATAGGGTTATCTCAAACACACAAGCTTTCTTACCACAACTCTTTCTCCACTCCCCAAAGCCACAAGGGGTAGTTCCCATCTGAGCAATGTCGTAAGAGGGCCACAGAAGAGCTACAAACACTGTGGGATAATAGGAGGGGGACACCTGAGGCAGCGAATCTTGGAGGGGAAAGAGACATGGGAGTTTTGTTTTCAGATTGTACTAAAATGCATTCTCTCTTGTAAGTTGTTGAAAGTGAATGATTGATACTTGCATGTGATTTCCTATTGTCACTGAAGTTTATTTGTCTAGGTGGAACTTTTAAAAAGAAACATAAATAGGACCTTTTGGTAGTGATTCCTCCCCATAAATTAACTGTGTGGGTGAGGCATTTACAGACTCGGGGTTTTAGAAGTTGACAGCACAATCCATCCATGTCACTGAAGGGAAAGATGCTGGGTTCCACTCTTGAAGCCTTTGCCTCTCAAGACTAAAGGTTCTTCGGATACAGGTTGATCCCACCCAACAAGGACCACCTCCTGTCAGCTCAGGAATCTCCCTATCCCCAGATATAGGGAAAGAGGGGGTGCTGACATTGAAACAAACAGAAGGTATCTGGGGAGGTCAGCACTGGGGCAGCCAGGAAAATCCTGACCATAGGTGCACTTCCAGTCTCCAGAGCTCCTGCTCCCTTGTACCTTCTCTACAGCAGCTCCTCCCCGCGAGCTTCCGGTTTTGTTGCTGTTGAATATGGTGACATGGTTTTGATGTGTCATATAATCGTTACAAGTGAATTTCCAACCTCTTTACAGAAAGCTGTGTTGTTCTGACTTTATTCTCAATCCTACTAGTGTCTGCACATTGAAGACTTGAGCTCCTTGTCTGAAGATAAGTATGCTCAGTAGTTGGTTTTGTTTATCCCATGGCTGTGTGCACTTTACTGTCAATCCAACCTTATAAATCAATCTAATTTGTGGATGGGCAGTGCCCCTGTCACTCCTGAACAAAGTCTGACATTGCTTACCAAATCAGTACCAAGGGAACACAGACTGGTTCCCAACTGCCTATTTGTGATATCCTCCTTGGAGTGACACCACCCACTGGGTCATCTACTCAGAAATGCTCCTTTATATTTTCCCCTAAAAGGAAGTGAGCTAGATGCTCCCGATACTCTCCAAGATGCTAAGGTGCTAGCAGTTCATTTGGTCATTGGAACATACCTCTCACAGAAATAGTCTGACCCAGGAACCTAAGGTACAGACAGAATAATGGCTATCTAGGATAAAGAGATACCTGTGCAGTTCTAGCAGCTATTCATTAACTCTAACTAAATACTGGAACTTTAGGATTTCCCATTAAACAGAAACAGGTAGAGCCCATGGGAAGGGCATCAGCTCAGCCTTTTCACCAAATTGAAGATAAGTGTTATGGTTGTCACATTTTGCATAAGCCAATCCTGGTATACTGGATGGAGGATTACCCACATTATCATGTATCTATAGGTCACATTTAGAACTCAACAGTGAAACAAAAGGACAATATCCCTGTAGTCATGGGAGTTACAGTTGGTGAAAACAGAACAGGTAGAGTGTGAATATATACTGTGGTGTCAGTATGTTGCACTCTGTGAAGAATAACCAAGCTGAATGGGAATATAGGGAAGCCAGGAAGCCAGAGTGGGAGGATGAGGAAGGAGACCTTTGCCAGAGGCTAGGAGTTTGAGAAAGAGTAAGTGCCAGTTCATCAAGGCTCCAGGAAATCCAAGACCTCCATGGCCAAAGTAGTGTGTGAAGAAGTAGATACAGAGGATGGGGACATGGCCAGGGCTTGTCCATACTATGTCAATACACCAGTCTTAGATGCCTTCTCCTAACCCAAACCAAAGCTTCAGCTAGCCCAGTCAGGCATCCTGAGACCTTGTCCTGACAGCACTGTCCTCAATGCCTGTCTCTGTGGCACTCCCCTCCCACTTGGGAGTTAATAGGGATGATCTTGAGCAATGACTCGGCCCAGGACAGAGCAGGCTTGCAGCATGACTGGGTCAGTGTTCCAGGTAGGCCCAGCTATAGTCATAGAGTAATGCAGAACCTAGTAAATACAGGGTAGATCGTCATACAGTTATTTTTGATCATGGCTGCATAGTTGCAAACAGCTCAGACCTGTAAAGCTCTTTTGTGTTCTGTGCCTGCTTTATGTTGCAGACAGAGCAAGACAGGTAAAGGAGTCAAGGGGTGAGTCTTATTTCTTGAGAAGGCTGGATGACCTTTTTACGGTGAGTGGCGTGGGCAGAGCTGGGATCACCCTACCCCCACCCACAGGTGCCATGCTTCATTGTGATCACACAGCACTTAGGGTAAAAATTAAATGAACAAGACACACTAACTACATTGCTGATTCTCTGCAGTGGACTTTAAAACAAGCCGTGTGACATCCTGTTTTTACTACTGTAGAAAAAGCTAGCCTCTAGCACTTCACGCACGTGTTTGCATCTTAAGGGTATGAAGCGTTATATTTTCTAATTTGCCTCAAAATATTCAAACATTCATGAAATTTGATATAATTTATTTTATAATTAAGCAAAACCTAGTTGACATGGAGCAGGATTTTTTTTTTATATTATTATTATTATGGACAGTTACAAAGATCCTACTTGAGGCTAAATACTTTCTTATTCTCGTGCCACAGCACCATCTACCTCAGCACACTTGCATTCCCACAGAAGCCTTTTGTGTATGTTGGGAATGTTAATTTTAAGACGATAAAACCCACCATATTCATTCTCCCAACTGTGACCACAGCCTTCTTCAGGTGAAGCCTTGCATGCTAAACACATCGTCTCTGTGCTGTGCTGGTCTCAGAACTCATTGCTTTTTCTGCTGACTGCAGTAGAACACTGGCTGGCTAATTCTGATTTTCACAGTCTGTCTGCATTTCAGCTTGCTTCCCTCATCAGGGACCTGTCCCTGGGAAAGATACACAAGGATAATTGGCTAATCAATATGGAGAGCAGCACCCTGAGGGGAGACAGGGGAGTTGTGGGGCCTCAGTGCAGACCGCTCAGCACCTTTATCCTCTTCCCTCATGATCACACTAGCCACTACCTCACCCAGATCAGGACATGATTGCAGCTGAGGGCCTTACACCATCAGTCTGTTTGGAAGAAAACGCCCCAGGAAATCTTATTACAAAGATGCTTCTGTGAGGAGAAATTCACACAGTATAGCCTTTGAAATGGACTTCCTGAAGAGTGGGATCACCTCATTGAAGACAGTCTCATGGACAGCTCTCTTGTTTCATAGTAAGGACTGTAAGAACAGGGTCCCAAGTCAGAATCTATAGGTGTGGACTGCCAGTCCCCCAGTTACTTCAGGGACAGCAGAGGAGGTTGCAGTGATCTAACAAAAGCAGCTCCTCACACTTTGCCTCTCCACCATGTGTTTTCATTCTGGCTAGCCTTGAGCAACTGTCAGACATAGTAGAGAAGGTTCTTAATATCAGAATTCACAACAATCCACTCCTCATACAACCAAGGCTGCTAACTGATGTGAGATATGAAGGCCAGGTAACCCTAACTGAAGGGCCACCTGTACTGATTCACCCAGTGATTGTGGGGATAGTGATTAGGGCAGTCCTGAGATGGCAGAGGCAGATATCATTTTAGTAGTAGCTGCAGCAGAGCATTTAAAGATATGGAGGGTAGTAGTTTGGTCTTATTGAGTGTAGATCACAGAGTGGTAACTCACTTTGAGGGTGGGTAGTTGCTATTTAATAAACATGGAATTGGATAGTTACCATGCTTTTCACTATGTATTTTGAAAATAAGACTATACAAGAGGCTAGCCTGTGATTTATCCACTTTATAAAACATACAATTTTTTTTGTAAATATGTGTACTCAAAGGACATTCAGTGTCAGGCCCATTTGGTTTATGTGTAACTGCAATGCTCAAAGATCCAGGAAATGAAATACTTAATTCCTGTCCTATGTTCTAAATAATGTTTCTTCTACATGTGGTGAACTCATTTCATAGTAACTCAATGACTTGTGTAAATGTGTTTTTATCTGAAACAAGATCAACACATTTCAAATCATGGTCAAGAGAAAATGATTCCTGGGTGAACACAGTTGTCAGCACAGATAACCTGAGGTTTCTTGCCTGGTCCTCAGGAAGACACCAGTTCACATTGTCTCCCTGTGCCTACTTCACTTCCCTGTCTTCTCACACAAATGCTCCACTATGGCATTTGTCCAAGTTGTGTACAAACCATGGCTTAAACACGGGCTGCATCCTTGCTTCTCACTTGAGGTCCCAGTCTATACCTATATGGCAAAAACGAGGCACAACCAACAGTTGAGGAAACTGCTACAGCCTCAGCCTGTGTGGGGCTATGATTTCAACCAAGGATCATAAAGACAGAACCTCAGGGCAGTGACAAGCACTGAAAAAAGTGGCCTTTGTGCACTGCAGGAGTCTTGCATTCACTGTGCTTTCCAGATGTGTGGTATAGCTAACCTGTGACAAGACTGCATTTACTGATGGATACTCGGGCACTGACATCCACAGTATGGTTAAAAATAGGGTGTGCACAGTCAGGATATGAAAATGGGAGACTGATGGATCTCTGCCTCTCAAAGACTCATTTTAACAATGTAAACACCAAGAAGAGTCTGATCATGAAGAATAGCTGATTTAGCAACAAAGCTCTGGAGTGGCTTTGCTGAAGATTCCCTACCCTGGCAGGTTATGAAATCCTGTAATGAAAAGCACTGGGACATAACTATATGATGCTAGTTAAACCATGTCTTGGAACACCAGCCCACAGGCTTGTCAGGGGAGACTTCTCTCTACTACAGAAGCTTCTGAGGGATTCTCCAGGAACTGTGCTCAACAGAGCTGGGCACATACTGCAGTTCACTGATGGTCAAAGATCTGGGAAATCAAACAAGCCTTTGGCATCTCCTCCACACCAGCAGTGCTTGGGTCTGGGAAGCACATGGAGGGTGCCTGAAAGGGGACAAAGGGCTTCACTCTCTACCTAGGACGTTGGCAAGGGCAATGATGTTTCCTCACTGGGGTCACACAAGCTAGTCTCACAGCAGGTCATGTGCTGAGCTTCTCCTCAGTAGTTCAGTGGGTCTTGTAAATCACCTGATAGGTGACTGCAGAAGGTGCTTATCTGGGGAGCAGATGCTGTGGGCTCTGAAAAGAGCACCTCGGTGGCTGACTACATCTCTGAGATTGCCCTGTTCCCTTCTGACAGGGTTCTGCTTCCACACGCTGGTTATAAGCAGCATGTGCTGCATGCCTAGTAGGTGCCAGGCCAGGTAGGTGTGCTTGACACCTAAAAATCTGTGGCATGTGTAGTTATCATGGGGCTGCTTGTTTGGTGATGCTGTCCTATGTCTTCTGTTGATGTTCAGTTGCTTGAATCACTCCAGCTAAAATCTTCTGGTTCTGAATTGCTCCTGAGCTCATTATGCACCCAAGATCTAGGTGCCAAAGCCAGAACAGCTCAGGCCTGTGTGGCCAGATTGTTACCCATTTCAGTAAGACTTCTGAGTACTTCCAAACATTCCATTTTGTATATTTAAAAGGTAGATTATGCTCTTCCACTATAATGAGATTGACAACTACCTTATATGCCATCCTAGAGCCTTCATCTAGTAGGTGATGGACACCCACAGCTAAACACTAGCCAAACTCCTGGAATCCATGTACAGAGAGGGAGGAGTGATGAGCAAAGGGGTCAAGATGAGGCTGGAGAAACCCACAGAACTAGCTGACCTGAACAAGGGGGAGCTCATGTACCCCAGTCTGATAGCTGGGAAACCAGCATAGGACTGACCCAGACCCCCTGAATGTGGGTGTTAGTTAGGAGGACTGATTTAGTAATGGATCAGTATTTTTTCCTATTATACAAATGGACTTTGGGAGCCCATCTCACATAGAGGGATAATTTCTCAGCCTAGACACATGGAGGAGGGCCTAGGCCTTGCCCCAAATGATATGACAGACTTTGAAGACACCCCATAGAAGGCCTCACCCTCCCTGGGGAGCAGAAAGGTGATTTCTGAGGATTGGTAAGGGTGATAGGGTGGATAGGAGGGTGAGGGAACTGGAATTGACATGTAAAACAAGCTTGTTTCAAATGTAAATGGGGAAAAAAAAAAAAAAAAAAAAAAAGAAAGAAAGAAAGAAAGAAAAGAAAATACCTGTGGGCAAACCTAGGTGCTCAGGAGGAGTTGGGATTGGGACAATCTCTAGATAGATTCCAGCATTACATAGAAAATTTTAAGTAAGATATTCAGCTTCTTTTTTAATAAAAAAATATGAAAGAAGGTAGATTACCTCAATTCTGACCCCAAGCAAACCAAACTAAAGCATTTAAGCTTAAAAAGTGGAGCAGATTCTAAATTTGGACAAGACTCTGTGCATACTGAATGTTCATAACCCTGAACATTAATGTCTCCTGCTTCCCAAACATGATGAGAATATGCAAGAGTATTTATGATTGCAGTGACGACACACAGCGAAGATACAAATCACTGATCAGCACTGACAACTAAGATATCATTTAGAATTGCACACAGCTGATACTGTGTCCCTAAATATTTGCTTAACTAGTCTCCTCTACATCTTTCCACATATTTCATTACATGGAACTATGAGTTAATTCTTAGATCCTCATTAGTGACATTAGTACATTTGTTCACAGCACATTGGGCAGCATTTGCAGTAGTTACTGGCATGAGCTATGATGTAACTTGTTAAGGTTCTACTTGTGAAGTGTTCTGTAACACCATATGTAAGAACCTAGGAAAAATGTGAGTAGCAAATTGTTGATATAGTAACTATAAGTCTCTATTACAATGTAGGACTGGCCAATAAAGTTCATGCTTTCTAACACAAACAGCCATGACTTTGAAATGAGGTATGTTTGTTTATGCCTGTGCATAGGAGTAGTGATGCCTGGTTCATTTGCATGATCTAAACATGAGTATAACACACCAATGTGTGTTCTCTCCAATAAATGAGATAATGGCTTTATACCTGGCAGTTAGCTGTTTCAGAATTCATGTTCTTGAAGATGCTTTGAGCCCAATGGACAAGGGTAAAAAAAAAGTATTCTCATCGTGTTATCATATTTTAGCATTTCTATGAGGCAAACCATAAGACAATAAAAGCTATATCTAGGATCATGAGAAAACCAGCACTTCTTTTTGGAAGTGATTGTTAGGATAGGTTTCAAAAATCACAATTTTGAGTCTTGTGCTAACAGAAAACTGGACACAATAATGAAGCCTCTAGAATGTGTAGCTGGAGTTATTTTCCAGCCTGATCCCGTGGCCCCTTTGCCCCAAATAAACACAGAAAGACTTACATTAATTATAAAACTTTGGCCAATGGCCTCTTACTGGCCAGTGCTATTGTTATGATTAATCCATTTCTATTATTCTATGTATTGCCACATGGCTGTGGCTTATGCATAATCCAGCATAAATGCATTATGGAAGCAACCCATATACTGCACAATAAGATTGCACTTTGCTTGAACAACTCATGGTGTTCTGCCTCAGACCAGAAACATGGTTCTCAAGTATGAAGCACACATCCAATCCACCAACCACTTCCTTTAAGTAGTATCTGTTTTCATTCCAGCCACATGACAGTCACCAAAGGATGGCTTTGACAATCAACAGATAGAAACTACCCCTCCACACTGAAGGCATGGAGGCTAAGGCTGTGCAAAGCCATGCTCGAGTCAGTCATACCTCTTGGACAGAATAACTTACACCCCACACATGCCAGACTAGATTTTTTCCTACATCCTACTATAAATATTTCAGCAAATCGCCATGACAACCAATCTAAATAATAATTTAACAGAAATCTGAAGCCTAGATGATTACTTAAAGGAATTATTTGAGACAAGCTTTAAGTTCCCATAAGCAGTTTATCCATTTGGTGTTGAGAAACCTTAGTCCTGGAATTGTTAGGATGCCAAGGATATTAACACTAGAAAATTCACCCAGAAAACTCACTCCAAATCATGGCCTAAGCTTTGATAGCATTTAAAGATTACCATTTTCTTCTTCCTCTTCCTCCTCTTCTTCTTCCTCATCTTCCTCTTCTTCCTCTTCTACATCATCCCCATCATCTTCATCATCATCATCATCATCTTCTTCTTCTTCCTCAATCTCCTCCTCATCTTCCCGATCCACCTCCTCCTCATCATCATCCTCATCCCCTTGCTCATCATTGTCCTCAGAGAACTCCTCCTCATCATCTTCCTCCTTATCGTCCATGTCTTCAGTACCATCACTGTCAAAACATTCATCTACTGAGGAACTATCTGCTTTCACTGCAAATGGCTTTCGCTTGGGAGCAGGTTCTTGGGGCTGTTTATCTTGCGTTTTCCTTTTTTTAGCCAAGGGACAACCATATACACTAATAAAAAAAATAGAGAAAGGACAGAGAAAGAGATTTATGTTACTGCCTGAATATCAGAGCAACAGGATGCCTTGCAGATATTTGGGTTTGAGTATAAATGTCACCATGCAAATGCAAAAGGCCACTGTTCTGCTAATGAAAATGACATGGCATCAAAGTACTGCTTGCATTTGTCTAATTACCATTAGCATGTAATCAGAATCTTCTATCTCACTATTGCTATGATTCCAAACAGCATGAAGACTCTAGTTGAGGACGATGGTTGTGAAATCCTTCTGCCAGATGTTTCTCAGGCAGTTGGAAGTTCAGATTCAAATTACTAAATATTGTTCTGTATCTATATCACACATGATGTATATATACATGTGTATCTATATCACATGCACACAATATTAACATATACTGATTTATGGAAAATATAAGATGTGTATCCTCTAAAAGTACTTGGGTATTCTTGAGTCTGTATATTTTGAAGACACAATAATATCCTCAGATATGAAAATCTACTAGAAGGAGACAAACCAGAGACATTGATGACAGATACTGCCCCATTTAAAGGCTGGTCGCTGTCAGTCATGGACAATGCCAGTTCTATCCCCAGCTCATAGAGAAGTACTTTGGGATTACGGGCAGTGGCCATTAAATCAAAAAGAATTTGGGCCATACTCTCCCTACAAACTGAGTGTATGTTCTTTCCCTGAGAAAAGTACAATAAAAGATTCCTTCAGACTTAGCAGGCTCAGTATGGTTTGAAAGAAAATGGCTCCCATAGGGAGTGGTCCCCATTAGGAGATCTGGCTTTATTAGAGGAGTAGCCTTGTTGGAGGCAGTGTATCACTGTGGGGGTGGGCTTTGAGATCTCCTTTATGATACACAGTTGCTTCTGCTGCAACTGTAATCAACATTTAGAACTCTCAGCTCCTTCTCTAGCACCATGTCTGTCTACATGCCACCATTGCCACCTGCCATGACAATAATGGACTAAATCGCTAAACTGTAAGCTACCCCAATTAAATGTTTTCCTTTAGAAGAGTTCTGTGGTCATGGTGTCTCTTCACAGCATTAGAAACTTTAACAAAGACACTCACTTTGGGACCTAGGAATGGTGACATGATCACAGATCTTAGTCATCCAGTGTTATCCTATGGAAATCCTGTGCTGTTTAGCAGATGTTGATACAAATGGACAGAGCTTTTGTTCTAGGCTGAGGTCCAATAGTGACTTTTACATGTCAGTGGTATCATTTCTAATCCCTCACTCTTCAATACCATATACCACAAACACTTGGACACTGTGGCACTGAACCAATTTAGATCAAATGAATGAATGAAGGGTGGTGAATCCTCTCATACAATATGTGGAGGGCACCATATCCAAAGGGCAGGCAATCAAATGCCAGGAAGACCTCCAGAAAGAAATTATTCTGAGAAGAACTTTGAAGGTAGAAAAGTGCTATGTAGCAGAGAGAGAGAGACACACACACACACAGAGAGAGAGAAACCCACTTGAATACATATCAAAATAATCTGCAAACAAAATGAATATAAGAGAAAGCACAATGTAATTCAGAAACTGAAACATAAGCCTCGAAAGCTGAAAGAAGTTGGGGCAAGGGAGAAAGATAATGGGAACTGTGTGATGTGTCAGGCAGGGGCAGATCCACCTAGTGGGTGGACTGTGGGACTCTATCTGAGCTCTTGCAGGCAGCTGCCATTGGCTTTGTGTGTTGGAAAGGTCATGGTGAGCTGCTAGGATGATGAACTGAAGTAAGGTTGGGGATGGCTAGTAAAGGAATTCCTGTGTGGCATCCAGGCAGTGGAATAGACCAGGCACTGACTGAGGAGGATGACCGGATGGCTGGCTGCAGAGATACTGCACATTACAGTTCAAGGGAGCCTCCCCTACACTCTGAGACACCATGGTAGCAATAGACTCCAACCTCTTATGAAATGAACTAAGGGTGGGTGTTGAAGTCAGGCTGCATGACAGGGTATGCAGTGCTAGAACATGGTGAGCAGAGCTTGTCTGTGGGTAGGCCTTATGAGTTGACTAATTTTGTACAGATATTCAACTTTGCACCACAGAGTCACCAAAAATGTGTCCATTTCACACTGGTACCTTAATCATAAAATGTAAAAAATAAACAGGCAAGTTCAATGCCTGGCCCAGATTAGGTCCTCAGTTTGTGACAGTATTTGCTGGAAAATGATAGATAATGGCCTCTGCTCTCATTGACATGTGGTCAGATCTTGACAGTTATGTCTTCTGATGGTCAGATGGCCCTTGACACTACCCTCAATTTCTGCCTGATATATCAGAAACTTAAGGTATCAAGCATGTTCCCAGTTGCCATGTATGTACACTAAAGAAGGGTCTGCATCCTCTAAAGACTCAGGGTTTATTATAATACCATCTACATTGTTGTTTTCACATATTTGTGGGATTTTCAAGAGGACCATGGGAAGAAACAGCCTAAAAGGGAGATCTGTCCAGTTTATTATCTTGGAAGGAAAAAGAAAGCCATCTTACCTTCATAAATGTTATTATAATAAATAGTCCTAAAATCTCTTGCAAAAATAACAAATCCAGGCTCTTTCATCAGCCCAGCTGTCTGGAAGGTACTACTGTACTACCTCTGCTCCCCTCTGCTCCTTTATTTTTTATTTATTTATTTATTTGCTAAATTAACTGCTTAAACTATGCATATCTCTTGGCCGAATTCTTTCATTTGACAAGAATTGAGGATAACTCCAAACCAGTAATAGGACTCTCATGCATGTGTCTTAGTGCCAAGGCAATTGTGCTTCTTAAACATTACATTAGACACACACACTTGGGCTCTATGGCAGGGCCCACATTTACCCATCTACATGATGAATGGCTTTTACACTTCACAGCCCTAACTTTTGAGGCCATGTAGACTTCCTAGGGTGACCATTTTCCTTGTTGGCAGTACTATTTAAGTGTAGGCTTTAGCCTTCCAGCCTGCTTATTTTGAACTACTGTTTGGGAAATGTGGGTTCAGTGTGGTAACAATAAGATTCACTGATCTCAAACACTAACACTTCTTGCCAGTTCATTTCGTTTGCTGCTCTGGTGTTTCTCTATGTCCTTAAGGCACAGTGAGAATAGTCTCACCTCAGTCATATGGAAATTCATTGACATCTCTCACTGACTACCAGATCCTGATGTCATATGACAACAAATTCTAAGCCCAGACACATTTTACCCTATGTTAGAAGCTGACTCGAGAGCCTGCTCGAGTCATCAGACACCTAGAAAACTCTGGGTTTGTGTTTGGGGTGCGGATCCTGCCAAACTCATATTTTATGGGTGCTGCTTCTGCTGATGGGTGTCAGCTTGGGAGGAAGAGAAGTGTCACCCTCACCTATGCAGTTGGAGTACTGTGAACTACCACAGTTGGACTCCTGTCCATCAACACATGTTTTTCCAAATGACAACAAAATCACAGTTCTCATATGTCCTCAGATCAAAAAAAACCAAACTAAACTAAACCAAACCAAAACAAACAAACAAACAAAAAAAAAAAACACACCACAAAAAGCAAGCAAACAAACAAACAAAAAAAAAAAAAAGAGGCATCATCAGTGGCAAGGTGAAGCACCCGTGAAGCCATCCAGCTGAGGGCTACAGTTAACATCTATGGCTTCTCTCCTTGTATTCCACATGCAGAGGCCATCCAAGAGCAACTGCTACTTAGAGTAAAACTCATTGACTCATTCTTTAATCCTTTGGATCACATGGTGTAGCCTCAGCAGGTGTGTGCCTTCTCTGAGGGGCCAGTGGAACCTGTCTGGTGGTAGGTGGCCAGGGAACACTCAGGAACAATCCATTATGTCCTTGCTGGTGAAGGATGAGAGTGTATCATGCCATAATGGGGTTACAAGTCACATGATGTCTTTTTCGTTCTCCAGAGTGATGTGACAGGAGAATCTGTATTCTGATGACTCTTTAGTTTTTGTTTGCAGCATCTAACATAGTAGCCTCATAACTATGCAGGTGCTGAGTTAAAGATAATTGAAGTCCAATTTCTGTACTTCACTAGCCACATTTCAAGTATCCTGGGCTACACGGTGCTAATGGTTATCAAAAGGTCAAGGCAGAGATGTAATATCATGATCATACAAAGTGCCCCCAGACAGTCATTAGAGAGTCTAGCATCCTTTCTGGATTGTTCAGTGCATTCTAGGTAAGTGAAGAAATGAAGGATGTCATGGAGATGAAGGTGAGGATGGACCATGGTAGAGAGACCTGGAATTTGGAAGGCATCATAATGTTCTTGAAGGCAAAATTAGAAAGACCCACTGGTCCTGGATAGCATGTGAAGAGTATCCTACAGGCCAAACACCCACACCTGAGGGATGGAACAGTGTTGTGACTTGGTCTCAGGTATGTACTCAGGTGTGTTCCTTCCTGGTCTACAAGCACTGCACACCTGTGGTTTGAGTGTGTCCTTGGAGATCAAATTCATTTGTAAGGTGCTGGCTTGTTCTTCCTCTCCTCCAGTCCCATTGGTTCACATAAAATATAACGCAAACACTGCAATTCCACTGCATTTAAATTTCTTACACACAGTCAAAACATCAAATAATTAGCAAATAAGTTTACTACCAACATCATTGTAGTTCAATAGTATTTCTTTGACCAAAACAATTTTGTAATTTTTCTGTAGTGTCTCCTCTCCATAAAATGGTTCTTAATGCAGGCACCAGGCACTATCACAGTTGCAGCCTCACCCCAGAGTCAGGCTCTAGAGTCACCTCAAACTGACCTCAAAGTCTGTGTGACATCTCTGCCCACAGATAGAAGAGAAAAAGTAGAGAGAGAAGGGAAATAATGCTTAAACAGAAACAGTGTCTGGGCTCTTGTGTCTTAATCTTTGTAGCTACATGGAGACACCAATGATGGTTATCCCACTCTCTTCCAGCTCAGCCTCTGGGTCCCCCAGTGTATCTTTACTTTTTAAATACTGAGAAACCTTTGTTTGACTGGTTCTGTATGTTCCTAGTGGGCTATTTTGGAGGATGGGTTACTTTTGATGGTTAACCCTCCATGGATTTGAATATGTAAAACATTGGATTCTTCAAGGTAGGATTCTGGATTGTGCTTAGCTGGCTCTGCTTTGTTTTTGTTTTGTTTTAAACATGTGCTTCCTTTGCCCAGGGTCTCTGCCATAGTCCCTGATAGGAGAGGATGGCATGTAGGCATCTCCTGGGCTCTTTGGGAGCTGTGTTTAGTAGGTGTCCACTGGCTGCTAAATTATCTCAGAGCTCTCCATTGATTCTTTATGGCCAGGGGTAGCTGTTTCCTGTGTGGCTTATCATGTTTTCATTGTGTTAAGCAATAAGTAACACAATCCTGAAGTACTGAGTTCTAGCTGTGGGTATCTACAATGTCACTGGCAGAACATTTGCTTCATCCATAGATGGTGTTTTCTGTACCTCAGTCTAGAATGCCCATGCTGGAACACTCACTGCCTATGTGAATAGTGTTTTCTTCATTTTTATGGTCCTGTGAATAGAATTCAGGGCCTCACACATATTAGTACTCTACTGCACTACATTCCCAGTTAATTTTTATTTTTGAGACACAGATTTCATTAATAGGGCCTTGAACTTACTCTCTTCCTCTTTGTTTCTGTCTCCCAAGTAGCTGAGGTTATAGACCTTTATCACCATTAGACCCTCACAATGACCCTGTGAGGTAGGACTCTTGATTCCCTCTTGATGGGACAGAGGTTATTTAGGGCTATGCCTCTGGGTACCAGTGGGCAGGGTGTATAACTCCCTTCTGTCCATGCCAGAATTTCTGAATTCTAATGTCTGCTAATCCTGTACTGATTTCTTACTGGGTTATTATAAGGGCCATTAACAATGGTGCTTTCCCTATAAAGCCTTTTATGTAATAAGTAGGCATTCAGGAAGCATCTGCTGCATGAAGATTGAGAGAGTTTGTCTGCTTATTTATTCAGGAAGCGTTTTCCTGAGCACTGCACATGATCCTAATGTCATCAGACAGAAGAGATAGGCCCCTGGGGGAGGGAAGGAGAGTACTCCACAGGAAGACACTACAGGGAAGAGGACAGACAGAAACAGAGAGACAGAGAGAGACTAAGAGAAACAGAGGCAGATAGAACCAGAGAGGCAGAGACAGAGAGGGCCAAAGACAAATGCAGAAAAGACAAAGACATATGAAGAGAGATTAGAAAGCAGAGAGAGGTAGACACAGACAAAGAGACAGAGACAGAGCTAGAGACAGACAGAGGCAGAGGTAGACACAGAAAGGCAGAGACAGACACAGAAAGACAGGCAGAGAAACTCTGAGCTGCATTGTGAGTAATGAGATATTCAGGTGGAAGTGGTGCTCTGCCTAATCTTCCATGGTCAGGATAAAGTGGTGGGATCAGAGGAGGCCACAACAGAGTAAAAGTTAACAAACATGGCTAAGATTATACTGCAGTGATAGTATGGGGAGTATGGGGAGTATGTAGTATGGGGAGTGAACTAGCAGAGAACAAAAGAGGATCTAGGGTATGTAAAAGATATGTGAGGAGTGGTATCAATCATAGTTCACATTGCTTGGCCATGGAGTAAACAAGACCCATGCTCAATCGATCAGGAGAAGGGGCAATGGCAAGAACAACTTTTGGCCTTTTAGACAAGAACCTTGCCAGATAGGAGTGCCAAAAATGGATGGAGAGGACCCAGGAGGAAACTCATATCTTGTTTGTGGTTAGGAAGAACTGAAAAGACAACTAAGGCTTGTGCACTAAACTTGTAGATGTCCAGTGGTAGGTGGCCTCAGCAAGGGAGGCTGGAAATGAGGTTTGAGATGATCATCAGTGGATAGGATTCTGTCCAAGGCCCTCACTCAACTTTTCCCAGGAAAAATACCCCTGCAAAACTATGTGTCACCACCCACTGCTGCCCATCCCAACAGCATTTCTAGACAGACCTACTGCCTACCACCCTCCTGATAGAACAAAAAAGTACTGTGGATGTTGTATGGGGAGAAACTAGAAGAGGTTTTCAACAGAGACAGAGAGACAGGGCTTCTGAGATGCCCCAGTGGCCAAGAATAGAAGTTGGACATGAAAACACAAGCTCCCAAGGACACAATGCATACAGCTGCAAAGCATGCATAGAGAGAAGGAAAAGCACCAGGAGGACTATGCCTGTTACCTAGGAGTCCTATCCCACTTGCATCCCTGAGGGATGGTTGGTCACAGCATGACTGAGACCCAGGTAGCATCAAGAGCCCTGTGACTGAGGGAGGAATCAGGATTTAGGTTCACTGCTAAAGGACCAACACTGGTTGCCTAGCAGGTTAACTTAATCAGGAAATGTCCAACATTGACTTCTGAAGGAGTCACCAGTGCCAAGTATTCTAGGTTGTTCTTGAGATTCTCTGTAGAGTCCTGGAAAGTATTTAAACATTCTTTCAAAAGAATTTAAGCCACTGTATTATTCAATTAAAGAGCTAGAATTTTGAAGTTCTTCATAATATACTTAACCGCACACTAGTAACACTAATTCAGTTGTAACTATATACTGGTATATTTTCTTAGTTTGTCAACTGTCTTCTGTAAAGGGTGTTTAGCAGATGTCTAGTTTTTTTTTTTTGAAAACTTCATATCCACTTTTAGTTTAAACATGTCATAAATAATAAATATTCTAGACAATGAACATATTTAATAAAAATTACTCAAAATGTGTATTTGAGTCTTTCCTAAGGATTTTAAACGAGAACTTCTTAGCTTTAAAAGTGCATTTACGTGACATAGTCCAATATTAGATACATACTGCCTTTAACAGTAACTCAAAGAGTTAAAGTATAAAACAACCTACCTTTGACCTCCCCGCCCCCTCAACAGCTTTCAGTTCATGAAAACCAGCAGAAGCAGTTCTGCTGGTCACTGCAGAAACCCAGTTCAGAACTAGAGCCATTTCCCAAACCAGTTCTGGCTGAGATTTGGTTCCCATAGATTCTTATATACATAACTCCTCCAGTTTCTAAAACCCTACTTGTAATCAAGTACACTTTTCTAGAGTCACAACTTTGATCAGGCCCGTCAGATTTCTTCAATAGCCTTTTTCGAGCTATCTTATCTATACTCCATTGATTGCCTTTTACAATGTTATTTTATTTTATTTTTTTATTAGCACATAATTTAAAGAGCCAGCTTGAAAAACCAGTAATCCTCCACATCTTCTTTGCTTCTTTGACAATCCCTGAATAGGTGCTCATATCATACTTCCTGGCTTTCAGTTTAATCATTGCCTGTGGGGCTCCTTTGGGAGAGAAGAGCTCCACCTGAACTTCCACAGATGGACAGGAGCATGTCCAGGCCACAGATACTCTCAATGACCGCCATGAAACATGGGTATGTCCAGGCAGCAGTGCTGCCTATTGTACTATGGCATTTTCTTTCCTGCCTGCCTATTATCACCATATTGTAGATATTTCTATTTTTCCTACATGTGTCTTAATTGACTCTCCAACCCTCCTTCAGGTATCACACTCCTGTAAGTAAATTTCTGCCCTGATGACCCATGCAAGGTTAGCCTTCCTGCAGCCATCTCTGCCTGTGACTGCTCACCCCAGGCTCTGTGTCCACCCTGCTGGGGTCACTTCTACTCCTCTCTGGAGCCCATCTTCCAAATCCCGAATTCACTGAGGCAGGGTTCATGGAGGCATGTGCTATGAACCCTTGCCCATCTGAAATGTGTCTACTCTGCCCTTGCAAAGAAATTTCCCTCAACACTTCCTTTCTTTCTTGTATCCTGGTGTCTTGTGATGCTGCCTGTGCAGCTGTCAGTGAAGTTAGGATTTGACACTCTCTCAGATCCCTCCTCAACCCTAGGTGAGGACTGAGATTTCTCAGATTTTTCTCAATGGCATATATGGGTACCTATGTCATGTGGCTCTGCAGAGTGAGTTCTAGGAGACTGCAGTGACCTTCTGCACTGCCCACTGTTCCTTTCTGGAACAACCACTACTTGGAGGCCATGTTTCCTGGACTAGTTTCTCATTGCCCTTGCCTAGCATTCCTATTTTTTCTTCATAATTTCATCTAATGAGCTGTTTCTTCAAACTTGTTGTCACTCTTTTTAAGCTTTACTTCTTACACTTTCACTTTTGTGATTACTTGAAGTTAATTGCTTTCTAAATAAACTATATTTTCATTTTTTTGAGAATATCACCATCTTTTGGAAATCCTCTCTATACCTAACTCTGGTTTCATCAAGTTGCTCTCATGTTTGCCCTCTGTCCACTTCCAATTCACAGTAGGACTGTGAACTACGACATCAGGTACAATGACTGGAGGTGCTTCTGTGCCCAGCAGCCTGTTGTGGAAGGTTTACTCTTTCCTTTAGGAGCATTGGTTGGCTCTTCAGAAGCTGTGTTTTCAAGCTCCCACCAGCAGCCATCTTGGCAGATACAAAGCTCAAATTCCAGAACATAGGCTCAAGGCAGGTGCTGTGGTCTGTCTATTCTACCTGCTTTCAGTTTTCCATATGACACTTTGCTGAATAATGCTGGACTGAATGGAAGATAGTTCTCAGGCTGACCACTCATGGGATATGCACTGGTTCACTGGCCACATAGAGCACAGAAGATTCTTACACAAAAAGAACCACCCTCTGCTTGTATGCATTTCCATTCCTGTTTCAAGAACCTGCTACCATGTACACTCAAGCTTCAAGGCTTGCTCTAATAGGTGCCCATGCCCCCTTCTATGCCAGCAAAAGATCAAGCTCATAGCAGGGGCACTCAGCTGGGTTAGACAGGATTTTCCATCACTTCTGTAGCTCTTATAAATATGTGGTAGGCTTTCTTCACCTTGTTATTCTTCTCTCGTAATTTCTGCCTTTAGAAACAAGATTCACAGCTTCTATTCGAGTGAGGCCCATGCAGCAAGGGCTACTGAATTAAGAAATTTTAGCTTGTCCATATCTTCCCATTACATTTTAACTTCTGTTGTTGTCCAATCTGGTCCCAACCTTTATAAAGCATAGGCATCCGTCATTCATCTTTCCCATTCTAGAGTTCCCTGTTCATCCATGAACTGGCAGTTTCCTTATCATTATGGTCCATTTCAAGTTCCTGATTCTTTATCAAGTCAGTCCCAACCAGGCTAGAATTCAAGATGGGTTATTTTATATTCTGCACAGGAGATATTTATTATCTATTATAAACTACCTTGACTACATGTACAGGTATTGACTTATTATATTAATGTAACAGTTTTATTTGGGGTTAGGGATGTTGCCAAATATCAGTCATCCTGGGACCCCACAGTACATGGCAAGAGGCTTCAAAAGTTCTGTTTCTATTGGCTGACTGCACAAACACTTGGCACTGGCCTGCAAGCTTTTACACTTGATTCTACCTGCTCCTACCTTTCAGTAAAATGCATGCAGCTTCTTGTCTGCTCATAAAAAGTATTGATTGCCCATGACATTTGTGAGATTTAGAATGCTGAGGATATTAAAACTGTTCCAACAGCCAAGCCACTCATCAGTAGTATGATTGGCAGATTAATCTGGTCTTTCATGCCCTTAGACTACTGGGTTATGCTTTAGATGAGATTCTATTTTAACCAAAGAGCTCAGGTGGCTAAGAGGGCTTCCAAGTGTGTTCATTTCAATCTAGCCTAGTGGCCTATCACACCACTAACACACATAGGGGAGGAACCTTAAAAGCCATCTGTCTACCTTTGACCTAGAAAATTCAGTGGCACACCTAGGTTCTAACATTAAACCAGGTTCTCTGTTTCACAAACACCTCTTATATCCACCAAAAATGAAAACTGACATGTACATATTAAGAGAAAAAAATGTTTCCTCGGGACCTAGACACACTATACATTTCTAGTTCTCACTGTTGGATAATCTGGTTATATCAGCTCAAAGCGACACATCCAGACAGTTTCTGGGAATAGATTCCACTCACTCAGCGGGTCCATCATTTGGTATCATGGTATCATTTCCATCTTGTCTTACTGAGTGGATATACTCAAGTTGGCACTGATAAGCTTGATCAGAAAGGTTGAGCATGTATGTAACAATACAGCTCTGGGTCTATCTTCAGATCAGTGGAGAGATGTGTCTTTGGGTTCATGGTGGACAATGTGGCAGAATCCTTGGCAAAGCACTTTTCAACTCTGTATGCCATTGTACCCAATGCCACAGTCCCCATGGCCCAGAAGCCTTCAGGATTTTACCGGTGCTACTATCATGACCTCTAGCAGATAGAGCTGCAGGCCTGTCTCTAGCAAACTTGTAAAGAAATCAAGGATCTAAAATCTACCCTTCATGGAGGGTAGGGCTTATGAGATGCATGTATGAAAAGTCAGCATGTGTGAGGATTGTGTACATGTGTGGACAGTGTGTGTTTGCATGTGTGTGTGTGTATGTGTTTGCATGTGTGTGCAGTGTATTTGGAGGTAGTATGTATGTACAGTCGTATGTGAGAGCAGGGACCATATCTCACTTGATTGCTTAGGGCCCCTAATTCTTGAATTTCATGGTATCTCCTGTAACAGCATCTAGAGCCTTGGGTTCATTGCATTTTCTTAAAGACAGGTCAGCTTTATAAACTGAAAGATAAAGAAGGATATCAGGTACGAGGGAGAGATGAGTAAGTATAGAATGCACATAATTTTGGCCCCTTTGGATATGCTTGCTTTTCAGGGTTTGCTAGATGTTATTGTGGTGACTGCTGACATAAAAAAAAAAATTGTGGCATTGTGCCATCAATGGAGAAATTCAAACAAAACAGCAAAATCTGAACCTGAAATGCAAAGGCAGAGGCTATAATGAAGTGGACATCATTCTACCACCAGAGACAACCACCCAGTATGAGCTCTGGCAGGCTCTGAGCATACTCCCAAAGATGCAACCCAGAGGTAAGTCATCCTAGTAAAGGGAGAAAGCTCTGCTGGCTGATGTTGCCCACTCTGATCTTTGTATGTCTGTGGCTATACAGATTGCTCTGGGTGGGCATACACTGAGTTCTGACCTCTGCTGGGCTCAGGGATTAGCCTCACTGGGGATGCCATGGCTTATTTGTGTACTGACTAGCCGTGCAATGGCTTTCATGCTTCCTTCAGGAAGTTCACCCTAGGATGAAGATGCATAGCCTACTTTTAATTTGTTTTTCCTAAAGTGATGATCATGCAAACCTGTCTCTTGGATGGACAGAAACAATGGGCTAGGTTCTAAGCTAGCTGCATTCCTTCTTGGTGTTGGAATAAACTTCTGAGTGACAGCAGACAGATGACAAGATTTCTATATACATTGGCTGGAGTTCTCTACTTAATGTCAACCTGGGTGTCCTTGGGCCCCTTTCTTGGCCACTCCTTGTCAGTTTCTATGTCCAAGTCACCTCTCTAGCCCTCTGAGTCATTCCTTCCCCCTCTATTGCCCTGCCACCACCTCTGCTAAGACCAGAAGCTTTCACCGGAATCAGCTGCTGCTTCCTTTTACCTTATCCTCCTGGAATTCAGGGACAAGTGGACAGATGGCTTCTGTGAAATACCTGGTTCTTCTTGTCAGTCATCATCAGTCCTTTACCTAATCCCTCCCCTCCTGTTATCAGTCTGTACCCCAACTTACTACTTATCTCCTTTTCCTCCTGCCTGCACAACTTCCCTCCTGTTCCTTCCTGTTTCTTCTCCTACCCTCTTCTTTTGTGTCCCCCCTTTTTTTTGCTTCCCTGGCAAAGGTAGAGATCCAAACACCCCTGTTCCTATAATGCTCTTGCAAACTGGCCCCTGTGAGTTTCCATCCCCAGCCCTACATCCCAAGGACTGGATACCAGCAGTGTCTCCTTCTGACCTTGAGGCTCTCTGTACTACACTCTCCTAGCAGACACATGCTTAGTGCTGTCCTCTGCTCTGCAGTACCCTCTACTTTCTCTGTCTTCTTTCTCAGCACTAGTCTCATTCCAAACACTGCCATGCCTTGCAATGCCCTGCAGCTCTTCTGGCATGATGATTCTTTGGAGTGGGACTTCAGACAGGGAGGGATTAGTGCTTGGACTGTGTGATCTCTGCCCTATGCTATTCAAGGTCTGTTCCCAGGCTCTGGGAGAGCAATGTGTGACGGTTTGATTAAGAATGCTCCCTAGAGGTTCACAGATTCAAATGGTTGGTCATGGGGGAATGGCACTATTTGAAATGACTAGGAGGTGTGTGGCTTTGTTGGAGACAGTCACTGGTGGTATGCTTTGACTTTTCAAAAGCCCATGCCAAGCCCAGGGTCTTTCTTTCTCAACCAACAGTAGCCCTTCACTATTTCTCCAGCACCATTTCTGCCTGTGTGCCACCATACATCCTGCCATGCTGATAATAGCTCAAACCTCTGAAGCTGTAAGAATACCCTCAATTGAATGACTTCTATAAGAAATGCCTTGGTCTGTTGCATGGTTATTAGTGTTAACTTTGATGAAGATTCATAATGAAAAGGAGCAAGCTGAGCAAATGAAAATACGCAATGTATAGATTGAGAAAAGGAATGCTCATTTTCCAGAAAATTAAACTAATCAGAGCATGGACAGGGAGCTTATGCACAGGCTCCTCATAGGATCAGGCAAGTTCAAGACTGACCTACAGAAGATGGGCTTCCAGGGTTTGAATAGACTCTGAGTTTATCCCAAAGATTGGTCCGACAAGAGAAAGTGTCCAGGTGTAAGGGGATGCTGAGCCTGCAAGAGTGTATGTGTGTAGGGGGTACAAGATAGAGGGTTGTTTACTCCTCTTATGTCATCCTTCAGAAAGTGGCAGGAGATAGGGTGGGGGTAGTCCCTGCTCTTTGGGGTCTTTTCCCATTACATGTGAGTCTACCAAGACCTGGGTGGCTTTGTTTTATCACCTAGAGACAAAAACTAACCTTTATTCTGAAGTTAAACATGAAGGAGCCTGATAGAATGAGCATCCAATAGATATAAAATGCTCTGTTCACTACCTCTACATGACACAAGAGTGGCCCTATAGAAACCTTCAGGCCCTGTCCACATATTTGGCTCCATCCTATCCAATAGTCTAATTTCCCTTTGCACTGGGTCTGGTGAAGGGTAAAGGGAATTTTCTAGGTGGCTAACCTAGTGATTGGCTATGCTCCAACTTGACCACAACTGATACAAGATATCCAGAGGGCATGCCGATGGTCCATTTAATAGCTATGGTTTGAGGTGCCTATGAAAGGTGATTCCTCAGTTCCTCTCCTCAGTCCTAAGTCTAGGGCTCAAGGCTGAACAGGTGACTGCTGAGTTCTGGGAACCATGCTTGCTTGTATCCCAGTAGCCTGTTCATTGACTGAGCTATATAGAGACAGTCACACCTTGACCCAACCTGATAGTAAGACCCTGGGAGGCTAGCTCATTCTCAAAAGGGGAAAGACATTGCTTAGCATGCTAACTATTTTGTCTTCCAGAATGCTATTGCAAAGACATTACAAATAAATTGGTCAATCTTTTAAAAGGGTGGTTGTTCTCTGGATAAGCAAGAAGCATTTTAGACATGATTACACAGCATCCTCTTTCCAGGGAACAATAAGGGCTTCCCGATCTGATCTTCCCCTCTAGGAATATCGTATTGCCAGACCCCATCCTACAGGTAAGGAACGCTAATACTGATTTCCTATGTCCTTTACCCAGTGATGTAAGGCTATTCCATCCCCCAAGGGGAATCAAAGCCCTGAAGGTATTAGCAAAAATACTACTTCAAATACTTAGGCATTGTCAACAATAAGAGAGTCACATGAATTACAACACCGTCTCAGCATGCAATTTAGCATTATTAAAAGGGAAAAGGCTTATATTAAGTTTAAAAAATTAAAAGATAATTACTAAGTTATAGTTCTAGCATGAAACAAACTACATTAAATACCACAAACAAGAATGTGGAGGTGTGTCCTCACCTCTGAGCAGGTCAGGCAATAGAAACTGAATGCCAGGACTCTAACATGTGACAGTAATGGAAACCCCCACTCCCATGGGGCTGCAGTAATTGAGACTTGTCCTTATTTAAGAAGCATGGCCGGCCTTTATTTGAAATTCAGTCTTGAGCCTGAATTCAGTGTTTCTCTGGTTTGTCCTGACAGCTGTATCCCCTGGGAGCCCACGAAGGGCACTTACACAGTCCACTCTTCCTCGGCTTTCTCTTCCCAGTTTCCTGGAAGCTGTCCTGTGGTTGGGGTTTCTGCTGTCCTGGCAGTCCTTTGCATGCCTAGGTCTAAGACTAAGGATGCCCCAGAGACAGCTGACGCACAGACTCACTTCCAGGGTACTGAGGTAGTAGAAGACTCTGGGCTGGATTCCCTCAACCTACCTTTTCAAACTTGTTTGAATCAAGTTGGGTTGATGTAAGAAGTTTATCATTGTCCCGCTAGACTCAGGAAGGCTGGGTTCCTTTCTCGCTCCCTATAGGTACTGCCCTCCCACACACACAACCTTCTGGACACCTTTGGAGTAAGTAGGTAGGTAGGCGGCAGGAGGAAAGAAAAAAGATCATCTCTAGACTAGATAGAAAAAAAAAAAAAAAACATGGGGAAGGAAGACTGTGGCTAAAAGGATTGAGTCCCAGTGATAGGAGACTGGGCCTGCTGTGATATGCATCTCAGGAGGCCACTGCTTATTTCCAAGGGATTTTGAAGAGCCAGGAATCCTGAAACTGGCTACATTGGGGTGGGCTGGCTATGTTCTAGGATATGACTGATTAGGAGACTACATCTGCTATGTTGGCTTTGTTAACTCCTCGCAGCCCTTTTGTTTCCCACTGTCCCTGTCCTGACCACATTTGCTTATATGAGAGGTCAGGTGGACAATGAGGCCTGTATGGCCATTTCTGGGCCCTCACCACTATACTAGTTGTGACTCTAGAATTAATTATGGTAGCTATGGAGGCTGAGAGGAGGATGTATCCTAGCCATACTTAGGGGGCATAGCAATAGGCCAGCTCCTAGGTGTAAGTAGGTTCCCCCCACCCCCGTTGCTGCATGACCCTGTTGTACTTCATTTCCCAAACTATTGTGCTTGGTGAGATTAGTAGACACAGGACCCCTCTGCTTTTCTGAGGGAGAATGTGATACTCGGGCTCCCTTGCTCTCCTACTACCTTTCTCATGCTAGCAGGGAGCCAAGGTCTCATTCACAGTACAACAAGTCATCTGATTGGCTGGGTTGATAAGAAGTTGGCATGAGTGCAGCAAGATGAATTATTAATGGAAAGAATAGCATCCAGGAGGCTTGTGTGTTCCTGCTCTATCCTCCCTGGAGTCTCAGGAAATGAATCCTTTTGTACCCAGGCAGCATCCTTCTGTGTCATCTCATTCAGCATTAGCCGCTATGTACAGCCCTGCAGAGTGGCCACTGAAAGTCAGGAGCAGGTTGGAGAGCCTGAAATCACACAATGGCCCTGTGAGCTCTCCACAGGAGGAAGAGTGGCTTATCCCAATGTGTTCAGAGCAGCAGAAGCTCCAGGACCAACACAGGTCCTTTCTCAATGGGGAAAAAGAGAGTCTTGAAGGATTTTCATGGTCTCTAGCAGGCATCTGGATTATCTTCTAGTTTTGATGCCTTTCCTTTGTTATCTCCTGGGGCTCTGTAAAGGCAGTGGGGGTAGCTGTATAAAATGGGAAGTGTCCACAATACCTATCAGGTATCAGAGTATGCCCTGGCCCTCCAGGACCTGCAGGTGGCAAGGAGAGGCTTACCCTGGAAAAGTGGCTTATTCCATATCCTATACCGCCCTGGCAAGCAATGCAATTTTCTCCCCCAGAGGGAAGACACATCTTGTAGACTGTTACTCAGTGCTCTGGTACACAAATGCACCTTTGGTCTGAATCAAAGTGACATCTCAGTCACTGCCAGCCAGTCACCATCCTGATTACTAGTGTATGTGTGGGTTTCTCACTCTTGGGGTAGTGATACTGGGTGGGGGTGATGGGGCATGGTGAGGACATTGGGTGGACAACAGAACACAGGTGTTCACTCCATTTTGTGTAGGGTTGCTGTCTAGAGTTTGGATGTGAGTTCTTGTTGTACATGCTCTCTATATCAGGGAGTTAGGACTTGAATCCTCAGTCTCTGTTAAATCTCAGATGGGTGGATGCTCAGGTAGTCTAAGTTGGCCTTAGCTGCCTCCCCAGGCACCATGTCCTTTTCTAGAGAGACCTTTTGGTCAGAAATACTCTTCTTGGTGTCCTAATTAAACTCATAGCAATAGAGTCCTTGGGACACTGAAGTACTGATGGCTGAAGCCCACCCACAGTTTCTGATGCAGCAGATCTGGTTGGGGGCTCAGTGATTACCTTTCTAGAGAGTTTCTAGGTGGTGCTGAAGTTCTGGACTTCACAGCTGGGTTAGGTAGGTGTGGAGACTCTGCCCATCAGAAATGGCTCCAGAATAATTATGGAACCCTGTAGGGCCCTAGAGGTACGATGACAGTTGACACTATCCCAGAAGGGCTTCAGAGTCTGGAGCAGCTACAGCTGTTTTTCTACAGTATACATGAGGTGGGTACAGGAGAATGGATAGAGAGCTGGAAGCAGGAGTAGTGGCCCCTGGGTTCACCTCTGCTTCTGTGTCACCAAGTGGGAGGGTTAATGACAGAGCTCTTAAACTAATATGTGCCCCTGGCAATGTGTAAAGCTACACTGAATACTGAAATCTCATTGGATCAATGCCACGGTCAGAAAGGATGGTTGCTTCCTTTCAAGTCCCCTCCCCCCAACCCTAACTTTGAAGTTTGTTTTCTAACCATATTGTGTTACTGAACTTTGAGACACTGTTCTCTGGAAGGCAGGGGAGAGCACAGAGAAGAAATAACAGGTCTTTGAGAGTTAGAGTCTAGAAGGCTCCTCCAATTTTTCCTCCATCTTCTCACTGTGAATCTAAATGATGATAATCGCTTTACTGATGCATGGATGTCCCTAGATATGGGTGTGAAGAACAAGAATGCAGCACTGTTCCTAGTACAGGGTCCTCTGAAAGTCTCCAGAGTGTGTAAGGGTTGAGAAGTGGCTTTTCCTCCACGTGGGTGCACTGTGGTAGTGAGGCGTTGATGCCTTTAAGATGACTCATCTCATAGGAGAGGCATCAGTCAGGGGACACAGGCACTCAGGGTCAGAGAGCTGCTAAGCCACTACAGCCTCTGCTTTCCTGCCTAACGGCGTGACTGTCCTCTCACGGTCCCACATATAAGGCCAATCAGCAGAGAACCCTTCCTGTTTCAGAGTCCAACCCGGGGCATTCTGTAACAGCAGTGTGAAATGGGCTAGAAGCAGATTGAAGATGCTGGATCCACAAGCAGTGGAGCAGCTCTCGGAGCCATTTTAAATCCCTGCTCCCAGTCTCCATCCCTGTACCTCTCTGATAGGTAGGGACAACATACTCCCCCATCACAACAACTCTTTCAGCAGATACCACCTCTCAGGTGAGAGCTAGCTGGGGTCACAACACTGGGTCCCCGAAGGATATCGTTCCCAACTGTACAACTGGGTCAGATCCTCTGACACCCGCCTCTAAGCAACCTGCCGCCTTCTCAGAAGTCATCTCTGGCCATAGTGAGCAGCTGACATTCCTTATGATTCCTGCACAGATGAATTTGAGTGAACCATGGCCCTTTTGGTGTGTCAGCACCAGCACTAGCCACACTAGCCGCACTGCCTATCCACTTCTGTACATTTTGTTGATGTTCCAAAGCTGCTAAGGTCACAGGTGTGCGACCGTCAGGCGAGGTGTCAGGCTGAGATAATTGCTGAATCCAGACATAACCTGTTCAGATTACAGCCCTTAGATCCTCTGCCAGGACAGGAGGTCCTTGTTCTCTTTGAATGCAGAATTATTAATATATATATATATACATATGCATATATATATTAAGTTTTTCAAACATCAAGAATACGAGTAAACATATTAGGTTTGCTTTGTGTATCAAATCCACAGAGTCACAAAGAAGACAAGGGCCAGATGTGTGGCAGACAGCAGCAGGCTGACTGTTTTCTTAGGAAAATGGCCAAGAGACATTTTAAAATAAAGGATTTACTATGATAATAAAGGTTAACTGCCACCACGGTCCAAAATGACAGTGCCCAAATGTATCTGTGTAGATATAACTCCTAGTACAGCCCTAGAGTAGCAGTGGTCAGGGATAGCTAGCTACTTCATCCAAATATATCCCTGGGTATCACCATTTTTTCTCTTTGTGCTGCTGTGGTCTGCTCTCAAATTAATGTTAAAATATGTATGCCCTAACTTGTGATTTACAGAATCGGCGACAAACAGTAAAAAGGACAGGCATGCCATAAAGCTTATGGATGGGGTGACGGCAGGCACAATGATGCCTCATAAAGAATGGAGGGGAGTAAACACAGATAGGCTGGCTAGGTAGCTGTGTGCACTGAATCCCTTATAAACATCCCATGGCGAGCCCTGCTGCAAGGCAGCCCCGTCATTAATTAGAACATCCGCCAGACGCTGCAATGTATCCATGCACCCAAGTGGATCTTCATTTTTCACATGCGGGGCCTTACTAATTAAAATCAGCTTTGCAATTAAACGTGGAAAATTGTGTTAAACTTTCAAGCGTGGTTAGGAAAAAAATGCAATTATTTTTAGGGTGTTTTATTTCAATGCAAATGAAATTTCTATCTACATGAAGCCAGGGAAAGCAAAGAGGATGGCGTAGGGGCTCTCTCTGTTCTTCTGTTCCTTCTCACTTTTCTCTCTCTCTCTGTCTCTCTCTCTCTCTCTTTTGGATTATGGATGCTCCTCTCAGTTGCAAGCTGCAATGCTCCCCTATCTCTCAGCCAGTACCTGGCTGGGTTCCAAAGCTTTTAGTGAGTGCTCTCTGTCAAGGCATGAATAATATCACCCTAAGGCTGTTGGCAGAATCCAAATGAGGCATGCATACATCAGGAAGCCAGCCCTCCACTTTAGCTCCCTTGCAAGCAAGCTCCTGTGAAGACAGGCAATTATTCACCCACCGGCTGCCCTGGCAATCATGCTGGTGGGTGGAAAGGTGCGTGAAATGGAAGAGAATTTGAACAAGGAGTATGCACAACAAGCCAGAGAGGATCCAGTAATTTCCTAATAAAAAAAAGAAGAAGAAGAAGAAGAAGAAGAAGAAAAAGCTACCATTTGAAGCTTGTAAATTTAAAAATGTGAACTGAAAGATTTAACTTAGTGTTTTCTAAATTGGAGAGGGCTGAAATATAGCTGTTCTCATCTGCTAACTTCAGGGTGCTTGTGAAGTGCTCAGAGACTACAAGGCTAAGTTATGCTTAACGTATTAGTTAAGCAGGAATCCATGTTTAACTAATAAGTAACTAAAAAAAAAAATCTCAGTAAAGAGTTCAGTGTAAACAGAATCGCTTAACTGTCAACTCAGTCCAGAAGATCTCATGAAACACACAGGTAGTGAATGTGTCCAGGGTATGAGCCCCTTACTTCCCCCCTTTGGGTGTGTGGAAGGCTTTTACAGAAATCATTTATACACAAGCAAATCTAATTCACTTCACACACATACACCTAACAATTTTTGTGAGTAAAGTTAAAATTTCAATTCTTATACAGCATTTAGTATCACTTTAGTAAATACTAATGCCATTATTTTTGTTGGAAAAATTAATAAAATATTAATGAAAATAAAGTAGTAAGTAATTTGAGGACGAAAAACAGATTTCTGTAGAAATTTTTGACATCTGGCTTTATAGCTTGTATCTCAGGATCATTTCATAAAACACTGTAGATGAATGACAACACCTTTGATGAGGTACCTGGGCCACATTACACAACCCATGCTCAAACCCACACTAACCCCCAAACTCCCACAACCCAGACTGGAGTGGTTTCTTTCACTTATCAGCAACCCAAACACAGAGATTCAGCCTTTGGTTTAGGGGAGGACAGCAGCAATGCACAGAACCAGTCCCCACCTGTCCTCTGCTGGGGTCTTCAGAAGCTTATGCAGGGCCTTCTGCACTTTCAGAGTTGCTCACATTAAGCAACTGTTAAATCTCAGGTCCTCAACTATTCGGTAAGGCCAGGAGGAGGCCATATAGCAACTTGATGAATGTCATATGCCTGTTCCATTTCTCCCACCAAATCATAACTGCTGACATGCAAGAGAGCTCTAGTCTTTGGCACTTTGGATGTTCACAGGTCCTACAAGCCATCTTGGACATGTGGGGTAGAGAATACAGTGGCAGCCAGGCTTTGGGACCTAAGATGACACTTCAGGAACTCAAAAAGAATGAGATGTATATTTGGGTTCTCTGGCATCCTCTTAGCTCGAGGTAGGAAGTCTTAGAATAGTAGAGGAGCAGGGTAGCTGCACACACAGACCCATACACAGTATGACAGTGTAGGTGACCATATTCACTGTGTACAGAAGAGACCAGAAGGTTCATAATGTAAGAACTGTCTCCAATACTCAGGGTACACTTTGTCAGGTCCCATCCTTGCATGCATGTCTTCGATACATTCACAGACAGTGACACAAAACCACATAAGGGACAAAGGGCAGACCTGTGTCCACAGTCAGCTGCCAGGTCTGAAGGTCACCATGTGTCCTATCTATTAGTGGTCTGAGAAGCCAAGCCCAGATTAGCTGATGGGGGCACCAAACTGTCAGCTGAGCTTGGATCCCACTGTCAGCAATCCATTGAGATACTCTTATACTAGGTACCAAGAGGTTGTTGCTCCGAGGGGCCGATGCTATGCCTTTGTCAAATACTTGAGGCTCTATCTCCCATCTTTCTCATTGTTGCCCTGGTTGCCAGGAGACTCATACTGAACTGAGTACCGTCTGAACTTTGATATAGCCTGCATTTCTGTGCTTCTCTTTCCTTTACAGATTATACTAAGCTTAACTTTCAATTTACCATTTAATTGTGTAATTGGTTTACCAGAGACCATGAATTATTATGAGCTAGTAACACAAACAAATAAATACCTACAGTTTGTCTTTTGTTAAGGCACAATATAGAAATTGACACAAAACATTCCCAAATGCATGTTATAATCCTACTCTGACCCTAATACTTAAATCCAAACCTTAAATTGTGAAATATTCTGAACTGTCTCCTTTCCTAGGTTTTATCTAGTGGTTAGTTCTGGTGTATTCCCCATTTCTCTGAAATCTACACCCTGTCTCCATCACCCCAGGATTCCCAACATTTCCATCTACTGTGACAGAGTCAGTATCCACAAGGACCAACACATAGAGCCTTATCCTTTAAGCCTCAGAAGTACAGAGACAGCAAACTAAAAGGGTGATAAAGTATCGCTTTTCTTAATTAAAGGACTATATGATAGGCACCATTTTACCTTGGGTCCCCCCCCACCACTGATTTCTTTTTTCTTTACAACATGGACTGTCCACATCTGCCTCTAGTCATTTTGTGCATGCTCAAAGAGACATTTCAACATCTTAAAATAACACTATGGACTGAGGGGACATAGAAGCTAAGTGAAACTGCAGCCTTAAGGAGAATGCATTTGACAAGAAATACATGGCTAAAAGGATGAAAAAGGCAGGTAATTTCATCCATGCCAGGCTATGGCTCCCATGTACGTCTTACGTGTTAAGACAAGCCCCACGTCTAAGTCACATCAGATATCTCTTACAGGCACCACAACTGCCAGCAGTTACTTTGAAACCAGAGAAATCAAAGCTAGATACAACCAAAATCTTCTAACCCTGGCATAATGGCAGATGTTAAAATGCATTATCTATTGGCTTTGCTTGGCAGTTTTCACCAGTGTCCTGAGGACTCTGAAGGTCACAGCCAACTGGATCACTCTTGTCGTGTGGCCTCTGCTCATCAGTGGCACAGGAGAAACTGGAATCCAGGTCCCTAGACTGGAGTCATTGGTTTCTACACATACCACATTGCATGTGTACTTTCTGGTAAACATTTCAATGTAAACAGAGGGAATGAGTCAGGATATATTGTTATGATCATTTTTATCATTTTATTTGAACAGGCTTTTGGGGAACTTTTCTAGCTGGCATGGTTCTGTGTCTATCCTCAGAGTCCACCTGAGTGCTTCATACCAGGGTCAACCCTAAAATGGAATATGAGTCCAAACAGCCTTCAGGTCTCCCTCAGAAACCATGTATAAGCAGAGTACACAGTCATGGAAGAAGTGAATATACATCACTCATGGCAACATTGATCCACACATTCCAGGGATTCACCTTAGTGATGGATCTGACAGAGGTGGTAGGAGAAGAGAGTGAGCATACCTCGAAATACCACAACATAACCCCATATGGTACAGCAATTATTTGTTCACAGAATAAAGACCAAATGAGTGTAATTATTCTTTGACATTTCTTTCTTTTTCTTCTTTCCTTTGCACAACTGTGGCTATGGAATGATATCTAGCACAATCCCAGTTAAATTATGTTAACCAAATTTAATAATCTATTTTCATAGCTGTGATAAAGCCTATCAGCTAATGAAGAGATGATTAGGAGAAAATAGATGCCGCCTGCAGTTTGCCAACTATTTTCTATTGAGCTCACAATGCTGTCGTTAAGCACACAGACTAAGACCTTACATGTGTACTTCTCCACAGAGCAAAATTTATATTTTAGTTACCAGTCTCATTACCTGATTCAGCAATTTACAACTTTATATGGTATGTAATGATACAACACATTAAACTTAGTAATTTAAAACTAAAAGTTCCTAGAGAAAAGTTGCCCATGCCTCCTTTGGTATGTCATGGGGAAACCAGACAGCCATCTTGTGGTGGATGCTCATTGAGCAATCCCCATGTGTTCTTCTGTGTCATCATGGGGATCTGAGGAATGATTCATGAATTTCCCTTTGATTTCACAAAGTCACAGTCAAAATAATAGCTTGGCTTTACCCACAAATTACTGTTTCACTGGATAGAAAATAGAGAATGAGGAAAAGGAGAGGTCACCTTGAACATCTCTGGCAAAACCAACTCAAATGTCAGTCTGGCCTACAGATGGCTTGTAGAATAGGATGACCTTAGTCCTCACAAATTGACTTGGGAAAAATAAGTGAGAATAGCATCATCATAACTTGCGAGCACTTCTCACCTATCATGTATGGGCCATCGTACAGCAGGACCCACCCGTGTTTGCTGTCAGAGCAGATGTAAAGACAAAACATAGGTATGACAGCTGGCCACAGGTATGTGTAAGATGCTCTTGCCCTGGTGCATTTCTTTTTTAGCTATCTTTCTTCCAGATGTTCTCCACACCCCTCACCATTAGAGATGTGAGACCTAGTATTTGTAAGAGCAACAAGACCACCTGTCTTCAGGACTATGAGTGTGATCTTCCCCAACTCTCATCCCATTTGAGCATTCCCTGTAGCTGTCTGGATATCACCTCTGTCTGCTTCCCAGAACAAGATCTCTTAGATGATGAGACCAAAGTTACTTTATAAAGCTCAACGGGTCTTGTGTTAATCTACCCCCTGAGGTTTACTATCCCCCCTGAGGAGAGAGTGAAGGACTTAGCCTTCCTCATGGATCATGGAAAGCCCCAAGCCCTCTGCATGCTGATCATAGACTCACAGGTGAGAATGTGAGGCTCATCACAACTGGTGCCAATGTGTATACTGTTTTCAACATTCGTGACGTGGAGTGGCTTGTGCTTGGAGAACTGGGTAGCACATGGAGTTCATGGAGAAGTGAGAGCAAAGAAGACAATGGTGGCATGCACTATATCCCCAAACACCTACCCACATGTCTTCACTTGCACTGGGTCTTTAAACAAGCCATCTTAGACAGCACATTGTGAAAAAGGCAGGCATTACCTTCTGTGTCGTGCATATTTGCCACTGACGTGACCACTGCCATCGCAGCCTGGAGTGGGACAGCTGCAATAGGAAAGAGCTGATTATATAGCTGCATGGGCTTCTGTGGACACTGACGGCAGCAGACCTCTCAAAGAGAGAGAGACGGAGGGGGAGGGAGACAGAGAGCGATAGGGAGGATGGAAAGGTAGGGGGAGGAAGGGAGGGAAGGATGGACCAAAGGAGGAGGAGAGATGGGAAAGGCAATGACCAAGAGAGGAGGTACAGGAATGCTTTTTATCTGCAGTTTCAGAGGGATTAATTTCTTCACTGTAGCAGGCTATGAACAAGTTGCCATTGAGTTTGTAAGTACAGTGCACCCATTCAGAGGCATGAGTTTCTTAAACTGCTGCTGCGAACACCTCTCCCCCACAAAGCACTAACCTGAACAGCTCTTGTATGGCAGGCTCCACAGGAACTGCAGAAAGATGGAAAACATAAAAATTTATCATGTGTCACAGGGACTCTTCTCCCATGGAAAATTATCAAAAAGGTGGCAGTGCTGGGTGGTTAGAGCTAACTGACACAGCAGTTCTTTGGGATGAAGGTACCCAGCCAGACTCAGAGATATGGGGAAGTGCACTTACCTCGAACCCCTTTGGACCGTGTGCGATGGCGTTTCTCCTCAGCGTCCACGTCCATCTGGGAATAGATTTTTCATGTGGTCAGTGCCCTTGTCCTGTGAATGAAGACTGGCTGTCTCTAGCATGTTTGATTAGCCCTGGTTCTCTAGTCATAGGCCCTTCGTCCTATATAGTTCTATAAAGGAAGGTCACCACAGGGCACCACAGGTAAGCAAAGGCTGAATAGTCTTCAGTGTGTTCATCTAGAATGATAAGTGAACCAGATCTAGTAACCACTAAGCCTCTGCATTGTCCAGTCACAGACCTGGATGGCTTTCCAGGCATCCAGCTCTCCTCTTGAGGATTTGATTAGGACACCTTTGGTTGTCTGCTTTATAGTGTGTACCAAGACCATAATAGACACATATTATCTTTACAAGAAGATAAATAGTATCTAGATTTTCCTTGTAACTGACTAGGTTAATATGACAAAGACTTTAGAGAAAAGAGAAGTGAGCAGAATGAGACTTATATCATTGGAGGGTTTCTTTCCATATTGTTCAGTCTAAATCATCCAGGTTCTTTTAGGTACACAGATCTTTGTCTGTGGCAGAGGACACAGTATATACATGATATCTGACACAGAAAGGAATCTGACACAGAAAGGAAGCCCCAGATGACATCTTACTATCCTTTCTCCTCTCAAATAAACCCTTTGTTGTGTTAAGTGTTCAAGTTGCACTTCATTAGAACCTTGTATCACTCTTGTAAGGAAAATTTTTATGTTTCTTTCATCTATGAAAAACCTTACAGTTCTGAACTCATGGACAGGAAACACACATGTGCTGTAAATGTTCCCTTTAAGCCATAGGGACAAACAAGCATAAGGGGAATATTTACTAATACCTTTTACACCAATTATTTCCATAAATATTAATTTATTAGATATGAATATAAATTCATTCAGTAGGTATATATGTAACTCTAGTCAATATAACATAGGGGCTGATAAGAGACTAGTAGTGATATACAAACAGTAAAAAATTCTCTCAGATTCCTTGATGCTCATTTGTTAACTCCATGTGTGATTTCTTTGCCATGTCTGGGCACAAGATGGGGGACATTATAGCACATTCCCTGCCTTGTCTGGTGTACCATGTACCAAAGCCACTTACTCCTTGGGAAGAGACCCAAGAGATGGCCACGGCCTTGTTAGAGGCATATCTTAGTGGATGGACCTACTATCTGCTCTAACTTGGAGTGTCTGCATTTACTTTCCATGGATACAATGTGGCATCAGGGCACATCATACAATAAGGAAAATAAGCTCTTTCCATTAATTTAATATCTATTCATGGGACCTGTCTGCACCTGATTTAGTATATAAAAGACAGCTGCAGAAAAGAAAGAGCTCATGGGAAACACATGCCCATGGAATGCTATGGTACTTGAGAATCATATGTCCATGTATGGAAAGAGACTGCAATGTATCCCTGAACAAAGCCCTTAGTTGATGGATAGATGGATGGATGGATGGATAAATGGATGGGTGGGTGGAGGCATTTTCTGAGAAACTGCAGGCCTAGAGGTACCAGAGCAGAGGCAGTGTATTGAAAGGAACATCTCATGGATCAAAGAGGAAAAATGGCACTTGAAGGGAACACTGTGAGGCCAGTACTGACTAGAAAGAGGACAGTGGGCACAGATATACAGAGATTGGTGGCATGAGTGGGGTGAATCATAGAAATGTTATGGGAGAAGGAATGACTTAGCTGCAGTCTGAGAAGATGAGGAAGAAGACTGGGCTGAGAGGATTCACGTGGTTGCCCAGACAGGCTGGCTAGGATGCTGGTCAACTAATTTTGTGAGCTGGTCCCTCACTCCTAGAACATGACTATCTAGGGAAGAAGACATGAATGGAATAAAGGTACCTAAGAGACTGTTGGGGGTTTCTTGGGCATCTTTTGCATCTCATACTACTATGGTTTCCTATTACCCTCTGAATGCTTTCCTAGTGTGGGAGTGTAGTTTAAACAGTGCCCTCCCCCCAAAAAAATGGACACATAGAGGCTCTGAAATTGCTATTCAACAGGAGGTTTTTCAAAATAAAGCAAACTTTCAGCAAAGCTGTACAGGACCAAAGAAGCAAGAGAGCAAAGCCTATAGTGAGGGAACAGCTTGTGTTCTGTAGACACAGTGCATCTTCTCAGACCTCCGTAAAGTTATCCAGGGGGAGGGAACATTCAAAATGCTATTCTTTAAGGAACTTAAAATTGAATTAACAGTGTGAGGGTAAAATCTGTCTGTGGTGAAGGGTTGAGGGACTGATGTTTGAGCTGAGCATTGAAGTCAGTCAGATGTTTCAGGTTAAAATGGGACAGGAGAAAGATATTCAAGGCACAGGAATCAGAATATGGAAAAAACAAAGCAAAACAAACAAACAACAAAACAAAACAAAACCCAGGCCATACTGTGGTGCTCACCAAGGGCCACAGTCAACAAGGTCTGTACCTGATTTCAGAAGGGAACAGATGTCACTTTTCTGTCACATTTACTCAGAACCCTGTTCTTATGATGCTTCTGGCTTTATGTAGTTCAGGGAATAACGTCAAGTCCAAGCTATGGCAGATCCTGCTCTTCCCTATGGGTGTGGGATAGGAACACTGGCTTCCTCAGCTAATGGCTCAGGTGGCCAAAGAAGAACTATTTTATGATTTTGCATTTAAATTAATAGTCTTTTTCATTGTCGTTATTTATTGACAAGGTCATGTCAGTCTTGGCTGGCCTGGAACTCACTATGTAGACCCGACTTCCTCCACATGCTGGGATTAAAAGCACATGTCACCATGCCTGGCCCTTTATGTTTTTTATTTGTTTTGCGCATACAGGTCAATTCTGCCTTTGGAAATGGACAGCCATTTTCCCACTAATTGCTTATTATGTAATCACACTACTCCAGCCACACTGAAATGCTTCTCTTGCTCTGTGCTCTGTGCTAAATCCCTGTCACAGGCTCTATTTTTCCCTTCTGGTCCTGCTAGTTTATACAGCACTAACCCCGTTGGGATGTGTTTTGTTTTCTACCAAACAATGTTTCTTGCCATGATGATTAAATGATAGATATAGTTTTAAATGTCTAACCCAGCATACCATATACACACGACACTAAATAAGTGCTGACTCCCCCTTTCCTTTCAGCTGAGGAAATCACAGGGTGAAACATTTCAAATTTGTTTGCATTCTACCCTTACAGATGTTCAGCAAGTGCCAACAGTACAGGCCGCTTTCAGCATAACTGCATATACTGTGCAGTGGCATTTCCTAATGTCATACCTAATAGCATGTGGTCACAGGCCAGGTACTTCTGAAGGGTCCCTGCACACTTGTTTTCAGGAGTTCCATGCTCTTCACACCCCAAGATCTTAGAATGATGGCTGGTTTTTTTCTGGTGAGCCCTATCCTGGATACCATCAGTGGCAATCAAGAGCCTGGACTGTTTGTGACTCATGGGCTTTCAGTTCAAGAGCTGCAGGAGCTTCCTTAGCTGTACCAAGGATGACTCCATGATAGTTTCCAAAACCCAGCTTTGCCCTCCTTGCTACTGGAGATGCTAACTTCACTCCTTGCTTGGCTCTCTGAAGTCTCCTTCAGCAATTTACAGTAGGAAGCCCACACTAAAAGGACTACATTAGCATCCATCCTTTTTTTCCCATAAGCCTATTTATTTTCAAACTAATGATAGATGTTTCTAAAGAACTTTAAGTGGTTTTATACTTAAAGAAAAGTCTTGAGCTTAAGAATGGTTCTGTGCCAACAAGAGCTATCAGGAATGATGTATTGAAGGCAGAGTATGTGAATTGTTTCTTAGCATGCAAACTTCACGTTTGGAATCTGGATTTATCTTATACTTTGATCTTATTTCTCCCAATAAAACACACTTTCCTCAGGTTCAGCCCCAGTGAAAAGAGTATAATATTTTAAATGTATTGTATTCTCAAGGAGTCTGTGGAGTGTGTGGGAGCCCTTGGAGGTTGCTGTCTGTGCCAGATACCGGAAGGTAGGAGCTACATTTTGGGTACTGGGATTATATCTCCACACTGTGGACCTTCTTTTCCTCCGTGGTCCTCCTTGTAAGACAGGGACCAGAGGAGGTCCTAAATTGCAATCTGGGTATGAGCAGCTTTGAATTAGACCCCAGCACATGAGCTGATTCTTAACTCTGCCTTATCACCCTCTCCCCCCTTAGTTACTCAGGAAGCAGTTACCCATTGTGCCAATCAGCTGATCTGTCTTCAGTCCTCCCTACTCAAATCCATTTCACTGATGGTTGCCCACACTGAGAGGGAAGACTGGAGGAGCGGCAGAGGCCAAATTGTACGGAAAACATGGTGAAGAAGAAGCAGACACTGGAGAGAAGAGGTGTGAGAACACAGCTGCGTGTGTGGGCTGGTGTGCCCCACCAGCACCTGCTCAGGGAGCCACTGTCTCCTAGGCAACAGACACACCATGTTTCCAGCTCCACAGCAGAACATGTGCCCATACTCAGCTCAGGCTCATGTAAATTTGGACCACAGAAACCTGTCTGTGAAGGGCAACGAGTATGAGAAATCATGTACTCTGGTCATTCCTGCAAAGTGTTAAGGCAGAGTGCTGTGAGAACTAAACATGACTTTCCAAAGTATGACAACACCTTTATTTAGAGAATTTTGTGGTGTAAGCACATTTCTCTTTGGGATCTAGACCAGATATTCATGTGAAATAAGGGAGGACATAATTTTCAAGAGGTTATAGAAAAATTAGGAGAGATAAATGGGCTTCCAGTTCACAACACCAGTCAATGTAAAATTTCTCAATTTAACTTGTAGAAATTGTATAAGGAAAAGCAGCAGACACACAATGTGACAGCAAGATTCTGTGGGGTGGACTGATGGTTGCGGCTGTTAGTGGGACACTGTGGGATTGCCTTCTGTGGGATTGGTGAACACTTTGCAGATAGAGGTGATGAGTGAAACCTGGTTCATGCCCTCTCCCCTCCCTGCCTGACATACGGAATGTGAGGGTTAGGCTCCTAGTGAAGGCCCAGGAGGTAGTAGTTGCCTTTGAACTCAAAGGCAATGAAGTGTGCTGGCTGTGAGAGGGGTAGGGAGGCTGCGACAGGCACAAACAAGAGAAGAACTCTTGAAGGGTGGTGGAAGCATCCCCCCATTCATTTCTAACTTCCAGGACTGTGGCACTTTCCATCCGAAAGGAAAAAGGGTTAGACATGACGGGAAAGGTGACGACTAGAGTGAGGGCTTTAAAGAGGACAGTAGTGCTGCAGCAGGGACAACACGGTGGATACTCAGGAGACACGGAGTTACTGGGGCCCATCAAGGCTGAGGGTATTAACACTTGGGGAAGTCACATAAGGGCAATGGAGACCCAGAGCGGCCAGGATAGAGGGTCAGGTGCCCAGGCTGAATACATGAGGATGTCAATCATCACTGATCTGATCTGGAATGGAGAGTGCTACTCTAGCTCTGCACACAAACTATCCCTATTGAGCATGGAGGCAGGGTAATACACATCCTCTTACCTTGTAGAAAGCCTTCTCTCCTGAGGACGGAGGCAGGGTGACTCCGTGGGCAGGATGCAGGCCCAGAGCCAGCTCTCTCTAGGCTTTCCCTGGTCCTCCCCAGCTTGTAACTGTGGCCAAGTCACTTAATTTCTCTGTGCCTCCATTTCTCCATCTGTTAAAAAAAAAAAAAATGGAAAAGCATTAAGCACCTAAGGCTCTCACAAACATATTAGGAGATAATGTAAACAGATGACCTCTATGACTGATGACATTTTACCTTTTTCAGGAACCAGAATACCCCCGTGGGCTAGCCATGTATCCCTGTATTCAAGCCATTGTTCTTGCCCGGAGACAGGGTCTTCCCTGGCCCCTGCTTAGGCTGGCACATTCAGGAAACCATCAAAGCCCCTACCTTCCTACTAAGTCTGGGATAGATTCTACATTCCCAATGGCCTTTGGGCGAGTTCCACAGGAGGATTCATGTAAGCCTCATTTACTTGAGAAGTGCTGATCTATCTGTGCTTGAACTAGTGAGATGGAACTTGCAGCCAAGATTGATGATCTGGGTTCAGTTCCTGGATCCTACATGGTGGAAGAGGGCAGAACTGACTCTGTCAGTTGTTCTCTGACTTGTATACACATGTGTCACGTATACGTGCTAGAGAATGAAGGAAGGACAGGAGGGAGGGAGGGAGAGATAGGAGGAGGGAGGAAGGGGAGGAGGGAGAGAGAAATGAACCAGGCAGTCTCCTGGAGGTACGTACCTCCAGGGTTAGAACACTTTAAGGAACATTTTGATATTCTTTGTGTTCTCTGAACTTTATGCTAATTTTACGAGTGAAAAGAAAAAGCCTGGCACTTAGAGAACATATCCCATTGGCTCAAATTTCTCCTGTTAGTGGAGACAGTGACACCTGAAACCCAAGGCTCCCATCAACATGTCCAGCTGTTCAAATACTCCCATAAGAGTGGAAAAGGCAGAGGTCTGGGGTAAGGAGGCAGAGATTTCTGTAAACCTAGAGGGATCCCTGGTGGGTGTTACCTATGTCGGCACAATCTTCCATGATAGTCATTGCTGTATTTATCATGAGCATTTCAGTACCATTACTGTACAATTCCCTGGGATTGTAACCTCTGGGTTATCTTAAACCTTAACAGATCAACTGGTGGAGAAAGACTTCAAGGATGTCAAGCTGACTCTGTGGAAAGATGGCTAGAGATGTTTTTGGAACTTATAAATATCTACATTTTAGTTCCTCAGCTTGACATGGTCCACCTGCCCTAAAGTATCAACACCCTTCATTGGGAATTCTATGAGCAACAACAAACTCAGTGGAAAAGGAAATAAGAAACACAAAGATGGTTGACCCAAGTACTCAACATCCTTGCTTTGGCCTGGGAAGCTGCATTCAGCAATTATATGAGACACTAGGGTGTAGGGTATAGAGCCTTCCCTTCTAAACCTCATCCTCTAAGGATAATAATTTCATCTACATGGGCAGCAAATGAATGTTTGTGTACTACTGTCTCCCCAAGAATCTAATCACACTGGACACAGATTTGGAACAAAGGCAGGGATGGAGAAAGAAGAAAGAAAAGGGAAGGCAGAAAACTCCATCCTGTTTCCATTGACTATAGGAGAAGTCATCTAGTTTTAATTGAGGTTATAATTCTGCTACTCAACTAGTGTAATGTTGAGCTGTTAAATGATTAAGATCAGACAGAGTCAGATTTTTATATATCTTCACTTACTACCTCATGGTCTATGTATGCTGCCTTATAAGCATGAACTTCCTAGAGTTATCAATTGCTAAATTAAATAAGACACCAAAAGTATCCAGCTTATTGCTGAGTGTTCAGTGAATGGTAGAACCTCCATGCACTCTTTTATTGTGTAAGCAGCTCTGATTCTCTGTTGTTTGTGTACAAGTGTGACAATATAAATAAGCAGAAAACCCTTCCTAGCAGACTCCTGCTCTTGGGTCTGGAAGGGATGCTTCCAGTGATGAGAAAGAGAGCAGTTCAGCCTAGCAAGATAAGGTATAGCCACACACACCTATAGTAAAATTTAAAGGAATAGAGACTAAGGTTAGCACACTCACTGTCTTAAAATATGCAGAAAAATGGGGTATAAAGAAAAATAAGAAGTATGAAAGAAGGGAAAGGGGATATTCTTGAGTTAGAAGAAGAATCTATGGTCAGCATTAAGGTTACCACAAGCAATCAATAAATGCTTAAATCAATAAACAGCAACATAAAAAAGGAAAGCAAATTTATACATGGATGGTAGTTTATAACGTAACACCACCTTTTAGATTCTTCTAAAAAAAATGAAGTATTTTGCAACCAACTAACATTCATCTGAATGTTGAAACATCAAGAAACACACATGCTGATAGCTCATAATGTTTAAAATTAAACAATTAAATCATGTATTAATGAGTGACAAGCAAACCAATTGTGGTACAGTTCATTTTTGGCAGAAATGAAATTGGATCTGAAATTCCTGCTTGTTAAACTTGTCACATAAAGCATGCTCATTTGTGGGTTTTTATTTTGTTAACAAGCTATGTGGGATGACGCTTCAGAGGCACAGAAGAGTAGACAATGACATTGAGACAGACTAAGCTCCTGCCCGTGGGTTGTTAAGCTGACTCAGAAGAGCACACTGGTGAAGGCAGCCAATTGTACCTCAGGGGCAGGATCAGGGACAGTAGAGCTATAGCCACAGAGGAGCAGAAGGAGTCCTGCCTTGTGTGGCCAGATTAGAGCCTCCTCTTTCTTGGTCCTTAGTCCATTTTAAAAAATAGTATGCCAGTGGCAGAAATACCCCCTGGGAAATAAATTTCAGGAAAAATGAGGTCTCACACCTAATTTATTTCTGTTTATTTGCTGTTGGGATCCCTTGCTTTCCTGCATGTCTGGACAGGGCTCTTGGTTCGCTGGGGCTGGGTGGGTCCTGCCACAGTGAGAATCACACCCTATCTGGAAAACACATTAGTCACCCTGCCCGGGTAGCTGGAGGTTCCCTAAAGCTGGGTGAATCCAAGGCTCTGTGTCCAGCTGTCTCTTTTTTGGATTTCTTTTCTCATTGAGGAGACAGCTCTGCATCTCTCCTGAATAAGGACCCTAGTGATTGTTCAAGGCCTTGCATATTGGAAATGCTTCCTTCTCTCTCAATGACAGTCTTAGTGCGACACTGGTTTGTTCAAGAACGTGAGGGTGTGGCATTGTTCCTTTATTTATTTAAACGTTTGTTTTTTAAAATTTTACATTCCAACCACAGTTCCCCCACCCTCCCCTCCTTCCCCCTACCCAACCCTCATCCACTCCTCAAAAAGGATAAGGCCTCCCATGGGGAATCAACAAAGTCTGGCATATCAAGTTGAGGCAGGACCAATCCCCTCCCCAATGGATCAAGGCTGAGCAAGGTATCAATCCATAGGTAATCGGCTCCAAAAAGCCAGTTCATAGTTCTGTCCCCCAGCTGTCAGTCCAGAATCAGTGAGCTACCACTAGTTCTAGTCATCTGTCTCTGTGGGTTTCCCCAGCATGATCTTGACCCCTTTGCTCATATAATCTCTCCTCCCTCTCTTTGACTGGACTCCAGGAAGAGCTCAGCCCAGGGCTTAGATGTTAATTTCTGCGTCTGCTTCCTTCAGTTAGTGGATGAAGGTTCTATGATAACAATTAAGGTGGTCGCAACCTTATTTACAAGGGAAGGCCAGTTCTGGCACCCTCTTCACTATTGCTTGGAGTCTTACAGCCTCTGCTGGGGGGGGGGGTCAGTCTGGTTTGTGGCTACTCAGAAGCCTAAGGACCTGGTTCTCACTCTCTTCTGGCCCCCTGGAGTTGTATGTGACTCTCCTGCATTGATGCTCAACCTCAGCAGACTATGGAATCTGCAGTGATCTTCTCTCATGCAGGGTTGTCCTGGTCACCTGGGAAGCACTGGCCTGGGACACAGGAGCCTGCCATTAGAGTACATTCTGTATGACACTGTACCAGCCTATGTCACCAAACGTGCCCTCCTTTGCTATTGCATCCCACTCACGTCCTCCTTCCTCTGTGCCCTTGCTCTTCTTAGGCAGACAGCACAATATTGTGTGATGGTATGGCAGTTTGCTTAACCGTACATTTCCTCCATGCCATTTTAGTCTTTTATTATTGGTTTCTTTGAGAGAGGCTGTCTGGGTATGTGCTGTGTAGTTGTCCTTGAACTTGAGGCAACTCTCATGTTTATTCCTCTCAAGTGTTGACATTATAGGTGTAACTACCATGCTTGGCTACCCTGGCATTAAATCAATCTCTCTCTCTCTCTCTCTCTCTCTCTCTCTCTCTCTCTCTCTCTCTCTCTCTCTGTCACACACACACACACACACACCCCTTCTTTCACCTAGTTTACACTGGTCTCAAACCTGCTATTTACCAAGGATGACCTTGAATTCCTAATCCTTTTGCCTCTGCTTTACAACTACTGGGAATTCAGTGTTTGTATGAAGATTAAAGCCTAGGGCCTTGTACAAAGCTAGTCCAGTACTCTACCAACTGAGTTACAGCTTGAAGTTGTTCCAAATCAATCTGTCTTCATGTTTTGCTTATTTCAAATACAGAGTAAAGACTGGATCAACATAGTGTCAGATTCTGGGTGCTTAATGAGTCTCCCTGAGCAGAATGTGACACATGGTGGGCAGGATGGGTGAGGGGTGGGGTAAGACACAACTTTGGAGACAATATTTAAGTTCAGGGTATAGTCAGAGGGTGGTTGCACTTCAGAGGGCACCTCAACAGTTGGGGGCTGAAGGAAGCAGTTACAAAGGAGGTTCTCCACGAGTACAACACCTTGTGTATAACTTGCTGCTGAGTGTGGAGGTGAAACTGTTGTCTAGTTGTGGGAAAAGGGACTGCTGGCTGGGTAAGAGGAAGGGAAGCTGCCTGGGTACAGAGAAGAACCTTCGGTTTGGGTGCAGGGGAGTATCAGCTGTCTGCGTGTAGAGGAAAACTTACAGTGTGGGTATGAAGGTTTGTTCTCTGTGTATGGTGAAGGGTCTGCTGTGTATATAGACTCAGAAGAGGTCCTGATGCCTGTGTGTAGTGGAGAGCCAGCTGTGTGGGTGTGCAGGAAGGTCTGCTGTTTCAGCCTATGTTCCAAGGAGAGCCTGCTGTCTTGGTTTAGTGTAAGATCTACTATGTAAGTGGGCCTGGTGACTGGGTGTAGAGCAGAGCCTGCTGGCTGCAGAGAGAGGAAGGCTTGCTCTGTGTGTGTAGAAGAGGACCTATTCTTCCGATACAGAAAAAGGCTTGATATCTGGGTAGAACATAGTCTGCTATCTAGGTGTTTATAAGCACTCTCTGACAGGGGATAGATGTTGACCTACTGTCTGGGTATAGAGGATGGCTCACTTTCTAAATGTTGTAGAGGTTTTCTTTCTGGATGCAGAGGAGGGCCTGTTATATGCGTTATACAGGAAGTTCTGCTGTGTTTGTGGGCCTATTGTTTGGGTGTGGTGGAGTTTCTGGTCTCTGCGAACAGGGGAGAGTCTGCTGTCTAAGTGTGAAGGAAGGCTTGCCGTCTGGGTATAGAATCAAACTGTGTGGGTGTAGAAGAGGATCTGCCTTCTGGGCCAGTGGGAGTACCTGATGTCTGAATGTAGAGGGATGTATGTGTGTGCGCTGTGTGGGTATAGAGGAGGGTCTGTCGCTCATTGTGGCAGGGTGAGATACTCTAAGTAGTCCATTCTCCTGGTGTCTTACCTACCTTGCCATCTGTAAACCCACTTCTCTGAGTGGAGTTACTGCAGGCTAGATCTTCCATCATTGCAATTGTGTCACAATAGCCACCTTTATCACAAATGATGCTCTAGCAAAGGAAGTACAAGGTTGTAGTTGAGCTCAGCCCTTTTTTGATTTTGTAGCATTTAAGGTTTGAAGCCATATCCACAGCAGACAAAACAGAGGGAAGTTGTAGGACTCACACATGCAATTTTTAGGTCTTTTAGCAAAGCTAAAACAAGATGGGATGGTTCAAAGTGAGACATCAGGCCTAGGTCTTGGAGGAGGGCAAGGGGCTCTGCCAGGAGGGAACATCCTCATGGCTTTTGGGGTGCACTTGTGCACGGCCACAGCCTGTTTATGTCCTATACTTTTGTGTCAAGTAGCAGGAATTTCCTTTCCATACAGGCCATACAGGAGTCAGTGTAGTCCAGAAGCATCTGTTGGGCTCAGTGACATTCCTTTGATATGGCAGGATGTAGTTGCCCACTTCTTTTTTTCTCTATACCCAATTGCCTAGTAAATGGTAGCTAGCTGCTAAGAGGCTTATATCACCTCATTGCCCCCTCTAAATGAAAATGAACCTTTCTGAGAGGGAGTGAAGGGCATCATGTTTTGCATTTTTTTTTTTGGTTTGTTTAGCTCTGGGGCAGGATGTTCAAGGATCTTCCTGCCTTACCCCCAGCAGTTAGGAAATAGCAGAATGCAGACCTAATACTTTGATAATCAGCCTTATCCTTTGGAGCTACCTTTTAGGGGCAATCCCCATTTTCCTTCCCCAACAGAGGTTTAATTAAAGCTTACAACAGCCATGACTTTGAGTTAAAATGATTGTCTACCCTGCTAAAAGGCTCCTATTAAGTACTGGGGAAACTCCATTAACCTATCTACCATTGACCGAGATAGAGAAGGGGTGAACAGACTTCAGGGGCAGCAGGCAGTGTCTCACTGTTCTCCATGTCTCCTGGCCCAGATACTGGACTTTCTCTTATCCATAGCCTAAAGGTCTGGTGTATGGCTGCTCAGCCTGAAGCTCAGAGGTAGAGAAGAAGTATGCATGACCCTAGTACAGTCTAGTACAGCCCTGCCAAGGGAAAAGAAGGAAACTGAGGAGAATTAGAGCTCAGAACATAGGGTGCGAAGCTGCAATAGATGGAGCTCCCAGCACTGGAAGGCAATATACTTGGGATTTCCCTCAAAGGGGAAGGGGCGAAAGCACAGAGGAGGTCCTTCCCAACTGAGGAGCTCTAGGTGGACAGTGTAGCTTCAGGCATCTAGAACTCAGGAGATTAGAAGATAAGTAAGAAGTTGGACAAAGGGAAATTGGATAACTTGGAGATAGTAGCCTTAAAATCAGAAGTACTTTGGTCCTGATGCAAAAATAGCTCACCTCAGGGGCCTCCACTTCTAGGTATGTTTGTGTTCTATCAGAAAGGTGTATGTCACACTGGCAAGTGATATGGCAGTGAATGTTGGTTAACCAGGCATCATGGCTACATCTGATCCTCACAGGAAGCCTGTGGACTAGAAGGCTATTGTCACTTGATGTCATTGTGCTTTATAGCTATAAGCAAAGCTGAAGGAGGGTGGGGTACCCCAGGAGCTGATGACCTGGAGAGTCATGCTCTCTCTGATGTCTATGGAAATGGTCACAAACACACAAGTATGTGTTCATTAATCTAAAACACCATGATTTCTGTGTCTTTGGAATCCAGGTTTGTTCCTATCCAAAGACTAGCACCTATCACAGTTAGATTCCAGCTACAGACTCTAACTTGTGACTCCAAGGCTACAAAGCTCCCTGTCATCAGACAGAGGCAAAGCATAAAGATTCACAGATAACCATGGGATCTGGCAACATGGCCAGACTCACCACAAGCTGTTTACTTTAATAAAAACATCTACTTAGAAGGGAGATTGCCATTACTTTAGTTCAGCCTTATTGCCATGATGTACTTGGCAGCTTATGATATGAACTTGGCCCATGCCAGGCAGTTTGGGTTCTGTGGGACCAAACACTTCACTGTCCTCCTGGTCTCAGGTAGAGAAGACAACAGGACAGACATAGGGTTCTTCAGAGGTTCTGAGGGACATGATCCAAGGCAAAGAGAGAGAGAGAGAAAAAAAAAGAGGAGGATAGAATAATGAGAGATGGCATTGAGGTCCAAGGCACATGGGCAGAGACAGCTCCTGCCCTACCCTGAGCAAATATGGGCAGCATTTGGCATCGTACTCAAGGTTCTTAGGTCCTATGATTGTCAGGTTAGACAGTGTCCATACAGGATTCCCAGCAGCAAATAAATCAGTGTCTAGCCTAGCACTGCTGTGTGAGGTGGCTGGTCTATGAGGCAGATGCTGTGGAATCTGGGAGACATGCATGGAACAGTTAGCAGAAAATGATAGACAAAAACAGTTTTTACAATCAAGAGTCTGACAGAAACTGTCTACTGGAGGACAGAAACAATAAGGAAAAGGAAGAGGAGAAGAAAGAAAAAGGAGGAAAAGAAATAGAAATAATAATTATATATGCACACATATCTGTGCTTATTTAGATCCCGTGAAAAATGGGAGACAACTGAGGACCAAGTACTTCAGGATCTAAGAAGCCAGGACTCCATAGTCCTTATTACTATCAGAACCTCCTTCAGGTGTCTACTACAGTGGCCTATTAATCTCAGCTTACATAATTTAACTGCTCTTCTAATCCAAAGTCCCAAAGCCTTCCACAATCCTCTAATAAACAGCATGACCAGGTTCTTCACAGCAATCATCCTATTCTTGGTACCAACTTTGGTATTAGTTAATTTTGTTACTGTGATAAAACACCATGACCAAAGGCAACTTGCGGAAGAAATCATTTGTTCTGGTTCACATTTAGAAGAAGAGCCCATAATGGCAGGGAGGCATGGCAGTTAGGTGGTCAGAGAAGGAAATTGAGATATCACACCTTCAGCCACACAGAGAGAGTAGAGGAATGGGCAGGGGAATGGGCTGGAAGGTGGGTGTGGCTATGAACTCTCAAAGCCCACCCCCAGTGTGACACCCTTCCTCCAGCAAGGCTCCACCCCCTTAAAGCTTCATAACCTCCCCCAAAACAGCTCCACCAACTGGGGACCAAGTGTTCAAATGTGAGCCTATGGAGGACAATTCTTATTTCAATCACCACAAATACCCTCCTGCTAGACTGCTCAGTGAGTTAAATGAAGTGACAGAAAATACCCAATAAAAGGTCTGAATCCAATGCTGGGTTCTAAAACAGACCCAAACCCACCAATCACTGAGCTCTAAAACCCACCAATCCCTGAGCCCAAAAACCCACCATTCCGGTATATATCCCAAGAAATACTATATCCATATTTTTATAAATTAATACAGTAGTGTATAACACAATGGACTTGCTGCTTTCAGGCATGACATGACTATCCCCACAATGACACCATGCAATTATCATGGAAAGCTACAGAAGATGTTGGGACTTTTCAGTGGTACATATGTCTTTCTAAGTTACCTATATCACTGAAAAAAACCCAGTAGACTCACTGGTTCAACAATTTGGACTTGGATGGAGTCTTTTCTTTGGTCTGTTAAGTAGCCTTTCTATCTGGGATAAGTAAATACTTCTTTATGACTCCCCCTGAAAATCTTGCAACAGCAAATTATAAGTGCACACTATAAGGGAAAAGACTATTGGGGTATACAATTGTAACATGAATATAACCAACTCACAAGGCATAAATGAATAATTGCAGGAAAACAAATGTTGACAATATCTGTCACACCGAGGTCAAGTTTTAGAATATGCATTTGCTTTTAGCTTCCAAGCTTTCTTTAGATACTGTGTTAACAATGTTATTGCTTTTGAGGTGGCCTCAAATATTGAATACATAGTCTGAATGATATTAAATTCTGAGCATAAAAGGAGGCTAATTAACTGTGTCCCTCATCTTAATGTGTTGAATTTAGATTTGTGTACAATGTTGGAACTGTTAGGATTGGGGGCATTCTTGGAGATAGGCTAAATGCACTTGACATTTCAAAGTGTCCATGGATTTTTGGAAGCCAGGGGAGGAACTTATGCTTTTAGTATGAAATACCACCCCCAAGGGTTTATGCCCTGAATACCTGGAATCTTTGTATTACTCTATTTAACTATGACTCAAGTCTATCTGGAGACATAAATTAGAGCCATCTTCATGGAAATAGGTTGGATCCTATCAGTTGTTACTAACCTACTCATTCTTAGCTTCATGATCATTTTTTCTTTATTCTTAATCATTTCTTATTCTTACTCTCCACCTTTATCCCGCCCTCTCTCTCCCTCTCCACTCCCACCTCTCCTCTTTCTTAGGATCTTGCTATGTAACTTAGATGGCCCATTCACCTCAATCTGGAATTCACACTGCAGATCTAGCTGGCCTAGATTTCACAATTCTTCTGCCTCTACTTCCTGAATACCTGGATTATGGGTGTGTACCAAAATGCTGGCTGCATTTTTAATAATTGAAATATTTATTTTGCCTCATGGTCTCAGGGGTTATTGGGAATATGACAGTGGGGACAGAAGGAGATGGAGGAGGCTACTGACTGCATGGCTAACCAGAAATGAAAGAGGGCAGGGGGTAAGAGAGTGTTGGGAGACACAGAGACTAGAAGTCTCAGTATAACCTTTAAAGACACACACACACACACACACACACACACACACACACATGCATACATGCACACACACACACACCCTACTTTCTTTAGGTAGGCCTTGATACTCAAGGTTTCTAGAACCTCCCAAAATAGTTCTAATTACTAGGGACCAAGTGTCCAAGACGTAAGCCCAAGGGTGGCATTTCATATTCAAATCATACAAGTTCTTTCTTCTGGCTCCAAACACTCATGGGCATCTCAAAATGTCAAATGCATTTAGTTCATCTCCAAGAAGTTCCAATATTGTTCACAAGTCAAAATTTCAAGTCCCTTTTCAGACTCAAGGCAAACTTACAGCTGAGAGATCCTGTGAAAAAAAATTTAAATTAAATATTTATAATATGCAATGATTTGAAATAAATATCCCCATTCCAAAAATGATGGATTCAGGAACATGTTAAGAAAGAGTGAGAGTTGTTTGAAACAGAAATACTACATGACAAACACTAGATAAGTTAGCTTCATGACTAGGATAGAGGGCACAAAGTGTCATGATATGAGCTGTAGCAGGCTTGAACATGCTTGTCCCTAATGGCTTTGCCATTTGCTGACCATATGGTCCCTGTCTTGGGATAGCTCTACTCAGTACCTGTGAATTTTCTTGGCAGATGTTTTATGCTCCTGTGATGACTAGTATCCTGTGTCTCCACTTGTAGCTAAGGCTTTAAGCAACTGCATTACTCTCTGAAGTTTTACCTGAAGGGTCTCTGACCCTGTTGCACATTGCCTGGTCCTCCAGGCCTTCCTTTGTGATACAGTGGGACCTTCATGCCCTTGTCTCCAAAACTAGCTTCATATAGATGATGCAAATGTCTGTCATGGGCTCAAATGATATTTAGGCTCCCCTGCACCAGCAGTGTGAGAGTGTCTGGATGACTGGAGTCAAGACAATGTTTCTCTAAATGGCCTTGTGTGACCAGAATGTCCTGGCAGGTCACTTTTCTCTGTCTTTTGCACTCCTCATGAACCTGTAATGGGTGGGGTCTGGCCGATTCCTGAGATGCTTCTGAGGCATCTTTTGTACTGTTTCAAAGCAAAGTGCTAGATTATCTTGAACAGTGCTAGTCACTTGAATAACCAAACGGTCTTTGTCCAGTTTCTGGCTAGATTGTATGCTTTCCATATTCTTCTGTTAGATTTTTTTCAGCTCCTTATTCTCGCTATAAATATGGCTAAAGCAGCTAGACATAACCCACCATAATCTAAAGGTTGGGTTTTCTTGAAAAATTTTCTAGAAGATTTTAGGACATGGCAAAAACAAACTTTTGCCAAATTGAACCTTTCATAGCTGCTCACTAGATTTCTCAACATAGCCCTTGTTTTCAGCCGAAATATTCTGAGCACAATCTGGACTGGGCTGGTGTTACCAGCTTTCTTGTCTACCAAATATCCAGCACATTAGTCCATGAAGGTGCCTGTGGCATCCTAGTGTTTTTTTTCCGATTACATTTCCAATTGTTGAAAATTCTTCCTACCGGTTCCAAAGGTTTAAGAATTATGTGGCCAGGTATTGTCTGGTACTGATTTCTGTAGTGTTCTTGCCAGAAACAACTTACCAGGGAGAAGATTGGCTTTGGGTCAGGATTCCAGTGGACTTAGTACATGTGGGATGTTTGGCCCAATGTACCTTGGTAAATCATGATGGCAGAGCATGTGTGAGATGCCAAGCAGGAAGCAGAGAACCACTGTACATCTTTATACCCTTGATTTTGTTTTCATGTTGACATTCCTCTGTGAATGTGGCACACATCCCTCTGTCAGCTAGTGGATTTAGCTCCATCTCTGAGAAGTTAATGGAGGATGTTTCAGGAAATACCTGCTACTAGAAGGCAGAACTGGGATTTGGGCACAACTATTAGCCAGTTTATATTCTGGGTGAGTATCTTGGTTGTGCTCATGACTGAGGACTTCTCGGTAGCACATTATGTCTAAGCACCTCAAATCAGAACTCCTGAGCGTGCCTGCTTGCATGTTTTCATGACTGTCCTATGAAATGCTGGTATCACAGGATATTCTCAGGAAACTCAGTTTCACATTCAAATACAAATGCAAAAGACTTTACGTCACTCTCCTGGAAACGAACAGCATCCAGTGGAGTCTCCAAGACTGAAAAGCCCTCTGTTGAGGGTGGTGTTTGGGATAAGCTGCCAACTGCACTTTTTCTTTCTACACCACAATTCTAACACTTGGAACAAAGGTTCTGCAGAGCCCATTCTGGAAGCATGTTGGTCTTACATAAATAAAAGTTGCCCAAGGTTTCCTTGCTAACTCTGGGACATTGTGTTTCCTGTGGCCGAGAACAGGGCCTCATTCACAAGTGCTGGGGGAGCATGCTGAGCTCCTGAAGACCTTAATGACCAAGTTTCTTTTCTTTTTCTCCACCTAGTGTCCAACTGTGGCAGGGCAAGCAGGTCACTGGGTCAGGAGCTGGAGCTGGCAGGAGGCTGGCTGTGTCACTCAAAGTCTCAGGTAAAGGCATTACAAACACAAACCCAGCAGCACATCCTAGGCATCTGGAAGGATAGACTTGTGTTGTGTTCATTCACAATCCACTTGAGCTGGTATCGCACTCCTGAGGAGCAACAGTCATGATTAGGAAGCGAGAAGGACCATCTCTCAATGCTAACACCCAAGTGTTAGCTCTGAGCTGAGACTGGACATTTTGTGAGGTGCTTTTTTGGTACACTGGTGCAAAGACTGCTGTGTTTGGGCAGGTGCTGAGTGACAAAAGCCAGTTCAGGGGGCCTCACAGGAGACGCCATGTCTGTTAGTTAGCTGTGTGAGTGTTGGAGCTCCTGTGCTGAGGTCGTATACTTACACATTCTTCAAAGTTAAAGCGAGAATTTAAAGCACTATTTTCTGCAAGTGCCCACTTCTACAGAGAGTACTAAGAACATGTTAACCCAATTTATGACAGACGCCTGCTATTTGTACTTTACACCCATTCTCACAGGTAGATTGATGCACGTCTCTACCATATATACAAAAGCACACATGACAGTTTCTTTTTCATGCAGAGTCCACACATGCCAGTCCCTCATGGTATACAGTACCTTTGAGTTCACAAAGAGATTCTGTTTTCATATTTAAACTTGTTGTTCATTTCTCATATACCAATTAAACCTATGGTGGAACACACAGTTGGTTGTTTCCTAGGATTATAGGAAGAGGCTGGCACATAGTGGGTCTCTTTACTATCTTGATGGTACCCAGGAGGGAGAAGCAAACAGGGATGAAGACACATAAGCATGTGCAATAGAAGGACTACACACTGTGGCTTTAGCCCATGGATAGAACAATGTTTATATTCTTAATTTACTTTTATAAAGCTTTTAAAAGGTTTATTATGTTATTCATTTATATGTACATGTGTTTGCACATGCGCATGCATTTGTGTGTGTGTGTGTGTGTGTGTGTGTGTGTGTGTGTGTGAATTTGTGGAGTAAGAATTGCAGGTTGAGAGCTGCCTGATGTCAGTGCTGAGACATAAACTTGGTCCTCTGAGAGCAACAAGTACTGTTAACCCACAGATTTATTTTTAAATGGTAGATTGTTGTCATGTAAAATCTAAGGGTTACAGGTGGTGTTTGGACCTATACATACAATGTAGTATTGGGGATTTCCATACTAAATACAAAATGTTTTCATAAAATTCTTCCACTTTCTTTCTCTCTTCTCACTCTGTGTTTATGCTATTGGTAAGTTTGTGAACATATATGTGGGTGGTAGTACATATGTATGGGCATGCATACATATATGGAATCTGGGGGTCTATGTCAGGTGGCTTCCCTCAGTTGCACTTTGCTTTCTGTTCCTTCCTTCCCTCCCTCCCTCCTTCCCTTCTTCCTTCCTTCCTTCCTTCCTTCCTTCCTTCCTTCTTTCCTTCCTTCCTTCCTTCCTTCCTTCCTTCCTTCCTTCCTTCCTTCCTTCCTTCCTTCCTTCCTTCCTTTCAGCAGGATCTCTCACTGAATCTGAAACTCTCCATTTGATCCAGCCAGCTAGTGAACTTGAAGGCCTTGCCTGAGCTCCTCCTCTTAGCATTGAGATTACAGGCTTGTGCCTCCACACCTGGGTTTTTATGTGGATTCTGAGATGCAGACTCAGGTCCTTATGCCTGCATTGCAAGCACATATGTTACACACAGAGCCATCTCAAATAATTCTTTCTGTGTCACCTGTGCACATGGCCTTATACATTGCAGGGACAGAGTACACAATTTAACAGATGCTGAAGAGTTGCCTATCACATGTCGTAACTCACCAAAAGCATGAGAAATTCCATGTTTCCCAGCCCCCTTTCCAATACTTTGGTGTTATAGACTCCACTGCTGTTTTATGGACACACTCATCATTCTGGTTGCTTGTACCAGCATTGCTAGCATTTCTGTATTCTCCTCTGACCTCCCTGCTGGATCCCTACTTTCCTTTGTTGTTATATGCCATTGCAGATGTTTTTGAATTATCCATCAGGTCTTTCCTGAAATCTGTCAACAGTTCATGAACTTTTAAAATAAAGATTTCTCATACCAAAAATTTGAACTTTGACCTAATTACATTCATCACTGTTTTATTTTCTCATTAATTCAACCTCTTGTGCTGTAGCTAAGAAGATTATTTTTTCTTCTCTATGGTAAAAGACTCCAGGATTTCTCCTAATTTTTGTGTAATATATGAATTAAAAATGTGCATCTTTAATTAGCCAAAGTTTATTTGGGGTGGATATAAACTAGGAACTTCGCCAGTAGGCACAGTCCCAGTGAGCATAGCAGCACTGTCCTGGGATGGCCCTTTCACAAAAGGGAAGCCTTGGAATAACAGATACCGGTTCAGACTTCACTAGTCAGGAAACTAGGTTAATGCAGAGGCTGGATGGACAGCTGCCAGGATGGGATACTTTGGCTGGCAGGGCCTCCTGGGTGACAAACATCCTAAGGAAGAGAATTGTAACACTTGGGTAACCCTGGAAGGAAGTGACAGATAAGCCCAGTAAGAAACCAGCAAAGAAACGTCCAGACTGAGGAAACAGAAAATATACAGTCCAAGAGGAAGAGGTTCTGGGTACAGGATAAGAAAGTAAAGTGGTTAGCTTGGAGTTCTCAGAGTGCAGGACCCTGGTCAAGAAGAGGTTGAGGACAGGCAGCCACATCAACCTTGATTCTGACATCCCAGGACAAGCCTGGACTCATTCTGAGCATCACAGGGGCCTGATATAGGATTTTAAGCAGGAGAACGAGTGATATAATTTATTTTTAAGCAGACTCCCACTGCCTGGTCTGGAACATTCTGAAAAACAGTTGGTAAGTCGCAGAGTAGACTGGGACACAGTCCTTAGGAAACAGGTCATTTATTCACTTCACTGAGACCCCGCTGATCTGGAGTTGCCTAGATGGGGTAAGGCAGCATAGTTCTTATTGGCTTGCATTTACTGTTCTATAAGTATGTTGGATTCCTGCTTGGCCAGGACATAATGCTTGAAAGCAGGGGATGAACATTTAAATAACTTGTCATTCCAAAAACAATTGTGTGTGTGTGAGTGAGTGTGTGTGTGTGTGTGTGTGTGTGTGTGTGTGTGTGTGTGTGAGAGCAGGCACAGAACTGGCCAAACTCCGTGGGGTGGAGCATTTGCTCACAAGGCTGATCAGGCAGATGTCTTCATCTCACCCCGGCACATTGGCACCCTTGTTGGCTGCAGATGGAATAGCCTCAGAATGTTGGTTAAATATGCCCTGACTTTGCCCTGGCAACCCCACAGACACACAGCTACTAAAAGTGGGTAGGATTTCTTCCAAGATGAGAGAGGATCTCTGCCAGAGAACACTTGAGATTCTTTTCTGCATACAGAGAAAAACATGTATCCTGGTGGACCTGGAGACATCCTCAAAATGGCACTATGCAAACAGACTAATATTAGGTAGGTCAGCATCTACCCTACAGAAGTAAATGTCCTTTAGTTTACAGGGTAGTCCACCTTCTTTGACTAACCATCATAGTTCCTAGACACTAACTTTAAAGTTTTTAAATAAAAGGAAACAGAAACTCAATCATTAAGTGATATCAGAATAGCTATTGGTAGAGATTTCAATCTTTCCCCTTGTACATGTCAGACTGCCAGACCTTCAGGGCCAGACAGGCTTGCAGAATGCTACAACCGAATGTCAAACCTTTGTTCTGATTTTGCCCTCTGGAAATCACTGAGTTCCAGCCTGTAAGTAGATTTGGTCAGATGAGTCAAATGTGGCAGGAGGAAGTCACCTGCTGACCTGTGACCTAAAGCCAGCAGGAACATTTTTATCTTCTACTGCCCAAGAGCTGTCCACAGGACCCAGAGACCATGTGTGACTGATATAACTTAGAACTAGACATTTTTTTTCTCCATCATCTGGAAAAGAAAAGTTGGTTCTGAGAGATGCTGGGCTATTCTCCTACACTGCAAAAGGAAGACAGACAACATTCTATCAAGCCTTATTGTGATGGGCTCAGCTCTGTCCCTTGTTGAAGTTCTTCTCCCAGTATTTCAAAGTAGCCCTACTTGGGATTCAGTCTGCAATGGTTTGACTATTCATGTTAGAACCTGTGATGATTAATATTGTCAAATCACCTAAGTGACAAACCTCTGAACATGCCCATAGGGGATCATCTAGCTTAGGTTAACTGAAGTGGGAAGATCCACCCTAAGTGTGAGAGGCACCATCCCAGACCAAATAAAAGGGAGGAAGCTAGCAGGGTATTGGTATCATTATCTGTTTCCTGACTGTTGGTATCATGTGACCAGCGATTCCCTTCATTATGTCCCATCATGCCTTTCTAGCCATGATGGCTAATATCCTCAAACTGTAAGCCAAAATATCCACCACCACCCCTCGTTAAGTTTCTCCTTGTCAGGTATTGGGTCACAACATTGAAAAGGAAACTGATGCAGAAGCCAGACACAGAGATGATAATAAATAAGGTAGAGGGTCTTTGGGATATAACTGGCCATGACAGTGAGATTCCATTTGCTGTTGGCCTTCTGCTGCATGGAATTCCAGTAAGTCTTCTCTCATCAGATAAGCAGCCTACTGAGCCTCCGAATTTGAACTTCCCAGGTTCCAGAATGATGAGAAAGCACATTTCTTACAGTCTGTTCAGAACATGTTATTATGGCAGCATGGACTGAGTGAATTTAGATTTAATTAGTTAAGATGAGGCCACGAGGAACTGAGGCAGTTCCTAATCAGGTGCAGCACGTACTCTTATAAAAGGGATACTCAGGCAAATGCATGGTAAGAATAGCCAAGGATAGAGGTGGAGGTCAGAGGGTGCTTTTCCAAGCCAGAGGCTGAAGCCTGCTGGCTACTATCAGCTGCTGGGATGAGGCCTGGGACAGACAGTCCCTTCAGGTGGAGTCAGCCCTGAAGAGCTCTAGAATGGTTCCTACAGGATCCATGGACACAGGAGGGTTAAACTGCACACAATTGGTGACCATCAAGTCTGCTACAGGAGTTTCACTGAAGTCACTGATGTCACTCTCTATCCTCTCCCTCAAAGGCACTATACTGCCTGTGAAAACCCTTCTCTTTGTTTCAGGCTTATTTTCAGTCTGCTTTCAGGCAGCATTGAAGATGATTCTTTGTGTGTGTGTGTGGGGGGGGTTGTTGTTTAACTGGAGGTGCAAGTGGTCATGGCCACATGGTGACCATGAGCCTGATGGTGGTATGCTTATTGTTATGGCTGAAAGCTGAGGCTGATGTGAAATCTCCTTTTTCCCATAGAGGCTTCTCATCATGGGGTGTCTTCAGAGGCCAGTATGCACCTTCCCCTTGGCCTGAAGAATTAGTCAGAACTGAGTTGTTTGACCGCTCTACAAGTCCTAAGAGGGAGAAGGCATAGAGTCATCCACATCTATAGATGATAAGCTGATAGGAGCTGAGGGATGGCAATTGTGGCAGCTTGAATGTATTTGGCCCCCAAAAGATCATAGGGAGTGGCACTATTAGGAGGTGTGGCCTTGTTGGAGAGGCTTGGGCTGCATGACCCAGAGGCAGGAATGTGAACTACACCCCTGCTAACTTATCATTTCACCCCAAACCCCAACACCATTTCCAAATAAAGCATTTGAGAGGTGAGGGTAACTTTTGGGAGAAATGGACAGTATGGTAAGTTGCACCGTACTTATGGTATAAGGAACCTTTGTAAGTTGACTAATTTTAAAGACCCTTGATTAAAACAAAACTTGTGGGTAGAATTATTTTGTCAATATGTGTGTGTGTGATATATATATATATATGTATATATATGTATATATGTATATGTATATATATATGTATCTTGAAATCTTGGATTTTCTTTTGAGAAGATATTTTACATGTATTTTAAAATACTCCCCCCAAACAAATGCCAATTTCAAATAATTCTGAATTTTTTTACCATGACTGTAATCTAAAAATTATCATATTTTATCTACCTTCTGCCACAAGTCTTCCTAGCAACATTTTCTCAAAAGTAACCCTTCCATGGTGTCTGCTGGAATGGGTTGCCCTCTGTTCTTAAAGTCCCTTTCTGCTTTGGCTGAGGTAGTGTCCCCTTGGATAATCTTTAAGCTGTTCTCTCTACCCTTGTTCACAGATCAAAGTGATCCCAAAATTCTTGTCTTAAGTCTGCACTTTCAACTGTGGCAGCTTTATTTAATCCATTAATTCAACTTTTTTCTCTAATTAGATAACTCATGGAGCTTTCTCTCCATGCCTACTTAGCCCTCATCAAATTTTCTACCCTGGATTTCAAGGGTCAGTCCATAGACTTCACCTCTAGCCCAGGCCTCATCTCCCAACACCCACATGCACTGCTCTGTAGGCCTTACACCTCAGCCCTGCCCTCCAGGCTCTACCCTTAGATCCAGTCTAGGTGCTCACTGGGCTCCTGCCCAGGGTCTCTCATATCCTATCCACCAATCCTCTAGCCAAGTCTGAGTCACCCACATTTCCTCAGTCACCTTTTCTTGAAGCTGCATGAACTTGCAGAGAAGAGTCTTTCTGCTCATCCTTATACTCTACCTGCCTTCCAGTCTCTGTGGAGTCTACATCATGTAATGCCTGTCGTTTGTTTCAGGGTGGGCACATTTGATTCTAAATTAAATACAGACACCCAACATATAGAACAATTGACAGTTCTGATATCAGGCAGTGCAGGGAGGATGTGTCAAATAGTCTATGTAAGTTTTGCTTGTGCCTCCTTGAACTGGGTGAACTCAGGGCTGTGTCTGCCTGGACATACATAGTAGAACAGGGTGAACCAAGGGCTGTGCCTGCCTAGACATAGTAGAAAAGAATGAGCCCACGGCTGTGCCTCCCTGGACATAGTAGAACAAGGGGATCCCAGGGCTGTGTGTCTGCATTAGATTTTCTTCCATAAAGTCTCACAAGAGTCCCTCATGCTGACAGCCACCCACCATAGTCTTAGCCTGGGATGCAGGTTCCATTCATGGCATGGCTCTCAGGTTCAGTGGCTTTCTGTCCTCCAATGGAAGGGCTCCCTTGTGTTTGGTTAGCATGATGTACCCTTAGAACATCCAATACTATTTATTGAATGGAAACTGACTTCCAAATTAGTAGGCATAAATTTATAAGCTCACTTCCACATAGAAAAGACACAACAGTCACAAAAAGAGGAACATGGTATGTACTCGCTCATATATGGATTTTAGACCTAGAGCAAAGGATCACCAGACTATAATTCACACCACCAGAGGAACTAGGATACAAGGTGTATTCTAAGAGATTCATATAAAGTCCCTCACAGAAGGGGGAAGGGACAAGTCCCCCAGATCACATGGGAAGTGAGTGAGGGCAGTGAATGGAGAGAGAAGTAGGAGAAAGAGAAGGAGAGGAGAGGAAAGCACATGAGACTAGGAAGATTAAGTCAGGGTAGGAATAGAAGTCAGGAGAGAGAGGAGAGAGAGAGAGAGAGAGAGAGAGAGAGAGAGAGAGAGAGAGAGAGAGAGAGAACGAGAACATAAAAGAGGGAGCCATTATTGGTTTGAAGAGAAAATTGAACCCACAGAAAGGTCTAGAGACCTACAAGACTGTGGCCAACTAACAATTTGAGCAACATGGAAAGGCTACCATAAATGCCCTTCCGGATAGTGAGATCAACAACTAACTCATCCACCATCATGGAGTCCTCATCTAGTACCTGTTGGAAACAGAAGCAAACACCCATAACTAAACACTGAGTCGAACTAGAATCCAGATGCAGAGGAAGAGGACAAGACCAGGTTACAGAAACACATAGAGACAGCTGACCTGAACAAGGAGAAGTTGACGGGTCCCCAGACTGATAGCTGGGAATCCAGCATGGGTCTGACTCAGGCCCCCCTGAAGATGGGTCTCAGCCAGAAGGACTGAACAGTCTAAGGGACCTCAGACAGTGGAACTAAGATGTATTCCTGGTGCACAAAAGGACCTTGTGAACACATCCCCCATGGAGGGATACTACCTTAATCTAGGGATAGGAGAGAAGTCCTAGTCCCTATTTCAAATGACTTGACAGATCTACATGATCCCACCTGGATGGCATTGCCCTACATGTGGAATTGGGGTGGGGGGATGGGAGGGGAGGGTGGTCAGGGTGCATGTGAGGGGGCAGAGAGGGTAAGAGGGAGGAAGGGAGGGAGGAAGAGAGGGAGGGAGGGAGTGAGTGTGAGGGAACTGGGATCGACATGTAAAATAATAAATAAATAAATAAATAAACAACAATAAAAAAGAAAGAAAAGACACAACATGTTGGAAGACCACCAGTGAGATTTTTGTCATCCCCAGGAATGGTGTGGAAGATTTGGAGAATAATAATAATCAGGGAAGATACACCTAAATCATACTGAGCTTACAATACTGCACAAACTCTCTGGTGGACTGCCCTGTGACAGGGTGACAACCCTCACACTTACTGAAAGTATACTGTAATGGTGCAGGTTCATTAGCATGTTTATTTGCATAAATTTACATATAACATTCTTGTCACCCCGCTCTCAAACCTGCATACTTGATAAAAAATTTAAAAAGGTAGTCTGACCCATTGCAATTATATTCAAATTCAATACTCAGAACATGACATGTGAAGTAAAACAAAAATCTAAACTAGTCAATTATGTGCCTTATCAGATGCCAGATAGGACAGCCTCAGTAAGGGACAGAAAATGGAACATCCTGAGCTGGGTTTTGCATCATGGGTGCTGTGAAGTGACACCACCAACACCTGTCCAATCTTGGCTCACTCACATTTATTGAGTGATACTGTGTGTTGCATTCTACACTAAGGGATTGACACTTTAAAGTTTTGTTTAATCACAGTAGTAAAATTGTGGCATGGGCTTCACTGTCTCTACTGTACAAATGCTTTGTAAATTTGTTGTGTGTACTGCTAGAGTTCTGCTATACCCGCATGCATGGCATGCCCAGACAAGGTCTGCTGGGGCCTCCTGCATGTGACCTGGGTGTGCAGAGAAACGTGGGGATTACTTATCGCTGTCCCACCACTACCTGCTTCATAGATGTGAAGACTGTTGAGTATGACTGGGAAGAAATAGAGAAGGCCAGGTATATGGCAACAAAGGGAAGTGCAAGCATTCCCCAAGCCTATGAGTATCCCCAAAAGAGGAATTGTGCATGAGGGAGATCCAAGAGAGTGGTGTCTGGATTAAACTGCAGCAATAGCAGAATGCTCTTCATTTCTCTCTTCCCAGCTGGACACACTTGTAAGAACACAACTGTCAGGTCTTACCAGTTTCCCTTGGAAAGAACCATGCAGCCCCCTTCTTGGCTGTTCTAAAGATCAGGGTTGGGCCTCCACAAGCCTCCCAGAGGCCCAAGGAGGCAGAGAGACCCTCTCCATTCAAGGTGGTGGCTTCACCTTGTCAATACTGCCTTGAAGCACATGGGGTCTGTATCTTGATGACCTCTACTCTCCCAGAGGCTGTCCTCACAGTTGGGTGCTCTGGAATTGGAGTTATGGTCACATGTGTGTGCAGGTGTGTGAGCTTGTGTGTGCAGAAGCCAGAAGGGGATATTAGATATTCTGCCCTGTCACTCTGAGGCAGGATCTCTCACTGAATATTTAGTTCCTCATTTTGGCTAGACTGGCTGGCCAGTGAGTTCTGAAGGTCTGCCTGGCTCTATCTCTCTGTGCTGGAATTCTAGGCAGGTGTGGCCATGCCTGGCTTTTCACATGGGTACTGTTGATCTAAACTCAGCTCCTCATACATGTATAGCAAGCACCCTTACTCAGTGAGTTATCTCCCTATCTCCAGGAGCGGCATATCTCTTGTTTAAGGATACTGGATCAACAACAGGATGCACAACTCTGTGTGTTTTAAAGGACTGTGTTGCCTCTAAAGCTGTTACTCCATTCATTCATTCATTCATTCATTCTACATCTTGACTACTCACTTTTGCCAGCTATTGTTTTATGTGCTAAATCTTACAAAAATTAATATTAATGAGAAACCAGCAATCTTAACTATTATGTGAACAGAGTAATTCTAGTTTTATTTGTGAATGGGACACACAGCCTTAGAAACAATGCAAGAGTGACTAATTCACTTTTCTTCAATAGTGTCTTGAGACTAAATCTGGTTTGGGAAAACCTCTTTAAGGATAATGTAGACAATAGGAACATGTGACCTGGAACAGACAGGTATGATTCATAGCTGCTTCCTGTCACAGCCCGAAGGCCTGTTGAGATACAGTCTAACCAAGATGACTAAACCCTAAACCAGGTCTCCTGGATATGTAGTCTCTTGCTTTTCACTTTAAAAAATTAAATCAGATCCACAAAGTCTGTACTAAATTATGTGAAATACATGATTTTCTAGCATCCTACTTTTTAAGGACAGTCATCACTAGCTTGTGGGGATTTGTGTGTGTGTATACACACACGTGTGTATGTATGTGTGTGCATGTACATGAATGTATATGTGTATACATGTGTGCCTATGTACTTGCACAAACATGTATATCTATGTGTATAAATGTGTGCATGTGTGTGCATGTATATATACATGTATGAATGTGTATATGTATACCTGCATTTGTGCATCTATATGCATATGGAGGCCAGAGGTCAGTCTCATGGGTTGTTCTCCCAGTGTCCTCTACTCTGTTTTTATTCCAAAGCCTTATTTTTATTTATGTGTATGTGTGCCCGTGTAAGTTTATGTAAATCAGGCATATGCAGATGCCTGTGGAGGCTAGAGGGTATCATACACTCTGGCTACTGGCTAGATTTGCAAATTGTTGTGACTCATCTGATATGGTCTGGGAACTGACCCCAGGTCCTTTGCAAGAGCAATAAGGGCTCTTAACTCCTGAACAATCTATCCAGTCCCAACTCTACCTTGTTTATGAGACGGTCTCTCACCAGCTATGGGGCTTATGGAATAGCCAAAGCTGATTATCCAACAAGCCACAGGGATCAATCTGTTTCCACCCCCCAGTACTGGGATTATGAACATGTACTACCATGCCTGGCTTTTTGTTTGCTTGTTTGTTTGTTTGTTTTATGAATGATGGATATAGAACTCAGGTCCTCATTTTTGCATAGCAAGTACCTTACCACCAAGCTGTCCCCCAGGTTATGTAGCAGTTATTGACATATATGAAATAGTGGCCTGGGAGATACGCCAGACAAATTGCCATGTCAGAACTACTTAACCCCCATTTTCAAACTGCAATAACAAGACTAAGTCTGGGAAAGTCATGTGACTTACTCTACAGGGAAGCAGCTGGGCACAATTCTGTCTTCTCGTTCTAATAGGGACATTAGTAAGCAGCACTCATCTCTGAACCCAGTCCCTGGCTATCATGTCCCCTCTAGAAATGGTTAAGAGACACCATGCTTGGTCCGGTAGCCCAAGGGAGATGGGGTGGTGTTATGTGCTGGTGACAATCTGCTCAGGAGTTCTCCTGGAAAGGGTGTCATCTCACTGCTGACAGATAGCCACATTTACACTTTCAGACTAACTAGGGAAAACAGAACAGGCAGGGAGAGTGTCAGGAGTTCTGGTCTGGACTCATGGATCCTAAGAAGCTTCATAACAAAACTAACTGGTTGAATTTTTCTCAATGATCGTTAAATCTGTGAGCTTAGTAAGTCACAGGGTCTCTGATGAGGAAACTAACTCAGAAGAGAATGCTCCTGCCAACACTGTGTGCTGACAAGTCAGGTGCTTTGCTGTGCCCAAAAAGTTATGTTTAGTGACTTGGTATCTCATGAATATCCAGAGACATGAACTATTGTAGATTTACCAGAAGGAAACATGTCTTCTTTTATCACCTTAGCCACATTTGAGTTTGGAGATATAATTTAAACCTAAGTAAGATGAAGTTTGTATCCTGGATTCACATCTTTTGCCTGAATACTTTCTTATTCAGCTACTTTGCTGTCTCACTTTCCTGCCCATTTGTGAATGGCACCATCAGACCCAACTGCAAACCCAATTGCTTGATCTTCCTTTGATCTGCCTCTATCGCAACACCAGTCAGCCTCCTCCCACCATCTCCCAATGGTCTGTTGGTCTGTCATTACGGACTGTCTGGTATTTCTCAATGGCCCATTTCTACTGTCTTGCCTGCCACTCCTTGCCATGGACCCTGTTAGTCTGAGTTATGCCCTGGAATATATGACAATATTCTTCGTTGTCACCCTGCCAGCAGTCTGTCTCCTTCAATCACCATTTCATGCTGGACCATCAGTCCTAAGTGAGAGTATGTGGCTTGTTTGTTTAGCATTATTTCCATCTTATTCTTATAGCTTTTGGAGAGTCCTTTGAGCTTGGTAACAGTGAAGCCTTACTTTATCTCTCTGGCTTGTTCTCCTGCAGACCCTCTCTTCACACTGCACATCTACTCCCACACTCAGCCTGCAAGTGCACACTTCTCCATCTTTTCTCTTGATTAAACCCCTCTTAGCTTCAGGAAATTCCTCCTAGAGGCTTTCTTGATATCCTAGATCTTGACTGTATTAGGTGTTCCTTTAATCATGACCAGACACACTGGACCACAACAGCTTAGAACCTGTACACAATGTCCCACTGATAGTGTACTCAGTGGCCTCCCAAGTTCCTGTTTGACAAAGGTATTATTTTATTTTCAGCACTTGGGACAGTGGCATTATCCAGAGGACAGCCTGATAAAGGTTCACTGCTTGTCTCCCTGGATGCTAAGGATAATTAGGAACCACTTTGTGCTTCACGGTACTTTCTCCCATGAATTGTAGCATTTAAGCCTCAATCTCACAAAAAAGTTGCATGATAATTCTATGTATGATTTGTTGTGTTCTACGGATGTATCTTCAGCTTCAGTAAATTAGCCAACTAGCCAGAACCTTGACCTCTTTACTGTCACAAGATTGGAAGTTTGTCATTTGAAGGAATGTCCAAGGTTTAATTAAACATGGAAAAAATGTGAATAGTTCATAATGAATATGGTTGATAATGAATATGTGACCATGAATCTAGAGAGGGTCACAAGTCCTCTTCCCACCAAAATCAGACAGAAAGTTCTTAACTAAGACTGGGGCACTTTGGAGGAAATCGGGTGTGTTAATGCCGAAGTACCAAGCCATCCATCTCACTCTTTAAGCATTTAGAGTTTTACAGTAGAGAGTGCCCAGTGTCACAAGGGTTGAGGAGGAACAAGGAGGGTTGTTCCAGGTAGAATGGCTGCTACACATACCAGTGTGAATATAATTAATTCAGGTGATCATAGCTCAAGCCTGGCTATACAGAGAAATGGGTAAGATGATGCAGACACAAGAAATAAGAACTCTGCATATTTGCTCTGTGTGAGGACAGCTGTGGCCACATTCCCGTGGAGGGTGGTCTCTGCATGGAGGAACCTTTCGGCAGTGTGTTGGTTATGTTTGCGGTGTGTGTGTAGAGACAGACAGGGTGTTTACTCCCTGTGTGGACAGCTGCCACCAATCTTTTTAGAGGAACTCTTCTGCAGTGTGCTGCCTGCAGCCGCTGACAGGCCTGTACCACTGCTTTAATATAATTACTTTGACCCTGGCCTCCTGATTAGTCACTAATCCTGGATTGTATGTTTAGCAACAAAGGGTTAATCTTCATCAGTGGGCACTAGTCTGTGCATACATGAATCAGGGGTCTATCCTTAGCGTTTGTCAGTGGGTTGTGTGCATTGCAGCCAGGAGTGTCTCTCTTCTGGGTTCTTGATGGGTGGTAAAGAGTCACATGCATGCAGTACCTAACATGCACATAGCAAGCACATACAATAGGTCCATAACTGGCACTTCCCCCAGAGTGTTCCCCTGGCTATAAGATTGAAAGAGACCATAACTAGATGGAGGTCACAGTCTTCACCCCTTGGTGATCTAAGAATGATTCGTCTCCCTTGGAGCTGGTGCGTGGCCTTAACTGCTGCAGATGAGAACTTGAGGAAACTCAGGCATCCTCCTGATCCACAGGTTACCTGACAAAGGAGTGTGTACTTACAAATATGCACATGAACATTACTCAGACAGGAAAAGACAGGAAAGCCAATTAAAAGTGGCTTTCCACTCATAGTTCTCTTTCAAGTTAGAAATCTAACATTTTCTGGAGAATTGAATTTTGGTTTTATTTTTAAGAAGTCACTTGGCTTCTTTTACAGAATTAGAAATGTGATATTTTAGAAAAAGTGTTATGATACTTCATGTCAGTGAAATCCCAAGTTGTGGCTCTTTACTGCAGGCTGGTGATTTGGGGTCAATTACCTGAACATCTAAGTAGAGATAGTTGTTCTCAGGGACAGAGTGCCCCTCTGCCTCACCAATCATTACATCAATGTGTGGCTAAAATCTATCAATGAGTAACTGATTCCTGTTGCATTTATACAATGCCTCCTGCTGACACCATCACCATAGTAACCATTGTGCTTGGAAACAGAGAAGAATGAACACACAAGGGAGGCAAAAAGTCTCAGTGAAGAACAATGGGTTGTTTTAGGTTGCCATTTCTGGAAAGTTCTGCCCGTTTATAAACTATACATAGACAACTAAAAATATCTGGTTTGACCTTCCCATAGTCTCACATAGTAGGTGAACAGAAGTCATTTGATGGTGAATGGTTGAAGGGTATTTTACATTGAATTGGGTTTTGGAGAAATGTGGGAACCGAATTTACAGTTGGAAGATAGTGGAGATTGTAAAGTTGCTATGCTCTGCTGTTTTGTTTTTGTTTGTTTATTGTTTCTATCAGGGTCACCAGAAGGCAGCCCAAACTCCCTGGAAGCAGAAGGCCTCTCTTCCCTAAAAAAACACCCTCTGGAAGTTCAGCCGCAGGAGGGGAGGAGTAACATCAGGAGAGCTCCAGAGCATGGCTCAGTACATGGCAGGATGCCTTGGACCTGGATGTGAGCTGAACATTCCACTTAAAAAGATATCTCCTGTTTGTTATCAGGTGAGCAAACACCAGGAAAACCATCTAAGCCTGGGCATTGAGTGTTCAGGTATCTTACTGCTTCACTAGCACCTGTTTGCCCACCTGTTGACTGTGGTGCATCTTGGCTGTTCCATCTTTAGGTAGCCTGACATCCTTGGAGATTTAAAAAGGCGGAGGTTTCACCCTATCTCTGCTTTGTGGTTTAAGCAAATTTTCTTTTGTCTACAGAGTCTTGTTATCTTAGCTCAAACTGCAACAATATATTTCCTGCCTCAGCCTCCTGAGTTCTGGGATGTGAGTCATGCTTTTAGCACATCTGGCTTAGCAGGTGGCTAGGTTCAACTGTGTGTAGCCAACTCCTGGTTGTTTACCCAGCACACACAGGCCTCTGAACTCAAGGTGTTAAGTCTGTTAAAAAAAAAAAAAAAAAAAGCTTCTTTTTTCCTCCGATATTCTATCCTGGAGTTCTCGTGAAGAAATTGTGTGGTGCAGCTTCATCTCAACACTTGTGAAGCCAGTGTCATTGGTAGTTTAGTTTTTTTAGGTCAAGGATAGGCTTGCATCCTGGTACCAAGCTTGGGAAAATATTGAAAGCGGTACACACCTGAACCGAAAAAATAACCTGATTGAGGTCACATTTGAAGTGTTATTTCAGTACTTCAACCGGCAATGTCACACATTTTAAATTTTTTTCCATGCATTTCTTCCAGCAACACTGTTGATACACTACATTTAATGAAGGATAAATTACAACAGAAACATCCTGAAATTGCTCATTGTTTTCTTAGGAATGCTTGGCATAAATGAAGAAATAGCTTTGGAGCTCCACTTAGGGCCTGGCCCAGCCTCAGCGCTCCTGGCCTCACTCCATCCACTGTCCCATGCTGACGGCTTGCATTTCTCTGCCCAGCTCTCAACTGACACACCTGCATCGACAGCTGCTACCATGCTAGGCCCTGTGGCCTCAGATCAGCAGTTCCTGTCTTCTCTTGCCTCCATCCAACTGGCAGTTCTCACTCTTTCTTGAATTATCAGTGATACCTCTGCACTGCTTTTTGGGGTCCTCTCCTTGGCCTGCTGATCTCTCCATAACCCTTGGCAGGCCTGACACCCGGGCACAGCTGGAGGGGAATGTTGTTACTGAATCCAGACCACTATGTTCACTCGAACCTCATGGCTATTCTTTGTGTGCCCCCTGAAACCTCCCATGGGGGTTCCAGATCTTGGTTCATTGTGACTAATGCCAAACTGCCTTCTGCAGTAGTCCACAAGATCTCTATTTTCATTTCAGTGACCTCTCCAAAGTCCAGATTCCTTGACTCCTCTGATACTCATTCCTGCCCCTCCTGTCGCTGCAATGCCACACATCACCACAGACTTTGAGTGCTCTCCCAGGCCACCACCCTCCTAGTTTTTCTGCTTTCTCTCTCCCACACCCTCACCTCAACAAGCTTTTGAGTAATCACACAAGGGCCAATATCCTGTGATGACTGCTGCCTTCTTGCTGGCCCTCAGGCCCTCATTTTGGTCATGTTTGCTGAAAAGTTGTTATAATAGTCTGTGAACTACCTGGCTTGTCTTTGTTATCAGTTTTCTCCCAGGGAAAAGTACAAACCTCAGTTGTATTTTCTACTGCACCTTCACAAGACTGAGGCTAGAAGACACGAGAAGACCACACTTGGCTCATATGAGACTATGGTGCTTCCTGCCACCCAGGTGCCCGTTTGGACCCCTCTGCTGCTCTCCTGCTTGACTTTTCTCCCAGTCTTGTCTCTTTCCTCATTGTCTGAAGAGACTGGACCTACTGTTTCATCACAAGGAGAGAGAACGTGACAGCAAAATAACTTCTGCAGGGCTGGAAGTGAAGAGCTGATTTACAGGACATCTTTGTCAGAGATGAGGACCCATTCAGACTGAGAGGGCTTTCTATTGATTGGAGAGTCTTCTGGATTGTTACAATAACCATCGAGCCCAAAAGAACTTGGAAAGGAGTTGACTTATCAGTTAAAGCCCATCATGAAGATAAGCCAAGACAGAAACTCCAGGCAGGAACTGGAGGCTGGAAATGAAGAGACACAGAGAGGACCACTGCCTGCTGGCTTGCTTCCAGGATCACATCCAGCTAACTTTCTTATACATCCTAGGCTCTCCTGACAAGCTACTGTCACCACCCACAGTGTGCTTTACCCTCTCACACCAATCAACAATCAAGAAAATGTCATACAGATCTACGGCAACGGGCCAATCTGATAGAGGCAATCAATCCCTTGGTTGATGTTTCCTCTTTCCAGGTGACTCAAGGTGTGGTCAAGGTGACAGCTGAAGAGACTTATAACAGAGAACATGACAGGTACTAATCATTTTGGTGTCTGGAGACTGATTTTATATATATATATATTTTGATCACTTTAGAAAAAGAATGGATACTGGGTAACAAGAACACGTCAAGCCTGTTCCTCTTGAACCCAGAGAGGATAGAGACTGGGTAATGGATGCACCTAGCCTCTTCCTCCTGAACTCCCACTGGCTTCACAGGCTAGCTCACTCTTAAGAGAGGGCTGGTGTCTGTAGTCACTTTAAAAATACTTCAGCTCTCACTGAGGACTCTGTCTTCCTGGGCCTCTACCCCCTCCCTCTATTTTGGGACCAGGCCCCATTATCACTGAGCAGAGTGACATTCACAGCAGGTACAAGCAACACATGGGAATTCGTTGGATCAGTTGCACTAATTGGGTATCTGCGCCTGCCAGGCGGATGGCACAAGTAGGAGGTGTCTGAACACGTGAGCATAGAGCAGGGCTTACAGTCCATCTCCATGTAGCAAGGAGAGTTGGCAGTTCAAGTGCAAGGTACCCAGAACACACAGAGCCAGTTCCAGACTAGAGGAATGAAGCCCGTGGTAAGAAAACCAGTGAAGAATGAAAAGCGGCTTGCCTCCCACCTCCCCACCCTACAAAATTTATGTAAGAAGCTGCCATTAGCACTAATGAGAGCTAGGCATGTGACTCTCCCATGAAATGATGGGAGATGAGCCTCATCCGTCACTCTGTGGAGAGCGTGGGCTCTGAAGCAGGCTTCCAGCAGGCTGGGCTGCACTGCATGGGTGTAGCCTGCTCTCCAAGGTAGTAAAGAAGCAAGCCTTGGCCCCAGTAGCCTGCTGGGAGAGAGCCAGGGATAGGTTCCCACAGAGGGGTGCAAGGAAAATGCTGTGCATAAGCTGAATAGTTTACAGATCATCCTCAGAGCTACCCACTACCTCACAACACACCATGTGGGAAAGAGAATGAACAGACCCTGTTCTGTGTACCGAGTCCTCCTCTGTTGCCTCCTGAGTCCCTGGAAGGGTACATGTAACATTTTAAATCAGTCCTTGGGAATGGAATGTCCTACTTGCCCTGACCCCTCTGCTAGGACTGCCTCATGCATGCAATGAGACTCCATTGCTTCTTCCCAAACCTGTGCTGTAATTCTCATCAAGTGCCTTTGCTCATTCTGGGGGAACATCACACCTCCATGCTTCACCCCCACATGCATTTGAAATGTGTGGGTCTCTGTGAGAGCCCTGTTGTCTCAGAGGGCCAGCTACCTTTATGCTTTGTGTTGACAACACCATTCTACTATTGCATTCTCTCCTGGTGTGTCCTTGCCAATATGTCTGGGGAATACATCATTACCTGGGTGGGACTCTTTACTTCACAGGGCCACTATCAGCTATCTTCGGGGTATTTTCATTATGCTGGCCTGAAGTGTTTCTCTGTGATGGATATTAACCTGATTGTTACTTCTAAGGAGGAACACAGGTATATATAACACAATGGCCACAAATCTGAAGGTAGGCCACGCAAAGGAATCCCTTCCCTCTGAGGGAGCCTCTCCTATTCCCTTCCCCTATGGCCATGCTTCACTTGCAAGCCACTAACTGATAAAGTGGCACTACACACATAGTTCTATATCCTGAAGTGTCTTGTGTAATGTTGTATCTTGAAATGATTGGTTAGGTCTGTGTAATCGTGCTCATTAAAATCTCATGCTGTCCCATGAGACAAATGCAGCACAATTTCTTAGGCAGTCTCCCATGGATGAATATTTGTGCTATTTCCCAAACACTGCTCTTTTCCAGTAAAACGTCAATAAATGTCACAAACACAGCCTCACTCCTAGAAGGCTTACCATGTGACGAGTGCCACTTAAATTCATCCAACCCTTACCATAGCCCTCGGATGTATAAACGCAATGATTATGACTGTCATACAGAAGAGGGAGTTGAGTTACTGCAGTGAACATAGAGCAGCAAGATTGTTCCGGGTCCTCAGCATGTAGGCTGTATGCATGCAGCAGCTGAGGTGGAGTGGCTATCCAGCGAAGGCTAGCCTCAAGATGTGTGATATTTCAAGTCACTATGCCACACTCATACTCACAGCACCAGCACCTGTTTGGTAGTTGCCAGTGAAGAGGCAACCAAAGCTAGGATTCAAAGCCCCCTGTAGTAGCATGAGCATATTTTTTAATATGGAATTCAGAATGTCTTCTAAACTCTTTGCTCATTTCCAGTTAAGCTTCCTTTCAAATTTAATTATTTACTTGTTTTGTTTTGTTCGAGAGAATTGGCTTAATGTAGCCCAAGATAGCATCTAATTTGCTATATAGTTAAGGATGGCCTTGAACTCCTAATCTTTCTGCCTCCACTGGCTATGTGTTACGATTACTGCCACAACACTGAGCTCAGTATCTTACCACATCTGTCCACATCTGTGATATTCCAGCCTTGTTATTTTCTTATTTGGTTTTTCACAGGTACAGAGTTCATTAGAAACACATCCACCCCAGGACTTGGGCATTTTTAATTTAACTTGAAAGTGTTTCTGAAAGGGAAGATTCTGTCTTCTTTCTTCTATATTCTCTAAGTTCAAAAAGCAATGAATGACCCCTTTAGACTTACCCAGTGGTTAGTGAATAACAAGCAGAGTTTCTACCTGTGCGTTTTACGTGGGCCTCTGCATTTATGAAGACTTCTTATGAGGTATGGTTTTTATCCTGTACATTAGAGGATGCACAAAATGCTAAAGGAAACTAAACTGTGCATCTGGTCACTCATGTGCCTAACGAGGATGATTCTAGAAACTTCTGCCCAATATGGCTACATGGTAAGTCCTTCATATGTTCAAAGAGAAAGAGTATTATTTCCCTAACATTAGTATTCTTTAGCAGACTTGTTGTACAGTGCTTCTTATACTCAACCAAATCACACATTTCTATTTTTGGACAGAACTTTGAAAGTTCATTTGGTTGATTCCATATAAAGGGAACCATTGGTAACAGATAAGGAGGCTTAACTCAAAGCACCCAAAATGGAAAATGGTACTTGCTGCTTCAGCATGATGTACTTTAGAAGAACTATAATAATTGGTCCCTATTAGAAAGATTGTACTCAACCTTTCAGTCAAACAAAAATTAAAATCCAAGGGGATTGGTGTAAACTGTTGTTAGAGAGAGAATATAAAAATAGTACAAAACAAAACACACCAAAGTCAGCATTTAGCTTAGCCACTAGGCCACAATTTCTCAGCAGGGAAAGTTGTTCCCACCACAGATTTCAGGAATATGACTATTGCTCTTCTTTATATTGGTTCCTCTCCACACACATTAGTCTGATTTTGTTTATGCACGTTTTTCTTTATTAGGAAACTTTTTGGGGGAGGTTCCTGTTATTTTTATTTCTACTATACTTTTAGCAGTATCTTGACTTTATCTTATTTTTAAAATGCTTTTATTTATATGTGTATTTAATTTGGGATTTAACTGTATTTGGATTAGCACATTCAATTGTGGTGGCAGCTTACAGTTCAGAGGTTTCCTCTGTTACCATTATGGTGGGACAAGGCAGCATGCAGGCAGACATAGTGCTGGAGACGTAGCTGAGAATCCTACATCTTTCAGGCAACAGGAAGTGGACTGTGACACTAGGAATAGCTTGATCATAGGAAAACTCAAAGCCCATCCCCACAGTGACACACTTCCTCCATCAAGGGCACAGCTACTCCAACAAAGTCACACCTTCTAATAGTGCCATTCCCTTGGAGGCCGTTTTCTTTCATCCCACCACATTGGTTCTCTCTCTTCTTCCTCACTGTCCTGCCCAGTGATTTCTTCCCACCCGCCTTTTCTTCCATGTTACAAATACCGTGCCATCCTTTCCAGTCTTCTTCTCCCTTCAAATGGTCCCATTCCTAGTTTCGCATATATACCCAACTACCCCATGTGTATATGTAGATAAAAATTAAAATCTAGCATCTGTATATGAGAGAAAATACCTGGTGTCTATTATTCTGGACCTAGGATACTTTGGTTAAGATGATAATTTTCTGTTTCTTCTGTTTTCCCATAAATATCACAATTACATTTTTGTGGCTGAATCATTTTTAAAGGTCCTTTCTACATGTGGGGCTGTCCAGAGTGAAGCCCAGGGGCATCAGAGCTAACACTGTGGCAAAGGGTAAGCCTAGGCACTGTATATATCACACTCACTCAACCAGTATCCATTTTTGTAAAATTTGAATATCAATGCAATTAATATTAAAAAAAATAGTCGATACCCATGACCTCAGGGACAGTTTCAGCATTCCACCTATCAAACACAACAACTTAGAAAATTAATTCTGACAGTTAGGGGTGGAGGCTGCAGGGCACAGCAGCTCCTCTGTGGACATGTGGCTGCAGTGACTCTGGAGTTCTCTCCACAGCATCAGAGCAAGGACACACTTTAGTTCTACTCCAAGCAAAAATAGAGAAAGTGCTTTAAGCTCTACCATTACTGTGTGGGATAGCTGGGTCTACCTGGGCTGGACTCTCAGGTTCACAGTTCTCCCAAGGAAGCAGGTCATAGGCTGAATACCATAGGACACTCATGTTGGTGACCTTCATTCACTCAGCAAGACCCCACTCTGCTGGCCACTACCTCCTATCTTGTTATCTAAATCCCTTCACTCACCACCAATGAGAGATGGGTGGGAGTCACCTTGCCTACTTCTCAACTTTGCTTCCATTAAACCACCTACTGGTTGCAGCTTCATTGTCCTCAAGGGGAGGAAAAGAATATCCTAGAGGGCCATTTCTATCAATACCCAGGGAGGACAGGAATGGCAACATGGTGTTCTACCTTCCAGAATGCTGGTGGCCCATGACCTCAAAAATGCAAGCCCCTCCAGAGAAAGGCAAGTTTCTATGATTTTCCTAAGATAAATTCCAGACAAATCAAAGCTGAAACAAGTAACTCTCCATTATATTTATAACACAATATTGAAAGGGAGTCACCAGAATTATAGAGAATTACAAGTGAATCATGAGAAACAGTTGAAAAGGACTTAGAGGTATCCTGACAGTATAATTCAAAATTAGTAGGTTGTTTTCCTGGCAAAAATGTTTCAGAATTGTAAACTAGACATAATCTTTGTGTCCTGGAAGCTGAGGCTATAGGACTGCCATGAGTTCAAAGCCAGTTTGGGCTTCATAGTGAGTACCAGGACAGACTAATAAACTACAATGTGAAACTACAATAAAAAAATGTAATTCACAAAAAATAAACAAGCTCTTGTTGACAGTTTCATACCATAGAGTGAGACATCTTGGTTCAGCATCATCCTATCAGTTTTGTAAGCTCTTTGTGCATATACACAATATGCATGCACATATGTACATACCACAACACAGGACACCTGGCTCTGCATAGCTTGGCAGAGTAGTTCAGTAGTCAGAGAAATGGGTTCAAAGGTAAAACACCTACCTATATTTAATCCCTCCTGGGCCATTTCCTCATCTGTGATCTTTAAGTTTTCTGTCCACTACTTTGCTCCAATATGAAATGATTATGAATATGGGTAAGAAGCTATTACTTCAGATGTGAATTTGAGGATGAAGTAAGTTGTAAAGTACATTTAATACCAAGGTTGGTACACAGTGCTTAGCAGTTATCACCTTTTGCACACTCTCAACTAAGGCTTTGAATGGATGTATCTGAGCTCAAGTTTCCTGAAAGCACCAGGGCTAAAGCTAGAGACACCGCTTAACTTTGTAAGCACATGTTCTCAAAGGAGAGAAACACCAGTTTATAAATCTGGTCCTAAGTCAGCATTTTCTCCATCTGGACACGTGAGCCCTGTTAAAATTGTCACCATTCAGAATGCAATCCACATGTGTCTCCGGAAACAGATATTGATTTTATTTTCAGTCATATCTTTAGCATGGAAATGGGATGAGTTTTCTCCTCAGGCTCTGGAGCAGTGAATTGGATTTCTTCTGCACCAGCTGCAGGGCACCACAGGTGTTCATATCTCAGCCATCAAAGTGGTAATTGGGACACGAGGGGACAGAAAAATGCCCTTGTTCTACACGCCATTTCCATGGCATTGTTACAGGGTAGATGGCATGGCCAGCAGCTGAGAGACTGGAGTACCTGTCATTTCTAGGGTTGGGAGGACGCATACATTGTTGGAGAGACTGATATATTCTGTGCTCTATCTGGGAGGGATGAACATCCATGCCATTGTCATCATATGTCATCTAATACAAACTCTTGCTGACTTAGTATGATGTGCATGGGCTCCTAATTTTTGGGGTCTAAGCCAGAAATAGGTTGGGTCTCTCACATGCCTTTTCGGGGTTGCTCTGGAGCTATTTGAGGCAATGACCTCCTTTTACTTACTTTACATTTCATGTGAAAAGAAAGCTCCTAGAATATAAAAAGAGAGTTGCAGAGACCATGAGCACAGGCTTGCACCTAAGCACCTTCACAGAAGTAGCCAGAACCCAGCACAGGCCTCCAGTTAGCGCTTTTGTTTCTTTGTTTTTAGGTAAGATTTCATATAGCCCAGGCTGGTCTAAAAGTCACTAAAGAGCTCTGGTTGGCCTGAGTTCCCGGTCCTTCTGCCTCTATCTCCCAACTATGGGGACTGTAGGTGTGCACCACCCTGCCCAGTTTAAGGTTCACTTTTGAAAGCTTTTCTTAAACCATAAATGAACTTCAACTAATGTCTGAAATCTAAAGGACACCTATAGTTGGTGGTGGATGCTGAAACTTTATCTGCAACAGCCTTTTTTATTCTTTCATTCAGGCTGGTGTATGTACACCCTGGCTACTACCAACGATGCTATCCTAGGACCCTTGCTAAGTTGATGGAGATCCTGCACTTTGAGTGGGAATACCAGGTACTTTTCTTCAGTGAGACTGATGGTTGGGCAGTAGAAGTATGTGAAGGGTTATATAACTTCAGTATATGGAAACTGACAGGTGCATACAATTACTCCTTCACCTAAGCCTGTCTTCATGGTTAGGGTTGACTGTGACCTTAGATAATGCTCTATGATTTGGAAACACCTGTGTTTGCCAGTTCCTAGTCTATTATGATAAACACTATCTATGCCACTATCTATGCTGTGGAGAGTTCCAGCCACCATCAGCACCCACCCAATTACCACCAGCAAACAGAGTTACTCAAGAGTGAAACAATATCTTCAGGCCAGAATTTGAAGAGCTTATTGTTTACAGAAAAAAGTAGGTAATAAAATATAAATATTACTTTCTGGATTGAGAAAAAGAATTAAAGTCATAGTACAAATTGCATGCCGAAATTCATTACTAGAAAGAGTGAAAACAGTGTTTATAGCCAATTAAGAATCTTAGTCATGCAATTCATTTATTCAGTGTGATCCTTATCAAAGTCCCGAGGGTAGTTTTCAAAGAAATATTCTAAAATGCACATGGAATTCCAAAAGACTCTGAGTAGCCAAGATGAATTTACTGCCATATCACTATAACTGAAACAGTGTGGTATTGACAGGGGTGGAGTTGGGGGTGGGGTGGGTTATAAAGACTTATAGAAAACAGCTGGTCCCCATCCTTAAATACAAGGCCAAATGATATTTGACAGAGTACCAAGAGATGATGGAAAGGAGTATATTTTCAAGGAATAAAGCTGGGAAAACTGAATATTCAAACGCAGAAGAATAAAGTGGGGCCCTCACCTTAAGTCCATAATAAAACCAACTTCTGATGGATCATAACTTAAACATAAGCACTACAGCTGTAAAACCTTCAGGATAATATAGAGGAGCCACTTTATGACACAGACCTGATGATTCTTGAATACAAAGCAAAAACTACAGGGAACAAAGAATAAGTTGCACTGTAGCATTTTTTTTTTAAACACAGAACTTGGATGCTTTAAAGGACCATATCTATAGAGTGAAAGCTAACCATGAAATGAGAGAAAATTCTTGTAAATTCATTTACTGATAAAAGGTTAATATTTGCAATATATAAATAAATTTTAAAACTAAACAGAAAAACTGCCCCACTTAAAGAAAGTTTTTTATCTTTTCAAAGAAGGCATGTAATATTTTCCTCCTCCTTCTTGATTTTTTTTTAAAAAAATGTGGTCTTATTCTTTATCCAAAGCCTGCCTGGAACTCACTGTGTAATGTAAGCTAACATCAAACTCATGGTGGTCCTCCTGCTCTAGTCTCCCCAACTGCTAGGTTACTGCCATGAACCACTGTCATTGGTTAAGATAAAGCAATTTCCTAATACATGAAAATATATACAACATAACTAAGCTTTATAAAAATTGTAATTAAAAAACCACAGTGATACATTGTTTTGCACTTATTGGGACGGCTATGGGTGTGGGGAAATTGAAAACTGGAATGCTTTCACAGGAGTGTAAAATGGCATACCTACTACAAAAATCATGGGATTTCATCACGAATTTAAAACCACTGTATGATCCAGGTGACTCATGCTTCCACTTACAGACATATACCCAGAAGGGTTGAAAACAATGATCTGAACCTGTATTTCTCCACCCTGGGTTATGACAGCATCAGTCTTGATGGGTGAAGCACAAGTGTACCCAGTGGTAAGAGTATACTAAAATATCACTCAGCCTTAAAAAGGAAGCGAAGTCTAACATGGACAATCTACCAAAGACAATATACAAAGAAAAATAGAAATTTCTGATGGACTGATGCATTATGGACCTATGTATACAAAGGACTTGAGAGCCCCAAATCCAAAGAACAGGATGAGGCATGCTGGCTGCTTGGGAGGAAATGATGAGTTGATGCTTGGTGGGTGTCAAGCTGAGATTTGTAGATATGTGGAGCTCTGGAAATAGATGCTGTTGAAAACTATGCAGCTATGTGAATATTTTCAGGGTGACTGAGCTACATGCCTGGACACAGCTAAGATGAACTTTATGCAATGTATTATTTTACCACAGTTCATTTTTTTTTCCCACAGAAGAAGCTCAGCATAACATGGAATTCTGGAAAAAGGATAGCATGCAGGGTCTCATGGTGTTCAGAAAGATCCACCATCAGTGAATTGCTATGACATCTTTTCCATGCAGTGAGGTCCTAAATAAAAACACCCTACCTTAAACATGAAAGCTTTGAACTGAACTAAAAACATAAACATCTAGCTTCTCAAGAGTTAGTACCGAAGAGCTGCTGAGTATCTATGGGGAGTTGACAGACGAGTTAACAGCACAATGAAGCTTCCATTGAATGCCACAATTGAATCAGAGAGCATACCCAGGGCCTGGTCTGGCAACAGACAACATGCCACAACTTCACACTGAGTTTGCTCATTGAGATTAGAGTGTGCTTTGCTTAGCAAATCACAACTCCCTCCATTCACAAACACTTTTATGCTTGTTCAAATGGACAACATTTAAGGCAAGGGAGAACATTACCTTTACGTGGCTCCTAGAATCTCCATATGTCTGCGGGGCCAGCTGGAGCCTTTCCTTTGTTGACAATGTGAGAGACACAAAGACTGGACTGGACTCAGTAACTACATCTTCTCCTCTTCTACCAGATGTGGTCACTCTAGAGAAGAATAGAAAGACAGGGTAATGAGGCTGATAGTCACAATAAAACAACAATCCTACACGAGGGATGCCATTACTAGGATGAACTGCTGTTTGTATTGCATTTGTAATCAGTAGGGCAGTAATAACAGGCTAAGCACATATTTATCCTGTGGGGGGTGACACTGGCCCCCATATCACAACACATTTCTGATCAATCATTCTTTATATAAGAATCCCTTTGAACACTCATCCACTGCTGGTGGGGGTGCAAACTTGTATAGCCATTTTGGAGATCTGTATGGCGGTTCCTCAGGAAAATGGGACTCAGTCTACCACAAGACCCAGTAATTCTGCTCTTAGGCATATACCCAAATGATCCACATCCGTGAAACAAAGACATCTGTTCAACTATGTTCATAGCAGCATTATTTGTAACAGCAAGAACCTGGAAGCAACTAGATGCCCCTCAACTGAAGAATGGACAAAGAAGATGTGGCACATTTGCACAATGGAATACTACTCAGTGGGGGCAAAACAAAAGCAATGGAATCTTGAAATTCCTTGAATCCTGAATGAGGTAACCCAGTCACAAAAGGAGGAACATGGTATGTACTCACTCATCTATGGATTTTAGAGATAGATCAAAGGATCATCAGCCTATAATTCACACCACCAGAGAAACTAGGATACAAGGAAGAACCTAAGAGATGCATACAAGGTCCCTCACAGGTGAAAGGGACAAGATCTCCTAAGCATATTGGGAGTTGGGCAGGCAGTGAGTAGAGAAGAAGTCAGGAGAAAGAGAATGGGAGGAGAGGAGAACATGTGGAACCAGGAAGATTGAGTCGGGGGATGAATAGATGAGAGCAGAAAAAAAGAGATATCATAAAAAAAGGGAGCCATTATAGGTTTGAAGAGAAAACTGACTCTAGAGAAATGTCCAGAGAACTACAAGAATGACCCAACTAACAATCTGAGTAACAGTGGAAAGGCTACCTTATATGCCCTTCCCTGATAATGAGATTGATAACTAACTTATATGCCATCATAGACCCCTCAGTGAGTAGCTGATGGAAACAGAAGCAGCCACCCACAGCTAAACACTGAGCAGAACTCCTGGAATCCAGTTGCAGAGAGAGAGAGGAGTTATAAGAAAAGGAGTCAAGACTAAGCTACAGAAATCCACAGAGATAGCTGACCTGCACAAGGGGGAGCTCATGGACCCCCAGACTGATAGCTGGGAAACCAGCATTGTACCAACTCAGACTCCCTGAATGTGGGTCACAGTTAGAAGGCCTGGGCAGTCTAAGGGACCTCTGACAGTGAAACCAGGATTTATCCCTGGTGAATGAAAGGACTTTGGGAGCACATTCCCCATGGAGGGATACTCCCTTAGCCTAGCGACAGGAGGGAGGGCCTAGACCTTACCCCAAATGACTTGACAGATTTTGATGATCCTGATCCCTCCTGGAAGGTATCACCTGTGGAGTGTGGGGGGGATGTGATGAGAGGGGGGTTGGGTGGAATGGAAAGGAGAGAAGGAGGGTGGGAGCTGGGATTGATATGTAAAATAAGAAAAAATAATATATATATATATATATATATGAATCCTTTTTAATTTTGCAATGTAAAGATAGCATAAAATATCACCATTTCAATAAAAGTACCTAAAAGAATTATTTGTGATTGGCCTGAAAAGCATTGAGATAGCATGATGGATCATGAGGGTAGTTGGAGAAGCTCAGTTTATATTTTATTTTCCTTACTTCATAGGATAGTAAACCTAGCTGTGGTAACACCCACTAAAATATTTTGCAAGCATTCATTTGCTGTTTTAAAAGAAAAACAAAAAAGCAAGTGTCCTGGTTTAATTCCTCATGCTGTGATAAAATACTCCAGCCAAAGCAACATAGGGGCAGAAGGAGTTTATTTTAGATTGCAATCCCAGGTTACAGTCAATGGGTTCAGGGAGGTCAAGGCAGGGACTCAAGCAGCTAGCCATATCACATCAGCCAACAGCATAGAGAAATGTACATACCTTGGCTGCCTGCTTGCTAGCTGCTTCTTTTGTTTATTTAAAAACTATACTTTTCATTTTACATACTAACTCCAGTTCCCTCTTCCTCCTCTTCTCCTGCCTTCCCCCACTTTCTTCTCTTTCCACACCACCCCATCCATTCCTCAGAAAGGGTAAGACTTTTCTTGAGGAATCAACAAAGTCTGGCATACCAAGTTCAGGCAGGGTCAAGTGCCACTCTTTTGTATCAGCAAGGTATCTCACCATAAGGAATGGGCTTCAAAAAGCCAGTTCATGCACTTAGGATAGGTCCTGGTGCCAGGGGTCTCCCCAACAATCAAGTCACATAACCCACATTCAGAGGATCTAGTTCAGTCCCTTGCTTGTTCCCCTGCTGGCAGTCCATAGTCTGTAAGCTCCCACTAGCCTGGGGCAGCTTTCTCTGTGGTTTTTCCCATGCTAGCTACTTCTTATGTTCACACACACACACACACACACACACACACACACATACATATACATATGTATATACATACATACATACATACATACATATATACATACATATTACAGATCAGGGTCCAGTCCATGAAATGATACCACATTCAAGCTAGGTCTTCCTATGTTCATTAGTAATCAAGATGCCATTCCATAGATATACCTACAGGCCAACCTGATCTAGAAAATTCCTTGTTAGGACTTGCTTCCCAAGTGTCTCCAGGCTGTGGCATAGTGACAGTTAAAATGAAGGAACACAGTAATATTGTAAGGAATATTCTAAACCTTTTATTTGTTGAAACTATAAAACAGCTTCCAAGTATTTAGCTTGAAATGGATTTATTTTTTAACTCCTGCTCAATACTTATAAAATGGTCACAACTACTAATATAGGGAACATGAGCTATTACCAAAATGGATTTTAGATATTCAATGCTTCATGAAAGTAGATACTGACACTGTCATATAAAGAACACCAAGTAACAAATTTGAATATATTTTAAAGTAAACTTACATAGAACAAACAGGCAATTGAGTACACTTTGCAGGGAAGAGTGTTAGTGATCTGCTGTGATTGAATTCGTACTTGTTTTCATAAAATGTTATTAATATAAGTAGGCCTTACTTCTGGTGTTCCAAGGGCTCCAACTCTATCATACTTTACAGCCTGAAATCAGGGGAAGCTAAGGCAAGAACCTGGAGTCAAGAACTAAAGCAGAGACCATGGAGGATTGATACTTATTGGCCTGCCTTCCATAACTTGCTCACTTTGCTTTCTTATACAGTGTAGGACTATATCCCTAGGGGTGGCAACACCCATAGTGACCAGGGCCCTAATGCATTAATCAATAATCAAGAGAATGCCTCACAGACTTGAGTGTACATCAGTCTGACAAAATGAACTAACTGCCACAAGCACCTATGAGCTTTATTGGGCTATTTCACTCAGCATTCAGAGGGCATGGGTGACCCCAAAGCAGCTATAGTGGGAAACCCTTCACCCAGCATTGATAATGGCTTCCCCATAGCCACACAAATGGCATCCATCATCACTTCAGATGAACTTCCCCAGCAAGTACCTTCTAAGGCCCCAAGGCCATGTGGAATTATGGCAAAACTACATAAAAAGTCTGGAGGAGAGCCTGGAAAATCAAATGAAGGCTCAATGACATTCCCCAGCTCCTCCTTCTAATGAAGAAATGTCAGCAGTCAATAAATCAGATAGTGATGAGTGCTTGCTAGTAGGCACATTTGATCTGATGAAGATCGAGGCTGGTTTGCTCAGAAGACAGCATTCTTGTACAAGTAGACTGTAGGCTACTATAATGCTTTTTTCATGTGTGTTTGAGTTTGTGTGTGTACATATATCTGTGCATTTTCATACACATACCTACACATTATGCTTTGACTAATACCTTTCACTGTGTAAAAATCCACAGGGGAGTTGACAGGATCATATAAGATTCCACCTTTGCCCAGTTGCTTAGTATTGGTGAAGAGAGTACCCTCAGGGGTCTAGTTGCCCCATATGCTTACTTTTTGTGGATCCTGGATGAGCTCTAAGTGGAGTGAGTATTTAGAAGGCAGTAGAAACAATAAACACAGCCAGACTGTCCCCACTATTCTCCTTGCTCTATTCCATCACTTTCCAGAAGAGAATCTATGCAGTTACCTTGAAGACATTTGCTATTTTGGGGGGGGGTAACTATATTGTACATGTTTGTGTTTTAAATTGTTTTGAAGTAATTGAAGATTCAGATACAGTTGGAAGAGATGCTACAGGGATGCCACTTTCCTTTCTCTCTGTATCTCTTGCATCTTGAAAATTCAGAGGGCATCATTTACCCAGAGCAGCACTGGATTATCCTGCCCTTGCTCAGATCTTGAGGTTTTATATGCATATGTGCGTGTCTCTGTATGTGTCATAGTTTGACTGTTGAATATCTGCTAGAGGGTATGTGTGTGTTGTTGTTGTTGTTGTTGTTTTGTCTTCGGTGTGGCATTATTAAGAGATGCTGTTGACTTTGGGAATTGGGTCCTGGTGGATGACCTTGAAGGGAGCTAAGATGCCCTGGCTCTTTCCTTCCTACTTTGCTCCAGGATCTTGACAGAGCTTGCTCTGCCTCCTGTTCCTCCTGCTCCTCCTGCTCCTCTCCAGTGCATCTGGCACCCTGCCAAAGGCTTAAAGCAATGTTCTTCCTGGGCTTGAGGTGAACTTAAATCCAGGAGTCAAAAATCACCTTTCCTCTTTTAAGTTATTGATTCTGGGGATTTTGTTACAGAGGTGGAAAGCTGACAGACATCTGGCTAACACTGTGTATTCAACTTTACGACACTGTCATGTGTGTAGGTGGGCTGTCTACTGGCTCTGTCAGCATGCAGAACACCAGTCATTCAAGGACAATAGGCTACTTACTCTTTTATAGCAAGCTGCCTCTCTCAGCTCCCATCACCTCTGCCCCTTGGAATGATGGCATGACAAGAATGTGTTTTAAATGGAGTCTTACACTACATGATCTTAGAAATATATTTTCTTAATTAGCATTTTCCTCTGAAGACTCCCTGGTTTGCTTTGATCATTGACAGTTTTTTATTACCCATGGTTGACTAGCATTCCATGACAGATTGTCCCATGGTTAGACCTTCATTCTCTGAAGGACATCTGGGCAATTCCAGTTTTAGAGAAAACAAAGCTGCTTCAAACATGTAAGTATAAGTTAGTGGGGGATATTCCAGGTCTATAACTAAGAGGGTGTAGCAGGCTATTTACAAACTGCAAGTCCAGGTTTTAAGGGAATTACTAAAAAGGTTCTCCCCTTTGTCTGCGCCAAATCACATAACATCAGTGTATCAGTCTTTTTACCTCTGCCAAGTTTGGTGTTATGACCATTAATCTCATCAGTCATTCAAGGTACCTCCTTGAATTAATCCCCTCTTTCTTTGTAGATGTTGGGACGGAACATTGCAAGGTCTGTCATCATAAGTGGCATGTGGGTCCATGCCTTTGTCTATTTTCTTACTGAGTTTTTTTTTAACTGATGCTTTTAAAAAGCTGGTTGTGTGTTACATACTCAGTCCAAGTTAAGAACCAAGTTTGTCAGATATTGTACCAGTGTTTTGCTTCTCATTTCCATGTCTTGACAGGGTTCTTTGTTGAGGAAAAGCTGTAGCTTTTGATGAAATCTAACTTACCAACTTCTCATCTGTGTTTCAAGAGTTTTATTTTGATTTCAACTTTTGTCTGTATCATTTTAATATCTGCTGCCCAACTTGCTTCTAGTCACAACAGAAGAGCACAATTCCTGACTCTTCATGGGTACTCAGCCCACTCACTCTTGGTATTTTTTTAGACAGACTGAATAGTTTCCCCACTGGGCTAGAATGACAGCTCAGTTGGTAAAAATGCTTGCTTTGAAGCAAAAAGACCTGAGTCTGACCCCCAGAGCTCACATCAGGAATCTGCACATCATGGCTCATGTCTGTAGTCTCAGTGCTCAGAAAATGGAGACAAAGGGATTTCATCAGCTTGAGTTTAGTCAATCTAGGTAAATCATCGAGTTCCAGGATGTCTCAACAGACATGAAGTGGATAGCATTCTGGGGAATGATACCTGAGGTGAACCTCTGGTCTCCATATGTACGCATGTACTCCATTCCCCATACACTTAAAATACACATATGAACACAAACATGTACACATACACACAGCTTGTATTCCTAGCATTGGGGATTAGTAGTAGTAACAATAACACTTTTGTTTCTGTAAAATAACTTCAAATATGTTGTTACTTACTTTCCCCTGTAGGGAGGATGGGTCAGAACTCTGTTTTTTTTTTTTTTTTTTTTTTTTTTTTTTTTTCTGAAAAGGCTTTCCTGAAGCCTCCAGAGTGAAGGCCACATGGTCAAGAGAGTGGGGAACCTGTATTCACTGTTCTTTATGGATGCCCAAGAGTCCTTCAGCATATGAAGGTGACCAAGAATGCATCAAAGGAAATGCTGATACACAGAGAAGGACCAAAGCCATAGAACTCTTGTTGAAAGTACAGCAAATGTAACCACAGTTTTTATGTGCTTAGGGACAGTGGGGCCATGCTGGGTAACTATCACAAGGAGGATGCTGAGTGTTATAGGGAGGATGCTGGCTACTACATGGAGGATGCTGAATAACTCAGGGAGGATGCTGGTTATCTCTGGGATGATGCTGGGTATGTCAGGGAAGATACTGGGTATCTCAGGGAGGATGCTGGCTACTGGGAGTATATTAGGTACCTCAGGGAGGATGCTGGATATCTCAGGGAGGATAGTTGTGTATCTCAGCACTAGGGAGGCAGAGGCTGTGTATCTCAGCACTAGGGAGGCAGAGGCAGATGGATCTCTAAGTTTGAGGCTAGCCTGATCTACAGAGCTAGTTCCAGGATAGCCAGAGCTACACAGAGAAACCCTGTCTTGAAAAACAAACAAATCTATTGTTTTAACAGTGTCAGGTTCTATGATAAGGAAACACCTTCAGACTGACTTGAGGAATTCTCTGGCTCAGGAATAACCCACTGAGTGACTGAATGAGCACTGTAGTGTAGCTTTCATGGGTAGTCACAACCACAAGCAAACTACACAGCTCTAATAGAGGACCAAGTCAGTGCTGTTTGAGTGGGAGACATATCTAGGCTATTCAGTTTTAAGTGTCTTTGAAACAGCTATTTTAGCACCTTTGTTAGCATGGCAACAGTCAGGAAACTACCTCTTGCAACAACCCAAGCCAGGAACTCATCGCTCTTGCTGGCGGGCTCTGCTCCCAAGGAGCCAGCATGTATCAGCTGCCAAACATGATTATTCACAGATGGATAAGGCTGGAGGGAGGCTGCAGCCCTCCGCAGGCAGTCAGGGAAAAAAGCATGAGCTTCATTCTCCTTTCTTCCCACTCACCTGATGGACTTACCCTACCTGAGACCTAGGGACATACTCCTATGAGTCCCAGAACTTGAAATAGTCCAGCACCAGCTGCACCAATTGTGGCTGCTATTAGCACATTACAATGAATGACAGAACACACTGATTTTAGACAATGTATTCCCATTATTTTCAGGTTCCAGAAGGAAAGATTTTCATGTGTGCTAGCCATTCCTTTTGATTATTTTTTTTAGCTCCAAAGTCCTGAACAGATTAATGTGTCTCTGTGGATCTTCAAGGATGGAGTACCTAGTGTCAGCTTCCACTACAGAGAACAGAGGGCTCCTGCCAGCATATACCTTCTGAGCATGCCTCTTAACCCATGCCTTGCACAGTCCTATTAGACCGCATGCAGATGCTAGGGCACAGTCCTAATAGAAGGACACTGCTGGCAGATAATAATGAACTATATCTGTTTCCTCCACAGTCAGTAACTCACTTGCCTTACTGTGTCCTCAGGGTGAATTCAACACATGAAGTCTCTCAGAATTAAACAACTCTTTTGTATAACAAGCACACATTGCAGGCATCCATCTGAAAGTCATCTCAAGAGCCCTTTGTACCCCTTGATCTTTGGCTTGTGCTACACTGGAGATATAGCCTTTGACCAACACCCAGGATCCTTGCTCTGGGTCATGTGACTGCTACTTCCCAGTCTTCTTCTGTCTGTTTCACCTTCTTTTCTGTAGAAAACATCATTCCCTAGCTTCCGAAGGAAAGGGTCTTGGGGGATAATGTTTTCAAGTAATTTCTAAATATTTGACTACCTAAACAATAGAAAGGTAAATAAAAAGTCAGAATTGGCAAAAATAAAAGCAAACAAACAAAACAATGAAAACAAAACCAAAAAACAACCAACTCTCAGATATATGAAGCTCCCACACCGACTCATCTTCTTCCTGTAGATGCTCAATTCGGGGCTTTCTAAACACCCCATGTCCAGGACTATGAGAATCTTCTGTTTGTTTTTGGAGTCTTTCCCAAGTAGGGAATGGTGGCAATTCAATGGGCCCTTCATCACTAGGAGCAGCCTGCCATTGTGCAAGAACAAATTCTCTTAACCCCTGAACCCAGAACCTTGCCATTTCTACTGAAGACAGGATATTTGTAAATCTACCTGGCTTTCCATGTCCCATCATTTCTCCAGGTTTAAATTCAACTCCACTCTCCTCTGTAGAGTAAGAAACATGGGCTGTGCTTTTGCAGGAACCATGTCCAACATTTCAAATGCTTCATGACCAAAAGCTACTTAGGAGTAAAGGGGGTTATTTCACTTTACAGTTTACAGTTCATCATCCAGGGAAGTCAGGGCAGGAAACTGGAGGCAGGAGCTGTTGCTGGGACCATGGAGGAGTGCTGCTTACTGACTTGACCAGCCTGCTGTCTTTTACAACCTATGATTGCCTGCCCAGGGATGGTACCACCCACAACTGGCTGGGCCTTCTTATATCCATCACTAATTAAGAAAATGCCCTATAGAGTTGCTCATAGGCAAACATATAAATGTTTTTCTCAATTGAGAGTTTCCCTTCCAAAATGACTTTAGCATGTGTCAAATTGACAAAAATCTATCCAGGACAATTCTTTCCTTGTCAGCATTACATGTTGACATAATACTATTAAACAATAACCTTTTCTTTTTTGTTCATCTCCAAGATATCGTTTTAATATCACAATATGAACATAGTATAACTTTAAAAGCTTCTCAGTCTTTGAAATTGCAAATGCTTTAAAACTTTAGTCTTTTTTTTTTTTAAACATCCAAACTCTCTTTCAAAGTTCAAAGTCTCTCTGAAATATCCAGTCTTTCTAAAGTTCCAAAAAGTCTCTGAACTGTGGGCATGTAAATTCAAAAACAACTTTAATACTTTCTTAACTCCAAGAAGGAAGAATTGGGGACACAAATACAATCAAATAAAATCAATGCAAAAACCCAAATACAACAGTGCAAATAGTTAATTGTTTGACATCTGGGACCCACTCACGATCCTCCATGCTCCAAAGGGCCTTGGTAGTATCAATTATTTTTTAAAGATTTTATTTATTATATATACAGTGTTTTACCTGCATGTTTGCCTGCACTCCAGAATTGGGCACCAAATCTTATTTTAGATGGTTGTGAGCCATCATGTGGTTTCTAGGAATTGAACTCATGATCTCTAGAAGAGAAGCCAATCCTGGTAACCTCTGAGTCAAAAGAAACAAACCACATTGTAACAAAGAACCAATAACAGCAGGGCTGGGGGAGGGGAGGGGGATTTGTAGCAGAGTGGTTGTAAAATACTTTAAAAATCAGCAGAGACAAAAAGGAACAAAAGTGTGATGATGCTAACACAAAGAAAAAACAGGCAACAAAGAATTCTTTCTGGCAAGCCCACAGTTGAGATGTAGTAGTGTTATAACTGAACTCAGAGTCGCAAAGAGACTTTCATTTCATTTGGAGGCAAGACTTTTCTCTTGACCATGGGGGTATCTGCTGGCCAAAGGGGAGGAGGATGCACGCAGAAACAGAAAGTGCACTTGGTTTTTATTCTATGCCTTCTCTCGTTGTCTAGGGTCTGGCTTCAGGCTTTTCTCATTGACTAGTTATCCAAGAATGTAGCAGGGCCTTTATGCAAACAATGATTTTACTATGTTGAGTGGCATGGGGAGAAAAGTTTTTAAAAACATTTGCATGAAAGTTTTACAGTGTGGTAGAAGATTAAAAGACTTGAATTTCTTCTCATAAACATAAGTTTTATAGTATTTGATTGAACAGTCTCATAGTATTTCTTGCAATAGACAACACATTTAACTTGATTTAACTTTGATAAATATGATCAAAGAAATTTTTAAAAAGAGTAAAATTATCCAAGGGAATGATAGAAATGACATTTTACCACGTAATGAGGTCAATATAGAACAAATTATGTAGAAACACAAAAATCACAAATATAGTTTATGGAGTTAAGAAGTACCACTGAAATAAAACAGTCCTTAGGAGGGCTCAAGGGCTAAGTCTGAGAAGAAGAAAGAAAGAAAGAAAGGAAGAAAGAAAGAAAGAAAGAAAGAAAGAAAGGAAGGAAGGAAGAAAGAAAGGAGGGAGGGGGAGAAAGAGAGAAAGCTGTGTGTGTGTGTGTAGAGAGAGAGAGAGACAGAGAGAAAGAGAAGAAGGGAGGGGGTAGAGGGAAATGAGCCTTGAAATCTTTGAAACTTCACTAGGTTTATCATTGGATGTTCACTGGGAAACAAGAGGTGAAGAAAACAAGAAAAGGTCAGGAAAAAAATACCAGAAGAAATAGTAGCTGAAAACTTTAATTAAATCTTACATTAAAGAATATTAACAAAGCAAAATCAAAATATACACACATGGGTCCCACACCCAGATGTACCAGGGTTTACCTGATAGTTAAAGATTAAAAAAAAAAAAAAAAAAAAAAAAAAACCACACAGAGGAAAATGGCTGGCTCCCTAGAGGGAAGACCATGGGTCACAGCTGACCCCATGGAGGCTCTTGGGCCAAGGTCTTCAGAGTCTTCCTCAAATTCTCCTCAAACTCCTTAAAAATGAAGACTATGAGTAGGGGCTTGATCAGGGCTTCTTAATTTGTTTTCCCCCTCATACACCTTTCTTCCTCAAAAGATTTGCATGTCACTTTGGTTATACAGGTACATAAAATGAGTAAATAAATGATTCTTTGACACACATGTAACTCTACCATTTATTACAAACTAAAGCAGTTTTGCATGTCAGCAAGAGGGATGTTCTTGCTTATTTTCACATAAAGAATTAAATCCTAATATTTGATAGCACAAGAGACTGGGCATCTTCAGTATTTCCCAGAGTGCATAAGATATTTTGAATTTATCATTATCAATGCTGAGAATACCATTTCCCATGAATATGTAGTAAAACATTGGTAGACATATTTTAGGAAATTCTGTCCTAATCCCAAGCCAAAATTCATTTAGCAGATTTTGATGAAACACAAGTAAGAAATTTGTAAAAAATCTATCATTTCTACACAATATAATCCAATGTTATCTTAATTTGCTACTTATGGGCTAAGGAATGACAACAAATATCAAGTCATTGTTTTCTGTAATTAAGTTGTTGTTTCTGTAAGAGTAGAAAACCATGTATGTACAGTAAAAACATCACTGTTCACAACACATAATGATCTCAAATCTTAACCAGCTGTTCCAGGCAGCATTTGTTGGTATTGTGTGGCATGATGGTGTATAATGCAATGTACTGACATTGTGTGTGTGTTGTGTGTCAGCACAAAGGCTGTAGTGAAGTCATGTGACAAAATATGGATCAATATTGGAATGACCGTAATCTTTATGCATCAATTAACTTTGAATTTTTAAGCACTGGTCATTGTATATTCCGGAAAATTTTACCGTTACCAGTTCTTTTGTGATAACTACATTTAGCTAGGGGACCCCTTGCAGAGTTAAGACCCACAGTTTAAAAAGCTGTGGTATAGACTAGGGTCAGAGCCATTACCTGGAATGCAGAATTTTCAGAGCAGTTACATAGCATGCAGGAATGGCAGAGCAGTTGCTTGTATGCATGGAGCCCTGGATTTGACCCCTAACAACAACAAACACCTTGGCATATCCCAAGTAAACAAACACAGAGGATGACTTCCCAGAAGACCTTCCCTGTGAGAAACATGAGGGGATCTTTATGCTTTATTGGGAGGACATAAAAACACAAGGGTAAGATGAATCCACTGATACTAGGAAGGACAGCATAAACATATATTGTGGGTAATAAGGTGATATATTATTTAAGTTTTAATAAAGATTGCCTGAAGTATCAGAAAGCAAAGGCAGCCATGCTAGTTAGCCATAGAAGCTAGGCAGTGTTGGTGACACGCACCTTTAATCCCAGGTCACAGGAGACAGAGGTAAATGGGTCTCTCTGTGAGTACAAGGCCACCCAGATCTACACAAGATTAAATCAGTCTAAAAGCGAATTAGAGCTCATGCCTTTAATCTCAGCCTTAGAAAGGTATATAAAAGACATGAGCCCAGTATCTCAGGCTGCATTCTGAGATTTAGGATCTAGCCACATTAAAGAGAGACAGCAGTCTGAGGCTTGGAGGAGAGCTCATGGAGACAGGATCAACCTTTTCAGTCAGAGGTAGAGGTAAGAGCTAGTAGAAGGATGCTTTGCTTCTCTGATCTTCAGCTTGAAGCTTGAACCCCAATATCTGTTTCTGGTTCTTTTATTATTCATGCTACATGTAACAATCTCATTTTGCTATATGTTCAAAAGAAAGCAGCAAAAACACAATATGTTTTAAAAATCTGGGACCTGATTAGTATCTCAGTGGTTAAGAGTATTGATTTCAAGTCTTAGCATCCACATGGCTGCTCACAACTGTCCCTAACTCCAGTTCGATGGGATCTAACACCACCTTCTGATAACCCTCAGACACTCAGGTAAAACAGTCCTATAAATAAAATAAAGTAAAATAAAATTTTAAAATAATCTGAAATTGTGTTCAGGTACAAAGGTAACTTGTTGGGCAAATCATTATATTAATGTCATCTAAAAATAAACTTCAGATTGAAAGATAAAAATAATCTGAAGGTTAAAGCCTAGAAAAGGCACTTTTCACAAGCAGGAACCAACCAAGAGAGTCTTTTCTAGCAATGAAGAACAGACAGAAGAGGAAGTGTTTTATCATAGAGAAAGAAGACGTTTTGAAATTTTAAGTGATTCAGTGAGTCAGAAATACCTAATAATCATAAGCAATATCACACATAAAGCCTACAGTGGTGTCCAAAGTATACAAATGAAAACTAGACACAGCAAAAAGAAGATCCAGAGACAATGGCTGGAGTCATCACCTGCCCTCAATAATGCACAAACAAAATTAGAAGATGGCTTATACAATCATAAACCACACTGCAACACAACTAGGCACAGCAGACATTAAACACTGCTGAGTAATGGCTAAACCCAAATTCTCCACAAGCACCCATCAGGAATCATGCTGGGTAGACAACAACTCAAATCTCCATGAGCTTCTCCATGGGTTAGAATCACCCAGGTTGTGTTTTATGGAGATGAAATTGAATAGAAACCAGGAACAGAGTGGGGAGCAGTAAAGAAAATGTGTAAACGTGTGATAGCAAAGCGAAGCTCTCCTAAATAAGCCAAGAGAAAGAAAAAAAAGTCACAGAACAAATTAGAGAGTGTGAGAAACTGAAATGAAAATGCCATGAAAGTAAAGGCATCTGGGATGAAGACACGCTTAGATGGACATTTATAACGAGTTTTATAAAAAGCCAACCACCTCCCCTTTCAAAACTAAACAAATGAAGAGCCAGAACAAACTATCCAAGAGTGATAACAGCAACAAAAATACTACACAAAATGGATGAAATGAACCCAAACATAAAATGAAGGGAAAAGGCATCTAGGAGCATAAAGAAATTTTATCTTACTTTTCTCATAGTGGTGACAAAAATCTGGGAGAAACAACTTCATGGAAGAAGAATTTTCTTTAGCTCTCAGTTTCAAGGCATTTCCGCTCACCATGGTGGGGAGGGTGATGCAGCAGAACCATCATCTGTGCAGTAGAAGCTTCAAGCTGGGGCTTCATGTGTTCTCAGATCATGAAGCAGAGAGCTAGACTAGACCTGGACTGGATGACCTTTCGAAGTCCTGACCCTACTGACTTAACTCACAAGCACCACATCCCAAACTTTCCACAGTCTCCCAGTACCTCCAGTGCCTGGGGACCACGTGCTTACAGTATGAGCCTGTGGGGACACTCCAAATCAGAGGAGAAATGCCAGTAGCCATAAAACGAACAAACAAACAAAACAAAACCAGGATAGAGAGCATTAGCAAGCCAAATTTTCTGGAAATTATTTAAAAATTTTAAGCTAGACACTCAAGAGAAGAAAGGAAAGATGCTGAAAATTATCAAAACCATGGAGGAAAGAGAAGACATCACTATCTCTTTACTGAAAGAAAAAGGACCATAAGGGAATAACATGAGCCACTGTACATCAATAAATTAGATACCAGAGATGGGATAGAAAATTCTTAGAGCTCAAAAGCTACTAAAACCTACTCAATAAGAAAGAGGTAATTTCAATAATACTCAATATGCATGCAAAACAAAGATATTTGACTTATATTTAATAACATAATGACAAAAGACCTAGAAGTTGGTCTATATGCAACACATGCATATATGAAATAGTGACAATATTAAAAAAAAATTAAAGGCATGGGTCTTGTTCACTTCCCGGGTGATTTTCTTCCTAAAATTTGAATAAATAACAGTAATCCTTAACAAATCCTTCTAGAATTTTAGAGAAGAGGGAATATCTTTTTAATTTATTCTACGGATTAGTATCCTTTGATAACAAAACCATAAAAACATAACTAGAAAAAAAAAAACCAACAAATCACCCTGACACATAGTAAGATAACCCTCATGAATATTAATTACCCTTTAGATAGGATCTAAAACAATCATTAATAACATTAAAAGACATTCAAACAAATACTAACAACCAAATACAGCCATATACAGAAATGGTTACACACTATGACCAAATGGAATTTATCTCAAGAATGTAAGGGGAGTTCTCCATTCAAAAATGTAATTAATGCAGTACATCAAAGCAATAATATGAAGGCCATACAGACTCATGACCATCTCAGTAAAAGAGGGTGAACACTGTAGAAATGAACCTCCTCCCCACGAGAAGGAGTATATACAAAAACCCCACATCTTACACCATTGTCAATCACAAACAATAGATGCTTCCCCCAAGATCATGTATATATAAGGGTGGCTGCTCTCTTCACCTCTACACAGCCATTGTGCATGTAAACTAAATGAAGTGTGTCTGATTGAAGTAAAATGTATCTATTATCAGACGACATATTCTTATATAGAGAACCCTTATACTGGGACTCAAAGATTAGCAAATTTTGGGGATAAAAAGAACAATAAAATAAAACAAAGTGTATTTCTACTCACAGCCTCTATGATCTGAAATTGTGAATCTCCAAAACAGCATTATGTTGCAATTCTAAGCTGTAAGAGTGGTCTGAGAGCAGTGGAGCCAGGATGTATCCCTGGTGCACAAAAGGACCTTGCTAACACATCCCCCATGGAGGGATAACTGCTTTAATCTAGAGACAGGAGAGAAGCCCTAGTCCCTACTTCACATGACCTGTCAGACCTACATGACCCCTACTGGATGGCATTCTCCTACATATGGAATTGGGGTGGGGGGATGGGAGGGGAGGGTGTTTAGAGTGCATGTGAAAGGGCAGAGAGGGTAAAAGGGAGGGATGGAGGGAGGGATGAAGGGAGGGAAGGAGGAAGGGAGGGAGGGAGAAGGAACTGGGATCAACATGTAAAATAATAAATTAAATAAAAAATGCTTTGACTCCAAAATTTAAGTTCAAGGACAAGTTACTGGGGAAAAGGATTTCTATTTCTGTTTCCACAGAAAATGAAAAGCTGTGGATTCCTTCCAGACTAATGTGGTTTGATCAAGCCAGACCGCCTGAAACAGAGTACCTGGTGATCCTACATTCAAAACAGCCGGACAAAGCAGCCTTGCAGACTACAGCCAGGATTTCTGCATCTTCTTAGAATCCCCCATGACAGCGCCCCTTACCAGCAGGAAGTAGTTTGGAAAGAACGATGCCCAAATTCCCAAATATTGTCTATAAATGGTTGTTTTCATTTAAGTGGACTTGGTTATATAAAATAAATAAATTTAAAAAAAAAAGAGTGGTCTGAGAGAGGAGCTTCAGGAAGGTCATGAAGGAGGGACCCTATCGAGGGGCTTGAGTAAAGTTCCCTTAATTACCTTACTCCATGTGAAGACATGAGGAGAAAACAAGTATTCCTATGAATAAATAGGCCTTCACTAGACACTCAATATGTCAATGCCTTGATATTGAATTTCACATCCAAAGTGTAAAGAACAATTTATGTTGTTTACAAGCCATTAATTTAATGATATTTTTGATATAGTACCTGGAATGGGCTGATAAAAATAGAACTAAAAATAATCCAAGCCAAAAACTTGGGGGGGGGGAATCCTGTTCACACTACTAGTGTAGAGGATAAGGTAACTGAGGGAAAACTGAAGAAAAGAGATTTGAGTATTTATAATAAGACTATAAAACAGTTTTAATAAATAAAAGACATAAATGGAAAGGCATCTCATATTCATGGATGAAAAGACTTAATATTAAGACAGTCATACCCCTAGATTGATCTGAAGATTCTACATAGTCTGTCAAGAATGCATGATATATGTCCATGAGATTATTAAATCAATCCTAAAACTCACAGGTAATTCAAGGACATGGGCTAATCAAAACAATCTTGGAAAAGGCAGGAGTTGGATTCAGTCTTTGGTGTTTATAAACCTACTATTAAATATAAATAAGTATATACATAAGTAAAGCTACAGTAATTGAATGAATCCGGTGCTAGCAAAAAACAGGGATGCATGTAAGTGAAGTGAACCACTAAGAGCAATGAGATTCTGATGCACACCTTATCAGAAGGAATGTAGGAAAAACTAATGAGATAATGTGGTCACACACAGACAAAACCCTCAGTTGGTCTGTATTATGTAAAAGGCTTAGAACAGGCAAATTGACTGGGGTACAGGTCTTAGCATTTTGGGGTTTGCTGTGTGGGATATCCTTGGAGTCACTGAATTATGCTCTTGTAGTGGCTGGCTTTCAAAATATCCTGGCTAATCCTCAACAGAGGTTTAAAAATACATGTTTATATATGTTTCCACCACCACGTAAAGAGCAAGTGAAAAGTGGTTTCTTTCTTTCTTTCTTTCTTTTTTTTCTCTTGTGGTACCAACCCTGGTCCTTCTTGCTAGTCACTTCTCAGGGAGCCTGGTCGTGACACAAGGTGGCTGTTTGTGAGGATTAGTGCTAAATGACAACCTGACATATTCTATATTCACCTAGGCAATGGGCCTCTGGAAATGTCTATGAGAGATTATCTTGATTATATCGATTGAAGTGACAAGACTTGCACACTTCCCTATTCAATGAGTGTGGTATCTCCTGTGGAAAGTCTTCTGGAGAATTGTCATAAGACCAAATATCTAATCCCAAAGACTTTCAAAAGTTTCTCACCCTCTTTATCCTTGCACTATCCAAACGGATAGCTGGGCTAAGGACCAGAAAGACTGGCAGAAAGTTGCTAGTACTCCCCATTCTATATGATGTGCAGAGAGAACATACCTGTGTTTTGAGTAAGTTTCATCACCAACACTAGGCTAGTATACAGATAAAGAACCCTGACCTGCCCACCGGGTTCAAGTGACTCAAGCTTTCACAGGAAAATGTGATGCTGGGAGGGAGCTAAGCACTGTGTAATATCTTGGAGAACTCTAATAAGGGTTCAGTCAAATTCATTTGCTAATCTTTTTCAGAGTCATCTGATACATATTCCCATTTTTCCTGTGTTATAAGGGCACACAACAAGGCGCTGGCTAACAATATGACCATTATATGTAAATCAAGGCCACAATCAGGAATATTGATCAATACCTCACAGTATCCCATTAGCCAACTGAGCTTGTTGCTTTTATGCTAGCTTTTAATTACTTGAAGACAAAAGAATTTTGCTCCAAATGTTACATAAAATGTGGCAATACATTAAAAGGAACATTGTGTGAAAATGCTTTGCAGTACTTAAAAACAAAAAAGTGTGTGTGTGTGTGTGTGTGTGTGTGTGTGTGTGTGTGTGTGTGTGTAGTGAAGGCACAGTGTTCCATAAATAATGCATGATAATTTTGTCTTAAAAAGGGACATCGTTAATATTTTCAACTTGGAAGACTTTAGAATTACCTAGAAGACAACTCCTGGGCATGTCTGTGAGGAATTACTTATATTAGGTTAACTGAGGTAAGAAGAGTCATTATAAATGTGGGCCTGTACTACCGCATGGACTGAGGTCCCTGATTGAATAAAAGGGAGATAACAGCTTAAGTGTTTACTCTTCTCTGCTGTGGGCACAACACAACAAGCACCCTCAAGCTCTTGTTTCAGTGGCTTGAGGGACTGTGCCTTCAAACCATGAGCCACAATGAAATATTAAGTTCCTTTTGTCAGGTGTCTCATCAATCAGAAAAAGTAACAAATGCTTGCCACAAAGTGCAAGCTCATGATAGGGCTTTTTGTTTTGTTTTGTTTTTCTAATGTTTCAGAAAACATGGGAACCTCACCCAGTTCCTCAGGAGGGAAAGGACCTGTTTCACTACGAGGAAGAATAAAGCCAGTGACGGTCTTACATGCTGCACAGAAATCCATACCCCATATCCCTAGGCAACCTCACTGCCCAATACAGCCAGACAAGGGCAGAAGTACATTAGGATGAAGTTTTCCCATGGCAGCTGATAGTCCAGAATCATACCAGGAGCTGTGATCTTGCATGCCTAAAACAAGCCCCTTATTGCTGCAGGGGTAACACAGCAGGTATATTCATATGTCTTCACAAAACGCCTGCAAGGCAGTTGGAATTCTGCTCTGAAGCAATATCTGCCCTAGCTAAATGCTGCTGTTTTTCTCAAGCTGTCACTGTGTATGCCAGTCTCTGCTTAGCTCTTCCATGTATAGCAGCTGGCTGATGGATGAAGGTTCCAGCCATTCACACATCCTGATGCTTGTATCTTAGCAGCAGGATATCCCACAGTACAGGGAACCACACTGGTTGGGGGAGGTGGTGTCTGATAACCTGTTTCCAGCAATATCTCCTTTTTTCCTAGGGTATGACCCCTGGGAAACACAACGGCTTTGGGAAGATATGAGTTAATTATTCAAGCTAAACAGGCTCAAAATCTCACCTGCCACTGACAGTCATTCATCCTCAAGATGTACTCCTCTTTAGGAATGGCTTGGAGCAGAATGTGGAATCTCAGCCTTCTCAGAGTTGAGTGGCAAGACTCATACAGGGGAAATGCTATTAGAAGGGAGCAGGACTGGTCAGAAAAGACACCATCAGCTTTAGTGTCACAGGCAAGAACAGGACACTGGGTTGCAGGACGGAGGAAGCTGCACTAACAGGCAGGCTAAGGTAATGATCCCCCACCACTGTCATGTGTTCACACTAATTCAGAGAGCTGATCAGCTCATTATTCAGCCCCCCCCCCCTCCTAAGAAGAAGAAGGCAACCCCTACATAGCTCCGATGGCCCTACTTTCCTGTGTTTACATGCAATTGGAGGAAGTCACATGTTCATCAAGAGCAGAATGTGGCAAGAAATAGTGGGCCTCCCTTTCACCGTCACCAAAAGAAACCCATGAAATAACAACATATATTATACCTGGTGCAAATGATAGATAAGCCAGCATTGGTTATCAGCAGCTACATGTCCAACCCTGCTTGGCCAATAGGCACCCTCAGCTTTCCACACAGTGTCTGGGATGTTGGTCATTCTCCCTCACTGTGGTGGAAGATCTGCTGACTGAGTCATGGCTTCTGCCTAACTCAGCTCACACACTGAAGTTTCTCATCGGGGTCTACAGTTTCCGTTTTTGTTTTTAACTTTCTTTTCATTTATTCTTTGTGCCTTTCACATCATGCCTCCCGATACCACCCATCTCTCCCCCAAACCCCAAGAAAGTACAATAAAATTTAAGAGGAAAAAAAATGAAAAAAGAGGGAAAATCTCATCATGGACATTGCCGTGTGACACAGTGAGTCAGTCACGCAGTAAACCCCTTTATCCATACATGTACACATGCAGGGGTTCATCACAAAGAATCATTGATCTGGTTCAAGGCTCCTGGTCTCTGCTATACCATCTATACTGGGCCTTCACTGGGACTCTTCCTGGACATCCTGTTGTAGTTCTATGTTGTAGAGATCCTACAGCCTTGGGTCCACAGGACCTACCCACCCCCATGCTCCAGAAGATCACAGATGGGGTAGATGTTGGTGTGGGCCTGGTTCTGGGACTGGACAGTTGCAGGATTGGTCAGTTCACCAGCTCTGCCCTGACTTCACTACTAGGGTGAGCTCTCCAGCATTGCCTTAGCTACTTTCCTTGTAATAATGAGCAAGGGGTGAGGTCAGTTCTGCTTACACATCCTCAGGGTTGGTTCTCCAACACCTACACCTCCAGGGCCAACTCTACTGTGTTGTTCAGGTGAGGGGTAGGGGCCACTCTCCTGAGTGCAGCTGATGAGGGGCAGGGACAGCTTATGACCTCATGGCCAGCTCTTTCACCTGCCTCAGGTGTTGGTGAGAAGTGAAGTTGGGTGTGGGGGTGGATCTCTCCCCTGGCCATGCCACCACATGACAGATGAGTAATGAGGACAGTTCTGTCATGCTCACAATTTCAGGGCTGGCTTGCCCACACCTCTGCCAACAGGGTCAGCTCTTCTGTGTTGCCCAGGTGATGTGCTGAGTTCACTTTCATGAGTGTTGCAGGAGGAGGGTCAGCTTGCTAGTCTGCTGCAGGCAATAAGGGGTGAGGAGTAAGAAGGTGCATACCTACCCCACCCACACTGCCGCATGACAGATGAGTAGTGGGGACAGCTCTCTCATGCACACAACTTCAAGGCTGGCTCACCCACACCTCCACCAACAGGGTTGGTCCTATTGTACTGCCCAGGCAAGTTACAGGGCCTGCTCTCCCAAGGGTTGCAGCTGGCCAGGTCCACAGCTTTAAACCCCTGAAATGGAGCTCTTGGTATTCCTCTCTATCTGCCCTCCCACAGACTACTACTACAAAGGGACAAGTCTCACAGGAGTGTTATGACCTAGTTACATTCCTTAGCACTTCTGCCAGTAGGCTGACTGTCTAGAGGAACCAGCATTCTATTCCTAAGTGGCACCAGCCTTGGCTTGCTCACAGCTTGAGATGGTCTGGTGCTCCTTTATCTCATGAACACATATTCACAGTAAAATTTACCTCTGGTGCAACCTTCCCCAGGGCACTCATGTTCTTCTCCTGAGAATCAGGGTTTCATGATACTGTTTTCTACTTCTCTTGGTCCACATGTTACAGCCTGCCTTTGTTATGGTTACCTTCTTTAGTCCTACATTTCTCATGATTCCTGGCAGAATCAATCTTATTCATTACCGAGTCCCTGAGCCTCACTTGGGCTCAGAACAACATCAGTAAACATTAGCAGAATTGAATCTGATCCAGGTGGCCCAACTGTAATATGTCTGGGAGCCCAAACAGTATAACATCCAAACAGCTCAGCACATACCCCAGAACACTTACTTATCCCCATCCAAAAGATGTTTACCATTTTCCCATCTATCTGTCCTCCAGGTTCACACTTGGTGTGTCACCCTCAGAATGTGTTGGGGTTTCCTAGCTTTCCCTGTAGCTACACTGGCATGCCTGTCCCAGATAGTAATAGATGTCATATTAACCTGAAGCTATTTGCATGCATAATTGTTACTGTTTTTGCTGGATTCTTCTGCAGGTTTCTAAAAATAATTGGAAGATCATGTCAGCAAAACTATATGCCTTCAGGTCTTAACTGTTGACAAAAGACAGTTATGGGGGATAATCAATGACTCTATGATTGGATTTGAAGCCTACTTCACAGGAGGGAATCTATACCTGCTACTGTAAATACTATCAAAAGCTCATGGTGGTAAGATCATAGGTCCTAGGGATGAATCTTAATGTTGTTGTTCAGTTGAACTGACATAGTGTTGGATTGCCATATATATATGGTGTTCCCATAGATAATTACTACTCTCAGCTTCAATCAGAGCTGTGTACTTAATCAACTCTCTCCCCTTGTTGCTTAGCTCTTTCTCAAATTGACATAACCTAGATACATTGGGAAGAGGGAACCTCAACTGAGAAAATATCTCCATAAGATCTTGCTTATATAGGCAAATCTGTGTGACATTTTCTTCATTTGTGATTGATGTGTGAAGTCCCAGACCACTGTAGGTGATGTTACTCCTAGGCAGACTGTATAACAAAGCAGATCGAGCAAGCCATTAAGAACAAACCAGTAAGCAGTATTCCATTATGACTTCTGCTTCAGTTCCTGCCTCCATGTTCCTGGCCTGTTTGAGTTCCTGCTTTGACTTCCCTCAACGTAGTGTTGTCTTCAGAGATATATGATAAATAAACTTTCTTCTTCCTTTTCCAGGCTACTTTTGGTTATGATCTTTATCACAGCAATAGAACCTACCTAAGATACCCTCTTTTTGGTGAACTATAGTGACCACTGGCTATACAAGATCCTGATAATAAATGGCTAAGCCCTAAACAAAACAGTTATACCATCCTTTCCAAGGCCCAATAAACATGAAGAAGCGGTAGAAAGAATATGAGAGATGGAAGGCAGGAAAGAGCTATGAAATACCAACTTCTGTAAAACATACGATCATTGCAAATATGAACTTTCAACTAGTGCAGATGGTTTCACTGTGTCTCCCTGAGAATGGGCCCACCTGCAGTCAAGAAAGAATGGAAGAAGAACTCAGAGGGTCCCCAGCCCTCCCTGATGAACTATTTCCTATGGATAGGTTCAGAGAAAGAGGGGACGTTGCTTTTAGTTGTGTACTCACTGATAACCCAACCAGGCTCCAATGGATAGCCCTAATCTAATAGTCACCTGATGAAATGGTTCAGGTTAAACTAAATGGGTCATGAAACAAAATGGAAAGTCATGCATTTGGGAAAAGGTCAGGTTGAGATGAGGGATTGATAAAGATGGGAGGAATATAACAGAGTTGAGGGAGATCAACCAGAATGCATTATATCCATGTGTGAAATTGTCAAAGAACCAATTTAATATTTTTTTTAAGAAGACTTCTCCTGCCTTGATGAGGAAACAGACAGAAGATCAGGGAACAGCCTATGTGGGGTGCTTGTATGATTATGTGCTCAGCACACAAGCAGCACGGAGTGACAGGTGCAGGACAATGTGCAGATGGTATGTGTCAACAGAGCACTCAGCCACATCTGGGGAGTTCGTGCTATCTGCATATGTATTTGTATTGAGACTGGAAATCAAACCATAACTGTATTATCTTGATCATTATTACTTTCAATAGCATACACTTTATATTCAGACGTACAGTTAAAATCCAGACAAAGCTGAGAAAGACCAAGCAAAGTTAATAGCAGATCTCATAGCAGCAGCAGCAGCAGCAACTCATGTTGCCATTGTCCTACTTTCTTTGGGAAATTTTTCCATGCCTAGTGAAGAGCTGCTTGTAAACAGGTAAAGCCAAGTTGCCCTGGCTGGGCTTTGAAGTTAGAATTGTACGGGGCAGGACAAGAGCGACTTTTAAGTGGCCTTTGGTAACCAAGGGTATTAAAACAGCTTTTAATGAATTGGCAGCTCTGTCAATTAACAGAAAGCCCAAGTGTCTGAGGCAAGAGTGACTTTTCATAGTTGACAACGATGTGTGAAATGAGCACTTGATCCTAAGCAAGACATGATAAACAGTTCTGGTCATGGTGTAACCAACTACAGTGTGTGATGCCAACCAATAGCTGCTGGAGTCTTTGTGTTATAGAGACATATTCATCTCCACCAAGGTACTATAATCCAACCAAGTCAAAAGAGGAAAAAGAAGACTGCAAGTGTCACAAGGAAGCCACAGCAGTTTTAAACAGGAAGGTCTGCGGGCTTTTTACCCTATAGCATGCAGCTCTGCGACCATGGCAGAGTTCAACTTCTCTGAGCTTTCATTCCTTCCTCTAAAATATGTAGGAACAAATATCATTGGCTGACTATGAAATGGAAACAAAGCAGAAGGTAATATATCTAAAAGTGGTTAGCAGGTTGGTTGGCCTGGAGTAAGCAGTGAGTGGATGCCATCTGCTCCAAGTTCACAACATGTGAACTAAGAAGAGAGGTCCCTGGTCTGCAGGCTATGTGTGCAGAAGGCTTGCTTACTTCAGTTTGGGCAGCAAAGAAGGTGACATAAGAGAGCTGCAAAGTCATGAGTCAGTGATTTTCAGAAAGTGATTGTATCCAGTAGACCAAGTCGAGTGTGACAATGAGTTTCCTGTCTCACCATGAGTGCCACACTGATAACTGGACTCAGGGCAGGGGACTGACCAGAAGGCCTGAGCAGGCTAGCAGGTTCACCCTATCGCAGCAGGTACTGAATATAAAAATGTCCCCATCACAGGTGAGGACCACAGTAGCAGCTTTGCTGGCCTACATTTAGAGGGCTGGTCTGAAATGGGCTGAGTTGCTGATGCAAAGTGACACTAGATGCTAAGCCATTAATGCCAGAGTGCGCCTCTTCACTCTTTTAGTGTAGTACAGTTGCTGCAGCCCTGTGAGGCCACACTTTAAAGAGAACAGAGTCACAATGCGAGCTTCACCATGAGGATGGGTGCATGGGTGGGTATTTTATTAGAAGCAAAAGTAGAGGTCACAGGGCCTATGTCATTTCTTGATCAAAGTCCAAGAAAACAGCAACATACTACTCTAAAACACAGGTGGGATTATACCTGGAAGTCTTTCTACTTCCCCATGAAATGCTGGAGAAACAGATCTGCTACTTCTATGAAGCATTAAGAGATGTGCTGAGTAATGAAGATGACAGACAGCTGGGTGTTTGTTCTGCTGGATGCAGCAGCAGGATCAAATCACAGCGAACACATTTCTGCAAAAGGGAAGGGGTCCTCCACATCACACAAGGAGGCTTATACAAGCTGCCCACAAGGGTCATCTGCTGTTTCACAAATTAACAGGAAGTAGTGCTGGGAGCCCTGGTACAAATAATAGCTTTTCCAGTAGCACCAAATCAGGGAATCTGCACATACAGGACTGCACCTACTGTCCAGGCTAGAGGGTTGAGCAGCAACCACTTTCCTTCCAGACAGGAACCACATGGCCTATGGCTGCTTGTCTACATTGTGGATACTCCAGCATACCCATGACTCGCTTCCTTCCTTTCCCTTACTTCCCTGGATGTACAAGTGCAGCACGTAGGTACAAAAGTCCTTCTGATAAACACCATGAACTCAAGATGCCTCATCCACTGCTAAGACTTGCGTTTCTTGACACTCTTTCTCTATTTCCATGCCATTCCTCCTGTTGCTCTTGTGGGGTACACTCTGGAGAATGGCTACAGATCATGAGATGTTAGGAGGTAAAATCTGAGCTCACTATGGGCTTAACACCATGGCTCTGGTCAATATGAAGCTTCTTCTTGGAACTGGTGGTTAACCATCTTAAACATTCCATGGCTTGGTAGTGGAGCCCACTCAAGAGTGGAATATTGCGGTAAATAAGGATCAGGATAAACAAATAGGCCGAATAGCTGTTTATTCAGGGAGAAATAACTTACAACCTAGACAGATGAACACCAGGAAATTCAACCCGATCCTCTCCTGTCCGAGTCACGCCAGAAAGAGAGAGCGCCTTCCTGGCCCCCTCCGACCTCCTTCCACAGGTCACTACCGCCCATGGCTCCACCCCCCAATGGGCGTGGTCAGTGCTACAGACGGACTATCTCACTACAGTGGAATTTTTTTTTTAAATTAATACTGCCCAAGTTTGCCAGCTAGAGGTTCAAGAAATGTTCTTCCTAATAAACAACTTGTTAGGAGCAATGCTAGAAAGCCCATTTCAGAAGTGAAATTCTGCATTGATGAAGACTACTCTAAGTGATAGGCAGCAGAAGATAGATGGACATGGTTGTTCCAATAGAGGCTAAAACAGAGTGTGGCAGCCTCCCTTGCAGCACCTGCTACCTGGGACCCTTAACAGCCTATGCTGGAAATTATAGGTTGTAGTTGCTGAGCCCAAGGCAAAAGAAATAACTCCTTTGTGCACAGTCCACACATGGCTGGACAAACTGGTTTTGAAGCTCTTATATTCAAATATATCCCCAAGTTCCCTTTGTGTATGGCTCCCAAAGAGACCTCTGCACCCTGGAGGATGTGTGCTTGCAGGCTTCCCCACCCCTCCATGACATACTGTCCAGGTTTTTCCCACACTGGTCTTGGACCTTTGATGCTACTGCTTTGAGTAGTTAGCTTCCTTTAAGAGACCTCTGATCTACTGATGACAGACACTAGCTTCAGAATCTTGTAACTAGGGCTATTCCAGCAGAGAAAGTTACACATGACAGTCACTGCTTAGCAGAACCCTGACCTTCACAGAGGAGTCTCACATGATCCACAGCCTATCCTCATGGTGACTCAAAGAGGACATGAAGAGTCTTCCATGGATACTCCCATCTGTGCATGACTCTTAGGCTGATTTATGTTCACGCTCACAGAGGTGGTAGGGAGCTGAATCCTGGGCAGGCTTCCAATGACTAACCATTGGGAAAAGGTATCCACAGGTCTCTTTTTTTGTGGCCTTTAGGAGACAGAGTTAACTTTTTACCACCGCAGATGCTTTTATGATTTTTCAAACAATCTGGACATAAAAAAAAAAAATTCTGATAAAGCTGCAAACCAAGAGGTAGATTACTCAATGTTGGTTCTGACTGTCACACAAACAGCAAAGAAAGAGTTCAAATGAATGGTTGCAATAGATTATTCTGAACTGCCAGGCTTGCTTCATTCTAGTTGTTATCTCAGGGAATATTTAGTGATGTGTGGAAACACATTGGTGTCACAACTGTGGAGGAAAGAAAATTGCTTCTGATACCCAGGGGACAGAGACTGGGATCCTAGGACACCCTGGGAAGGACTGGCAGGTCATTTGACTATCAGCTTATGCATGGGTGGTCTTTGTAAAAACCATGATTTACCCTCTCAGTCTGCTGCAAGAGGGACATGTGGCCATGCCAAGCCACAGACAAAGCAGGGTCTGTAATGTTTTTTTCTTGCATCACTGCCTATCAGGACACGAAGAGATGCCAACAGCTGCTAAAGATAGATGGCTAGGCCTGAAGTGACCTCCTGGGAGCCAGGCAGCCTGCTGACAGCTGAGAGGTCTGTATCCTCCCACAGCAAGCCCAGCCCAGCAGGGACCTCAGAACTCCACACAAGCACCAGTGTGCCAAACAATGAAAGCATCGGTGACCTGGAAACAAAGCCAAGACTGGGCAGAGCAGACTCGGTGGCTTTCCCAAAGGTGGAAGCCCAGTTCCTTTGTTCACATTCCCCCACAGCAGTGGCATGATTTCTTTAGTGGCAGCGACCACTCCCTAGAGTAAGTTACTAAATCACAGGTACAGGTCTGGTTTTCTTGTCAGGTGGTGACCTTCCCTTGGGGGTAGACTCAGTCCCTGCTTCCCAGCAGACCATCTCCATTTGCAGCACCGTGAAAGGTCTAGATTTATCCCTTAAAAGGATGTGCAGTTTCCTTTTGACCTCTTTGCTTTTATTAAGTTTGAAAAAATATGAAAAGGAAGTCTGGAAGACCGAATATTAGAAATCCCTAAAAGCTTCTGAGAGGTCATGGTAAGGAGATCTTAAGTGGAATCTCGGGAGAAACCAGGGTTCTCACAGAAAATACTCCATGCCCACCTTTACAGTACTTGTCTATTAAATGTCACAAGGACTTATTCACAACTGGTCCTGTGTGTCATTCACCACTGAGACAAGGTGGCTAGGCTGCCACCTGCTTACCCAGACCAACTTTGTTTCATTTAAACTCTGATGGAAATGACAGACCATAATGGAGGCAGTATGGTTATTTATCTCTGAGCAGCTCTTGGTCTCTGCAGAACCAAGAGCTCATGATGCTAGGGGAGAAGGATTAGAGTCTGAGGAAATCTGAGACCTATGGATGATGACTCTCTCAGTCTGTGACAGGCCTGGGTGCCATAGTCAGCCAGGCCCAGGCCCTCTGCTACCCAGGAGAATAAGCACATGCTTACTTCTCCAGGAGACAGAACGAGAGGGCTGGGAGGTGGGAGGGAAGTGGGAAATGTTTCTTCCTCACCTCACCTCACCCCATCCTTAGCCCACTATCACCTTATCTTATTCTTACCTTTGCCTCACCTCCCTCTCACCTTTACCACATCTTCACACTACCCCTCCTTCACCTCACTCTCACTATTAACTCACCTTCATCTCCTTTACCTTCCCCTCATCTCCCTCATTGTCGCCCTCTTCACCTCACTCCATCTTCATCCCCATTCAACCCTCATATCACCCAACACTCACCCCATCTTCATCATCTTCGTCTCATCCTACCTCATCCTCAGCTCAGCCCACCCTTGTCTCTCTTTCTTCTCTCTCTGCTTCATTCTTGTTTTTACCTCACCCTTATCTCACCTGACCTTATCATCACCCCACCCTCACTTACCTCGCCTCACCCTTCACCTTCCCCTCCCCTCACCCCTCTACCTTTCCCTCAGCTCCACCTTTCCCTTTCCCTCCCCTCACCCCTTTACCCTTAACCTCTCCTCACCCCTTATCCTTCCCCTCCCCACACCCCTCCCCTTACCTTTAATGTCACCTTCACCCTGCCTCACTCTTACCTCGCCCTCACAAGCCCTCTCTCCTCTATCTCCTTTTCACCACCCTTAACAATTAATTGGTGTTGAGCTCCCAGCCCATCTGTACCCAATGGCTTCTTCACTAAGGTCCTGGCCGAACTCTCATGTCAGGGTCATGGACATACATAGTCTATGGCCTCCTACCTCCCTTAAACACATGGTCCCATTAAAGGTTGGCTTAATTTTATCTTTTTGCCATATCTGATAACTAGCAAGGGAATGAGCAATACAGGAGCACATTGGCTTAATAAGGAAGTCACCATCCAGAGCTCACATCACCCCCTGGATCCCAGAGTGCTTGCTGCCTGAGTATACAGCATTTTTCTAAACCTGAGAGGAAGTGAGGATTCCTCCAACTGGATACCCAGCAAGGTTTTTATGTGGACCATTAATGGAACATAACACAGAGTCACTGCAGTTTTAAAAAATACTGGTAAGATTCATTTGATGTTTTATATAATGTGTATGTGTTTCTGGAAAGGCTTTGAGAGCAGGTGAGTTCCATATTAAAAGTGTTTTTAGAACTCACACATTTGTAGTAATTATCCTTTTCACCCACTGGCAAGCACTACCACAGTGCACAGTATGCGATTACCAAGTGGCTGGCATGCTGGCTTCAGTGTCAAGGATCAGTCCCTCCTCTCATGTGTGATATTCCTGTGGCCACATGCTGGCTGTCTAAGCTCTCTGAGACCCATTTTTTAACACACATGGAATGAAATTTTAATACCGCAATAGCTGTGAGCTCTGCTAGGCAATAAATCCATCCATTCATCCACCCGTCCATCCTTCCTTCCATCTACTCATTGATAGGGTGTTTTTAAAGATTAACAGAGACAATGCATTTATAGCCCTTTGTGTAATCTGGTCTGTAAATCCTGGGGTGGCAGCTATTACTGCTGCTCCTCGTGTGTGAAGGGATCACCAGCCACCACCTTCTTGAAAGGCAGGATCTATGATTAGTTTCTCCCATTCCAAACACTTCAGTGGTTCTTGATTGCTGAGCAAATTAAGCACACGTTCGTCATCCTGCTGGCGTGCCCTTTCTTGGCTCGCATTATCTCTGAAGCTTTCCTTATCCCCCATAGCGGCTGTCATTTTCTTTCCAGAATCCCTTCAGCCCTGCACTTACACTGCTATGCAAATGCATTTCCTTGTTTTTGTGCCTGCTGCCTAAAGGCCTCTCCTTACATGCAATGTACACATTTTTGGCACAGATCCATGGGTGTACTCAGTGCCCAATAAATACTTGGACAATACCTTAGAACATTAAGGTTTATAGTTTACTCACAAATTTGAAGGTCATTGAGGAAATGCATATTTTATTTTCTTTGGAAGTTAAATTGTTATTGATTAGATGCCTGCATGGTTTTGGATTAGATAGTGTACTGGGATTTATTATGAAAAATCTTTTTCCTTGCTAATTGCTCATCTGCCTGATTCTCAGTCATTCTAAGTATGTATACATTGCTGGTTTCTTTGTAAACCCTTCTAGAGTCTTTGTGACTATGTAACAAAAGGATACCCAAGCTCCCTTTTTATCATGTAAGAGGCAGTCTGCCTGTCCTTTTCATTCCAGAGATACATAGATGAAGATAATTAGATCTCTATAGTATATAATGACTTCATAAGATATCTAATTAATTTAACCCCTAAATCTCTGACTCTGGATAGGAAGTCACTTTGACAAGGTTACCTCAGCACCAGGCCTTTGTCCTTACCCTGCTCGAATGATAGCTGGTACCCAGTTAACAATGTCCAGTCTCCAATGGAAAGTAGTCTGGTAGTCTGAAAGTCCCATGCATCATAGATGCAGGTCACTTAGAAGGGATGCAGTCCTATCACACGGTGCCATGGCACACCTTGAGCTCTGTGACAGTGACCACTCTGGCGGGGAAATCTGGCAAGCAGTGCTCCTGTATTTGGTGCTAATTGAGAATTCCTCTGCAGAACAGTCTCTGTTGCTATGGACACCATCCCCAAGAGGAGGCTTAGAAATTCTTCCACATGTCTGCATGTGCCAGAGAAAGCCTGCCTACTTCCTCTTTAATTCTCAAAGAAATCTCTGCATGTGGGTGGAAAAGAAATCACCTAACACTGTGATAATAATGCAACCAAACAAATATATTCACAATGGTATTTCCAAGGACCTAAATTTGAAAAAAAAATAACCACACCCAGTCACTTAAAACAAGGTCATCCCTGCTTCTGCCAGGGCTGCTGTGTGTGCTGGGTCCCAGAACTTGTCCTGAGAGCTGGGTGACATGGCTGCTATGACAGTATACATCAGAGAGTGACACCCCTCCCCATCCCACTCTTTAGAGGTACAGAACTTATCCAGGATGCAGGAACAACATTGGCAAAATGACTGAAGGAGAGAAAAGGGGTGGCCCCTGAGCAATCACATGGCCACCGTTATCAAGAGGACATGAGTAACACCTGATGTACTAAGTACTACATCTTAAGCTAAAAGGAGTATTAAAATAGTTCCCTATTGTCCTTTGTGCATCTTTCATTGTCCCCACTTTGCCACTTGGGTATTTCTGGCTTGTCCTGCAATGCAGCGCTATGTTGAGAGTCCTGCATCTCTGGCTCATTACCATGTGGCCTGTCTATCGGCACTGAGGCTCCTGAAATGGCCTACAATCTCCTTTGATTAAAGGGAACACAAGCAGAGGCTCAAGTGAGTTCTAATTGGGAAGGCATCATCTTGGATTCCAGTGAGGAAATGGAGCCACCTAAGGGACACCTTCACATTACATACAGTTAGGAAAGCAGAGCTATGAGCAGGAAAAGGTGTTTCTCCACAGCTTTATGCTTCTGGGCTCCCAAAGTACAGATGCCAAACCTCAGATAATAGGGTCGTACCTGGCCCATTTGGGAATCAGGTAATGTCAATACTCTGTGACAATTTCTTTAAGAGAGTGTGACTGTCACTAACAATGTATAACACTCTTGATTATACATACATACATACATACATACATACATACATACATACATACATAATATATATTGCTGTTCAAGTTACATTACGAGCATCTTACATCTTCATGATGGGTACCTGGCAGTCAAGACAAATGATTGATAAACTCAGAATGCATGAAATAATAAGTAAATAGTGATAATTAGAAAACAAATAAAACTGAAGCATTTCCCATGGGTATCTAGTCTCAGTTTGAAATTGGAAATGATTCTTCTCTGAATAATACCAAAGTACTAAATCCAACTACTATATTGAAGATAGATTCACCTTGTTAAAATGTAAAGGACAATGAATTAATGATTTTAACAAAAAAAAAAAAAACCCTAAAAGTAGGAACATTAAGGCTGGATTTTGAGGGTGAGTTCTGCAGTGGGGTGGATGAGGTATCCTAGGGAACCTGATAGCACAGTGGCCATCATCAGAAGGGTAGCAAAGAGCTGCCTATTGGGGCAGACTACACTGGCTAATTCTTGGCTTGTAGGACTTCCCTCTGCAATGTGTCAACAAAAATTCTGAACATAAGAGGCATTCCTCACAGCATCACCTTCTCTGACCCTGTGGACTCTGGGGTGTGCTGTAGCAGGAGGCTACTGGGACTGTCTAGGTCTGAATCTGCCCTTTGCCACAGACAGACAGGCTCCTTGTCCAATCCACAGCAGTCACATCACTCTGAAGGAGAAATCTTCCCACCCAGAGTGGGAGCCCAGGTCACTCAGCCCATTATAAACACTTCAATGGGAGACATTACCGTTATCATCCAGGATAATAGATTGGATCTTAGCTGCAACCCTTTTTATTACTGGGAAATGAGGCTCTCATCTTCTCATATTCTGTAATGACATCTACTTTTATTTATTGATGATTTTATTTTATACCTAAGACAAGAAATGGTCCAATCTTCAGAAAACGTAATTTAGCAGGGTAGTTTTTGCAAAAGCTCTCGTGAGGTGCTGTCTGAAGTGAGTAGTATTTTGACCTGGAACAGGAAAGATCTAGGCTGTCATGGAAGCTGGCACCTCTGTGAGCTGTGGCCACACAAGATGCACTGTACTATAGATTAGTGTCAGAGGTGTCCCAAAGAACATTCTCTTTCTACACTGGGCACAGCTGCTACTTCCTCAGGGAGAAGCAAATGCCAGCATGGGCCATGTCTGGTCCTCCCTATCCTGTCCCTAGGGACACTACAACTTTGTTATCACTCTGCTTTCTCTCCTCTCTGCATCTGTCTATGACACACACACACACATTTATTTTCTTTTGTGGTTCAATGTACTCTTAGGTTTGAAGTTTTGTTTTCATTTTTTCCTTATGGTAAAATGCCAATTAAACACACACACACACACACACACACACACACACACACACACACAGTATGAATAAGGGTGGCCTGATTGGTAGTGACTACTGACAATGTTTTCTTGATAGAGTTCAGAGATGTTTAAATAGGAAGGCAAGACACACTATAAGCCTCTCTTATAAGTATCTTTTTGTACTTTTTCATATTTGCAAACTGAATAGGTACTGAGGGAAGGGAACAGTTTGAGGCCCTTGCTAGATCTGAGCACCCCAACAAGTAGACTCTTGGAGAGGCATGATATAAAAATAGAGCTTGCCTGCATGCTGCCTGGGGTTCACACAGGAAAGGAGGAGTTGGACGTATTTCAGTTGTATTTCAATACAACAAACACCACAGTAAAGTTCACAATTCATCTTTATGTTGGAGGCATGATAAGGAAAAACAATTGTGTGGTAAACCAAAGTTAAACATCTTCCAATCAGGAGCTAATTCTGATGAGTATCAGACCTGGCCAGCCTACTGGAACCCAGCCTCTGAGGGAAGCATGCCACATGGCCTGGCTCACAGAGACAGGGGTTTCCACATTGAAATGATGGAAAGAGCCCAGAGGAGGGACAGCATATGTACCTGCTGTCTTGGATGCCTTTCAATTTCTAGAGAAAGTGCAAGGAGTGTTCGTTGTCACTGGCTGTACTCTTTAACTGGGCCATATGCTGAGTCTGCCTTCTATAAATAGGGATCTCACTGCAACCAAATTCATCTCCAAGTCTGAAGCCTGCTGTGTCCGTAAAGGCATGATTTAAACAGCTCCACCCACACATCAGGCAGCTCACCCAGTCTCTTGAAAAGCAAACCCCAAAGTACAAGCACTTGGTACACAAGACACTCCAGAGGCATTTCAAATTCAGTATGTCAAAAACTGGGTGTACTTGTGCCTTCAAGTCAGCCCCTGTGTCCTGTGGCTAATGGTACCAACTGCTACCCTATACCTCATGCCCTGGCAGTTTAGTGCAATAGCCAATAGTGAGTGAGGCCCTGAGAAGACAGATCAGGAATGACTATCATTGTGACTTGGTAGTGGTGATTTTTCTTAGGTTTGTGAATCACGCAGAGCCTGAGGAATGTTGTCCATAGGGAAGAGATTCTACCTCACACAGCTGTTGCAAGAACTGCCTTATATCAAGAGATGTACATGGAAACCATACCAGAATCTGCCACGTGGCTCAAGCAACAAATCAAGCAACTTACAAGCAGCCTTACAAAGTCTGAGGCTCGGTTCTGCATCTGGCACTGATGACAAACACCACACAGGACATGTTGCTGCAGTTGGGTTGTGACTGAACTCCAGTCACTTTTCAATCCATGGCACATAGTGCTTTTGCTTTCTGTTTGACAGCAGCCTGTCATACCTGCCATCATGGGTGCATGATAAGAACAATAGCCTGGGGGGACAGTGCAAATCAATCTGGTCTCAGTGCACTTTCCCCTCACTGCTATCTAAACTGCAGCACAGTGATTCATATCATAACCTGGAAATGTATGCGAAAGCAACTCCTGTGTGACACTTAAGCTGCCATGAGTATGAGGGAGCGAGGAACAGGCCTGTTGTGTCCACTCTCACAGCATCCCTATGGAGGGAGCATGTAAGTCTTTCTGGAAGTCACTAGCCCACCTAGACTATACACTTGCTGGGATCCCTGTCCCCGGATGGTTGACCTAGCCCTCTCCCCTGTTGCAGCCCCAACAACTCATAAAGAGTGAGATCCCCAGTGACAGACAAATTGGGACAGGGAGGGTCCAGGACAGATCTGAAGCTGAGACAAGATAATTATGTAGAAACTGTCATAGCACAAGTTTGCCAAAGCAGACTTTAATCATAAAAGGGCAAAATGAACAGTCTATGAAGTATACCCTCTCTTTAACATTTTCTGAAAAACAAAACAGAAATACTAGCAAAGAAAAATATGAAGTAATTTTAAGTCAAGTGCCAATCCCAGAACTTGAGATGTTCTTAGAGGATGGGAGGTCCCAAAACTTATAGGTACCGTTTAGAATGGGTATCTGTATTTCCTTAAATTTTTTAAATTAATAATTTATTAGAGGATGGCTATGTAAATAAAGAAATGTTTTTCAATTATTTTTTCTGCCTCTCTTTTTCTCATTCACAGAAAAACAAAATCAGTTATGTGTGGATATAATTTCAAGCAGGAAGAGTCACAAATATTACTCTCCCTCTCTCACACATGCACACACACACACTTATACTCACATATACATATGCACATATTCATACACACATACAAACACTCACACATAGGCACACACACAGAAACACACACACACCTTTCAGAATAAACTCATAGCTAAGACATTCTGAATCAATTCTTCACAGTGCCATAGTCATGGAAGTACACTAACAGATGTCATTTGCACATACATGTCCTTGATGGTGCCTACACCAGTAATCCAAACCAAATGAAGTCTGTTCTCTAGTATGAGGCAACCAGGGCCCAGGGTTGCCAGATTTCCAGTCAATAGAAACTACTGGCTAGAGGAGAGGCAGATTTTCTTGTCTTGTCCCAAGTACATGCAAATATGCTCTCTGATTCTTTACAGTAGAAACAATATCTACAAAGAAATCTTTCTTTGACCTCATTGTTTTTAGCTGTTTCTCTGCCTAAAGTTTACATTATGATCCCATTTGAAGCTATTTAGCTACTTTTTTCTTGTTTGTTTTAACCAGTTCATTGTAATTGATTTTACCAGAGTTACCAAGGACCCCAATGTATCTAAAACCCAGTGGCTGCTGTTCTGTTCTTATCCTCTAGGTCCTGGCACAGCCTCCCTCTTTCCTACCTGTTTCCTCTTTCCCTTTTCCTGTCTAGTCAATTTCCATCCTCTTCCCAGGCCCCTCTTCCAGTTTGTGCTTCATGCCCTGGGGCTGCCAAAGTTCTTGCTTTTATGCCGATTACCCTGCAAACAAGTGGGGTCTGGAAGCATGAAAGACATCCTAGTATTATTGGTAGGTCTCCTATTGGAATGGTCACTAGAGTGCCTCCACTTTGGGGAAGCACAGATCTTCAAAACTTCCCTTAGATGATGCAAGGATGCCCCTACCCACTTAATACACTCAGTTAACAGCTGTAAGGTCATTTCTCTTGGCCATAGACTGTTCTTCAGGATATGAGCATGGGCAGCTCATTCTGCTTATGGCTAGGAAATGGGGGAGTCAATAATACAGAGGAGTCCTGTGGAATACCTGGTATCTGCCACTGTCCAAAAAAATGACTCTCAACATTTTGTCACTAAGAACCCATAAGAGAAGTTGGCTTGCCTGTGGCTATTGTCTCCTCATCAGCCATTTATGTAAAATTTGTTTCAAAGTATTGAGAACAGAAGGTTGTGTTCAAAGTGTCCTGTAGTAATCTTGCTTTGATGCTGTAAGTCCTCACCTGTATTGTCTATGCACAGGCATACACACACATTGGGTGTCACTGCTGGGGTGAATGTGACCCTCTGGGAGCATGTCATTTATCCACTGTTGTCATGGCACTTATGGGTCACCAGGAGAGAGGAGTTCTGCATACTCCCACAAAGTGAGTTCTGGGTTATTCTTTGATGTGTGGAATATTGACCAGAGTTTTTTTCTTGGCTCCTCAAAAGGAGACATGTTGTTGTCAACACACATATGATGATCAAGCCAGATAAATTAATTACGGAAGTCTAGTGGGAAAATGGACATTTTGAATGGCATGGAGACAGATCATAATGATGGGCATCAAGGACTAGAGGCCTAATCAGATACCTCCTGACCTCCAAGCACACTCAAGTAATGCCAAATTTGAGCTTGGGTGTGGAACCAGCTCACTGTAGCAGACGTATAACAAAGCAAACAGCAGCCAGCTGGGGTCCCCTCTAGACATTGCCATACACTGTACATAGAGACAGAAAACTGCAGGAGTGATTTTATTCTCCCACAGTTCATGCCCAAGTCAGGGACTGAAAATGAACCAGTGCTCCTAGTGGCAGGAGCAAAAGTCAGCCTCCCTGCCTTCAGAACTTAATATTGACGGAGTCTTTCCCCAAAGCCAAAACTGTCCCACCCTAGGACACTGGGCCCCTCTGCCCAAGCCTAGGGCAAGCTTCCAGGGCCACTGCTCTAAATGAAGCAAGAATGACCATTGCTTTACATATAAGTTACAGCTCAAAGGTATTAGAAAACAAACAGGGCTTAAATTTGCTTCCCACAGTTTGCCAGTCAAAGGAAAATACTGTACATTTAACACATTTTTAAGTCTTCCCCAGCCATTCACCCAAAACTGATAACATTAACAGAAACAGAATGGTTTTAAGAGTCCCTTATGCAAATAAGTCACTCTGCAGAGTACATCATATGCAGGGAGTCAGAGCAAACAGGGGTACTTTCCATGGCTAGAAGTGTCACAGCTGTATTCAAATGCAGATCCCTGATGAGGTCTGAGTTTTGTATCCATAAACTTTAGGTCACACTGCCAACCAGAAGTACACATGGTGAGAAGGGCATCTCTGGCAGGATCCCCTCTTTCAGAAGCATCTTCATGCTGTTGACTACTATTGACTCACAAAAGAGTCTCTGTGTATCCTACGATTTTGCTTGTGACAGGAGATTTCATCATAAAATTTAGAGACCGTGGGTTCAAAATAGAAGCCCTGAACTGCATGCCCTATAGCAAGTCCATGAACCCAGCTTAGATGAAGCTTCTTCACCTTCTACAAAGTATGTGCAGTGACAATCAGTGATAAGGAGGGGTAATGACAAGAAAAGGATGAGTGACCAGTGAGTGTAATACAGCATCTGACTCTCATGGCATCTGAACTAAGTGTTGAGGGAATCTTGGTCTTGTTGATTCTGTGGTTACTATGGTCACAACCTGGGATACTGATTTCCCTGGGGGACAGTGCCTGTTGCCATTGCCCCTGTTGTGGTAACAACATCACCTCTAAGGTTGGAACCAAATGAAAAACAAGAGTGAAACAGGTTGATGGAGACCCACCACGGTTTCCTGTTGATAAAGCAGAATGGGAGGAGGCTCTCCAGTTCCTCTTGTTTAAGGTCTTGTCTGTGCTGCTTCCTTACCATCTGTTTTGTCTTTTTAGGTTTCCTGAAACCCCTCCAGAAGACAGCAAACCATAGCCAAGTATGATTCTGGGGCTGAGTGACCCACCTGATGTGAATCCCTAAGGGAAGGTGTTTGTCAACTATGCCTTGTTGAATTATCAGTGCCTAAGACACAACACATTGTAGAAGTTAAAATGTTTGTTTTTAATAAGTGGATTCAAGGAGTCTTCCCCCAGGGATGAAGATCCTCCAATGTGTTGATAAATCCCTAAGGCAGGAACATGGAGACAGGCTCACATTCCTGTGAGGCCATCTACATGTTGCAGAGAGCAAGCAGGCAGTACACAGGAAGCAACTTTGTCAGACACTTAAATGCTGTGGTGGTGTGTTTGGCATTAATTTGCAGATTACATATCAGGCATCTCTAAAGTGCCAAGCTGGGCTAAGGGCTGAATGGGGGAGGGGTGGAGGAACAGGCCTGCTACCATTTTCTGACTGAAGCTCTAGTCCACTTGTCTACTTGAGTGGATAAGAAGAAACCATGTAGCAATGTGCCAAAAGTATAGGCAACTGTAAGAGTGGTCATATGTATGCAAATGAGAGAGTCAGGCTTTGAGAGCTGGGTTGGAGGATCTTTGCTCTTGACCCTTGGGGAACTCAGCCACAGCAGACTTGAATTCTCAGGCTTATAATCCTTGAGATCACAGAAAGTCAAACGCTTGCCATCATTTATGACTGCAAAGTGTAAATGTGGTATTTGCTTTCAATCCCAGAGAAATTTGGTTTCTTTAATAAAGACAAAGTCTTCCTCGTCTCTCTTTCTTTCTACTGTGTGTGTGTGTGTGTGTGTGTGTGTGTGTGTGTGTGTGTAAAAACTCCCTGTCACACCCTTGCAAAGACCTTCAGGTAAGCCCTGGGGTCTCCCCTGAACCCAGACAATGGCCACCTGACCCCTTTCCCTTCCCTAACATTTTCTGCTGTGGCTCCAAAAGAGATTCAGCAAGTATCCTCTGAAAGCACAGGTAAGATCACCATACTACATTAGATTTTTTTTTAAATAAAATTCAGTGGTAAAAAAATCAAGCAAAAACAAAGCAGGTAAAATTGGTTGTAGTAGAGACAGATCAGACTGTGGAGTGAATGAATGTGGGTCTTAGGGACCGTTGCCCTTGGCTCAAATGGGCAGGTGGGCTGCAGAATAAAGCATGACTGGGAGTCAGACCAATATTCAGAGGATGCCAGGCCAAGTCCATACCCCCAGTTTGAAACAGAGTGACATTACTGCTGGGTGTTACATACTGCTGTTTGCACCTTCTCCTTAATACTATATCCCTGTGTGAATACAATGATGGAACTGAACAAGGAAAATGTGATCAGAGGCAGTGCATAAGGATAAACTGAGGTAATGAGGAACATAAGGCAAGGTATGCAATCACAAGGAAGCTGGCCATTTGAAGGAAATTGTGACAATTCTCAAAGTTAAAGAACTCATGCCAATTACAGGCAGAACCTGGGGAGTTTGAAATGAGGGCCAGAAAAATGGCTCAGCAAGAAATTGCACTTGCTGCCGAGCTTGATGCCCTGAGTTCAATTCCCAGGACCTACATGATAGAAGGAAAGAAATGATTCCTGCAAGTGCACTGTGGGATTCATGCATGCATGTGCGTGTGTGTGCCCTCATGCGTGCACACATACACACACACACACACACAAACACACACACTGAATAAATAAACATGAAATAAAAATAAACATGTGTTTTTTATGTTTTGTGCATCCTGTTGTTCTTTTGCTTATGTTTGGAGTATGCACTTGACTATTAAAATATAGTGACTTATACAAGCACATAGTCTCATGTATATGGTAGGGCTAAGTAGCTCCTTGTTGTTAGGTTCTTGTGTTTGTATTTAACTAAATAAATCATGTCATGATTTCCAACATAATATGGAAAATTACAATAGGAATTACAGGGGAAAAAATGTTCTCTTACGATAGTATGAGCCTATATGAAAGTGATAAATTTGGTGGGCATAGGGGCACATGTCTTTAATTCCAGTACTGTAGAGGCAAAGGCATGTGGATCTCTGAGTTTGAGACCATCATGGTCTACATAGTGAGTTCCAGGACAGCCAGAGATACATAGTGAGACCCTGTCTCAACAAAACAAAGCAAAAACAAACAAACAATACAACAAACTCAGAATACTGTGAGTAGTATACTTCAAATCACTTCAAGGTATTAACATGAAAAAAAATTAAATTCAAACACATATTGATACATATCAACCAGGAAATATACAAGCTAAACATACGGTAATGAAGTGCTAACTGGAGATGTGCAAAACAACAGGTGTGTGTAAATATTGAGATGAATGATTGCTTCAACAAAGTCATGAGGCTATAGTCAACATTTGGAAAGACATCAAAATCACTGGTCCCAGAAACTTTGGAAGAAACTGCTCATCTACCTGGAAGCCGTAAAGTCAATCATGATGATTCTCATTACAAATAAACAGGGCTGTGGTTGTACTTACCATGGGCTGCCACTCAAAAGAACTTGGAAGTTGATCAAAATTTAAAACTTATTCATGGACAGCCTTACCCTCCTCAGTACTGACCACCAGCCAGTATCAAATTGTTCCAGCTATTTGTTCAGCTTCTTTTTCAAAGGAAATAGTAATTCCTCTGATAATGGGTTAAAAATTAAATATAACAATTACTGTCAGCTCTCTGTCTCTTTCTCTCTCTAGCTTCCTCTATAACAACAGTTTGACTGAATCTGTAGCACTAAATATCTGTAACAAAGAGGGCATAGAGAGAGCCCTGCCAGGAGGAGTTAACCTGAGCAAGGTGCTCACAGCAGGCAAGAATCTCCACCAGGACACCCATTTGCCTCCCTGGCTGCAGCCACTCTGTTGCACACTGAAGGGAGACATTGAGGTGAGTCTGAGCTACTGACCTACCAGCTGAGAATACAATTGGATGAGATGGATGCTAACTTGGAATTCAAAACCAACAGGAAACATTCCATAAGTGTTTCCTCAATGATATGAAACAGATACACTGGCATGGTCATATACAAATGGTGTGGGGACAACTTGCTGGGCAATTTGATAGTAGCAAATACTAAGTGTAATAACACTTTTGATCTACATAAAGAGGCACTTAGAAACCTGTGTTTGTCATTTGTAAGTAGCTATCCAGGAGAGCATGGGGTAGGGTGGCAACTCATAAATATCTCATCGTATTTGGGAGTCATTACCAAGGAGCAATTAAGGGAAACTAAAAATTCAGGTTTTGTGTAATGAATGTATTAAAAATTTATCTCAATGTGGAACACTATATCAAATCTTTGAATTCTAAAATGTGTTTCAAAGATTAGATAGTCATTTCTCCATACTACAATAGAAATGGAATGGTCTGATCTGCCTCTAGGTAATACCCTTGCCTCAAGGGCAGGTTGGGTACTATCTCTGCTTATCACTCACTTGCCCTTTGCTAGTGAAGAGGCAGCATCCCAACGAGCACTGACACAAGGCACAACAACACTGTTTTCACTTATTCCGTGTTTGGGTAATATGGGTATGTGCACACGCTTGCATGCACATACCTTCACCCAATAGTGAAACACAACTTCAAGTGTCTATATTAAAATACACTCTTGTTTATACATACCAATGGCAAAAGCACAGGTGTGGTATTTTCCTTCAATCCCAGAGAAATATGCTTTTCATAATAAAGACAAAAATTCTCCCCACCCCTAATGTGTATGTGTACACATGAAATGGGTACATGCATGGATATACATATAAAAGAGATAGAAGAAACTTAGCTGGCTAAGTATCTAATATTTGCAGTTAAGGGAAATAAAGACCAGTCCTGGTTCATTACAGACCCTGAAGGATGGTCTGGGGGCTTCTCATGCCACTGGGTCAGGGGTTTGGATCCAGATGGCTTACATACATTTCCAGAGTAAGGCATGATGCTTTGTACTAATTGATTGCCAACTTCTCAGGATCTAGAACCATCAAGAGGACGAATTTCCAGGTGTGTGCATGGGGAGGGGGTTCTAGATTAGGTGAACTGAGGGAGAAAGAAGTGTCCTAAATATGGGCAACAACAATGCCTATACAGGGACACTGGGTTGCATGAAAAGGGAGAAAGTGAACTGGGCACTACCATTTATCTTTCTCTGCTTTGTGGTTCCAGATGTAATGCGATAATTTGTCTCATGCTTCTGATGCCACACCTCCCCCATCATGATGGACTTCTCCTCAAACTGTAAGTCAAAAAACCCTCCCTGTCTCAGGTCTCAGGTGGTTTTTTGTTTTTTTGGGTTTCTGTTGTTGTTGTTGTTTGTTTGTTTTTTGCTATGTATTTTACCATAGCAGTGAGAAAAGTAACCAACACATACTGCTTCTCAAAATTCAAACAGGTAAATACTCTCCTTTTGATGGGAAATGTGGGCTAACTATGAGGCTTTCTCCATCTTCCCCTCGTTCTTTACTTCTGCAGCCCCTGCTGACCACCCAAGCTTCTTCCACACCTCTTGGCTCCCCGTGTGGTTCATGTGACTGCTGGTCACCATCTGTTTGTGAGCCACTTGCTTCAGAAAACAGCCTGTTCTCATCTCTTCTTCATAATGTTAGGGATTTAAAAAATAACTATAAAGCCAGTGCACGCATGGTCTTTCTGCCTATTGAAACTTAGATTGTGATATCTAAAGGCAGGCTGTCCAGCATAAAGGAATAGGTGTGAGCTGAGAGGAACTTCCACCTCACAAAGCCAGAGTTACCAGAGGAAAAATCATGACCCCAATAAATGCTGGTATCCCTGGTTCAGGCCAATCAACTATGAATTTCAAAAGACTGCACCAGGCTAGACACTGGATAAAAATGTGCATCTTTTACACACATGTACATGTGCGTTATCCTCTCCTTTGGTAGAACAGAGAGCTATGGGATAGCAGGCACTAAATATTTATAACTACCTTTGCTGAGTGATCACCATGTGACTTGAGTTTTAATTTCATTATTCCAGCTAGAAAATTAAAATTCAAGCTAGCAATTCAGAGTGTTAGCTCCATAGCCTTCAGGTGACATTAGGTGTCACACATAAGCCAGGCTGTCTGACATGGCCACCTACAGGGTTTTTGTCTTCCTGGAGGTACAGGTATAGTCTATTAACAAGTCCATCTGATTTACCTGTGAAATTTTAATATTTTATAATTCAGCTTTAAGAACTACTTAATATCTAAGGTAATGGAGTTTAAAAGCCCTTATAGCAACTCCTTGTGTAATGCTCAGCAGTAGGTACAGTTTGTGATTTGATTGTGGTTTTCATAAAGCTGTCTGTTTCTTTCTTGAGCTTTAGGCCTTCTGGGTCTCAGACAAGGTCCTTGGTCAACTACCACTCTCTTCAAGCCCAGGAGAAGCAACATGGTGAAATGCAGGATCTTCCCCTGGAAATGTGACTAAAAACAAACCAACCTGTCTGGAGAGTCTGTCACTGAGGCTGATAATGCAGAATCTCCAGAATCCTTCCTTCCTTCCCTGGTTAGGACAAGGCAAGGGTTTCTACTTGTCCTCTCTTTAGTGTTTCTCCTTTGAACTGTTGTTGGGGCCTCCAACCTTGCAATGATTCCATCTGGATTTTTCCCATGATGCCTACACTATAGTATCATGTATCTATAGTACACTGTATAGTGTAAATGTATCAGGTGTCTCCCAAAGTCAGCCTTGCTCAAATCTCTTGGTGTTTCTTTCAGGCAGCCAGACTGGATCCAGCCCCATGCTGAAGACTCTTGAAGCTGAGCTCTGCATCTTCCTATAGGTGCCATCTAGGCTTTTTCCTGCCTCAGTGAACTCATCTGCAATGTTAGGATACTCATGGTTCATGGGGCTTGAAGGGATAATTCACCAGCTGACAGGAACTACAGCACAGGTCCTGGGACACCACACATGCCCCGAGCAAGGAGACTGCTATCACTCCAGAATGCCAATATACCCTACGAGCTTGCTAATGGCTAAAGAAAAGGACCCATTTGCCTCTGAATGGCTGGAGCACACACATACCATTCATATGACACATACTTTACATAGTAACTCATCCATGAGGGTTCACATTTGCAAAATATTCTGATCTTCTAGATGAAGAAATAGAAAAATAATAGGAATACTGACTAACTGCTAGCACTGGCTTCTGAGACACAAGCAACTGTTTTCCATTGTGTGAGGTTTCATACGCTTGTTCGCCCTCTCTGTCCTTGAAGAAGATTCTGGATTCACTACAATACATAGTGCTTCCCTGTCACCTGAAAGCTGTGTCTTAGTCAATTACCCCGGCCACTTTGCTCCTTATAGGTTCCACTTCTTACCTTCCTCTTGCCTGAATTTCCACAGAATGGAAAGCTTAAAAGACAAACTGTTGACATCAGTCGAAGTTTTCTTAATTGGACCATCGGGTTTGAAATCAGAACCTCACAGAAAAGTTTGTCCTCATTCTCCAGCCTAATGGTCTTCACACTAGCCAGGACAGAGAAAGCCTATGACTTTACTATCCCCATAACTTCCATTTGTTCTTATTTCTACCCTGTAAGAAGCACTACTTAGAATAAGCATTAGAGAAACCAGGACTGTCAATCACATGGCCCTGTTTTCTTCAATGGACGGGAATTAATGATGCCTAGTCACCTGAAATGCTTGGGTGAAAAGTGGTCAATTGACCTGGTGATATTTTTCCTGTTCTATAACCCGGCCTTCCTGAATCCCCCAATATCCCGAGTATTGTTTAGAACCTAATCCTGAGCTTTGTCTCTCCAGTGAATAGAACGCATCCCTATGGAAGAAATCCTTGTGCCTATCACAGCCTCCACCAATAGAATCTGTCCTTGGGCTTATCACAAATCCTTCTCTAGGCCCTAGCCCCGAGCTCTGTTATCAGCCAATAGAATTATCTTATTGTAAAGGTCACAGGTCACAAGTTCTACTATGTTTAAATGTATTAAAAAGTTAAACTGACATGGTCAGTCACTGGAAGTCCTGACCCAGTGTCCAGCGCCGCCCCCCCCCCCGCCACACCAATGGTACTACCTGGGTTTTCATTCTTACTTTCCTCAGTCCAATTTCCTGCCAGTGAAAACACCTGCTATAACCACTTGGTTAGGGGTGATTTGTGCCAGAGCTGATATTTCCTCCATTCCTGTGCAATCAATATAACCAAGCACAAAGAATAACTTTCTGAAATTACTTTCTATGCCTTCAGTGGTAATTTCTTGTGCTACTTTCTAAAAACTATGTCTGTTTATATCCTTCATGAACTCTGAGCTCCATGGAGCAGGAGATGTGAATGATTTGCTCTCTGGATGCTTTGGTGCAAGGAGCTGTGCCCAAGAACCTGGAAGATGTTCAACCAGTGTTGGTTGAATGTGTGAACACAGTAGTAGGGAGCCACTTTATGTGAGCACCCAAGCTTAACAAAAAAGGTGGAATGGGAAATAATTAAAAATGTAAATGGTTAGGGCTTTGAAATAAGTCATCAAGAATATTGTAAATAGGTTTTTTAGCACTTTTTTGAGTTGCAAATAATGAAAGGATAAAATGGGAAAGAAAGGTAAGGGGAACAGATGACATGGTTAATGGCATAAAACAATCTAAACAATGAAGACAGTGTAAAGCATAAAGAAGAGTACAATTGTATGTCCTTTGGCTTTTCAAAGAGTATCAAGAGATGTAGGCATTCTTGTCTCAGCATTGAAAATCTAGAGTCAGTTGCAGGAGTAACTGGTTGCCTTATTTAGGATTTCTACGCTGTGAAGATACATCATGACCACTGCAACTCTTATAAAGGAAAACATTTAATTAGGGCTGGCTTGCAGTTCAAAAGTTTAGTTCATTGCAATGGTGGGAAGCATAGCAGCATGCAGGCAGACAGGGTAGTGGAGAGGCAGCTGAGAGTTCTACAATTGGTGGTGCTGGTGGGCAGAGAGAACAAGTGAGAGGATAAATCTAGGATCAAGAGAGAAAAAGGAAGAACAAGAAGAAAGAAGAAGAGAGGAGAGAATGAAGAAGAAACAGGGGGATGCACAGGGCCAGCTAGGCAGCCTCCAGCCAGCTGACACAGAGTGAGACATTTAGGAAGAAAGGGGAAGAAAGCCCTGAGGCAAAACCTAGATGAAGAAGAACAAGTTAAGTTATAAGAGCTAGTGGGGTACACATAAGATAAGGCTGAGCATTCATAATAATAGGTCTAATAATTAGAAGTCCAAGACTTCATTAATAAGTACTCTCTATGTCACGACTTGGGAGCTAGTTGGTGGACCCCCAAAAAGCCTGGCACACATCGGCCCCAGGATATTGTTTGTTTGCTGAAGGCTCTTGGAACATGGAATATTTAGATAAGCAGTTCTTATTGACCACTAGAATTTTATTCCTTTTAGATTCATAGATTTATAGCCAGCAGACACCACTGTCTTTGTATCACATAATCAAAGATGTTTCTGTATATTTTAGAACAAGCAATACTTTCTCATACTGAGAATCTCCAGGGCTTCTCTATCTATCACACTTTCTGTGTTAATATATTTCTAAGTAAATGAATTGCCATGTGTCAGTAACCCAAAGCACCTTTAAATTCTCTGTGTGAGACAGGAATTGCTACCCACATGTGTAAGCACAAGACAGACATACCACATGGAAATCTCTTTTCTGAGCCCAGTTGTGTAGGGCTATTTAGCTCAGCTACTTAAGAGGCCCAGACAAATGGAGTACCTGGTCAAAGCCTGTCTGGTCTCAGAGAGTAAGTTCTAGGCCAGACTTAGAAATTTAGCAAGGCCCTGTCTCAAAACAAACTGCAAGAGTAAAGGAGTTGGGGGGGATAAAGCTCCCTTGTAAAAATTCTGGCCCAGCAGTTTCCTCTCCTACTACAACAATGCTCACACTTGCTCTCCTCTCTCTTGGGCAGAGTACTTTCTTACTGAAGACAATGCTCTCCACTTAAATGCAAGGGAAGTAATATCTGGAAATAGTTTGTCTTGATGTAACATCCATGTAATGAAGGCCATCAGGTGGCCTAATGCATGTCCAAGGGCTCTATGTAGTTGCATGTGTGCATATGCACAGTCACCATCCCAATCTAAGAACATTCCACCAAATGGAACATTCTCCAAGCTGAAGAGATGCCCCTTATAACAGCTGTCAGGAGTCATATTTTATATTCCCATCACCATTCAGATCTTTGCCTTGAATTTCATATACCTGGGATCATGTGACATATTTTTAACTTTTCATACAGGGTCTCATGTGGACCAGGCTAATCTAGAACTTTCTCTGTAGCTAAAGCTGTCTTTGACCTCCAAATCTTGCTACTACTTCCAAGTATAGTGTCACAGGCATGTCTCATGAACCTGGTTATGCCTGGGTTCCTTCTGCCTATACAACTTTTATGAGTGTGTGTTGTGCTATTTCCCAAGTGGATTATAGTGAACCACTAGACCCCTGAGCAATGCCCAAGGTGAAGTCAAATTCAGAGACCTCCTTTTCCTTATGTTTCTGACCAGAAGGTCCATCACATAGGTATACTTGCTCACGCACAGGGCAACTCATACTTGCTCAGTGTTGTATGCAGACACTTGAGACAATAGAGTCAACGATTAGCTCCATGCAATTAAGCAAATCACTAATAACATCCAAATCTCTCAGAAATGATTATATTAACAGCACTGCCCAACACATTTGCTGTGATGATTCAAGGAAGTAGCCCATGTGGGATTATTATTAACTGGAACATTCCAAAACAATCGCATACTTTCCTAAATAAAAGGGTAAAGAAAGCCACAGGGATCCTATATCCTGGTTAATTTCATGCCACTCACTATGGCACATCAGTAAAAGCTTTCACTTTTAAAACCTTAGCTCTACAATGGGAACTATGGTATTCACGACACCTAACTGGTTGGGTGCTATAATGGCTAGATCTACCATAACCTAACTATGTATGCTCATTTGTTCACTGCTGATGTAAATAAAATCAACATTAGTTATTATACCAAGAAACTAATGAAAAAAATAAGTATAGGTGATAGAAAAGCAGCAGACAATTCTACAGCCGTTTTAAACAAAGAGAGACACAAATATCTATCTACCTAATTCAGTAGCACAGGCTATATTAAATGTGAAATACTAATGGCTCTGCAGCAAGAAGAAGAGAGGTGTCCTTATCTCACTTTTATTCATGGGGCTCCAGTTAACACTGGGAGTTAATCACCCAACATATTCACATGAATATTGAAAGAGAATATGCTTTGTTTGCATATGAAATGATCTCATACCAGGAAAACAGAAGGAACTCTTCAAAAGAATATTAAAAGGGGTAAGGAACTCCACAAGGTGGCCAGACTAAAGAAAAAACACCTCACAGCTCATTGTTTTTGTCTTCGTCACATTGATATGAAAATGGCACACACAAGAAAACCCAGCTTCCATATGAAAACAGACAGGACACCACAGGCAGGGAGTGAGACTCCATAGAAGGTGAGACAAGATTCACCTGGGGGAGGAGGGGTAGGCGACTAAAGACCTTCATGCTTCAAGTACAAGGTTACTATCTATAGTCTACCTTTAGGTTAACTGGGGATATGGGTTTCTGATAGTACATCCTTTTTTGTTTGTTTGTTTGTTTTTGCTTTTGGTTTTTTGAGATAATGTTTCTCTGTAGCTTTGTTTGGAGCCTGTCCTGGAACTCTCTCTGTAGACAAGGCTGACCTGGAACTCACAGAGATCTGCCTGTCTCTGCCTCCAAAGTGCTGGGATTAAAGTCCTGGGCTACCACTAACCAGCTAGTTCACAACAAATAAGCTGGCATTGTTGTTACACAGAGGTTATGTGCTTGCTGATATTAGGGCACAAATAACTAAGAAGACCCAGTGCAAAGCCAGTCGCACTGGATCAGCATGGGATTGGCAGAAGCAAACAGGAAAAGATCACCTGGGAAGTTGAAATCTTAGAAACAGCCAATTCTATATGGGAAATACCATATTATACAGGTAAAGGGCACTGAGTGCATAGAGGCAGCTTTTCTCAAGGAAGTCTCCCATGAGAGATCTACAGAAAAGAAAATGGAATGACACACACAGATACACGCTTCATATCTGGTAAAGAGCCAATGTTTTAAGGAGCTGTAAATCCAACAGGAAGGTGTATGTGTGGTTATTATTGAGGACAAGGAAGAATTCCTCAGAGGCTGTGAGAAAGAAACAAGTCACATAGACTTGGCTTTTGAAAAGTAAGCATTGAATGTGAGAAACAGCCCCAGATGCTCAGATACTTTGGAAGCAGAGCAAGCGGTCAGAGAGGAAGCAACACTCGCAACAGGTAAACTACTGTTGTTCCCAAGGTAGAAAGCCTGACATTTGACAACACAAACATCATCCAGTAGGTCAAGAAAAGGTCACAGAAGTGGAAACAAAACAGAAGAATCTCATAAAGGATGCTCAAGCTTAGCAGCAGCCAGGTGACACATTAAAGCAATCTGACAATTTCACCCACAAACCTGGCAAGAAGTCAGAAGGTTGTGAACAGTCACAACCATGGGCTGGCAGGATACTGGACAGTGATGTCTGATATCACCAATTATAGTTATGAGTGGTACTCCCTTCCCCACAACCTTATACCCTAGTCTCTCCTACAGAAATGAAGGGCAGGTGTCCAGACATGGCAATCACAGTGCTGTATAGGCCAGTGCTTTTGGAGTGGCAATGTTCAGGAATCCATCTGCAGCAAACTAACAAGGGAATAGCATCACAAATCAAAGCTAAAATGCACTGTGTAATGTCCTGCGGCTCTTAAAAATTGAGATAGATTATGCCATTGTGAGCTAAAGAGGCACCTATGATACGTGATAGAGACAGAAGAGGAAGTTGCCCTGAACAACCTCATAACTTAATACCGTTGCTCAAGATACAAAAGCATTTTGTGTCAATGCAGGCAATTTGATGGGAAGGTGGAAGCAAACTTGAACTTCTGGACCAAAGAGTGAATGAGACGAGCTCTTGATGTGGATATGTCCTCTGCCTTGTTCCTTTGAATTCTGTTCTTGAAAACTCAAAGAGAAATCCAGGCAAAGTAATGCATGGCTCTGTTTTCATGACTCCCATTAGAAATGTCAGCCTCAGAAATGCTAACCGGTACAGTTGATGTATATATACACACACACATATATGTATACACACACACACACATATACACACGTATGTTTAACATTTATTGCATGCATCATATATGCTACTGTGTTAAATAGGAAGTTGCATGCAAACACGTGTTTTGAACACATCCCCCCCCCATACCTCCTTAGAATTTCCATTCTTCCCTCTCCTGCATCCTTTTTATTTCACTAGAAAGTTTGGCTTCTGTGTTCATGTCATATCATATACTTGAATTTATGTATCTATATAAAATCTAGGAACCACAAACAAGAGAGACCATTGCTTTTGTGTTTCTGAGATTGACTTAATTCACTTAATATGATTATGTCTAGTTACATCCATTTGTCTACAAATGACACAATTTCATTTTTTTTTCTTTAAGTCTGAAAAATTCCATTGTGCATGTATAACACATTTTCTTTATCCATTCCTCTGTTGTTGGACACCTAGGCTGGAAGAAAGTTACATTTTAAAGGGAGGTGTATTATTATCTTTAATTATTTTCTAAGTTTCATTTCAAGAGTTGTGATTCGTGTTGCAGCAGCTTTGAGGAAGCTTTTGACACAGGCTATGACTAGAGTGATGATATCTGAGCTTTCCCCCTTCCTAACCATCATGAACTTTTGTAGCCCCAAATAAATGGATCCATCATATTCCCTGTAGTCCACACAGAGCTCTGGAATAAAAATCCAAAACCCACAGAGACCAGTCTATTAGCGCCATGATGCAGGCTACTCAGAGGACTCTCTGAAAAGGCCACTGGGAGCACATAAAGAAAAGGAAGGAGTATGACTCTCAGAGTTTTGCATATTCATAATCCCGGCAGACATTGCCTCATCTCTGTAAAATGACTTTGTTATGAAAGATGACTTTTACTGATGAGAGGTCCATGAGAGTATTTATTTGCTCATGGATGAGGTCTGTAATGACACTTACTGTTAGCCTTTGGCTATATAGATACATGGATGGCAAATCATACTGGGAACTAAATGAGACGTTTGCAGTTTGGCTAATAGATCTGAGTTCAGCCCATGACGTAGGGGCGAGGGGGAGAATGGACACAATATATCCAGACAAACTGCCTTGCTGATCTTGAGGCAGTAGCAAGGACATGCCATGAGAAGTCACTATACTTCCTTGACTGAAGACTTTCTAACCCACTATTTAGGAAAAAGAATCTGCCATGTGCACCTAGGAATCCTTCCCTGAGAGCTGCTTTGTGTACCACGCCCCCTGCAGTATGCACAGGGCCTCCAGTTCTGCAGAGGACCCTAAGGAAGTCTGCTTTTGCCAGGGTCCCTGGCCTCTCAGGAGCCCATCTATGTGCACATTACCACTGAGGAGAGCAACATGGATTTGAGCCCAGCTTTGCAGGGCACCTGCTGCACTCCAAGTGCTCACTGCCCCCTGCTGGAGATCCCTAGGCTTTCATCATAACACAGACTTAAGAAAATTCCACCTTTCTCCTCCACTGTAATTTTTCTTCTTCATATTGACTGAGAATTAATAATTACTGGAAAATGTTAGAATGAGGAGGAGACATGCTCTTCTGCCTCATGTGTCCTCGTGGAAGCCTCCTGAGTCAGAGGATGCACACAGAAGGAACATGTCTTACGCTGACAGCAGTGGGCTAATGTCACCCACAGGAAGCACAACTCCTGTCAGGTTAGGAAGATCACAACCCCACAAGACAAGGTGCTGTCTTGTGCAAGGTTGCTGAGACAGGCTAACTCCTCACAGCTCCTGTCAGCCCAAAGAGCTACACTTGCAAAACTTAAGGAACTGTGGATCAAGTATCCAGTAACATGGTGGATTTAGCAAGAAAAACAAGACAAACTCAGTCAAGGAAATATAGTTACCCCTGCTCTTACTTATCTTTTTGTTTGTTTCTAAGTAGTTTTTCTTTGTGTGGATCAAAACCCAAGGGGATTAACCACTCCATGCTTGTCCAGTGGAAATTCAGTAACACAGCATAAGTGTCTTCTCTTGTAAAAGTGATGCAAAAGCAAGTGTGTATGTGTGGGCAGAGGTTGTGAAACTAGAAAGAAGGCCATGAAAAGGGAGAGAAAAGTCTTAAGAGAGGGTTTGGGGGAGAGAAAAAGATAAAAAAGACAGTGATAGATGCATGGGACAAGAAACCAGAGTGGGGATTAGTGTGGGGAGAGGCAGCAGCTAGGGAGAGCAGAGGTGGGGCAGAGGCAGGGGGTTACCAAAACAATGTAGTGTCAAAGTGCAGCAATAAAACTCACTGGTTTGCATGTTAATCAAAAAACTACTACAAAGTCAGTGTTGGTGGCACATGACTGTAATTCCAACACTTGGGAGGCAGAGACAGATGGATCTCTGTGAGTTTGAGGCCAGCCTGGTCTATAGAGCTAGTTCCAGGACAGGCTCCAAAGCCACAGAGAAATCCTGTCTCAAAAAAAAAAAAAAACCAAACCAAACCAAAACACCTACTGCAAAACCCAAAAAGGCCTTCAGTTCACATCTTCATGTGTGCTTAAGTTTAAAACAAAGCCAATAGTAAGCAAGTTTTTCAGAGGGTCCCCTTAGAACTGTGGTCCTCAACCTTTGGGTCATGATCTCTGTGGGAACCCTCTATCCCCCAAAATATGTACATTATGATTTATGACAGTAGAAGATTATAGTTATGAAGCAGCAATGAAAATAATCTTATTGTTGGGGACCACCACACCATGAGGAACTGTACTAAAGGGCCACAGCAGCATTGCATTAGGAAGGTGAAGAACTCCTGCCCTAGTTCTGCTTGTCACGCAGACAAGCCTGGATTTTAGGTACAGCCCCATGGTGGTATATGTCTCCAATCCTACATTTGGGAGGCAGAGGCAGGTGGGTTTCTGAGTTCAGCATGGTCTACAGAGCAAGTTCCAGAGATTTACAGAGAAACCCTATCTCTAAAAACAAAAACAAATCCAAAAATCTCCCAGCCTCTAGTATCCCCTAATTCAATAAATCTTGTCATTGTCCCTTCAGTTGCTATCAGCAGGATGGTCACTCTCTCTGATGTCTCAGCCCTAAGTAACCTGTCTCTCTTCATGTTTGTACCTCACCTAAGACCCTCCAAGTCTGTCCCTACTGCTGCAGACTTCTGAGGACCTTGGCCATAGTGTGGCCCACTTGAATCCACTTTCTCAGGTGAGATGTGACATTATGAGTATAACACAAATGTGGGGCTGGAGATGTAACCTGATAGTAGAGAGTAGCAGGTCCTGTTTAAATCCCCAGTATAAAACAAAACAAAACAAAACAAAACAAAACAAACCACCTGGTTGGGCCTAGTGGAACAGGCCTGGAATCCCAGCTACTGAGGACACTGAGGCAGGACGTCTGAAACCTCAAGGCCAATAAACACTACATAAGTGATTTGTAGGTCGGTGCTAGGTAACTCAGTGAGAGACTATCTCAAAAGAAACGCATTTAAAAGATCTGTGTAGAGCATGTTCCTAGCATGTGAGAGGTTTTTGTCTAATCCCAGACCACAAACCAAAACCAACCAAATAAACAAACATAAAGATAAAGAAAAGAAAACTAATAATCCATGCTTCTCCAAACCCCATCAACTGAAAGTTCCTTTGCAAAGCTCACAGGCTACAGAAGGTCAAGCTCCTGCACTGTCACTGGAAGATGATAATTTTGGGAGGTCACAATTATGGGCGTTTTGATGGAACTAACATCCTATCTAAGAAAAGAAAGAGACAGGAGCTCTCTCTACCACATGTGGGTACAAACAAGAAGGCTGAAAGTCAGGAAATGACCTCCCAAAAGACCCCCCAACTCTTGGGTTTCAGAGATCCATGACTGAGAAATGGTTGTCTACTCACATTTTTCACAGCTTCTTTGACCCACAGTGGAACTCCTTAACACGAACTGCAGATGAACAGGAACAATCCATGGCTACTAAGGTGAACCCATGGCACTTCCTCAAAGCTGCCTTCCCTGTCATCTTCAGTCTTGGCTGCCTCTGCTCCTGGACCACTCCTATACAGTATGTACCTTCCCACCTCCAGAGAGAGTTTGGCCCTTCTTGTAGTCCATTAAGTGTTCAGTTCCTTCAGAAAATAACTAAGTTGTCTCAGTGACACTGCAGGGAAAGAACAGCCTGTTTTGTAATCATCCCTGAATATGAACCACATATGTTGACTGAAGATGGGAATTAATGGAAGATTTAACACATATAGAAAATTAAAAGGAGATGAGTGGGTGACTAGAAGGATGGGTAGTGATGCATACTGGACATTTTGCCTTCAGACAAATCCTGGTCACCAAATGTTGATGAGCAAATAGAAAGAGCTGGACAGGTACAAGGTATTCAGAAAATGTGTCTGTCCTTCTGTTCCATCAGCTGTGTGTCTCCAGGAACACAGTCAGGAATTGAACACTGTACTCTCTGGGTTACCAGTCCTCTTTTTCCTTTAAAGCCCTCCAGCCTGTGGTTCTATTTGGAGAGACCACTGACCAGAAGTGGTAATGGGTTCATTTCAGAGCAGAGGTGGAAGGACCTTAGGCCACCTGCCTCTCTGGTTTCAAGGGGTTACTGTGTCACCAAAGAGTGAGGAATTTAAATTCTTCCACTGCTCACCAACAAAATTGTATCTGATATCCAGGTAACGGCTCAATTCTTCAAGCCAGAGCTGAGAATCTTCCTGACAGGCAAACTCATTCCCAATACTCAGCAGCAGTTGCAGAGAGATGGGGAAGACTGTTCTCCACTCCCCTCCCCAAGAGAATGGAGTAAGTCAATCACCAGAGCCCCAGCTTGGCATAACCCAATTACTTTGTTTGTTTAAAATCAATATTTTCTCTTTCTCTATTCATTTTTGATTATGAAACCCTCAATTTCAGCAAATCTATATAATTTTTTTTTTACTGCCTAGATGTCCTTCAGCAGCCAAAGCAATCAGCATTGCCTCACCCATGCTCAAGGTGGACTGTTATACTCATGGGCCTCCTCACTGGCATCTGGGTCAGCACAGGCACAGCCTTGTTACCAGTGAGGTGTGCACCATTTTCTTTTGCTTCTGTACCCAGGAGGAGCTCAGAGTCAGTGGGAACAGTGGCCTGCTGCGTAGGTGTAAGATGTGGGGTAAAATCATCAGAGTATGCAGAGACACCACGGCAGTCAAGGTCCACGACTTAGAGCTGTAGACCAGTCTGCAGTCCTGCAATGCCTTCTTCATTTCCAAACACGTCTAAACCTTTGTGACATTACTACATGATGTTTTCATCTACAGAGTTCATACTTGGGAACCTTTTAATTAAGTCACTCATACCATCATCCCCCACATCTTATGTATTAAGTATGTTTAGAGATTTTTCTTGGGCCAAATTCATAGCTGTACTGTGCACTAATCCTGTAGACTATAGGCTGGACATGTATGATTACACCATAGCCAGTAAGCCAAGACTAAAAGAGATGAGCTACAAACATAGCACGAATAGGGCCTGGGAGATACAGTAACTTGCGTGAGGGAGATTTCCTAATGAGGCTGAAGAGCAAGTAGAACAGAGAACACAGACAGAGATGCTCATCTTTCCATTTTGCTGGCTAATGGCATCATTTCACAGGAATAACAAGAGCTGTCCCCTGGGGCTCAGAAATTAGCTCAATGCAGGGCACTTGCTAAGAGTCTAGGTCCTTCCCTGACACAATCCTTGTGGCCATCCAGAAAGTTATTTTCTTGATTAAAGTCACTTGTAGTGTGAGGGAAGAAACAGATTTGGATGTCCCCAGGTTGCTGGTTTATTTTTGCTTTTTCTTTTTGTTCTATCATTTAAAAATTATAAACTTTATTACAAAAAAATCCTGTAACTAAATAAAAGAACCATGCACCAAATTAAACAGACCCAAAGTGTATATGACTCAATGGGACTCTCTATACAGTTAGGACAGGCACTGTAATAGATTGCCAGGGAGCTTCACATTAATTTAGACACTTTCAGTATTAAATATTTTACACACTCATCTACTACCAAAACCACAGAGTTCATGAAAAATTTGAACTAGGAAAACAATTAGCTTTAAGTGCTTTCATGACACACGTCTATTACCTGAGACCAGTCTTTCCTTAACCCCTTACATTAACCCTTTCTTGTTCTCTTTTCTTCATATTATACTGTACCCATGGGCATTTGTTTCCATATATACTACTGTTTTTAAAGATTACTTATCATTATTTTTAACACACACACACAGTGTGTGTGTGTGTGTGTGTGTGTGTGTGTGTGTGTGTGTGTGTGTTTGTATGTATGGGTGTGTACATGTGAATGCAGGTGCCTGCATACTCCAGATGACTGTGTTGTATATTCTTGGAGTTACAGATGATTGTGAACTGACCATGTGGTACTGGGAACCAACCCCATGTTTTCCACAAGGACAGTAGTACATGCTCTTAATCACTAAGCCCTTCCTATGCTGTCTTTAAGAGGAGCATTTCAGAACACAGATCTGTACTTAGCCCTAGCACATGCAGGGCAACATGGAAAGCTCAGGGAAAAATGCTTCAAAAACTAAACCAGAAAAGGGTCACTCACAATGCAAATCAAGAGTATGCTTACACCTCAGTAGCATTTAATCATCTCAGATGTGTGTTTGAAGGCTGTAATTCAAGACTTAAGAGACAGGGAAGTCACTGACATGTATTCAAGGGTGTTACAGTTAGGGGAAAATAGTCTCAACTTAAACAAAATGTTTTATGGCATGCTATCAGACAACCAAAGATTTGATAGAGGTTGCAAATCAGGCAACTATAGGTTGAAGAGACAGCCCAGTGTCTATAGTGCTTGCTGTGTAAATATGAGAACACAAATTCTAATACCCAACCCCAACATCAACACCTGAGTATGACAGCATGTACCTGAAAGCTCAGTGTATAGAGTGTACAGAAAAAAGAGGATTGCTGTATTTGCTGATCAGCATGGCTAGAACAAACAATAGACGTTCCAAATTCTTTGAGAGAGTTTGTGCTGCAGGGATAAGCAAAGGGGGGGATTAAGTGGGACATTGGACAGTCTCCCCTGGCTTCCCCATGTACACAGGTAGGTGCACACAACACACACCCAACACCAACAACACGATTGAGGAGTATGTGTTTGTTACCTTCTTTTTTTGAGAACTTTTGCTCCTTTCCTTCCTTCCTTCCTTCCTTCCTTGCTTAGTTTAAAGTGAGGTAATGTTTTTTTACTATTCTGAATTAATCTTATGTTGGCATCAGTAAGTAATCTCCTAAATAGTAAAATTTATGAATATACATTCAGAACCTTTGTCTCTTTAAAAATACTGCAAATCTCAGCAGAAACTGTTCTTAATTCTAATACTACTTGCTGCACTGTGACCATCTGACTGTGTAAGACTCCAGGACTGAGTGCTGTGGGAAAATGAGGGACAGTGTAAATCTGTGAAATCCCACCTCACAGAGGTAACAACTGCTATTGTCGCAGCATCCTCCCTTGTATTCCTTTCTATACAACACATGCATTTGTGCACATGCATGAAAATGCACAGCCTGTGGAACTGATTACACACAAGCTCAGCCTAGTCCTTCAGCTATACACTAAGTGTCGAGTTTTGCATGTCAACACCTTTTTTCACTGCCCCCCTTCTCCTCAGTGTCTGGTTGTGCACTGTGGTCCCAATGACATGCTCAGGATGCCCTGTCCCTACCTTTTAATAACAATATAAAGGACACATTTTCATTTTCCAATTTGTACACAGACCTCATTATGTAGGGCTCACTTCCAAAGTTAAAGGTTCTGGGTCTGGGATCTTCAGGAATATTCTGCTACTTGCTGCTGCCTATTGTTACTACAGTTTCCCAGTTCCTCCTCAGAAAAGGAGGTCAGTCCAATTCCCACCATTAGAGGAGAGATGGCCCACTTAGAATCTACTTAGTGTATCTCCAGGACCAATAATTTTTTGTGACAAATCACAAATATTCATTCATTGAGCTTGAATATAAATTTTTTCAAAAAACATCACTCCCATGGGTTATGTACTTGAGTAGGGTGAGTAACAGAGCCAAGCAGCAACATTCTCAGCCAGATGCCAAGACAATGGTGGACAGGGCAAACATGAGCCCAGAGATTTCTTCTGGAGGTCACGAGGAAACACTGCAGAGTTTTAGCCAAAGAAACTAAGTGAATCACGAGCATTAAAAACCAATAGTTAAGAGCAAAACAAACACAAACAACAATAACAAGAAAACCAAATTTAACCATGTCACAATTTGTGATTCCCACATTCTTCTCACTAAGAAATTTAATGGTTTCTTTGTATTTACTATAATAAAATAATTTACCATGAACATGATATTTTTAACTTTCTTGCAAGATCAAAGTTAGTATACTATAGTTTCCTTGCGCTTAAGATGATGTCACCACTATGCCTTTTTTTCCCCCTCTTTTCTGCATTGAGGAAGATTTTCACACTGTAGCCCAAGATTCCCTGAAACTCACTACATACCCCAAGATGGTATCATACTTAAAGCAATCCTCCAGCCTCAGTTTCTGGTTTCCTAGGATTACCAGTGTGAGTCACCATATTCTGCCTATGCTTAGTTCCTACCTATTGGCCTGTTGTTTTGGACTCCTATGGGTCTTTCCATTGTCTAGACCTTTAGCTGCTATTAATCCTTATAGCACAGTCTGTCCTGAGGACACAGAGCACTGACCTAATCAGGTGTCAACTGGTATCAGGAGGGTTTATCTGAGTGTACTAGGCACCACTGTGGGATTCTTCCTCCCACCCTCTTTCAATATGATCTCTCTACCCAGTTCTTAATTCATCAATGCCTTATTGAACATTGCTAATGTTGCAGATACTCTAACAGATATTTGCTCCGGGAGTGATCACATTTTTATGACTCAGGTGAAGTACCACACAGCCCTGTGTAGGGTTAAACAGGAGTCAGGGTCCAGAAGAATACTATCTCCAGGGAGTGGTGTATTTTCAAACCCACAGCATCACCCAATGCACTGCAGACTAAGCTCCCCTCTGCCCTTGGTCTTCTGCAGAGCTGTCCATCCAGGTTCCTGAGCCCTGAAGTCTAGCTCCCGCTGCACACTCACTTTAGATTCCCTAGTCTGTTGGCATTTCCCCCTAAGATCTCATGTCAGACTGAAGAACCTTGTGCTCACACCCATGTGACCCCTGGGAGACACTGACTACTCCTTGTATCTGTGGTTCACTAGGATGACATGAAAGAGAGGAAAAATCACTTGGGACAGGACGTTGTCAGGAGAGGAAACAAGGGGTAAAGTATAAACATCAAGGAGGTTGATGGGCCTGAGTGGGGCACTGGAGAGCAGCATCTATCTACACTTGCCTCTGGAGAGACTGTAAGAGTGAGGATGGCAGGAATTCCACTTAGGGAACTGTATAGAGGGTCACCCTTAGCCTCCTTGCTAGAGGCCCCCATGGCAGACACATCTTAAAGGAAGGCAACTTGTAGACAAGTCTTAATCAGTAGGCAGCACATTCTCTCCTTTTCATCTAATAATCAAACCAAACCTGCCAATCAGTCTGTGTGGCCAAGACACTTTGTCTTCCTGGAAAACTGACATATTAACCACCAATTCATTGTTCCTGTATCAGCTGCTCTGTTTATACAGTGAGTAGGAAGATGAGAGAATGGAAACTCAGATCTTGACCCCACCATCCTTTAATAGCATGATCCTGGGTAAAGTGGGAAATAACTTCACAGGCTGGCGTGGGAGTCTGAAGACAGCTTATGCTCTTGCCTCTGAAGGGAAACTCATTTTTGATCCCCAAACACCTGACTTTCAAAACAGCTTTTAGAATGCCACCTGCTCAGAAGTTGGAAATGGCCTGTGTGCATATGTTTACCTTTAGTGGAGAGCTTTCTCCAGGGCCAAAGCAGCTAGCAAGTTTCCAACGTACTTTACAAACTTAATTGTCAATGACAGTCTCAAGGTAGTCACTGTCTTGCTGCTCTAGCTGGCTCAAGATTTTCACAACTTCAATGCCATGCCTCACTTATTTTATTGTGCAAACTGGCAGAATATTGTAATGAATGACATCTCTCATTAAATCATCATGCCAGTAAGCCTCTCTTGGAAAAACAAGAAAATGGATTGGATAGAAAATGTCTGATCATGAGGATTAGTTGCCTTCATGTATTAGGTATATGGGTGTCTGTGTGTAAAATGTATATGTCTGTGTACAATGTGAGTGCATACGTATACATATATATTAGTGTGTGTTATCTCTCTCTCTCTCTCTCTCTCTCTCTCTCTCTCTCTCTCTCTCTGTGTGTGTGTGTGTTCACAAGTACAGAGTCTGGAAAAAAATCTTCTGAGGTGTTGGACAATAAAATCTCATGCCTAGAAAGCTCCCAGACCAGTTCTGAAAACCAGCATACAAGAAGACACCAAGGATATGTACTCAAAGACAGTATACTGCATAAATAAAACCACAATCCTAGTGACCACATGGGACCTGGAAAGTCTTAGGAACATATGAAATGGAGGTATATGGTTGTCTAGAGGCAGCTCTCCCTTGTCTGAGATGGAGGCCTGAAGGGCACTGTAGATAAAAGATGTGTCATTAACACAATCTGTCTTCACTGCTTTCTCCCTGTTGTTTCTGAACCTGGCTCCCCATGACACCCTGGTGGGATTAAAAGGGTCTCCATGGGCACGATGTGAATTGCAGTTAGGAAGGGTGTAACAGATATTAAAAATGAAAAGGATAGGAAATGATACAGGAAACAAGGGTAGAAATCCTCATTTTCTACTAGCAAAGGCAAAAAAAAAAAAAAAAGTGGGCATGCACTTCCCGACACACACACACTCACACACACACACACACACACACACACACACACACACACACACACAGACACTGTTAGATGAGCAGACACAATATTGTAGCTTCAAGCAAATTTCAAAAATAATTGCACACTCTATTATAAATGTATAGAATTTAATGTGAAATTTTGATAAATATGTAAATTACCTACTTAAACATCAAACTTAAAGCTGTTAATCATTTAAGAATGCTCAGATAGGCAGAGCATGGTGGCATTGCAAGATTTTTTTTTTAAACAATAATCACTTTAAAAAGAAAGAAACGTGACATCTGGATGGATGTGTCCTCTCTGGGAAATGAGGATCAAAGGTGACATGTACTGACCCTGCATGTGCGGATGCCTGGGATATCTGTAAGCACATGTTCAGATCTTAACAGGAATGCTCTGGCTCTACAGCCTAAGGGTCTGGTTCATCTCAGACTGGCTACCATAGTACTGTGTGGGTCACACAGACCCCCAAACCTGTCATAAACAAGCAAACAGGGATGCAGAGTTATGGTTTTCCGAGTATTTTTTATAAAACATCCTACAGTTTGGATTAGGCACAATGTGCTTTTGACTTTCAAGGATGCAGAAAAGAGGTGTATGTGGCAGGTGGCACCATAAGAGCATGTGTCCTCCACAAGAGACACAAGCACTTGCTGTTGGGCAGAGGTGTACTGGGGACAAAGGGACTGGGCTGGATAGAGCACAGCATCCCTTGCCTAGTGTTTATTTCTACTTCCCAGGTACCTGGAGACACACAAGGAATAACACAGCTTGTCTTCCGTGGCTACAGGAAATCCAGCTTCCTGACAAGCTACTTTGGGGATTTAAAATGGAAAAAAAAATCTGTAGTTAGTAGTGCTGCTTCACAGTGAGGATTTTTCTTGCTTTGTGCTTGTTCCTAATTTTCTTGCTGCAATGTTCCAGGCTCTTCCGTGAGCTGATGCCCCCATTTAAACGGGACCAGTTCCACATGTGATCACCCAGGGTTGCTTTTCCCTTGCTGCCTCTACAACAAAAACCCTGTGCAGTGCCTGGTGTGACCTTGAGCGTCCTCCACCAGCTCTGAATGTAAGTCACTTTGTCAGTGTGCTGTGCAAAGGAAAGGAGAAGTCTCTCAGAGCGTGAGCTGCTTCTCATCTGAAATCATCCCCTGGCCTTGTGATGGCTTCCGATGGCATTTTTCAGCACTAGGGCTCAGTGACAACTGGGCTGCTGTAGTGATTAGCATTCAAAGCCACCCAGAGCTGCAGCTGAGCTCCAGCGGCTGGCAGGCTTGAAAAGACCCGGTGCCTTGCAACCTGCTCAGACAGAGGCATTCTGGAGACCAGCATTCCATGACCAAATCCTCCTAATGCAGAGCTAATTTGCAGTGATGATGAATGCCACAATCAGACGGCCTTTCAGCCGGATGCTCTCTAGTCTGCATCTGAGAAAGCCTGGAGGGGATGGGATGCATTCACAGAGAAGCCACTGTGAGCGACAGAATGCCACTCGAGTCAGCACCTCACACAGACCTAGCCCACGCCCTGGAGACATATCTCAGGGTGCTGAGTTCTTGGAAGTGAAGAAGGGTAGAGGACAGATGTGTGTGAGGTAGGGCACTATCTCTATCTGAGGCCACCTCCATTGTGTCCCAAGCAGGACTTGTCCTTGTTGAAGGGTTACATAGTATTATTGGGCATTAGGGGAAAGAATGGAGTCCAATCCCTAGGAACTATGTGAAGAAAACCTGGGTGTGGTGGTGTGCATGTGTAATCCCAGTTTTTAGAAGGTAGATATGGGCAGATTCCTGAGATTCCTGACCATCCAGCCAAGGAAAATCAGGGAGCCCCAGGCCAGTGCAAGGTGGATGGCTCCTAGACAGGTTAATATCTGGCTTCCACACACATATACACAGATATAGATGTATACCCAAATACAACACTCTCTCCCCTCTCTCTCTCAGACATACATTCACACACACACACACACACACACACACACACACACACACACACTTTTCTCCTTTCTCTTTTTCTCTCTCAAACATACACACATACAGATTGAGTCACTAGAACCTAAAGCATGCTCTCTGTCAGGCTGGTCACATAGACCGACATTGAAATTCCAGAATTTGACCTGCAAAGCAGCTCCAAAGGGGTGTTAGACCTCCCCACCTGCAGGACCAGAGCAGCAAGGCTCTTGAGGGTGTCAGAGTGCCGACAAGCTGTCAACCTGCTTGTGATGGCTGAAACGGCAGCCAAAGGCACAGGAAGGCAGGATGTCTGCGTCCCAGACGAGGACAGCTGGGGCCCATGGCACACAGTCCATCCACCTGGGAGTCCCTGCACTAGACAGCAGCTCACTGTCACTCTGAGACACGGGTCCATCTGGTGCCACGTCTCCCGGTTACCAGGATTTCCAAGTTTGAATTTTAATACACGTTGCCTTTCTTTTTCCTTGATTCTAACTCCAGCTGAGCCTGTGGCTTTGTGAGTTACTCAAAGAAGTTTCTAGAGACAGACAGTAGTGGCCTTTGACTGGGCAAAGACAGCAATCATGCCTTGCCCTCCAGGGATGCCCTATGCTGAGTTAGTCAAAGAAGTTTCTAGAGACAGAGAGCAGTGGCCTCTGACTGGGCAAAGACAGCAATCATGCCTTGCCCTCCAGGGATGCCCTGCGCCACCTCAGCTACACCTGAGCATATTATCTGGACTGCTGAGGTAGGTGAAGTAACAGCACAGGAGGAAGAGGCCAGGGCATAGCAGGTGGCTCTTTAGGTCCTACAAAGTGGGGAGATAGGATGGTGCTTGAGGCTTAGAGAGCCTGCAGGACACTGGTTGCTTACAGATGTCACATAGGAAGGGTTGTAGGCAAAGAAAAGGTTGATAACACTGGGGAAGACAATGCTAAGCTGGTTTTCTCATAAAAGCACTGTGTGCATGTGTGGTATGCTTGTGGGGTACACGCTCATGAGTACACATGTGGGTATAAGTGTACATGACCTACATGTGGTAGTCAGAGAAGGCCTCCATTGTCAGTCCACTGGTGCTTTTCTTATTTTTTTTTGACTCAGGGTCTCTCAATGGCCTGGAATTTTGCCAAGCAGGCTATTTGGCCAGCAAGCTTCCAGGAATCTGCCCATCTCATCCTTTCCTGTCATCTCTGGGGTTTCCAGGCCCCTGCAACCACACTCAGGTTTATTTACTTATTTTTTAATGTGGATCCTGGTTACCTAAACTCAGGTCCCCACACTTGCAAGGCAAACACTATCAACTGAGCTCTCTCTATATCCCATCTGTGCTGGTTAGCTTTTTGTTTTTATTTATTTATTTATTTTATTAACTTGAAACAGATAGGGTCATGTGAGAAGATGGAACCCCAACTGAGAAAATGCCTCCATAAGATTGGGATATAGAGCATTTTCTCAATTAGCGATTGTGGGTGGTGCCATCACTGGGCTGGTGGTCCTGGGTTATATAAAGGCTGAGCAAGCCATAAGAAACAAACCAATAAGGAGAATTCCTCCAGTCTCTGCTTCAATTCTTGCCTTTAGATTTCTGTTCCAACTTTCCGACATAATGGTCTGTAATCTGTAAACCAAATGAACCCTTCCTCCAATGAGCTGCTTCTAGTCATGGTCTTTACTGCAGCAATAGAAAGTAGCCTATGACACACTTAAACCTATAAGGTGTTACAGTGTGTGATTCTCTAGGGCGACCTTTGCTTATGGTGCAGCACTGAACATGTCACCATGTCTCCTTACCGTTGTCATGCTGTCCCTGGATGTTTGCTGTCTTCTGATTGCTAAAGCTGGAATGGCTGAGGAAACACTACCCCTCGCTTTGATGAGAGTTTGGCCAGGCTCTAAAAGCCTCACAGAGCAAAGAGAATGAGCTGCTCCAGTCCCTTTAGTGCGAGTGGGTAAGGCTTATTTCAACTTTGAGTCCACCTCCCATGGAAGTAGCTGGATTCACCACTCCATTTACTTCCTCTAAGTCTGGTGGTGAAAGCGGGGAGGGGACAGCATGCCCTGCATGCTGGTGTTACTGGTCCTTAAATTCTCCACAGTGGGCTGGGAGGGATGAACACAGGACGGTGACTATCTGGCCATTCTTAACAGAATTGAGAGCCAAGTCCCAATTATCTGGACACCTATTTGTCTACCCTTTAAACTCCATCTGTGTTCCCTACTCTACACCCATGGATTCCCCAGATCTCTGGATCTTTCTCTCTCATCCTGCACCATTGATTCAATGTTTGCATATCAACAAGCATCAAGGATTCAGAGACGCATCCCAAGATCTGACAAAAAAAATGGGCCTCTCCTCTCCTCTCTCATCTCATTTTCCTGTCTGATTTGCCATCTCATGCTCCTTCATGTCTGTAGCATGGGTCATCTGAAAATAAGGCCTAAGGGGACAAAGGAGGAGCCAACATTCAACCACATGGTTGCCTTGAGAGATAGCCTGAAGGATCAGTTGATAGGACAGGATGGGGTTCAGAGTACTCAGCTCATTATCCCCCACTACCCCATCTTCATACATAGTGAGAACATGTTCCATCTTAAGTCTCTGAGACAGTTTTGAACTCAGCAAAGGCAATCACGGCTAATGTCAGTAAGAAAATAGAATTTATATTTTAGCTTCCTATCTACTATAGAAAATTAGGTAATTTGGAAGCCAATTGCAAAGCCTGTCTTAGAGGCTCTATTAGCCTCCCATCCAAAAGAACCCAGACTACCATAAACTTTAACAAAATTAAAATCACCTTAGAAATTACACTACAGATCATGATGTTGCTTATACATTTTGAACACAAATCTAATAGCATGAAGAAACCTCCTCACCCTGGATCCCCATGCCATCATCCCTTGCACTCATTCTTCTAGTCTCTTTATTCTTCAAAGGCTCTAGACATACAGCTGATGTGAAGGAGGGAAGGGGATGAAGGGGATGAAGGAAGAGAGAGGAAGAAGGGTAATGGGGGTGGAATGGGGAGAGTGATGGGGAGGGAGGGGAAAGAAGGGAGAATTTCAGATTAAAGGAAGGAAGGAGAAAGGAAAGAAGGAAAGAGAGAGGGTTGGGGAGGGAATCTGGGAACTTGAAATACGTAAGGCAGGGTAGCCAAGGTGTAAACAGAAGGCAATACCCATTACTCAGAAAGTGGGCTATTAGAACCCATTCTTAGAAGATGCTACATGGAAAAGACTTCTAACTTTTCCAGCTTTCACGTCTTTATTAAACACAGTACCTAAAGTACCATAGCTTAAAAGTGAAGCTGTCTCCAGAGCAGTGAACCAATGAGAGGGAATGCGGCTTTTGTGAATATTGAACTCTAAAAGATCTCTACGAAGCAGGAAGAAGGGGGAAACAAAACACCAGCCATTCAGTTGTAAACAATTCAGAAAGAAATAGTGAATTAAGAATTCTTAATAGCAGCAACCAACAATGTGGAGTGTCCTGCAGACTTCAGAAGCAAAAGCTAAACAAGAAAAAAAAAAGGATTTCGTCCATGTCCCAAAGAAGACTTTGGTCTCATATTAAAAAGAAGAAACAGAATGTACTATAGGGAATATGATATAATACTTGAAATCAGGGCAGAGAACATTAAGACCATGAGAGTCAGGCCATGGAGGAGCCGGGACTGACTGGATATGAGGATGGTGCTCAGATCACAAATGTGAGAAGAGAAAATGCAAAAGTGTCAACACAGGCAGAAGACAGACAGCACAGCAGAAGCCTTTATGAGACACAGCAGGGTCTGTGGAGGCATCACAAGTAGCTGTGCACAGATGTCAGGAGCTGCAGCCAAGTTGTAGGTGGAGAGGTACTGAGAAAACACCTTCACAAAGACGGGGTCCTTGAGGAACTGGGGGACCTCACCGAATGCTAACAAAAAGGACAGAGCAGGGTGGATGCATTCAGAGTTTAGGTGGTGTATTAGAAAAGAGTGGACAGCAGGGAAGGAGAACTAGAACCTAAGAATGCTGAATGAATCCCCAGGAAGTGTTCTGGTGGGAGATGACAAAACTCTGAGCTTTGTGAGCAGCAGGGCTGGAAAGGATACAGACAGAGTTGGTCTGGAGCTGACATTGGGGTCTGTGTGTCTGCTGAAGGAAGACAGGGACCCTGCTGCAAGTCCAGGAGTGCAGCCACAGAGGTACCAGCCTTGAAGACTAAACACTGCAGGGCTTCAGTGACTGGGGGAAGGGTCAGACTTCGTACTGAGTTGGGGTGAATCTGTGCAGAGAACCACCAAGTCTGAAGCTAGGATGAGGTGGGTGGAGCTGCAGCATGGCGCAGAGTTCTCCCTAGGAGTGGAAGTTCAATGCAGAATGCAAGAGGCACAAGGAAAGGACCAACAGGCAGGTAAGAAGCATCTATTGTTAAAGGCAGAAATACCACAGAGGAAATGTGCAGGCCCTGTAAAAGATTGTGAGCAATGGTCAAGCCACACAGGGATGAATCTAGACCAATGGAAAGGGTTGGAACACAGACGCAAGCTCTGGAGCCTGGTGCTTCTGTATTATATTTGAAAGTGGGTGAGGTAGGCAGCTTGGGGCTGGTTATTGAACAGGAAGGAAGAGGGCTGCCTTTGGCTGGATTGGGGTGAAGAGGAGCTGGTATGTAGAATCTCCCTCAGCTTGTTTTCATTTAGGTTCAGGTCTGAGGAGGAAGTATCAGGGAGAGGGCAATAAGAGACAAGGCATGGGAGAACATAGAGGTGCAGGGCATGCAAAGAAGCTGAAAATTGGTGCTTGGCAAGGGAGGCTGCAGCTGCAGTGTTAGTGAGGGCCAAAGCCAACCAAGGTCACAGCCTGTTGGGAAAGAGGGATCAGCGGTACTCTGAGTGCCACCAATCGCAAGAACTTCAGGCAACAAGCTCGAAGTAGAGGTTGCAATCCTGCCCTTGCTAAGGGTTTTCCCTAGTAGGGCCACAGCTTCACTGGACTGAGAAAGGGAAGAAGAAACCTTTCCAATCGTGTGCTCCTGGGCCCCCAGGTTCCAAACTCATTCACCCCTATGTTGGATAAGCAGCTTTGCCTAAGTAACATTTAAATTAAGATTTACTAACTCAGTGGAATCTTAGCTATTAAAAGTAGCCCTTTTTGACACATGAAGTCAATGAGGTATTGACTGTTGACCTGGAGAGTTAGCCCAGCTCAAAAATGGACAAAGATAGCTTTTGCTTCTTGGTGTGTGGGTGGCAAAGGCCATGGACACTGAACATGTCCACGTCAGAGGAAGACAGCATCTCACTGGAGGGAGTTCAACATCCACAGGACAACAAAGGCCCCTATGTGATGCATTTGGCTCTCTGGCTACGGGAGAACCTCCCTGTCTTCAAAATTCTTAGTGTGGAACAGAAATCCCTTCAGAAGTTCTTTCAAGATGTGAGATGTATAAGATATAAAAACGACCATCTGTAGTAAGTACTTTCTTTTTCTGCAGGGCTCTTCTGTGTTAGCCACCTCATTGGAGCTGCTGGGTATGGGCCTCATGTAACCCCAGGGCAGAGCCTGAGTTTGGCAAGACATTAAAATTACCCAAACTGATGTGTCTTGGAATCAGGGCTTGAAGCTGGTCTGGAGGTTCTAAAACATAGAATTTTCCTCTGTGACATTACATTTTTGAACTCTGTTGAACATTAGACATTAGATGAGTGTGCTGGACACAGCATGACCCTCTGTTAATAGCCTCATACCTACCATGTGCAGCGTCAGCCATGGTACATCCTAGAATGGCTGAGAGCCATTTGTGTCAGCTTATCTCTGTCATATTTCCCCATGGAGCTGAGGGCACTATTTTTCAATCCCAATCAGAGGGCTGTTTCTAGGGATTGGGTGTCTGTGCAGCCCAGCTTAGTACTTTGCCCTCTGCTCCTCACTTTGCTTGTGGGTAGATCGGAGATGATGTGTAAGCCTTCCCAGTGATCAAAGGAGGCAAACCCTACTCCAGACCAGTGTCTGGTGCAGGAAAAATGGACAGACAGACAGACAGACAGGTAAGGCATAACAAACTCTTACCCCTTCAAATGAGATACTTTTTTAGAATTAAGTCAAATTCTAAAGTGCACAACAAACCCATTTATTATAAAAAATAAAATCAAATTTGGAATTGCTGAGTTGGGATGTCCTCATAGGACATGACTGCAATTTGGCTCAAGGATCCAGGGACAGGCTTTCTGGAATGGGTTTGTATTTTGGGGGCCGCCCACATTCTCAAGCTCCATCTGGAGGTGCCTGCTGAGAGCTTGTGCCCTCCTTCAGGAGCTGAATGATGTGACAGGGTAACCTATCCCGCAAGGCAGGGAAAGGGTATGCAGGAATCATTAAGACAACAGTTAGATCTTCAGAGGACAAGGGAAGGTGGGAGGTGAGAGTGATTGAATGTATTATGTGCATGTATGAGATGACAAAAGAGAAATTTAATTAATAAGAAAGAGAACTCTTTCTTCCTGCTGCAAGTGAGGAAAATAAACATCAGATTTAGAAAACCGAATGTAGATTAGATGTTCATTGTGTTCCATTCATGGGAGCCATCAAAGCCTTCACATCTGTCACAAAGGAGAGGGAGAGGTAGCATTTCCCACCCAGATACTAGGACCTTAGAGGCAGCAGCCCCCCCACCCCAGCTATAGACGGATGGACTGAGGTCTGCAGAAGGTGGAGATCCTAGGCTGAGGCATCATGAGGGGTAAACCTGCTGAGGAAGTCGGGTTCTGGGCAGGTCTTAGGAAACATTGAGGAAGAAGGGGATGGGGGAATGGTATTTTAATTGGACTTAGTCAAGCATTTTATCGAAAATAAAAACTTAAAAAAAAATCCGTTCTGGAGTCTGGGGAGATGGAACAGTTGGTGAAGAGCTTGTCTCACAAGTGTAAGGAAGGACCCAAGTTCAGATCTATAAAACCCATTTGAAAACCTGGGCACAATGACATGTGACATGTGCCTGTCATCCCAGGGATGGCAAGATAGGAGGTGGAGACAGGCAGAATCCTGGAAGCTAACCTGGCCTACTTGGCAGGTTCCTGGCCAATGAGAGCACTGTGTCTAACAAAGGAAGGCACTTGAGGATTAACAGCTAAGACTGTCCTCTGACTTCTACGCTTCTACCCACACACATACAATACACAGACAGACAGACAGACATATACATATACATACTCCGCATACACATGCAGACAGACAACACACACACACACCCACACACCACATACACATGCAGACAGAGACAGACAAATACACACACAAGAGAAGTAGACAGGCAGGTATACTTTTTCTTTTATTTTTCAATGATCTGAAAGTACCAAGATTTCATTCAAGCTTATTTGGACACAATAACACTTTGATCAAGTTACAATTAGCTTGGCAAAATACATATTCTGTGGGGAAACCAGGATGTGAAAGTTGGTTTACGCAACTGTGGCACTTTGCTCATCAGAATCCAAGGCAGGCACTTCCAGAGCATACAACACAAGCAGGCCAGTGCACCCATCTCCTAACCAAGCAAGCATAGTTCTACACCTTTAAAAACATATCCTGGAATCGGAAGACACATATGTAAGCCATTTCAAAAGGAAAATGGTGGGTCCCTATGTCAGGCTTAGTTCACAGCAGGGTTTTATCAGTTTCACAGGGAGATATCACTCCACACTTTTAACAAGCCATTTTGATTTTAACAATCAAATGTCTGAGGACTAGACTTTGGCCCAGCAACCATTTTTGTGACATCACCCTTATTATTCTTAAGTTTTTCTGCCAATTTGGGGATACAGGCAGCGGGAAGGAGGGGCCTCCAGCACTAGGTCGGTGTTACTGCTTTAATTCACTGTTGATGAAGAACAGAAGTTTATCTTATCTCTGGGCTTGTCCACTGGCATCGGCTGCCCACAAGAAATTTGGATGATGTATGAGCACATGAGAAAGGACACCAGATGAAGAGGGGGGAATGCATGCCTTCATGAATATTTTGTAGAGCCACACAGCACTGTTTCTCTCCTGACACCGCTGCCTGCTTCATTACAAGGCACAGACACTTTGCTTTTATCTCATTTAATTTAAAAGAAAATATATCTGTTGCTATAGAAATATGTTTTCACGCTGACATTGCTATCACAGCAGCTAGTCTGTAGGTTTCACAAGCGGCAGCTAGTGCCTTTCTAACGAAGAGATGTGGTTTATCTCCCTAACCGCCTACAGATAGTAGGTCCCCCGTGCTAGCCTCTCTAGAGGCTCAACATCACAGACAAGAGAAGCAAACACTGAATGTGAATGTGAGGACTCTACAGACAGCTTCTAACCTCACGCCTGGTCCTAAGCCCTTGACTCTATCCACTCTAGCCCATCTCCTAATGTCCATTTCTCCTACAGGAGAAGAGCTTACCTTCTTCCCACCTCACAGCCATAAGCACCATCTGGGGATCCCATTGCCCCCAGGAAGGGCCTTTGAGTATAATCATGGAGATAAACCCCACAATATGCCCTTGAGAGGCAGACTGAAAGAGAAAGGACCGTCTGATTCCTTGCCATTGTTTCCTGTCTGCACAAGGAAAAGGTTTGGCAGATTCACAGGGAGCTGAGAAACAGAGTGTTTGGCACAAAGTCACCCCGACAGTAATTTGCATGTTCCAGGCTGTCATCCCCAGTCTGTGGCTGACAAGGCTTGCTGGGGTCTATTGGAAATGTGCACAGCCGTATAACGCCTTTCTTCTCAGTTCTTCCTGTCCGAAAGCAGAAGGCTTGAGCTAGAGCTGCTCAACATTCTTCGTCAAGCTGGAATTCATATCAGCACCCTGCTGTTTCCTCAGTGTGGCTCTGTGCTCAGCACACAAGTAGTCATGCATGTGTATGCGCACATGCATGCACATGTGCACACATGAATATATGTGCACACACAGGTACAATAAACATGTGCAAAGTTACACACTTGCTTGAAGCTAAGCACACAGCCGTTGCTACCTACATGCAGAATCAGGTGAATAATAATTGGGAACATCATGTCCTTCATTAGCAGGTGAAAACAGCAGGTGGATCTGGGTCTTTGCATACTGGAAGAGCCTATGTTCATTGTTGAAGGACACCAGGGTATAATAGCATTTGTGCCTCTACTTGGAGGGTGTCCTCTAAGGTGTACTCCTATGTACCACTTTCTCAAGCCTGCTGTATGATCCTTGAGACAAAGACAAGACTAGACATTAAGTCTTCAAAATGTTTTTCTCAGACGGTTGCTATGCCAAGTGTGCACCAAGGTGAGCTGGGGCTGGAACGTCCAGGTCAGTGACCTCCATGTACACTGGCAATGGGCAAGCTACACTAATCAAAAAGAGGACCTATCTCACCATACACCAGGTTCCTAAGAATGCGGGTTTACAGTGCAAACTGTTGACTAACCCATAAATCCCTATCTCTACCATGACCTATAGAGAGAAGCCCTGGGTATAGTAAGGGCTGCCAGTCCAGCACATAACACTGGGGCCTCTATAAAAACCACTGGGTTTTCCACCTTAGAGAGTTCTAATAACCTTACATCTCACATTCAGTCACAGCATATGCTTTCCTGACCCTTGGTGACCAAGCACCCTGCCCACAAATGGCTGGGCTGTTGCTATGACAACTGGTGTTACAGAAACTAAAGTAGTAACTTTACATATGAACAAACGACAAACTGCCACAACAATCTACATGTTGCTCTTGGAATTTGCAGGCCAGGGCTATGCAGAACCTGGAGGGCTTCCCACTGAAGCCACAGGACTATTAGGAAGGTGGTCATAAATCAGAGGGAAGATACACTGTGATTTGAATAAGAGATGCCATCCATAGGCTCATGTGTTTAAACAACACCCTTTTCATCTCTTAGTGCTATCTGGGGAGGTTTTGGAACCTGGGGTTGGTAGCCCAACTAGCAGAATGATTCTAGCCTGAGCTCTCTGGCTTCCAGACACACTAATATATACAAAGCTGGTACCTCTCTCTATGCTCACCACAGGGAATGGACTCAACCACCAAGCCTTCCTCATCATGGTAGACTGTGGGATCTTAAACCCTGAGCCAAAATAAGACCTCCCTTCTGGCAGGTTTTGGTCACAGCAGTGAGAAAAATGACCAACTTAAAAATTGATACTGAGAAGTGGTGGTGTTGCTGTGAAAACCTGACCGTGTGATTCTTGGGGTTTTGTGGAGGGTTATGGTTTTAGGGTCTGTGGGAGGATTAGCACAGCAAACTTAGCAGCCTTCGAATGCTGTAATTAGGGCTCTCTGGGCCATTCTAGTGTGAATTCAGATCAGAATAGAAATGTAGACAGAAAACTGCTTTGCTCGGGTTTCAGATGGCAACAAGGAGGCTGCTGGGAACTAGAGTAGAGGCCATTCATGTTGTAGTCTGGCTAATATTTTGTCTGCTTTCTGTCCATGCCCTGAAAATTTGAGTGGGACACAACTTAAAAGGACTGAACTAAATTATCTGGGAGAGGAAATTTCCAGATAGCATTATGCCTAGGCTGTGGCATGGTTGGTTTTTTTTTTTTTTTTTTTTTTTTTTTTTTTTTTTTTTTTTTGCCAGATTTGTAGAGAGAGTTAGTAAAGAGTAGAACAGAATGATGTAAAAGATGTGCTGAATTGTTTCTAGTTAAGTTATACAACAACCTGGATGACTTCAAGGCAACCTGCAATTGGGGCAGGAGGAGGCAGAAAAGGGCTGGCTCCTTCTGCAGTGTGGAGAACCCTGGGGCTCTCCACCACAGATGTATGTGGGCCTTCCCATGATACAACAGTAAAGAGTTTTAAAATAAATCAAAAGGCTTGAAGGTTTGTGTAGGCTTCACTATACCGACATAAAGAGGTTCACAGGAAGATGTCAGAAGGAATGAAAGCGGAGCATGGACTGTATTCGTAGAGTCCCATGTGGTCAAACTCAATAAACCATGGCTGTAGGCTGGCTTGCTGGGTCCTTGGTAACCAGGTAGGGTAGAGATAGCAGGCAGGAGCCTCTGAGAGGTAGAGCTCAGTGCAACTGTCTTCACTGCTATACATCAGAACTTGTGGGTCACTGATTAAAAATACTCATGCCCAGGACCTTATCCTGAGAATCACAGTATTATGGGTGTTGCATGAGGGCACACAACACTACTACAGAGAAGAAAGCTCCACTGGGGTACTAGTGTTCGTGGTTACAAAACCTCTCCAGAAAGGGCAAGTCTAGGGCCAGCAGTCCTGGCCTGGCTAGCAGAAACAGGCATCTTGGGTGGCTTACTCCCCCAGGACACAGGCACATGGGCCCAACTCCAAGTGCGTGGACTAGGGCTCAAGAACAGAAGGTGACATTTGGACCCAAAGCTTGGTCAGCAATCTCTGAGGCCCTGCCTGGTGTCAGATCTGTGGGCCACCAGGTTATCTTAATGTCATTTGTTTGGGGCAATAGTGTTGAGTCAGCATAAGGAGAGCAGGATAAGAACACTCATGTGACAGATGGATTTGTGTGGTCACGACCTTGTCAATCTTCCATGGGACAAACAATAGAGCCACAGTTCTGTGTACTGCCCATTCTATATTCTCTTCCTGAGCACAATTTTTCCTGTAATGGCTTGGGATCTGACATCTGAGGAAGACAGTGCTAAAGTCCTAAGAAACCTACACCATCCTCACAGTGCCCCAACATCCTATACTATCACCATACCCCCAATATAACCTGCACCAGCCATAGACTCCCACAATCCTGCACCATCCTGCAGCCCCATAAGCATCCTATACCATCCCACAGCCTTTTGCCATACTGCACCATCTTACAGAACAAACAGAATGAGTAGAAGTTGCACTTTATTTCTTACAAGTGTACTGTAAGAACAGCTCCCCAAACATCCTGCACTATTCTCGTGGCCTCTCAAACATCCTTCATCATTCCCATAGGCCCTGACATGCTGCAACTTCCCATGCTCCCCAGTCACCTTGCACTATTCCATATAGCACCCTCTTTGCATTCTACAAGGCCACAGATTCCAGATGGCAGAGCCACAAAGAGAGTGGTGTCTGGTTTGAAATACCTAAGAAATAATTGTGCATCATGATGCATGTGGCTGCCTAAGTGAGGGTTACTTTTCAACATGGCTAATTCAGATTTGTATAAACTTTATAGATGCTTGGAACACCTTCTTTCAGGATGCTTGATTCATTTGCATCTTTGTAGATGCTTGGGATAACTTTGTACCTCTACAAATTCTTGAGAAGGAATCCTATCCACGCTCTGCTTGGTGTGTGTGTGTGTGTGTGTGTGTGTGTGTGTGTGTGTGTGTGTGTGTGTGTGTGTGTGTGTGTTTGGGCAAGTCACCCTTCTTGCCTGAGTTGCATTAGTCGCTAGCCTGCCTTCCTTCCTTCCTTACTTCGTCCCTTTCTTTCTTTTCCTTCTTTTGTCTCTCTTCCTCTCTTTCTTTCTATTATTAATAACATGATTTATTTTACGTGCTTTGGTTCATGTTTTGACTGCATGTATGTCTATGTGAGGGTGTCAGATCCCCTGAGATTGGAACTATAGATAGTTGTGAGCTGCTACATGGATGCTGGGAATTGGACCTGGGCCCTGTGGAAGGGCAGCTTGTGCTCTTAACCACTGAGTCATCTCTCCAGCCTCCATGCGCCTATTTTCTGTAAGGGCAAATCAGCCACAAATCTGTGATAAAGAATTGTAAAGATTTATTTTTAAAATGCTTCATTATATATTCATATTGATTTCTCTCTCTCTTTCTCTCTGTGTGTGTGTGTGTGTCTGTGTATGTGTGTGTGTGTGTGCGTGTGCACAAATGCATGAATATGTAGCATTGTGTACGTCTGGCGATCAGAAGACTGCTTACAAGAGTCGTTATCTTCTTTAACCTTGTGAATTTCAGATATTGAACTCAGGTCCTCAGGCTTGGTGGCAAGAGTGTTTACCCATTGAGCAATCTTGTTGGTCTACATTGTAAAGGTTTATAACTGAAAAAAATTGATATAAACCCTATGCAGTAATAAAGTTTAGGTAAGATAGAATAACATGCCTTTACCATGCTATGTTGTCCTGAGGTCTTCCTCTTCCATCGGCTCAGTCTGTCAAGGAAGCTTGGAGCTACCACATAGCAAAGCCAATGTAGCCTAGGAATTTTATGGAATTAACAAGAACAAAAGCAATGTACTGCCTACCATTTTCATTGAAGGAATTAATGTTGTTTTCTTCAGGGGCTGTTATTCATATAGGATGGTATTTAATGTATACAACTGTGGGGGTTTGAATGAGGAATGTGTTGCAAAGGTCCATGTATTTGAACACTTGGTTCCTGATTGGTGACAATGGGGAGGGTATGAACCCTCAGGAGGTACAATCTTGGAGGAAGTATTTTACTGGCAACAGGCTTCAAGGGATTTTGTTTTTTTCTCTTCCTGCTTCTTGCATGTGGATGAACATGTGACCAACCAGCTTTCTGCCCAGACTGTTGCCATGCCTTCCCACTATGCCTCCCCACCATCCATCCCTCTGTAACCATAAGCTAAAATAAACCCTTTCCTTTTTAAGTCACTTTAGATCATGGTATTTTATCATAGCATTAGAACATAACTAAGGCACCAGTATAACCACAATGCTCCCTAGCACCAGAGGAACACTTGCAAGATTTGCCCACAACAGTAACATGACTGTGCCCTGGGAAGGTGGCTCACTGGGCTCAGTGATGCCTCCATGGCTTTTAAGAGCTAACACCTTCAGCTAAACAAGTGTTGACGACATTACCTCCTCAAATAAACAGCTCCATGGTCTCTGTGCTCCTCCTCCACCTGTCCTTATGTCTCCTCTATGTGGTTTGTGAGTTCAATGCTTCCCCCCGCCCCCCTTGGCTGTCACTGACAGCGCTGTGCATTCCCTCCTGGTCACCTTCTAAGGCTGTACCTGTTCTGCCAGGGAAGCTGGCTTGAGAACTACCTGGTGGAAGGAGGAGACAGGGAATTTCCAGAACTATACACCACTTCAAGGCAGAGCACTGTTCATGACCCCTGGGGAGCACATTCCTGTCCACACTCTTCACACCAGAACCATACAGTTTATCCCCATTCACCAGGCACCAGTACATACATGCAGCACGGTAGCTGAGGAGAAGCTTGTGCTGGCAACTCATCTGTGGCTCATCACATGTACCAGTTGCCATGGCCTCAGACGCCTATCCATCCTGCAAGCTGCTTTAGTCATCTGTTAATGAGGGGAGGGAAGCTTGCTGGTGTTTCCACATGGAGCCTCTGGGAGGAAGGTACGTATGTCTCCAGGGAAATTAGGAGCAGAGCTAGCAAGACTGTACCCGCAGAAGACTCAGCATGACACAGTAACAAAGAAAGGGTGAAACATCCTCTCCATCAGTGATACACACATGAATATTTAAGAAACATTTTATGGGAAAAAGCCATGTATTAGGGTTAACTTCTCATTTTATGGTCTATATTATGATACTGTTAAAGCGCAGTACATGAATCACACATGTATGCACATATATAAAGCAGAGATGTGGCCACTTAGACATGCACAAACATGCATGCTGCAGATGTACCTCATACCACACACATGCACAATTCACGCAGACATGAAAGCAGATGTACATACTTGTACATGCATGTTCACATGATGTATGACATACACACAACAATAATGTCCATCACACACACCTCCCACAAATATATAACACATATCATAATGTCTCCATATACAGTGTTCACATGTATATTAAATTCAAATACACCCATAAACTAGTTTTTGAATCTTTTGAAAGCAGGCTTCCCAAACCATGACAACTTATAACTAGGTACTTCAATATTTGTTCTTTAAGGAGAATAAACCTATTACTTCCATACATAATCTATGTGTTACCTTAACAAAAAGAAAGTTAATACACACATACATAAAATTCATGGTCGATGTCTGTACCACTCTGTCTTCCACAGCAATTTTATTATGTAAAGCATAACTAAGATACAAGGCACTTTCCCCTTTAGCGTCCTAAGGAATTTCTGCTAATGCTGTTGCTGCTTTCCCATCCCACAGCTATTTCTTGAGTGCAATATTTAAAACCGCGTTATTTCAATAAGTTGAGACTCTGTCCTTAGATTATCACTCAATTATTCAGAAAGCAGATAACGTAATAAGCAAGCTCTTCATGAAGATTTTGTAAATTGAGTAGCAAGTTAGAGTTTTAGGGACCAGAGCCATTTGTGAGATGCGGGAGCTACAATGAAGGCAACCATGCTCACTCAGACATGTTGTCAGCCAAGATGATGTCCCCGTCCTGTTATTTACTCCCCTTTCCCCCCTTCCTTTCTTACTGCCATCCATCCATCTTCCTCCCTACCTCCCTCCGGCCCTCCCTCCCTTCCTGTTCTCCTCCCTCCCTCCTCTTTCCCTCCCCCTCTCCTCCCTCCCTCCTTTCCACCTCCAAAGGCTCCTCCCACTCTCCCCCTTTCCTTTCACACATTCCCCTGTCCTTCTCATACCATGTGGCCATCACCACCATGCTTTAATTTATTCTTCACTTCTTCACTCCAACTTCAGCCATTCAGAGAAATCTGACAATTAACAATCCCTGTGGCCTGATGATGAGGGAACCACTGAGGCTCCTGCTTTAGGGTCAGAGATCAAGTTCAGACTCAGCATCCAGAAGCTCTGCTGGTTTCTTACAGATAAAGTTGAGCTGCTCACATCAGTCAACCCAGAGGGTCTAAGGGGCATGTTAGGGGACTTGCCTGAAAACACTTCTGGGTCTCTTATCAAGTTTGTTTTGACTAAGAATTAACATTTGCATGTTTCAAACATTAAAAAAGCAAGTGATGAATGAACGAAGAAAAACAATAAGAAATTGCCTTCTGGATCCTGAATCGTCTGCAGAAACACACACAAACATTTCTGCTTGCTCCTTGTCATTCCTAGATACTTTATGCAAATATAAGCAAATATACACATGTGTGCAGCCATAGCCTTACTTCTCTTCTGCATCTTGCATTTTTCTTTGACAAAATGTCCTTGAAATCCTCCTGCCGTGGCTCACAGAGCACCACTTCATTTCTGACACAGCTGCGAAGTAAGTGAAGGCACTTTGATTGGAAAAGCTAAGCACACAGCACGGATATAAATCAGCGTGGCTCTGCCTCGGTCTTTTATGGTAAAGCCTGTGTGTCTTGGTCCTTCATGAATAGTAATGAGAGGGCCTGGGCTGTGTGCAGTCACAGAGCTACATGGTTCAGGCACTGCTGGGTGGAATGCTAACATTCCTGTGATGTGATGCCTTCCCATTATTTCAACATAAAACCGATGTGGTGAGAGGTGAGTGCAAGCTCCTCCCACCCTCAGAATGGTGGGAGCTGTAAACTTCTTTATTCTAGGTCTTCCCAGCTCACAGCTCCATCTTTATTGCACCTTCAATGCCCTCTCTGAGAGTGCTGATTTACCTGGATTCTGTCCAGTTTTTTTGGATTTTCTCTCATCCCTCTCTCTCATGCTGTAGCTCAGCTACAACCCCTCCTGTTATACAACCACATCTGGACTCATGGTAGCACCTTTGCTTAGCTCCCTGCTTGTGCACTGCACTCTACCTGTCACTTCAGACACCACTGTTTTTCCATGCTGTGGTTAGCTTTTTAATATATACATTAAAACAATCTCTCCCATTCAATGATTTAGCATCGGCAACTCTTCAGCAGAATTTTGGTTCCATTTTCCTGCCTAGTATTTAGTGCTAGCTTGAAGACACCAAACAAATGCCTGACTATACATTTGTGTGTGAGAGAGACTTTTGGAATAACTTTATCTAAAGAGGTTTTATTGTAAATAAAAGAGACCCATCTATTTAATTCAGTCACAGACAGCCCTCCCTTTCTTCATGTACTGCTACAAGAAGCAATGAGTCAAGAAACTTGAGAAATAGGGGACCTATAGTCAGTAGGATCAGCATGCATGAATCTCAGGATCTGGACTCTGTAGGGGCTCAAGGCCATGATTAGAAAGTAATGATGGTTCCAGGAGGAACCAGGTGAGGGGAGAAAGTCATTAAGGTGTGCCCTGTGCTTCAATGGAATTAAGAACTCAGGGACAAGTGAGGAAGACACTGCAGAGAAGGGAGAGAGTAAGCAGCATGGCTCTTTTGACCTTTGACTACACAGACATCTATTGAAGAGACAGTCCGAGGATCTGCATCCTACTATTCATTTATCAGTACTGACATTTATCAGTAGTCATCCTACCAGTTCCTCTTAGTGACGAATTCATAGTAGCAGCTATCTCACTGTAAAATCATTCATTCATTGCCAAGATCAACCACCCACAATGCATAGGGAGTGAGCCACAAACTAAAGGCTGGACCACAGAGAAGCCACGTCTCCCCCTGCAGGAGCTCCAAACATTGCACAGGTCTTCTTGTCCTGGGAATGCTGGGAAACAGGAGCAAGACATTGTGTGAGGTCTGGTACACACTCCATAAGCAGGCTTCCCCTAAGATATTTCTTTATAAAAGCTGTGGTGACCAGATCCACCTCCCTAACAGCCTTCCAAAAGCTCTGGGCACCAGGTGGTGACTGACTCGTTGGTTTCTCCTCCACCCACCCTCATCTCAAACACAGCACAAAGGCTGGGACTGTCTACTACATTCTGTATTTCATGAGTGTGCTCTGTATGCAGACTTTCGGCTGCTTGTTAACAGTAAATGACTATTATCCTTTACTGGATGGGGGAAACCGAGGCTCAAATTATATGAGGCAAAAATAGAAGCCAGTTTACAGTCTGTCTGACTTATCAGAATACACTACCCAAATGTCTGCAAGGTGTTTTGCTGCCCTGTGTGTGAAAGGCCCTTCTTCCTGTGAAGAAGCCCTATGCCCCAGGGAGTTGTTTCCCCTCCTCAGGGGCCACATGGGGTTGTTCTGAAATGATCTAGGATGTGTTGTATGCAGAGCCCTCAATGGGGATGTCAGCTGGTGATCCATGTTTTCATGAAAAACTGTGCTTCAATTTCTTATCCTCAAAACAGCCTTTGAAAAACAGTCTAGGTTATCATATAAAGTCTTTCCTGAAATTGACCCTTTTATGAAGCTTGTGATACATGAGAATTTGAAATAACTCCCTTTTGTGTCTGCTATTTTCTGTTTGTTTTCTTATTGCCTAGCATTTGAGGGAAACAGGCTGAATGAATTGTATTGTATCAAGGCTTCATATTGTCTTGCACAGTAGCCAGGCTTCTCTACTGCCCCAGGGCCACTTGCACAGGTATTGCTAACTTTTCCATGCGGGTGCTCTTCTCCAGTGCATCTAGTGTGTGCTTCATGTGGTCACTCTCCTCTGTGGGTTCCAGAATCACTGGGTCTAGCTTCACTTTTATGAGTGTTAATCCTCATTGTCACTTGAGAAGATTTGGAGTCACTAGGAGGCACACCCCTGGGCATGTCTGAGAGGAAGTTTCCATAGATGTTTAACAGTGGAAGGAACTATACCAGGGTCTCAGCATGAATAACAAGGGGAAAAGAGAAAGCCAACTGAATTCCTTCTTCTCTGCTTCCTGGCTACAGACAGAATGAGACTTCCGCCTTCATGCATTCACCCTTCACACATAACCTGTGTTCCTCTAAACCGTGAACAAAATAAACAGCTTCCTTGCTTTTGTCAGCCATTGTCATAGCAGTGCGACATATACCTGGGGGATCTCATAGTGGTCAGCAGAGTGGGGTTGCCATGGAAATATTAGGAACTCCTCTCTGAATGTTGTAGGATTCTTGGAAATCACTTGGTCTCCACAGACTGTGGAATTTATAGCAGCTACTGGCTCATGGGGAGTCCTGACTCACAGGCCTTACAACAAGAAAGAGCCTGTGATGGACATACTCTCACCACACAGTACTGTGAAGGGTAGCATGAGGCACCCTCCTCAGAAACCAACAGAATTAACCAGTTCTGATGTTCCATCCTTGCCATCCAGACACATTCGTCATCATTTTGAAAATAGAGCTGTCTTGTGATCAGCCCTATCTGGTTGGTCTAGTATTGTCTATGGCTCTTTTTGTACTTTGACAGTGACCACTGGCCTCAGAGACTCTGCAGATACAACCCCTAAAATGTTTAGTCTTTGCCTGTGTTATTTTATTCTCCATCATGATAGCAAACACTGGAGGCCCTATAGTGAGGTGGCTTGTCACGATGGGAGCAAATGGAAGAGACTGTCCATTTACCACAGTCAGGACAAGATAAAGGGAAAGGTGGGTTTGGGTTCTTCCCTCCCCATAAGGGCATACACCTGTAGTATCAAGTATCATGTTTTTTGGAGTACATGAAAGACACACACACACACACACACACACACACACACACACAGCACGTGTAAATGCCACCTGCACACACATGATGGGGAATACCTTCTGTATATATGTTTCTCTTATTGGTTGATGAATAAAACACTGGCTGATTGGCCAGGCAGGAAGTATAGTCAGGGCTAGGCAATGAGGAGAATTCTGAGAAATGTAGGCAGACAGATTTGTTATGTAGAGCCCAAGAAGTAAGGACGTGCCAGGTGTTCTCTGGTAAGCCAAGACCAAGTGGAAATATATAGATTAATAGAAATGGGTTAATAATTAAGACAGAGCTAGCCAATATGAAGCCTAAGCCACTGGCCAACAGTTTTATAACTAATATAGAGTCCATGTGTTTATTTGGGGCTCAAGGGTGGTGGGACCCTACCACCAGGCCAGAAACATTCATACAACACACACACTTTCATAAAAGTGAAAATGGTACATATACGCTATCTCTGCAAGGTCAACACATACTTGTAGCCATTGGGCATCTTTATAGCACACACTCTCAGTGACCCAGTTTTTGAAAGTTCCTCCTGTACATGGGCTGGGGGTTCCAACACACAGGCCTTTGGGACATATTTAAGATCTGAGCCAAGGCACTGGTGCCTAAACAAGCCCCTGCCACCCTGAGCTGTGCCACAATTACCTTCATGACCATATGAACACTGATATTTTGTTTGTGAACCAGATTGTGGGTTATTATAAACCTAAGACCAGTATGACTACAGGAGAAGAAGACCTTCTCAAAAGACCAGGCTAACCAAATAATCCCACTCCACAATTCCTGAAGTCACAGTGTAACTGGCCCTATCTTCTGCACTTTCTGAGATTCCATACATGAACTTCACCTTCAGGCACCACCAAAGCCAGCAGGAGAAGCAATTCACAGGTTCTGAGTACCGGAAGGCATCACCCTTGTGAAATACAGGTTCCTGTGCTTCTGGACTGGGTCTGGAAACCAGGAGCCCCACAACCAGGACAGTCTGCTGACCCAGCGCCTGCTTAGCTAGTCACATGAAGTCACAGGAAGGTTGTGAGAACAAGGCAGGGAGAGTTTGGAGGCATTAAAGACCTCAGGGACATTTTCTTCTCTGAGAAGGTCCAACTTGCTCTACCTACCTAAGATCTACCTTGCAGAATCAAAAAGATTCTGCCTGAGAGCATGTAGAAGGCCAAGTTCACTAGCAGATCCATGGATTGCTCTTTCAAAACTAGCTTCTATCTCCTCATTTTCTATGCTTTGTTTACTTTCAGATGAGGCTTGTATTGGACATTTTTAATTAAACTACATTGATAATCTTCATTTAAATGGGAACATCTATTCAATGTTAAAGATACCAATTCAGTAAAGACTCATTAAAATATTACTCTGATATAAAGTAGTCCATCAAGCTGTCGCATCACTAAAACTCAATGAGATCTGACAGAACCAGGAAGCTTGCAGGTATGAAACCTAAAATTCAGAAATGTGACTGTTTTTAAAGCCAAGTATGAGTTAACACTCAGCCTGAACAGGGTTATGTTGTTGTGCCCCTCCATTTTAACTGCAAGAAAATGTACAATTAAACCTAATGTTTTTCCCAAGCTGAACCAATGAACACACTGGGTTTCTTCAGGGGAAATGAGTGGGGTGTAGAAGGGAAAAATAATGGGAATGACTGTGACCTATTACTGCAGTTCACAAAGCTCTTAAAGGCAGCAGCCCCACCAGGCTGTAGCATATGGGAGTCAATCGCAGCCTCTCATTTCCACAGAGTGGGATGGTGTTCCATTACCAGACAGGCAAATGGGGTAGTTGGCAGACAAACAAATTACTACTGCACTGTGAACCTGAACATGTAGACTAGAGTTTTCCACACACAGCATCCTGAACAACTGCCGACTAACTGGCGTTCTCTTTTCTCCAACGGAGACACATAAACACAGGAGGAGAGTACCAGAGGCTTTGAAGAGAGGGTGCTGTGCCTGCCTAGAGTCAGAGGCTTGGCTGGTTCTGAGGTCTGGGTCCCGCTACGGTCACCCTCACCTCTGGCTCTGACACCTGGCAGAGATCCCCTGGCAGCGTTTCTCACTGCCATCCCACCTAATCTGACCCTGTAGACAGAATTTGTGAACTCAAAGCACGGCCTCTTCTGCTTGAGTGTGGAACCTGTTGGCAATGATTTTTAAAGGAAACACAGTCTCATTCTCACGCCACTGTGGCATGAGGACACCTGTAGGCTGCTATGTTTTCCTGTCATGTCACCCACGTGTAACATCGGTATCAAGAACAACAACGCACCATCCAATTTAACAGCAAACGCTCTGTAAGTGTGAAATGGCTGTGTTGGGAAAGGGGTGATACAATTTCTTCCCCCACAGGCTTTGAGGGGCAACCCACAGCATCAACTGGGAAAGCACTTGGTACCTGAGTTCACTTTCTGGGTCCTCTTCAGACCAGTGCTGTTGGCTCCTGCCACAGGACTCAGACGTGATAGCTGGATATTTTCACCAATCTGTCATAGTGCTCATTTCCTAAGGGACAGAACAACAACAAAGGGCACAGTTACTGACAAAGGCAGGCCCTGACACTTAAACTGACACTTAAAACAACACTGACAGGCACCACAGGTAAAGAAGGTGTGTAGCATCCTTGACTTTAAACCATTTTTAAACTTTTAAGTCCAGGGAGATGGTTCCACGTGTAAAAGGCACTTATCACTGAGCCTGAACAGCCAGAGTTAGATTCTCCAGAGAGAACTGATTTCTACAAGTTCACTGTGGCAATCCTGCCCCAACAAATACATGTAAAAATGATGTAATTTATTCACTTTGAAATCTAAGCTGTTTGCCATCTTTAAAGACAGACCCCTGTTTGAGGCTAAAACTAAATGCACATAATACTTTGACCAAGCAACCTGCCCAATTATTGCCCTTCCTCACTACTTTGATACAATTAGGAAACCATGAAAGAGTTGAAAAATATTTTATATGTTAATTTCTCAGAAACTAGGTGGTTTTTTTTTTTATATAACAAAATATAGTCTGTTGATGCCCCAGGAGACTTCCACATGTCACCATGCTTTATCTTTAGCACAACAACAAAAGAGATTACCTGCATGAGTAGAAATTTAGAATATATTTTATTAATTTTCTGCAATATTGTCCTGGTTATGATTTTTAAATACCTAGATTATTACAAAGAACACCATCAAAGGCAAACAGAGAGAGGGAGAGAGAGAGAGAGAGAGAGAGAGAGAGAGAGAGAGAGAGAGAATCAGAGGGAAAATGCTAGAGAACTAGGTGCCTGGTTGTTCAAGCCATTGTTTCTGATGCTAAGCTCCAATTCAGAGGCCTCATTAAATCCAGTCTATGGCAATAACAACCGAGGTGTTAATGGGCGGCAGTGAAGTGTGTCAGGGAATGAAGAGACCCTCAGGGCTCTCCAGTTTACATCAGCCACACACAGCAGCGTTACCATAAATCCTCTAAAAGACACTACGCTCCACTTCTCACAGGCTACCTGGAGATAAGTCAGCATTCAGAGCACTCAGCCTCGGGACTAAGAAGCCAGCACCCATCTCTCACATAATACACACTGGTCCACAAAGCATTGCTGGAACAAAGTCTCCTGATTTCCCTAACGAGAGTACAGGAAGCCAACAGGCAGAGGACAGAATGTGGAAATACCATGTGGAGCTCAGATTACCCACCACCCCAATCCGGCTGAAAACTGGAAGGATAAATGGTATTGGTATTCTAAGTCTTAAACTGTTAGTATGCAAAGGTTCAGTGACATGCCTAAACATGTTAAAGTTTTAGTACTTTTTAGTATGGATTTCTCTTATCTATAGTACTCTATACTGTAACACATGCACACAAGCACAGATGTATACACACTCACAAGCATACCTACACACTCATGTATACACAGCTATATGCATATCTCACACATATGCATACTAATATACCCATACACATACAGAGGTACATATATTCTAACATGCATACTCAAATATAGATATGCTTGAATATGCACAACACAATGCCCCATTCACACATATACTCATATGGGCATACACATATGCACACATACATGCACACATATGCAAACATTATATCTATATCTATATAGATATAGATATGCACATACCAACATGCATATACCCACAGGTATATCACACATACATTCACAAACACAAACACACACAGGCACACACATGCACACACATACTCTAATATGTGTATATACACATGTACATATTACAAATGCACACAATACTTTTATTTCCTCAACAATGGCTGTTCCTTTATTTACAGTGCACCTGCACATGTAACTTTTACACAGCAGTGGTGGCAAACATCCAAACTGCTGTCAATCAGTTCCCTCTAGGAGTCAGTTGTTACTCAGGCATTCCTCCAGAATAATCAACACCTTCTCCAAACTCAGTCTTGGACACTGACCTCTGCAACTCAGAATCCAGAGCCTCCCCATCCATGCTGCCAGCTCTTAACAACTGAGGGGCTATCTCTACAATCTGGATTCTGGATCTTTTGTGCAACTGATGTCTGTTGTAGTTTTAAAAAGCAATGCAAGAGAGAAAGACACCATGGGGCAGAGCTCACATGGAAGAGTTTTTTTATTGGGGGAAAGTGAATGGGAAAAGGGGGAGGGGAGACTGGCTTCTGATGAGAAGAGTGGCAGGAGGAAGAGGGGAAGGAAGAGGGAGAGGGATAAGGAGGGAAGGAGGAGAGGGAGAGAGAGAGAGAGACAGAGAGAGAGAGAGAGAGAGAGAGAGAGAGAGAGAGAGAGAGAGAGAGAGAGATGGGAGGTGGGCAGGCCCCTTTTAAAAGGGAACACAATGAAAGCGCACAGGTGATGCTCTTATTGGCTGTAGCTGAGGGTGTATGGTGTGAGGACCCCAAGGGCAGGCCAGTACAGATGCCTGAATACTAAAAGTATCTGTTCCCAAGGTCAGATATGGGAAGGTACTTAGCATACACACTCGAGGTTTCTGATTTTTAAGTGATGTAACTGTTCTTTTCAAGAATGCTATGGGGTCACAGAACCTGGCTGAATCAGCAGTGCTGGGGAGCCTTTTGATTGGCAGAAGTACTGAAGTTCACAGTCCACCCAACACACATGGCACTGGGCTAAATTTAAGATTTATCCTTTAGTTTTGGTCTCAGTTGGGGTCACTATGGCTGTGATGAAACACCATGAGTAAAGCAACTTGGTGAGGAAAGGGTTTATTCAGCTTACACTTCCACACCACTGTTCATACCATCAAAGGAAGTGACAACAGAACTCAAGCAGGGCAGGATCCTGAGGTAGGAGGAGCTGATGCAGAGCCATGGAGGGTGCTGCTCACAGGCGTGTTCCTCATGGCTTGCTCAGCCTTCATTCTTATAGAACCCAGGACCACCAGCCCAAAAATAGCAAAACCCATGAGTTGGGCTCTCCTTATCAGTCACTAATTAAGAAAACACCCTACAGGCTTGCCTACAGCTGGATATTATGAGGGCCTTTTCTCAATTGAGGCTCCCTACTTTTTGATGCTCTAGCTTGTATCAAATTGGCATAAAACTAGCCAGCACAGTACCTCAGACTTTTTCTTTTCAAGAATCCACAATACCCTGTTGTGTACTTGGCATGAACGGCTGGCCAAGAGGCCGAATCCTGCAGGAAGCTGTGTTGCTGGTTCGAGGCATTTTCTATTATTTAGTTGGCTTGGGCACATTTGATGCTCTGAGTATTGGTTGAATGGAATTGGGAATTGCTCTAAAATGCTTCCGGCCTCACAGTGCTCTAAAGGGGCCCTGTTAATGACAGGAATGATGAGCCCCTCCCATCGTCATGTCTGGGAGGTGTCCCCTGCTCTGTCGTAGCTCCCAGAACCCTTCAGCAGGTGCCAGAACCTGACTTTGTGCACACTCAGCCCCACAGGTCTGCCTCGCCTGAGGTTTCCCATGACACAAATGCCTTTTGTATAAGAAGCTTCAGCTAGGATGAAATGTGTGTGAGCCTACCATCACAGCATCACTTCCACTTCAGTGGAAACGATTTTAGCTTTTTAAATTTTCCTTCTGCAAAGTTCTGCATGAGCTAGGTTAAAGCACGAGGGACATGTTTTGACAGTACATCTTCCTCAGGCTTGCAACACTGAACAATAAGAGCCAGACAACTGCCTGCCAGCCCTCGTGCAGCAGAGCGATGAGTAGACTCCTCAGTAGACTGAGGTGGAGTTAATGATGAGACCTCATAAGATACAGCCCAAGGACTCTGTCCTCAGCATGGTTTGCTTTCCTAGACTGGTGTCTCAGCACCATCTGGACCTGAAAGGCAATTTCCAGCAGGACTTCCTTATAGTTTAGTGGTCACGTCTGGAGTCCAGATGGTGGAGAGGAAGCAATGCATCCCAGCTGCCTATGGTGGGCAGCTCTGGCTGAATGCATATCCCTATGACTTTCATGCACATTTCTGCCTCCTCTCTCTGTGCTTCTACTGATAGAAGGACCATACTCTTGGGCAGGATGAAGGAGCTATGCAAAAAACTTATGTGAACTCTCTAGCTCACCATGCTCCCTGCAGGAATAAGGTTGCGTTTCCCTTCATGCCAAGTTACCCATATGTTAGGAGCCCCACTCCTATGCTTACTTATACTCTGTGTTTTAGAACAGCTTGTGAGAAGATAATTCATTTCTCTTATGTCTATGAAATTCAAAGCATGTCCACTTCCAGACTTTTTAAAAGGGAAGGGAAGGAACCTTTATGGAAAATAAAGACTATAATAAGCCTGGAAGGTTCATTACAATAGAAGCAATAGATGATGCATCTTAAAGAGAAAAAACAGGGCATCAGAAAAAAGCAGGGCAACATCAAAACTTTCCTTACACTTTTTAAATGTCATACCTTTGTGCATGTGATTAGAGTCCAAATCAATTTGGACTCCCAGATTTGCTCATAGAGAGTCCAAGCCTCATTGCCACACACAACACCAGTTTTGTTCTTATTGCTGTGACAAAATACCCAACAAACACTACTTAGGGGAAGAAAAGGCTTAGTTTGGTGCAGACAGCCATTACAGCAAGGAACTCACAGTGGCAAGAAGCCCTGAGTCACATCCATGGCTGAGAACAGAGAGAATGAGCTCATGCATGCTTGTCTGTCTGCACTTTGCTTTCTCTTTGTTCAGCCTGGGTCTTAGTCCACTGTCAGAACACAGTTCAGGAATGGAGTTCTGTGATGAGAACTCAGAGCGCTTGTGAGGACACCCCAAAATCCAAAACAAGAGTCTTGTGACCTGGGTTTCTTCAAAACCGGTAATTGTTCCTGGAATGTGTTTTCATACTCCTCCCAGGTATAGCAGATAGGAGTGAATTTACTTCAGATCAACCATTACTTCCTGCTACTGTCATTCAATTAAATATTTAAAGTAGGCCTTATATGTCTCTATGGAAAAACATGTTTTGCCATGTGCAGCTTGTCCCTGTGATTGTGTTCAGTTTGAATTCATGTGGACTTTAGTCATGTGATTTCTCTTCACCTTCAGAGTACAAATTGTCTGAGGCGCTGAATAAAGTCGGCTATTACATGAGACTTATTGGCTCCATTCTCCCAGGTCCAACTGCCTCTAAAGTGGTGGGAGTTGTGAGCTGGTGCTACCCACATTCTGGGTAGATCTTTCTAACTCAGTTAATCCAATTAAGAAAATCCCTCACCGACATGCCCTCAGGACAACCTAATCTAGACAATTCCTTACCTGGACTTTCTTTGTAGGTGATTCTAGATTGTGTCAAGTTAACAAAACAGCATATTACAATACCCTCCTAGGCCCTGGGTAGGATTGGTACTGATAGTGAAACCCTGATTTAGTGAAGGGCCCTTGTTACAACTGATAATGTTAAAGACACCAGTACTCAAAAGTTTGTGATGGAAAGGTATCTATAGATACAGACATTCCATGTATAGCTTGACCTCTAGGTTAAGATGTCTCTCAGACCTATAGTCACAGCCTCCATGTCGTGGAAACCTCAATACTGATGCAGACAAGGACCTCTGAGCCCACAAGGGTGTGGCCAGAGTAACCAGGTCCTTTAGTGCCTACGATGGAATACCAGAGGCTTTATCCTATCTACTGGGTATGGTGGAGGCAAGACAAATGAACTCTCAAGTAGGTTTAAGGGGGTCTAAATGGAATACCCTTGTCAGGAATTTGGTAGCACGTATGCTAATTTTGAATATGCATATGCTGATTTAACAATTTTAGCTCCTGGTGTCTACCAAATATGTTTTAGTCACACGTGTGCATAAATGCATGTTAAAATTGCCATTGCAGTATTGCATATAATCAAAAGTCTTAAGTGCTGAACTGATTGAATGATTCTAGCTGAAACATGATTCTAGAATTGATCCTTGTGTATGACAAGCAAGATAACAAGGCTAATGCAGCATTATACATAGCCTAACGCTGTTGAGACACAGCACACAAACCAAGGTCCAGTGCTGTTCCCCGTGCTTCCATGAGTAAAACACACATGCACAGCGTGCTGATGAGTGTGGACATAAACCCACTGGTCAACACAGGTCATCCTCAGGAAGAAAAAGTGAGATTATAGGCATGAGTATCTAGATACTCTATTTAAAATTTTATTATAAAAGTAAATTCAAGCATTTATATAACAGAATAAAATGATAATATCATATATCCATTCATCATCATTGACCTTAGGTTAAGAATTTATACTTCCAATGTTACATGATAATTACACGACACCCAAACCATTCACTGCTTCAAGATGTAGTTTAAGATTGGTCCTAGGGTCTATTGTTGTGTCCATACCAGGAGACATCACACCACGGAAATCATGGTGAGGCTGAGCTACAGCATTGTGGTCTATTCTTCCAGATTAATCAAAATGATACAGGCAATTTAAAATAGAGTTAATTAAAGCCAAGAATGATCAGTTCTGGGAAGCACCCCAATCCTCTGCTCTGGGTACTGCAGCCATGGGAGGACACTTGGCTTTTCATGTCCTAATGGAAATCATACATGGAGAGTAAGGATTTACCTCCAAGAGCCTGTGTTAGCAATGGACATGCTCAAGAACACAACAACTCTTCTTGAGAAGGTGAAACGTAAAAATAGTAGAAACCGAAAAGGACTATATTGGGTCCTTTTAATTGCTCACCGGATTCCCACATGTCTCAAAGAGTCACTGGACAGAAAAGTTGTTTGCCATGACAAAACCTCTCCTAAAATCTAGATAAATCACCCATTCTTATGGATGGTGTCTGGTTGTGTAAAAAATGTAGAGGGGATGAATCTTCACACACAGGATGCTGACTGGCTGCTCCGGCATTTGACCCTAGAAGTGATACATCCATTTGCTAACCTGTTCCCTTACTAGTGCCCTTTGGTAACTGAGGAACCAAATGGTTGTCCCTCTCCCTGAATCTACAGTTTCACAGGAAGGAATTACCGAAACAAACCCAAACTGGGGGACTCTAGCATTGTTTGCCTTCCTTTCTTTTCTCAGAAGCCCTTTGCTTCACACCATGATGCCCCCTTTGTTTGAGCTTTCATCACCTCCATGCCTGTTCATTAACTGTCTCTTGTTCTTCCATACCCTTAGAAAGATCTCAGTGTCATTGTGCCATGTCACGCACCTGCCATAAGTACATGATTACTATAATGACTATTGTCACACTGCAACTCTTACACTTGTATCACAATTTAAAATGTAAAGTGATTTTTCACAAACTTGTGGATAGAACCTTGCCAATTAACACATGTGAGGAAAGTGCACCCATGAAGATAGGCAAGACAGAAGCAGAGCTGGGACAGGAAAAAAAAATGCTTAGCCTGGCCTTGAGGTCTTCTAAAGCTTGGTTTCCCTCTCCCTTTTGGTTTCTCTTGAGGGCTGAATAGATCTTCATGTCTACATATCACACCTCCCCCCTCTATGTAAACCTCAAAGAGTCACATCCCAGCATTTCTTTAACCAGACCCTCTCAAGGTCATTCCAGCTTCTAGCAGGGTACAACCGTCTCCTGACCATTCCCTCATACAGTCATGAACCATGCATGCAGATGAGTGCCAACTGCTTTCTTATCCCCCCTTCTGCTGTTGTCATCAAAGATGATGAGTTTTGGGGAGTATCCAGAAGAGAAGGATTTTGTTACAAATGTGAATTAGAACCAGTAAACTTGATTCTGTGGATCCTCTATAGCATCTAGCTCTTAGAACACATTACTCTTGGAAATATTTACTAATCAATTGTAAAAAGACAAGTATCTTTTCAAAAGAAACCGAAGGACCTATTACCAAAGAAGAAGACAGAGCCCAGGGCTATCTGGATCAGATATGATATCCTAGGTGTGAGTATATGTGTCAGGGAATACCTCATGAAGTGGGTATCAGGTATACAAAAGGGGATTGTGCATGTGTGCAGGGTTGTTCCACGCACAAGGGCATGATTAACTGTTGTTTCTGAGACACAGCAAGATCCAGAATGGTGTTACTAATTGCTCACCAGATTCCCACATGCCTCAAAAAGTCACTGGACAGAAGAGTTGTTTGCCATGACAAAACCTCTCTCAAAATCTAAATAAATCATTGTCTTTTGTGGGCTGTGATTGCAGAGCATGACTTATATACACAACTAATTCAGCTTAAACAATTGAGTAGAAACAATAAGGACAGAGTACATGTATGACTCTTGCTGTAAACATGCCCTGCTGTATGGAAGCAGGACCTTGGACAATTATAACCACTGTTCTTTCAAAGAAGTTGCAGAAGGGTATACGTAGGACAATGAGATTCGCTGCACGGATGTACCTGCAGCATTTTGCTTCCCCTGTGATAAAGTACTTTCAAAGATAGGATTTCTATGCCAGTTCCTTATCTGATCATCAAAATAATCCTGGGCAGGGGATAAAGAATTCAGTTAGCTTTGTCTTTAGAGAAACTGATCTCCAAGGAAGGTGACTTTCCTGAGATCACAGAGCTAGTGTGGACCTGAAGCTTCCTAGCACAACATGACCATGTTTCCAACCTACCAATGGCTCCAGGACTGTGTGCAAGTCTGGGAGCAAGAATTCACTCCAGGTTTGACTCTTATCTCCTGGGAGCCTGGGCTAAAGAGAAAGGGGTTTTTACCTGTAGGATCTGCCTTGAAGTGGGGGAAGGGGTGATCTTCAGAATGTTAAACCAGCCTCTATGTCAACTACTAAAACCACACACCAGAAGCCCATTCATATCAGTGTCGCTTTAAATAATTTATCTTCTTAAAGTTCCTCAAGTATAATCAGTTCAGGGACAGCTAAAATGTAGAGTCATCATAAGGACGATAGTTAAATTATTGTTGGCTAATTAGTTAAGATATTGTGAACTAGTTGTTGATCTTTGTGTCTCTTCTAAATTCTTCTCATAAAGGGAGAGAGAGAGAGAAGAGACAGAGAGGAGAGAGAATTCAATGAATTAAGGGAGAGTAGAATAAGGAAGAGGTATACTCTGCTTCCCATTTGGTGATTTCCCTCTGGTTCTCAGGGAAGGAGCTGTGTTTTGGTAATCACTGGATCCTAACAAAGCATAGTGGAAGAACAGGGGAGTCAAGTTCAGCCACACTGACCTGCCTGAGAGAATCACAGGATACAGGATAAAGAATGTACAACCCAGGGGCTGGAGAATTGGCTTGATGGTTAAGAACACAAGCTGGTCTTCTAGAGGTCCTGAGTTCAATTTCCAGCAACCACATGATGGCTCACAACCATCTGCAATGAGATATGATGCTCTCTTCTGGCCAGCAGGGATACTGTTTATATAATAAATAAATAAATAAATCTTTAGAGAGAGAGAGAGAAAGAGAGAGAGAGAGAGTGAGAGAGAGAGAGAGAGAGAGAGAGAGAAAAGAACATACAGCCTATCCCTCTGAAGGCTCAGCTATGAGGGACCAAGAGAGGCTACTATGTTCTTTGTTGGAAATACTGTGGCAGGGTCACGCTTAATGCCATGGTCACATCACCCAGAGGTGAACAAATTCTCCCTGGATTGCAAATAAGTGAGGGATAGAACTTTTGAGGAGTCAGGCCATCAGCAAATGCCTTAAGAGAGGAAGCATGTAAGTAGCATGGTATACTATAGAGTAAGCCTTCGGGAAAGTACATTTTATCCTGGGGCCAAAGGGTCCATCCAGAGTAGGGAGTGCCAAGCCAGGCTGTTGTTCTAGCAAAGGAAATGCCTTGAACAATGACTTCTAACCTGCAGAGAGGGGTGGGTGGGTAAGATGCTGTGTATGCATGAGGCCCTAAGCTTGATGCCCAGAACCCATTGTGAAAATACCAGCTTATGGTAGCATATACTTGTAGCCTCTGGGGGCTGGAGATGGAGTGACCCTGGCAGCTCACAGAATATCCAGCCTAGCCTAATGGTCCAGGCCAGTAAGAGACTGTCTCAAAATACAAGGCACCCAAGGACTGACACCCAAGGTTAACTTCTGGCTTCCACATAGATGACACACAAATGCACGTGCACCTGTGTATACACATGTTCCTACCTCCACCCCTAATATGAATATCAAATGGCAACAGACTGAATATGAGCAGGGACTAGAGACCTTTTTTTTTTTTAAACATATTGAGTTCATCAAGTATTCTAGCCCCCAGGATGAAGTGCTTTTTATTAAAATAAAGCTTGTTTGCATTCTAGCAGTGCTGCTCAATCCAACGTGACTCAGATAAACTGCACTGCACATGCAGAGAACCCATTCTTTGGACTGGTACCCAACTGTGAGCTGGATTGAACCCACCCTTCCTGAAACCCTCATTGCTCAGTGGCAGATTCAGAGCGGAGTCAGATTATTCACCATATCTTCCAGCCAGGTTTGTGTGTATATCATCCAGAGAGACTGGACTCTGACAAACAGGATCTGCAGTTATGATCTGGTGAGCCCCAACTTGTTAGCACAGGGTTTTAGCTCACTGGCCCATCATAACCCCACGTACTCCCCTTCAGTCTAGGAAATAAAAATCGCTGGGTTTTTCCTGCCTTCACAACCTGTTCACTTTTCACACTTTTTTTTTTTTGCAAAGCATCACAGAATAAAAAAAAAATCTATACTTACCAGGTTGCTATGAAAGGATCTGATAAACAAGCTCTTATATTTGAATTAAAAAATGCTGCCAGATTATAAATTAACTTCAGTGTCAATAGCAAGCACCACTTTAAAACGAGACCTGATCTTCAGTTTGCTCTTTATTAACACTGGCTGACAGGATATGTAGCTTAGAACATGCAAAGTCAACCTATAGCTACACTATTTCCACCAAAGTAGACTTAGAAAAACTGGCCATTATATCTGCAGGTGTCCTCGATTTGAGTGGTTAGACTGTTTGGTTAAAATAATTGGAAACTGCTCTTGAGGGAGGTGGAAGAGGCAGGCACTTGAGAAATAATTTTCCTCATTGTTTTTTCAATTTAGGTAAACATAATAGAAAGTAAAATCCAACCCCACAAAAGTTTCCAACCTCTCTAAGTTTATTGGACAAGCACATAAATGCCTACATCATCATAAGGCACATGGCCACCAAGTTCTTCTATGGTAAAGTTAATTGCTTAGGCCTCCTATGGAAGTCCTGTCATAGACTTCAACTTCACTGCTGCTGGTACCGGACATTCTATTCAGTGTCTTGGGGACAAAAGATGTGGGAGGAATTGGCATTAAAAAATGGCTGAGTGAACATACTCTTCCAGGTCCTTCTAAGAGAGTCTTCTCTGAACAGAACTTGGGGACCCTACCTCCCAACAGCTTCCTCTACATGAGCATATGCTCCAAAGACATGTTGCTCCCACACATTGGTCTTGGCTTGAAGATGGATGCAGTCCGAAGTCATGTTGACCTGTGAACATTCTTGTCCTGTACTGTCAGGGAATTATTGTTACACTTGATGCAAGTTTTAAAAAAAATGAAGATATTTTGAGAAATTTTATATGCAAACATGAAGATAACAATAACAAAGTAGCCAGGCATTGGTGGTGCACACCTTTAATCCCAGCATTTGGGAGGCAGAGACAGGCAGATCACTGTGAGTTTGAGGCCAGCCTGGTCTACAGAGTTAGTTCCAGGACAGGCTTCAAAGCAATACAGAGAAACCCCCATCTTGGAAAAACCAATAACAAAGTAATGATTCGTTCCCCTGTTTTTGTTTTTGTTTCCTTGAGGTATCACAGGACAATCTCTAACTCACTACATAGCCATGGTAGACATTAGACTCCTAATTCTCCTATCCCTCCCTCCCAAATGTTGAGGTTACAGGCATCCACCATAACAGATGGTTTAAATTTTCTTTTTTAAGGCAGAACTGTTGAGAATGGAAGCAGGAGATAAACATGCCCAAAGTCTCAGCATGGGCCAACCCTCACATCTGCACTACAGTCCTTCCCACAGAATGTCCTATCCAGCAAGTGAGTGGCATAATAGATAAACATGGAGTCAGCCACCAAGTGACAGGAAAGGATGTTTGGTGATTTTCCTCTGTGCATGATCACTGCAATAGCCAGAGAGTATGAACTGAGATTCTCTGAGTAAACATGATGTTTATGGGAGAGAAGCCTACCCTGAGACAATGCCGGCAGTGTGGGAGGGCCCATGTGATACCCTGTAGAAGCTGGTCTAGTTTGGGCTAGCTACTCTTTTTTATTACGTGTTATCAGACATATGCCCCAGTCATGGGCATCTCTTGTCAATTACAAATACCCAAGGGTGCAAACCCAGAATTCTCTAGAGACAGAATTGACAGGATGAATATATATTAAAGGGGGATCTATGAGAGTGACCTACAGGCTATTGTTGGGCTAGTTAAACAATGGCTGTCTCCCAGTGGAAAGGTGAAGGATCCAGTAGTTGATCCCTCCACAAGGTTAGATGTCTTAGCTAGTCATTGGTCTATGTAGGAGTTCCAAAGAAGTAGGTTCTAATACTAGTGAAGGAATACTTCAGTGGAATAGATGAGCTTGCTGGTAAGAGTGAGAGCAAGCATGCAAAGAGCAAAAGCTTTCTTCTTTTAGGCCATTTGATGTGGACTGCCACCAGAAGCCTTGGCCCAGATTTGGAGTGGGTCTTCTGAACCCAAATGACTTAGGGTAGGTCTTCTCACCTCAGATGAGCCAATCATGGAAAATTCCCTCTGAGGTGTACCCAGCTGCTTGGGTTTTAGTTGAATTCAGATGTGGTCAAGTTGACAACCAAGATTAAACTAGCTTTAGGAGACCAGTAGCTTACTTATATGCTGTGGATGTCTACAAATGTCTTCTCTGGCATTTCGTTCAGTCTTATGAATGAAAAGAATCAATGAACAACTGCTGCAAGCTGCAGATACATTCTAGCAATGCACTTTACAGAAAAGACGAGGAATACCTGGACAGTTCTATGAACTATGCTTTTACCGAAATGTTAAATTATACACACACACACACACACACACACACACACACACACACACACACACACACACACGCTTCTGGTCATCTTCTTGAGACATAGCTAGAGGAATTTCCATATATACATATGCATATATATGTGTGTGTGCGCATGAGTGTGTATGTGAGAGTATATGTGTGTGTGAGAGAGTGAATGTGTGTATGTATGTGAGAGTGTCTGTGTGTGTTTGTGAGATAGAGAGAGAGTGTGTGTGTGTGTGTGTGTCTGTGATGTGTGAATGAGAGCGAGCACGTGTGTATGAGGGGACAGAGATCAACATCTTGTGTCTTTCTCAATTACTGGACACCTGTTTTGAGACACGGTCTCCCATTGAACCTGAATCTTCTAAAGTAGCTGGCCAAATAGCCCTGGGATTCTCTTCTACCTAATTCCTATGCACTAAGGTATTAGGTGCAAGCTGCCATCTGACTTTTTACAGAAATGCTGGGAATCTGAGATGAGGTCTTTGTCATCACCCCAGTTTGTTTATTTTTATTTTGTGTGCATGGGTAAGCCTCTGTGTATGTATTTACATGTCTGGTACCTGTGGAGGCCAGGAGAGGAGGTCAGAGTTCCAGGAACTGGAGTTACAGGGAGTTGTAAACTGCCATGTGGGTGCTGGGAACCAAATCCAGGTCCTCTACAAGAATAGCAAATACTCTTAACTCCTGATCCATCTCTTCAGCCCTAAAAAGCATTCATAGGTGTGACTCCCATCCGCTTACTGAACTTCATCAATAGTGTCTGTACTCAGTCTGTCTCTTGGGACTGCAGGCAGAAGGTGAGGCAGGCTGCGGCCATACACCTCTATATAGAGTAAATGTCGGAGGAGAGTGCCAATGTTTGTTCATGGCTTCACTTCCACACAGGAATTTCCTAAATCTACCCTTGAGGAGTTTCCCTAGGCACAGCTCCATCAGTTCCCCTTGGAACTGCACAGACTGTACCTCCTGAAAATGTCATCTGCTGGGACTGCAATTATGGTCCTCCAGCAATCACAGGCACAATGCAGAATGGGTGGGATTCAGGTGAGCGAGAGAACCCGCAATCAAGCCAGGGAAGAGAGAACAAAGCCATTTTCTTTCATTTGCCGTCAACACAACCATCAGGCCTTAATTACAAGGCAAGTGTGGGGCTGGTGTTGAAAGGCTTATTATTATACAGTTCAGCTCCAAATCAGTCCCACATTGATGAGAGGCACCCAGAGGAAGGCAGTGCAGCCCTGGTGAAAAAGAGCAGGCCCCAAGTGTGGTGCTTAGTGGCAGGGAGCATGCTCTGGGGAGTCAAAAATAATTCTGCAAGGATGGGAGGGCAGTATACCTCAGAGCCATCTAAAAATACACCATGGAAGTCCTGCTTCCGTGTTTGCTGCATTCATCGTCAAACTCAATACAGACAGACTCACTGTATCAAGAACTGCTTTTCGCAGCACTGTAGCTCAACTTGAAGCTGGCCTTCTTTTTTGATGTCCCCAAAGATACTCCAAATGTGTACATGCAGACTGTGTGCCTGGCTGCTATTCTGTGTGTGTGTTGTGTGTTTATGTGTGTCTGCATGCATGCATGAGCACATGTGCACACCTCTTCATGTCATGTTTCTGTGCATGTAACATGTATACACATGTATGTCAAGGCTAGAGGTCAAATTGTGCAGCTGTTTCTCAGACACCATTCTTACTGTTTTGAGACAAAGTTTCTCCTTGGCCTGGGATGGGACTCACCAAACAGATTAGGTTATTGGGATCCAGGGATCCACCTGTCTCTGACTCTCCAGAACTGATATTATAAGCATGGGATGCCAATACCTGGGTATTTATTTATACAGATCCTGAGGGACTGAACTCACATCCTCATACTTGCAAGGCAAACACTTTACTCACCCAGCTATCATCCTAATCTTATTTCAAATTCTTTATGAGAAATCCAAGAGTATCCTTAAAACGTCCTTAGATCCTTCCTCATGTATTTAGCAATATGTCTATGTTAATTATTTATAATTTACTATACTAAATGAATAATGTATGCAGTACATTTGCTTATGTCCATATTGAAACGTCAAATTTGAGTTTAGAATATCCTTTAGAGAACTGTTAATGTTTACACGCAAACCTAACTATCTTTGAATATAGCCTGTTTATTAAAAATCAAGACTGGGTATGTAGCTCAGAGTTAGAGAGTTTGGCTAGCATACTCAAGCCTGAGTTCATGCCTCCGCACTATAAATAAGTAAGTAAGTAAATAAATAAATAAATAAATATCCATTTACTGGTAGCAATCACACATATAGATGGCTTCCTTCATGCATCTAAACATCTGTATTCATGTCTCAAAAACACTTAGTCTTCAGGTACTAAGGCACTTATGATGGAAGCCAAGTTCCCAACTGTTTTGTTTACACTTCAGGATGTGAACTCTGCTGTGGTCCTGGAGGTAGAGTTAGAGATGCTTGCTGCCTGTGGGGTAGGGATTGCCACATTGTTCCCTTTCAGGATAGACTCTGAGTGGTCATGGTTTTACGGCACAGGTTTGCCCTCAGGCAGCTGAGATTGATGTACAGTGTTTACACTGTTGACATACCACCAGTGGCATTTCCAGACATCACCAGATCACATAACCATCTTACTTATTTAAATAGCATAGAAAATCAGCCTGGTATGCTGGGCCAGTTCTACTGGGAGCCATATGCTGCACATCTATAACCAGGGGTCAGACCAGACTTCAGAGGAAGCCTTCATTCTTAGTATTCCCTCTCTGTCCTATGTTGTCCTGATCTTTCGTGGTCCCATAATGGGGATATGCCTTTCAGATGATGATGTTTCCTGAGCCTAGTGTTTGTTTATGGACTCAGAGTGCTGAGAGAAAAAGCTGCCTTCCTCCTTCAGGCTGGCCAGATGCAGGGGTTGAGCTGTGAACATCTCCAACCCGTGTCTGGGAAACCCTCAATCCTCTGTTTTATTTTTCCCTACTTCCCCTCCTACGTGCTAGTACTGCAAACAGATTCCAACATTCCTGACCTCTCTGGATCATTTACACTTGACTGCAGGGCACTGCCCACAGCCAAAGTGTAGATCATTGTCCCTCAGCCTTCCAGAAGGCAATGTCCAGGATGCTTTTCCTTGAGCCCTCCTGCTGTGTTGTGCATGCTCCACTGGGCGAAACGATGACCTTGGCAAAGCCAGATTGCACAGAGCTGTCATGAATGTTCTCATTAGAGAACTTGGGCAGCTTCCCTTGTCCCCATGGAACTGCTGTGACCTTGCTTCCACCAAAACTGCAGATGGCTCTGAACATTCCTCTCCCACTCTTGATGCAAGAACAGTCTCCAGAGTGTGGTTCCAGGTCTTTGAACTGCCTTACACCTTTGAGGGGTGGCAAGGGCTTCCCTGCCCACCGACATGGTCTTCACATTTGTAAGCTAAAGCCACTTCTGTAACATGGTAAGGCAGAGCAGAAGCATTCAACATGATAGAGCTTCCTCAAAGTGAAACACTGACTTTCCCTGGTAATTGTAGAATATGTGGTTATTTTTCCCAAATACGTATCACTTCCATCAACACACAATGGGTTTTTAATTCTTTTTAATGAATAAATAAGTCAATAAATGACGTTTAATAATATTTCCCTCTAGATTTTTTTAATGGACTTCAGCCATCATAAAGAAAGTGTTCTGAGGGCCTCAGAGCAAGAAGACCATGAATGGGCCTGAGATCTGAACCTCTTGTAGCTATAACTATAGGTCAGTTTGCAGTTCCTCTATATCAGCACACACCTGAATTGTGTGCCCCAGGACCCTTGCACAGGCTGCTGCTTCTGACAGTGACAGCCCATTCACGTCTAAAGAGTATTTCTCCCTGTTATAAGGTTTGATGATATTCTCTATATCTGTGACTTTTCCTTATTCATGATACCAATATTTAAATTTAAAATATTTCTTTAACCTTACCCCCATTTTTCTTATGATGAGAAAGTTCTCTGAAATTCAGAACTCATCTACCTTGTATCCTGTGGCATCTCCACCATGGCCTGGCACACACAAAGCCCTCGTTGTCTGATAGCAAACAGAGAGATGGATGAATGATTAAGGGTTACCCTATCTCTGAACAGACCTTTCCTTATATATGCTAATGCTATCTTTTCCATATTCACATGCCCAGCAGGCTCCTTTGTCAGAGCTCTAAGGGAATTCTTGTGTGGTGCCTAGATGCTGTACATGGTCACCATAGACACTTTTGGAAACTGTGGAGTAGATAGGGAGTCTGTGGGGATGGCTCATGACTGGCCTGGGGGGGGGGTGGAGAGTGATATTAGAACCCTTAAGTGGCCTTCTTGTAGGATCCCACTCTGCCAGCCAACTAAGAGCCAGGTCACAGGACATAATGAAATGGTCTCTGATTTTGTGAAGCACAGCAACTCCTGTGAAGGTTGGACAGCTTCCTGCCAGGCAGTTTTTAATCTAACTAAGCAAATAGAGCAGCAAATGAAGCGCCAACCAACCGACCAGCCAGAGGCTGCTCATTGTTGTGTAGAAGTGCAGCATCTGCAGAAGGTATGACTTTCACTCTCCCAAGAGAGGAGACCCCCCCCTAGGAGAGGGGAGGTGTTAGCCATGGGAGTCTGGCTGGGTCCAGGGCAGAGAGAGGCAGGCTGTAGCTGCAACGGGGCACAGCATGCATTTCTGGAAAGAAAGCTGGCTGCATGCTCATGCAGGTAGGAATGCCAAGGGCAGACAATGTAGACACTAAGTCACCCCTCTCCATCTCCTTCAGCAGAAGACAGCAGGGAAGGACATGGGGGTTTCATAAGTTTGGGGTCAACATGGTGACAGCACTTCTACAGCTATCTAACTTGTTTGTAAGAGTAATTACTAAAAAGCCCCTATGCCTTTGCAATATATTACATATATATATATATATATATATATATATATATATATATATATATACACACACACATACACATATGTCCCTGGGGACATTCTAGCTTTATTCTCTGCCCTATCTTTCCCATGGGTGTTAAATCTCTAGAATCAAAGGGTTGACCTGAATTGTCATATAGTCTAGGTTTCAGGGGTAACAGGTTCTATGCAGGCACGATTGAGGTATGGTCTAAGAACACTGCCTGAAGTAAATCCCTCACTCAGTACTTTAAAAAAATAAAACAATGCAAGAGCAGGAAAGCAGCATCTCACAGGGGCAAGCCCCACAGTTGCCCAGTGATTCTCAGGCCAGTTTTTATCACTGCTGCATGGTAGTTCAGTGTTTGCTACACACTACTGCTGCTTGCTACCTCACTCCTCAGATAAAGCCTCACCATTAGAACAAACAGCAGAGACCTGAACCTAATCCTGGGTGCCCACCATACAGGGAGCACCTGCTGGAACTGGCAGCGGGTGGGCGCCGTCAAGCGCTCAGTTTGCATTCAACAGCTATGTTTGCAGTTTTTTTTCAAATGTCTGACTGTCCTGCCTTTCAAACTTTGAACCGATACAGTGGAGTGCAAGCCTGGACAGATGCCTCCAGAGCTCTCTTGTGAAGAAAGGCTCCTCCTGGAACCAGGGTCTGGAATCCAGACAGGTTGCCTTTGCTGCCATATGAGAGCTGAGTGCTATCAGCTGGGCAAAGTCATGGCAAGGCTTCAAGCCATGTCTGCCAAAGCCGGTGTGCTGGCAAAGCCTGCCTCTAGAGCTCCCAGTGCAGTGCTAAGGGTTGCCTACTTCCTGGACCTTCGGGCATTTTTTCAAGGTCTAGGTTAGAAAGCCTTTTTGTCTCTATGGACCTTGAAGTGGAAGGCATCACCTTAGCTAGATGGCATTTCTAAGTATGAAACATGAAATGCTTGACTATTTTGAGAGATCACAGAGAGGTCACAGGTTCTAATGTTTGAAGTGTCATATATGGCTTCCTGCAGACATTGTACAAGATCAGCCAAAGTGCCAATATTCTGGCATTTTTAGTTCTGTTACTTGAGGCACACATGCACACTGGTCTCTACATCCACATCTGTGTGGTGTGGAACAGGCAATTGGGCCAGTGAATATTGGGTAGATCTTTTACTTTTTGACCTTATGAGGGCCAAATGCACCCCATAGCAAGAAGTTCATAAGGCAGAGATGACAAGCATTGCCTCCTTGATACTTACAGTCCCTGCAAAAGATCCAGAACTACTCATCAGATGGTTGGAAAGGACCCACCACACCCAGCTGAAGGAGGCTACAGAAGCTGTCCCTACAGTGTTCAGGATGCTAGAAAGAGTATATCAGTTCTCTTAGCCATTCCCAGCCAGGCATAGGTCAGCACTGCTGTCTGTGCCTGGGCCCCAAGCCCCCATATTATGTTGGGATTAGACCTCATGAGATTTAAGCTCTAGTTCCAACATTGATAGCCATAAATGGGAACAACAAAAGCTCACTTTTGGGGACCTCCAAGAGAAGATGCCTGCTTAATAATGTCACCTTGATAGTTCCCCCATGCAGATTCCTGTAGCCACACACAGCAGGTTAAGTCCAGGAATGGCAATGGAATGTATTTCCAGGCCCCAGAAGCTAACTGGCTCGCTTGCACGAAGTGTTCATCTTCTGAATTGCTAAAGGAGACCCCACTCCTTTGCATCCTTATGTATGTTATACCACAAATGTTCATCTATAATGGAGAAGAAGGCAGGGCCCATTTTAAATCCAGATTCTGGGCTTCCCTGTGCACAATGAGCCATCCATGTTCTTACTCCCCTGTTGGTGGCAGCAGGAAAGGCAGGCTCCACTGATGTTGGAACTTCTGCCCTAGTTATGGGGAATAAAAACTTTAAGGAACTCAGTGCTCAGGCAGACATAGGGCCAAGCCACCTAGAAGACTCTGCTTCTTGTCTGGAAGCCCAGTCACATTTCTTAGCCAAGATGGTTCTTCAGAATCAAAGAGGACTGCACTCCTTTTTTATGAGCCAAGGAGGTCACTAGAATGACACTAGAAAGAACTGATTGCTTCTATACTAATCAACCAAGGATAATTAGAACAAGTTTAGCTATGGTTAGGAATAACCTTCAAAAGAGAGAAAGGAGATGCTGATGGTCATCCTGGTTAATTATTCTGCTTAACTGCCATTAATCCTTTTGCTCCCAGCTCTCACTATAGGACCTGCTTATTCAACTGCCTACTTAGCTATGTAAAGCAGAGAATAAATTCTGTTAAACTACTAGTGGTAAGGATACAATATAACAATATACCCCCCTGCTCCCAGATGAGTTCAGTCCTCAATTTGACTCATGCTCAAAGATGCTGGTAGAATCAGTGAGGTATGTAGCAGGCGCCTAGACCTTAGGAAGCCTCAGATCTTAGCACAACTGACACCATGATGGAACTATCCTTAAAACCTTGGAACCCAGCACAGAGGCAGCAACACCAGCCAAAATGAGAAGAAAGATGTAACCTAATTTACCAAAGTCATAGCTTTGGGAAAGCCCCTAAATGTACTAACCTTGTTTTTTGGCCTCTGTAGTTCTGTCTCTGGCTAATTGTTCTTGCTAAATGGTGTGTGCTGTCCCACAATATGGTATTTGTGCTTAAAACACACCCTGAGAAAGACTTGGGACTTCTCTTGGGTCCTGAACACCCAGTGTAGTGACTGACCAGCTAATAAAGGCTTTCCACTGGCTTGAACCTGTGTCTGAGTGGTTTTCTCTGAGGGATATCTCAAGGGTATAAGCCTGGGTGTGCTACTTGTACCTCATAAATTCTAAAAAGACAAAAGAATAAGAATTAAAAACAAGTTCTCAGCATTCTGCTGCCTCAATACTTAATTCTGTGATTTTTATCAGGTTTGGAATGTTTCAGGTTTGAGTAGATCAATAGTGTGTCAGCATACCTTGAACCCTGGGATATGTGGATGTGGTTTTTAGATATGTGAGTCAGAACACATTCCCTCTGGATCATATTTGAGCTCAGAGTTTCTCAGAATACAAAACAGTTCAAGGTTGTACTTCATAGTCAAGGCTAGAAATACTTAATGTCCTCTATATACAGAACACGTCTAGTAGTAATTGTGTTTTTCTTCTTTAAGTCAGTGCAGTGATATTAGCTGTGATTTTGCTGCTTTACATATTAATTCTGCTCTCAGGGATAAGACTGTTCATGCAGTGGTTGTCATTTTGTAGTTACTGTTCATTGTCTTCTTTTAGAACATGCCAGAAGCTTTTTGATGCCATAATTCTATCATCCTGGGAGTGAGAATTGGGGGTGTCTCCCTTTGAAGCACTGTGGACAGGAGTGGGGGAAGGGGAAGGATCTTTCCCCTGGTCCGTTGGCTGCTCTCCAGAAGACTGGAACTGTGTCAACAATGACCACTTTTGAGAGGTCAGTGGAGAGCATCCTCCAAGCCTATGATGGGGGGAGGCACAGAGAAGCAATTGTTTGCCTACACATGCCCCTATTCCAAAGCTAGACAGCCACGAGGACCACTTAGCCTCATAAGACGCAAGCACTCTGAGAACCAAGTAAATGGATTCATTGTGGTCATATGTCTGTTATACTATAGAATATCATCACCCTCAAACATGTGATGCTGCAGAGTTAGTTGTAGAAGAGTCGAGTTGTTTTGGTTTGGTTTTTTGTTTGGTTGGTTGATTTTTGTTTGTTTGTTTTTCCAGTGAACAGTCTTCAGACCTGGTTGACACAACCACCCCCAGCAGATGGACAGGCAACAGCATATGGTCTTACTGGAGACGAGCCCTCAGACAAGATGAAAGGGGAGGATCATACTCCATATCACCTATCTGATGGCTTCAGAATGCAGCCATGGCTTGAACAGCCAAGACTCAAGGGAGGGAGAAGCCCTGGGTGATGGCTCTGTTCTTAGCAGTAGCTTCCTACTTGAGAAAATTGTTACAAAGAATCTAAACAGAGAGTTGTGCAAAGGTACCTGACTGCATGCCAGCAGTCAGAGCTCAGAGCCCACTAGGAAGGAACTGCAAGGAAATGGGAGAGGATTTCAGTTAGTGTTGTTCTTTGGTAGGAAAAGGTGACAGGAAAGTGTGGTTCCCATGGTAACTGAACCAAAGCTTTGATTACAAGAGGAATGGAGGTGTTCAGAGTGAGTCCTTAATCCTGACATTCAAGAGAAGTGTGAAGGCACACATATGCCCAGATAAGGTCACGCACACCAACCTCAGAAAAAGGTGAAAATATATCCTTTATTGTGTTCATCGTTCAAGCAAAGTAAAATAGGGCAGGCATATAGCCAGGGAGATTTGAACAACACTCCTCAAGTGACAGCCAACAGAACAGATCTACAGAATCAAGTAATTAAGAAAACACTTAATCTAACAAAATGATAAATTTGAAGAGATAAATAAAATGGATGACAGGTATTGTGGCACCTGAATGTAATCTTAGTACTTAAAAAACAGAGGCAGAAGGATAACACATTGAAGCCCAGCCTGGGCTACATAGTATGTTTCAGGCCAGCCTGGGCTACACATTCATATCTCATATTAAATAAATGAGTAAAAAAGTAAGTAAGTAAATGCAAACACTACAATTGAAAGCAACAAATTTGGAAGGTGGTTGATAGGATTAATAGCAATATTCTTATGAACTAAAGAGAAAATTAGTTCATTGGAGATGGGTAAAAAATAAAAGTCAGTGATTGGTATATAGATAGGACCCACCGAGATGGCTCAGCAAGTAAAAGAATATACCACTGAGTATGAGGAGCTGGGTTGAAAACCCAGACCAACAAGGTGGAAGGAGAGAGCTGACTCCTACCATTGTCCTATAACCTCCACATGTACCTGTGGCAAATGTGCACCCATACTCACACCACCCCACATACCAAAAGGAATAAATATAGATAGATTTAGTGATATAGAACATACAAATGAGTATTAGGTAGTGATGAAGCAAGCACACACAAGGACCCCAGCAGACAGTAGAGGCAAAGCAGTCTTGGGAAGCTCCAGGCTAAGAATATTCCAAATGGGATAAAAGATACCCATCCACAGGCTCAATATTCCAGAATTCGAATTGGGATAGTCACAAAGGAGATAACTAATGGAAACCAAATGCCAAGAAGAAAGCTTTTATAAACATTAGAACCACTGTAGTTAGTTTCTCAGCAAAACTGGAATTCAGAAGACAATGACATTTTATATTAAAGATGTTACAGAGAGGCTTGATAGTAAGTTCTTCCAAAATGAAAGCAAAAGAAAGGAATCTTCAGATTCAAGAATAATGAAGAACTGGCACCAACAAGTCTGAACTAAGAGTGATCATCAAAGATTTTCTAATAAGAAGGAAAATTAGGGGTGTAACTCAGAGAAGTGTGAAGGAATAGAGTACCTTCCAAACTGAACAGGAAGATAATATGAACATCTCATGAGATTTACTTTATGGCAGGGAGATAACCAGGTGTAATAAATGATTATCTGTGCTCTCAAATGCATTCCATACCTCAGAGTCACACAAAGATGAGAGTGGCTGTAGGCAAAGTCTTGCAAAGCTTCTGTTTCTGGGAAGCAACTGGGCTACTCTTAATGTCAAGTGTTAATCAGTCTAGAGTGTGGGTTATTAACCTATCAAGCCAGGTAAACATGGTGAAAGAATGAGTAGTCAAATTGACACATACAATCTAACAAATAAACTAAAGATAAAAGTCATAGTAGGAGAGAGGTGACAGACAACAAGATTATCAGCCAAGTAAATGCTGACATTCAAGTCCCACAGCTGAGGAGATTGCATTATAAGTCTGATGATTTGAGTTTGCTTCCTAGAACACACACACACACACACACACACACACACACACACACACACACACACACACGGTGGCTAATGCTTGCAGTCCCAGCACTAGGGACACCTAGCCTAGTCTACTTGATGAGTTCCAGGCCAATGAGAGTCTCTGTCTCAATAAAACAGAGTGGTTGGTATCTAAGGAATAAAAGTGAAGGTTGTCTTCTGGCCTCTACATGTGCATCCATACACATAAATGCACTTTCATATACATACATACTGCTCACACCTGACATTGGAGAGCACAAAGAGATGTAAAAGTTGAAAAAATAAACACAGTGTATAGAACTATTAGAAATACTGCTGCCCAAGCCTGACAGTACAGGTGTGAGTTGTGAGACTTGTTTAGGTCCAGGCAATAGGTCATCAAAGTTGAGCTGGCAATTATAATGGACACTATTGAGAATCAATGATGTAGGCTGAATTGCCCTTCTATGGAGGAGAAAACTGAAGCCACTATTTACTCAATACTTGAATGAGAACTCCTACCAGATAAGTGGTGAATGAAGTTGTAAGTCAGTATTGTTCATGGGTGGAAATATCTGCAATGAAAGAAATAGTTGGAAAAGGTCTTATAAATACACAAGATAAAATACTGTAGGTCACAGAAGTGAAAGATCAGCTTGAAGAGAAAGGTAGGTTTGGTCTTCATAGAACTATAGCCTATTTGATTAACTTACTGAGGAAAGAGTAAGCTTACAAAGGTTAAGCAGTAGGAGGGGAGGAGGACAATGAGATGTTGACAACGCTCTCCCTGATGAGTAGGTAGTGTGGATCTGCTTTATCATAACATGCTTAACTTCCCTTGGGAAAGCAAATACACTTTTTGATAGGAAATATTTACAAATGTCAATTTCTAAAGGTAAGAGTTTAAAAAGACTATGTCCACCACAAGACCAGGACAGGGACTTCCTCTTGCCCTGTCTAGTTTGTGAAGCTAAGCTCTGAAACCTCCCTTGCAGTAATGGTGAACTACTGACTGCAACCAGGCTACCAAATGCAAATAATCTGTCTAGCTCAGGAACACCACTGGTCCATGAGCCTTCATCACCTTCCATTCACTGAGGCAGAGGAAGATGGAGCCCATGACAGAATCTCAGAAAGGTTGGGCAGGACAGTACTTTCTCTTGTCCTACAAGTCCTAGGATCCAAGGAAAGAAGTGCTTTGCTTTAGTGTGTTGAACAACAGATGCTCTTGGTTCAGCAGTTACCTACTATAAGTGGGTGGGGCAGAATCTTACTTATACCTTGGCCTTGTTTACATACAGTATCCATTGTGTTCTCTGATTCACTGACCCTTCTTTCCCTAAAGCACCTCACTGTGTTCTCTTGCAGGAACTAGCTGGTAGAGCCAGTTGCCTACCTGCAACTTGGTTGAGTGCAGAAGGAGGGAATGTGTAAACAAGCTTCTGGCTTCTTCTAGAGAGGGGGAAACATACCAAGGCCCATTAGGAGGGTCTTCAGGAAAACAAACAAACAAACAACAACAAAAAAAAAAAAAAAACAAGGACAAAAAGCTCAGTGTGGTCCTAATCTTCATTTACAACTCAAATATACAGCTTGGGGGAGTTGAGAGAGGGAAGTGCCTAGCCAGGAATCCATAGCATGGTACTTACCGCCCCCTTCCTGGGTGTATATGTCTTCATTTAGATAATGCTCTGACATCCATGCTGATCTTAACTGTTCACAGGGCATTTCTACACATGTGATATTTGATTGTGGAGGTGTTATGAGCTAGCTTTATCACCAGTTTAAACAAATGGTACAGCTGGGTAGTGGCAATGCATGCCTTTAATCCCAGCATGGGAGAAGCAGGCAGATCTCTGTGAGTTCGAGGCCAGCCTTGTCTACAGAGCTAGTTCCAGGGCAACTAGAGCTGTTACACAGAGAAACCCTGTTTCAAAAAACAAAAACAAAGAAACAAAAATAAATAAATAAACAGACAAAATAAACACAAGGTACAGGCTGATCCTGGATGTACATGGCTTCCTAAGACCATAGAGTTCCTATAACTAACTAGTTTAGTGGTTGAAACCAAGAAGCTTTTATTATCTGACATCTCTAGAGGACAAAAGTCCAAAGAATTGAAGTGTTGGCAAGGCTGCCTTCCTGTAAAAGCTCAGGAGAGAGTCTCTACCCTTGCCTTTCCACACTGTGCAGGCCACTAGTATCCTTGGCTCCTGGCCCACTTGGCACACCACTTCAACTTGTTTCCATGACTACAGATCTCCTTCTTTGAGAATGCCCTTCTGCCTCTATTGTACGAGGACTCCTGTGCTTCCACTGTGTCTCCTGTACAATCTAAGACATCATCCCCATCACTGCATTCTTAACTTTATCACACCCACAAATTCCTCTATCATGTAGCTGGCATGATTTCCTACTCAGGAACTCCAGCATGGACCACACTCTATTCACAAGACCATAGAACCGAGTCATGGAATGAAGTGATCCTTCCCAGGCTAGCTCTTCCTACTATTCAATGACATTTCTTCAGAATAGGGAGTTTCCCAAATTCCAAAATGTTCCAGAAAGTACATATCTAGACAGTTATTTAGCAAACCTGAAGGAAGGAAAAGTTTGCCGAACACATCTATGTGAGGCCACAGCTGAATGTGGCAGGTTAGACCAAGAGGAACATGATCTATAAGTAATGACCTAAAGTGAAGTAGTTTGTATAGTACCTGACCACTATCACACCAGCTAAGAAAGAGACAAAATGAACTGAAATTCTGCAAACTTCTGACTTAGAAATAGAGGGGTAAGGGGTTGGATTTAACAGTTACAAAACACCACTGCAAAAGGACTCACAAGTTATCAGAGAGTCTGCCCATCCCACAGTTCCCAGGAACCTGGGTGAAGTTGCCGGCTGACAAACTCAGTTTTTCTACCTATTATTGAAGCTGTCGTTTTACTACTTCAAAGTTCTATTGATTCCATTTTGTGATTAGAAATTAACTTATTTTTTATTTCTTGTGGTGGTAGAAATTGAACCTATAACCTATGTTAGGCAAGAGCTCTACCAATGAACTAATTCCCAGCCTGTAGTTAGATTTTTCAAGTCTGTTTTTAAATGGCATTTTGGGCTAAATTCCTTACATTAAAATTTATCACCAATCACAAAAATGTCCCTAAGTTGTCCTTCCAACTTTATATTCAGTGGTATCTAGAGATTACTACAACAGTAAAACCCACAGTTTTTCCATTGGAAACTAAAGATGAAGTAAAATTTCTATAAAGAAACACAGAGAGAGCACCAAAGGACAGCTGATTTTCTTGTTAGGTTAGTGTTTACACTCCTTTCACCATGTGAAAAAATAATTACTTCCCAGCTAAGCATCCTTTCGGGAACAACACAGGTTTCCAAGTTTGTCCTTTCTGTTTACCTCATGAAGTCTCAATCATCTTTCAACATCCAGCCCAGTAGAAACTCCTTGCATGGCTTGTATACACTAAATGAATGTTCCTGTAGGGAGCCAGGTTTAAATAAGTCCACACTCTGGCCTCATTTGTAATTCACTCAAGGGTGACACTTTGTGGATCTTTCTATCCTTATATCTAGTACCCTGTCTAGAATAAGGCACCATCCCTTTAATCAAATTCACATAACTACATTGGAGGTGGGGGGAGAGCAGAAAACATCTTAGTTTTTTTCACCTTTAATGCAAACTCTAGATAAATAATTTGCAATATGGCTTTTCTCCAGTCTACCCTCCTTCAGACCATCCACATAATCGTCTGTAGGGTGTACATTTCCATAGTTCAGGTTTGTTATCTAGTGTTTGTGTGACAGACAAGTGTCCATCTTACAGTTTCTATAAGGAACAAGTTCATATTGCTATCCTTCTTGTTGTTTAGATTTAAAATGAAGATATGTTTGGTATTCCTAAAAGGAGAAGGCTGTGTTGTGTGTCAAGGTAAAATCAGGGTATTAGGAACACCTCCTTCAATGACTTGAAGAAAGAGCTGGTGGTAGTGAATTCAGTGTCAAAGAATCAACAACATGTATTGTATGGGGTGTTGTTAGGCAGAAACACGCACAGCACTAGGGATGCTGTAGCTAGTTTATGAAATGCAGTGAACAGACTCTTACAGCGAGGAAACCTTGCATTTCCCTAAGGAGCAGTGGCTCTCAGTGTATTACATACACAGAGCCACTCGTGAAGCACATTTACCATAGATTGTATGTTGTTACGAACCTAAGTAACATTTATAAACCCACATAAAATGAAGTCTGCTCTTGCCACAACACAAGACATGGATTAGAAGGAGTTTTGATCCTTCACTGTTCTTTATGAGAAGGAAAACATTTTGAAATGTTATATTAAATTGGCTAAGTATATCTAGGACCTTTATTTTTTCTTTTAGTGCTGGGCATGGAATCCATGGAGCTATACCATGGGCACAGACTTTTACGTTAATTCTTCAGTGTCAAATACTATGCAATGTGATATCTTAAAACATCTATTCCAAGTTCATGAGGAGCTAATCAATTAATTTGTTGACTTTATATATTTTGCAAAGAAGACTGGAACACAAGCTCTGCGTGTGCTTAAATGTGAGCCCAGGACTGATCAATGCTCCTGTGGCTGGAGATATAGCTAAGTTCAGTACACTTTCTTAGTATGTGTGAGGCCCCGAGTTCAAGTTCCAGCACACACACACACACACACACACACACACACACACACACACAGAGAGAGAGAGAGAGAGAGAGAGAGAGAGAGAGAGAGAGAGAGAGAGAGATAGAAACGTGTTTATTCTGTTTTGGGTGGGGTGTAAGCAGGGAAAGTGCCTGCCCTAGCCCAAGCATGCAGTGGGCTTCCTGTCCTGTCCTCACTCCACACAAAGAGATGTTGTGTTATCACAGCAGCTATGAGTTCAGCTTCCCCCTAAAAGGAAACAAAGTCACTGAGCCCCAAATTTATCCCCACAAAGTTTATGAATACACCAGATCTTTTCTCTTTCAAAGTATAGGAAGAAAGTTTCTAAAATGAGAGCACTATCTTCAAATATGACATTATTTTTCAAAAAGTGTGTCTGAAATTCTATGAAAGAAGAATTTCAATCTTTAAGAACAATTTATGTTGACACTTGATTTTGAGACCTGTCACAGTTGGAGAGACACCACACAAAGACACATTCTTCTGAAATGGGTGTAAATCTCCACTCTGGTTACTGTAACTAAGCCAAGGATCTTGCTTTTCAAGTCCATCATGCTGTCCTCAGTTTTATTGAAATTTAGCTAGCCAGAGTCTACCCTTCGGAAATGCCATGGTAAATTACTCATAAATAAGATTTGTGTGTGTGTGTGTGTGTGTGTGTGTGTGTGTGTGTGTAACAATCAATTTAACCAGTCACCTATATGTATGTAACAAGTGGAATCATAGGCTTTGGCTTAACTTTTAATAATTTTAAATTTCCATACTAATTTTTGTTAGCAAATTTTTAAAATGTGTACATGTGAGCATTTAAAATGCTTTACATATCACTCATCAAAAACATTTAAAAATTTTAAAGGTCACAAAATAGTATTCTTTTTCAAAATGTTCCTTTTAAGATGTGTCTTCCTCATTAATTATTACTACTTAAGTTTTACTTTGATGCAACAATAAATTTTTTTTCAAAAATATCTGCTGTTTCTGTATTTTACTGCTGCCATTGATTAACAGCAATTTTGGGGCACATATCTTTTTGAAAAAGAAAACACACAGTTCAGCTTAAAAGCTGACAGCTCTGTGGCATTCTTACTGTGTTATAATGATCAGACCTTTGGGTGGCACTGGTGATTTCTACAGTTGTATACTCTTTTGTTACAAGGTATAAAACATTGCAGGAGAGCCCACACAGCCAAGAGGCCTGGTAATTATCCAGAACAGACCAACAGTAAAACCAGCAGAAGAAAGAAGATTCCCTGGTCATGCTCTCCTTTTGTTTATTTTTTGTTTTGTTCTCCCCACCCCCCACAAACACCAGACTCTTGGATGACATTGAAAAAGAAGAGGCATTTATACCTATGTATACATTTTATTCTAGAAAAACAACAGATTTGCTGGTTTTGATACAAATAATCTTTCTTAGACACCCTGTGTCCAAGTCCTGGAGTGCTGCACTGATGATCATACCCTGGGGACTTACTCTTTAACAGACCAGCTGGCCATTTTCGAGCATGTGGGATGCCAAAAAAAACATACATGGTTTGTGATCTCTTCTGGTGTTCATCTTGTGAACAAGAAGCATGAAGAATAATTAAATCTATATGATTTTACAATCCTAAATTTCATATGAACAAGTACATATAATTTACCAACTGATTGCACATCTCTCTTGTCTAGTTCAGTGTCCATAGACTTAGATTTTAACTCCATACTTACTGTGTTACACACACACACACAGGATATTAGCATTGATTAGATGTACTGTTGCATCATTAATTCAGATATCTGCCTTTTCCCTCCTCAATTCTTGCTCTAATCAGCCTTAGTGGTCACAGATCGCTGGTGTTACAAACAGTGCTCTCCTAGTTATGGTTCAGCTATCTATACTGGGTCTCACAGTGTGGCCATTATTATGCCCTGAGCAGTACATTTAAAACACTCTGATCTTGGATTTGGCAGTGTTTTTTTCTTCAAGCCTCTGCAGTCTGGTCACCCCAGTTTCAGACCTTTCCAGAACTGTTCCATGTGCTTGCTATGCCCAAGGCTAGGCACTGTGTGATCTGAGGATACAGAGATCCCTTGCAGATGTCCCTGTATATTTCCTATGTGGGTTAGCTCATCTGAGCTTGTCTCCTTTATGAAGGGTTAGGCATAGGTAATGGTTGGGGTTAGGGTTAGATGTAGCAAAATGGTCTAGATGTCTTGTACAGCACAGTAGATCACCCTGTATAGGGCTTCCTTCCAGTACAACACAACAGAACTTTCTGTATTACATTGTGAAACTGCCGAGATAACCATAGGACTTCCTGAATAACACTGCAACACTTCCTAGATAGCTAGATAGCTGTAGAATCTCCTGTACAGCAATGTAGAACTTCCTAGATAACCACAGAACTTCCTGTACAATACTACAAGACTTCATAGATATCTGTAGAACGTCCTATACAACAATGTAGAACTTTCTATATGACTGCAGAATTTTCTGGACAACAATGTAGAACTATCAAAACTTTAGAACTTCCTGTACAATACTGGAGAACTCCCTAGATCATTGTAGAACTTCCTGTATAAAAACGAGGAACTACCTAAATAGCTTTGAAGATTTCTGTACAGTACTATAAAATGTTACACTGTTACAGAACTTCCTAGATAACTGTAGAACTTCCTGTATAGCAATGCAGAACTTCCTAGATAGTTGCAGAACTTTCTGTGCAACACTGGAGAACTTCCTAGATAACTGCAGAACTTCCTGTACAACACTGCAGAACTTCACAGATAATTGGTAGAACTTCCTGCAGAATTTCCTTTACAACACCAGAGAACTTCCTACATAGCTGTATAACTTCCTACACAACAATATAGAACTACGGAGGTAGCTTTAGACGTTTCTATATAGCACTGAAAAATGTTCATACACTGTTACAGGAAGAACATGATGGAATAGAGCTAGTACTCAACTGAAAACTCTGCCTCTCCTGACTGGTACTGATAATACTGGAATTGGTTCTACATACTACTGGAGGAGGAAAATAATTATTAATCCCACTCAACTACGAACCCTGTGAGCTACAATATAGGCCTGCTGACAGATATGCCCATAGTTCAATAGTGGCATGAAAGGAAGGAGAATAACTAACCAATTTTAAAAATTAGATTTAATGCTTATGCCATGAGATCAAGCCAATACCTGACACTATTAACAAGGCCAAGAGTCTGAGACTAGATAGGAGCCCTTGGGGGGAATCTACTACTATCACTCTACTAAGTGGACACAGCAGCAAAATACCTCTTAATGATGTATTGTTAAACCCATAGACTGGAGCACTGCTTAACCCCTGTAAGATACGCTTCTTCTTGCAGTAGATGGTAGCTAACACAGAGACCCACACCTGAAGACTGTGTAGAAAGTGAGAGACTTGAGTGCTCTGTCATAAATGGGGTGTCTGTATAATGGTTTGGAGTCTTCTCAAAGCCCAGGGTCCACGTGGAAGAGGGAACAGACATTGTAAGAGCCAGAGGTGATGGATGACCTCAAGGAAACTGTCTTCAAGAAAAATCAAGGCAGATGGACATATGCATTCACAGAGACTGTGACAGCATGAACAAGATCTGTACAAGGTCAAGCCAGACAGAATCTCAGCAGGATGAAGTGGAAGTGGACATAAAAATCTCACCCCTAACCAAGAAGTGATGCACAATTGATAATTTCAGGGAGAAGAAATATAAGTTTTATTCAGCAGTATCATTGAGTAATACATCAACCCCACACTGCAGAGAAGACCCCATGCTTAGGAACTCCATGGTTTGAGCTCTCTCTCTCTCTCTCTCTCTCTCTCTCTCTCTCTCTCTCTCTGTGTGTGTGTGTGTGTGTGTGTGTGTGTGTGTTTTAGAACATGAAGTTGGATAGTTAAGGAGTGAGGAAAGATCTGAGAGTATTTCATGATATGATCAAATATATTGTATGAAATTCTCAAAGAACAAATGCAGATATAAAACAAAAATACAGAGACAGACTTTGAGAAAACCAGAAAAAAGAAAGTGGATTTATTTCTCATACATATATATTACTAAGCTTGTTCTTTCCTACTGTCCTCTGATCTCCTCTCAACCTCCTGGTAGCAGCCCCTCCTCAGAGTAGTTTTATTTTCTTTTTCATAATATATATGACATAACTCTTGTTTTGCCCTCCTTCCTCCTTAGTCCACTTCTTTCCTCCTGACCCTCTTTCTATTTTCATGCCCCCCCATATTTCTTTATAAGGACTGTGATAGCATTTTATAGATATTCTAGGGTGTGTTTCCTAATCTCTTAGAGGAATGTAGAATATTTCCAGTTCCTACTGAATATCTTAAATAATGAAGGACAGTATCTACTCAGTATATCACAGAACACATACTTTGCTGTGGGGTGATGTCTAAATGAGAGGTGATGCTGTGCTTGTCCTACTTTATCTGTCAGATCATTTGGATTCTGAAGACCGCTTGCTGTACTTGAGACAAGCTCTTCTCTTGATTCCTGGTTGCTGCTTTCCTGTTCTCCTTCCACTGCTGGTGTGCCTTTTTCTGATTTTTCAGCTGCCTCCCCTGTGACCTGGTTGCCGAGGCTACAGAGCTCAGCCTTTAGACTGTATGCCCTATGCACTCCATGTTTGTTTCTGATTACACCTCTACATAGATGACACATGAAAGCATCTCTACAGTCCTAATTTCACCCCTGAACTTTGACTCCTATGTCTACTCTCTGCTTAGCATGTATACTGGGATTCTTAAGAATTTAAGCTAGCTTTGACCTTAATAGAGTACCACATGCTTCCTAGAAATGGTACAATTGCCATGTCTGGTGGATGGTGAGCTGTGAGAGTCCAGGCAAGGTGGGGTTTACGGAATGGTGCCTGATGAGGTCTTCCATGGGAGCCATTTCCTCACCTCTTTCCAAACTTTACTATCAGTTCCACACAACTGATTATAGTCTATGTTGTAATTACAAAGAAAGGCAATTGTCTCTTTTTAAAAAATCCCTGTCCTCTTATTTGTTTCAAGTGAGTACAAGACTCCTCTGAAGACCAGGCTTAATTTATTTCACACCATTGTTTTGAAACAAAGTTTGCAGTGTCACTGATAAAGTGAAAAGTCATCATGTATTTTTTTAAATAATTTTTTTCTAGGTTATCAAAATAACTTTAGTTTAATTATTATTAAAACTAATTTACAATATTCAGAATAAAATGGAAAGGAGATCAATGTGTTGACTACTACTGCCTATCAAACTCTGTGCTGTGGGTTTACACATCAATTCTTTTTATGCCAGATACACAAGGAGGTGCATCCTATCAACTCATCTTGCAGATCTGTAGTTTGGGCACACAAGTATTCATAATCTGATTAGGGAGTGGGCTTTTAAAATATTTGATATTATTTAGAGGTGATACCTGTTCATTTTATGGTCAGTTTCTTTGCTACTTGGCTGTGTTTGAAATTGCGCTCTAGAGAAATAAATTATTATAAATCTATTCTATGAGTTTTTTAAAATTAATTTAATTTTACATTCCAACCACAGTTCTCCCTCTCGCCCTTTCTTCTGCCATTCCTCATATATCCCCATCTCACCCCCATCCACTCCTCCCAATAGGTAAGGACTCCCATGGGGTGTCAACAAAATCTGGCACATGAAGTTGGGGCAGGACCAAGACCCTCCCCTCTGCTTAAGGCTAAGCATGGCATCCCTCCATAGGGAATGCGCTCCAACAAGTTAGCTCATGTACCAGGCATAGATCTTGGTCCTACTGCCATGGGCCCTTCAGCTAGTTCAGGCTTCACAACTGTTTCCCATATATGGAGGGCCTAGCTTGGTCCCAGGAAATCTCCAAAGCTGTTGGTCTAGAGTTCACCTTTTACAGGTTGAAATTTATATGGCAGACTCTTGAATAGTTGTAGTTTCAAGTGGTGCTAAAGCTAAATTCCTTAGTTGGATATTCATACCAGATATGGAATGTGTGCACTGGCTTGGACTTTCAGAGAGACGGTTGCTTCCACCAATAATACTGGCAAAGGGTATGTTGTTCCTGATCTGTATGTAGATCTATCCTTGGTGTGAGCATCAAGAAACCTGGGCACCAATTAATTGCTGTTGACTTTCTCATGTACAAGATAGAGACAATTTTAGAATAAGTATAGACTAATAGTGAGAAAAGGAGGTAGTGTGGAAGGATGGGGTCAAATGATTCTGACTTTTCCTATGCCAGTGAGAACCTTTGTTCCCATCCTGCTGAGAGAGGACTCTTCAGGAAACATGTAAGGGTATATCAGAGGCCCTTACCAACATGCCTGTGTGTACTCAAGTGAGCATAAACGAATAGGCACAGACATATCTGTATTTGAACTTGGCTCTTCATATGCCTGTACATACAGAAATATTTAAAATGGATGTTTATATAAATAAATTAGTGTTATTAAATAAGTTTGCAGGAATTGTTTGAATATATATATAATCTATATTGTATGTTTATTATATATATATATAATCTATATCGTATCTTTATTACCTTTTCTAGATCTGCTTCCTACTTTCTTTGAAAATACAGAGTCTGACTAATGTGTAGAGATATCTGTACTCATCTTTCCATATTACTTGAAACTTGAAGTTTCCCATGGTGTTATTAGAATATATTACATAAACTACAAGATATGTATGTCTTTGCACAATTTTGAAGATGCTCCTGGAAGATGAGCCCCTTCCAAGGAAGTCACTGGGGCAAAGGGTGTTCTCCTCACCTTGGCTGGCCTGAATTTCCTTGAGAAGTAGAAATAGCTGGTTTGAGATGCTTAAAATTATCTGTGGTTGATAAAGGAGCAGTGGCAATACAGTGGACATCATCAGTTCAACATGCACACACTCTAGGCAAGGCACTGTGTTCAGTGAGGATCTGTCTCTATATGAGTCTGTAACAGTTATACAAAATTCTCCAAACCTCACACATGCACAGGAGGTATACCACCTCAGATAGCTCTGACAATACACAGTAAAAAGGAATCTGAACCCTTGTGTGTCTACTCCACAGTGTTCATCCTCCTGTCACATGTGAAGACTTACCTAGATGACCAGTAGAGAAATTGTGAAAATAAATGTAGGTATGGTAAGGTAAACAGGAGCAAAGCACCATATGTATGATATCACACGCACACATGCACGCACGCACGTACACACACACACACACACACACACACGGGGGGGGAGGTGATGTATGCATGTGTATGAAAATGTCATAAAGAAGCCTGCAGGTCTATATAATTAATATACACTAATAAAAAATACAATAAAGCCATGTGTGGTGATTTATAATGTATAAATCCCTCTGGAGAAAAAAACAACTTGTTCTAAGTCCCTGCTTTGATTAAGCAGGGGACTGTAGGGAATTTTCACAGCCCTGTTTAAACGTTCATTTACATACAAGTGCTGACTGCAAACCAATTCCTTCACTTTTCACTCATGACACTTAGCATCTTCCCTGACTTGTCAGTAGATGGTACTTCGTGTTTCATTTGGCTATCCTTCTCCACTGTCATGGGTGAGTGTTCAGTTGAAAAATAAGCTGCTAGTCAACTTTCTTTTATGAGCAAACTAGTTGTAGAGGTGGTGAATATATCCAGAAGTTCAGTGGGCTAACCCTAACCCATCAGGCTGCTGCTTTTTCTGTCCTTGGCATTTCAAAGGTGCTAGCAGGGATTTACCTCACAGTCTGATTCCTAAGACTAAGTCATGACCAAGTGTGTTATACAATCTGTATGGCCCTTCCTGGAGGATTTCCTGAGAAGCTGAGTCCAGAAGCATAGCTCTAGTATGTGAGCAAAGTCCCTTCATTGGGTGACTATTTATGTGTCTTGATGAATTGTGATGGTAATGCTAGAAACTTCTTAGTGCATCCATGGGCCAGCTGCATGCCTGAGAAGTCACATATGACAGAAACAGCCAGCTGCTACCTGACAGCAAGCTATGGAAAGTTCCCTTCTAGCAGTAGCCACAGGAAGGAGGACTCCACAGGTAGCAAATCTGACATCCTGAAATGGCCTGTGGCTGTCACTCAGCAGGCTGCTCACTGTGCTGAGGGACTCTCCACCATGAAAGCCATCGTCCCTGACTGACCTTTGAGTCATAGCTATTTGCATAATGTCAAGACTCATGGAAGAAGGGAACCTGGCAAACTCCTCCTGGGATCTTCCTGTGTGCAGAAATGACAGTCATGGCTAGAGGGGAGTCAGGTTTCACTGAACATTATCATAAAATAAACTTTCTATGCACAGACATGTCCCAGGGTTCTGGACACCCACCGAGGGGGCTTGGGGAAGTTACTCCATGCCAGTGGAGACAGAACACAGTGAAGTGCTCTCAAATACACAGAGAATGTGAGAGGGAACTGAGCCTACATCCCTGCAAGTCTTCCCACAGAAGCCCAGCTTTGTTATTTCCTCTGCCTTCTGTTTTGGTTCTTCCAGAGCTAGTGAGTCAGATGGGAAGAGAAATAGAACAGCTAAGTGTTCAAGCATGAGAGAAAATGCCACACCACACCACAAGAGAGGACATGAGAGATCTTCACTGTCACCTATATATTCTTCCACACATTTGTTTTTTTGTTTCCATCTGTCTGTCTGCCTGTCTGTCTACCATTTACTAATTTATAAGACTTACAAGGCTGAGTGAGTCATGGCTTACACTATCCCAGGTTTGTTGTGAAAATGATACACACAAAAATAGACAATGACTCCCTTTTTTTAAATTTTGATACAGGATTTCATTATATAGTCCAGGCTGGGCTTAAACTCACTCTTGATTTTTCTGCCTTAGCCTCTCAGATGCTGGGATTGGAAGTATATGCCACCATGCCCAGAGAGTGACAACTGTTTTCAGGAGAACTGAGTTTCTACATACATGCTCTGACCACTCGCTGCTACTCATCATAGTTGCAGTCTGCCTGCTTTGTTTGGCTCTGATCCTGATTTTGTTAGATCTGAAAAGTTAGTAGAAGAAGCCACTGGTCTCAGCAGTCCTCAGAGTGACACACATCTTTTGCCTGAGCCAGAAATAGTGAAAATTGATTCTATAAACCTTCCACAGTTTTGAAAATGTTCCTATAATAGAGAATACAGTGTTGAACATTCAGTAAGACTCACTCTTCTATGGGTTGTCTTTGTGAAAGTGAAAGGAAGAACGTATTCAGCTCAGAACATACTGTATTTGGGATGGAATGTCTTCAGCCTGGGACCTATTGGGTGTGAGATGGGGATATTCCAGGATGCAGATAGATTGTATTTAGAAAGAAGCAGCTATAACAGCTAGAAAGGGAGAGATGGAATTTATGGAGGACTATAAGGGCGGAGAGCATCCCCACTCTTGATCAGCAGGCTCCTGTCCCCCCAGTGTTAGTGTGGGAACACAGAAGAAGCAGGGCAGCCTCCCTAAGCATATGAGCCTCTGCCAGCACTACACTGTGCTCCTGATGTCAGGGCTCCATGGAAGCACACTGGGCTTGGAATCAAAGCAGTCACCCGCTCTTCAGTTTACCCAAGTGCATGCAGCTGCAAAAGGGGTACAATGGCTGCCGAGGGCTGTTATGAATACATGAACACCACATGGGCTTAGCCTATCATGACTATATCCAGAGCCAGGCAGTGCACCTTTGTGGGAAGGACATACTGAGTGTTTCATGTGACTTTATGTCCAGTGGTTTTCCCTGGGCACCGTGACAGGCTTTCAGGCCCTTTGCCTGAAAGGACATGGCTATGAAGGTGAAGTAGGAAGGGTATGGTCAGTGATGGTGAGGGGAGAGGTCAACTCAAGGAGAATCATGGTCAGCAGAGGGGGGCGTGGTCAGTGATAAAGAGACACATAGCTAGTGGTGGTGATGAAGGATGTGACCAACATTGTAGAGAGCTGTAAACAGAGTTAGGCCAGGGCATGGTCAGTGATGATAAGCCAGCCACATGGTCAGGATGAAGAGGAGCATAGCCAGTGGTTGCCTATTACTATGAAGAGAGAAGAGACACCATTGACCACAGCAATTCTTATTTGAAAAAGAAACATTAAATTGGGTGGCTTACTGTTCAGTCCATTAGCATCATGCATACGGGCAAACATGGTACTGGAGAGGTAACTGACACTTTTACATCTTGCATAGGCTGAGTGTGACTTGAGTACATGAGACCTCAAAGCCAACCTCTACAGTGATACTCTTCCTCCATGCTTAGGGCTTAGGAAGGGCATCGTTAGTGGTAATAAGAGGCATAGTCAATACTGATGAGGAACATGGTCAGGGCAGAGGAAAATAGACAGACATAAATTAAGAGTTCCCAGTTACTACTGCTACTCATGATTATGGTTCAGTTTGAGTTTGGCCATCTTTCTATCATCTCTACTCTACCTCTTTAATCTCTGTTTGCTATCGCTGCTGGCCCTGTAGAGTACCTCTGTTTGACAAGGAGTAGGTTGGATACAGCATGAAACAGCCCTGGGTCGATAGGTGTGGAAGGTTGGCAGGCCCCATCATGGTGACCAGGAAGTGAAGTGAGAATGTCTGCACTCAATATGGTCCCTCCTGCTGAAGTGACTGTGTCCCCCACATTCAGGGCAAGTCGGACTGTTACTCAAATCTCAAACCCCTTATGCACAGCCAGAGGTGCTTCGCTAATGTTCTAGGCACTTCTCAAGTTTAACAATAAACATTCACCACCACAAAGCCCAGGGCCCATCCTTGTCAAGTTGACATTTAGTGACATTTTTGACATTTCTGAGTGAGTTAGTAAAGCAAGTTCTTTTTTGCTTTCACAGTTTATACGTGGGGAGCCTTTGAGAAAGTCCATGTTCCCCAGAGCTAGGCCATCTCAGGGTCCTATGAACAGCTAGTAGGTCAAAATTTGACTTAATCCTAACTCTAGGTTCAGTTTCTTCCCCTGGGTATCTCTTTCTTTCTCATTGGTTCACAAAGTCAGTAGCACCTATACATTCTAGGTTTGGGTTAGGTGGGTGTGAGTTCCCCTAGGGTGCATATGTTGGGTCAATACTGTTGACCTGCTGGTACCTTTATCTTAAGTAGGTTGTAGAAGGAATGATGTTTGCATCATTCGGAATATAAGTCTCAGAAAAAATTAATGCAGATCCTGTGCAGTGGATTTTTATAGAAAAAGTAAGTCATATCACAAGCCTCTCATGATTTCTGTCTGATGGCCCTGGGAATGAACACTGATAAGAGCTTTATACATTTCAATACTGCTGAAAAACTGATGTTTAATATTCTCATCATAAAAAAGCTAAATACTCAACATGACATTAGCTAGCTTTATTCCGTCGTCCTACATCCTTAAGGTCATTAGACCACCAGTCACCTCATCAATATATACAACTACAGTTTGTCGATATAAACACATTTTGAAACAAACCAGACAAGAAAGCGTGGCTGCCTCACCACTCTGATGTATTTTCTTTTCTACTTAAGACCCCACTCGTCAGTTCTCACCATTGTCTCCTGAGCTCTCGGAGTTCTTCTCAGAAAGTCCTTGCCTACTTCTCAGAAGATAAAATACAAATGGCCAACAAAAAAAAAAAAATGCAAATCAAAACTATAACTACACTCCCGCCCCTTTTTTTGCAGCCACAATGAACAAATAAGCCTATTTTCTTTGGGAAAATATCTAGACTCTTCTTCTGTTACAGCAACAAAAATGGACTCCAGTTAATACCCAGCAACAAATGCTGGTGAGAACTGGGGCAGGGTGGGGGACAAGGGGCCAACTCTTTCACACCCACATTGGAAGGGTTTCCTGGTGCCCTCACTGTGGAAATCAGTATGGAGGTTCCTCACATAACAGAAAGAAGCACTTTGTGGTCTAGCTGTACTGTCTCCAGAGGACTCTGAGTCAACACAGCACAGAAATGGCAGCACAGCCATGACTACTGCATCACCATTCCCATCACCTAAGGTACAGCACCAGCCTGGTGCTGTCAACGAGGTGGTGGATAAAGAAAGCACAGTATATGCACAGTGGATTTTTACTCCACAGAAACAAAAAGGACATTATGTCATCGACTCCTGGATGGCGTCAGAGGTCATTCATTGTGTTAAGACTCACCCCCACAAAACAAAAACAAAAACCAGACTCAGGGAAATGCTATATTGTCTTCTACTGAACCTAGCTTTTTACACGTGTGTGTACATGTGCACACATGCATATGTCCACATGCATGTGCATGTCAAAAAATTAGAGAATGGAGAGAATGAAAGGATAGGAAAGGGGCTAGCAGGAAATGGGATAGGAGAAGATAATGGATGATGAATATGATCAAAGTGTGTATCTATTTGAATAAAAAATGCCACAGTAGAATCCATTACTTTGTATAATATATGCATTGATAAAACGTGGCTAAAACAATACAAAGGAAAGATGAAGTTGTTGGGGTGGAGTCATGCTAAGCACAAGAGCAGATGCCTCCTACCACCTCGTCCTAAAGACAAACAAGACAGGGACAGAGGGGATGCAAGGTAGGGGTGGCTCCCTCACTGAGGACAGTACCAGTTGAACTACAGGAGATGGGGCCTGCTTATCTGCCACAGTCCTACAGATGGAGGAACACAGATTGTAGTGAGATAGTCCTTCTGTGGCACTGACCACGCCCATTGGGGGGGTGGAGCCATGGGCAGAAGTGACCTGAGGAAGGAGGTCGGAGGGGGCCAGGAAAGGCTCTCTCTTTCTGGCGTGACTCGGACAGAAGAGGATCGGGTTGAATTTCCTGGTGTTCATCTGTCTAGGTTGTAAGTTATTTCCCCCTGAATAAACATCTATTCGGCCTATTTGTTTATCCTGATCCTTATTTACCGCGATAACAGATTATGAACTCATAGGTCTCAACAGCTCTGTAGTCCTTCCTTGTACCTCTAAGTTGCTTGTTGTGGCTCCTGAAAGTTTTCTATGTCCCAAGGTCCTGGAGTGAACTGGGAAGACTTCAGAGCCTGAACACATTGAGTCACTCATGATACAGAAAGAGAAAAGTGATGGTCTCAGGTAGGCATAGGTGAACTAGAAGAATCCAACTTGCTTTGTGTGGTGATTTCAGAGGAGAGCAGGACCATCCATGCAGGTACATAGAAGGTACACAGGAAGAATGGCATCCTGTGGAATAGAAGACCTGCAAAGAGGACCTAGGACTCACAGGCCTTTGGTGCACCAATGAAATGGCATTTTGTCCAATTGTGAAGTATTTGTGTGGCTGGGGAGATAGTTCAGTGTTTGAGAGCACTGACTGTTCTTCCAGAGGACCCAGGTTCATTTCCCAGCACCCATGTTACTTACAATTGCATGTAACTACAGTTACAGTGGATCCAAAGCCTTCTTTTAGCTTTATCGGGCATGTATGCAAGCAAAACACAGATATGCATAAAAATAAAATTTTTGAAAAAAAGTATTAGAAACAAGAGGAATGACAGTCTATGCTAAAAATAAAAACATTCTCAGTATGCTGTGTGTGTGTGTGTGTGTGTGTGTGTGTGAGAGAGAGAGAGAGAGAGAGAGAGAGAGAGAGAGAGAGAGAGAGAGAGAGTGTTTCCTTTACACGACACCATGTCAGGGCTGGAGGGACAGGGAACACAAACTCAGAAGCAGGCTTGCTGCTCCTGCCTGAGCCTGTGCCTATTTTATGTGATAGAATGTGAACTGGAATTGCTATGAAAATCTCTCCTGTAAGTTTTAAATAGCAACTTGATATATATATCAGGTCAAAAGCTGCATTTGTGACATATCTGTCTCCTCAATGCTCACTTGTCTCTCTATTCCCTGCAAATGAGAATTGCATGTGTAGAAAGTAAAGGGAACATAACTCACACATGTGGCTGCTTCCTAGGCCATTTCAATTAAAAATAATAGTGTTGGATGGGTTTGCAATTTCACAGTTGTCTTGGCTTTCCTGCTCTGAAGAAATAAAAGGAAGAGGCACCACTGAGGGTCTGCAGATCAAAGCAGTAAAGACAGAGTCTCATGTCCTGAATTCCTAGATGGCTGTCAAATGGGTGTCTTGGGTGATATGTTTACAGTGGGGACAGACATTGAGAAGCTTCAGAGATCATTTTTAGGTTTACCACATGTGATTCTGCTGGTCATTGTGCTTGGGATGAGATTATAGATGAAAAGGAATGAAGAGATTGGGGGGAGGAATTTGTATTGCTCCCATACACACTCCTGGGACCTCACCCCTCAAGAGTCTGCTTTGTATGAGTTGCACTGCTTCTGTGTGGTCCTTTACAGGAAGCAGTGTGTGTGTGTGGGGGGGGGAGACCAGGGTTGTAGAATACCCTTTCTAGACACTTCAGATCCAAACCACCACACAGATTTTAAAGTGCTTGTCTTGACATGGCAATGCAGTGAACGGTTCCCTCTGAGGCTTGCTTCTCAAACTCTGGCCTCAGGCTCTGGCTCCCTCTGTCTGCAGCCCTGACCATTTGCCTAGCTTTCTATTGACTTCATCCTCTCTGTATTTCCCTCATCTCTCTGTCTCTTCATTGACCAAGGTCTGTCTATTCACATATTTGTTAGAATCTACCAACTCTCTTTTTTTCCTGCTTGGTCCTAGTAACTTGTCTCTCCACCTTGGTTTATGTCAACCCTCTTTAGGGGTATCCCCATCCTTGGCCTTGACCTCACTGGCATTGTCTCCACATTAACTAACTTCTTAGGTCCTCTTTCCAGTTCACTGCTTTTATCTTATAGCATAGCCTTCTGCTGTTCTCTCAATGGGTTAGTGTGTCTACCTAGATCCCCATCCCTACACTAGACCCACTGAAGCCCTACCAATAGACTTAAACCTCAGGTGCTTGGCTTGTTCCCATGGTGACATTATGCACCAATATCTCTTACCCTCACCATTTTGATAATGAGCACCCCTCACTCTCTTGTCATCCTTTCTTTTCTAAAATGTTGATTTATTAGTTGGTATTCATTGTACAAAGCAATATATTTCCTCAAGGCATCTTTGCCTGAGTGTGCCATTGCTTTAGCTACACTCTACCCTATGATCATCCTTACAACTTTTTCACTAGTCTCCTTCAACAGTCCCCTTCTGCTTTCTGTGTGAGTGTGTATGTGTGTGTAAAATAGTAAAATACAGGTACCACATGTGAGAGAAAACATTACTTTTTGTCTTTCTGTGTCTGACTTATTTTACTTAGCATAATAATGTATAGTTCCAGCATCTTGCTGCAAATGAAATAATTTTATTATTTATTACTTCCATAGTCACATTCAATATTTATATAGTTCTAATTAATATTCACCATGCTATGCCTTTCTCTTCATCCTAGTCTTGGGGGATCTGGAATTACAGTAAGCATCAGGGTGGGTGGGGCATTGTGAGACCACCCCTGTGTGACCATGACCACACCTCACTGCCACATTGAGCCTGATGATTTGCCACCCAAAATGAGTGGTAAATATGTGTTTTCTACTTGGATGTTAGTTTACTTGTTAATGCATGACAGAGAAAAGTCAGTTCAGTACCAAGAAGAGAAAGAATGGCACTTGGTATTTCCATGGTACAGCCATACCAGCTCTTCACTGTGGCATTCAGAACCACCTGAAGGTAGCATATGCCATGTAGAAAGCCTGTCAAATTCATGCATAAGTCTGCATATATTCAGAGGGGGAAAGGGAGGCAGTACTTTTCCTAGGATGCCACTATTTATTACTTTGTGAACATTTTTTTTCCTTCAGAATTATATTCTTTTGTATCACTGGTTCTTGCTGTAACATATATCAATAGCAGGTAAGATAATTTCAATTCCCCAGTGAAGAAGTTAAGAAACATTAAAGAAATTTTAAAGGAACTGAGTGTTAAAAATCTTTGTGGAGTGCCTGCAGTCACTGAAAAACAAGATGAGAGCATTTAGACAGGAATGCCTTCATCCTAGGTGGGGAAGGTGAACAGTGACCTTGTGGTGTTGTTCACTTTGAGGCATCTGAGGATGCAGTAGCGAGACAGAGGATGGAGGGGGTCTTGTCTGTTCCCATTGCCAATTACATCCTTCCTATGGGATGGCTTGGCAGTCCGAACTAAAGCTATATCCCCCACCAAAAAGAGAGACGCAACCTCAATGAGGGAGTAGCCAAGTGACTGCATTAGCTGTTTTGTGTATGGAATCCAGGAGGGGAAGCTATCAAGCAAAGACAAGGCAAGGGCTTGTAGGTCTGTTCCCTTTCCATGGGCTTGAGATAACCTTATGTGGTGGTTTGAAAAGATATCCCCACCCCACCGCCTAGACTCACGTGTTTGAATGCTTGGCCCACAGGGAGTGACAATATTAGGAGGTGAAGCCTTGCTGGAGTAGGTGTGGCCTTGCTGGAGGAAGTGTGTTACTGTGTGGGTGGGCTTTGAAGTCTTATACTCAAGCCACACCCTATTACAAGCAGTTTTCCCACCAGCCTGGTCCCAGAGCCACGTCAACCTCAAATATCACACAAAGACACTGTATAAGATATAAAGTTGTTGGCTGTTACTAGCATTTCTTATTGGCTAGTTCTGTCTTAAATATTAACCCATTTCTATTAATCTAAATGTTTTTATGTGGTCTTATCTTACCAAAGAGAGGGTTCGGATCTTCTTCTCTCTCAAGTCTCTAAATCTTGAATCCTTACTACTACATCTCCCAGAATCATCCTTGTCTCCTAGTCCTGCCTATCTTGCCTTCCTATTTGCCAACAGTGCTTTATTCATTAACCAATAAGAGAAACATATTTACAGAATGACATCTCCCATCAACACTCATTGTGGCACACAGTTTCCTTCTGCTGCCTATGGATCAAAATGTAAACTCTCTCAGCTTCTTCTCTGGTATCCTGTCTGCCTGTCATGCCATGCTGTCATTTTCTAGCTATGATGGTAATGGAGTAAACCTCTGATATTGTAAGTTAGCCCCAATTAAGTGTTTTTCTTTATAAGTGTTACTCTGGTCATGGTGTCTCTTCACGGCAATAGAAATCCTAACTAAAGGCCAGGTGGTGGTGGCACAGGCTTTAATTGCAGCACTCAGGAGACAGAAACAGGCAGATTTCTGTGAGTCGACGAGGTCAGCCTGGTCTACAAACAGGTTGAGTTCATGAGTTCACGGACAGTCAAGGTCAGACTCCAAAGCTACAGAGAAACCCTATCTCCAAAAAAAAAAAAAAAAAAAAAAAAAAAAAAAGGAACCCCAACTAAGACACCTAATCTTTATGCTTTCAGCTGTGGATTTTCTGCTGCTGCGAAGGTGAAGGGGTGGGGCAGAGGGGGGGATGGCATTCCTATCACAAAACAGTCATCTAAAAGTGGGGCAGAGACAGAGGGGGAAACAAGGAATAGCATTTCCCAAAAATAAGGTGGGATCTATTTCTCTTTGCTGTTCAGTGGTATAATAATGTTACTTACAGTAATATCGCATATAATAATATCACACAGAGGGCTTTTAGGTGGTACCTGAGTTTTACAAACTAAAGCAAGGCACTTCTATATCTATTCCAGAACTTCTCAGCAGACCTCATTTCAATTTATTTCTCCTTTTCTACCATATCAAGGGGATAAAAACAAACAACAACAAAAACCAAACCCATGTTAGATTACAAAGGACTTTTAAATACATATTGGCTTCTAGTCCAATACGTTTATTTAGTAACATACAAGTAAATAGCAAAGGAAGAGAAGGAGCAGGTGTGCTCCCACTCACAGCTACCTCAGGACTGCCCACATTGTCTCATGTTGCTATGGCAAGGCAGGCACTTATGTAAAGGTACTTTGACCATTTCTCCCCTATAGCTACTGAAGGGCTGAGTGTGTACTGACTAATGGTTGGGTGGATAGACAGATGGATGGGTAGAGGAAGGGAGAAAGGAAACGATAACAGGGAGATGGGAAGAATAATATTTGTAGTCTTTTGCCCCAATGTTTTAACTTTTAACACTTTATTTATTTGCATGTGTGTCCATGCTTATATGTTCACATGTGTCTGTGTGCACACATACACATGTCACAATGTGCATGTGGATGTTGAAACACAATTTGTTTGAGTTGTTTGTCTCATTTAATCTCTGGGATTGAACTCAGGTCATCAGACTTGGTGGCAAGCAACCTTACCCATCCCATTGGCCCTTTATCACTTAGGCAGCAGTTTGACAAGAGCACAACTTTCCTAAAAATAACTCTCAATACAGAGATCAGGTTTATCTCCATACCCTTGCAAATCCTTACTGACCACATAGTCACCAAAAAAGTGAGCCCACCACTTATCTCCCAAATGGATGAGCAAACAAGATGATCAGGCTATGTAGACCACTCTTATCAACAATACAACAAGAGAAGTTCAGGAGTGGCCCATGCCACCTCAAAAGATGCCATGAGCTGGTATCAAAGGAAACTACACATCTTCACTTTGTGTGACATAAAAACCTTGGTAATCAATCTAGAGACAATGTCCTGGATTAGCTTTATCTCCCTCACTTGCTGTTTTACTTAAACTTTGCCTTCATAAAAACCACACAACATCTGTATATCCTGTACACTCTGCACAGAAACACTGGAAGAATAAACTTCTTCTGTGTCCGTGTGTGACTGCCATGCATTAATCAGAAAGTTCCAGACTTTCTAAGCCTTAAGGAACATACAATATAGTACACAGTTGTACTTCTTCTTTATTAATGTGGTCCTAATATCTTCCATGTCTACAGATAGGTGTGCACAGGAAAAGGCAATGTGTAGGATTTGATGCCATCTATAGTTTCAGACAGTCTTGTAGGGTCTTGGGCCCTCATGGAAGTTCAGCATGGGAAAAGGCTCACTGAGGAGGAAAGCCAATATATACACAAGTATTTGCATCATAGAGTAATATAGAAAAATATGATCAAAATAGGGCACCTGCACAGCTGGTACCTAGATTCCTGAAACAAGAGGAGAGGGGCCTGGGCTATTCAAGAAGGTGAGCAGCTCTGTAGGCCTAGAAGAGCATGGCTAAGGAAAAAACGAACAAGACCAGAGAGGAGACCCAAGCCAAGAAGGAGCATGAATAGAGAGGCTCCCAGATTTGGAAGACAGAACAGAAAGGACAAGCAAGTAGAGGATGACAAACTGATATTGTCTTAAGCAAAAATTATATGCTTTTCCAGTTTCCTGAATGTGAGTGTTAGGAGCCAAGCATTTTGGGAAGTCTAATCCTATTTAAAAGCCCTAAGAGAGTTCACCATCCAAAGACATTCTCAGTGAGTTCTTTTGCAAACAGAATAATTCTTATGTGAAATAAGTAATCTTCTATACAAACTTATCTCCATAAGGCTTAAGTCAAACTCCAGCCTCACATGGCATATATCTTAATATAGATTCACAGACACCTCCTAAATGCACATTTTAACAGACTTAATACAATTTTAAAATGTAGATGTGAACAAGCACCATATAAACTAACAACTTTCCTAGGGAACAAGGTACATGCACTAACTAAGAGGAAAAAGAAAGGGGGGGGGCTCAGATAATGGCTTTGTCTCACCTAATTGCAAATAAGCATAAAGTCCGGATTGGGTTAGTTTATGGGGATACATGAGAATTGCTTGTATAACTTCCTTGGATTATGATGCATGTTTTGTTTTGGATTTAAGAAGGAAATGCAAGTGGCCCAGGGGAGTATGTGTTGGATTCTATACACCCTGTGATGCACTACAGCATACCAAATAATGATTATTGGTAAATCATGTCCAGTGTAGAAAATTTACATACCTCAAAAACTATCCATTCAGATGGCCAGCCTTGCCAGCACAGCTTCTCTCCAGCAAGGTTTACACAAGGACAAGGCAACCCATGAACCCATAGACTCCAATTTCTTTGTTTTTTTTTTGTTGTTGTTTGCTTTGTTTTGTTTTGTTTTTTGAATAGCTGAATTTCAGATATACCCAAAATATGATTAAATACAAAGTCCACAACAAGCAGCCACACAATATGGGTATGATCATTTTGAATATGTTTTTGCTTCAGTGAAGTGCTCTCAGGATGCAGGTAGGAAAATGTTGATGCTTGTCAAAAGATGTTATGTTAATGATTATTAGTTGCAGCAGCACATGCATCATATCCCAACATGCTCCTACCAGGAGAAGGTATGGTGAGATAGAATCACCAGAAGCTTGTGGGTTAGTTTACCCAGTAAATACAACAGTAAATGAGAGAGACCCTGACTCAAACAAGGTGGAAGGTGATAAGAGTCAATCAAGGTTTTCATCCAACTGGTATGTGAATACAAAACTATAATATCATCTCTCTCTCTCTCTCTCATCTATCTATCTATCCATCTATCTATCTATCTGTTATCTATGTACCTATCATCTATCTGTGTATCTATCATCTATCATGTATCTATATATCCTGTATCTATCATCTATCTTCTATTTATCTATCATCTATTTAAAGAGAGACAGACAGACACAGACACAGACACAGACACACACACAACAACAACAACAACAACAACAACAACAACAACAACAACAACAACTTGTCCAAGCCTACACGCAAGAGAAGAATTTTGAAAAACACCGTCTGTCTCTGCTAGAGAAGAGACTTCCCAAAGACTAGCCAATATTCTGGTTAGTGTGTCATTTGAAAGTTTAGATAATAGACTTTTGAGAGGTTCTTGGTTGACAGACATAAAAGAAAGCATAAATTGAAATCTACCCTTCCTCAGTGATGTATGGAGAACAGAATCCCTATCCCTCCCTTCCCTTCCAGTCTCCTCTTTGTTCTCACAACACCATGCAGTAGGCAGAACAGATCCCACCCCCACATCCTATGTGAGGGTACCGATGCCAGAGCAACAGCTGGAAAGCAGGGTTGTGTTGGGGGGGGGGAGGAAAGAAGATGAAGAAGATGAGGGGAGGAGTGAAAGGGGAAGGGGAGAGAGAAGAGAGGGGAGGGGAGGAGAGGAGGAGAAAATTGCTAATAAGAAGCCATATTTCTCAGACCACAGCTCTGTTCCCTGAGCCAGCTCACCAGAGGCAGGATAGCCAAAGGGAGATGGGCATCAGAAACAAAGAACAACCTATGAAGATGATGTGCTTGGCAAGCCTGTGCAGCCATGAGTGGGCCTTTCCTGGAACTCTGCTATGGCCTGCAGCCCAGGCTTGCCAGAAAACAGAACTCATAATTCTGAATTTTTCCCCCTTCAGCCCACCAAGTTACCTGGAGGAGTTGTGATACACCCACCTGTGTTACTCTCCAATGACTGTTAGAAGAGAGATGAAAAATTAAAGAAGACAACTTTGCCTTTAGCAGCTGTGTGCAAAATTGCATCTGACCATCCAATCTGAAAAATGATGGTAAGAGGATAGGAGCTGAGGGGTCCAGTGGGCCACAGATTCTGTGGTAGGGGATGCACTTGGGTTACAGGCATAACCCTGCTACTGAGATCTGTGAGTCCTGAAGGGAGATAGCCTTGATCTCATACCTACTTGCTCTGACATTTTTACGAATTCTCTGTTCCCAGGAACCATGTACTTGTTCAGAAGAAAATCCTGGAGATCAGTTGATTAAACAGTAGTCCAGTGATCTATTAATATTATTGTATACGTTTTAACAGACTTTGACATATATTTATTTTATACACATGTGCCTGAGTGTTTGAATGTGCACCACATATATGCATGTGTATACTGAGGACAGAAGAGGGCACTGGATCCTCTAGAACGGAATTATGGACAGTTGTGAGCCACCTGATGTGGGTACTGGGAATTGAATCTGTTCTTTTGCAAGAGCAGTCGACGTGCTTAGCTACTGAATCATCTCTACAGCACTTTCTAACTAATCCTAAAACTAACTGAAGGTATGATATCAGGACCACCTTCAGATCTTGGGCTCTTCTGTTAGGGAGGCCCTCTCCCATGTGGCTGAGATGTCTTCAACTTGAAGAAGTAGAGACTGACTTAGTTGTGGGATCTTGTGAAGCACTTTGGCTTCTGCATGCCTCGGTTTCCCTATTACAAAATTTTGTGAACCTTATATAAAGTGACAAAACATTTTTTTTTGAGACAGGGTTTCTCTGTGTGGCTTTGGAGCCTATCCTGGAACTACCTCTGATAGACCAGGCTGGCATCTAACTCACAAAGAGCCACCTGCCTTTGCCTCCCGAGTGATGGGATTAAAATCATGTACCACCACCACCCAGCATGATAACACATTTTTATCTTAAGATCTGGAACACAATACTGTACAAGTTTCATCTGTTGTGATTATTATGATGTCAAGAAGCTGTCCCAAGTGATCAAATGTGTCAACTAAATCTCCTAAGATTCAGTTATCTTTAGTTGATTGTCCATAGATACTTGAAACCAGTTTTAATCATAGCAGTAGTGACAGTGAAGAAACCACAGATCCAGTCTTATAAGGTTGTCCTTCATACAGCTTCAGCCTGCCTAGTGTGAGCAGGGAAAGAAACCAGTGGGAAGACTCCATTCTGTACACTGAGAATCCAAGTGACTTTAGGAACAACAACTAAACCAGTTCCCATCTAAGGATGGAATTTTCAAAAGGTTGTTTTTGTTTGTTTGTTTGTTTGTTTGTTTGTTTTTAACCAAGAATCCCATTATCTATAATTATGGATCTTTGGAACATAATGGATTCACAGCACTCAGGCCAATTCAATGTTCTAGCTTCCAGCTGCTTCTCCCCTGTGAACCTGTGGAATGCATAGTGCCACAATGTGTTGTCATCCCCAAGGGTCACGGTTGAAAAGCAAGCACAAGGGTACCACAGCACATTTGCCATGTCAAAGATATGGGTGTTTATCTGGCTGTGTATTCATGACCTCTACCCTTCCTGTGTGAAGCACCTGTTTCCTGGTGCTTATCTACAGCTACTCAGAATCAGAAGCTCGGGAGACATTGCAGGGTTTCCATAAAGGAAGCTAGCTCTCTCTGTTTCCACAGTAGGAGCACTGTTTGTCATCTTTTCAACTATCCCTATAACCTCAGCTCACAGACTGTAGTTGTAAATTGTAAATTGCAAGAGAGGACCACACAGTCTGAACTTTGAAAATATTTGCTAAAAACAGCTCTCAGCTCTAATTTTCAGCCATTACCCTGGAAATAGGTCAAAAGAGGCTAAAATCTTGAGAAGATTGAGCAATAGAAGATGGAAACTGAGTCCAGAATAATAAGCAGCATTCTTTAACACCATGAAGACAGTGTGTGTGTGTGTATGTGTGTGTGTGTGTGTTCTTTACGTAACAAGGAACAACTGACTATGACTAAAAGCTGCTAATGGGTAGCTAAAGCTATGATTAGAGGCAAAGGCATAGCAATGTTTGTGTCAGCAGTAACAGATGAGGGAAAGCTGGCATACAGAGTTGCAGAGTAGTTGCTGATGTTCACATCTCTTTACTTGTGTGAGTGGGCAAGTGTATGCAAATACCTCCTACATGTCCAAACAGACACATGCACAAGTAGGGCTGAACATGGGATCCTACATGTGTAGATGTGGTCTGCCTCCTACCACTACAGGACAGGGAGTTTCATACTTTGGCTTGATTCACCTTGACAGCTTACAAATGTAGGCTGCATGCCTCTGCTTTCTGTTCTGTAACTTGAGGTGGGTGTAATACTTTGCTTTTCAGATTGGCTCCCAGGTGTCACTCCTGACTGATGACAGGACATCATGGAGAACATCACATAAGGGAAGTAACAGGCTATCCTTTAGCACTGTAACTAAACTCACAGCCCCCATATTTTCTACACAGTAGGGTTTATTCATGTGCAAGGTAGCTCCTGCGTTTTGTTTTTTCATGTTGAATTTAGTATTTGCAGCATGTATGATTTCCTTGCCCACCTCTTGGGACTGAAGCACAAGAATCTTTGCTTTCTGCTACTTCTACCACTCTAGAGGGTGACAGTGACCTTAAAGCCACTGAAAGTGATGTGTGCAGCACATACTGTTATGCCAGAAAGGAGTAAAAATAGTATCCAGTCAAATGGGGAATGTGAAAAACAAAGCTTCACAAAAGGTGATCAAGGGGTTTTGGTGATCACTGAAACAACTATGACACCAAGAAACACAGTTTTGTTATATTTGTTGTATGTAAAAATATAATAAAAGTCTATTTTAAAACATGTCATTTGGGCTAGCGAGATGGTTTGCCAGGTCAAGGGGCCTGCTGCCAAGCCTGAGGACCTGAGTTCCATTCTCAGGACCCACATTGTCCTGTGACCTCCACACATGTAGCATACATATCCGATATCCTCCTCAACAGAGTAACAAAAAAGAAAGTTTAGGAAACATATCTATTTTTCACATTCAAGACCACTGTGGAAAATCCAGAACGTTCTCCTGAAGGCCTTCTTTTTCAAAATAGAGAACCAGATGTCACAACAGACTCTCTACCTCAGGAGGACCACCTGGGCTGCTGTCCTGCCCAAGCACTGAGACTGCTCCTCTCAGCTCATTTTCTGCTAGGCCAAGGAACACCACTTCCTGAGCACAAGGATAACTCTCCCATCTGAGAGTACATTCATGAGAAAAATAAGAAAATTATTGGGAAAGCAAAGATGTAGTAATTCTTGGATAGAAATAAGAGCCAGATACCAGAAGTCATTTTAGCTGAAGGCCAATATGTTTTAAAATATGCAATCTTAGTACCTAATGGTCCCAAAGTGTTATATTTAAGAGGTTGTATGTATAATGTGGCACCATGCGACAACTGAGTGAGTCAACAATGGACTGGTGAAGAGCAATGGAGCACACACACCATATAAAATGTCACTGGCTTTAGCACAGGGATACTGCCATGGCAGGTGGCAGGAAGACCCAGAGGACAGTATGTAAAAGGGAAGAAGCCAGCTACCAAGAATCAAATGCTTCAGGATCTCAAGTTTGGAAGCTCAGTGAGTTTGACCCATAGAAATAGGAAGCAGGGCTGGTTGCCAGGTGCATGCTGGGTAAAAGGTCTGAGATGAGGAGCTGTCACTTAGGACACAGAATTCTAGTTAGAGACCAGATTCTGTAGACAAAGTTAATAATACCATGGTATACCCTTGACACTTGCTGAGGCAATGATTTCACGGAGCACATCTGTGAGAAATCATGACACTGGACACTGTGAGTACAAACAATTCCTGTTTGTACTGAGGAACACATAGAACATATGTCTATTACCAAAGGGAAAATTGTGAACGGGAAATCTCCAAATTGGTAGGATCAGTGACACAGACCACTTGGTAAATAGCAAATGTGGCTAGTACTGTCTCTCTCTGATGCAGAGTCAATAATGCTAACTGGTAAGGATGAGACATCCTTGAAGGATGGGCTTGACTCCCATTGTGACCTCATTGGCTTGGTAATACAGCCATGTTCTTTGTACTTTCTGAGCCATCTGTCTTCCATAAGAAAAAAAGGTGTTTGCAACTCTGATTGAGATGCCATGAAGATAACCTACTTCACCTGAGTGGAGATGCCTGCAACAGTCTGTCAGTCACATGACTTCCAACTGAGCTCTCCTCAGTGGCTGCAGAGCAGGAGGTACCCTCCCCACCTAAGATGGTGTCCTTGGCTCCCTTGCTTTCCTCAATCTCAATATAACCACACTGGCCCACTGCTTCTCTAGTGTTCCCAAATCTGCTGAATAGGAAAGCACAGGGAGTACATCAGAAAGAACAGGACTTACCATGGGTCATTGTTTTGCAGCTGGACCCTCCTTAACGTAGTGGTCCCTGAAATGATCATCATGTTCAGTCTGGGCCTCCTTGACCTCATCCTTGAAATGGGCAAATTTTCTGAAGTTCAGGAAACATTTAAATGTAGCTCATCTCCAAGATCACTACTCTGTCTCAAATGGAGACAGGAGTGTTTGAATCTTGGCGTATCTAACCAGATTTGAAATTTTTGGTTATGGTTTCTCACTAGCTTGAGTCAATAATGCTTCCAGTTTCAAGTGACCAAGCACACATGTTCTATTTTGTGCTCTGGGCAAACCTCTCTGAGACAGCAACCTGTACACACCTTCTTTTCTATCACACAGAATCTACTATCTAGCAGAAGTGATTTTACTATTGTATGAGCAGATGGGTTTATCTAAATGTTCCCAAACAAGTGCCCATGGGGATCCTTTCTCTTTCATCTCTTATTTATAGTAGGGTGTGTTTCCCTGGCTACGCAGAACCACAGCTGAGTCTTCAGAGTCACATGGAGATAACTTCCAGGCTGGGTTGGGCTCCTATGAAGAAGGGTGGCTATTTGCTCTGTTCTTCCATTTGTATAAACTCTGGGACAACATTTCAACAGTCTCTTATGAAATTATGCAAAAACTTCAAACATGTCCCTCTTGGGAGCCCTTTCTTGTTATTTGATTTAAATGCTCTCTTCTGAAATTTTAGCTTAGCACACAAAGCTAGCTTTTTTGCATGGGTCCTTTTCTGTGGGCCACTCAGACACCCCAATCACCTTGTCCTCAACAGCCTCATTTGTCCCTATCTGGATTTACCACCCTTCTCCCAGCTCTGTGCATGTGTGCTGTGTGTGTGTATGCATGAGTGTGTATGTATTTCTAAAACATGTTTATATAATGTTCTCCAGCCTTTTCTTCTGACATTTTCTTTTGTTGTTCTTGGAAACATCACAGCAAAGCAGAAGACTGCATTTCCATTGTGCTTGCACACATACGTCCTTTGATATTCTTGCTCATTTGCATCATAAATCTGATTACAGTCTTTTAGACAAATCGGAAATGAAGAAGGCCTATTACAAATTAGGGACATAACTATATCATCTCCTAATGTTAAATAGAAACAGAATCATTGGAATGGAACTAAGAAAATGATTACCCAGCCCCTCCCCACCCCCAGGAGAGAGCTACCCATTAGTCCTCCCTCTCCAGTAGGTAAAAAAATAAAATTATATCTCCCAAGTCTTTGAAACTTGTATCAGTGGGGAGTTGGCTGAGGAGGGTTTTCAGATTTGGCCAATTAGATGGATATCAGAATTTGATATGCCACACATTTGTGCCAGAGTACACCAACAATAAGCATTACACATGGTGACACTTTCAGAATTTAGTGAGTTAATACATTTCTCTTCAACCATTAAACTTTCTAACTAGAGGCTTGATAGTTGTCCTTCTGGTGAGAGTAGACAAAATAAACCCACCATGGGTCATTTTATGCTACATTATGTAATGTCTTAGAACCACTCAAAACAGAGACTGTCTCCATCTCTTAGAAGAATAAAGATTAATTTTTTAAACCCACAGGGAAACAAATCAGTGAAGTGAGATAAAGCTTTAATACTTCATGAGTCCATACTGCATGATTTTGACTAAAAATATAGCACAATAAAATGGGATTGACTTAAAGCAGAGTCCTGGGAATTTTACCATCTGCTCATGGAGCTAGATCTTCCCTCAACTAGAGTTCTACCAGACTGGGACTCTGCATAGGCTGTGTTTTCACTTCTAGAGGGTGTCTTCTCTATAGGAAGCCCTGCATCAGCTCTGGAACAAAAGGATGAATGAATGGTACTGATGTTTCCCCATCTCTCCACTTCGGAGAATTTCAGACTTTCCAATCATTTTTACTCTCAATTATGGGAGCCATGACAAATCTTGATCTGACCATCTTTGTTGCCCAGTTGAGGCTCTCTACCAATCAAACCCAAATAAATTCTGTGCTAAGGATATTTATATTTCATTTCTGTTTTTTTATTTTTTTAAAGGTACCATATAAAGCAGTGAGTTCAATCGTGGCTTTTGCATGCATCATTTGTTCTTACTTATTCGTGTCCCCTACAGTGAGCCCCATCCATTTCACTTCTTGCTAGTTGTCTTCCTCTCCATCCTCACTTCCTTGTTGATACACTGCATCCCTCTTTCTTTTTCTTTCCTTCCTCTTTTCACTTCCTCGAGATATCTTCTTCCCCTCTCACAGACCCCTTTGCAGTTTCAAAACCTACACCGCACACACACACACATACACATATGCACTCATACACTCACCTCTACACACACACACACACACACACACACACACACACACACACACACACACACAAAATCCACATATGAGAGAAAACATCACTCCGAATCTGGTTTCACTTTTCTCTTTGTGGTTACATAAAACAATACTCTGTATGTGTACCACGTCATTCATTCATTCATTCATTCATTCATTCATTTATTGATGGGCATCTATGCTGACCCATTTCCTGGCTATTGTGAATAGTACATGTACACCATGGATGTTCTAGTACGTCAGTGGCACACTGATTTGTGGGGTCTATCTAACACTGATATAACCGGGTCAGTCGTATTGTAGTTCTGTTTTCCATGTTATGGGGAATGTCCATTCTGATATCCATGGATTAGTTCACATTCCCACTATCAGTGAATGAGGGGTCCCCTTTCCTCATTAGCATTTGTTGTCATTGTTTAACTCTTGTGCTGACTAGGGTTAGATGGAATCTCTAAGTATTTTTTCCCCATATGGCTAAGGATGTTGGACAATTTTCCAAAAATTTGCTGGCCATTATTGTTTATTTTGAAAACTACCAATTTGGTTTACTAGTCCATTTATTGAATGGAAGCTTTGGGAGAGGAGTTCTGTGTTTAATTTTTAAGGTTCTTTATATATTTCCCTGTGCAATATATAATTGGCAAAGGCTTTCTCCCACCCTATAGTCCATCTCTTCATTCTGGTGATATTATTCCCTTTGCTTTGCAAATTTTTAATTTAATATAACCCCATTCATCAATTATTGGTACTATATCCTATACATTTGAAGTGTTTTTTCAGAGATTCCTAGTCTATTCCTGTATCTTGACTAATTTGCCTATGTTTTTCTGTGGTGGCTTCTAAGTGTTGGATCATATGTCAAGGTCTTACATGCATTTTGAATTGGTTATCACAGGATGTGGTTTAGTTTAATTTCTTTCTTCTACATGTACATATTTACTTTTCCAAGTACCAATTGTTGAAAAGTTTTGATGTGTTTTTGACATCATTTTAAAAAAATTAGGTGACTGTAGCTGTGTGGTTTTCTTATGGAGCCATCAGTCTATAACTATTAGTTTCTGTTTCTGTTTCTGCATCAGTCTTATTCTGACCTTGTCACGATGGCTCTAGTAATATCACACAAGCCCACATACTGTGATACCTACAGTATTCTTCTTTGGGTTGATGACTGAGTTCACTATTCAAGGTCTTTGGCACCTTTTTATGGAATTTAGGGTTATGGAATTTAGTGATGAATGCCACTGGAATTTTACACAAATTTACATTGGAATTTTCAGTAAGGCAGCCATTTTCACAACATTAATTCTGTTGACCCATAAGCATGGGAAGCAAATACCCTTTCTTGCAGCAGTTTATTGGTTTTTTTCCCCCTTTAATATGGGCAGAATTCTTGTTTATGTCAGTGCACCATAAAGAACTTTAAGCTCTACCATGGTAGGATACAAACATTCCAAATAGTTAAAATATTTTCATATATGTTCCTGTGGGAATTTACATACACCACATGCATGCAGAGGCCCATAGAAGACAGAGAGTGTCAAGATTCCCTGAAACTGGAGTTCCAAGTAGTTGGCAGTTACCTAATATTGGTTCTTGGAATAAAGCCTAGGTCCATCTAAAAGAAGGGGATTGCCCTTAACCAGTGAGCCATCTCTTCAGCCTATACTCTCTATCTTATGGATATCACCATGTCTTTGAGCTGTCCTTTTTCATAACCTAAGAACACTGCAAGTTTACAACCATGTGAAAGTTGAAGGAAGCTGAGATTTATTTTAGGTCAAGGCTCTTGGAATACAACTCAACTCTCATCTTTAGCCTTCAAGTTGCATTTTGTGCCCATCAAAGCGAGTGGAAGATGCCCTGCCAGATGAGCCACTGAACAAGGGTATGACTTAAGTGGAAAGGAAGCCCATTTCACAGAGTCAGGAGCAAAGTTCAGGAGTAAAGTCACCTGGGCTTTGAGGCAAAGCTGTCTCCACCCGCCCTTAACAGCGGCCATGTTAACTAACACAGCTCACAGTCCAATATTCCATTCTCCTCCTTAGCTTACCAGATACATGCAATTACCTTAGCTGTCATGCTTACAGATGATGGTTTGGAGCTCCTGGCTGCTGCTGGCACCCAGGAGGTGAGGTGTTGAGCATCAGACATGTGCATGTTCTCTGTGTCAAGACCGATGGCATCATTGTGTGCACCCAATGAGATTTCATCATTGAGAGATTTTATGAAGTGAGTCTGTCTAAATGTGTTTCTCTCTTGAAAGACTTGGACTTACCAGAGTTAAAGTGTGGACAGACAAAGGTCCCATGGAATGAGGCCAGAACCTGAATGCAGACTCAAACTGAGCTTGAGCTTGACTACAAAGGCAACCTTCATGTAGAACTGAATGTGGACTATTGCCAGGATCTAGTCATTTTTCTGTTGTGTGCTTATGTATCTCAGAACATGATAGCCTGCCAGGAACAACTGTGTCCTCCTAGGACCTAACATTTCTGCTTCCTTGGAGTTCTATTTTGCCTACAGCCTTCAAATGCCTGGGTCTTATATCTTCATTTATTCCCATCTAGGTGATGCTTCATGACATCAGTAGAAATGTCTCACCCAAAAATTCCACTTTGACACCTGTGTGCACAAAAACTATACTGTGAGTCATTTAATATTGGAATGGAAGTTGCAAGCAAAGCTGAGGTCAACTATGAACAAACAAACTCATTCTGATTCTGACTCAGCAGAATCCCAGCAGTGACACAATGATCCTGGCATGGCCAACCTCAACAGGCTCCCTACAACATGAGCCCAGACCCAGAGGCCTCATTGAGTGCCCCTCATAAGGACCAACCACTTGTGTGTGCATTAACACTGCACCTAGCCTGATGACTGGACAGCACAGGCAATAGAGTAGAGGGAGCCAGAACTTGCCTGGAAGGTCATTATGCAACCAGCAATGCCTGAGACAGCTCAGTATTGCTCAAGGTCTGGGAGGACAGACACAGAACAGCAAGGCTGATGGGTCCCAATCAATTAGCAAGTCATAAAAACAAACAGAACACTTCTCCAAGACAGCAGAACATGGGCTACAGAAGACACAAAGACTAGAAAAATATAAAAATGAAATCTGGGTACAGCCAGACCTGAGCACTCTACAAAATGCTGGGTAATTACATTTCAGTATTTTTATTGTTGTTGTTGTTAATTTCTGTTTTGTGTTTGGGGAGAAGAATGGTGTCTACCTTCTAACATTGTCATCAGAGCCAAATGAAATTATATGTGATATATTTAGTTCAGTGTACTGTACACACACAAAGAAAATTAGTGAATGGCACTATTGCAGACTAGAATCCTTGAGCTCAAGGTGAGGCATCTGGTAGTGTCCAAGAAGAGCACAGGAGGATCCAGGCAGTAGGAACCACAGCCTCCAGGGAGGTCACCTTGCTGTGAACTGCCTAGGTTGTGGTGACCTGAGGTGCTATGAGCGTAGTGTTTGGAAACCACCCTCCCATTCAGCCCCCCACCCCCACTGAAGGACCTGGGTTCTGACTTGGGGCTTTATGTCTAAGCACCAAGGTTGTAGCACTGGTTGGGAGATTGGGTAAGACCCTACAAGTTAGTTTCAGTGGCTGAGACCCAGCATAATATCTAGGATAGTTTAATAGTAGTTGTGGTACAAGTGGGGTTGGTGCAAGGAGGGAGGGAGGTCACAGATGGACAATCACAGTGGTAATGAAGAGAAATAAAGAGGAATATCTCAATGTAATCATAATACAACACTGGATCTGGCAGGAGAAGAGGTATTCCAATAAATGGGGGGCATACCCTTTCTTTGTCAAGTCTAAATCTACTGAAGTTGGCAACAAATATTAACCTGGTAAGGCAGCTTTGTAAAAAAAAAATGATGTTGGAAAGAGTCTGAGGTGTGTGTATGTGTGTGTGGGGGGTGCATTAGAGTGACACTCTCTGCCAGGTATAGTTTAGTGGCTCTTGATGAGAGAATGCATAGTACATGATCCTCACTCATACATAGCCTTAGTCATCTCTACAGGGGACTGTTTGGCCTGTCCATCATTTCAGATGGTAAAACTATGTCAACAGTGGGTAGAAGAGTTTCCAAGGCCTCCAAAACAGATGGAAATCAGAGCTAGGCTACAATTCAATTAAGGTTGTGCTAGACTTCTGATCAAGAGAATTAGCATGGATGGATCCTGTCACCAGAAGGAAGGAGATGGTGATTTACAAAGGTATCAATGATAAACCCATCAGGCACAAGAGCTGTGATTACACAGATACTGATGGCTGGGGAAGGACATAGGGATAGTAAAGACAGAGCTCTGTGCTGGGCAGTGGGAGGAGCAAGGACAACACAGGAGGTAGGATCTCCCCCTGAAGAAGAGGTTGGGATTAGGCTCATCTAGGTAGGCATATCCTGTAATAGGAAGCTACAGTTAGAAATGTGCATCTAGCTGAAAAGATGAGAGAGTTTGAAGTTGTGAAGGGACCCCATCCATAAATCATGTATGTGAAATGATAAGAGGACCAAGGGCAGAGGCATCATAAATATCACATGGACACAGCCCCGTAAGTATATGATTCTAGTACTGTTTCTGCCCATCTATTTTAAAAGTCACTTAAGAGGGGAGGAGAGAATGGGAGTGGGGGGGGAGGTATAACAATAAAAAAATAAAATAAGTAAAAAAATAAAATAAAACACTACCATCTAGGAGCAATTGGCTCAGGAAAAAAAGTCACTTAAGATTTGTCTTGTAGTGATGGGGAGGAGGTAAGGGGTCACAGGTGAAAATTCTTAAATGGAAGAAATACACATAAAAAAGAACACAAGGTTTAAAACACACAAGGTCATTAATGTCCAAAATATCCACGTAGATTTTATTGACACACATTGACTTTCAGAGGAAACATTTTATCTTCTCAATTTCAAGTAGGAAACTGTGTTCTGCTCAAGTATGAGTGTAAAAAAGCATAGGTAACACAACAAGTTCTAAAGTACAGAAATTTATTCCCCATACACGCTTATGAAGTTTACAGTTGGCTAGGCTTACAGTACCAACCACCCATGGTTGGTGTACCAATGGATCTTAGAGAAGAACCCATTGGTGTCATGTTCTTAAACCAGTATAATTACTAACTTCACTCTAAATACTTACCCTTGTACCTACAGATAAATGTGGCCTTTTGCACCAGAGAAACACATCACAGAAAATCATAACTAGTCAGAATACAGAGAGCAACTGAGCTTTGTGTGCTCAGCTCTGATTTATACACCTATAACACAACCCCTATGCTTAAGACTTTGGGAACATGAAGAATGCGTAGAAAGATTGTAGTAAACATAGGATAAGGACCAGGATGTCTGCTAAGGGATGTGTCTCCTATATAGGCTGCAACCATGAAATCTTAACAGTAGAGTTTCATAAACAAGACCTGAACAATTCTAACAACAGCTGATATGCCAGCATGGAGAAAGAACCACAGGCAATTAGTGACTTCTGAGAAAGCAAGAATTAGTCTTCCCTAAGGATAAGCCTCATATTTGGTCATTTCCATAGCTAGTTGACCATAGTTGGTCAACACCAAGTCGTCATTTCTACAAACATAAACATATGAATAATACTAAAGTGACTCATCAGGTTGTATGCTTATATTTGTGTGTGTGTGTGTGTGTGTGTGTGTGTGTGTGTGTGTAAAACAATAATGCTTCAGGCAGAAGAAAACAATAGAGATAATATATGAAAATAGAAAAATAGAAGGAGGGCTTAGAGGTAGAGAAAGGGGAACAGGAGTGAGGAGCAAGATATGACAATGGGGATCAAAGATCAAAATATGTCTACATGTGTGAAAAATAAAATGAAACACAAGTTTGTACAATGAATAAATGGTAATAAAAATGAAAAAGTATAGTAAGTTGGGAGGGAAAAAGGATCAGAGCAATGGGTATAATCACTATTAACCTTAAGACACATGACCCGGAAACTTCTTATGGAGGTTTTATCAGATAAGGAAAAAGTAGGGAAGATGAGCTATGAATACATTTTATTGAAATATAAACTGTAATATTATCAAGTAAGAGATTCCATCTTAATTCTGTATAAGCAAGTCTTTTACCTAGTGTAGGAGAATCATGCTTTTTCCTTTGTGTGACAAGTTGTAAAGTATGCTGATTTGTGTGTGTGTGTGCATTGTATACTTTTTATTATTTTAAAGCCAAAATGTATAGCCTGAGAATAAACTACAACTTATAAAAGTTACTCACAAATTTCTTAGGAGAACTAGCTACTACCAGAACCAAAATCACCTCTCAACATTAATGACAAACAACTAGGAGCGAGTGTGTGTTTGCCTTCATGGTGCAAGGAAATTGACAAATGCAAATATTCTCAGCATGTTCACTTGGGAAAAATCTACCGGAAAACACTAGTGATCCATAGGTAACAATCAGCTCGTGTGGATGTATCTGCTGTTTTGAAGGTAACCCGAGTGGGTTGTTAATCCTGGCTGGCTTCCTTTCACAGTGACTTAACAACACCCTTGCCCCAAATCAAGCATTATATGCTCAGGGAATTCAGACTCATTTAATTATTAGCCTAAGTAAAATATAATTGCGCAATAAATCTGCAGGGAAGTGAGATAAAGCAAACAGTCATTTTCAAGGCAGAGAGAAATGATATTTGGATCAACTCCTGCCTTGGTTCATCTCATAGGAGTCTCTCTTCATTGGTATTTTTCCTCAAGGTGCTTAGATGTTAGGGAGGATGGGAGGATGGGAGGATGTTTGTTTACTAGGTGAGCTCTTCCATATGACATGTACTGGACTATTCTCTAGACCAATCTCCTCAAGGATACCATTATGTGCTGAAGGATAATACACCTTTCCATTAATCCAGTATTAAGGGGCTGAAGCAATAACTCAGTTGCTAAAGTGCTTGCCTTACAAACAGGAGGACCTGAATTTGGCCCCCCAGAACCTTTTCAAAATGCTGGAAATTAAGTATATTTATAATCCCAGAGCTGGGAAGGCAGAGACAGGAGAATCTCTGGAACTTGCTGGTCAACCAATCTGACCTAGCTGGAGAACTTCAAGCCAATGAAAGACCCTTCTCAAAGGAAGTGGATGGAGTTCCTAAGGTTAACACCCAATGCTGTCCTCTGGTCTCCACATACCACATGGCCATCCCCACACATGGATAGGCACCCTCCATTCACCAGTACACACTTCAGAAGTCCAGTGGAGGTGTTTTAGATCACATATTTGCTAAATCAAAATAGATGCCACTCATAGCAGTAGCATAGTTTCTCCCATCCTCCAAACAAGGAAAGTGTTCATCATCTCTTATCAGATTGAAAATAAATAACAAGACAATGGAAACTAGCATATACTAGTGGATCTAATTTCTCCTTGGCTCCATGTCCATACCACCCTGAATATACTTAATTTTGTCGAATTTTCTGTGAAGATTATCATTAGCTGTTTTACCTCTGCACTGCCTTAGAGTCACTGCTGAGGCAGACAGCACTATCGTCCAGATCTCTGTTAACCCTGGCCATGCTCACCACTTTTCAGTGGAGGCAGCATTCATGGCTCCTCAGCACCCTGGCTACATATTCACCATCCTGTCTTTGTGTCTTTCCCAAATCCCAGGAGATTGAGTTATACCTGTGGCTTCTGCTTTGATTTGGGGATAAAGGATCCTTGTATTACCCTCTGCCTAGAAGGCCTTGCTCTAATAAAAAAGGCAGGATTGCATCGAGCCCACTTTCATCAACTTAGTCTTTTGTGGGGTCTCTTAGCCTAAATTATCTCTTGCTATGCCAAAATCATAATCCTCCCCTTCTCCATATCACAGGCATTTAGAACTCTCAATATAATATCATAAATCATTCATCCTGTGACATACACTTCTTTACCCTGTAAACATAGATATGCATGTACTTAGAAATCTCTCTCTCTCTCTCTCTCTCTGTGTGTGTGTGTGCGCACGCGTGCGCACACACACGCACATCCCCTTGAGTCATAGGCTGAGGGTTCGAGTTGTATTTGTTCTTCCAAAATTCCCAGTTTGCAGCCCCTGTGCCATGACACTTCGATGCCAACAAATAAGTCCTGGTTGGAGAGTAACTACCTTTTAGGAGGAGAGCTAGCTCTCTGTCTGCTGGTGAACACACAAGAAAGTAGGTACCTGAAACCAACACAGACCCTTATCCAGACATAAGAACTTTTCTTGAGTTTGGTCTCCAGAAACGTGAGAGTGAAGTAGTCCTGAGATATAGTACCCTCTGGAGCCTAGTGAGCAGACCAGCTTAACAGACAATATCTGCATCTAGTGTCAATCATGGCATCCTGGTCAGTCAGTCACACAACACCATAGGGCTTTTTACAACCTTCTTTTGAGTCTCTACCCCATGTCAGAAAAAGGAATGAACAGAGAGGAAAGGGAAGAAAGGATGCCAGTAAGTCATAGATTTGAGTGAAACTTGAAATTTGCCCAAGAAATGACAAGCAGACACAGAAAATTATGGCCAATCTTCTTAATTGATACTTAACTCAGCCAGGTGATCTGCTCACATAGTCCCAGAAGGACACAGAGGACAATAAGCAATTACACAAAAGCTCTTAATAAAGAAAATGCAAGCTGGCCCTGAACACCCTGGCTTCCCCACCCCAAAGAAAGGGAATCTTGGCCCCAAGCTCCTTGGAAACACTAAGCCAGTTTTGTCTGACACCACATGCGTCTGGGCCAGTGGGAGGTTGCAGATGTTCCCGAGAGTAGGCCTAGCAACCTTGTCCTGTCTATCACCCCTTCACTCCCGTCAGAGTAACACCTGCCCTTGTTCAAGCCTCACCCTTCCTGGTGGGCTGGTTAACATGGAAATGTCAGAGTATATAAGTTTCTGGCTGGCATGGTGCTCATGGCTGTTTCAGGCCCTTTCTGGTTCATGAGGTAACTCTTGTGGTCTGGTCAGATGGAAAGGCTTCTTGGGCCTCACAGGTCCCTCTCTGCAAGAGTGTGTGAGAGGATGTGTATGTGCTGGCATCTCTTCCCTTACAAACTGACATGTGCATGTAAATCCACTTTTGTGGATCCTTGTCCTCAATGCATGATGCCTCATATGTAGTGTTCTGATGTGTAGTAAGCCATTCATACGTGACTTTCTATACTTTGCTTCAACAGTTTACACCAGGTCACAAGTGAATACAGTGCCAAGAATTCAGGGTTTTAAATTAGCATTTTAAGGAAGCACTGAGTAAAACTGTCGAACACCCAGACAGAGCACACTGAGCCTGATTCCATGGAGCTCTCCATCTGCTCATCATAGTCATCAAAGGCAATTACTGCATGTGTGAGGGGAAGTTCATGAGCGGTGGTGCCCATGGGACAAGCTGAAAAGCTCCATCTCTTTCCGATACCAGGAAGTTGTTCTCTTATTCAAATGTTACTTAGTTTCAAATATTTTATTAAATTTATTTGTCGTATGTGTGTGTGTGAGATAGAGACAGACAGAGAGACAGACAGAGACAAAGGCAGAGAGAGGGAGAGACAGAAAAATAGAGAGGAAGAGAGACACACAGAGAAACAGAGAGACCAACAGACAAAGAAACAGAGAGGAAGAGAGAAAAAGAGAAAGGAAGAGAGACAGAGGCAGAGAGAGGAAGACAAACAAGGAGAAAGAGAAAGAAAGAGGGAGACAGACAAAAAGGGAGGAAGAAAAGCAGAGAGATCAGATAGAGAAAGAGAGGAAAGGGAGAGAGAAAGAGAGAGAGTGAGAGAATGTATGCACTTATACCATCTAGAAGTTGGTTCCCTTTCCTCCTTTTCATGGACCCCAAGGATTGAATTTAGGTTGCCAGTGAGTGGATAAGTACCATTATCCTGCTGGCTCCTAAATTCTTCAGGCCTCAGTTTGCTCCCAAGCTGTGTCTATCTGAACTTCTCCTGCAGAGTTCCAGGAAGCTACATGATATAACCACCCTGACCCACACCACCAGGGCCTTGAGTTTTGTCTTGCCTTCTGGAGCTCATATAGTAAAAACTAAAGCTGGGGTTTGGGACTGGAAATTTACCCCCTCCCAGGGGGTAAGAGGCCAAGACCCTGACATCAGGTGATCAGAACCTTGGTGAGTGTCATGCCTGGCTGGTAGAAGCCACCTTCCTTGTGTCCTCACCTTCAGGGAGAGCCCTGTTGGGCCAGGTTCATTTCAAGTGCAGCCACATGGAGTGTGACAGCTTCTACACAGGGAAAGACAATTCAGGCTGCAACCATGGAGTTTTTCCCCACTGGTATGCGTGGACAGCTCTGACAAAGGTGGTGTCAAATACCAAAGAAATTCTAAGAATGCAAAAAGCTTCTGTGACACATGGGGACACAGGTGTGTGCAGCGAATTCTGCAAAGTCGTGGGTGTGAATTACTTTCCTCCTTGCTGTGACGAAAGGACTTTTAGCCCCATCACAGAAGACAGGAAGTAGAACAAAGCTGTAACAGAACAGGGCTTGGCAAGACAAAACCCTCAAGGGCAAATCTCCAAGCGGCCGGCCCACTTCCTCCATTTGGGCTCTGCCTCCCAGTTTCCACCACATCTCAATCACCCGCATGTAGGAGAGTCACCTTACTGATCTCCTAGTTTATCTCTCAATCCAGCCAAGGTGGCAATCACGAGTAACCTGGCTTGGCCGGTTTCTGGTGCCACACATGCCCATGTGCCCCAGCAAAGCTAGACCTGAACTCTCATTGCAAGGTGTTCCTCTGCTATGACCCTGCCACCCACCTGCTCTGACATGGCCTAATCTCCCCTACCTCTGAGACCCTGGAACCATTAACAGCAACATGTTCACACACTTTGCTGGCTGGCCCACCCTGAAGTAATGGCTGCCTTCTGGGAACACTGCCTATATTAGGGCTTTCTCCTTCTGGCTACCTTGGGTTTGGCTATATACACCAAAAGCTTAAGACTCTGCTCCCCTGCACTCCAAGCCAGCAGGCACCCTGACTCTTGGCCTCCTTTTTTAGGTTTCTGTGTCCAAGGCTCTGAAACACATCTGTGTCTGGATGTTCTAGGACCTATGTTTCTCCTGTGCCTATTCTCCACATGGCCAAGATCATACTTCAAACATGTCACTACTAGTAACTGTCTGCTTGTCACGATCTCAAGTCTATGTACACCATTCCCTTCAGTCACATTTCCTCCCTCCATCTTGGCCTCCAGATCTGAGTTTCCTTCTCTTCAGGACCCTAGTTCATCATCTTCACCCCCTACATGGGAAGAAGGAATCTTAACTGAGAAAATGCTTCTGTAAGATTAGCCAACAGACAGACTACTGGACATGTTCTTGATTAATGATTGATGTGGGGAGAGCTGGCCTACTGTGGTACCACCCCTATGAAGGTAGCCCTGGATGGCATGAGAAAGCACGATGCATAAGCAGTGGAGAGCAAGCCAGTAAGCAATGTTCCCCCATGGTTTCTACTTCAGTCCTTTCTTTAAGTTCATGCTTTTAGCCCTTTCCCTGGACTTCTCTTAGTGAAGGAGTGTGACCTGAAAGTTATATGCTAAAATAAACCCTTTCTTCCCCAAATTGCTTTTGCTCATGGTGTTTTATCACAGCTATAGAAACTCTAAGACACAGAAAGAAAGCTGGTGCACTGCCTGAGGCCAACCCAAATATGCCCTTCTGTCATTCAGGCTATTCCCATAGTAGTCCCCACAGTCACTACTGTGGGCAATACCAGTTTTACCCCAGGCACAACCAACCATATCAGGCTAGGCACTCTGTTGGTATCTGATCCTACCCCATGAAATATTAATAGGATCACACCTTTGACCCCTGTCTGATGACCCTCTATCCGTCTCTGCCACCTTGCTGTCTCCTGCGGACCTCCATCATCTCTGAGAACTCAGCACTGAGCTGTTACTTGGTTGCTCGGATATCCTAGTCTGTAGCACCAATATTTCTAGACTGTCACCTTCAGGGGGGTCTCCAGCATCTCTGTCAACTACATTGGACTTTCTTGCTTCATGTGCCTTCTGCACTGTTCCCCCTCCACCTCTTACCAGTGCCCTCCTTTTCTTTTTGACTCCTCAACCACTGGGAGGGCAAACCAGTAAAACCACCACCATCTGGAGTGTTCCCACCACATCTGTCCCTATCTACTTCTACCCTTGTCTGGAATCTCACTGTCTCCGTGGCTATGGTCCTGTCCATCTCCCTCTACTTCTTACTACATATCCACTCCTTCCCTACCTGTAGCTGTGGGAGCCTCTTGAAGAGCCCATTCCACAGATCACTGCAGGCTCTATGCCTTCCAGGGCTTGCCTCTCATTTAACAAGAAGGGAAGCCATTTTCCTCCTACTGCTAGCAACCTACATCCCCCCCCCCTTTTGAGGACACTGGGGAACCTGCTCCAGCTGCTGCTCCGTTGCATTGTTTATTCATCTCCTGCAGCTCTCTTCCATTCTGCTCCTTTGTTTCTGGAATATTACAGATGCAGTCTTGCCTGGGGACCTTTGCCTGACTTTTTTCCCACTTGGACTTACCTTCTCAAATCTCTACAAAGCTGTCTGGGACGCTTGGCCATCCCCAGACCTCAAAGGTTCTTTTTTTATTATTATTATCTCCTGGACTCTGTCAGTTAGGCTTTGTCCCAGGGAACCTCTCCCACCTGACCTCCACAGCACACTCCCTCTGGCCTACTTCATTCTGCACAGTCTTATCTCATATAGCATGTATTAATTAATGAGTTCACTTAATGTGCCCTCTCAAAGATGCACCTGCTGTCTTCCTTGGAGGCAAGTACCGGGTTCTCTTTTCTATTCCTAGAGTTTGGGATACAAGCTTTATGATTATTTTTATTTTGTTTTTTGAGCAAAGGAATTAAAAAGACTGATAATGTTTAGCCATTAAGAAAGAATTCAATAGGGCTGGAGAGATGGCTCAGTGGTTAAGAAAGAGTTCAAAAGAGAATTAAAAAAAAAAAAAACAGGAACAAAAACTATTGACAAATAAACTTCGTATCCAGGAAGCAAGGCATGAAATGGATGGTACAGCTCTGTGGAACCCTCTGGTCCCTTATATTCATACAGAATCTAGAGATGTAATTTTGCAGCTTTTCAAAATATATGTATGTGCTCCTCTCCTGGACAGCAAAGTAGACCTGATCCTGCTGGCAGAGGTGTGGGTGGGTAGCCCTGAAGGTGTGAGAGTGGGAGAGCTGGACACACCTCCATTATCTGCCATGTAGTTGTGAGGATGAGGGAAAGATGCCCTTCCTTTCCTTGCCTTGCCACCTGTGGTGGGTGAGAGAGCTGACCCTCCCCCTTACCAGCTGCAGCACTGGGGACAGTGAACCCTGCACCCCACCTGGGAAGAACACTAGAGTTGACCCTATTGACTGGGGCAGGGAGGGGGAGTAAGCACAGGAGATCTGACCCCATCCCTCATCTGCCATATGGTGGTGTGGGTAGGAGAGAGATGCTCTCCTTGCCCCTCACCGCCTGTAGCATGTGGGAAAGCTGGCCCTGAGGTCATAAAAGTGGGAGAGCTATTCCTGTCCCTCACTAACCACAGCAGTTGGGAGAGTGGTCCCTATACCTTGCCTGGGCAACATGGTAGATAGCTATTCTGAAGGTGAAGGTGTAGGTGTGGAGAATAAACACTAAAGGTGTGAAAGCAGGAGAACTAGCCCCTCCTTTTGCTCAGTCAGGAGGACAAGCCAACCCTGCAACTACTCAGGCCCAGAACTAAGGTTATGATTTGGCCCGCCCCAACATCCATCTCATGTATGATCTACTGGAGCATGTGAAGGGGCAGACCCAGAAGCTACAGGATTTCCACAAAGCAAGGCAACAACAGGATATAAAAGAGGAGCTCCAGTGAGGGTCCAGTATGGACAATATATCAGAAACCAGAGGCCTCAAACCAAACCAATGATGTTTTGCAATGAAACCTTGCACATAAAGATATATGGATTAAAAAAACATATGTATGAGAAGGATTACAACATTCCTCCTCCCTAGAAAGTGGTCCCCCAAGGATCAGGCCTTGAACACACACTGGCACAGAGTACATTTCTAAAGGAGGCAGAAACACCAAGCATCAGTGCTCAGAGCAACACAGGGATGCTCCAGATGCATCCACCCAAGGCACAGGTCATAGGAATCTACAGAGCTGCAGAGCAAGCAGTACCAAGCACTAAGACTAGCCTGCTGAAAGTTTGCAGATCACTAGGGAGGGAATCTGGGTTATTCACAGGAAAAACAAACCTGGAAAAGACAATGTCACTGCTCTGTAAGCACCAGGAGGTGAGAATTATATAACAAAACATTCCATCCACCCACTCCTGTGGTTGAAAATCAGAAGTCACTCTTTATGGTGGTTTAAATATTTTAAATATTTTGCCTCTTAAAGTTCATTCTCTCTCTCACTCTCTTCCTTTCTTCCTTTCTTTAATGAAGCTGACATGATGGCTCAGAGGATAAAGGCACTTGCAGCCAATGATCCTGCAGGATGATCCTGGCATCCATATGGTAGAAGGAGATAGTTGATCCCTGCTACCTGACCTCCAACCTCCACAGGCATGCCATGGTATGCATGTACACACACACACACACACACACACACACACACTGAATGTAACAACAACAAAAAAAACTTAAATAGTATCAAGACGTACTAGAACACTAACCATGTGATTATGGAATGAATACAAAGAAATGGGACTCAAATATAGATCTTTCTCTGTGTAAAAGAAAAGGAAAAAGGCAAGCCTGAGGTAAGGCTAAGAAAGGAAACGGGGGATTGGGGAGGAGGCAGGATGAGGAACTGAGAGGGACCTACTGAATTTTAACTATTCACATGTCATTGGGATTTATCTGCAATATGAATTCATTTTTCTTCTAAAACCTTAGAACAGGGAAAGGGGCCACCCTTAATTACCGTGTGAAAGGTTTTCTATTTTCAGACTTGGATGCATTGCATTTTGTTCCAAGAGAGTTGGGATTTTTTTTTTTTTTTTCCTTTCCGAAAGTAATTTCTTTGACTAGGGGGAATAGCCTGGGAAAGGAGGGCTCATGTAATTAAAGCATTTTTTCTATAGGAAACAGTCAATATTAGCACCACCAGCACAGGTGTGTACACACTGTGTGCACTCTAAGGATGCTACAGCACTGGTCCATCATATGTGTAGATCTTGTGGAAGCCTCCTCTTCTGCAAGCTCTCACATTACTCCTGCACATACCACTGAAGTTGGAACACACAAATACATGGGAGTGCCCCAGAAGAGCTCCTCCAGCTATGGGTGGATCCAGGGGTCACGCTCCAGAAACCCTCCCCCTCCTACACACACACCACCAAGAAACAACTGGCAAGCATAGGCCCAGGAACAGAAACACCAATGACAACATGTGAAAATAGGTGTGCTACTCCACTAGGAGGACTGCAATTTTGGATAAGAGCAGTGGGGGCATTGTGCACATGCAAGCGTGTGCATTATTGCAGATAGGAACAATTGAACTCGAGTCAGGTCTACACAGTGCGTTAGTGGAGCCTGGGCTGAAAGAAGCCTTATCACACCCTCTGGCTTCAGCACTGTGGTTGCTTCCACTGATAGTCTACTAACAGGATACATCAAAACCCAGAACCCTGGTGAGGGGCTATGGAGGGGAAGTAGCTCTCTTGAGGTCATAGTAGAGACCAAGCTACTTTAGCCAACATGAGGCTGATAGGATTCAAATGTCAGATTCTATCTGAGAGTTCCTCTTCGCTTTCCAGTGCCTTCTCTTTGCTTCCATCTCCACTTCATGTGCTTTCCCAATGCCTGTTAGACAAATTTCAGCAAATCTGACACAGACATGCTCCTCATGACCTCATATAAATCTGTATCTTTCTGCAGGAGTCTTCACATAACAGCAAATTCCCTTTCAGTTTCATTATCCCTGCTTCCAAGTCAAGGGAAAGTCTGGGCTACCCCACTCTGCCTGCACTCCCAGCATCTTGTCCTTCAAAGCCAGGCTTCATTATCCCATTCCCACTGACCAACGGCTGTTTCAGATTGTGCTTGACTCAATGGTTGCATTTCCTGTTCAGAGGGGTTTTCCACAGCACAGAACACTGTGATAACGGGGAATGCAGCCTAAAAGGAATCAAAACAACGATTCCTGTTCATCAGGGTCTGTCTATAACCACTGCCTGTAAGGCATGAAGAATACAGGGCACATGACTTGCCTCCCCACACACCTCCTCTGAGAGCACCTGCCCAGCCCATCTGTCATACATTTCCCACGTAGCACCACTGTGGCTGAGTGAGGTCCAGGTTACAAGTACTCACACTAGGTTCCTTGTTCTCCCTATCAGAGTCATTCAGCTGCCATGACACAGACAAGGCAGCATTTGAATTTTACAGAATGGCAGCTACTAATTAATAAGTCTTTTTTACAACAATGGAGAGATGATTTGACAAATTCAAGAATGGGAGCTCCCATGGACAATCAAGTCAAGGTAAGACACCACTGCCTGCAATGTCTACCTCTCCCTGGTCACCTTGTCATCCCCGTGGTCCTCGTGCCCCTAGGATTGCTGTATAGCATCCGCTGCTATCCTGAGAACCAGAACTTTGAAGAGATGGAATTTCACCTCCAAACTCACTCAGCGTGGACTGAGATTTGGTTCCTCTCCCCTTCTGCACATAGAGCATGGCTTCAAGTTCATACTCTGCTTTCATTCTTTCCCCCCTTCCCTCCCACTGACTGCTTCTTTTTACCATTTCAAGAGACAAAGCTTGTTTAACCAACACCCTTCTAGGAAGCCCTCCCTGGACTGTCCATCAAGATCAACATGCCTCCCCAGAGTTCCAGTTAGCTAGGCACACGCCACTCACTATTTGTGTTTGCCTTTATCCCATATGCTAAATTCTGATTCATTTGCCAGTATCCTTAATCTCTACTCATCCATTTGCCCTTCATACCTGATAATGATTTCAGCAAAGCAGTTCTCAAAGGTAAACCTTGTGAAAACTGTCCGCTTCTATTGTTTGTCTGTTTTTTGCAGCAGAAAGTATAGCTGCTTCGAAGGCTGTAAAAGTGACCTCACATCTGAAAGGGAGAAGAGCCATAAACAGGATAGTTAGAGATGCCACTCCTATACGCACTTGCAGCTTCTCTAACCTTCACTTTGCTGATCAGTGAACAGGCCATTCATTTCTTGGGGGCTATAACTGGCAAATTCCTAACTCTGGGTCCATTCACAGAATAGCTGAGATAATTTAAATAGAGTATAAAAGACTAATAAATAATTATGATGATAATGAGGATAAGGAATGGCCAAATTACTGCCCTTCTTGGATTAAAAAAAAAAAGTCAGAATGAGTCCACAGCACAATTAAAGCACTGCTGTGGCTGATCGTTCAATCTAAATATCTTGATTTGAGGAGAAAATCCCTAATTTATCCACAATAAGTTATTTTACAAATACCAAATAGAAAAATGAGTTTTCAAAATACCCCTAAGAAGTCTATCCAACATAACACATGACAGCAAGCTCTTTACTAATTTAATTCTTCATTTGGCTTTAAAATGTAAACTGATCAGTCTTAAGTGAGAGAAAGTGAACACACAAGTCCCCACCTCTATCAGAGGCAAGATAGCAGGCATAGTTCATCTGTGGCTTGTATGTAATATGAACCTACAGGGTGTAGACACAACGTGTTACACAAATCAACTCCTGCATGATCCATACAACTTGCAGTCTCCAGGTTCATTTGATCAACAGGGAAACTGAGTCTCAGAGAGGGCACTGACTCCCAGGTTCCAATATTGGAAACTAGGTTTTCCTCTATCAGCCAGTTGCCAACAGATGTTTCTGTTACTGTCACGTGATTTCTCATTCACTGAAATATTTTCATATGAAAAATTTTGAGCAAACACACTTATAGACAGAAAAACAATAAGCTCCATACACACACTGACTAGCTCCAGCAGAATCAGCTGGTCAGTGTCACATGTATTTATAAATATTTCTGGAACCACATCTACATGGAAGTAAATTACAGAAATCATGTCATTGTATCCTGAAGTGCTACAATGGAAACTCCAAGCATATGGACTTTGTCCTTAAACATAAACATAGTAAGTGCTATGAAAAGTCCCCCAAAATCTACACCATTATTCTGTAATATAGTGAAGATATCGTAAATAGTTGATGCTTTACATTTAAGGATAAATAAGATGCTTTTTTTCTCTTGGGGGGAGGGGGTACCATGCAGCTCCCAAATGAATCACAGAGGCTTATTCTTAGGAGTGCCCGGCCTTAGCTTAGCTTGTTGCTAGTCAGCTTTTCGTAACATAAATTATCCCATCTACATTTTCCCTCTGAGCATTTATCTTTCTCTTATTTCTGTAATCTTATTTTCCTTTTTACTCTGTGGCTGTGTGGCTGTATGGCTGTGTGGCTGGGTGGTTGGGTGACTGTGTGGCTGTGTGGCTGGGTGGTTGGGTGGCTGTGTTGCTGGATGGCTGCATGACAGCGTGGCTAGATGGCTGGGTGGCTGGGTGGTTGGGTGGTTTGGGGGCTTTGTGGCTGTGTGGCTGTGTGGTTGGGTGGCTAGGTGGCTGGGTGGTTGGGTGGCTGGTCCCTGATGCCTTCCTCTCCTTGCTCTCTTGCTGTTCCGTCTTTCCTTAATCCTTCCATTTATTCTCTCTGCCTGCCAGCCCTGCCTATCCTTGCTCCTGCCTCACTACTGGCCATTCAGCTCTTTATTTGTCCATCAGGTGTTTTAGACAAGCAAACAATCACAGCTTCACAGAGTTAAACAAATGTAGCATAAACAAAAATCATATACCTTAAAATAATATTTCACCAAAAACAAGCTAATTTGTTTTTTGTGGCTATCTTTTAGTATATGTGTTCCTTATGAAGGAAATCAAGAAGACATAGGAAGTTAAAGATGAAGTGTCCTTTTAAGAACAGTGTCAAAGAAAGGTAAGACAGACAGGACACCAGGCAGCTGCTTCAGGAAGCCAATAGACCTTCCTCTTTTCTAAACATTAGGCCTTCCTCATCACAGACCTCTCTGCCTATAATGTCCACAAGATTGCTTCTTACCTATCTCTGAAGTATTCCTCAGGACATCTGTGTCCCTCTCTCTTCCTGAAAGTCAATGTCCCTATGATGGGCATCACTGGATCATTTCATCTCATCCTTACTTCAAGTCATAGTGGCACAGGAGGTACCATGAATATCTACCTTTCTCTCCCTTAACCATTTATTTTTGTTGGTACTGTAACAACCATGATGCTGTAGGACTATTGCAAGCTCTGGTACAGACACCTGAGCTCCTTGTTTCATGATCTGAAATCCATGGTGGCATTTACTTGCCCTGTATTCCAGGGCTGCTCCTGGATGTGACTGTTACATGGAGTCCACAGGGAAGCACCTGATCATAAGTACAGAGAACTGCCATGATTCGATCACTGAACATGAGCAACCAGGAAGAAGAAGAGGATTGCTTACATGGGTATTTGAGAGGGATGGATCTACTATGCAAAACAGAGAAGGGAACAGATAGCAAGACATTTGTCTTGTTTTGTTTGAGAAAGGTCATAGAGCAAAACTTTATGGAGTCCCAGAATGAATACCATACACCATGGAAAACGAGGCTTTTAGAAATGCATGTATTAATAGGAAAGATGTGGACAGTAAAGAAGAAAATGTATAGCATGATTTAGCTTGATTCAAAATCATACATGTAATCACAAGGAATTCTAAATCAGTATTAATGACAATTACAACTGAACCGAGTTTCTCATTGCTTTATTGCTTAAGTAATTTTAATATCTAATTTTTCTACAGTGTGTATATGCTAATTGTGTAAAGAAAACCAATTTTTAAAATACTGTCTCTCTAGCAATTTGGTATCAATGTAAATGACAGCATTCAAAGGAAAACTGTGGATAACAGAGGTCTCTAAAGCAAAGAAAAGATGTCTTTCTGAACAAGTATGATTTTTGAAAAATTGAAAGCTAATTGTGCAGTAAATAGGAAGAACCAAGCCTGAAAGAGTGAAATATTTATTCCTTTCTCACAGCCTTGGTGAGAATTCAATTAGTCTTACTGATAAGAATAGTGCTGTTCACTTCCCCCCACTCAGGCTTAGTGAAGAGAGTAGAACCCCAGAGGCCTCAGGTATCCACCACAGTGTCACCACGACATGGGCAGGACCACAGGAGAATTTCACATGCCTCCTGCCTGACAGGCCAGACAACCAGCATGCATCCATCTCAAGATGGATCAAGTCAGACACATGACTGTCAAAGATGTAACCTTGTGGAAACAGAGATCCATGGAACCAAACAGGGCCATAGGTGTGGCTAGATATAGTAAATCTTATTGTATAGATATGAATACTTTGTTTTGGAATGGATTTTCATTTATTGATACAAATTTAAGGTCAATTTTGTGATATGTATATTTCTCCTCTTGTTTAGGTATTGTGTTTATATAGCTCAGTTAGAAATGTAATATATAATTTAGTGCAGATTATAGATAGTTACCTATAATACCCAAAACTTATAGTTAGGGAGTTAGGATTTCTAAATATATAGAGATGTATTTGAAATGAATAGACATTCTTCAAACCTTTCAAAGACCTACAGATTATGGCATTTAAAATAGTTTAGGATTTTTCTTGACAGTGAGGCACAACTGCTCCTGGCAACACCACCGTAGGTCAGAAAGGAAGATCAACATCGAAGAAACTTGTTATGGAGTTTGCTTTCAATATGGCAAGACTAGCCATTTGGGCAAGATACTGCTCTTGTCGGACTGTTTGACTTCATGCTGTATAAACTGGGCATGCAGGACCCCAGGAATGTGACTGCTGATACATGATGGACATTGCTACAGGGTTCCTGCTTCATGGAAGAGTCTTCCAGACAGTCTGCAGGACACAGGGAAAAGTGACTGACAAACTGCCAATACAAGAAGACAGTTTAAAGTTTCCTGCTTTGCTGAAGAGTCTGCCAGACACACTATGGCCTATGGGCTGAGGATGAAACATTACAGAGGAACTTCAGGTGCCTGACCAGTGAGATGTCTCTGTCATTTCTAGAGTTTATACATTATCCTTCTGTGGTCTTTGAAGTAGTTGAAGACAGATAGTTAGGTTATAGTTTTCCTTAGTTAGGATTAAAGATAAGTTATAGATACATATAAGACTTTAGACTCACAAAGATAGGAATGATGATAGAATATTGTCTTTAAATCTTGCATTTATTGTTAATGGACTAAATATTGCTAACTGTGATTCTCATTTGACAACTGTTGTGTGATATATTTTGCTATGATAAGGTTAAAACCCTTCCTTTTATTTAGACAGAAAAGAGGAGATGATGAGAGATGTCATTCTATAAATATGTTTCTCATACTGGTTAATGAATAAAGCACTGCTGGCCAATAGAAAAGCAAGATAGGCAGGACTAGGAGACAAGGAAGAGAGAGGAAGTAGTAAGGAGGAGTCAGCATGTAGAGACTAGAGAGAGCAGAGGCCGGCCACACTCTCCGGTAAAATGAGACCACATGAAAATACTTAGATTAATAGAAATTGGTTAATATTTAAGACAGAGCTAGACGATAAGAAACTAGTAACTGGCCAACAGCATTATATCTAATACAGAGTCTCTGTGTATTGGGGCTGGCGCCGAAGTGGGTCCAGGCCAGCAGGAAAACCTTACTCGTAACAAAATCTGGTGTTTGGAGAGGGTATTGATACAGTTTCTGCAGGACAGACACTTGGGTTGAGGAAACAGAAGGTATGAGAATGAGGGTGGTTCTAAGTTAGAAGACCTAGTATGCATGTAAGAGGAGAAAATCCAAATAGTAGTTAAAAATAATGATAATAATAATAATAATAATAATAATAATAATAATAACTGTACTTCATGGACAGCATTATTTCCTGATACAGACAATGCTTTTATCATTGTAGATATATAAGAAAAAGGTCAATAAGTGTGTTTAGTTGACTAAACATTGACATAAGCATCTAAGTATTAAACACAAAGACCACTGTTGAAAGAAGTTGACTCAACCAGCCTCTTCTGAACACGGCCATTGCTATACCCTACTTTCTGCAGGTAATATCTAGCACATTCCTAATGAAACCACAATTTTCTATCAGAATGAACTTACTGCACTCTGTGAATCCCCAGTTGTCAATGCCGGTCGGGCAAAGCCCAGCTGAGAACTGAACACCTGGTCCTCAGCTGCAGCCTCTCTGTGACCCCTGTAAGTGAGAAAAGAAGAGAGCATGGTTACTGGAAGTCTTGTCTAAGAGTCACTGAGCATGACCAGCTTCCTGGCAACTTGGCCTATCTCAGTGAGTGACTGTAGGCTCTCTAGCTCCACAGCTGCCTGACACAGCTCAACCAAGGCACAGTCTCAGTGACAGGCTTTCCAGCTCCAGTCGTTGAAGGAGTGATGCTTTCAAAAATAGGTCATGGCTTGGGTCTCTGGCCTCCTTGTGAGGCCACCAACAAAGGGACTGGAGACAGAGGCTCAGGGCTCGAGTGCTGGCCACAGGTCGGGAGGTGACCATGTCAAGACAGCCATTGCCCCTGCTGCAGAGGCCCTAGGACCCCAGAATCAGCTTGTGTATCTAAGACCATGCCAAGACCATCTCTTTGAGAAGACAAAAGACAATTGAAAAAATAAAAGCAAAGCAACCTGGAAGGAGGGAGGAAGTTTCTAGGATGTCCTGTGTTCTAGACATACTTGAAACACCAGACTATGTGAAGAAAGGACACTTCCTGTGGAACATTAATTCAACTTTTTCCAACCATTAGCTAGATTCTTTCCAAATTTAACTGCTTCATGGGAAGAAAAAGAAATGTGGTGTTTTTTCATATTTTCAACTTTGTGCGCAACCCTTGCATCCATCATCTTACCCTATATTCTGAGTACGTGTGTGTGTATGTGTGTGTATGTGTGCGTGTGCCTGTGTGTGTATACTCACACATGTGTGTATGTGTGTGAATGCAAGGCCAGAGGTCAACCTCCAGTGTCCTTTTTTGCAATAAGTTTTCTCATTGACCCGGAATTTGTCAAGTAGGCTACTCTGGCTGGTCAGTAGCCCCACACATCGTCTTGTCTCTGCCTACTTCTGGGCTAGCATGCAACCATACTCCTGGATCTTTTATATGGCTTCTAGGGAATTAAACTCAGGCCCTCATGTCTTCAAGGCCAGCACTTTACTGCCTGACCCATCTTCCCAATCAACTCCATGTCTCCCTATATATGCCTGACAGTTCTATCTCAAGGTCATGCTCTCTCATTGTGTGCTGTTTCTGAGAACATCTACTTCATAAGTTACCAATCACTTCTTTTTCATATACAGTTGCTCATTTGTTCATTCCTTAACTGTTCTTACTATGCTTGGATGACTCAGTGGGCTAAAGGTGTTTGCTGCCAAGTCTGAAGACCTGACCTTAATTTCAATCCCCAGAACCCAGTCATAAGGTGGAAAAAAGGAAAGGAGCCTATGCCCATTAATTGCCCTCTGGCCTCACACCAGTGTCATTACATGTGTGTCTCAAGGCACACCAAGATAAAAAAAAACAAATACATGCAATAAAATAAATTCAACTGTGAAGACTTTAAGACATTTTAGATGTTGTAAACATTGACTAAAGTCCATTACTGAGTCAACTATGGTGAGCTTTGCAGTTGCCACTGAGTTCTTGGAGAGTGTGTGTGTGTGTATGTGTGTGTGAGTGTGTGTGTGTGTGTGTGAGAGAGAGAGAGAGAGAGAGAGAGAGAGAGAGAGAGAGAGAGAGAATGCAGTGTGTGAGCGTTGAGTGTGCAGAGTGTAGTGTGTGGATGATGACGATGAATTAAAGAAACCCCAGTAAACAGGGGTCAGTCCCAGTACTTTTTTTTTTTAATTATTTATTGTATACAGTGTTCTGCCTGAATGTATGCTTGCACTGCAGGCCAGAAGAGGGCACTAGAATGCATTACAGATGGTTGTGAGCCACCAGGTAGTTGCTGAGAATTGAACTCAGGACCTCTGGAATAACAGTCAGTGTTCTTAACCTCTGAGCCATCTCTCCAGCCCCAGTCCCAGTCTTTCTTAAAAACAGGCATAAAACTACAAATATTTAGCGAAGATGGAGAATGGCAGTATGGGTACCAACATGCCAAACACTGCAAATGACAGAAGTAAGGCCCTGAGATCCCAAGGAACTGGCTGCCATCACTTAGCTTGTCAGTGTAAACATTGGTTCCAATCCTGATGGTTTGACTTCTGGGTATAACATTTTGCTTTTCTATACCACCACCACCACCCCTAACCCAGTACTCCACTCAACTTGGAAAGAACTGAGCAAATGTGCTTAGTTGTCTGGGTCACCTACACCTGTGCTGATAAGGTGGACACAGAAGAGAAAAAATAAAGACCCCATTCCTCACCTCAAATCAATGATCTGAAGCTGTTTTAGTAGGTTGAGTGAGTGTTATAGTAAGCACAGTTTCATCTTGTTTTTGTCACTGTTAGTATTTACTGCTGGGTGTAACATTACACATGGAACCCTACAGTGTACTTTATTTCCGCTGTACCTTGCTGCTCTACAGTTTTATTTAAAAAGGTTCATGTTGGCCAGGCATTGATGGCACATGCCTTTAATCCCAGCACTTGGGAGGCAGATCCAGGTGGATCTCTCTTAGTTCAAGGCCAGCCTGCTCTACAGAACTAGTTCCAGAAAGCCAAGGCTGATACAGAAAAATGCCCTGTCTTGAAAATCAAGTAACAACAAAAGGTTCACATTACATACAGTGAGCTAGATTCAGATTCCCACAGAGCTACATGTAGATGCCCAGCCTGAAGACATCCCTGTTCCATCAGTGATGCAACCAACCACTCTAGCCAGGCCCAGCAGTGTGGAGCATATATCCCTCTTAAAGCTAATAGCTTCTTCATTAAAAATTAGATAATGTCATTTTTTTTCTCCTAGAAAAATCACTTTTATAGACTTTCTGCCCATTGATATAAGTTACTGTCTAGTTTATTAATTTGTTTTTCTGTATTGTTCTTTGACCCAATGTTCTTGGTCCCAAAAGGAGACCAGAAAGAGACTGTGGCTCCTGATATGAGGTCTGGCAGGCAGCCATAGTATATCCAACTTAGGCTGGCACACAAGGTCCCACCTCTGTATTGGAGCCCGGATGCTCACTCTTTGCAAATTTATTTATTTATTTATTTATTTATTTATTTATTTATTTATTTTTCACACTTTCCCATGCTATTCTACCATCTTCCCCCCGCATGTCAAATATGGTGGTTTGGTAGTGGCTCATAACATTTTTTTTTTCTTAAATGTCGCATTTACTGATTTTGACTTCTTTTTTGATAGTTTTATAGGAGTGAGCCAATTTCACACACACACACACATACACACACATCTATGAAAAATTTGGGTTCTGAGAAGTAAATACAAAATATCTGCCAATATATGAATACAGACAAGCTGCCGATGGCAACACCATAAAGCCTTGCTAAATGGTTCCACTTGCAGACTCCAACAGCCGTCCTTCTGCATGATGGTCCATTGGTTCCACCCAGAGAATGTTAGTAGCCAAGTGGGATGACCACAGATCCTCTCAGGAATTTGAGGGGGGTGGGCGTGATATTTTGCAACATTTGATCTTGGGTGGCTGTGTGACTTTCTTAGTATTGCCTACGGGCATGGAAAGGGAAATACTTTAGATGTGGATCCCATTATGAGTTTATAGAGTCAGGAACGACAGCTCCAGTCCTCCTACCTTGCACCAAACTCTAAATGAACTCCACTCAAATCTGCTCTAAGTGCAGATGGTGTGGAGAGGTCATTTGTCCCCTAGGGAAGACATTTCTCAGATGAATTTCAGATCCCATAGGAGTCAGGACCCATGTTCTGACACCCTTCAAGTGGCCCTGACAAATTCACCATCACCACAAGACCAGGTACAGAGTCACAAGTGACAGTACATGACCTGAGTGCATAGGGAAAATCAGGAATTTCTGATCAATCTGCAAAAAATTCAAGCCAAATTCCTCACCATTATCCACACCAACACCAAGCAGAGGACCTGCCAGCTAAAGTAAAGCCCCTTCTGTGAATGTATGTGCACACACACACACACACACACACACACACACACACACACACGATTGGGGGGGTAGACAGTCACCTGAGATGGTGTAGAACAGTCACCTGCCTGGGGAATCCATGAAACTACCCAATAACCAATTTCAGGCATTTTTATTTGACTGGGCAAGGTGAGGCCTATGTATGTTTTAAGAGTTCCCTAGAGACTGGAGAGATAATTCAGTTGGCCAAGTGTTTGCCACACAAGCATGAAGATCCTCAACAGGGGCAGAAACCTTGGGTTTGTCAGTAAACACCTATAATATCAGTGCCTGAAAGGCAGAGACAGGAGGATCCCTGGTCAGCCAATCCATACTAATAAGTGATCTCCAGGTTCACTGGGAGATGATGTCTCAAAATATCAAGTAGAGAGAAATTGAGAAGGATACCAGATGCCTGTGTCTGTTTTCCATGTGCACAGTGCACAATGCAGAGTACACACACACACACACACACACACACACACACACGCTCAAACACACCACTTGGTTCATGAACACACATGTTCACACAAGCTCCCCAGGTTGTGTCAGTGTATGGAACGGGCTGAGAGCCACTGTCCTGCAGCTTTCACTGAGAGAGCTCTGTAACAAGCAAAGTGTCTTCCACCACAAGAAAAGAAAAGCCCAATGACAGTTACACTCTGTGCTCACATCTGTGACCCTGTGGTATCACTATAAACCTCTCAGTGACACTACAACGGACTCGATTATGGAAAAACTCAAAGAAGCAAACTTTAGAGCATGTACAAGACTTCTAAACAACATGAGAAGCACTGTAGCCCAGGCTGTCAGTGAACTCATGGTAACCCTCCTGTCTCAGCCTCACAATTATTGGACTGGCTGTTCTTAGGTTTTACTTACAAAGCTATATATAGTACAGTTCTTTCTCCTGAGTAGCATACCAGTGATGTTGTTGGTTTGAGCTTAAATTCCTTTATGATATGAAAATAACGTGTACTGGGCTCACAACAGTGAAATGCTAAACCTGTGATTGTGCATTCAGTGGCAACAATGTAAAATCTCCATACCCACCACTCTAAAGGACTTAAGCCAGCACCACCTTGTTCTTGTAAAAAGTCAGAGCAGGTAATGCTGGCTGCTGAGAGGCAAGAGCTCAGCCCAGAAGAAGGTGGTAGCTCCATTGCAGACATCAGAATGGTGGTATACTTACTTGTATATTAAATGGAAGGAAGCCACTCTCTTTTGATGAGAAAGGTCTACATGGCTGAATGAATGTGTGTGTTCTGCTGTGGCAAAGTTTTGGCAGCAGGCTACCAGCAGAACCAGGAGGATGGCTTCTTCCCAAGTATGCTCACACACTATCTATTTTGCGGTCCCAGTGTTAACTCCTGCCTAGGAAGAGGGGCCTGCACCCCAGGTATCCAATATCATTCTCACCTTCAGTATAAGGAGTTGACTGCATTTATCAGGAGCACCTCCCAAAATGAGTAAAACTGTGATTCTAAGACTGCATAGTTGATGCCAACACCCCAGTAAGCCCAAGTCCTTTGTGTGGCTGACACATGTGGGGGCATTAGAGGCCCTATCTTTGGTGACCAGACCCATCCTGCCCCTACTGCCTTGCTCTCTGCTTCCTCCTGTTGGTGTAGAGTGGAAAGTAGGAGCTGAGTTGAAAATGAGCAAGGAGACAATGTGTCCAGAGAAGTGAAGGCTCTGCTGCTGGCCTCAGGCAGGAAAGGGGTAGAAATAGGTACAGAGACAGACTGCAGCTGAAGGCACTACCTTATAAAGTTTTGCGCATAATTTAAGTCCCAGAAGGACATGCTTACATTAATACTAAAAGTATAGAGTATTCCTGCATTCCAGTATCATAAAATCTGTTTTTATCCTGATATGGCGGCTCACACCTGTCATCCAAGCACTTGAGGGACCAATGCGAATGTAAGAGAGAGAAGGCGGCGCTGGGGTACATTACTGTCACTGAAACCTGTTCTCCGTGAGAACATTGGCGAAGCCTGCTCTCCGGAAAAGCTTAAGGCTGTCTGGTGACAGAAAACCAAGGAACCAGGAGGCATACTCACAGCTGAGAAATCACCCAGAGACTGTGGGTGCAAAGGACACAAGCTCTGCTCAGAGCTGCAGCTCCAGAGTTGCAGCTGAGATTAGATGCAACGGGTCTTGCTCCATGCTTGCTGTGGCAGCTGTGGCATCTCATGATCCAAAGGGATAAGATGGGGAATAAGGATAGGAGGACAAAATGTTACTCACATGCGTTTTTAGGGGCATCTCACCAAGAGACCTTGGAAAAGAAAGGGAGTTCAGAACAGTGCCCCTAGAGCCTGGCTGTCAGAGAAATGAGCTTTCCTTTCTGACATGCCCACAGATCCTGTGCGATGACATGCACTGTCATTCCAAGATGCAGAAGCGAGAGGGCCAAGGGAGCTGGATGTGAGCATTGCTACTTTCATGTGGCTCAGGCTACTTAGACAAAGAATGGAGGTAAGGGTAGGCAGGGACAAAGCACATTGATATTGAGAAGGTGCTCTTATTTATCACCTGTGACAAAGCCAGCCTCAGCCCTGAGGCTAACCCAACCATCATGGGAGTCCATGGATGCCTCTGCACTCAGCCTGGGGGCAGGCAAGAAAGTCAGCCCACAGGTGCTTGACTGGCCCCAATGCCTCCTCCTGGCTAACCTTATGTCAGACAATTTCTTTTGCCTTTTAATGCATAAACCCAGAGGGGAAAGTGAAGGACAAGGTTATTAGAAGGAACTTAGGCTCCTTAAAGCTTGGGCCTAAGAATTCCATCCAGCATGCTGAGGCCACATCTAGGCAGAGCTGTCAGCCTCAGGACCCCTGCTGGGAATCAGATCTTCAAAGAGCAGTGAGATAAACATGGGTGGAGAAAGGGGGAAGGGAGGAAACCAAGCTTCATTCCCTCTCGGTATCTGCATTTCCAGTGTAAAATAGAAAATCAATGACACATCTCAGGCCAGGAGGGGTTAGGAAACTGGGAACTCTCTCAGAGACAGAAGAGGCATATTGGGGGGCCACAGATGCTTGAACGCAACCAGCTGCTGTTTTGGTCATGTGACTCTGCTTCTGAAGTTCTTTATTATCCAAGCATGTCCAGGGATTACATGAGTTCCTATCATGTTCACAGACTCACTCAGGCACCAGTAACAGCCTGGTTGTCCTTGTTGAATATTTTAGACAGGTTTCGATTTAGAAAGAATGGGGGAAGCCAGTTGGCAAGAAGAGCCTATGAATTTTGACTTGAGCAAAATAAACCCTCATCCAGAATTCTAACTTGATAACCATTCTTCCATCAGTTCAGCTGAGGGCAGGAAAGCCTCCTCTCAAACCTCAGCTCAAGACAGTGAAGCAGGGATAAAGAATAGGAAAGGGAAGAAGACATCCTTCCAAATAGGATTATCTCTGTGTTAGGAATGAGAACAAAACTGGTTTTAAATATGCTTTCATATGTCATCACCATATCTCTTCTTATCAACAAGGGTGACAACATCCAAGTCACAAGGAAACATGAACAGAGATGCAATGACACTGCCTGGCCCTATGGTATCATTTACCTTGTAAACAAAGCAATTGCAAAGTCCTTGTTGGAAACTGTGGCATGTGCATACATAGCATTCTGCTGGGTATCACAGGGCATAGGATATCATCATATCACACCAATCATATCATATCGTATCATATCATATCATATATTCCAGTCCTGAAGAAGCTAATTTTACAAATGAGAAGCAATCTGTGAAGGAACTAGCTAAATAGGGTACAATGGGAACAATATCCTTCCCTGGGCATGGTCTCCTGGTGCATGGCCACGTAAAGCTATGCTACCTCTCCATTCATCAGAACATCTGAGGTCTCTGATGTAGCCACAGATGAACGCTGGAAGGAGAAGGACTGAGTAGGGCTTGGCAAGAGCAGTGTTCTCAGGGTCGACTTCTGTGTCAAGTGAGAAAAGAAATACATGCTTGTTTATACTGCAGGATCAATGGTGGCATACCATGAATCCTAAGGCACTCTGGGAAATGTATTTTTTATTTACTTGTTTGTTTTGTTTTTTCAAGACAGGGTTTCTTTGTGTAGCCCAGGCTGCCCTGGAATTCACTTTGTAGACCAGGCTGATCTCTAACTCAGAGATCCACTTCCCTCAGCCTCCAGAGTACTGAGATTAAAGGTGAACATCATCACCACTGGGCTGGGAACTGCATATTGTAACTTAATAAGTTGCATGCTGTGAGACAACCAAGCTAGATGATGTCTTTCATCATTAGCTGTTGGCGCATCCTATTTAGCTGCAAAGCATCAAGGGGGAGGGAAACAGTCTCCTAAGGAAGAGAGAAAGGCAGTACAAAAAGATGCTGTCCCATTATTTTCAAAAGGTGGAAACTCAAATACCCTGAGGCAAGAAATTAGAAATTGAGCAAGGTGTGCAAAAGTCCAGTAGGAGGCAGAAAACACAGAGATGTCTGTTCCAGTTTCAGAGGCTCAGTTAAGTCACAGCCAGTTGATACCCTGGGTGGTCAGGGTCTGGAAGCCTCAATCTCTAGCCTTCTGGAGCAGGGAGCACCTGATATCCTGGGAATGCCCACTCAAAACAAATGGGAGAAACATGTGGCCTGCTCATTGACCTCACTCCGAGGGTTTGGTTTCATTTTAAGAGAAGGAATGGAATGAAAGTCATGTTAACAGCTATTTCCATTTTTAGTCCCCTTCCTCCGCATTACTCTTTTCAAGAAATTAAAAAAAAAAATCTTTGTGATTTGTATTGGGATGTTTGTCTGAACTGGGTTGTACATATTTTCCTCTTTCAAGAAGCACTGTCTGGATAATGTCATGAGGGCTGTCTGGCTGGAAAGGGGGGATGCAGAGTGAGAGGGAGGAGGCTTGCTTGATGTAGTCACTGATGAGCTCTGGGGTGCCAGACAGAGGGAGACACATAGCCCTGTTGTTGCTGCCTGTGGTGTGGTGCTGTGGCTATCCTGGGGAACCCCTTTGGTGGAGCACAGCTTGTGGTTGCTTTGTTCTGTGGAAACTCTACACTCAGCAGCATTAGAGAGGTTTTGTTTCTTCAATGGCGGGTTAGGCAATGCCAGAGTATCCTCATACCTGATCCACTATGGGCAGGAACATGAACAGCCTCATGACATCTCAGGGAAAAGAATACCCATCAATTTGGTCAGAAGTGGTACCAACAGTGGGGGGCCTGAATACTCCAATTCATGTGCTCCTCAGGAATCTTAATTCTTCTAGAGCAACTGTGGTATCCAGGCTTTATGGATGACGGGCAGGAGGTTGTCAGAAATAATGCTACAGTCATGTTACCTCAGCTTTTACTAAACAAAGTTTGCCCTTACCCCAAGCACAATGATCCAGGGACCTTTGCTCCTCTGCTTCCAAGAACCATATCACCAGTGGTTAGTATCCTGGATTCAACATGTCAAGTCCTGGTCTCCTGCCTGCCACAGTTAGGAGCATCATTTAGTCATATCTTAATGTCCCTAGCAATGGTGTGATAACACAGAAGAGAATTGCTTGAGATAGATGTCCAAGATGATGGGTAACATAAAGACAGGTGCAAGATAAGATACTTCCAGGTACCCTATGGGGAGCTGAGCCCACTGCTAAAGTCACCATGGTATTCTCATACATGTGGTACCTTCAGCAGACAGCCAAAGCTTCTGAAATAATTCCCCCATGCAGGTTTTCAAATCCCTAACCTTCAGCACAGGCATTCCCCCCACAAAGCCAGCAGCTGCGTACCATTCAGAATGCTCTAATGTCTCAGCTCCAGAAGGTTCCAGGGATTGCTCAAGGAAGAACAAATGTGTTGTCTTGCATAGCAGGAACTATCGCCCCCTTCCTCCTTTCTGCTACCATATGAGTGGTTTCCCAGGGAGGGTGGGAGGCTAAAAGGAATGTGGCTGTCTTTAGGAACCTTCTAAGCAAAGAAAATGATCCCTGAGTTTGGGTAAAGCATAACATCTCAGGACTCTCTGCCTGGGTTCCCATGTCCAGAGTGGTGCTCAGCATTTGCAGGCCCTTTCTTCTTCTTCCACCTCAATCACGATGTCCACACCACTTGATGGGCAAGAGGCTATGAGAAGAAAGTGAGCTGTTTGAGTTAACTCCACAGGGAAGCACATAGCAACAAAGGCCACAGGCCACTCTTAACATGCTCCCAAGTATTCAAACTAACCACCATGCCTGTGGACTAAATACAAACCAGGTCACAACAAAACCAGAGACACTCTATTTCCCAGACAGTGGTGCACACACACACACACACACACACACACACACACACACACACACACACACACACTTTTCAGTACCCTTCTGCTGAGTCCGTGTGATGAGATGGAAGTGTGAGAGACTTTGGATCCAAAGCTAAAGGTCTCCCTCCCCTAGAAAAAGTGGCATAGGAGCAGAAAGACAGTGAAAACCTAGGCGATAAACAACTCCATTCAAAACCATTCCATGAATCCCAAGTAGCTGTACTCCTCTGTCACACATCTGCTAGAATAATCTTTGAGAACAGGGCATCCTTCCATTCATAAGGACCTGCCTTTGTCAGCTGCCATGGGGGGAAAGGCGATGATGATATGAGACTTTACAAGCTTTCATATGAAGTAAATTCTTAAGGAAATAACTTAGATTCTGTATTTTAAAAATAATTACCTTGCATCCCTCCCATCATGGCCTTAATTCCAGGGTAGTACAAGAAGGGGACCATGCCCAAGGAAGCAAAAATGTAGAGGAGGGAGCAGGTGGGTTTTCCTACCCACACAGCCTCACAATTATGAAATTTAAACCTGGACTTTCATAGGATGTAAAGCTTTGTCAGCACTTGCAATGAGCTTAGCCAGTTAGGGGTGCCATCATCTCACTCCATCATCAACAGTCCTGGGTTTGCTGCAATGGGCCATGGCCTGTCTGTTCAGGGGCAAGGAGTGCATTCTTCCCCGTGGAGGCACCAAGAATCTTACTGAGGTAAAACAGCCACCAACTGTAGGAAGTCCTGGCATTGCTAAGCACACACATGCCCACAGTCTCCCTGAAGCATGCCTCTGCTCAGTGATTCACAAAGGCTTGCTGTGGGTGGGTCCCTGTGGGAGCAAGCCTTGAGCTCAGCTGGAGCTATAGAAAGGGAGGCCCCTCATGATTGACAAGTGAATGTGTCATAGGTATAGGCAGGATCTTGGGCCTCTGCGTGCATAGAGGGTGTAGTGCACTGGGTCTGTGTGGGGAGTGAGGTCTGCTGTTTCAGTCTAAGGCAGAACCTCAGAGCTTTCACCCCTCAACACATACCCCTTACACAGCAACCAACACATTTTTGGGCTTCAAGTGAAGTAACCATCATCAATGAAGTTAAAAGCTCAAAATCTCAAGTTGATAGCTATCTATTTTTTCTCAGCTTTACCTAGAACTGATTGACATCTCCCTTAAAAATGACAGTAGGAGGCTCCTGAACATAGAGGCTATGGGATACTGCCTTTTCAGGCAATTTTTTTTTCAAACATCTAACCCCACTCACAACCCAATGAATGTCATTACAATCTTTGCTAGTCCTAGTCCTATGTTATGTTCTGGCTCTAGATTTTTTTTTTCTTTTACTAGCTTACTGATGTACTTTGTCCTTTTAATTGAGTTTAAAGAAAAGTGTGTGTAACGTTATTTGGTACAACAATGTCTTTGGAGACTCTTGAGCCATTTAACCTGGCCTGAAGTCAGTTTTCCATTAGGATGTGAGATGCTGAGACAGGCAGCATACTGTCAGACCAGGGAACACAGCAAAACAAGATTTGTACAAATCAGAAATTCAAAATACATTTTTATGGAAATGTTTTCCATCTGTATAGCAGCTACTTAGAAGCTGTGGAAAGTCAAAGTATATTTTTTAACCTGGAGATGTTTAAACATGTGTCTAGAAGACATGTGGAAGTGTAGCCAGTGTTTTATTTCTTGAACAGTTCAGTTATTGGACCTCACAAGAGTGTTATTTCTAACAGCTAACTCTCAGACTTGTATAATCAATTTTAGGTAATATGAAATTGTCTATAGACCAATCTTGCTCAAGTCAACAAAGGGTAAATGCTACAAGATCTTTCTTCTTATTTCTTATGAATGACAGCACACCTTCCTTCTTTTGTGTGAGTGTAGCCACATCCTCCCAGTTTGAACAATATACCATAAATAAAACAGATATCTCCAAATATTAATAAAACATTAATTTCCTTAGTATGACGAGTTTTAGAGAAGTTTGTTCCACGTCTGGTAGCATGGGATGGGTGACTCTCTTTGATGTCAACAGCTTCAAACTTGCCTTGACCTGCATATAAAAAAGTCAGAGGTGCCCTAATCACTGTAGGCTTCAGGAACCATCAGGACTAGGATTGCCATAATATATGTCCTCTGTCACAGCAGGGCTGATTGTGCCCTTCTTATTGGCTGTTCTTGGATGCATAGCCCACCTAAAGGGACCTAAGCATGTCATCTTTCTCCTACTCAGAGGAATTCTTGAGCTCCCATTATATTCATCAGCTGGTATCCATGAGACAAGCCTGGTCCTGGCCCCCGTTTCCACTTCCCCGTCTTTTCTTCTTACCGACTTCTCTCTTTCCTTTGTCTTCTGGTCTCTTTGCCTGCCTCTGTCTTCCTTCCTTTCTTCCCTCCTTCTTTCCCTCCTTCTTGTTCTCCTCCCTCCCTCCCTTCTTTCTTTTCTTCTGCTCTCATTTTTATTCCCTATAAAGAAACTTCATTTGATGCAGTCATGTTGGAAATCCCCCACTGGTCTCCTGGATACCCCATGTCACATATATGGGTGGACAGATTACTTTTTATCACTTTATTAGCAAGTCTTCACCTCACACTTGAGCCTTACGGGGTGCTGCAAGAGACACACTGCTCTCAGCACTTCTTTTTGTTTTGGGGGGGGTTGTTTTGCTTTGTTTTTTGATGAAGAATAAAATGAGATTTGAAGGTTATGGAAATCTAAACACTCTAAAAGTTTTTCTTAACTGGGAGGTTAAACAAAGAAACATCACAGAGATCTAAACGATGTCCAAATATCATGTGTATTTAACCAAGCAAAAGCATTTGAACCTTTATCAGGCACTAAGTTAAATCCCCTTGATACCATTATAGGAAGGTGTGGTTTGGTCTTCTCTGAATGAGGTATGGGTACAAGTACATGGGTTCCTTTTGTACTCCAAAGTGTATGTCTACATGGGGTACCACTACCTTCCTTGGTTGCTCTAGCAGCATGCATGTGCTTTACTAGCACTGCAGAACATCCCCTCATGGAAAAGAAATAGACTACAGCATTCTCCTCACAAATCAGAAACATAGACCCGACACAGTGAAATAGAAAGTCACTCTGCAAGCAGGTAGCCAAACTGGAGGTCCAATGGTAAAAATAAGAGAGGAATTAGCTATCCAATCAGCCAGTAACTGTTGTCTAAATATCCATAATGTTTTGAACCAATAGATGGAAATCTGCACAGAAACAATGCTGTCTGTTCTCCACTGTGAGTCTGGGTATCTGTGTGCAATGAGCTTGGAAGCGTGGGACCACTTTCCTTAGAAATGATGAGGAGGAGGGGCTGCCAGACTTCAAGACAAACTTGACTGAGATGTCAAATTGCAGAGACTGTGCCTGCCACTAAATATGCTGATATATGCACATCCCCGTGGCTGATGTCTGCTCACAATGAACAATGAGTTCTTTCCATCCTGGAGAGATCAACAGCTTTATGTGTTCAAATGTCTGGGGTGGAACAGAAAGTAGAAAAGGATGCTTGAACTCTTAAGGAATCAAAATGGGAGCTTTGTCTCACCTAAAACTTTGCTAAAATCAAGGTTGAAAATTGGATTACAGACACGGCAAAATTCAAGCATGGTCTGATGTATAAACCAAGCCCTTGAGAGGCCAGTTGATGACTCAAGGCTGCTTGCAAAGTCCCTCAGTCATCGTCAAATTAAATCCCTTTATTTCCATCCATTCAGCAAGCCATACAAATTACATTTCCTGGATATCTGCTATTACATGGGTAACCAGGCTCACTGTCAGGCACATGTTTAAAACAATATAAAACAATATCACAAATGACTGCCTTTCGTACTAGAGTTTCCAGAATTTCTTTTGTGTTCTGTGATCTCTCATCCTTGCAGCCACCTTGATAAGGCAATTCTTCATATTCACATATTCACAGGTGTCCCACAAACCACAAATTCAGCTTAATCCCAGGACAGTCTGATAATGGCTTAGCACACCTAAGCTAGAAACCTTCCTTCTCATTGGGCACCTGTACTTACTCACTGAGCCCAGTCTCCTCTCTCCCTTCATCAACAAGAGTACCTTTTAGTGTTATCCTTCATAGGGAACGATGTTCCCAGATACTGAAAATTAGATGTTACTGGCTCCCGAGGAGAATCACGACTCTCAGTCCGAATGGGCTAATGTTACCTTCCTTGGTTGCTGTGTCATCACACTGGAAAGAGGGACTTCAGTGCTTGAGTCTATTTTATCTCAGCTGAAGAGATGCACTCAGGTAAGGAGGGGAAAACACAGCACACAAAGACAGCGCTCATCAAGTTATCCTGGATAAACCTCCTGGGAAGAGTCATGTGCTCATAAGAGGCCACCAACTATCCTAGCAACAGCAACAAGCCAAATACAGCAGGTGTGAAACAGACACAGGTCCTGATGGTGACAGTAACAGAAGCCACTGACAATAAAAGTGGTAGATGCTACCTTGTGTCCTAGAGCCATGTGTCAAAGACCATGTTCTCTTCCTGGAACCAATGTTCATCAAGTATCTGTGGTCACCAAGGGCAGCATCATTCACCCTGTGGCATCACTGTGGCTTGACTTGCCCACAGTCACCCTAGGAACAGGGGCAAAGATGCCATAGTTTCTATCTATCTCTTGAGCAGTGCTTTGTTCCAGTACAAACATTTGAACTGGAGTTACTGAGAGATGAACAAAGAAGATGCTGGACAGGAAATATGTCACAGCTGTGCTGGGTTCAGTGGGCTTATGAATAAGGAGCTACCATCATACCTGAATGAGAAGAGCATGAACCACATGGACTATTGAAGCTTGAGAGCAACCTAATCTAGGATAGCCCCTCTGTAGGTATGAAGACAGGAGATCTGTGCTGTGACGGTGAGTGTACCTGTCATAACACTGTGCCCCAGTGCAAATGTGGCCAAGTTCAGCAGCCCAAGAGATTGAGGGACTGGACAGCTAGAGAGCAGAGCTGAGGAGACCTGCTACTGGAATGGGAAGAGGGGGAGTCCTAAGGTTGGTCACAGTCCCAGGAAAAGAACAACACTAGCTAAGCTGTAAGGAGAAGGCATCCTCTGTGCCCCAGGCTCATCCACTCTGCCGTGTTACTGCACTTTCTACACTATATCTTCTACATCCTCTTCCCTTGATTTCAGTGTCACTGTCCTTTTTCCTACAGCTTTTGGCTTTTCCCCAGCTAGCTCCTGGTGACTAAGGTCCAGGAGAGTGGGCGTCTCCCTGATTCTATCACTGCTGGCCAAAAAGACTGATCACACTCATGCTATGGCCTGAACAGTACAGCAGTACACAAATGGACAACATGGCAATGTCCCAATAAAACTTTATTTACGAAGACAAGTGGTGGGTAGGAGCTGGTGAATACCTATAATCTTCTCTAGTTCAGGGTCTCAAATCACAGGCATGGCATTTGGAGGAAGTGATTGGTCTCTGAGGATGCCATGTGCATTGAAGAGTTGATGTGGTTGTTGTAACCTGAAGTATCTTGGGAATGGAGTAAAAACTAGCTTCTGGTATTTTGAAACAGGGTCTTGTGTGATGTAGACTGTATGTGGCCGAAGATGACCTTGAACTTCTGACTCACCCACCTCTATCTCTGGAGTACTATGGTTATTGGCATGCTCCATCATGCTAATGAACAAACCCAGACTGTGCATACTTCCTCAGTGGGACAACATACCACTTCCCACAAAGTTTATCCTGTGACTTCTGGAGCTTGGACCAACCTTGGAAACGTGAGGGCTTCATATATATGTCATAAAATTCTCTGCACATCCATCTAAACTCATCCCCTTTTAGCAGAGTCAGACAAGGCGAGAAGGGTACCATGGGTTAGATTCCCAGGAAGTATTTAAGGCAAGTAGCTGAAGAAGTTCCCACCTTGTGTACTTCACTATCCCACTAAGAAGCTTATTCCTTTTATGCTCAATAGCTGAAATGAGGCCATCAAAGCAACTGTTGGTTTAAATACACAGATATGGAGGATCTATTTTCCAGATATAGATATCTAAAGATCTATTTCTCAAAAAAATTTAATCCAGCTGAGCCCAACTATTGAAATTATTAAAGCAGTTCTTAGGTGGTTTTTTTTGTTTGTTTGTTTTTGTTTCTGTTTTTTTAATCCACAAAATAGGAGATATTTTTTATGTCTCAGAGACAGGGGCATTGCTCAGGCTGTGCTCTCTCAGAACCTCTGTGGTAGGAAAAACAAGTGGAAATGTCAATCTAGGGTGGGGATCAGGGTGTGGGTGGGAGTCCAGGCCTAGCATTATTGTACAATCACTCCACACTGAGCTAAATCCAGCCATGACAAGTCAAGTAGATGGTTGCTTCTAGATAATGGAATCGCCATACTCAATTTCCTGAAGGTGACATTAATAAATCTGGAGCAATAATACTTGAGGTTTCTTTCTCTGTGTGATCCTGAGCCTGACTCTGGAACAGAAGGATCTGTCACTTCATACATTTTTGCCTAATCCTGGGTCTCTGTCATCTGAATTCTGCATCTGTCCTTGATTTCCACATTTTAGTTTTGGCCCTGGTCAGAGGAAATGCTGAGGACAGAGATGACTTTCCCCTTTTATAGTTTTTCAACATTAATTGCTATGCTCCTGCCCAAGGTCCTCTAAGTGTTTGTGTGTGTGTGTGGAGGGGTTGGTCTCCCAAGACAGACATGCAAGTTTTTATCTTCTGAATGGTATCAAAGGGTCAGAATGAGGCAGAACATACTTCTCTCACAGTAGATAAAGTCCCACACAGGAAGTTTGAGGCTGTTATACTTTAGGTATAAATGGTCCCTAGAGTCATGTATTGGAGTTCTGACCACTGATGGTGATGCTAGCCACAGGGGGTTGGGTGATGAGGAAGATGACATCATCAATGGGTCAATTCATAGATCCATGACTAAATGGACTGCCATGAGATGAGGCCTGTCTGAAGAAAGTAGGTCACTGGGATGGGGGGGGGGAACTGTCACTCTCTGAAAGGTATATCTTATCTTTAGCTCCTTTCTGTCACTCATTTTGCTAACTGACTGGCAGGGGGCGAGCAAATTGAATCCACAATTGCCTCTGCCAAATTTTTCTGCTCTACCATAAACCTAAAAGCAATGGGGCCAGCCACAGACTGATACCTGTGAAACCATGAGCTTACACCAGCCAGCCACAGACAAACTGACAGAGATGAGGGAGCCATGGACTGACACCCTGTGAAACCATATGACAAAATAAATCTTTCCTTGATTCCTTAGGTATTTTGTCACAGCAATAAGAAACTAACATAATCTTCAAGTTTATTTCAAACAACTCAAAGTAGGCAGTTACAGGGGGCTCTGTGCGTTGTGACTTGTGATGGCTCTCTCCATGGTAACACCGTGCCTCTTTCTAAACACTAGGGGGTGCACAGTGGAAAAGAGATCAACACAAGAAGCTCTCTGCTGAGAGGAAAAATCGCTTCCTTCCTCATCAGCACGGTTGTAAATATCTACAATTGAATGACAGTCACCCTCCCCCCATAGGCTCATGTGTTTGGATACTTGGTTCCCAGCTTTTGGGGGGTGAGTTAGGAGGCTTGGCCTTATTGGAGGAGGGAGGTGTCATGAAGTTGGGGAGGGTCTGAGGTTTCAAAAGCCAGCATCATTCTCAGTTAGTTACTTCTGCCTTGGAGTTATGTAGAAGATCTAAGCTCTCAGCTACCACTCCAGAAGCATGCCTGCAGCCATGCTCCCCGCCATGATGGCCCTGCATTTGGCCCTTTGGAGCCGTACACCCCCCAGTTAACCTTTTCTCCTACAGGTTGCCTTGGTTGTGGTGCTTTAGCATGAAACAGAAAATGGAACAGTGAGATAGATGCCTACCAACCATCCCAGCATGGATACTGAGGATACTGAGGATACTACATCTTTTACCAGTAAAATACAGTGAATCGGGAGCACAAACCAAGTCACCATCTACCACGGCACACAGACCCACAGAACTGGTAAACTGTGTCCTGATCTCTGGGAAGGTAATATCATCATATATAGAGCTATAAATACAAGTCAATCTTCCTTGTGAATACTTAGGGGGGAAAGGATGGATACCACAGAGAAGGGACAGGTAGGTTTTGTGGAAACACATTCTCAGAAGGGTGATAGGATGTGGATGAGGAGGAGGAACCAGGAGTAGAAGGAACAATAGGAGTGTTCAGCACACAGACCCTGGGCAGAGGGATCTGGCTCTCAGTGCTCTCTGATGAGCACTGACTATAGCTTGTCTGGGAGTCTCCCACACCACAGGGTACAGATGATTGGCAAGTTGTGTGATAGGGTAGCATGAGTGGATAAGTGACAGTCCCAAAGAAAGCGTGGAAGGGGTGGAGGGGATGCAGCAGTTGGGAGAGCTATTTTAGAGATGCAATTGGCAGGAAGTAGCCACTGACTGGCTGCCAGATTAATTATCCCAGAGAAAAGCTCTGGCCTTGTCATTCAGCCACACAAAAGCTTTCTGTAATTTCCCGTTATCAGTAGAGTGAAGTCATGGGCTCATCAACAGAGACTGTTCTAAGGTGGCTTCTGACCCCCAATAGCCTACCCTACCTGTGCTCCAGGTGGCCCTCTGGTGTCCCCCATATAGAAATTGCCTTCTCACCCAGAAGGTTGTGTAAGTTACTCCTAGAGAATCATCCACTTTGCCTGATCAGATTTCTTCCCATGTCTTTATCTATAGACATCCTCCCTTTTCCTCTGGGATTGTGGCAAATACCACCTCTTGTTATCCCTATCACTGTCTTATCTGGCAAAATTTCTTGTGAGAAAACCAGAGTGACCTCTTGGCAACCCCTCACTACCTTTATCACCATGCTCCAAACTGTGCTAGGGTCATTCACAGAAGCACCTTTCTCCCACAGAGTACAAGAACTTCCGTGATAAAAGGACATCACTCCCTGGTTTTCTCCTCACACAGTGTTTCCCCCGAAGACAATCTTGTCTACGCAATGATTTCATCACAGTCATTTAGATGAGAGGGGTTGCAGCAGGAATGCCCCGAATACACAGCCAGCCAGAAAAACCAACATAGCAGAACCAGAAAACACAGACATTTAACTACTCCCTCCATCCAGATACATGGTATCTGTTAAGTTCTGCCCTAAAATGCTGGAATTTGGTTTGTCTGACCTTGACCTTCTGACAACTCACAGTCTCAGCTGTGGCTTTGGGTATGAACAGACAAAGATCTAATTTCAAAATTACTCATGACAAATGAAGAACTTGAGATTTGGGTAACACGATCATATAGGGCATCAGAAAGGGAAGCTAATGCCAGATCTGAAACCTAAGGAAGTAAGATACCAGCCACACTACAGCTCTCCTATAGCATTTCCCCCAAGGCAGAAAGCACCCCTAGAGCTTGACACACACATCTCTACCCAGCCTGTGACTTCTGTACTGGTATAGCTAGGCATCTGTGTCCTGGATGAGGCTGCTGCTCGGCCTCATCTCATAAACATCCCCAAGCTCTCCTTATCTAGTATGGAAAGAGGTTGCAAGATGCAAGATGCACAGTAAATCCAATCTCAATGGCTGTCTCAGCTGAGAGCCTTAGACCAGCATTTCTATTATGAAGCACATACTACATGATACCCTCTGATGAAAATATAACTCCAGGGTTTGGGAGAAAGGAGGTAGTGGGCATGATCTCTTACATTGTGTAAACCAACCCTCAGGTACTATGCATGATGGGTGACAAGGCTAGGTCTCCAGAGTCTCATTTCTTTGACTAGAACTGGCTTTTAGACGTGCATATTGCAGAGAAAGGGTAGTTTAGCCTTTAGGGACACAGAAAAGCCTCTGCCAGGCACACGATTCATGCAGTTCAGTTAAACCTGTGCTATGCCCTGATTGCATCAGGCTTGATGGACAGATGCCAATAGTGAAGTATTTTCTATCAGCCACACTTTATCAGAAAAGTCTGAATCTTCCATCCAGTTCCAATCAGTTCTGCAACACCTTGGGCCATCAGTGAAGAAGTGTGCCTCTTCTCCAGGTATTAGTGGGCATGTCCAAGCAGATGAGATTCCTTATAGTAGTAAGGCCCTCCCATTAGCTCCTGCAATATGTATGAGCTTTACTAGCCAGTTCCAAGGACTGAGGATCTGTGCACACGACAGTGTTTCTGGGGGGAGAGGGGAACATCTGACCTTAAGGAGGGCAGTGGAAAAGAGCCTGCAGCCTTGGTTTGGAGAGGGAGCTGTCCAAAGAAAAGGCTAATGGGAACAAAGGGGTCGAAGTCATCGGGAAGGCTGGTGTAGCTCCCTGTCACTTTCCTACATTCTTCCACTTTGGGTCTGGTCCCTGTCACACACCTTCATGTGAGACTATGGCAGGCACACAGGGATTAGTGAGAATTATCACTGCCCACAGTTCTCTCTCTCTCTTATTCCCTTGTTCTCTCTCTCTCTCTCTCTCTCTGTGTGTGTGTGTGTGTGTGTGCGCGCGCGCGCGTATGTGTGCACATGCACACACATGTGCGTGCGTGCATATATCTCTATTACATACTTTATCAGACATTTCATCTGAAGGCATGGGACAGAAAGGTAGACAGAGGGATATTAATATATGGGAATAAGGGAAGGCTCTGGCCAGAAGTAGGTAGAGAAGAGGAGGAAGATGGGAAAGAAAACAGGTTATACAGAAAAGTGCATGTCTTTGTTGCTGAGTCAGCCAGTAGATAAGTGGCTGCTATTTGCAAATAGTAAATGAAGCCCAAGAAGTTTGACTTGGGGGTGGATCAAGCTCTGAGGAACAGGGTAGAGGAATGGGAGCAGCAATGAGCTTGGAGCCTGAAGAGAATGCATATGCATGTATACATACTCGGCTTATGCACACCCTCCCCACACACAAATAACATGGATACACAGAATCTATGCTTATAAATTTTTTTACCCCACTTTCTGGACATCTTGGCTGATGTAAAATCAAAGACTCCAACACATCCTTCCATCCTATATGTCTGAACCATACGAACTGGTGCATAGCAGCAGCTTACTTAGGAGCTCCTGAAGAGGGCCCAATGCCTGGTCTAGGGGATGCCTGGTTACAATAAGCAGGATCTGAAAGCAGATAATTCTGTCCTTTTAATGAAGGTTTTGGCTGACATGATTAAGATCCTTGATTTTTGTGTGTGGTACTGAGACTGATCCACGGGTATCCCACAGGTCAGACAGATATTCCCCCTTTGAACTACACCTCCATTTTCTTGCTGACATTTTAAGACCAGGTCTTGCTAAGTTGCTACGTTGGACTCAACATGTGATGCTTTGGTGTTGGCCTCCCCATTTGAGTATCTGGGATGACATGCCTGCACCAACATGCTTAGCTAAATAAGTATTATTTTAAGAAGTTATGAGTGTGTAAACAGGAAGGAAGAAAGCCTGTCTGATGCTTCACTGAGAGATGTGAGGAGGATGTGCCCAATGACAAAGGAGTGGGGAAGCTGCTTCATATTACTGTTGTGGAACAACTCTGAAAATACTGAACAAGTATATGTTAATACCATTTTTTATGGTATATATTCTGCAAGCCATGGATAAAGTCAGTCTCACTTTGAAATCGGGAGTTCATTCTAAGCTGGAAGTTGTTTTGAAACCCACACTGAACAGTTCACCTACCTCAGTGTTTCAGTAGGCAAGCAGTTCTGGGACTCTGCCCTTGCCCTACTATTAGGATTATATATATATATATATATATATATATATATATATATATATATATATATGCCTCTAGGAAGAAAGTCCCAGATGCAAATAGAGATTTGCAGAGCAAAGAAAAAAGTACCTATTTCCATTACTTTATCTCATTTTTATAGAGTGTGTGTGTGTGTGTGTGTGTGTGTGTGTGTGTGTGTGTGCATGCTTCTATGTGCACACATTAGTGAGCGGGCATGTGGAAGCCAGAGATTGATGTCAAGCATCTTCCTCAGTTGCTTTCCACCTTAGTTTTTGATACAAGGTCTCTCACTGGATTCAGTGTTCACTGACTGACTAGAATGGCTGACTGGTGAGTTCCGGTGGTTCTTCTGTCTCACAGATGCATGCCACCATGCTCAGCTTTTTGTGTGAGTGTTGGGGAAATCCAAGTTCAGATCCTCACACTTGCAGGTACTTAACTGATTGAGCCATCTCCTCACCCCTATTTCCATTATTTTCTTAAATTTTTGCAGCTCAGGAGTTGGAGGGGTGCCTCAGTTATTAGAAACATGGCTCAGCAGTCAAGAGGATTTGCGGCTTTCAAAGAGAACCCAGGATCAGCTTCCAGCACCTGCATGGTGGCTCACAACCATCTCATCTCCAGGCTGAGAGGATTTGATGCCCTCATCTGACCTTCAAAAGCACTAGGCAAGTCTGTGGTGCACACACCTACATGCAGACACTCACACATACTCATAAAATAAAAATAAATCTCCAAAAGTAGAACCTGCTCATGGAGACTGCAAGGTTGAGATGTAATCATTTGGTTCAATACATAGTTAATAAGCAATAAAGTTAACATATGTTTAGGTAGAAGTTACAGCATTTCTGAAGACTTTTTGAAAAGAGGCAGGTAGCAAGAATGCCTACAGTTGTTGCATTCTGAACCTGACAGGATTCAGATGTCCTATAGATTCTTGCAGCCTTTGCATAGTACCTAAGAAGATTTCAGTGTGATGGATTTGGTAAAGATGCTGTGATTGTATTCCTTTTGTCCACAGCTGATTTCCTGAGAGTCCACTTTCACTAGATTCTTACTGTAATATGTGTCTGGCTTGGACTTGAATCATAGAGTATAAATCCTGGTCACTCAAGAGTTCTAAACTTTTGATCCTAGTTGACCCTACTTTAAACCAAAACTGAAACATGAGTAGAAATTATCTTAGGCATATCTTTATGGCCAGCAAATTTTAGCTGTGCTTTCTAATCTCAAAAAGAGAGTAAATTCTGAGTGTTTAGTCTTTTCTTACTACCCCTCCTGTACATACAGAGTAACTCTCCCCTTGTTGGACCTTCTCACCCCTTCTAGTATGAGATTTATCTCCTAGTATTCAGAGAGAGGTTCCCTGTGCCACACTTTGACTTTTTTTTTTTTTTTTGGAAGGTTAGATGATTTTATTAAAGTGGATGTGGATCCTTAAAACCATCCAATTTAAAATTTATGCATAACCCATACACATACTTTAGGGGTAATATGCAACATTGATGGGCAGGTGTTCACTGAGTAGAGCTAGTTTACATGGGAGCAGGTCCTTTCATGTCAAATCCCTCTTCCTGACAGAAACATTCAAACTCCTTTCTTCACGTGAAATATACAGTAATGTATTCCTATCTAGTAGCCCTTACCTAGTCATGTGGAGTTTTCCCCCACCCACTCTTTCAGCTTATTTAAAAAGCCACCAGTACCAGACCCTAGTCATGGTCAGGGATGATGTGAGGTCTTTCTTCCCTGCCTGGGGCCTGGATCCCTTATGCTGTGCCCTTCCCTGCCATAGGCAACATGCTCTATGTTTCACTGGGATAGTCTGCAGACATGCCATGGCCCACATGAGGTGCTTCTGAACATGACACGGGCTGCAGGGGTAAACAGTGGTGTTAGGTTCTTGTGTGTGTGTGTGTGTGTGTGTGTGTGTGTGTGTGTGTGTGTGTGTTGTATACTTTAGGCTATCAGAATTAGGATGTGACTTGTGTAATTGATTTTAGTTACTAAAAATGTGTTCTCATTAACCCTTGAATACCCTAAATGCTGCCTCTGAGGGGAATGGTAAGCCACAAAGATGATGGGCTGCTTCGCTAAGTCCAAGTCAGTCACTTTACTTGCCTGCTTACAAGAAGAGAGCCCCATGGGAGTGATGGAACTGAGAGAAACCAGGAGGCAACCCCAAAGCCATCCCAATATGGCACCTGTACTTTCTGTCAGAAGGCCTGTCTATCTACAGTTGTCATAAAGGAATGTTTGTCTAATGTGTGACTTGTATTTGGTTCCAGGCTTACAACAGATAAAAATTTTCAAAGAAAGGACCGTAAGAGAAAGCTAATGTGCAGGCACATTGTTGTTTCATGGAGGTGATTTTTTTTTTCTACATGACCAAATGACACTTGGTTATATGGAAGCATGGCATTTCCTTGGCCTCTGTGAATCTGCACTGGGCCATCTCCCACAAGAATCTCTGATGGGAGTACTCCAGGCTTCTGCTTTCCTTCCAGCAGTGGGGATTGGAAAGAGATTTGGGAAGTAGTGGACTCCATTCCCTCCTCTGAAACAATACACAAAGAGATGGTTGCTGAGCTGATATGGTCAAAGTCACCCCCAAGTCTTGTGGGAAGCCAGAATACAACACACTGCCTTCAGCCAGCACCTTCCAAATGGGCTCCAGGTCATGCCAAAGTGAACTAATGATGGAAATTTCACTATGAAAGTGAAAGGGACATGGAACCAAATACAATTAGAAAGGAAGGCTAGCTACCTGTCTGGTACTTGGTAAAAATGTCTTCTGGTAAAACTCATAGAAAAATAATCAATGCTAAGGTCGGGTCATATATGACACACTGAAGAATTAGCTGGAAACTTATAGTACACACACAATCCAGCTGATTGAATCAAGCCAGGCATGGGTGATGTTCTGACTCTTGGTAAGGACCAGGGAATTCAGTCCTACCTGACCTTTGATAAACAAAACCTAGGTGCAGAAACAAGTAGGACTGCAAACAAAAGTCAAAAGGATAGAGATGACCACAACAACATGTGGACCCAACTGGATGTTTCCTAGTCACAAGAGGAAGTGAAAGACAAGTCGCTGGAGATTGGCAGACTGTGCAAGGCTGCAAGGATATTAGGGCATTTTTGTCTGTTTTACTAGAGACCTTTGGGGGTGGGGAAGAACATTTTAAATTAAAATATAATTATATCACTTCACTTCCCTTTCTTTCCTCTAGCCCTTCACTAGCCTCCCCCTTAAAGGGATAGCCTCTTTCCCTTTATTATTACCACACAATACTATAAATACAATAATAATACAATAAATAAGTACATACAACTTTCTGAGTCTGTTTTTGTTGCTTGTATGTATATGATTTAGACCTGACTACTCTGCATTGGACAATCAATAAGGGGGGCTCATTCCTGGGAGAGGCTGATTCTCCATCTACGAGCAGTCATTAGCTGCTGCTCTAGTTATTTGCCTAAAGATGGGACCCCATGGACATTTCTCCTTTCATATTAATGTATCTATTGATATTGCCATTTTCTGGTGCTTACGGCCTAAACAGCCTTCACCTTAGCAAAATCTTCACAGCAAACAGAAATTTTCATCTGTGTCTGCTTCATTTTAAAAATGCAAATTATAAAATGATCAGATTCCATTGGCTGAACCAATTCTGACACACACTCCACAGCCAGTCTCTGGATCGCTGATGTTTGTAATTCAGGCTATGATTACAGGCCTAGTATATATCCCAACTTACTCAAAGTTGACTAGACAGTTATTGACATTGCTTGTTAGAAGGTACCTGTTGTCTTACAATGGATGTCTACCACTCACATGATCCTGGTGATCAGCCCCTTTTTTCTGATCATTAACTCTGACGATGAAGGAACAGGTGGCCCAGCCCGTTTGTAAACAGGTGTGCCAACATGTCTCTGGGGGACTGACATGACACAGCTTGGCGAGCACTGTGGGTCTCTGAGGGAGAAGGGTTGTTTTGGAGCTAACAATATCCCAGTAACAACAAATTAGCCAAAGAATATTTGGGCAGTGAGACATCTATAATTTCTCTTAGAATCAAAGAAAAGGGCTACGAGGTTCTGAAGAGCTCAATGGAGAATGTCATGAATTTTAATTTAGAGTCAAACATTCCATGGAAGACAAAGGACAAATAAAAGCAAGGCTAGAATCTACCTAAGCACTTGGCTAGGATTTCTGTTTTGTCATATATGAGCAGCCAGCAGCCACCCAAACCTCTTGCTTCATGCAATATGATTCTGTCCTTAAGAAAAGATGTGTGACTTTGCAATGCCTGCAGCGCTTGTTTTTTCTATACTTCAAGAGAGTATGAAAATCTAACTCTAGCCGTACTTGTCTGTTAGAGGAGTTAATGGCAGGATTTTAACCCTGATTCATTCACTGGAGTCTGCTGGATGGCAAGGTGGCAGCCCCTGTCAGAGAGTCGAAATGCTTGACCAGCTTATTTGAATTCTCCTCCTCCTGCTGCCAGAGGCCTCTGCAGCCAATGGCTCTTCAGCAGGCTGCACAATGGCAGGGAAGCTCACATTGTACATTCACCATGGATGGTGACATCCTGGAGGTCTGTCTGTCTGCTGGAAGGCTGGGTCTCAGTTAGCAATGGATGCTTTAACCCCACCCAATCCAAAGCTGTTGTTGATCCCTGCTACCCACAGCTTTAACATGTCCAGAAACCGAGAAGTAGACATCTGACATTTACCCGTATTCCTTCTTCAAAACACCACTCTGTTTACTGTCTCGTATTCTCAAATGAGAAAACACTTGTCACCTTGACTCTCTGCCCCATGTGAGTGGAACCATGGGAAAGGAGACCAGCTATCCAGAACCCACAAAAACACTTTCAGTTCTAGCCCTTATAAGAAGGGGGTTCACTCCAATATGTAACTAATAGAGAAATAAAGTTACACAATGCTATGCAATTATGCAAATATTCAGGAAGACCACCAAAGTATTCACCACCAAGGAAGAAGAAACAAGAGTTCAGCTCAGTCTGCTTAGGTCACAGGCATAAATATCTATTTCCAAATCTATTCAGGGGAAAGCTGCCCTATAGGCTTTATCATCCCATTTTGTCAGGATCTGAGCAGACAGATAAACAGATACTGAGGTCCTGGCTCTGCACACAGTAGGAGTATAAGGTGTGTGCACTGCATAGGTTTTACCATCAGTGACATGAGTATGGAGGGAGAAACTGACTTTAAGAAGCCATACTCTGTGTTATGTTGCTAGGAGAAGCAGCTGAAATTAAGAAGGTTGCCCATCATGGCTGCTGATGGCTGGTGATCTATCACTGAACTTTCTTAAAACATAGAATCTAAAAATAATTAGCAAACTTGCCCTGAGTTTCATGGGGGTGGGGGAAGAGAACAAAAGGCAGGCTGGCTGCCAATCAGCTGATCAGTCCCACTGGAGTGAAGACATCTCCCTGTGTCCCCTGACTTGAGCCTTGAGCAGTTCCCTGGAGGTCATATGAAAGCCCCAGGGTCCCTCCCTCAGCTTGGGGGTCCCCATATCAGTCTAAGCTGCTAATCTCTTTCTACTTTCTTGGGCACACTTGATCTCAGGAAGTGTTCAAACAATGAGAAGGATGGACAGGGTTAAATTCATAACAGGGTACTTGTTCACACCACATTAGCCATGGGAACACTACAAGTAGGCATAAAATTTTATTCCTGTGATAATACACTTCAAGCTCTAAAAAGATCCTGTAAAGAATTCCCTTTAAAAGAAAGAAAAGAAAAAAAAAAAAACCACAAAACTGCACGCACGCGCGCACACACACACACACACACACACACACACACACACACACACACACACACAAACATCCAAAAAATAGCCCAAACAAAACCAGTTACTATTGAGGTTAACAGTGCTGCATAGTAGAGATTAGAAGAGCTAACGCTGCTGGTGGCAACCTATAGGAAATGTGGTCAAAAAGATGTCCATCCAGAAAATACAAACAACTGTGACTTTTCCTATTGACTACTGGCTGGAAAGCCAGAAGCCCAGACTTCCTCAGTGTAATACACAGAACTGCCCAGCGTTCCCAGGTATCTGCAAAGTGCACGTGACCTAGGTCATGGAGGAAGCCAGCAAATCTGTCTGTAGGAAGGCTTTGCACAGAGGAAGCCACATCAACTGCCTTCAGAACACAGTGCAGGGCTGTCCCATTCTTACCACCACTCTGCCCTGTAACAATCCCGACTCTCTTTCCTGAAATGGGTGATGAGCAATGCCTTCCACCATTCCATCAACAAACAGCTGGATGAATGCCAAACGACCATACATCCTGGTCTGCCATGCCCTTTTTAATCAACTTCCTAATTAAAAAATGCCATGCTGGCATAAGGTATGAAGGGACGTAGGCTTGGAATATTTCACAAAATAGCATCCTCTCACCCTGGAGTTACCGAGGTTCTGTAACCTTACAGATGTTTACGAGTGTTCCTGCTGCAGAGATAGAATCAATTTGCTTGCGCCTGGCCCTCAAGACGTATTAAATTTATCCTGAAGGAAGCTGGCTTCTGAAAGCTCTTGCCCAGATGCATTAGGCAGGTGGGGGTTTCAGGGAACCGGAGGGTCCACCAGCAGATGCAGCATTGATTTCTGAATGTTCACACTCTCATAGACAGCTCCAGAGCAGACTCGGTTTGATGGCTCTCTATGGGGTGCCCTGCAGACTGGATTATTTCCACCACCAGTCTGGCTAGCATTGTTTCATGGCGACAGTGTGCTGTACATTCAGCTTCTGCTCGGATGGCACAGGCTAGGGGAACATGTGGACCAGGGAGAGGAGATGGCACCGATTTAAAGTCCCCTGCCTTAGGAGCCCCCAGAACTGAGGAGCAGTGCTGACTTTTTATGAGTGCAGATTAGAACGCACTACGGTTCCATTTAGACAATGGCTGAGGTGCTACTCAAGGCCATGTTGGAGCTAGAAATCCTGCATTGAAAATCCTTGCTGGTACACCAAAAGAAGCGCCTCCCCAATAAATTATTCATCCCTGAGTTGTTTGATTTAGAGTCCCAAGCCTGACACTCTACCTGAAAACATCTGAAGCAAATGCTGGACTGGGGTAATTTTCTCAAGGCATTCTGAGGGAGTGTGCTGCCTAAACCACCGGACTTTATTAAGAGGCAGACAGCATACAGTATAGAGTCAGGAAGTTCTTACAACTGTATTAATGAGTACACACATATATCTAAGGCAGGTTTACATGAGACAGGTATTAACCCAAGGAATCAAATGTTATAGCTTACACACAACACTTTTACCCCAGCAACCTTAAAAATATACGTCTTACACTTTAAAAACCACGGAAGGGCTGTCATCACATTCTCTTTAGTGTGAGGAAACATCACAGCACAGAATTTTAAAGAAAATAAGGTCAAGTGACATGTTGAAAGAAAACTATTGGCTTTCTTTTTCCTGTTAGTAAGCAGTAGGAGCCCTACTGGCGCAACGCATGTGGCACAGGGCAGGGCTCCTGAGATGCAGATACCCCCAGTACGACCACTGCCCACAGAGCAGCTAAGGCAGGCTCCTGACATTCGGAATCTCATGGATGAATTATGTGATTTAGCTGTGGGAGGTCGTAATCTCTCCCAAAGTTGATATTCAACCTCAGAGGAAAAGTTAAAAATAAATAAAAAATAAAAAGTCCCCTTAGAAATCACGTTTTCAGGCTGGCTCACATGAACATATTTCTAGCTCTTGGGGACATTTCATTGTCTTTGGATCAAGCCCTTAACAACTGCAAGGAGCCTTGAGAACTGACAGGACTGCAAGCAAGCGGCAAAAGTAACTCCCTCAAGTGGAAACTCCTGTGACATAATTGTTGCCCAAAAAAAAAAAAAAGGACTTCACCTGTGAGAAGCAGCCAGGCACAAAGGAAGCCTCGTGGAAGTGACATTCAAACATTCAAACATCCAAGGGCTTCCCTGCTTCCCTGCTTCTAAATGGCCAACAAGAGGTTAAAAAAAGAAAGGCTGATGTGTGCTCCAAGAAAGTTATAACCAGAAAACAAAAGAGTTATTTTACCCACAGAGATGGGCTCAGCTCTGAAGGGAAGCTAGCATGGGAGAAGGGAGTAGAGTGCAGCCTCCCTCTAGATAGGAGTTCATGAAAAGGAGAACTCTTGGGTATTCATTACTTTGGGCTACACATTAAACCTGAGGTCCCCCTACCTCATTCTAGCTAACTAGCTAATTTTAAAGATGCAATAGGAAAAAAAAAAAAACCCACACATCTGTATATCCATATGCACTCATAGAAAAATAGAGAAGTTTCCTATTATGCAAAACAATAATACATCTTAATGCTAATATCCAGAAACTTGCAATTTGCCTATCACACCTGAGACTTGGGTTCACTGAAGGTATTTGTGGTTTTCATTTTTATCAAGGCATACTTTTTGAAACAGGACAAATCACACCCACCCACCTCCCTCCAAAAGTTGTATTTTCTGTCGCACATTCACTGTCAAGTGTAAAGTATAGCAAACACTCAGGGAAAACTATTTAAAAATCAAAACAAAAGCATGACATGCACCAAAATATCCACAAAACTATAGAAATGCAGTGAAAAGATCATGGTTTCTACTGAAGTTTGACTTTAGAAACAAACTAAATAATTGGGTCAGTTAAAATGCAAACCTTTCCCTCTAAAGAGGCTAACTAAGAATCTTTACCACAGGAAAGGACTCCTCATCAGTGTCTTCCCACCCCCCCCACCCCACCACCTGCCACCCCACTCCACCCCCTGCCACCCCAGAAGCATCTTGAACTGAATTTTGAAACACCCATGCTCCAGCATGGCAATCCCAGAATTATATAAGAAATCTGTGCCACTGTTGACAATAAAAACTCAGGGCTCCAGAAAGCTTCATTATTACTTATGAACTCAGAAAACTGATTTGGAAAAAAAAATCATTATTTTTCTGAAAAAAAAAAAAAACAACTCAGTATCAAAGGTTGTACTCATTTAAAATCCCCCCCCCCTTGCATTCTACAGACCTACAAGAACATCAGTTCAGTTTCCACTGTCCCCAATAAGTAACTGGTTAAATAAGACTAAAATCTCCTTCCAGCTAGGAAAAATATATACTAGTCAAAACTAATTACATCTGGGCTTTCATCGAAACAACATTTGCTAATTCTGCTGGTCTGCATACACTGTCCTAGAAAAATATTAATTAAACACGTTGAATAATGGCTGCTGTAAATTTCTGAAAACACTAATCTCTAAACAGTTAATTTCCACTTCACACTTATGCACGTAAGATGGATGAAGAGGCCACCCCATGCACCAGCAAAAGACTATTCTTTTGTTACTGCCCTTAAGAGTTGAACTTTGCTCCACTTTGGGAAGCGCAGTCCATGGCTCCAGAAACAACAGGACACATTTACCTGGAGGGGATTTCAAAGAGAAACCTGAAGAATGGATTCTCTGCGCCTGCAGTCCCTTTCCGCACCTTCAGCTAAGCCAGCCTCTGACTGGCAGTCGTTCCCACGGCAGCCACCCCTGCCTTCCATCTTAGGGACTCACCCAGAAAATTCTCCAGCCTGCTCCGCGACTACAAAACTCTTCTAATGGTTTTGAACGCCCACCATTTGTTCTCCATTCATCCAATCAACTTCGAACCGCACATCTTCTCTCTATCGGCGCGCAGACACGGGGCCACTTCTCATCTGTATGCTAATTATTTTGCCACATGGACAAAAGTAATAATGCTTTCAGACAGGAAACTAACAGGCCTGAAGTCGAAGATGGAAATTAATAAGTTGACACCACTAAACGCCGGGGAAGACGGGCATGCGTGCAGAGCCCTGCCTGGTGGATGCGGCGCAGCCTCCATCAGCAGGCAGCAGATAGACGGCCCTGGGCCGCCAGCACTGCCCAGGCTGCGAGCATCAGGCACAGGTTTCCTTAGAGACCACATCGCTGCCGCAGAGGCACACCGGGAGCATCCTGCTGACTTACCCAGCTCGGGCTGCAGTCCTTTAAGCAATACAAAACGCAGCCATTTCCTCAAACCCTAACTTCATCGCTGATGTAGATTCTTCTCAACCTAACAGCTGTGAGTTAAAACCAGTAATTTCTAGCCTTCCTGTTTACTAGGCTTTCAGCAGTCATGCAAGATTGGGATGTGTGCTGTGTGCTTCCTACACTGTACCCACAGGCCTCTAAATCTCTAGAGCAGAGTGTATGATGTGCAGTGCTGTATTTAATGTAATAGATGAGAACTGTAAATATGCAGGCTTGCTGTTGGCCACTACCCGCTAGGTGATGTATCTCAGAAAATCTCCCCTATCTTTGACGTTATGGTAAATGCATATTGTGATCCAAGAAACCCCACCAAAGTCAGCAGAACCTTGGTGTTTTCACTGGAACTACGGCTTCACATCAAAACAAAAACAGAAAAGCACCCAGGCCTCCCTGCCACTTCTTAAGACAGGATAACGGGCACCAGAGAGTTAACGAAGGGGTTCCTACAGAGTCCCTGGCTTGCCAGCCACATTACATTATCCCATTGGGGCTCCTTTCTATCCTTTTCCTTTAAAACAGGAGGCAGAACTATTCTCTGAGTAACTTTCAGCATTGTCAGCTCATGATATCAGCATTAGTGTCATTTGAAGAAAACAGAAAAAGTTTATTCCAAAAAAGAACAGACCCAGTAAGATGTCAAAAACACAAAAGAGAACACAGCTATATGACTTTCTGTAGCATTTGTTCTTTTTATTTTTTTTTCTAAGTGATGATTTTATAAATGGCTACTTAGGCAAGCAACAAATGCTCTTCTGTGGTAGTAGTTGCCCCCCCCCAGCTCGCCAGCCTCTCAGCACACTGTAAAGGCACACTAAATCATAAAGGCTGCTTAGTACCACCTTCCTCTCCCCTGGAAGCTACCTTGAACATCCAGAGTCTTAGTGAGAATAACTCTAGGAAGATTTCAGACCAGCAACCCACAGGCATGTTTACCTGAGGGGCAGCTGTGGCCAAGAGAGTCTATTGTTGGCCCTTTGTACCCCAAACCATGCCATTTCTGCCATAGTGTGCAACCAAACAAGAGTGGAAGGTATCCAGGCAGCTGGAGAAATGGCTGTGGAAAGTACTTAAGGACTATCAGAAATTACTCCGAGAGTTGGAAGCTGCAGCAGCCAGGCAAATAAGCAACCACATGTCACCTTTAAATGAAAGGGAAGAGGTACCTCTCTGCAGAAGAGTTGGTGGCCATCAGCAAGTCCTCCTCAGCAGTCTGTCTCACTCATGCAGCTCCTCAGCTGCCATGGAGAGCCCCAGGCACGTGTGGTCACAGATCCCTCTGTGTTTGCATTCCCTCCACCCCTCCCATCAGCCCTGTGCACAGGAGTGCAAGGCAAAGCCCACAGATCAGCCACTGGGGGCCTCCATAGGCACAGTGCAGTCTGGTTTCTGAGGGAGACTGACAGCAGTCCCAGGGTCCCAGGAACACCCTCTTCTTGCTCTCAGAGGTAATTCCTCTGAAGAGCATGTGCCTGGCGTGTGGTTACTACACAGGGTACCATTTGCTCCCTTTCCAGTGCTCTCCACAAGGAGGCTTACTGGGGATACCCAGTGCTCCTCCATTTTCCCACAGACAATGCACTGTCCATTGCCACATGAGTACCTTCCTTACCTTCCCTACTGCCCAATATACCCACATGGGCCTTTCTCTTTCATAGAGAGAGCTATAGCATTCACAACATTCCCTTCCTGCCCAGCAGCCACAGGAAGCAAGGTTGCTCAGGCTCAGTGTCTTTTTCATACAATAAATAAGCATGTATGCATTCTCTCTAGTTTTCTAACACCTGAATTACATTTTCTGTCATCTCTGATTACTTCTGCAGATACCCCGAGGGCTCATTAGAATGTCAATGCTTAAAAAACAAAACAAAACAAGAAAACACTTTCATTGTCAATGTGTATGCTGGAACAATGCAAGTGTGGAGGAAACTGAGACAGCAGAGAGGGGCTGAGAGATAAACAGGGGCAGAGTTAAAGAGAGGCCAGGAGGCCAGAAGAGAGGGGGAGAGAGGGCTGGAAGAAAGAGGAGAGAACACAAAGATACTTCAAACTGAACCACACAGCATTGAAACATAGCCTACTAATGGGAAAATGTATAATTGTTTCTCCCAAATCATCTGATGTCAGAAACACACACACACACACACACACACACACACACACACACACACACACACACACACTAAATGACAAGAATTGGAATCCTTAATATTACTCCAAGTGCCAATGATGACCATTTGAGGCAATATTAATATTGCCAACTTAAAATACTTGTTAAAAATACTAGCCATATATGTTATTTAGATAACACACACACACACACACACACACCAAACAAAACACATGTATACATTCTTTAAGTTTGTGTTATCAGCTATGTTTAGTCTGGAATATGTATCGATGGGTGCCATTTGAGACATTGTATCATGCAGTGGGATGAAATTTAGCTTTGTGAAACACACATTAATGTTTCCCAAGTTTTTTGTTCAAGTTTACCTCCAATTACTCTTGTCAAGGAATGCTACCCAATTTTAAAAGCAAAGAGATAGAGGTTCTTAAAAACATGAAAAGGAAATGAGCTCAGCCATGGAGTGATCTGCTTGACAGCAGAGCAGCCTGGGACTGTTTCACTTTCCACTCGCTTGCTTCCTGGACAGGATTCTGGGGGACTCTGCAGAATTTTTGAACAAATATTAGATGCATTTGAAAAACTAATTATGGACTAGAAAACATGGCCCCTGATGCAAGTGGCATCCAGTTGAGCTCAAGTTCAAGCTCAGGGCAGATTACTTCCTACTAAGGTAACCTCATTATTTTCTCTTGTTCCATAAAGTGGGGTTTATTCTTTTAACACAAGAGTTAATAAAACTTGAAGTTGTTTGGAATTTAAACTGTAGCCAATGAAATGCACAATAAGTAAGCAGTGTGTTAGACGGGATGTGTTTTTTAAAACAACAGGTCTCCGTCAAAGTAGATTGGCTTTCATGTACACATGGGATGTCTGGTTTAGACATGTGACATTTAAAATATTTTTTTAGCAAAATTTCCCTCATAGGTAATCACCTTTTTAAAGTTGTGCATGTGATGTGTTTCTAAATAGAGCTAACAAAGCAAACGGATACTCAGATTACATATTCACTGTTTTAAAATTCTATGTGTAATAGTAACAATTAGGAAAAAAACTTTAAAAAAATTTTAATATTGGAAAATAACTTTTATTTACATTTATTTTTGAAAGTTGGTAAAGAAAATGAACAGGTATCATGGACGAGGGAGATAGTTTGTAACAATGAATAAAAATCAAAAATTTTAAAAGAGTAAAAAATTAAATTTAATTGGATATAAATCATGGCAGACATAATAAAGTTGCCACATCAATGAGAAATTACCCCTTCAATCATAACTACAAGCTTTTAAACCGAGTCCATACAGCTATATATCCCAAAAGAAAACTGGAGGCTCATATTCCTTTAAGAAATTTTGTGTATCAGACATAAGTGTTCCCAAGTTATTGGGCCTCTACCCTGGCATCAACTTCAAACACAGATCCATGAAGCTGGCATTGGTCGTGGCTCTGGGTGCAACTGTCACTGCATAGAATGTTCCTATTAAGTTTACTTCCTTCCCTAGTGTACCAGGTAAACCTGGCTCATCTTTTCAAAAAATTAAATTGTATTAATAACCAGACACATTGAGGTAAACAGTGTCTACTTCCAAAGTAGTAATGTTTGTGGTTTTAGAGCTCAAAATCACATGAGTTATTTTTGGCAGATTCATGTGTCTGATATTTATAAATATGTACATGCAATAGCAGCAGCAATATCTTTACAACATAATATAATAATAATAATAGTATAGTAATAATAAAAACCCATTAGCTACAGATCTGGGCTGCCACCATCTTCAAAACATCCAATTGTTACCATAAACACCACTCGACTTGTACCTCAGTGAGCACCGTCATTAAGGTGATGAAAGTGAGAGCCATTTTCACATCGGCAGTGAACCTGTAGGAAGTCGCTGCTGAATGCAATTGCTATCTGCCATGGACAGCTCCCGGTGCTGAAAGGAGGCCAGGAAGCCCTATCACAATGGCTCCCTCCACCAGCCTTTGAAAAATCACAGCAAACTGAATGGGGTGGAAAGTGCTCAGCCTGAATAGCACTGTCTACAGAACAATGGCGGCCAGCTCCAAATCCTGCTATAATCACATTAATGAGATTAATCAGTGAATTAGCAGCAGTCAAATGTCAGGGAGGCAAGGAGGAAGCCAACCAAGATGGTGATTAACTTTGGGAGGGGGGAGGGGGGAAATCAACTGTGTTCTGTCCGAGGATTTGCAGAACTTGACAGATCTGATTCACAAATCTGAAGGCTGAAGGTAGAAATCAAAAGGCGGTCACACACAGCCCTTCAGAGCACACTGTGGATCCAGCCACCACCCTGCTGCTAGTCTGCTGAGGAAAACACGATTGCAGGAATCTGTACAAACTGCTCAGATTTTGCAATTTGAGGCTTTCAACTGTGAAACTAACATTTAATATTAATTTATTTTCCCCAAACTCAAGTTAAATGTATTTTAAATGTTTGCTTAGGAGGAGGGGTCATGGCAAGAGTTTTAAAAAGTGTACCAAGTATTGCTCCACCATGCAAATACTTTTGCAGTGGCCTATTATAAACAAATACTACAATAGATAAAATTCGGTACTGAAGTGCAACTTTAAGGAGAGTTTTAACCAATGACTTCTGCACTAAGGCAATTTATGCATTTATGTTCAATCCAGGAAGGAAAAACAATAAAGTTCTTTGAGGGGGGATGGATGTTGCACAGTTGTATTTAAAATGTATCATCAATACTGTAGGCTCGGAGTTTGGGGGGTGTTAAAACTTACAGGAATCCTATGATACTGTTTTCAGAAGGGATTTTTTAATAAAACACTTGCATTTTTAAAGTAAGAGTGTATCTTTCTATTTGTAAAACACACCTTTCTTTCTTCATTTCAAAAGAGACATCACTTTTATGAACTTGAACTTTTAGGAAGACTATTTTATGCTAATGAAGGTGTTATGCGTGCTTTTGTCTGTGGTGTTAGTGAAAAGTATAAACATTTGAACAAAAGAGTTGTTATACAAACTACTTTATCCTAATCAAGTAAACAACATAATACTCTATAACATATATAGCCTCAATTGTCTAAGAAATGTGTCATGACTAAATTAATACTAAATTCAAACTCCACTCTACATTTTGTATCTTTCACACTCATGTGAATATTTATACTGTTTATTGTTTATTCAGAGCTATCTGGAAGCAAGAGTGTGAAGATTCAACTTTTGTTTATGAGGCAGTTTTTAAAAAAACACATTTTTGTTATAAATTAAGTGCTGTTTTGTTATTATGAACTTCAAACATTGAGGTTATTGTTAAAAGTCTTTATTTGATTTTACCAGATTAATGAACATCAATCAACTTTTCTTTTTATAATTAGACAAACACAACAGTGCTTTAGGAGCAGCTAATATCCCCATAGCCCTTGCATAAAATCCTTCCTTGTTTGTAAAGTGAAGTTACCCACTCTCACGAAGTTACTTCAGCTCAAATCACCGATCTCCACACATGCAGCAAGTTTTTCGTTTTTCTCATTTTTATTTCTTTTTATAAACAAAATCAATGTTTAGGCATGCAATCTATTACCCACTTTTGCTCTACAGACAGGCTTCTGAGGAATGAAAACCTCAGGAACCTTCCAGCTACCAGCCATGCTATAAAAATAACTTTAAAAAAGAGCAAACAATAGGACTGCAGCAGAAGCCTTGAGCTACAGCAAAACAGATCCTGACCCCTGAGTCCAAAGAATTAACCTAATGAGCATCACGTACCTCACACCATGACCACACCGCTCACAAGTGACGGCAAGTTCAATTTTGGTAACTGTGCTGGCTCAAAACACACAGAAAGAGAAAACCCTTTCCCCCACAAGTGGGAGGCCGAGGAGGACCACGCATAGCACCGAGAGGCAGGGAAGGCTGCTTTTGTCTTCAGCGAGCATTGATTTCATAACCCACAGTCCAGGGAATCAAAAAATTGAAATACACCCACCAACAATGGGTGAGAAACCAGGGGGCCTTCAAGAAGACTGCAGAGAGAAGCTCTCTCACTCTGTTTTGTGTGCAGTAGCTTAGGGGGAAAAAATGTCGTCTGGGCAGGAATGACACATGCAGTAGGAGAGGCTAGCGGGCCTAAGAGATCTGCTTTACCTCCACATCCAGCCCCTAATGCACACAGCCCTACTCATCCTCTCCCAGGCTTTTTTTTTTTTTTTTTTCCACTTTTTTTTTTTTTTTCACGAGCTCCAAATCCCCGGCATATGACCTTCTGTTAAATAGATAAAAAAAAAATTGCTTATCAGTCATGCAAATGAGGCTGAATTCATTTTCCACAACAGATGGCCTCATAGATAATGATGATGGAAGAGAGAAAATTGAATGTCTCTCACAAGGTGGCCATGGCAACCGAGAGCAGAATAATATCAATAATAAGCTCACTGCATAATAAGGTTGTCAGTCCTACAAATCAAAGTCTGCAGCTAAATCAGGTATACCACCCCAGCTAGTTACCAGGTAATATATATATGTGTGTACATATATATATGTATACATATATATATATTAATATATTATATATTATATGGATGTATGTATATGCTGACCAGGAGAAGAGATAGCGTTCCAAGCCATTCAATGTCAGGGTGGGGGTGGAGGGGGCAGTTGCTGGATAATGAAATGACGATCCCACGATCTGACAATTTTTTTTTCTTTCCTCTTTCTTTCATTATATTTTCTGCAGTAGCCTGGGTTTCATGAAGCACTGGCTAACTAGCCATATTGAACTGCGGAGGGAGCCTGTGGATGAGCTCCCCACCCGTTAGCCTCCTCCTCACTCTCCCCTCTGTGTGCCCTGCTGCATCCTGCCTAGATGCAAGAGCAGCTCGCCGGAGGCTTCCACCTCGGCTCCCAGGGGGACATCCTGCAAAATGAATCAGCAGCCATCCTGAGCAGGCTGATTAAAATGAAAATGGCAAGGCACATGTCTGGGCGGAACTGGAGCTCAGCTTTGTTGCCTGTCTGACAAGCAAGCTCAATATAGCTCTTGCTAATAATGGCTTACTGCCTTTCGGTTTTTAAAAAGGTATCACCCTTTCCCCTTAACCGACTGCTCTCTCTCTCTCTCTCTCTCTCTCTCTCTCTCTCTCTCTCTCTCTCTCTGTGTGTGTGTGTGTGTGTGTGTGTGTGTTTGCTCACATGTGTGTGACATGGGGGTTGTATGGAGGACAGAATGCTCGATTCTAATCTTCCACTGCTCACATGCAGACAGCCCGCCTGACAACGCTGTTATTTTAAAACTGAACTTAGTTGTATTTCTGCTGAGGAGAGTGATGGTTAGTCTCAATGTGGTGGTTGCCTGAAAACCAAGACCAGGAACAGGGATTTCTAGCCCAAGTCTTAGCCACAGAGTTTGGGGGAGGGGGTCACCTAGTGCTTTGCCTCTCTGGCTCCAAGCCCAGTGCTAGAAGCAGCCCAGGTGGAAGCCTGCTCCTGCTTGAAGCTTTTCTACCAAACTGTCTCTGTCCCCTGGATCTCATGCAACATACAGGCTGAAAGTTGGAAATGAAAGCCACCAAATGAAATTAATGGACAAAATGTATTGAAAATAAATCCCATTTCTTTTCAGAATTCACAGGTATAGCTTTAAGATTCCTTTTAATAAACCATATTTTTAAATATCTTTATCAAAAATTTCAGCCATTTTTAAAGGCATCATTACAATCCTCTCTCAAAAAAATTAAAAAGACAGAAAGAAAAAAAAAAACCTACACACATATAAAACAAAAGCTGCTGGAAAAGGGAAACCAGGAATTTTTCTGAACTAATTTGTACTGTACATTTTCTATCCATTGTATGACCACTCAGTGTTGTTCTCTCCACTGCTCTCTTGGTAACAGATAAATGATTCTGAGGGGGAGCCGCCAGCACCATTCTTCCTTTTCCTTCTGTAATCCCTGCTTCTGAGATACGGTTTTTCCTCGTGCTTGGTAGCCTTGATGCTACAGTGTGAGTCAGAAATCGATAGAACTGCCCTGGTGGGGACTCCACTCCACAAGGGGCAAGCTGCTGCAGCCTTCTCTCTCTCTCTCTCTCTCTCTCTCTCTCTCTCTCTCTCTCTCTCTCTCTCCCTACTCCTCCTACCTCCCCTCCCCACACCCAGAACTAATGACGTCTGTGCAGCTTTTTCAGCTGATTGGGCACCATATCGGATGTTCTGTGAAGCAAAGAATGGGAATCATTTACAGTCAGGAGGAAAAAAAATGGGAGCATGTATTCTCCTGTGTCCCCAATACTGGTCCCAAGCTTTCCACATAGTCATTCACACTTCCTACGGGAGATAGGACCATCCACAGGTTGTGTGGTCACTATGGAGTGGCTTTAGAACTGAAATTTGAGTAGAATGAGAATTTGTTTTCCTTTCTATGAAAGACAAAGCATCTCTCAACAAAACATAAAAAAGTCTCAGGGAGTGTTACATGGCCAGGTGGCATGGGGGTAACCACCTCAGGGCTCAAATGAATACTATCTTAGGTGGCGAAATAAATACCCAAATACTGAGCTTTCATATTTTAGATCATAGGTTTATCTGTGTATGTTTTCTCACACATATGTACATATCTATATAGACACAAGTGTGTTAGAGGGAAGACACTGCTTCTGTATACCTACGTGTGTGTGTGTGAGAGAGAGAGAGAGAGACAGAGAGAGAGACACAGAGAGAGAGAGAGACAGAGAGAGAGAGAGAGCAAGAGAGAGCATGTGTTGTGTTATGTTTCCTAATAATTGTTCTGGTTTCTCTCTGATAGGGCAGGCTGATGCACTGATGTGTGGTCCTTAAGATAAGTTGTCCCTGGAATCTGCTGCAACAGCACTCTGCTCTCAACACACCACTACTGCATTGACTTCAACCTCATTTGATCAACAGTAACTACCCTGAAGCACTGATACCACTCCCACCCACTTCTGCATATCTAAGAGTTGGAGAGCCAGCACACACATGGCTCAAAAGAAAGAAAAAAGATGAATGAAGCATGAAGTCATGGAGCAAGAGCACAAAGCCACTCCAGCCTGTGTTCAGCAATCGTGACGTGGATGCACTTGATAAATTATGATACTTTTAAAAAAGTAAAATCAAGTACTCTTCAGTAAGGCACAGTTAAACCTTTCAGGGTGCATGAGGGCGGGAGGGGGGGCACTCAAAAGGCCATTTCAATTAAAACCTACCCATAGTCTACAGTTACACTACACAATAAAACTATTTGCATACAAATACAAGTTTTTCCTTAAATTACTTAAAATGTTATTCTCTATTAGGAAATAAAAAGCTTACCTCTTTCACTTGTTCTTATTTATTTGTAAAAGAAAATATGTTTAAACATACAGTCCCTTCTAATAGATAAGTCCTCCAATTTAAGACAAAGAAAATTAAGTCCTAGATACTGTTTATATTTTAAAGTATGAGAAACATGTAAGCCACATGTCGTATTTCTAACTTTTGGGTAAGTGTTTTTACTACATCGATTAATAATGAAGTATGTGCCTTGATGTGTAGAAAGGACATCCCCCCTATTCTCTATACTTTTGAATAGACTCTGGTCTCTACATATACACAGACAGGGCCCTTCATGTTGCCTCAGATAGTTTGCTCAAGGATGAGAACACAGGAAGAGGGCAGGCTTCCATATAAATCTAGAAGCTGGATTATCTAAGTTTTGCTACAGTAAGTTCGTGAGTCATTTATGTTTACTCATAATTGTATAGGTCATATAGTGGTTAATAATTGTCAATTTGACAGGCTCTAGCATCACTTAGGAGACAGACCTCTGGGCCTGTCTGTGAGGGGTTTCTGCAATGAACAATGAATAGTAAAATTGACCTGAGGGTAACACCTCACCAGGGGAGAGCCCAAAGCTATGAACAAACAAATTCATTTGAATGGAGATAGTACAGTAGGAATGCTGCTGAAGAGATTCTCTGCTCAAAAGTAAATACCTTGATATATATGTATGTATGTATATGTATATATATGTGTGTGTATACACACACACATACACACACACATACACACACATACACACATACATACACACAAACACACACACACACAAATTTTAAAGGGAGAAAGGGAGGTATAGGAAGGGTTGGAGCCAGGAAATAGAAAGGAAGAAATGATATAATTATATTTTAATTAAAATTTTAAAAGTATTATTAATAAAACCTTGGGAAATGTTTCCCAAGGGTCAGCACACAGCAGTTACTACAACTGCTGTTCAAGGGAGTCCAGGCTGCTGCATCTTGAGCTACCAGCAGAATTTGGCATGGAAGATGCAAGGCAGACTATTACAGAAACTTTTATCTTATTTCTAGAGAGACACTAAGGCCAGATTTGTGCCCAAGCAAGAATCCATGCAAAAAGGCAGTAAAAATCCTTTGTAAAAATATGTGAATGAAAAAAAAACATAACTTTTCATGACCCCCAGCATCTTGGAGACATCAGAAGCATGGTATATTAGCCAAAGAAGTTGCAGGCACAGAGTAGATCTGGCTCAAGTGAGAGGTTGCATGTGGGAAAGCTGGAAGGGTGGGGCTATCCAATGTTGTTGGAAATTGGATGACTCCTTTACAAGCTCCAAAAACTGGACATAGAGCTCTAGGATGTAGTGCTTGATCTGTTGGGTTTCAGTCATGCTTTGCTATGATCTTTCTTTGCCATGTAATCATTCTCCCTTTTGAAATGGGAATGTTTATTGTGTGCCACTGTATACTGGAAGTATGTGACTTGTTTTTAGATAATACAGGGCTCGCAGTTGAGGGACTGCATGAGTCTCAGAACAGACTATGCACTATCCTAATGTTGGAAACTGTTGAAGTCCATGGAGACTTCCAAAAAGGGAATAGATGCATGTTTCATTGTGAGAAGGTTATGAACTCATGGTGGCAAAGAGTTATGACTTAAACGTGATGTTTCTGTTTCTGGGTGTCAACTTGACAAGGGTTGGATTTTATGATGATTAAAATTAATTGTCAATTTGACATGTTCTAAAATCACTTAGGAAATAAACTTCTGGGCATGCCTTTGATAGAATTTCTAGGTTTGGTTAACTGAGATAGGAAGGCCCACACTAAATATGAGGGTCATGGTTTCAAGGGCTGTAGTCCTGAGCTAAACAAAATGGGAAAAAAGTGGGTACAGCTCTAGCATTCAATTTCTAAGTTTCTCAGCTATGAGCACAATGGAACTAGCTACTTCACAGTGGTACCACCATGCATCCCCTGCCACAACAGGCTTTAAGTGTAGACCTAAATAAATAGTTCCCTGAGTTTCATTAGTCAGATATTTTGTCACCGCAAGAAAAAAATGCAGTTGACATGGGTGATCAGGGACTGTTACATCTAAAGGCAACACTGATTAGCAGAGTACAGCCTTATTATAGTTGGGAAATAAATGGTTAACATCTGGGCTCCAGATGCAACCACATCAGATGTGCACTGTGCAAAAACAGACACAGCACAGTCTCTGCTGTGGGACCCTCAAAGGAAATAACTTCCCAGGTTAGGAACATATGAGATAAGCACTATTTTATTAATACAGGGCAAATGATAGAGATGGAAGCCCCATTTTCATCACAAGGAATTAATCCCAACTGGAATGCTTTCAGAAAATGTCAGCAGCAGAGCAAAAGGAAAAGGTAAAAAGAGCTAACTTGCAAAATCAATAAAGGCCAACTTTGGGGAAATAAGGTTTATTTTAGCTCACAGTTCCAGGTGACAGTCCACCTGTTGGGGACATCAGGGTGGCTGGAGATTGAAACAACTGGTCACATGACATCCACAGTCACAAACAGAGAACAATGCACGTGTGTTGCTAGTGCTCATGCTCTCCACTCTTATACAGTACAGGATGTCCTGCCTAGGGAATGGTACTACCCACAGTGGATGGTCTTCCATCTCTACTAACACAATCCATGTAATACCCCACATATATTCTCAGAGGTCCATCTTCCATGTGGTTGGGTTTTTTGTTTGTTTGCTTGCTTTTTGGGGGTCCTGCAATCCAGTTCCCAAATAAATACACAGAGACTTATTCTTATTTATGAATGTCTGGCCTTTATTTGCCTTGTTTCTAGCCAGTGTTTCTAACCTAAATTATCCCATTTCACTTTAACTACATTTTATCTCTAGTCTTTTTATCTTGCTTTATTCTATATAGCTTTCTTTCCTTCTTCCTCTGTGGCTGGCCTAATATTAAATATCCCAATTGTTCAGCAGTTCTTCCCAAACATGTTTCTAGGTGATGTTTTAGTGGACGAGGCACCAAGTTTGTCAGTCACCTTGATAATACCACTCAAGCCAGCCAACATATCCCCCATCCATACCCATTAAGTGATACACATGAATTCTGCCAATGCATAATATGGGGATTCATTCCATAGAGGAGGGAAAGAAGTTCAAATTTCAATAGGTAGACAAGACTAAGGTTTTCACTTGGTAGACCCCAGGGAGATAGAACTCACTCATGGCATTTGGTGGTAAATCAATTATTTTGTCCATGATATCTAGGTAGACGGAAATTCTAGCCTAGATTAAGAGAGTGGTCTATAATTTTGGGAGCTAAATAAACTTGGTATCTATGAACATGGGTCTGACTGGGCAGTGATTCAAGTTTCTACTGCAATGAATTGGTCTTTAAACTGGAGAATCCAGTTGAAGGAAGACCTTCCAAGAACATCAGGAAAAAAGATGATCTTATCCCACATGGGTCTACAGCTATGTATCAGGAAGATATACTACAGGGAAGGTCCCCAGTCCTGTGGATATCAGACATGAGCTCATCTAGATTCTGGGAACATTATACCATATAGCCTATTATTATGTAGTAGAAATTTATGAAAAGACAAGTAGGTGATACAACAACTGTCAAAATCTATTCCTTGAACCTCTAGTTCTGAACTACTGGATTACAAGTCAGAGGCCAGCTTTATTTTAGGAGAATTCACAGATGCTATGTCATCATGTATTAGGCAGAAGGTAAGCCTCTCATTACCTCTTGGTTGATGGTCTGGATGAAGCAAAAGACAATGCTAGGCAGGGGCATGATGTGATATGTGGCTGACCCAATGTCTTAGTTAGGGTTTCTATTGCTGTGAAGAGACATCATGAACACGGCAACTCTTATAAAAGAAAAACATTTCATTGTGGTGACTCACATTTACAGACATGTAGTTCATTATCATCATGGTGTGACATGGGGGCATGCAGGTAGACATGGTGCTGGAGAAGGAGCCCAGTGCCCTACATCTTGACTTGTTGTGACCACTATGTCACTGCCATTCTGATGCTCTCTGTGACCCAAGAGAGAGTGTACTTGCTGCTCCTCTACCTTAAAGGGGTCATGTCCTCACCTGAAACCACAAAAAGGTGTGACCACTACTACAACTTCACTGGCAAGGTAAAATGTCACTACAATTTGTAGGCAACAGAAAGTGATCTGAGACACTGGATGGTGTTCTGAGCATGTATGAGACATCAAGCTTGCCTCCACAGTGACACACTTCCTCCAAGAAGGCCACGCCCACTCCAACAAAACCACACCTCCTAATAGTGCTGCTCCCTTTGAGGGCCATTTTCTTTCAAACCACCACACACACAGAGTGTTATCCCAACTGTAGTCTCTGCACTCAAGCAAATCATCAGAACCATAACTGTAGGAAACAGACTCCCTTCACTAAAAGACCAGAATTCCAAGTCTGGCTTTTCTTCATATGACACAAACTGTGTGTCTTCCACTCTCTGTTTCAAAAGAGTTCTAGATCTATGCAGAGATATAGTTTCCCTCTCATTCCTGCAAGAAGACAGACCTCTGCAAGGACACAGAAAGGATGTGTCCCCTAAAACAGGGGTCTACCAGCTTCTACAGTTACTGAGACATGACTTCAAGGTCCAGAATGAGTTTGTAGACAGAGATGTGAGACATAATACTATGTCCTACCTACTTTTGCTTATTTATGGTCCCTCAGTCACTGTGGGGTCACCAAGCGGAGAATACAGTGCAGGATGGGGGCATTGACTCTGATGGTGTAAACACTACATGTATGCTACATAGCAATAAGGGAGAAAGAAATACAGAACTATAGGCCCATGGATAAAGCAGTGGTCTAGAGCCTGACCAATTACTGCCCATATTTGAAATCCCCAATTGCTGAGGGCTTCATTCTGTACCATTCCTTGACCTTCCCTCATGCCCAGCATAGACATGTATCTACCACATTGACTTCTAGATCTCTCACTCACAGAACCTCAGAGACTGTCCTCCGCAGCACCCTGAGATTGAAAGTGAATCTTGTCCATCCTGCCCTGGATACTCCTCCTCAGCATGATTACTGGATGTATATGGTCAAGAGTCAGGCTGTGTTTCCCTTAACCTACTCAGAAAAGAACCTGCACTGTTTTGTAGAAGTCACAAGAAGTGGTTCACAGCCCACTGTCTGCACGTGTTTTGGATGCCTTACACAACCACATCTAATTTATAGGGTTAGACTCATTTACCAAAATAATTTAATATCTATTTGAGTTTGAGGCCATCCTTGTCCACAGAGCAAGTTCCAGGACAGCTAAGAGACACCCTGTCTCGAAAAAAAAAAACCCAACCAACAACAACTGACAACAACAACAAGAAGAAAAGAATTAGCTTCTAAATAGAAATAACAGCATAAATGTTTGTTGGGATTACAGGAAATTACAAATGAAAGGTCACCTGCTTCAACGTTTGGAAAATTAAAGGCTAGGAAAACAGTGACAAGTCCAGAAATCAGAGAAAGGCACAGAGAAAGGCAAGGAGAAAACAAACACAGAGAGATTCAGGGATAAATAGGGACATAGAGAGACAAAGGCATAGAGGCAGAAACAGGAAAGATAGAGAGAGGGAAAGTGAGAGAGCCAAAAAAGATTAAAAAAAAATATGGGAGGGGTGGAAATGGCAGGCACAGAGAGCTGCTAATGTGTAACCTGCTCACCGAGGGTTGAGCAACGACCTACATCTACATGAGAGATCTAGTGCTTTTCTGCTGAAATCACAGCATCCTGAAGAATGCAAGAGGAAATCGAAGGAAAATTTCACCTCTAGGCCACTAGAGCTCATCTGGACATGAACACAAACTGGAACAAGGATTTTTGCAGAGTTTGAAAAGTCTCATGGATTCCACTATGCACTCATGCATGGGGCCCCTGTGGCTGGGGAGGGGAGAACTTCTTCAAATAATTCCCACATTTGTCCCATGGTACTTTTGCAGATAGGTCAGAAGTTACAGGTGAATAGTAACATGAGTGGTTCAATCAGGACCCAAACTTAACACATGCCAAAGCTTAGTCTGTTCCTTTCTGAGAGGGTGTTCTATTTCTATGAAGAGATGCCATTGCCTGACATCTCTTACTAAAGAAAGTATTTAATTGGTGCTTGGTTACAGTTTCAGAGGTTTGGTCCACTGTCATCATGAAGGGAAGCATGGCAACAGACATCATTCTGGAGAAATAGCTGACATTTCTACGTCAGGATCTGCAGACATAAGGAAGAGAGAAAGCTACTGGGCCTGGACCACAAAGCCCAACCCCAGTGACATACTTCCTCCAACAAGGCCACGCCACTCTGACAAGTCCACACCTTCTAATTCTCCTCAAATAGTACTATGCATTGATGGCCAAACATTTAATACGTGAACCTGTAATTGGGGTATCCTTATTTAAACCACCACATGAGGTCATAATCACCCCAGAGCTGTGTGAGTTTAAGACAAGATTTGAGTAGTTCAGGGTGTATTTCCATGCCTTCTGGATCTCTGTTATATCTATGTAATTTCTTTAACACATGAAAATCTTCACTGTAATTCTTAGAGCCAAAACCACTAAAAAAATTAACCCTAGAAAATAAAGCAGTATGGTACTTGGTACTTTTGATAATAGCTTGCAGATATTAAAATCATCATCATCGACTAGAGAGATTGCTCAGTGGTTAAACACAGCAAATATTACTCTTGTACAGTTTTTGGTCCACAGCACCCATATTAGGTGGCTCACAGCCACCCACAACTTCAATCCAGAGGATTTGACATTATCTTCTGGCATTTGCCGGTACCTATAGTCACATGCACTCCAAATGTACACATAATTAAAATATGTATCTTTAAGAAAGGGAAAGTGAAGTTTCCAATGTACATATAATAAACTGGTTTTTAAAAGTTGGGTCTCAGAAGAAAAGTTATCTCATGCTTATTGGAACCACCCAAGCACACATATTCTATTAAAACATAGTTACATTGAATATTAGACCTCATTGAACAAATTCACAAGCCTCTTTCTGGAATCCTTAGGTCCCTAGGGTTCTTGAAGGGGTGTAGACTTAGGGACATTAAAGCAAAAGGCAAATCAGAAGTATAGACTCTCCAAAAAGACAACTATGACAAACATGTAGGCTGTATGTGCATGTGGGATGGTGCCCCAGGAAGGCCCATGGCCCTAGGCAAGACCTGTTTATAGTTAATAGAAGATGCTGAGTAGGTTCTCAGTGGGTATGGCCTCTGTCGCTCCTTCCATGGATGCAGTAAGAGAGATCAAGAGGCTCACTGAGGAGCCTGCAATGAGAAGGCTGCCCAGGAGGAAGTACACAGTGAATAGGTACCTACAGCAGCCACTAGGGTGCCTGGTGAAAACACTCAGTAGGTAAAAAAGATACTTTTGCATCAAAGTCATGGTGCAACTAATTAAGGAATCTTAGAGTTGATGTGTGTGTGTGTGTGTGTGTGTGTGTGTGTGTGTGTGCGCGCGCGTGCGTGCGTGTGCTTGTGTACCTGTGGATACCAAAGGTCCCTCGTGTCCAGTGTCTTTCTTGATTGTTCTCAACTTTGTCTCTTGAAAGGAGCCTGTCACTGAATCCTCTGCTCACCAACTGGCTAGAGTGGTAACCAGAAAGAGCTTGGCCTCCACTCACCTCTGACCCATACCCCATGCTTTAGGGTTACAGACATGGACTACCACCCTTGGCTTTTCCACAAATGAGTGCTGAGGGTCTGAATTCATGTCTTCATGTGTGCACAACAGGAGTTATTCTTTTTTAATAACCAAGTTTCTTGATTATTGTCATCAACTAGAAAATGGCAAATATGTATCATGAATTTAAAATCCTTCATTAACTTATGCAACCAACTTGGAAGCAATTAGCATTATGTTGTTGCCTTTCAATACTTTTACCCACTGCTCTGCATCAGGCACATTAGTCAAAAGACAATGATCCATTTGCCTGCCTTGACCTAGTGTGGAATACATTTATCTTTACATTAAAAACATCCTGTCTGCCTATAATATTTAGTCTCAAGATATCAGAAATAACCAGAACTGAATTGTCAACTATTACTGAAAGATATAATTGAAAAATAGAGAATAGCAAAATCCTGGATTCTTTAAAACTAAAATTGAGATTTATTAAGACATAAAAGCATACACACAAGTACTATGTAATGTTTTAACCTATGTCTAGGACATCTTTTTAAAAAGATTTATTTGTGTGTGTGTGTGTGTGTGTGTGTGTTTATGTATGTATGTGTGTGTCTTTATATGTCTATGAGAGTGTATGCCATATACATGTGGGTACCTACAAAGCCAGAGGCACCAGACCCCTGGAGTTGAAGTTATAGTAGTTGCAAGCTATCTGACAGTTGCTAGAAAATGAACATAAGTCTTCTAAAAGGGCAATAAGTACCATTACAGCCATTTTCTGACTTCATGTACAGAATTAAGAGAAGCACACCAATATCATGGGCTCTTTAATCTTTGTACTTGCTATAGAAAGACCAGGAGAAAGCCATGTCATACCCCTTAACATGATTCAATAACTGCCTTCAGTCAGGGGATTGAGGGACTTAATTATTTTCATAATAGCCCTAAAAACACAAGGGAAGTAAGGCAGTCTAAGGATGGTGTTCTTCTGGGCCCAGGATTTATACTCATGTTTATATAAAGATTTTAAGTAGTAAGATTTTTTTTTCAATGCAGACCATATAGCCACGCTCTGTAATTTGAATATGGAATGCTCCCTGCAGGCTCATGTGCCAGAATACTTGGTGCTCAGGTGATGGTACTATTTGGGAAGGTTGTGATATATTAAGGAGCTGGACTCACTGCAGGAAGTGAGTTACTGGGACAGGCCTTGATGTTTGATAGCCTGACCTCACTTCTTGTCCTTTCTCTCCTCCCTGCCTGGGGATTCAATGTGACTGTTGCCTTATATTCCTGCCACATACCTGCCATTCCATTATAGACTGTGTCGCTTAAACTGAGAGGCAAAATAAAACCTTCCTTCTTTAAGTTGCTTTTTGTCAAGTATATGATTATAGCAGTGGAGAATGTCACTAATGGGCAGGTGTAGAGAACCCAACACATTATATAACTCCTAGAACTATGAGGAAGAAAGGGAAGCCACATTTTGAATGGGTGGCATTTTTCTCTTTGTACTCTGCTGGATCATCCTGTCTTCTAACAGTCACCCACTCAGCTATGAGACCAACAGCACTCTCTCTCTCTCTCTCTCTCTCCCTCCCTCCCTCCCTCCCTCCCTCCCTCCCTCCCTCCCTCTCTCTCTCTCTCTCTCTCTCTCTCTCTCTCTCTCTCTCTCTCTGACTCAGCTAGGCAATGGGACAATAGTGTCTACTTTTACTTTGGTGAGACTGCTCTGAGGGACAGGGCAGATGTGACACACAGAAACGCTGAAGGATGCTGGTGGTGTTATGGCTATAAGCAATGGCAGCGATTTCCTCTTTGGAGGAAAAATGTAAAGAAGGAGAATGGAAATATGGAGGAAATCTGATTCTAATATGTTTTCTATTGCTGTGATCAAACATTGACCAGAAGCTACTTGGGCAAGAAAGAGTAACAGTCCATCATGGGGGAAGTCAGGGCAGGAACCTGGAGTCAGGAGCTGATACAGAGGCAGTGGAGGGTGCTGCTTACTGGTTTGTTTCCCAAGGCTTGCTTAGCATGGTTTCTTATAGGACCCAGGACCACCTGTCCATGGGTAACAGCACCTACAAGGAGCTGTGCCCTCTCAGATTAGTCAATAATTAAGAAACTATGCCCACAGGCATGCTCACAAGTCAATGTGATGGAGGCAATACCTCAATTAAGTTCCCTCTTTCCACTTGTCAAGTTGACAAAACAAAACTTAACGGCACATCAAGAGATACTCATATTTAATGCTGTTTGCTTGAGAAAATTGAAACAAGGAAGATAACATGTTAACAGCAGGTATTTCTGTTGTGCTATGTTTAGGGTGATCTGTTTTTCCTTTGTTTATCTATATAGGTGAATGTCCCATACTTTAGAACACACAAATCATGCCAGTATGTGCTAATGCTATTTTCTTTCAATCTTAATCTCTTCCAAATGTCCTAATATAAATATGTAAATCTCTCTTGGTTTTATCGTTTGAGCTTATCAAAGTTATGAAACACAGATGCATATAATCAAGGACAGACGCAGGAAATAACACAGAACTAGGGCTGATGCCAGTGAATCACCACTAGCAAACCACCAGTCACCTCTGATCAGAACGGAAGGCAGCAATATTCTGGTACACCTCCAGACCTCTCTGTGGTCACGCCACCCTCTCCGGACTAACTACATCCCTGCACTACAAGCTAACTTCACACATTTGGTGTTCAGTATGCTCCCACTGGGTTGTTAGCACCAGCAAAGACACAATGTCTGCCACTCATAGGTGATACATAGGAGAAGTGTGTATTCACTGGAGGCTGCAGAGGGGCCAACAATCTGGGTTTATTTCTCCTTCTCCTGTCCAAGAAGGAATATGTCTATAAGGAGAAATGCTCCCTCTCTATACTTATCCCCTAGTAGAAAAAGTTTGTAAGCCTTTCCATTTTCCCTTTTACATGCTGTTGTGAAGGTTACTGACCTGGAGAGCAACTGGCTGGATTTTTGAAATTATCTTAATAAGTGGGCTCAGGTAGAATTATTAAGTCCCAGTTGCTAACATCAGAATGTAAGTTCAAGCTGTCTGACCCATGGTTAGTAGGGGCCTCACCAGACTGTTCTAGTGACCCATGCTAGGAGTTTAGTTCTCTTAGTGGCTTCCTGTTGCTTCCTGTGGATCCTCCTATTCCCTACAGGCTCTGCCTTCTGGGGAGGCTCCACTCCTGCTGGGAAGAGCCTGTCTAGAGGGTGACTCACTCTGCTGCTGGGACACCTCCATCATCCATCCAACTACTCCAAGTAGCACAGCTAAAGCACAGAGCAACTTCCAAGCTCACACTGACATTTCCAACTCAGAATCATGATGGCAGGCTGAGTGTTTCATCACAGATAACACCTCTTCCTTCTTTTTCTCTGCTTCAAACACCCATACTGGATGGAACAAATGAGTGAACTGGCATATTTCATCAGCATTTTCTTTCCGTAATGCTTCTTAAACTCCACAATATCAACTACTCTAGTGTTCAATGTAATTGTAAAAAGTTAAGTTTTTCTTTACAATTACTTGTCTCATTTATTTTCAGTTTTCCCCCTAACTGGACTATAGCATATTTACCAGAGGGGATGGGAACTGATCATTATTCTCCCCTTCCCCTCTTTTTGGTCGCGTCCTGTCAACACAGTGGTACCACACAGCTACCAGCTCTTGTCACCTTTGCTGTCATCTGTCTCACTCTCTACCCTCACTACCGCTTGAGCCCTGTGGGGTCCTTTGTGCTGGATGTAAAAATGTTTGTTTCAGATGTCTTAGGGAATTCTATAAACATTACTCTATTTCATGCATAAATACACCAAGGGCTCCCTCACCATTTCCTCTGTACCTCTACACCTGGTAGGACACACATACATTCACTCTCTTCAAGATCCATGGGACCACCTACTCTCACATTCCTTAGGTCTTCTTTGAATTTCCCACAACATTTTTTTCTCAGACTAAGCAGAAAGAATGCAACAAAGAGCCACCTAGTGTATTTGTCTATACAACATCAGTGTGTATAAAACCTAGCATGAGACGAGCTATTTAATGTGTTGAATAACTAAGTAAATGGATACTTTGGGAAGGGAGGAAAGGAGAGAGGAGAAGGAAGGGAAGGAAGGGGAAGGAAACAGAAGGGAGGGAAGGAGGAAGGGAAGGGAAAGGAAGGAAAGAGAGAGAGAAGGAATGGAGGGAAGAAAAAGAAAGGAAGGAAGGAAAAAAGGAAGAAAGGGAGAGAGAGAGAGAGAGAGAGAGAGAGAGAGAGAGAGAAGTAGCATTCTAACTAAGGTACTTTCATTAAGACAGAATAAAATTTCAGAGTAACAAAGTTCCTGGCATTAGTGACTAGAGCCAACCATACTGATGGAAGATTATACTCAGGAGAGGAACCCAAGGAAATACTGAAAAACAGCAAATTTTATACACAACTTCAACTTCAATTCATCTTAATTTACCTTGTTATACTTACACCATGTCTCTAAGATAAAGAGGGAGGGGGTTAGTAAAGCCTCCATAGAGGAACTTACCTTCTTGCAAGGTACTGGATAAACTTTCATGAAGAGCTCCTGTGACCTCTTTGTCTTCTGCCATCTCATCAGGGGTCAAGATTCTGGTTTAAGCTTCTCAATAGACTACTTAAACTAGAATGATTTTACAAATGGCTAATTTCCCACAGAGCAACAATTATTCATCTGTGTATCCTTTTAAAATTTAGAGATAGCATATCCCAGTGACACCAAGAATAATGTTTATATCCACTTAATGGTTCATATTGTTACTGGAAATGCAGAATCCCCAGGGGGCCTAGCTGCATGGATGGTCTGGTAGCCCACCTCTTACACAGCTCTCTGTTCCCAAACTTTACAAACATTTGAAATGATCCTGGAGATCTATTGGCAACTAAACAGCTCAGAAATAAGAGGGTGTTATGTCTTTAGAGTGAATGCAGGAAGGAAACTCTCAGTCCCCTGTTCCTAACTGGAGTGTGTTTCAGGTGTTTTCATGTCTTGTCTCTGGAGAGTTTGCATATTTATCTGGAAAGGAGATAGGAGCATCCTATAAAAACTGTGCACCACTCATCCATCCCTAAATGGGACAACTGTATCCACTCTTCCCAAAGCTCATGCATCATTATGGAAGAAGGGACTGTAAAAGCCAGATGAGATAAATGACTACAAGGAAACTTTTCTGGACACAGCAGGTCGGCTACAAATATGGATTCACAGTAGATTAGACAGCGTATACAAGAACTGCACAAGCACAAACCAGACAAAACCCCAGCATTGAAATGGAAGGTGAGCTCTGAGTCCCACCCCTAACTGAAGACCTCTTGGCAGTTGATAGCTGCTGGGAGAGGCAACTTCCATTTTCTTTAATAGTGTGACTCCTGGTAGGTGGACCACACTTCAGAAGATAACCCCATACTTAAGGGTGAGTCTAAGGATAGCACAAATTGTACTTAATGGTTTAGATTTAAAAGCAAAATGTTGAGTAGATACATGTCTTATCTTAATTTACTTCTCTATTGCTGTGATAACACATTGAGCAAAAGTAAATTGGAGAGGAAAAAGTTTATTTGACTTACTAGTTGCAGTCCATCATCAAAGAAAGTCAAGTCAGAAACTCAAAGTAGGGATTTATAGGCAAGAATCGAAGTGGAAACCATAGAGAAATACATCTATCTAACTGGCTTGTTCTCCATGGCTTACTCATTTTGCTTACTTTTTAAAAATTAATTTATTTTTATTTCATGTGCATTGGTGTTTTGCCTGCATTTATGTATATGTGAGGGTGTTGGATCCCTGGGAACTGGAGTTTCAGGCAGTTGTGAACTACTATGTAGGTACTAAGAATTGAACCTGGGTCCTCTGGAAGAGTAGCCAGTGCTCTGAACCACTGAGACATCTCTCTAGTTGCTTTCTTATACATACCTCGCTTTCTTATACATACCTCAGGACCACCTGCCCAGCTTTCTTTCCGTACCCAATCAATCATAAACCAAGAAAATGTCCCACAGACTTGCCTACAGGTCAATCTGATAGAGGCAATTCCTCAACTAAGGTTCCTGCCTCCCAAAAGAGTCTATTAAATATTAAGTTGACAAAATCTGACCAGCACAGTAAGGAAGGGATATTTCTCTGGATGTGTTGGAGAAGGTGAAAAATCAAATACTTTGTATAGAATTCTCAAGTAACTCATAAAAATGAGGTTAGAAAAAAAAACAAAGATAATTAAAAACATCAGAGAAAGTAGTATTAGAAGACAAGAAATTCCATTATATCCACCATATTATCATCACTAATAATGGGATTTTTGCTGATGTTGACCTACAATGCTTTATCATTTTCAAAAATAAATTATAAAGCTTCAAAACAAACTAGATTAGAACTTATGAATTAAGTACCATAATTCCATGACAAAGTTCAACTATGAACATGTGAAATTCTACTAAAAACCACAAAACATTCTAAAATGCAAGCATTCTTTTGCTGTTTAGTATTTTTTCACATTTTGAATATCACTAAATATGTACCAAGTTTTATGAACCTTAATTCTTTTCACTATATTTTATAAATTACATTGAAGGAAAACAGGTACAAGGAATATTTTCTTCAAATATATATCTTCTCTTTTTAGCAATTTCTAATGAGATTTAGGCAGGCCTTATATTTTGTAGTCAAATTATCATTTGATTCTGTTCCAAATGTACTTAGTATTTATTTCTCCCTATTCTTAATTTTTATCATGTGTGAGGATGCACACATACTTGGTTTTCATTTCCTCAGCAATCTTTCATTTTCTTCTGAAGTTTGATACATTTTCTGAACCATATTGATGGATATTTAGCTTAAATACTTCCTATCAGTTTTAGGATAGTTAAATAAAAAAAGTTATTTTTTTGTGTTTCATTCACAGCCATAACACTCAAGCTCTAGTATCTCTGAAACCCTAGTATTTGTTATCTTGCTTCCCCTCTGATGTGGAATTCCCATGTATTTCAAGCACATAGGCTTTATATGGGATGCTAGTACTCCCTGTTCTTGATGGTGTAGGTGGGAGCTGATCAGGTCCTAGAAGCAGAGCTGTACTTCTCAATCCTCAGCCACCTTTGGCTTCTTCTTTCACTGTCCAGGTCTCCTTTCTTTTCTCCATCAGAACCAAAAGCAAAACCTTGCCTTTTTTAACCAGTCCTTTGTCTTTTACAATTCTGGATCCTCTCCTTCATGCCTTTTAGTTCTCCTGCCTAGCCTGTGGCTGAACTATTCTAACTTGCATGGTCCCTCCCTGCTCACCTGGAGCATGGCTTGCTGGAATTGCACTCTTTTATCTCCCTTCTCTATAGATTATGTTTCCTCTTTTCTACATACTGTGCCCTTTCTGCTTCCTTATCCCATTGAAGGAAGACTAACCTCTGGGCATGTATTTCTTCTTTTGAGAGTTAGAGGGAACAGCCGGGTGTGATGATGGTACACATTGTACTCCTAACACTGGAGAGGTAGCATAGGAGGGTAGTTCCTCACAGGAGTATGGTTTCTCATAGAAGTGTGGGTGTGTGATTCCTCAGAGTAGCCCAGATGAAGGTTTCCTCACAGGAGTATTGGTAAGGGACTCCTCATATGAGTATGAGTAAAGTTCCTCACAAGAGTGGGGTAGGGAGTTATTCATAGGAATGCCATTGAGGGCTTCCTCAATGGAGAGTGAGTGAAGACTTTCTCATGCAAGTGAGAGTGAGGGGTTACTTAGACAAGCATAGGTGATTCACAAAGAAGCTGTGTAACCAGAAAGCCCCATTCAAATATGGATGATAAGCTACAAGCAGCATAGACAGACTCCCAAAAATCAGTCACTTTTCCACCTCCTACATATTTTGGTATCTTCCTGGATCACGTGAAGCTGGGTCAGAATTGAATGCAGTTGGGAGCTTGAGCAGGAGGGAGTGACTGACTGTAATCTCAAGTGAGGACCTGACGATCCTTCTCCCACCTACGTCTGTGAAGAAATGTTAGTAAACTAAGTATTATGTGTCTCCTGCAGGTCACCAGAACAGTTTTGAGTTCCAGATGGCACTGGCTATGTCCAGCCTAGAGTTCTATAGCATTGTCTCAAAAAATAAAGAGCAGGAATATTTAGCACATATCTTTGTGTATTTACACACAAAGAGAGAGAGAGAGAGAGAGAGACACAGAGCCACAGAGAGTCAGAGAGGTATGAGCACATTTGAGTCCTTTATTCTACAATGTTTATATTCTTAACAGATGCCCAGACCTTCTCTCCCACATTGCCCATCATCTTGCATAAATGGGTGCCATCTGGTTAAACACAGAACCTTTCTTTCAGATATGTTCTAGTGGACTGGTCACAGGGATAAGCTCTCTGTGTCAGGGGAGGGTTAAGTGAAGTAGTCATCCTCACTGCTACGTGCATTAAAAACAGGCACTTTGTCTTCTGTGCTTGTCCTTTTAGTTGTCAATAAAATATTTGGGGGTCAAGATATTTTAGACAAAATATATGACCTCAATGTATCTCAGCATACTGCCATCAGGAGCCAGAGGTAGATTCTAGGTAACATTTCTCTGCAGTATTTCTTTTCCCTCCCATTTCCTTATTTATACTTTTATGTGGGTCAGTGAGGACTCTGGGATCTTATCAAGACTTTGGTATTTACTGTGTTGTTCAGCTTTGTTCACTGACAGCACCATCTACTTGGTATGTTTCATCATTGTATGTTTGTGTGGTTCTTTTCCTTTAGAATTAAATGATGCTCCCAGCTCATCTTGTGCATTTCCTGCCACACCTGAAGCTGGTCATCTCTATAGGGAGTTTGCGATCCTTCCATAGGAAGTTGTTGAAAATAAACTATACTCTCTTGAGGAGTTCATAGCTCTGGGGGTTACTCTTCAGCAGACAGAGCTGCACCAACTAATAATATAACCCCTGCCACACGCCGCCCCCCCCCAAGTCTATCCACTCAGCCAAACTTGGGATCACAGTAGGGCAAACAAACCTCATTTGCTATCATGTGGTCCACTGAATGTTTCAGCCTCAGTGCTTCATCCCCTATTTTAAGAACATGAGATGATCAATCCTCAGTATTGTTTAAGATCATTTCTTCTGGACTTGTGACTAGGAGCTGAGATTTGTCAGCCTTTCATGATTTCACCAGTTCCAGTGTTAGTGTCTCGTAAATGAAAATCAGCACAAGGACTGTGGAGGTTCTTTGTGTCTTTAATGATATTTATGGTTCAGTGTGACCTGAGAAATGCCATAGGTCAAAGATGTCTTGTCTCAGGGTGGAAGGTGTCCCATGGAAATGGAGGTAGAAGCTGTGACTCAGGAGAAAGGTGAGGAGCATAGAGAGGATTTCTTCTCCAGGGACTATAGCAGGTACAGGACTATGTGTGGCTTCAAGGAGGAGACTGAGGAGACAGCCTATCAGAAGATCCATTTCCTAAATACCCATGGCAAAAGTCATGATCTAGGCAATCACAGGTCGCCCGTTCCAACAATCTGTTTATGTGTCAGGAGTTCTGGACAAATAAAGTCTGTGAGCTAATCTCAGCATAGGTTCCTGGATTTGCATTAGGGTTGGTAGAAAAAATTCTTATTTCTTATTTCAGTAAGTATCAAAATGAACATTCTTATATTGGTAGGGGTTGCCAAATGACCTTAGGACAGAGGAAATAAGAAACACACAATTTAGGAAGTGGCAAATACATTCATCCTCCTCTTCAGCCCAGTCAGATGCTGGTTACTTTCAAAGCTCCCAAAGATAGCAAAGATTAAATGAAGACACAAACCTAAGGAGAGAAGGACAACAACACAGCAAATGGTGACAGCAGCAAAATCCGGATGGAGAACGCATCAGGTCAACAAAGCCCAGGGTTCCAAGATGTCTGAAAACTGTCCAGTACAAAACACACAGAAGAAACACAATGAGAGAAAAGAAAACCAAGACACTTGGGGAAAATAAAAAAGTTAAAAAAAAAAAAAACTTTGGAAGTGATAGTCTCAGGACATAAGAGAAGATAATACATGCCTAAAATAGAAATGGGAGTTTATATGAAAAGGAAAGAGATTCAAAGAACCAGAAAGATCCCTTGCATATTAAAATTTGATGTACCAAATCCCAGTAGTAGGATTGGGATATAATCTTGCAAAAAATTTTCCTAGAAAGTAGAACAAAAAAATATAGAAGGGGGGGTTACAGATCTTACAATAGTAAGATAGATGGAGGGGGGGGTTAAATAAGTCCAATGCCTGTGAGACTCAGAGAGAATAAAGAATAGTGTGTGAGGAAGTGATGGGAAACTAAAGGCAATGTGTGTCCGCAGATGAAGGACACAGGGGTACAGGCTAAAGACTAAGGAGCCATATGGCTGGCCAAATAGAGCAACAATATCCTGGAATGGCAGCACATGGAGAAGTCACCAAAAAGCCAGGACCCAGCTCCAGGGAATGTTCATGGATGAGCATTCTGTGTGGGCTGCGGTAAGACAGGCTTTTCGAATTTGAGGAAGAGTTGATTTTCAGCCTGACATCCAACACAGAATGAGACTGAGGAGTGCACATGTGCACCATGCATGTATGTACAAGGTGCATGTAGCAATGTATGTACATGTACAGGGATGCCCATGCATAAATGATGTGTAATGTATTCATCCCATCCTCTCCTTTGATCAACTGATTTATGTTTTTAAAATTTTTATTTTACTCGAGTCAGTGTTTGTCTGGAACTGGAATTTCAGGTGGCACGAGCTGCCATATAGGTGGCTGGGGAATGAATCTGGGTTCTCCACAGGAGCAGCAAGTGCTTTAAGGTGCAGGGCTATCTCCCCCATCACATTATGTTTTCTTTTTGACAGGGAAATGACAAATAATTATCAATAATATCTGGAAATATTTGCTATATGTAAATCTAGTCAAGTAGAGTCTATGAAATTCTACTGGAAAGTTGTTAAGTCTTCTGAAATGAAAAAGAAAATGATGGTAAGGGGAATGGTCTTTCCTCTCAGAAAACAGGTGTGGCCTTAAGAGGAGCACCATAGATGATGTGAGGGGACTGAGGAAGCCATTGACAATATCGCTCCACTTTAGACCTAGCCTTGGAGCAGAGCACAGCACCCTAGCTGCACCTTCAGGGTTGAAGTCTAGTCACTAACAGTTGATGGTAACCATAATGCTTGTTTTATTCACATCCTATCTTCCTCTCTCTCTCTCTCTTTAATGAAGCTGTAAGAGAGTAGACCCTGCCCAGCCAGGGTGGCCAGCTTAGACAATGGGGGAGGGGAGATTACAGGTTCAAGTAAGGAGGTTACAGGGATTTCCTAACACAGGATGAGCTGCTACACACCAGGTTGATAGTCTAGAGGGACAATGGCTGGACCCAGAATTCTAAAGATCCTAAGGGAAGGCTATTGACAATGAGAGAGTAAATGCTTGGAATTTCCTCTTAAAATTAGACTGTAACTGGGTTTGGACAGTGGCTTCAGGCAAAGTGTTTGTGCATTTGGATTGGGCAAAGGAATCTAACACCCCACCTTCCATATCAGAAAGTCAATAGATCAACCTTAGTCAGGATTAAAAGAAGCATCAATCTATGAGAGTTGGGCAGATTCTCAGTGTCTGCCATGTAAAAATGAGGACCTACATTCAGGTTCCCAGCATCTATATAGAAATAACAGGTATGGCATGCATCTGTAATCACAATTCTGGGAAGGAGAAGACAGGTGGATCCCTGGAGCTCATTGCCTAGCTAGCCTAGATAGTCATGTCATGCCCTCTAGGTTCAGGAAGAAATGTCAAAAATGATTTTTAAATATTTAAAGATGAGGCAAGTTATTTAGGAAGGGATCCAATATTAGCCTCCAGCTTCTGCACACATAAACACACACACACACACACACACACATACACACACACACACACACACACACACACACAACCTCTGCCTCCACCCCACACATACACAAAGAAACAGCAATATGTGAACCTTTCCTAGCACTACAGAGATATACACACACATAAACATACACACATCTCTACCCCAACTGCACACATACACAAAGAGCAATATGTGAACCTTCCCTAGCAATAGAGATATACACATATAAACACACATATACACACACGTATGCATACATGCACAAATACATGTACACATACACATGCATGCACAGATAAACACATGCACACAGAGAAACAGCAGTGTGTGGACCCACTCAGCACTACAGAGCTACACATTAGAAAAAGGGCTAAGAGAGGAGCTTTGAAGAGACAGATGGCTAGATGGGATGGATGGATGGATGGACAGGATGGACAGACAGATGGACTGATGGATGGTCATTGTTCTGCTCAAACATTTTGGAACTGCCTGATCTGTAAGTCCAAGCAAATTTGTACTTTTGATAAAACAAAAATATTAAAACATCATGTTTTGTAAGGTTTTTGTTTATTGTTTTGTTTTCACATCCCAACCAAAGCTTGCTCTTCCTCCCCTCCTCCCAATTCTTCCCCCTCACCTTCCTCTACCCCTTCTCCACATCCATTCCTCCGCCACTGGTTTTCTTCATATATCCCATGGATATCAGCCAGCTAACATATATCAAATCGCAATGAGACTAAGCTCCTTCTCTTCTATTAAGGCTGGATGACACAATCCAGTAGGAGGAATGGGTTCAAAAAGCAGGCATCAGAGTAACAGAGACAGCCCTGCTCTCACTGTTAGAGTCTCACAAGACCACGTAGGCCTTTTGCATATATTTTGTAAGTTTTGAAGGTGGACTCATACTAAAACCTTAAATTTTTAATATGAAGGCTTTGTTTATTTTATCATCTGTATCTATCCACAGCTGTTGGTCACTGTCATTTTAGCATTGATAATTGAAGGTAAAATATTAAAATTGAAATAGATGACAGTTCCTGAGAGTTTTCTGAGCTAAAACATTTAGAAATTTGGAGCATGACAAGTGCTCACAGTTAAGACAGTAATGGAAAGTGACTTCAAGATATTGTCTGCGTGTTTTCAGGAACCACACACACACAATGCCTGAAAACACAAGATAGTGCTATTCTTAATTTAAACTACTACAGAAATGACTTCCATGTCTTTTCTCCATCCTTTTCATTTTGAACCACAACTTGGTCTTCCTGTCACACAGCACTGAAGTCCAGGTATTTTCAGGGCCTTGTTCATACCTGGAAGCTCTGGAGTTGCTGCCCATTTCCAGCTCCTGGTAGGCTGAGTTGCCTCCCTGGCCACATAGGACCAAAGCCCTGTTTCCCCAATGACCTCAGCCAGAAGTCACTCTCTCTCTCTCTCTCTCTCTCTCTCTCTCTCTCTCTCTCTCTCTCTCTCTCTCTCTCTCTCTTTCTCTGTGTGTGTGTGTGTGTGTGTGTGTGTGTGTGTGTGTGTTTTATGTGACTCTTCTCTTAGAGCTTTCCACAGTCATGATGGACAGACTGAGTTTTTCACCCCATTTCCCCATGTCGTCTTTCACTTAATGCTTTCACCAAATAAATAAGAAATATCATGTACAGGCTTCAGGTGAGTATTACCTAAACCCACAACCAGTGTGAAAACCATTTAGGGAAGTTAGGCTGTTGGGACTGCTTTTAGGTCATCACTGGTGCAAAGTGAGTCAGAAATCCTTTCCTGTGTCCCAAATATTGGTTATTGACATGGTAAGACAACTATACAGACAGAAAAGCTCTCCTTAGATGCCCCAGGGTGGCTTGAGGTTAGCATTTTCAAGCTATTCAGCCAAAGCTCTTTAGGGCTTGCTATCTTATCTACAGAACTCAGTGTCACCCTGAGAATGTGCAGTGGCACCACAGCTTGTCAGTGAACTCTGCTCTGAGCTGGGCAGCAGTGATTACAATACAGATGGCAAACTGTTAGCATGTGAAAGACAAATGCAAATGAGCATTAAAGATGTCAGAAATCAAATATTCACCTGGGCTACTATTATCTGCCTCCTCTGCTCCTAGCTATGCAGCTCGGGAGTAGCTCACAGCCAGTGCTTCTTAACAGCATGGCATTCAGAGCAGTGCTCTGACCTTGGGAAAAAAAACTTCCTCCTGTCTCCTGCACCCTGGACTGCAAGGCCAATTAAGCTCTGTGTAAGCGGCCTTTCATACACACTTAATCTTTTTAAAGTAGTCCATTAAAGAAAAGTTAAATAGACCTCCATATGCATGTATTTGCAGGCATATAGGGAGGAAAAACAATGTAACAAGTGAGGTTTAATTCCAGCACAGGAGAGTGATGCTTGAACCCATGAATGACAAGGCAGCGAGACAGGGGTGTGGGGAATCTGCACATACAAGCTTCCTACTGAAGTGGAATCCTGGCACTCTGCTCTAATGGATTCCTTCCCTGCAGACTCCTTTCCCGGAATGCACCAGCCACCTTCTACTGTGCGAATGCTTAGATGGAGTCTCAACCTGTGCCAAAGGCACTGTGAGGAGATAGAGCCTAGGAAGCATTCCTTACTAGATGAAGAACACTGCAGGGCTCTGGATGCAAGCCCTGGCACAGTGGGCCATAGTGGAAGACCATGCTGAGAAGGTCAAAGAGGTACCCCCTTGGTCATCTTGCACGGGCTGAAAAGAATACCAGACTGAAACTTAACCGTTAGTAAAGATTTTTATTTTTTTATTCCCCCATATTGAATGCTTCCTTCTATATTTGGGAGCTTAGTGGGATCCTGGCCCCTCTAGGACCATCACTGTCCAGTTTCCAAGGTAAGATTGCCACTTTCAGCCATGTTTCATGGGAGCAATATTGTTTAATAAATAATTTCTGTTTGATGCCTCAAGTTCAGAATATAGTTAACTGCCTTTGTAATAATGACCAAGAAAGGCTGTTATTTCATCACAACTCTAGAAATGACTCTGACCTTGACTAATTATTAACAACTCATTATTTATACCCAAACACTACCACAGCCTAAGAAGCCTCCAACCCAACTTTACTCTAAGTACAAGCTTCTTCCAAATCCCCAAATCATGTGTCAAGTCCTGATCCAACTTCAGTTCGCGGAGGAACTATACTCTGACTTCATTTACTTGAAGGCCTGGGGGTATGGATGATCCAACACACATCCTACTGCCAAGGGTCATATGGAGAGCCATTGCAGGGAATGCTGAGCACAGATGATGGATCAGCTGCAGAAACCTGGTGTGTCTGTCCAGCAGCTCTGAGTAAGAGCGGTGTCTCTGAGCAGAGAACTGCATGTGAAGCATCATATATGAAACCAGGAGATTGGACATCTGGAGCTCAGACAAATGGTTACAGACTTAGGATTTTATCACTACATTGTGCCAGATGCAAGTAAGAAAATTAATGTGGCCTTATTGTAACTCATTATGCCATGTTCAGTTGATATTCCTGGGAGGCCAGCTCTTTTTTTTTTTTTTTTTTGAAGGAGAATGGGGGAGGAGTGGATCTGAGGTAGAGTGGAGGTGGCAGAGGAATGAGAGGAGAGAAAGGAGGAGACACTGTGGTCAGGGTGTAATGTAAGTATGAGAGAAGAATAAAGGAAAATGAATGTGTACACTAGGATATTTCCTAGAACAATTCAATAGCAGAGGACATAAAACCAATAAAATAATGCAAATATATGTACACATATATACATATACTTATGACATATTAATACACCAACATATACAGACATCAACCTAAACACAGGTACATTCATATGCATCCCTGAATGTGCATACATACAACATAATACATATCTACACATAAAATTACATGACCCATACACACACATGTGTGCATATGCATATATACCCACATGCATGAGGATCTCTGTGCTGGTCAGCTGGTCAGCTTTTCATTGTGATAAACCTAGTGTCTTAGGCAGTGGGTGCCTGAAATTGAACAAACACCAACATCCTTGTATAGATAAATATAGAGCAGCCTTTATTTAATAGTGTGTGTAGTATTTGTGTGTGTGAGAGAGGGGGGGAAGAGAGGAAGGGGGAAGTGGGAGAGAACTGGTACTCACATGATAGAATGAATGCATGTGTTGAGTCAGAGGAAAATAACCTTGAGTCCTTGGCTTCCACCTTGTTTAAAACATGGTCTCTTGGTTATTTTCTGTTGCAGGTTGGCTGGGCCAATAGTTCCCAGGGATTATCCCTTCCTCAACCTCTTGGCACAGCACTGGGATTACAGATGTTAGTGTAATATGTCTGCCTTTTACATGAATTCTGGGAATTCAAAGTCGTGTCCTCCTCATACTTATGTGGCAAATGCTTTTACCTACTTAGCTATCTCCCGAGATCAGATTTTAATTTTTGATTTGGGCATAGTAAGAGATTAACAACAATGAATAATAAAACAATTATAACCACATACTATAATAACATCGCTAGCACCACATTGCACCTTGAAGCCATAATTAGGTAAAACAAGGATGACTTGAACACAAACCCTGGAATACTGTTACAGGCCCACTGCCAACCTGGCTACTGGTCATTATTGTGCAGGCATCATAGGTAGGGCAAATGAATAGCATGAAAGAGAGGTAGATTCTCATTGTGGGCAAAACAAAACACTTTATCCTACTGTTCCAAACAGCATGTTGTGTGGGGCATAATTTACTTATTTATGGATTTTCCATTTACTATTTTCAGACAGCATTTGAGCACTAACAGCAAATTTGTGTTAAAAGCAGTTATTGTGTGTATATGTATGCACACATATACACATACTCATTCACGTATACACATATAAAAACAAATAATTCACGTCTGCCATCCACAAGCTTCTTCACACACATGCACACATGTGCTCACATACACACATGTTAATAATGGTCCTGTATGCACTGGTATACAGAAGACAATAATTAAGGAGACTTAAGTAAGATGGGTAAATTCATTGCATGAACATAATCATAAAATGTAAATTTCACTAATAAATTTACTTCAGCTGAAAAAATTATACAAAAAGCAAACCTGGGGTAAATTTTGTGAACTCCTTCATAAAAGAATAAAATATATTTAAGCTGATTATTCATAATTATCTACCAGAATTACTAGTACTGTAACAAAGAAAGCTTAGCACTCAGTCCAGACAATGTGGTTCAAACAGCATAGTAGGGAAGTTATTTGATAACCAAGTCACTCTGGATGGTATTACAATCTACATCCAACAGGCAAAGACAAAAACAACCTTGAACAAACAACCTAAATAGAACTTTGTGGCCAGACCACGTCTGCTATATCCCAAACCAAAATAACACAAGAAGCTAACCATTAAGTCTTGAGAAGACTTAATGAGATAAATTATTAGGAGAAAGTCTGGGACTGATCACCTCTACATCAGTTTCAGTTGATTTAGTTAGTGCAGAAGACTAGAGGACTCAGAAGAAAACACTTAGGGTTGCTTTCAAACCATAGTCCCTGTGTGAGATGACTGGGCAGAGAGGGACTTTTCAAGTTCTAGGCTCCACAGTGTGGGGCTCACCAGTGTACACTGAGATTTGTCTTGTGTTCCTAGCAGGAGACTCAGCTTTACACTTTCATTTCACAGAGGCCCAAGTCATGTACAAACACAAAATCAAAATTCGGAGTGACGACCGAACTCCCATGAGTTTGGAGGCTTGGATTTGGCCCAACGCCGTGACTTCCACTCAGATTTAAACTATTTTTAGCTTCACTATAAAATACAGAGCACCGACAAGCAGCGCTGCAGGCAGGGTCCGCCTAAAATACTAACAGAAGTGTGAGACATACCATCTGGATAATCCAAAGGGCAAAAGAAAAAGAAAAAAACAAAAGAGCGGGCAGTGTGGTAGACCTGCTGGCTGCAGAGGCAGGGCAGGTAGCCAGGGAAAGGGGACGACAACATGCTCGGCAGAACTCTTGATCGCAAACATTGAGCCACTCACAAATGCAAATCAGGTGCAGACAAAAGAGAGTATCTCATACACACATACGCATGCACACACATACTCACACATACACACACGGTCCCAAAAGTCATAGGGGTTGTTTGGCTTTGCATCCTATTTTAGGATTTTCAGGAGCAAAGACATTCCCATCAGGGTCAGAGCTGAACTTCTATACTTCTAGGATTTACAGGATCCAAAGTGGTTTGCAACTTAAATAACTTCTGCTTGTAATTTTCAGTTGCTATAACTCATACCAAAAAAAAAAAAAAATCATCTCATTTGATTTATTTTTCAGCTCACCATCACTCAACACATTTGTAATTGTCTATAGGCAAAGTTTGCCAATCATCTATTAAATTTCATCTCCAAATAGGAGTCCTGGCCTACCTTTAAGTCTTGATTTTTATTTTTAGAACAACTTCAAATTCACATGAGATTATGATGAAGGCACAGAGGTGCTCTAGTGTTCCTGTAAATTCAGAGCCTTCCACAGTCAGCATGTCCCCAAAGCATGGTCAGAGCCATTCAACATAGATCTCACCTCCTCACAGAATCCACAGGGACACCCAATGAACACTAATGTGCTGGGCTCACAAAAAAACTTCCTGGCTTCTTCTTGTTTTGGGGAACAAGATCAGTCTTTATGTTAGTCTATGGGTGCTGAATTTGTCCCTATCTTGATCCTGTGAGGAGTGTCTCTTCTGTGAAGGTTGCCTGATGCTGTAACAAGGACTCTGTCACCAGAACCACGCAAAATTGCACCAGTGCCATCACCACAGCCAAACAGAAACTATGAGAGCATGTGTCCTATGTGACTTCAAGTGAAAAGAGGTAAAGAAAAACCAAGATCTTTTAAAGTCCTCTTCACAATTTAGTAGCTGTGTGATCTTGGATAGGTGATTCCATGCCTTTAAGATTGGATGATATTAAATACCACTGCCTCACACAGATGTTCTGAAGTGGAGTAAGATTTTACAAAGCTCATTGGCAAAGTTCTCCACAACCCATCTAAGTTCTTCTGTTGTGAAAATGCAGCTATAATTTCTGCAAAGTAGATCACTTGGGTCAGGTGAGCATTCTGAGGAGTACTTAGCATTTGAGGGAATCACAGTTATTGTCTTGCTGAGGACATGAAGCATGGCTCCAGGGTTGGAGTGACACAGAGGCTCCAAGTCTGAGATGAAGTATATTTAGCATCTTGGCTCTAGCTTTTGTATCTGCCTGGATGCTGTCTGCATCCAGGCATTTACACAGGGAATAATTCTCCTTTAGGAAATGGTTCAATCTTGCTCCTTTGGGGTGATGAACTTATATCTGGCAGAGTATAGGAGTGACCCCTGAACAAAGCTGAAAGGCTCTGGACCCACTAGATGGTTTGACGACAAATTCTGACATCATGATTCATAACTGTGCTGGAGCCATGCATGTTTCAGAAAACCTCTTGGTCCAAACACATTCAGAATAAACTCAGTAACATTACCAGTTCAAAACCAAACCACCCACACAGATTCAACAAAGATGAAAAAGCCCATGATTCACTCCCCTTGTTAGGGTGACAGCCACATGACAAGCAGATTCTAGCTTTTTAGGAGGCTACAATATGGGCAGGAAAGTTCTCAGAAACTTCAAGGCTCGTGACCATGACAAAAGAGTGTCATTGAAAGCAGAAATCTCAAAATAGGTGCCCATAAAGACCCTATAGACATTATCAAGGAATGGTCAGTAAGCAGATTCAGAAAGTGAGACCCAGGGACAACAGGACCCTGTAAACCCAATGGGGTCACAATGAGTCCAGAGAGCTGACACAAGGACACAAGCACCCGGTAAACCAGGCTGGAAGGTCAGTTACAAGCTCAATGTCACCATGTCTAGAAGCACAGATGAAGGTTCATGAGCTGGTGAGGGTAAAAATAATAGGAAGAAAAAATATCTAAAGAGCAACTATGATAAAAATTTTAAAGTCTGTAATAGAGTATGTGATTCCAAAACAAAAAATATGAAAAATAAATTGAGACTATTTTTTTTGCATGCTATGGTTGATGACACAACAGTACAATCTAAATAGAATAAATGACTTTTTAAAAAGTACTGTAAACAGTCATACCAGCAAAGAATTCAACAAAACCACCAAATTCCTAGAAAATACATTTTACCAAAACTGATGCAAATAATAACTGGAATAGTTACTGTAGAAATGGATCATTGAAGATGCTCCTACAAAGAAATCCCATAGCCAGAATCAATATGCTTCCAAGGTAAGCAGAGTCTGCATGCAGGAAGTGGCTATACCCCAGCTACGATGAATATCCCAAGGCATGTAAAGAGAGGGTGACCTCAAACACCTTCTGGAATTTATCACAGGTGTAATTATGACAAAGACAAGGGTAGATGAAAAGCCCCATTCTTGATAAGGAAATTCAAAATAAAATATTAGCAAGCCCTTGTACATGTGATCGTTTAAATAATTCAAAACCAAGAATCAACTTAGATATTTTCTAGAAATAGTTTTATCTAGACATTTATATCATTATACATAAAATGTAAAATTTACGTATTAATAAAGAAATTTTAAGAATATTTCCTGAGATAGAAGTCTTATGTGAGCTTAAGTTCCCAAGGAAAAGCCATAATTATGTTAGATTCTAAAAGGCTAAATCAGCTGACTAAAGCTTGTTGACTAGAGAGTTGGAATGTGGCAGAATCAGAGACTAATTGTCTGGGGCTATTTCCACTCCCCTTAGTAGCCATTCCGATCAAACCTAACAACCAGGCAAACATATTTTGGATAAATTCTTCACAGACCTCTAGCTTCTGCTAGCCTCCCCCTGTTTTGTTTGTTTAGTATTCAAACTTCCTGAATTCATTCCAACCCTGGCACCCAAGTCATTGAGTCAAGGTAATCTGAAGAACACCCACAGTGCCAGATACCACTGTGAATCTCTGCATCTGACATGTGCATCTGGGACAGACACTTCCTGCTTTACTCTGACCTTGCCTCCTGTTGCTTCTGTCAAAGTATCTGTCAAACACACTGGCTCAACACTTTCCTGTGTTCTGTGATTATGAAAGGTTCATTCAGTCCTTATCCAGTTGAGACATGCCTTTGGGACAGGAACACATATGTTTGTGTTTCTAGGTCATGCTCACTCACACTTGGCTCAAGAATAAATTATGTCTTATTCCCTTCTAGGTGAGGCCTGTGTTGTGCCAACAGTTAGGGCATAATCATTGTAAATTGGATTTGTGCATCTGATTATCACAATGTAATCATATGTAGTTAAAACAATAATTAATTAATAAGAACCAATAAAATATCCAAATTGAGAAAACTATGTGACCATCTCAAGAAAGAAATCCTAACATCTGATTATTCCTGGAAAAAAGAATCCAAACCAACAATAACATTTTAACAGAGAATAATAAACTCTATGCTATTTTTTTACTTTTAGTCTAAATTGTCACTAAATATTTGTTAAGAAAATACATTTAAAAGATGTAAATATAAAATGATCTGGGGTAAGGGAGACACATGTAAAAGACCTTTGTCCCCATGCCACAGGTTGTTGTTGTAATCCTGCAATGATGTCATTTCCTGCTGCCCAGGCAGTGCCTGTGCAGGATGGTTCCATCTGGGATCCTTCCCCAAAAACCAAAGGACCAATCCAAAGAGTTGGCTGAAAGACAGAGTTAAGTAAATGATGTATCTGACAAAGCTCACTGTCAAGGGCAAACTTAAAAGAAAGAAAAGCAGTTTAATTGCCTGTTGTGTCTCCAGGACCTTAGCAATGGTGTCTTAGCTCCATGCAAAGCAGCCACAGGGTTCTTTGGAGTTTCAGAGGCCATCCAACTGTCCACAATACCACTCAGTACAGCCTCATGATCTGTTCCTCCCTAAATCATAGTGTAACTGCTGGTCCCCCCTTCACCTGTGTTTGCTCTACCTGAGACATCATAATATTGTCTGCCTTAATTAGGGTTCTATTACTGTGAGTAAAGTGTCATGGATGCAGAAGGGATGATTTCAGCTTAGAACACAGTTTAAATTTCACCTCGGAGGAATCAGGGCAGAAACTCAAGCAGACAAGGAAGGAACCAGGAGGCAGGAGCTTAAGCAGAAGCCATGATGCAGTGCTGTTCACTGGCTTGCTCAGTCTGCTTTCTTATACAATCCAGAACCACCTGCCCAGGGGTGGTATAGCAGTGGACCAGGCCCCTCCACATCAATCAAGAATCAAGAATACACCACAAAGATTTGTCTGTAGGCTAATCTCATGAAGGTGTCTTTTGTTTTTTCTGTTTTTGTTTTTGTTTTAATAGAGGTCCCCTCTTCTCAGATGACTCTAGCTTGTGTCAAGCTGACATAAAACTAACCAACACATCATTGGACACTCAGTCAGATAAAATCCTGCCCTTAATATTTTTATTTCACCTATAGTAAGGACCATATCCTCATACCGTTGCCTAAGACCCTGACCAATCTCTTCTACACATACACACCCCCTGTGTGTTCACATACACATGTACAACTAGGGAGAAACTAATTTCTTTTACGTATGTGACATTTGTTCCATCCATCACCAACACACCAGATTGTTGCTGCTTCAGAGCTGGAAAAAGTCACTTCCTCTGCTCCTGTCCAGATGTCCACATATTGGCTTCTACATGGACCTCTGTGAGTCTACTACAGATGATCTCACAGTGAATCCATCCCTAGCCATGCAGTGTAAATGCCAGCTTTGAGTGGGATTTACATTGAGGGATTTTTCATTGCAGGTTACTGGTTGGCCCTGGAGAGTTCCTTTTGCTTAGAAAATTTCTGTCACTCTAATCTGGAATGCTTGTTTTGTCTCACTCTTGCAGTAAGTTCAAATATGTTTTCTGTCTCCTACCCAAATTTTCCATTTCTATATCCCTTCTTACCCCTATGAACAAGAAGGTCCTGTTTTCTTACCATTAAGAACAAAACTTTAGCACTGGACCTTTTCCTTTCCATTCAGGACCACCAGCCTGGAAGAGCCCCCAACATTACACTGACCATTGCAAAGCACCTCCACTCAACAACAAAACAACTCTTTCTAGACTTTAAATCATGCTCCGGTCTGTTCAAAGTCATGAAATCACTTACTTCATGAAATTACTTACTTTATTAAAAACAGAAGGCAGAATCTTCGTTATTGGTGTTGAGAGTATGCTGTGTCCTACTCCAAATGACTCCATATCTTACCAAGTGGTGGTTTTCAGGCTGTGTCTTATCCCAGGAGACTCCATTTTGAATGACAAATGACTGCAGCCCCTGGGTGAATGCAGAAATCATACCACCTCTCAGGTACAAACCATCCAGCTGATACATGATTCATTCCCAAGAGTAGAAAGGGAACCACCTTGTGAGTTCACTGCCGGAGAATTAAGGCTATAGAGGCATTTGGACATACTAAAACCATACCAGAGAAACTAAGCCTAAGAATTAACAAACACTACTGCTGTGTTAAATGTTTTAGTCGTTTGGCTTTATGTTTTTATTTTTGAGATGCCTGCCACCCAGCTCCCAAATAAATTACACACAGAGGCTTATTCTTAGTTATGAATGCCCAGCCTTAGGTTGGCTTGTTTCTAGTCAGGGTTTTTAATGTAAACTATCCCATATACCTTTTGCTTCTAGGCTTATCCTATTCTCTTCTGTAAATCTTACTCTTACTCTGTGGAATGCTGGATAGTTGGGTAGCTGGGTGGCTGGGTGACTGGGTGGCTGGGTAGCTGGGTGGCTGGGTAGCTGGGTGGCTGGGTAGCTGGGTGGCTGGGTAGCTGGGTGGCTGGGTGGCTGGGTGGCTGGGTGGCTGGGTGGCTGGGTGGCTGGGTGGCAGGGTGGCAGGGTGGCTGGGTGGCTGGGTAGCTGGGTGGCTGGGTAGCTGGATGGCTGACCCCTGACATTCTCCTTGCCCTCTTGCTTCTCTTCCTATTTATACTCTCTTCCTGCCAGCCTCACCCATCACTGTTTCTGCCTCACTATTGGTTGTCCAGATTTTTATTAGACTTAGAGAGGTAAAGAATCACAGCTTTACAGATTTAAACATATGCAGCATAAACAAAAGTCACACACCTAAAAGTATTTATTCTACCATATACTACATACCAATGAAAGAATATAACACTCTCACCTGGTTCCCATTAAATGATAGACACCATTGTGATGGCAAGGTCCCACATCATCATCATCATCATCACCAGATACCTGGTGTGTGCATCAAAGGCTATATGCAGAGGACTCCCTACTGTCCCAGGAGCTTTGGTTAGCTCAGTTTCCGTCCTCCCTTCACTGATGCAGCCAGCTTACTCTATCCTTAGTTCATCTACCTATTCACTCACTGGGACCTGGATCTAAATGCTCTGTACCTTCTTCTCAGAACTGAATTTGTCCTTCCATCTCATAGCTGAAACTGCTTTGCTCTTAAACCCAAACTTCAGTGGCATAGCAGGGGCAGCAGGCCCCTCCTCCTCTGGTTTGGTTCCTTATCTTATCTACACAGGCTCCTTCTCAGATCACTTCTGAAACCTCTTGAGCTCTGCTGCATTCATATTGTAACACACACACGCATACAGATGTGTAGATATACTTACAGTGTGTTGTGTGATGGGAGAGTTAATATTAGTAATTAAAACTGGAATAAAAAAACCTGCTTTCATCTCAGCCAGGCTACCAAGTTAGGTAGGGTTCTATGACAAATTTCTGTAAAATTTGTAAACTTATTATTTAATAAACCTAGTTTTGTAGAAAAATAGAAATGTGTTTATATTTCTGTCATAGGGTGCTCATGACAAGTGGTCTTCAAAGGCCCATGTGACCTGGTTTTTCCTTTCTTCTCTGGTTCCACAGCCAACTATTTTTTAATGTATTTTTCACTTAAAGTATAATTACATCACTTCCCTTCTCTTCTCTCTTCATCTCCTCCCATGCTCCCTCCCCCACTTCTCCCTAAGCTCCTTCTCAAGTTGATAGCCTCATTGTTTTTTATCATTGTATGTACATATACATATATGTGCTCAAATATAAATATAACCTGCTAAGATCCTTTTTGTTGTTTATGGATGTATGATTTCAGGGCTGACCACTTTATATTGGATAACCAATTAGGAGGCTCATCCTAGAAAAGGGTAATTCTCTCTCTCAGTAATCATTAGTTTCCTGTGGTTCTTTGTCTAGGGGCGGGACCCCATGAGATTTTGTCCCTTATGACTTAGCATCCCTTTTGGTATTATCATTGTTCAAGTCTTGTTTATGCAGCCCTTTCTAGCAGACATAAAATCACAGCAGACTCTCTGGTCCTCTGGCTCTTACAACCTTTCTACCTCATCTTTTGTGATATTCCTTGAGCCGCATGTACAGGCGTTGTGTTGTAAATATATTCATCCATGGAACTGTATTATGTCCAGTTGAGGTTTTCTGTGTGCTATGCATGTAAAAAGCATTAATATCCAGAGTGTACAAAGAACTCAAAAGCCAAGAAAACAAATAGTTAAACGAAAAAGTAGGCTAGTGATCTGAACAGACAGAGTAAATCTGGCTAAAAGGTATTTTAAAAAGTATTCCCCATCCTTAGCAGTTAGGCAAATAAAATTAAAACAACTTATTCACCTGGGTCAGAATGGCTAAGATCAACCAAGTGCCTCACAACAAATGCTGGCAAAGATGTGGGGAAAGAACAATCCTCATTCACTTTTGGTGGAAATGTAATCAGTATAGCCACTCTGGAAATAAATATGCCAAAATAAATTTATCATATGACCCAGCTATACAACTCTCGGCATATGCCCAAAGGACTCAATATCCTACTCCAGAGGTACTTGTTGTGTTCATTGCTGCCCTAGTCACAAGAGCTAGGAAATGGAAACAACTAAGTGTTCTTCAACAGATGGGTAGAAAATGAAACACACTGCATACATACTATAGAATGCTACACAGCTGTAAAGAAAAATAAAATCATGAAATGTGTGGGTAAATGGATGAATCTAGAAAAGATCATATTGAATGAGGTATCCCATACCAAGAAAGACAATTGCCACATGTTCTCTCCCATGTAGTTCCTAGTGCCAAATCTTCAGATGTGAGTATATAACCTAGAGTATCCTCAAAAATCAGGAAAGTACTAAGGGCCTATAGGGTAGGTGAGGAATTGGGGATTGTAGCAGTACACAAGTGATATTAATGGGGAAAATGGAGAAGGGGTTCTCATTGAGAAGGGAGGGAGGTCAATACACAAAGAGAAGTAAAAACAGTCTTAAGGAATCTTATTATTTTATGCTTACATACATGCTAGTTCTTTATGCAAAGTTCTGCCACCTGGGCTGACAATGCTCTGCACAAGAGCCACAGACTATCCTTGCTGGTTGTTGGTTTTTTTGTCAGCTGACACAAGCCAGAGTCATTTGGGAAGATGGAACCTTGATTAAGGAACATGTCTCCACCAGACTGGCCTGTGGGCAAGTGTGTGAGGTACTTTCTTGACCAGTTACTGAAGGGGTGAGGCTCAGGCCACTGTGGGGTATGTCTCCCTAGGCAAGGGAACCAACTGGATTAAAATAAAGGCTAAGCAACTCATGAGGAATGAGCTAGTGAAAGGCTTCCTCTGTGGTTTCTGCTTCACTCCATCTCTTAAATTCCAACCTTGGCTTTCTCTGATAATGGATTACAAATTGTAAGCTAAAATAAATTCTTTCCTTCCCAAGTTCCTTTTGGCCATGGTATTTTTTTTTATCCCAGCAAAGAAATTCTAAGACAAATGTCTAGAAAAGCCCTCTATACCAGACATGAGAAACCTTTGTTTGGGTTGTTGGTGAGACTAGCCCAAGTAATTCCTTGAACAACACAGGCTACAGCTGTTGCTCTTGAATACCTCTCAGATGTTAAAGTATACTGAGGATATCATGTACCTAGAACTTAGGACTTAGATTATTTGAGCTGGCTCTAACTTGAATGCCTCCTTCCTATGGTTTGCCCTTCACAGTACTAGAAAATATTATACAGGATGTTAAGAGAGGGAAAAAAATCAATAGTCCTCTTTACTTATAACCACCATGAATGATAACAATGACCAGCATGGAAAGATAGCTAGCTCTAAAGGTACAATAGGGACACTAATATGTTGGTAGTAAACAAGAGTTGTCTAATTGGACTTATTCTCCACTCAACAGAAGGAAACTCTTGCCTGGCATTAAAAACCTAGCCAACTATCCAGGGTTAGTGATATCATAAGACCTATATTCTATTAACCCTAGTCTATTAGGCTCAAATGCCAAACCACATTCTAAAATGTATCTTTACACACACAGATAAGTGTAGCTCTTACTTATCAGCAATAACCTCTTCTTTGTAGCAAATGGATAGCATCACAGAAAACCAAGTATTCTTTGCTCTCTTCATCTAGCCCCCAATCACAGCCTTCTTACTATTCCTCTAGCAAGACATGAATTTATGTCCCCCTTCCTTGCTCTTTCTATCCCTCATATTATGCACACATGTTACATGCATATACCATTCCTCTGCCTTTATAAATCAGATGGCATCAAGGGCACATGACTTATATTTATTTCTCCTTCTTTGGTCTCTTTGACTTCTGTCTTATTTTTCCCACAGTTCTTTCTATGTTATCACATGTCCTAGAACTAAATTTGCTTTATGTATTTCACTGTGTGACATATCTCCTCTAAGGCTAGGAGTTTTACCCTTCTGTACACAGCAAAGAGCCCAGAATTGACCATGCAAAGATACTCAGAATGTCCTGCCACAGGAATGGATAATCAGAATCTGAGAAGCATTTTGGGTGTCTTTTTAGGGGTCTGAAAAACAAGATTATTTGTAAGACTGAAACTCTTAATATCTAACTGTCAGGAATTTACCTGCTATCACATCCTTGCTCTGATTGGACCACATTTCTGGCTAAACTTAAATTATCTTTTTGTGGCATACTCTGGAAAGCACTTGCCATTTGCTATATTGTCCCCACAGGATAATGTATTTCTCCAAGCTGACTTATGTGACACGACACAGTGTTATAGGGCTCCTTGCCCATGATCCCTGGCTGCATGTGTGTACTTCTATGAGCCATAAGCCAGGTGTCTAATTCCAGCTCTCGTCTGATTAGCAGCATAAACTGGAGCAAGCGCCTCCATTCTTCAGTTTTCTTTGTCTATAGAAGATGAAGGTTGTATCACGTGGTGTCTGACATTCTCTCCAGCAAGACCATTACAGCCTTTCAAAGGCAATAAACCATTTTAACAGAATTAGAAATTACCTTATTTAACCCTTGATTTCATGGAATTTATTGGGTTATTTTAGAGGTATAGAAGCCTGTAAAAGGACTATGGAAAACAGGCCACAAAACAAGCACTTGGGTCCCCTCTAACTCACCTAACTTCCATGGAGTTCTTAGAGAGGTGAAGCTAGTGGCTCTTTGTATAATCTGATCATAACTAATCAGGAACCTTGATGAGCCACTGAATTTGCCTTGAACCACATAGTGCACATTTATCATGAGGTTTCTGCAGAGATTCAGATACAGTGTTATGTGGTTGATAGTGGATCAGGCTTCTTGGTGATTTATGTCTCCATTTTCCTTCCAAGTGGTTTGGCTCTAGATCTTCCTGGTCCCTGGGTATCTGAACACATGTGGAAGCCTTTATTAGACTGGCTGGGGCGGGGGTGCTGATGAGCAGGGCTAGGCCAAGACCCGCAAAGGACTGAATTCTTCTCCACCACACAGCAGTTCTGACCTGGCTTGACATGGAGCAAACCCATCTACTTGTATTTCTTCACTCTACTACTGTTTCTTCACAGAAAAAAAGAGGTTTGGATGAAATTCCTATAAAATTGGGAAATATAGCCTTTAATGGCTGAGCCATGTCTCTAGCCCTGAAGGTTTTTTTTTTTTTAAACTCTAGTGATATAAACTATAAAACTTGAACATTTTTACATTATAGTTCTTCCCATATCTTGTGAAGTATTTTTCTAGGAAAGTATTACAAGGAAAAGAGACTTGGGTGCATGTTTATCAGTACACAGCATGTCCACATCTGAGGGATGGGTGAGACAATTTGATGCATATATGCAATGAGCTATGAGGAAGTTGAGGTAATCAACATTGCCAGCACCTCGAATATTAACAATTTATAAATTTTGGGAACTTATGCACAGTTCTTTTTTGTTTATTTTGAAATACATCCTAGGTTATGATAACCAAGGTACCATCCTCTTGTGTTGTGTGAAATGAGTTCCTGTTTTCTGACCACGGTGTAACATATGATATCTGACTTCTCTTTACCCCATCCCTACTGTCCTTGCCCACTTCTAGTAGCTTGTCCTGAGATGGACATGTTGGTTTCTGAAAACAAGTACAATGTGATGTCTTTGTGGGCGCATATCTTATTTAACTTGATGACTATGAGTTCCATTCATGTCATTGCAAATGATAGCAACCATTCTTGGTTTTGACTAAGTAATATCCTACTGTGTACATGCCACCACAGCCCCATAAACTGCTGATGTGTTCAGGGTACTTTAGTTGAACCCATGCCTTGGCTCTTGGGAGCAGTGCTACAATAAACATGGGAGTGCATGTATCTCTTTGATATGTTGTTTCATTTCCTTTGAATATATACGCCCAGTAATGGGATTGACAGATCACTGGCAGCATGGATCAGAAAAGTAAAGCATACAAATGGAATTATGCCAGGCTAAGACAATTCTATCCAGCAAAGGAAGCGATCAACAGAGTTAGGAGACAACCTATAGGACTAGAGAATGTATGTGCAAACTGTTACTCCAACAAGGGCTCAAACACAGACAAAATGAAAAGCTTAAAACATTAATTAATATTATCTGATAAAGATCTGAGTAAACATAAATCAGAAGACATTCAACTTTTCAACATGCCTCATCACCAGGGAACTACGAGTCAAAAGGATCTTGAGACATCACTTCATTCCAGCCAAGGTAGCTGTTACCCCAGAGTCAAAACAACAAGTGCCCATCAAGGGGGGAGAAAAGGCAGCTTTAACACTGAGTTGGTTGCAATGGAAATCAGTGCATCAAGGCAGACAACTATGTAGATTGCTTTAAAACGAAAAATACAACTATCAAGGGGGAGAAAAGTAACTGGAGAAACCAGCAATGACCAGTTACAGTTAGATTCTTTATGTCACTCTGAAAATGCTCTGCAATACCCTCCCCAAACACATTCTACACTCAGCAGCCACAGTCTAACAATGTATTTTATATAATAATAATGATGGATGAAGAGTTGGTGGAGGAGGGGAGAGGATACTGGGCTCCCATGGAGACTAAAGTGTATCCTTAATACATAATAATTTCCTAGAATCCCAGGCTTTTAAAATTCACCCATTTGCAACACATTTACATTCTTGCTTGGGTCTCTCATGTTCCAGGCAAGTACTCCAACAATGAGATGATCCCCAGCCTTCTTTGTACTGTTTTACTTTGCAACAGTGTCTCAGTTAGCTGCTGGCCTTGAACTTTTTCTATAGGCCAGGTAGCCCTTGAACTTGAAATTCTCCTGGAATTACAGACCTGGGTCATTTGTCCTACCTTCCTTAAGATTTCAGGAAACTAATGGCAAAGATAATGTAGGCAAGCTCCCCTGGAGAGTTTGTGACAGGAGAGGCAAACATGTTCCCGTGGAACATGTGCCAGGCGGATGGGTTTTGTCCCCTCCCAGACCTTCCTGGGTGTCTGTCCCCCTTAGCACCTTCTTGACACCTGTACTTCAGGCTTATGCAAGACAAGAGAAGTAGCTGTTAAAAACTTCTGTAGGAGACTTCTGTACAACACAACTAACATGAACCAATAGAACCACCTTGTCTCAGAGCTGTCTTAACTGCAGATGATGGGAGCTGCTCTCTCCCCCAACTGGCTTCTAAGACACACCTTGAGCTTGTGTGCTCACAGAGTACCCTGGGTTCCACAGCCCCATGGTACAAAATGCTACTTTCTGGGTCTGGATTATTTGTACTTGATGTGCTCTGGGTTCAGCATGTTAACGAGACACAAGAGAGGATGTAGAGGTGTGAATGAGGGTGGGGGAGGCTGGCTAACAGGCATAAAGGCACAGCTGAATAGGGGTGATGAGCTCTGGTGTTCTTCTGTGTTCTAGGAAACTCAGAATTAATAGCATCATACCACCCACCCCAAAATAACTTGAGGAGAAATATTAAAATATATCCCAATTAATTCTACTATAGTTAGTACATACATTCCCTAAACTTTCAGTCATATAAAATATGGTGAGTTCTGATTATTACCCCTATAGACAGTGTGTTTTACTAAATATTTCATGAGTGCTTAAAGTCATGAATATTCTACAATTCTACAATGGTATGTTTTTTAGATGCCTATTAATATTGGCTCAGACTGCTGAAACAAAACAACACATACTGTAGGTCTTAACAATAAGCATCTATTCCTCACAGCTCTGGAGGAAGGTGACAAATTCGTGATCTGTGCAGACATACCTGGTATCTTGTGTGGCTTCAAAGAGAGGGGTGCAGCTTTGTGGGGTCTTTGTGGTCACCCCTAATCCTTATCACCCCTTAGGGGCTCTTCAATACTTGTACATCAGGGATTCAAAATACTAATTTGGGGGATATATAAACATTAATTCTCTACAGCAAAAACAAAAACAAAAACAAAACAACAACAACAACAAAAACCCTATTTAGTCAGTTAAGAAAAGGCTGCTCAGCTACACTACCAAGAGTGCGAAATTTTCAATTTTTGTCTGAATGTTGGGTAACTGCCTTGGGAGTATTCCCTCATGTTACAGGTCCATACTTCACTGTCTATGCTACCTTTAGATATTTTCAGTCATCACTTTCTTTGTCCCTTGAGATTGCTACCTACTTTTTCTATTGCTCTAGGTGCATGCTTCTGACCGGTGAACTCTGTCTTACAGCCCCAGTGTCTTCTGATTGCTCACTGTCCTCCTTTGTCCCACTGGCCATGGAGTGACTCTAGCCAGGAACCTTCAAGGGCAAGGACTTCTCCCTCAACACTGTGAGGTCATCTTACAAGTCTGTTCTCGCCATTCATTTAGAGTCCTTTCATGCCTAGAGTTTTAATTTTGAGTGTTTATTTAAAATCATTTCTATCTCTGCTAAAATTTTACCATCTGACCTTGCTCATTTGTATCCCATCTCCCAATGTCCATTTCTGCCCGGCATCTCACCATTACTTGTCTGTTTGCCCTTTTGCATATTTTCTTCTCATTTTTTTTCTTGCTTTATGTACTCGAATGTCATACTGAACCTGAGGTATTGATTTTGCCTGGAAATGGGCTGCCTTTCCTTTTGCTGTGAATTTAGGAATTGACTCCATCCCACTGGCAGAGCCTCAAGGATTTGTTGGGATACTGAGCAGTGAATCAAGACAGTATCACACTTGAGGTCACAAACCAGACGCATTTCCTACTTTCCATCGTTCCTGCTCATCCCTTCCCATTCTTTGGTTTATTGAAACCGTATCTTGATATGTAACTCAGGATGGCCTCAAACTGAGAATCCTCCTGTCTCAGCCTCCTACATGTCAGGATGATGGATATGTACCACCATGCTTGCTTCCTAGAGCAGTTTTCTGGAGGTCATTTTTCAACTTCAGAGGACATATTTGCCAAGAGTGTGTCCTCTGGGGAATCCATGCTGAAATGGTAGCTCATACAGCAGGCATCTGCCAGAGTCACTCACCAGAACACAGAGGAATTTCAATAGTGTCAGCATCACCTTGCAGTTTCTCCATTGCCCACCCCAGCCATTCAAACCCTTCATACCCCAACCTAAGCCTGGTCTAGGTCAGCTGCAAACTATGCTTCTGCATACAGGCCCCTGCTAGAACTGGATGGACAGACTCATGCAGGTTGGTAGAAGAGGGACACCATCAATCTCTGGGCATCCTATTTCCAGAGTGTTCCATGGATATCTGGTCCATTTCTTTCTTCTGTGTTGTCTGTTCTTTAGGTGTATACAGTGTGAATCTAGAGAGAGAGCTCAGGGGTTAAGAGCATACATGCACAGCCTTGGAAGAGGACCAAAGTTTGGTTTCCAGAACCAAAATTGGTCAGCTCACAACCAACTGTAATTATAGTGCTAAGGAATCCAACTCTGCTGGATTCTACGGGTACTGCACGCATGTGCGCATACTCACACATAGAGACATACATATACACCTGTGCACATACACACACATGGAAAGTTCAAAACAAGAAAAGAAAAATTTTCAAATGAATTCTTCCATGCCTCTAGAGTAAAAGTTCTCAACCTGTAGGTCATGATCCCCTTGGGGATTGAACAATTTTCTACAGGGGTCACCTAATCCATCATAAAACACAGATATTTACCTTATGATACCTAACAGTAGCAAATTTACAGCTATGAAGTAGTAATGAAAGTCATTTTATGATTGGGGGTCACCATAGCACAAGGAACTGTGTTAAAGGGTCACAGCATTAGGAACATTGAAAACCACTGACCTAGAGTTGGGTTTACTGTAAAGAACATGCTTAATATTTCTTTTGTTGCTATTTTTGGAGATAACCTTTTAAGTTTATTTTTCCTAACTAAAATATAATGTTATTTTAGTGACTTTCTAGTATAATGTTTTAATTTATATTTTCTTTTGGGGAAACAAATTTGATACAGAGGCTCACTATATAGTCATGGCAGGGCCTGTGACTTGTGGAGACCAGGACTAGCACTGAACTCTCAGAAATTCTCCCATTTTTGCCTTCTGAGTCTTGAAACTGCAAGCATATGTTACTATATCCTGTTTTAGTATTTTAATTATTAAAAATTATAAGGGCTATCAGGTCAGCTCAAGGTATAAAAGTCCTTGGGACCCACATGGTAGAAGGAAAGAACTCACTCCTATGTTATCCTCTGACTTCTCCCCCCAACACACATCATTACCTGTACACACACCATATACACTTAATAAAAAATAATGAAACAAACCTTTATTATTTCTATTTACAAAGTCATAGCAATTATAAACAACTTACTCTTATAGGTAGAATTCCTAGAAACAGGGAAGGGAGGGAGGGAGGAGAGAGAGAGGAGAGAATTTTTAGAGCTATGAAGTATATTGTGGAATTTGATAACATTCTGCTACTCTCTGAACTTGGAGTAGAACACTAGCACACTGCTACCCATTTAAGGGGTGAGGATACAGCCCTCCACTACCATCACCAACTGTAAAAGAACCTCATACTTAGTTTGATATTTTCCAGTACCTATATAATTGAAAATTTATTTTAATACTATATTTTATTTAATAAAGAAGATCTAAAACACCATATCAGCATTTAATCTCTATGTCTATCAATATGGTATTTGTGTTCTATTTCTATATGAAGTCTTTTAAGTCCAGCATATCCTCTACACTTACAACAGACAGTAGTCTGGATGCCAACTTTTAAAATCAGAAATAAAGACACTCTGTATCTTAATCTCACACTTTAAAAAGGTGAGTCACATCCCCAAGATTTTCTAAACATGTCTACAAGTTTTCCAACAATGGAGCTCACCTTCTATTTTTATATTAGTTAGGTACAACTGAATGAATATTCAAGTCACCTAGGGCACAAATATGACAATAAACCCACGTGGCTAGTGGCTAGTAAGACAGTTCAGGCCCTCAAAAGGTAAGCACACCCACAGTCATTAATTGTAAGTAATAATGGGAGGTTTGATCCCGACTCTTCTAGCAGACAGTCTTTGCTCTGTGGCTATGATATCTATACCTTATGTACTCCAGCCTCATGAGAGTCTATCCTATACACCTTTCCAGATGGTTCCTGACACCCCTGTCTAGAATGAGATTCCTTGTTCATTGTTTAAAGGCCTCTCTTCATATGGAAGGTTCAGTATAACTTACTTGGAGCAGCGTCCCTGTCCTATCTGACCTCAAGTACACCCTGTGTTACTTACTTGGTATCACAAAGGCCTGGTGCTTGCCTGAACAGATAATATAAACCAAAGTTTTAAATGTGCTTGGAGCTTTCTTCTCTGTAAGAGCAAATGCTATCTGAGGGTAGAGTTAGTGCTTGCTACATCAATTGGCCCAACATGAATAATGCATAAATATTCAATAGGGATAATGTATCTCTAGATATGCCTGGAGGGTAAAATCAAATAGGTAGTTAGGGTGATGTCCAGACAGGCTAAATGGGGTAGGTGCATTTGTTTATAGTCACTAACAGGGCTTTTGTATTTTGGAAAAGTAGTCATATGAACCCTGGACTCTTGCATATCTTTCAACAAATGGTAGAAAGATCAAGGAAGAAAAGTGGGTTAAAGTGAAAAACATATTTCATTAAGCTCAAGCACACAAAGCATGACCTCAAAACATCAATTTACAATGAAACCAAAGCCTGAGCCAGTGAAGTTCAGACCTACGTTTGTCTAGATGCATACCTGGGATTTAGCAACAGCACCCAGGGCTGTGGTAGTACCAACACAGGCTGTGAGCCTCTGCTGACAACATTCCTGACCTGATAGGAAGCCCTCCAAAGTGAGTCAGCAAACTGACCTCACTGGGTTTTAGGACCTCACTGATGCTAGGAGAGTGGACATTTTCTTGAGGTGGGGGTCACACATCAGGCCAGTTCCATTTGACCCTCTGACCTTAGGAGACATTCTTTCACCATCCCTGTTCTTTCCTGTCTTTACCAAGGACAGGCTCTAGGCCAAGTTGCCCATCACCAGCCTCCATCAAGCTTTTTTGTTTTCTTCTACAAGTAGAATTTCCCCTCTTCTTCCTTCACCTTTTCGATACCTCCATTCTTATTTTCTATTTACAGCCTTCTTTCCTTGCTGATACCCATAAAACTAACTGCTACAGGAATCCCCTTAGCCTTCCAATTGGCTGAGTTCACCCATTTCTGGTTTGCCCAGCACCAAAACGGAGCAGGTAACTGTCTGCTGACTTTCTGCTGCAGTCTCCAAGATAAACATCTTAATTATATCTTAATTATACAATATCCACAGAAAAGTGCCTCTAAAAGCACAAACACACAAAAAAATTAATAGCTGCCACCAAAAACTCTATAAACTTTCCTACCTTAAATGGGTCTTGGAGAAAGCAAGTAAGCTTGTATGTATGGAGAACAGAGAGACAGGAGGAGGTAGGTTTTTTGTTTTGTTTTCAGGACCATGGTCAGCTCTAAGCACAGGCACCACAGTAAACTCTCCTAGGACTACCTCTGGGCACCAAGAGAGGGGGAATAATTAGTTCACACTCATTGTGCACAGCGCCCATATGTCCCGAATTGCCTGGACAGACCAATACCAAACAATTCTGTCCCATTTTCAGAACATGCTTCAGACCATATGTACACATTTATGTTTAAGAAAATATAGTACCCCCCGTGTCTTTACATGAAAATAGGGTTGATACTGAAAGAGCCTTTCCTGAGCCTTGGGGCCTTCCTCTCCAGCAAGCATCCCAGAGGCATGTGCTCTCCACCACAAAGGAAGCCTTAAAGATGAACCAGCCATCAGACTGACCAGCCACCACCAGTGCTGGTCAGGAACAATGGATGCACTGCCCACTGGCGAGGCAGACCAGAGAGAGAACCTGTGAGTGTGTATGCATGCAAGTATGTATGTGTGCACATGTGTGTACATGTGTGTGTGCCTGTGCACATGAGTGTCTGTGCATGCATGTATGTGTGCACATATATGTGTATGTGTATCTGTGTGTTTATGTGTATCTGTGGGTGTGTTTGTGCAGGTGAATGTGTGTACACACAACAGTGTGTGCATATGCATGCATGTGTGCATATGTATGTGGTGTGTGTGTGTTCATGAGTGTGTATACATCCAAGTGTATGTGTGTGCATGAGTCATGCTGACAAATCTAATTTTGCTCAGCTTGCAGTGAAGCAGATTCTAACCTTGTCAATTAAACAGATTAATCTTCACATGTCCTCTAAAATAGGAGGGCATTTATTATATTATTATTATCTCCTGCTTTTAGGGTTGATTCATGGAAACCCCATGTACAGCTTCTAGTTTATCTTATGTCTTCCTCAATGCTGTTTTCATACAAAAGGACAATACTACAAAGGATAGCATAGTGATATATAGATCCATGCTACACATACCTCTGAGTTATGAAGGTCAAAATTTAATAAAAGGAGATAGTTATGTCACACACTGAAGATCCCAGCATCCCACTGGGGCACACTGACCACTCAGAAAATGCACACTCACACATAAGCACAGAACCACCATTAGGCTATCACTCAAGGATTTCAAAACAAGATTTACAATCTAGTTCAAATGAGGTGTTATAATTTGATAAATTTATATCTCTATGTATCGAACAGTTTCTTATTAAAGGGAAGTTGAAAATCTGATAGATATAATCTAATTATAATATCTAATTACAGAATGAAATAAATCACTAAAACCAGCTTAATGAGTCTTAAATGCTAATTAATATTCCAGCCAAAAGCTAGGGTTTTGACACTGTCTTTGTGGGGAGAGAGTTCAGAGCACAGGAGCATGCTGGATGTTTCACCACGTGGAAGCTGAGGGCTCAGGCCTTCTGCATTGTTCTGAGTGCAGACACTCTGCAGCTTTCTTAACAATGGTCCAGCTGCTTCACTGCAGTGCTGATAATGCAGCCCCACTGATGAGTCTTAAAGAGACATCTTCTCCAATTCAACCAGTCAGGGTGTGGAGGGGAGGGGTGATTTAAATCAGCAGTATGGTATAAAAATACCCTGGCTCTGGTCAGAAGGTGAGACATCTGGGATTACCCGCCAGAATGATGTGCTAACAGCATTGTTAGCTGAACCCAGACACTACCAGTGAGCACTGGGTGGCACTGCTGCAGGCATTGCCCAGGCTGCCTGGAATGAGCTGAGCCTCTCCACTCCTCACCCATCACTGTATGGCTGCCTCCTCTCTCCCTGCCTTGCTCTGTGAGTAGCAGAGGAGTCGATACCCAGATACCCACTAAGCACCCAGAGAAGCCTGGTGCTGGTTACGTGCTTGTCAGATACTTCCCAGTTTCTGATTCTTGGGGTCCCCAGCTGGATCCTGTTTAACAGAGGTCCATAAACTGGCACCCAACATGTTTGCATGCGGAATAGCAGGAAGATGACATGCTCACCACTAGTTGGACTTGAGCTGGAAGACGTGGTGGTGTCATACTCCCACAGCAGAACCACAGCTGGACCTGGCCCAGCACTGCTTCTGCAGACAGGCAACAATGTCAAAGGCACCATCATGGTGGCATGGATCTGTCAGGAAGAAGCTGTGAGTACCTCTCTAGCTTGTCAGGAACTCCAGAGGAGGAGGCCCTTCTCTTGAACTTGTTCAAACTGGATTTAGGTCACCCCCAGCAGCAGCTGTGAAACCATTCTGATCCACCATTTGCATGATCTTCATTGCACAGGGGATGCTGCTGCACCTTGGCCCCTGACGTCCACCTGGAGCAGGTGACACAGATAGTCCAGGGTGCTGTGGAAATGGCAAAAGGCCACCTTTTTAGCCAGTTTTCTTATAGAGAGTGATTGAAATGAGCAGTTTCATGAGAATCTCTAGTTTGGCATGAGCCATGAATGTATTACAGAACCACCCATGATAAATTGAATAGTGAATAGACAAGAGGGCAGCAAGAAACTGATCACTCTTCTGAATGGTCTTAAGTCTCAAAATGTCATACTGCTGGGATCCACCCTTTGATTTAAAATAGAACCTGTATTTAAACATGCACATGTGCATGTATGCACATATACACACACTGTAAATATATAAGGGATGACTTGGAAAAGGGGTGTGTCCTAGTGGATTGGGGAACCAGGAGACCAGAGAGGGTAATGGAAGATGAAAGTGCTCAAAATACAGGATACATCATGGAACTCACCATACTGTACTATAAATATCTTTAATAATATGTTAGGGCTGGGAAGGTGACTCGATGGTTAAAAATGCCTGCCATGGAATTGAGGATCAGAGTTTGAATCCTCAGAAGAGATGTAAGAGCTTGACATGTACTTAAAGCATCTTTAATCCTAACATTTCCTGTGCAAAGAAGAGAGGTGGAGATGACAGAATCCCAGAAGCTCATGGACCAGGTAGCCTGGTATATATGGCCAAAACCAACAAAAAGGACACTTCCTTGTACAAGGACCATCCCCTGAGGCTATCCTCTGGCTCTCACATGTGTGACTGGTCACATGTTTGCCCACAAAACAGTAGTACATGTGCACACACCTGAAATACATGGGCTAGGACTCTACTTAAGAAAACCCTGAAAGTCTGGATCTCCCACTGCACTTGCCTTTCTTAGTTATTATTAAAGAAGATATTGATGGAACACACCTGTAACTGCAGCACTCTGGGGGGGGGGAGTGGAGGCAGCATAGAGGAGGGGAAGGGAGGCAGCAGGACCAGGTAAGGGTCATCCTCAGCCATATAGCAAGTTCAAGCTAGGCTGAGCTGTATGAGACGCCAACTCAGCAAAGCCACAATAAATTAAGAAGAATCAAGAAACTTATAAAAGGGAATAAGGATCCCATGATACCCCACTTTCTGCTATGCCACAGATTTGCCTTCCTGAGGTCTCTTAAGGCATCACCCTTAAGAGGCCAAGCATCTTCTATAACAGGTGCAGATCTGAGTCTCAGGGCTATTTCCTGTGTCAGAGGGCAATGAATGAACTGGATCAGGGACACAATGCTGCAAATAGCTTATTAAGCTTATTAAGCTTATTAAGAAATAGAAAGACACTCCCAAGAATGGGAATGGACCAGAGCGCTGAAGAAGCCTACAAAACTGCAGGGTCACAAAGTGTGGGACCCGTTATTGGCCATTTTCATGTGTTTGTGTACCTTTACTTTTCTGGTGAAAACTCTATTCCTTACATGAAGTGCAGGAGAAGAAGGGGTTTGCCTTTCTCTGCGAACTATCCTGAGTATGATCTGTTTGTTGTGTAAAGCCCATGTAGGGAAGGGGCCCCTCTCTGAGGCTTCTTTCCTTTGTTAGTCTTGATCCACAGTCTCCAGTCTCTATTCACCTGCCACAATTCCCCCAGGTGTATTGTTTCTGGATCACATGCTTCTCTCGGAATAGTCCTCCATGCTCTCTTTTCCCTTCTAGTTAGGCCCTTTCTCATCAGGTACCTGTGTCTCTTTCTGTCCGTTCACCCTTCCTTGTGTCCTGAAGATTAGTCTATTTCAGAATTTCTTATTTTCAATATTTTTCTCACAGTTCACCTTAATTATATTCAGCCATAGCTTCAAAAGCTATAAATCTAAAACGTCTATTTTTATTCAATTGTCACATTAAAATGCATTTATTTATATGTTTGTTCCATTTATTTCGTTTCAAAGTGCTGGGGATTAACTTGAGTACCAAAAGTGCCCATTTTATCCTGAAAATGCCACTCCCCACCCCCCCCAGGGCACTTTCCCAAACTTATTCTAGAAAAGAGCAAACTTCTCAGGGAAGAGTCACTGTGGTCACACTTGGGCTTCCTGCTCTGTCCCCATGACAGTAGGGCACCTACTCCACCTGGACTATCCATATGAGGAGGAGTGATCATCTATGAGTAGTCCATGTCCATTTGTCCTGCATGTACACCCTGGCTTTTCCAGAGCCCATGGTGTCCTGGAAGCCTGGAACCAGACACAGAGTGCACACATCAAGGTGTCTTCCACCTGTTAATCTCTCCACACAGCTGGCAAACCCTTGGTAGCATGCATCAATCCATCCCCTGCCTACAGTCTGATACTAAGTTCATGGTATGATTCAAAAAAACAAGATAAAATGTATTTTAGAATAAGAACCATGCATTTTATTTATTAATGAGACCCAGAAAGCATCCCTGATGTCTCAGATAGTGTGAAGGTACTACCCCCATACTAAAGTTCAATCTTCTGCGGGGAGGAACCAAGGCAAAGAGTAGAAGTAACAAATAACTAAAAGTTATAATTTTCATAAGTTTAAAAGGGGGATAATAGCAGGAGAGAGAAAGGGGACTAAGAGTGTGAAGAAAGGGAGAGAGAGCAGATACTCAGTGCAGGTCCTGCTGAGAAAACCATGTCCTAGGAGAGTTGAGAGCCCTCTGAGGAGCATCATCCCTGCAGAGGTTGAACAAGGCTGGACATGTCAGTCAAGTTTTCTAAACAAAGAGACCACTATGGGCAGCTATTTGGGGGTTGCTGGCAGGCATGACATACCAGTCTAGATGCAAGTCAGCCCATTCCTGACACAGAATCTACTGGTCAATTATTTTAGAAGACTCCAAAGCCTAGAAGAAAAAGCATCATAGCAACAATGATACATCTAGTAAACAGGGAGCAGGGAAAAGTTAATTCACAGCCAGCCAAGACTCACAAATTAGAAGGAGGAATTGTTTTTGCACGGGAAATAGACAAGTTAAAATTTACATAATACTCACTGTTGGCAAACTATTTAAAGAAGTGAATTATGGCATATCTGTAAGATTAAATCCCCTCGAGCAATTACAAATCACATAGTAAAGGAAAAATTAATGTGGTAAAGCGCTCACTATATAATGTGGTGACGGAGGAAGATGGCTCAGTAATATATAGTGGGAGTTCCAGTTGTTCAGATATGCACTGTAGGGCGTGGAAAACAAGAGCACTGCAGTAGGAAAAAAAATATGTAAAAAAAAATAGTTCTCATATCATGGGCTGTACTTTTCTCATTTTGTGGTTATACAAGGCAGATTGCTGCAGTTTTAATAACAAAAGTGAGAGCAAGGCTATTTTCAGAGAAAGGAAACAGGAAACCATGAAGCTGAACCCAACATACACATTTTTAAGATTAAGAGAGGTCTGGCCTGCCACTGGGAGAGGAAAACTTTAATAGTTCTGCTGGTTAATGCAGAGTTACTTGAAACAAGCAAGCAAATAAACAACAACAACAACAACAAACCCCACAACAATGAAAAGTAAAACAGTGCAGAGCCTTCCCTCTGGTTGAAAACATACGCCAATGATGCTAGATTTCACAAACGAGAGAAAAAGCCTGGACAGTCTCTGGAATGGGGATGGTTCATCTCACTGGGAGAAGGCATAGTTATTGTGTGCTCAAATCCCCAGCTCTTAAAAACAAAGTAAAATACAAAATACCCCTCATTATCTTCTTGCTGATGTAAGGATGAATGACCACAGGGCTATATACATTTTTTCTACATAGTAGGAAATAAAAAAAAAATCTCCAAGTCCACAACAACTGAACTGATGAGTGTAAAATTTGGGTAGAGAAGCCATGTCTGCAAGGGAGTAGGCAGCAAATCCACAAATAAAATACCAGCATAGGGTGAAATCAAAGAGGTCTCCAGTGACCACAGAAGTCACCTGAACATTGGGGCTTTGTGGGTCTTACTAAGAATGTAGGAAAGTAAGATGCTGTGTGTGAAGGCTACAACAGCCTAGTCATTGAACATTCACAGGCAAGACCCTCCCTTGCTCAGAATGCCTTCATCACTCTTCCCAAATCCCCATCAGCTCAGTAGTGCCTCTTAGACTAGTACACAGGTTTGTTTATTATGTGGAGAAGTAGAATGAGAAGCTCAAAGGAGGATGGTCCTTTAACAAGAGAGTGAAAACAGCTCCTATGGTTATTAGCTGCATAGCCACTAGAACACAAAATGCAGACATACACACCAAGCAAGAGACTAGAGGATCATTCTCTATTGGAATTAATTGTTGTTCCTGGCTTCATCCAAGTGAATTTTGGGTCCTGATATAAATGACTGACAGTCCCACCCATGTTTCTCTAAGTCATTACTAGCAGGCATGTTAGGTCTTCATTAGCATATAAAAACAGCTTTTTATACAAAAAGAAAGATCAGTAGAAACAAATACAATTATTTAGTGCAGAGCAGATAGAGATGACACAAGACAGAGAAGAAAAGAGTGATAAGATGTCACATATGTTAAAAAAAAATGCTGAGGATGGGGACAAGATGATGGGGGAAAGACACTAAATTAGTAAAAACCAAACTAAATGTTTTCTCCATGTCTGCCTCCTCATGGGCAAAGCATGAGAGAAATTTATTAAACTTCCTCAGAGACAGACATGGAAAAACTCAGCTCCATATAGAGATCAAAACTTGGAGAACAAAGCTCTTTATGCTACATAGTAACAACAGACCTGCCTCTAAATTTTGAAGGGAAACTATTTCTATGTAGAACTCTATACCTAGACAAGCTGTCAAATGATTGTGCACACAGAATAAAAGAACTTTTAAAAATCCAGGATTCCAAAACTTTAGCCATCATATCTTCTTCCATAAAGAGACAATGGTGGCACATATCTTTAATCTAGCACTCTGCTGGCAGAGATTTGTGGTTCTCTATGTGTTTAAAGCCAGCTTTGTCTACATAGTGAGATCCAGTCTGGCTAAGGCTACACATTGAAACACTGTTTCAAAAAAGGAATAAACAAAAAGACAGTGGGGGAATATGAAGCAAGGAAAAACTGAGAATTAGTTAAGAAAAAGTTTAGAATACAGCAACTTCAACACAGAAAATATATGGAGGCTAGAGGTTAAATCAGAAGAGAAAAAAAATGCTCTGGGCAGGCAGAGGATATGAAAAGGAGGCAACTGTGTCTATAATGTCATTTGGATAAATGATTAGAAGGATGATATAGTAGTAGTAGATGGGCTATTAGGAGGATGACCAAAGAAATGCCCAGAAGTGATGCAGGACAGAGTTTACTGAGAGCAATTTAAACAGTATTTATTGCAATGGCAAGTAAAATTGCATCCTCTGAGAGGACATGTTAAGGACTTAGGCCTGATACATGGCTAAAGGAAAAAGGGGGCCCTTTTTCTACATATGGTCTTTAGTGATATTCTGAGGGGACATAAACATCTATTCATCTAAGTCAGGGAGCTAAAGACAACAAAACAATTCCATTCAAGTCTAGCTCAACAAATAAGTTTACAGGGATTACTTCAGGAGCACAGGTGGGTACAACATCTCTACTTTGGATGGGATGACTCAAAAGCAGTTGCATCATGGGATGCCCACCCCAGCATGGGGTGCGCACATGAAAGTTACCTTAGACTCCAAGACTTGCAGTCAGCTCAACCAGGTGGGGTCCCTGGAGGACCTTTGTGAATCTGTGTTTTATGAATGCCCCTGTCCCGGCCCCCACCATACCCCAACCCCCATCCTTGCAAACTTTGTGAGATTCATTTACTTCCTATGTCTCAGTGAGTTTCCCTCCTGGAGGGAATGCTTTAATTGGAGGAAATAGTTACACCACAGAAACTCATCCTGTTAAGATGAGGTCATGAACTAGTATAAATCACATCCTCACAGATTGAGGAGAAAACAGGCATGCCAAAAAAAAAAAAAAAAACATGTGGTGACAGCAGTGTAGTGGCAGTAATCTTCCTTGCCAGTGTATTTGTGTCAGTGGCCACAATCTTTTGGCGTGGCTTCAGGTGTGGAAAAGAGCACTAGAGAGTAGAGAGAGAGCCCCACCTGAAGCCACGCCCAAAGGGGAGTGGCCACTAACACAAATACACTGGCAAGGAAGATGCAACAACACAGCAGTGCTTGCTGTCCTATACTGCAAGCCAAGGTGCACCACAGACCATCTACAAGCTGCCAGGGCCAGCAGGAGGCAGAGGGAGCAAGGCCTGCTGTGATCTTAACCTTGTAAATCTAACCTGCAAGGTTAAACTTCGTGTCTACCAAGCAGCCCTAAGAAGTGGTCACACAGAACAACCAATATTTCATAATCTAAGTAATCTTTGTTATAACCTTGTTAACAGATGCACAAAGGTCGGGAGGGTGTATAAACTGTTTCTTCTTTATCAGAACAATGTGCAGATGACTGAATTTGTGCAAATTAATGAATATTCTTGTAAACTGAAGGAGGTGTTACTAGCATATCTAGTATATAAAATACTTTGCATTGAAAGACAAAAAAGTAAAGTTAAGGACAGACTAACCTGGAAACCTAACCCAGACCAATATCTGTTCCTTGGAATTTGCTAACTTCCCCTCACAAGGCCCTGAGATAACAAGATACCAAGAATTCACACTGCCCCTCCTTTCTTGTGAGTCAGCAGGTGGTGAATAGGGCCCTTAAGAAACAAAGAGATAGCTGCACCTCCAGTTTGTCCAGACAAAATTAATTAGCACACCCTGAGGCCCTAAAGTCTGTTGACCCTAATAGCAGACCATCAGGCCTCAAAGGATCACATACTCAATGGACAGAGGGTCCCACCCCCTCCCTAAGCTTGTGGGTTTGCTTTTAAAAACACCTGTGCCCCGGGGGAGGGGGCTTCTCTCTAGCTTGCATGCTGGAGGAGCCCATTTGAGCAAACGTTTCTTCTTGTGTGTTACAGCAACTGGACTGGATATTGAGTTCTTGGGGATACCGACCGAAACTGGGAAATTCCTCATTCTGAGAGTCTTACAGCATCACATAGAAACAAATGTCAGAATAACAATAGCTACTTTCACCTCTAATGTATAACTTGTTATATGCTCTATAATAAGCATGTTTTATGCGTCAATTCATTTGTTGATTAACTCAGCAAAGGTTTTTGTTTTAATTTTTGATACAGTTGTTCTAAGTTAAACTAAGTGTTCTTAGTTGTGCAGGCAAGCTTTGCTCTGTAGCCCAGGCTGGCCCCACATTTGTATGCCTCCTGCCTTAGCTTCCCATATACTGGGATTACACGTGTATACCACCACACTAGGACTATATGAGGTTACTCCTGCTATCATTTATATTTTTCATATGGGGGTGGGAAGAGTAAATGGCAACATCTGGACACAACTTGGGATATGCCAGAGCCAGACTCTCTGCTGGTAACCATCACATCAGATTACCTCCTAGACAAAAAAAGGTGAGGGCATGGAGCAGTAGGTAAGAATACATTACCACCAAGAATGTGTGTCAATGATTCCTGCACTTTTTATAAATGTATCTTAAACGGCAGATGAAAATAGAGATAGTCACAATTGTATATTCTTGCCATCTAAAGGGAAGTTTATACCATATAGACATATACTTGTAAACAACAAACTTCTCAGAGTCAGTAGAATGGCTAAGGGCAGAGCATAGCCCCAAAGACAGCAATGGATACATTCAGGGATTTCAGGGATGGGGGTGGTGTAAAGCCTCTCTAGGCTATTGAGAGTATAAAATGAGATGTTAGGGTTCACATAGCCTGAGCTAAGCACCCTGGAGAGTTCATGAAGGACTATCTCCTCCTGCAAGCCACATCCCCTGCCCTGTGGGGGTGACCCTCCCATTGCAGAAAATGCTTTCTCACTGTACCTTCCCTAAGCCACAGTTGGGGGATGAAGCTGACTAACAACTCACTGTGCATTTGGGAGTCACTAGAATAGGGTCTGAAGAGTCCACCAGAAGTAACACTTCAGGAGGAGGTGGCAACACTGCTGCCTTTTTCAACTGCTGAGTCGTATAGGCAGGCATTCACTTATAATACAGCACCTCACAAATAGCTACAAACATTAAATTGAAGCGAGAATTCTAATTGGTCTTAATAGTAAAAACCCGGAGTCAGATCCTAGTGGGCAAAACCTGAAAGATCAGAGAAGCAGAGCAGCAGCTGCTAGGAATCCTCAGACCAAATGGGTGAGCTCCTGTCTCTACAAAGCCTCAGACTGAATGGGAAGAGATCCTGTCTCCACCCACCTTATATTCTTATCTCCACCTTCCTAATGCTGGGATTAAAGGCCTGTGCCTCCCAAGTCCTGGGATCAAATGCCTGAGATCCAAGTGCTGAGATCAAAGGGGTGTGCCACCACTGCTTGGCCTCTATGGTTAGCTAGTGGCTAGCTTGACCCTCCAATCTTCAGGCAAGCTTTATTTGTTAGCGCACAAACCATAGCAGGTTAAGAATTAAAGTAGAAAATTAAAATGACATTTCATTCTTTAAATTATTATCAATCTCTTGTTGACCCAAATTCTTACCTATTTAACCCAATTCCCTTTGAAAATTTCTAATAAATTTTGCGTTTCTTTTCCAACAAAGTCAACTGTCAGACTTCAGGAGGCTAAACCATCCCTGCTTCTGTGAGCCCACACTCCTTTTTCTCCAAAATTAGATTAATAGTAGTAATTTTTCCGATATGATACTTTTCATGTATAGCACACCCCAAAAACAGAGTTATTAGCAAACATTCATTATACTTTGACAACATTTAACGAATACCTTTCTTATGTTGTCCAATGATTTTTAACCAGATGCATTTCTCCTCGCTGTGCCTCCTGAAGCTGAACTCATAAATATACCCCTCCCCACCTTTGCACAAGTCTCTCTCAGTGACACCACTGACACCAATGGCCTGCAGGGATTCCCAAGATGCAGCCACGCCGGCATGTTTCTTCCTCTCTGCTTCCCGTCTTCTTCGTGTCTGAGTCTTGCTGTGCATGTGTTTTTGTTTTTTTTTTTTGTTTGTTTGTTTGTTTGTTTGTTTGTTTGTTTTTTCCTCACACTGCTAACTCTAGGAACTCAGGGATTCCCTCCTCAAGCTCCCTCCTTATCTAGATTCCTGACTCTTCCTTCATATGGCATGGTTGCAGGGCACAACCTCTTATGGATGATTCCTAAGCAGATGAACCCTGATGACTTACTTTGTTTTGTTTTTTGCTTTTTGGAAGATGTGGGGAATAGGGAGAAAATGGGAGTTGTGGGAAAGGAAAGATCCAGAAACCAAGAGAAGACAGGAGACATCTAGAATATAGGACAGGGGATGATCACTGGCATCTAGCAGGTGGAGGCTATGGATGAAAGTGGCCATCCCATGATGCACAAAGAGGCCTCAGACAGCTTAAGCCATGCATAGCTGGCACAAGACATCCTGACCATGAACCTGAAGGTTTGAGAAATAAAAGTGAGAGATTTGCAAGTTTTAAGGAAGAGACCAGCAGCTGCATAGGGGCACCACCTTAAGTCTCAGAAAAGGTCTGGAAAGATCTAAATGTCTGACCTGTCAAGGCTGTTTTCCCCAAGAACTCTATAGGGAAGTCACCCTGCTCTTCAAGTTCCTTGGAAGTTAAACTCAAGTTTTTCTGGTTTTGTCAGTATTTGAGACAGATTTTAGGGACGATCCATACTATTTGTGGAATCATTCACACCTATTTCTGGTTTCTCTGTGTAAACTTCTATTTGTGAATAGTGATTGGAGGACAGGCCTAGTCCCATTGAATCCAGGGGTTGTGACTGGTGTTCCTGGGACACACTTCATGAAGCCACTGAAGAGTATTTGTCATGCATTTTTAAAATATATGTTACAACAGTACTCTGGCATTCATACTCCCCAGGGTAACTTCTAGATTTTGAGAGGTTCTGTCTTGTGCAGCAGAATTCAAGTATTGTGTGATTTTCTTAGTATCGATCCGAGGGTGCAGCTAAGATGATGCAATCTTCCCTGAAGGCTCGAGTATATAATTGCATGTTTATTGCAGGTGTAATGTGAATACAACCACTACCAGAAAGAATTCCAGGGTAACATATTGGGTGTCTGAGGGTCCAATCCCAGATGAAGTTGCTATCAGTGCAGAACTCCTATTAGCTATGGTACATGCTTTATTATTATCCTTAAGGCTTATCTTTATTTCTGAGGCTCAAGAGAATTCTAAACTAAACTTCCAGGTAACATGGAAATGCCTTCAAACTATCACATTAATATTCATTTGCAGGGGATACATGGTCTTTATGATTTGGTACTGCATACTTTGAAGAGGATTTATTTTAACACTCAACCCAACATTATGTTCTTACTTCCTGGATGGCATGTCTCCAATGTTGCAAGCTGTGTATCTCTTGCCTCAATTTAAGCCACTTACGATGCCCACAGTCCTTTTGCTAGTGGTGGAACATTGAGTAGAGTCCTGACCTACCAGATCTGAGATGTAGACAGGTGTTGCTGAAGAGGTCAGAACCTTTTTTAGCCAAAAAAATAAAAAATAAAAAAAAAATAAAAAATTATTGGGGTCATGGGCTCTTTCTCTTCCTGCAAACTCTAGGTTGTCCATTTATATTATCTTTAATGATAGTTATTTATAGAAGACAGGTATACCTCATCATCAGCCCACAGAACAAGGAAAAACCAATAGAAGTTTAGAAAATTGGATTCTTAGGAGTATACTGGGAACACTGGAGGTGCCAGGCTGGAGTAGCCATCATCTTGCAGATACTCTGACTGGGGAGGATAGTGTTATGGTTGTTTTGTATTGAGATTCCTATTCACCTGCTTTCTCCAAACTGAGCAAGTAAAACAACTGTATCTTTGGAAGGAGCTCCATGTTATTTTCCAGAAGAGATTCTGGGCTTAGGCATTGTACATCAGTAAGTCAGAAAGAGTGAGCCATGCTTCCCTGGGCTAGAGGAAACTTTACGTCTGCTTTCACCTCCACCACTTACTTACTCTGGGTCTGTCCTCAAGTCAGGAAACTGTCTGGAAAGTGCCTGGCTCTCTTGCTTACTTCTTCATTTCAAGGGTGTCCTGGCCAGTTTCAAGTGTTCAGATTATAAGTGTCAGCGTCCCTCAGTGTCCACGCTGCTCTCCTCCTTGGCTTGCACACACAGGACCTGTGTGTGTTCTCAAAGCTAACCTGGTATGTTTAGATATTCCCTTTAAACACCACTGTGGTCTGTAGTGACTAAGGACTCAAGGGCATATTCTAATTCACATACAAACATGACTCTTAGATGAACTGGCAAAACAAAAACTATGATGAGTCATTAAGTTTAAAGCATTTGCTGAAATTCTGATGCTGTTTTCATCATTACTGACTTTCATATTTATACAGTATTTAGAAATAATAATCTTACATGCATTAAAAAGTAATGAAATTAACCAATTCCCAGCACTGTTCCAGATATTAAGTGAAGGGGGAAAAAAATCTGTCCTGACTAACTGAAATACAGCCCAACAAAAGCTACATTGAAAAGTTTTATGTGAAGGCAGATATCAGCAGTTCTATGGCAAATTTCAGTCACTAGCACCATGCTAGTCTACTGCTCATAACAAAGGATTGAAAACTCATCTCTAAGACACTTTCTTTACCCCCTTACTGAGCATAATGAGAATTCAAAAATGATACATTTTTAAGGTGTGGAGGATTTGCTACAAGCTTACACTGTGAAATGATTACCTTTGGGCAGCAAAGAATGAAGTTTGATTAATATTTTCAGTACAGCGAAGCTTTCTTTAAATAACCTGACATAATTTAAGATTAACTCTGTTGAATAAATGCTCTAAGAAGGTCACAGGCTGTTGAGAGGTCATGGTCGTAGTCAGTAAATTTAATGTCACTTGGAATTTGTTGTTTTGGCTGCTGTGTATGTCAGCTCCATTCAGAGTATGCTGGGGTTCTGTATTAGCCTCCTCTACTCTCCAGCTGTGTGAGCTCAGAAAGTAGCCTGGACTTCTCTGTGCTCTTCATGTGCTGGTTGGTTTTATGTCAACTTGACAACTGTTAAAGTCATCTGGGAAGAGAGAACCTCAATTAAGAAAATGCCCCTACCAGATTGGCCTGTGGGCAAGCTTATGGGACATTTTCTTGATTGATATGGAAGAGTCCAGCTTATTGTGAGTGAGGCCAGCCCTGGCCTGGTGGTCCTGGGTTCTATAAGAAAGCAGGCTTAGCAAGCCATTAGGAGCAAGCCAGTAAGCAGCATCCCTCCATGACTTCCCCTTTAGTTCCTGCCTCCAGATTCCTGTCCTTTGTAAGTTCCTGCTGTGACCGCTTTCAGTGACCATCTTTGATATGGAAGAGGAAACAAAATAAAGCCTTTCCTCCTTCTTGGGTCATGGTGTTTCATCACAGCAACAGAAACATTTCATTTGATCCAGGAGGGATTAAATGAAAATAAATTCCATCTAAACAAATGTAAATGCTAGCAAAATGAAAGCACACTACATATTAAAACTTATAAAAAAAATGGGTTCAATGACCAAATAGTTTATCCCAGAATATTAATACATGGACCATTAATGATACCATTTATCAAATTAATGTGATGAAGGCAAGAGACTTGAGCATCAAAATGGACAGACTTCACCTGATATGAAGACCTCAAAACTACAGGCAGAGGGGGAAGTTGTTCACCTGGTAAAGGTTAACTACAAATAATGCAACAGGAACATGCATATGCTGAATTAACTCAAGTGGTATAGCCTGTCTTTGTAGTTTGTGATTTTAGTGTACAAAGGTATACCTGCTATTTGATAAGAGGTTTATAGATTTCTCCTATAATGAGGGTTGTTCTTGACAGTTGTACTTAATATCTCACTGAAGGTTTGACCAGGGCAATTATGTAAAACAGAACTAAGCAGCATCTGGTTTCGAAAGGAGGAAATAGAACTACCTCTATTTACAGATATAGTCTTGTCTGAATGAAACTCTATGGCAACAGCTGAAGACTGTTGACATCAACAGCAACCAACAAATTGTCACTGAAAATTCTGAAAGCCATGTTAAGCAAGCGATTCTTTCTATAACAGCCCTGAAAATACAATAATTAGAAATAAAATAAAACTATAAAAATAACTGAAAGGAATAAAACATCTCAGTAAATGAAACATGGAGCAGGCAAAGCATTATCAGGGTGGCAACATCTCTACCCTGCCCTGTGGATCCCAGTTACCATTTCTTCCAAAATTAGCAAGTTATCATAGAACTCACATGGAACCCAGATGTGACAAAATGATGTTTAAAAAGTGCAGATTTGGCAGGACTCACACCTATCAATTCCAAAATCACTATGGAGATGTCGTCATCAAGACAGTGGATGCTAGTATTCAGCCCTGGCCTAAGGACAGACATCTAGATCAATGGATAGAGCCGAAGGCCCAGAAATAAATCCACACATTTATTGTCAATTGATTTTCAGACACAGCACCAAAACAATTAAATGGGGAAGAAATAGTCTTCTCAATAAGTTGTCCTGAGATAATTGAACATTCACCTCAAATCATATATAAAAATTAAATAAAAATAGGCCAGAGAGCTTATAATAAGAGTTAAAGCTATACAGTTCTTCCCAGAAAGTGGATATATATCATTTATACTTTAAAGCAGGCAATAGTTTGTTCGATACAACATCAGAAATACAAACTACAAGATAAAAAAATAATAAGATGGACTTTCATTAATGTTAAAAACACTTTCGTTTCAGCAGATTGTGTTTTAAAAATGAAAAATGACCCATGGACTGAGCGTAAATATTAGCAAATCATGTATTTTTATAATGCAATAACATAGCAGGAGCTCAATAACAAAGACAACTCTGCTGTAATGGGCATAGATTCTAGATGGACATTCCTCTAAAGCAGAAGAACAAGTGGTCAAAAAGAACAAGAAATATGCACCGCAGATCACTCTCTATAGAAATGTAACTTTTCCATCCACCATGAGAAGTAGTAATGCACATAGACAAAGCTCTGACCTCTCACACCATCTGACGTGGTTCGGTCACCATATCTGCACAAGACTGAACACGGAACAGCCATGGGGCCCTCTGGAGGCATCTTCAGCTTCTCCTGCCTCAGAGAACTGCAAACAGCTCCAACAGAAGCATGCCTTTGGGTGTCTATCACGGTGTTGGCCATAAAAAAGAGATAAATCAAAGCAACCTGTGTCCAGTGGAGGAACTGGACTTAAATCCATTCTGTTCTAAATGAAATTTGGTATCTACCCTGAAAATGTTACACAAAATGAAAGGACCCAGACCCAGACCTGGACCCAGACCCAGACTCCCCCCCCCACACACACACACACATACATCAGTGACTGTGGGACTGAAGAGAAAGGCACAGTGCCCAGCAACTTAAGAGCATCACCTTGAGATTGATGGAAGGATCTAAAGTAAACTGTGGTAGTTTCACATCCATGCATTACAAAAACCTACACAAACTCCTAGATGGCATATTTTAAATGAGAGAATTGCATGGCATGCTAACTATATCTGCTATGGGCTTATTGTCTATGTCTCCATAAAGCTCAGGTGTCAAAATCTTAGTCCTGAATGTTATGCTATTAGAGGCGAGGATATCTGGCTGGTGACTGGGTTAAAAGGGTGGGGGCCTTTAGGATGGGATTAGTGCCGCAATAAACAAGAAATACTTCCTGCCTTTCACCCAGTGAAAAGTACAGACAAGCAATACCTTGATTTTGTGCATCTTGGTGAGTGTCTAAGTTAGGGTTTCTATTGCTGTGATGAAACACCATAACAAAAAAAGCAAGTTGGGGAAGAGGAGGTTTATTTGTCTTATGTTTCCACCTCATAGTGCATCAATGAAGGAAGTCAGGACAGGAACTCAAACAGGGCAGGAACCTGGCAAAAGGAGCTAATGCCGAGGCAATGGAGGGGAGCTGCTCACTGGCTTGCTCAGTCTGCTTTCTTATAGAACCCAAGACCACCAGCCCAAAGGATGGCCCCATTAATAATGGGATTGGGTTAACCACATTAATTGTTATAAGAAAATGCTCTGCGGGCTTGCCTACAGTCCAATCTTAAGGAGGTATTTTCTCTACTGGGGTTCCCTCCTCTCAGATTATTCTAGCCTTTGTCAAATTGAGATACCTCATCTAAGACTCCTGGAAGTAGTGGGTGTGTAGCCTGAACTAGCCACCTACTATAACAAGATTGTTGAGCATTCCAGTTGTTATCAGAGAGCCTTCATCCATTAAATGATGGAGGCCATTCAGATACCCATGGCCAAACACTGGCCTGAGCTTGGGGAGTTCTGCTGAGGAGAGGGAAGAGGGATTATAGGTACAAGGAGGGTCAGGAACATCATAGGAAAATGCACATAAATGTCTAGCCTGGTTCATGGGAACTCACAGAGTTTGAACCAACAACCAGAGGGCCTGCATGGGACCACTGCACATATATGACACTTGTGTGGCTTGATCTATGTGTGGAACTCCTAGCAATGAGAGCAGGGGCTGTCCCTGGAGCTTTGCCTGGCTCTTGGGAACCCATTTCTCATGCTGAGTTGCAGGGAGAGGTTCTTGGTCTTTTGGCAGCTGGATACACCATGCTTTGCTGTTGTCTATGGAAGACTTGCCCTTTTCTGAGCAGGTACTATGGAGGAGGAGTAGATTGGGAGGTGGGAGGCAGAGGAGGTAAGGGAATGAATGGGAGGAGAGATAGGAGATCATGATTGGGATGTAAAATAAATTTAAAAAATAAAAATAAAAGATTATAAAAAGAAAAAGACAGGATAGCATGTGTCAGAGGAGTCTAAACTGACTGAGACAGCATCTGGATGAGCTCCAAAATAGTGAGACCTGTACAAGAAAAAGTAAAATATACAAAGAAAAAAAAAACAAGCAAATTCACAAGTACATATCATAAAGGATCCACTGTTACACTATAAAACTTATGCCCATCAAATCTCATGATGTATGTACACAAACATACATACATATGTGTGCATACATGCAATTTTGTCTTAAAAGAAATATAGCACTCAAAGTATATAAGTAATTTTAAAATACCATTGAGAATAATAATAATAAAGGCAAATAGTTCAATTGAAATACAGAAAAAATTGTTGCATTAGGCACTTTGGGGAAAATATCCAAATAAACATTTTTAATAGTTTACTATATAGTTTTTAGTCAGAAAATGTGTTACATTGTAATCTGTACCATTTACATTCTTCCTTAGAATGGGCTTCAGCAAGAGATACAGGGAGATGGGGAGATGGATACCAAGGACAATGAGGAGGGGAATTATAACAGTACACCCACCTCAAAAGGCTGGACAGGATGGAGGTGTGTCAGTGGGGTTTACTAAAGATAAATATTCATTCCCAGGAATCCACATTCTAGAATTCCTCTTTTATGTTACACCCAAGAGCAATGTGCATGCATACTTGCCAAATGGCATGAATAAATATGTTCAGAGAGTGACTGTCCATAAAAGTTCCTAGAGCCTCCAGTCAACACTGACCGACCAGCATGGGATGGTTGTGTACAGGGTGGCACATTTCCACAGTGCAATCCCACACAGCAACAAGGCATGTGGGCTTCAACTACATAGAATAACATGGATAAACCTAAGAACATGCAGAATGATATGACAAAATCTCAGAGAACATGTTCTGCATTGGAAGCTGATCTGAAGGGTTAGAGGTCCAGACAATAGCTGCAGAAGATGGTTAGGACCTCGGCTGCTGCTGATGCTGTGTCATTATGGGAGCTGGGTGCTAGACCACATCTGTCAGCTGTATTGAGCACACTTACATCCATGCTGCTCACTCAGGATTCAAAACTCCCTTCTCAGTGATTGTTATAATTCACTAAACTGTTTATGAAAAAAATTAGTAGTAAACAATATAAAGTATAATCAGACTATACGTGACTGGAGAGATGGCTTAGCAGTTAAGAACACTGACTGTTGTTGTGAAGGACCCAGCTATGGTTGTTAATACCTACATTGAAGATTGCAATAACTCCATTTTCAGTGGAACCAAGGTATTTTTTTGACCTCCATGGGAAAAAGGTGCGCGCTCGCGCGCGCACGCGCACGCGCACACACACACACACACACACACACACACACACACCATTCACATAAAATAAAAATACATTTAAAATAATTTTTAAAACTCCACAGATTTTAAGACGATGTCTTCTCTGTGGGCTTGGGACAGAGGTAGAGTTGAGGGAGAAACACTTGGGCTATGCTCCAGGGGCAGGAACAGAGGGCTTGGCATTGGGGTCATGGTGTTACACATCTTCATCTTCTTCTCACTGATGAGGGGCAGCATTGGGGGTGAGCAGAAGCCTGATGCAGAAATCAGGGTGAGAGATGAAAGTAGTCTGAAATGTGAAAGCAGTAAAAACTGAAAAAAGATGCACAACTCTCAGAAACCCTACAGACAATGCTAACCGGTGGCATTTGCAGATGGGACATAGCCCTCTGCCCTGTACTCCTGGTTGAAGGTAATGCTAGGAAGCCAGGGGAGAATGTTAGGACAGTGCCCTGGGCGTGTGTAAATTGAGATACATCTGGGGAATACAAATGTCAGGTAAGCAGCTGGGTGCATGCAAATGCTGCTTTTAGAGACGATGTCTGAGTGGGCAAATGGATCTAAAAACCATGAGCATAAAAGCAGCACCACAAGTTACTGGAGCAGATAGTAGCGCCATGCTCATCACTATTTTCATGTCTGTTACCAAGTATCAGACAAAAAGAAACCTAAGGAAGGAAGAATCCATCATGGCAGAGAATGACTTGGTGGCCAGCAAGCAGAGAGAAATGAGTACTGTTGCTATCTTCCTTTTATCTCCAAGCTTCATCCCATGCTATGATGCCAGCCTTATTTGGTGCATATCCTTTCTCCATCAGTTAGTCCTGGGAAGCACCCTCACAGACACAGGTATGTCTCAAGTCCCCTAGGTGATTTAAAAAAAAAAAAAAAAAAAAGCAAGTTGACGGTGAAGATTAACCCTCACAGATATATTAGAGTGTACAAAGAGGGTCCAGATTTAACACTGCTTATTTAAGATAATGCATTTGAGTGGAGAGGAAGAGCTAGTGAGAAGGTTACAAAACAGCCAGTTGAGCACAAACCATCCTGGAGACTGTGATGTCAGAGAACAGGGGACATTTCTAGAGTCTTCATTCCTCAGAGGACTCACAGAGCTGCCTCCATTAACACCTAAAGAACCTTTTAACAGACTTATAAAACTGCAGGTTTCCACAGGGCTTTTACATCCTTCCTTAAGATTTAGTTAACTGTCTTCCCAGCCTCCCCTCTCTTCTATCTCCTCAATCCATACCTAACTAACCTTTATACCCATGGCATTTTTCAAATCACACATGATCTGCCTTGCCCTCTTCCTTAGGGCCCCTCCCCTTACACCCCTCACTCTCAAACAACACCTCTCAAGCTTCCTGATCTTAATGCACAGTCCAGTTTAAACACACCAGTCTAAGAATTAGTAGCAAGGGTCAACATCTGAGAGACAACATGTGGCATTTGCTATAGGGCCCTGGATCACCTTGCTCAGAATAATATGTACAAATTCACAACCATGTGGTAAAAGTATTGAGAATAAACAACTGTGGAGTTCTAAGTCATTAATGGGACACTAATATCAATACTTCTAGGGCTCAAAGACCACTTGATGGGTCAAAAGAATGTAAGAGCCAGTAGTTGGAAAGGAGTGTTATGAAACAAAGGCTTAATGGATGTGACAGGGCAATTGCACTCATGAGCCCACTGCAGATATGGTTACCGACACAGGACATGTACAAGATTGGGCTTCTCAGTATTTGCCCATGCTTGGGGAAGGGACTGCTCCTCATTGAAGGACTATGGGTAGTTAATTGGTATTAGAAGAGAGGAGTCCTTTTTTTTCCCCTCCAATGGTATAGCCACTAATAATTTCTCCATGTTCCAGTAAACACCCCCAACTAATGCTCATGAAAGTAACACAAATCCAATGGATGAGAGAGAGAGAGAGAGATCAAGGTAGGAGGAATTACTGAAAATTATTTCAGTAGGAGTAAAAATGATTAAAATTCAGCATGTGCATGTATCAAATTCTCAAAGAACAAAAGTAACTAACATATAGAATAATATTGTTTTTGAAAAATGACACCAAAATTAAAAATATATTTTGAAAGGATCATATGCCAGGATTAAACAGGATTTATTTCTGGGATGCAACATGGTTCAACATATGAAAAAGAGTGTTAATATAATGAAGGAAAAAGAAACCCACATAATCATCCCAATCAATGAGGAAAAAAATACTTGACACAATTAAGCACATGTTCATGGTAAAAATACTCAAGAAACTAGGAATGGAAGGAAACTGTCTTAACTAATAAAGGTCACAGATGAAAAGTTCATGGCTATCATACTCAATGAGCCTCCGATGCAGGCAAGGACGCTACCTCTACCACTTCTAATGAACGCGACACTGAAAGTCCCAGCCAGATTCAAAAGTCCCAGGGAACTTTAAACTTTATTCGAATTAGGGAAGTCAAATGAGGTGTTTGTAGAAACAGACTCTTAGGTAGAGAAAGGAACAAAAGGAACTGGTGAAAACTTGCTACAAACAAAACAATGTGTTCAGTTCAGTAAAGTTGCATACAACATATTAACCCAACATGTTAAAGAAAAGCTTGAGGAACTGGAGAGAGGGTTAAGAGCAATGGATGCTCCTGCAGAGGACACAGATTCCCAGTGCCCACGTGGCTGCTCATAAACATCTGTATCACTAGCTCCAGAGGATCTGACACCCTCCTTCTGCTGGCCTCCTCAGGGACCCACATATACATGCTGTATGGTTTACACAGACATATACATACACATAAATATATTAAAATAAGTCTACTTTTAAAGTATTGTTTGGCTAAACACAATGAAAAAACTGAAAAGGAAGTTATGAAAATAATCTCAAACCACACACTTAAGACTAAGATTCAGCCAGGCTCACACTGTAGCCCTGTGCACAACAGCTAAACTACGGAACCACTGAGGTATCCCACCATATACCAGGGACACTTTTTTTCTGCCATAAAGAATGAAAATCTGTCATTTGTAGGATACAACTGAAGATATCACGTTATGCAAATTAACTCACTCTTGGAAAGACAAAATATGATCTATTTTCTCTCATTTGTGTTTCCTAGATTTTATATAGATTCATAAAATCATGTATCTATGACATGAACTAGATTGGTAACTGTCTAGAGGAACAAGGAGACTAAGGGGAGGGGGCAGGGAAGAAAGCCAAGGGGAGGGACATGTGGAAGAGTGGAATTAACATAAAAAATACTTGTGTATGTGGTGTGAACATGTCTGTGTATAACAAAGTACCGTGCAATGAATAGAAACAATGACAATTTAAAAAATCTAAAGCATTTCCAAATAAATTGAAAGAGATCCGTGTTTATGGAAAGGAAGACTTAATAATGCCTAAGAGCCCATACTACCTTGCACATCTTACAGATTTAAATGAGATTATTATCAAAATCTCAATTGTACTTTTTTACAAAAGTACAAGAAAAATCCTAGCATTCTTTTGTGACCACAGATGACTAAAAATATCTGAAACAATTCTGTGGACAAAGCCAACATGACTAAGCATTAGTACTGGGGTGATTTTACTTGATATTGGCTATACATTATTACATACTACTCTATGTATTGTCTGCCATCTGTTTAGGTTTGTTTCCTGCCCTGTGGTCAAGATATGGTCAGATTTTGACAATGATATATTCAGTCATCATTCAGTTTTATCCATGGGTGGTGATTGTTTTCTCTGTGTTCGTTCTAAATGGTCTAATTCCAAGACCATGTTTGGAGCTTTCCCCAAACTTTCAGTTCTTCTCATACCCCATTCTCCTGCTAAGGGTGCAGTTGTTTCCTCCTGTCCCTCTGAGGGTGGTTTTCACTCTATTACTCTGGAATTTCCTCCACGTGTGGGCTTCATTCTCCTTCATGCCACGGAATCTCTTCAGAAACCTGGAAATCCTTGTCTGTGTGCTCGGATGTCATGGACAGCCCCCCTGCTCCCATCTGTGGCTCTGCTGGCTTCCCTGTCTTTGGGGTTTCATGAGTGAAGATCCAGAAAAAATAGGTTGCAATGGAAGAGAGCTTCCTTATCCACACTGTCCTGGTCAAGACGCTTTTACAGTTCTAAAGAGTGAGAGCAAATAAGGGCAAATCCTCAACTTTATCCTTTTACATCTTATGAGGTACAGAGTTGTTAAGTATACCAAGGATGTAGGAAAGGGTTGATTAATGTTCATCAGGAGAGAGGGAGGGAGAGATGGAGAGAGGGAGAGAGGGAGAGAGAGAGAGAGGGAGAGACCTTCTAAGTTACACACTTAAAAAGATCAGCATCCTGACCTGAACAAGGGGGAGCTCTTAGACCCCAGTCTGATTAACTGGGAAACCAGCATAGGACTGACCCAGACCCCCTGAATGTGGGTGTTAGTTAGGAGGACTGGGCAGTCTGTGGGGCCTCTGGTAGTGGATCAGGGATACTCTCTCAGCCTAGATACATGGGAGAGGGCCTATGTCCTGCTGTCCTGCTCCAAATGATATGACAGACTTTGAAGATCCCCCATGGAAGGACTCACCTCCCTGGTGAGCAGAAATGGGATGGGATGAGGGTTAGGGGGGTAGGGGAAGAGGGGAGGTAGAGGAAACTGGGATTGACAGAACAATCTTGTTTCAAATTTAAATAAATAAAAATAAATAAAAAACTAAAAACATATTTGAAAGTTTTATCTCAAGCTCTTGTGTCCCCAGCAGAGTTTTGTTATAGTTTCAATAAAAACAAGAGGATTATTGTTTTGATTTAATAAAAGATAAGCTGGGGGAAGTAAAAAAGGTGGTAAAATGGCTGAAAAATACACACCCCCCAAAGAAGTCAGGAATACAAACCACTGTGGGGGGGGGGGAGGAAAATAGCCACTCTAGGAGGCATTGCTGGGAGGAATGAAGTGAGATTCCATGGTGTTAGGTATGAACACGGAAGTGTAAAGATTTCAAGTCACTGCAGGCTATTGTCGCACAGAGAACTGAAAGGAAATAATTACCAGGAAGTGCTACTGTGGAAAGTACAGGAGAGTGCTGGCAACATTAAGGTGCTGCCCAGCATCCCTCCCCCACACAGCCACTAGCAAGGGTGACAGGAACTAATTATTGTCACTGTCTCTCCACTTTTAATCTTCACCCCTCACTTTGGAGAACAGCACCATATGGGTCTGGGTCTGACTCCAGGGAGATTGGTTTGTTCCTGTCCCAGGCTTGAGGAGGCAGCAGCAGCCCTGAGCCTGTGTGGCTCCTTGCTACAGCCAATGCCACACCCACCAGGTGCTCCTACCAGCCATAGTGTTGTCTCCATCTCTGCCATCAAAGGAAGCCACTGTCTGGGAAGGCGGCAGACCAGCCTGTGCCTTCATCTGTCGCTGCATCCTGCATACCACAGACTCCTTCAGGAGTGCCATATGATTCCATTTATTTTTAGTTTTTCTCCTGGTCACCTTGCTTAGGGCCTCCCTTCCTCAACCAATAGAAAAAAAATCTTGTCAAACAGAAGGAAAAATAGTCATTCTGAAGCATGCTAATTGGTTTCCAGACATTATACCCAGCTCCAGTGTAAGCCTTCTTCGAATCAAGGTGGTGTCTGTCATCTCTGTCCATTCGTGTGTGTGTGTGTGTGTGTGTGTGTGTGTGTGTGTGTGTGTGTGTGTGTGTGTGCGCGCGCGCACATGCAGGTGTTTGTGATGGTCAGAAGTCAAACTGTCTACCTTATTTTTTGAGACTAGTTCTCTTACTGCCTGGGTTCACCAAAAAAGGTTAAGCTAGCTGTTCAGAAAGCCTGTGATCTGCCTTTGTCTGCCTCATCAGCATTGTGATTACAAGCACATGTCACCACCACTGGCATTGTTTAGGTGGGTGTTTTTCTGGTGGGTGGTTGAATTTAAGTCCCGATCCTTACAAGGCAAGCACTTTATATTTCCTAGCTCCTGATGTCACTAGAAGTACCTGTGGTTCACAGTGATGTCTAAAGGCTGGAAAGCCTGCTCCATCCAGAATGATCTTGGCCTCAGCTCTTACTTTGAGGATCCCTTAATGGCCCCACAGCCTTATGTCTCAGATGCTGAAGCTCACACAGTGTCCAGGCTTGTCAGATAGTGTTCTACAGCACTATGTCAGGCATATATATAGTTCAGACCTGGAAGGGGACCTGTAGCCTTCTGCTTATCTACCAGCATGCATATTTCAGGCTGAGAGCAGCCTGCTCCCATCATTTCTTGTGCCTCCTTCCATTCATCTCCACCCTGTTCTATTTGAGCTCACAATTCAAAGTATAGCTCATCATGGTAGAGAGGTAAAGACAGCAGGAGCTTAGAAGAGTCAGTCTCATCACACATCCATATATAGGAAATGGAAGGATGACTATCATCAGAACTCAGCTCACTATCCATTTTATATAGCCTGTAATTGCCTGCAGAGGATGTGGTCTTGCCCACAATTGAGTCTTTCCACACCAATCAATGTAATCAGTACCATCCCTCGTAAGTTCCTTCTCCAGAGGGATTCTAGATCCCAATTCTATCAAACTGACATTAACATTAACCATACAGCCACTTTCTGGTCTATGTACCCAGCCAGCACTCTTGGGTGGATTCCCACAAGTTCTCTGAACTATACTGTGTTGGGTGTTGGAATCAGGCAGTATGTCTTGAGGACCATGGAAGGAAGAGTTATAGTAGCAATAAGGTACCCAGTGTGGAGAAGAGCTCTGGAGAGGGAAGGGCTTCCAGAGGACCATAGAGTCTGAAAGATACTAGAGTTGGTTGGAGGCAAAGAGACAGGAGAACAGTGCTGCTGGGGAATGCAGGATCAAGGTACCTTCTGGAGACACCAACTAAGACAGTGGGATTGAGATGGAGTTAGAGAAGTTATCCAAGGTAGAAACAGATGTTTTGCAAGGTCATTTCAACAGCAGAACCCTGTCTGTGTCTGGGCTCTTCGGAGGGGGTCTATTGAGAAACCAGTACAGAAACATGGAACCCAGAGGTCTTCAGTTGCGTGGCACACAGTGTGTAGACAAAGCACAGAGCTGGGGCTCATTGTTGTCTTCTCATCACTGTAATTCTCCTCTGACTTTGGTCACTTTTATGTGTATTTTAAAATATATTAACCTATTGGAAGATTTTTGATAATTGGTAAGTTTTTAATGTTACTGTATTTTGATTCAAGTGTGTCACCTGAAAAATGGCAATTTCTTAGACATTTGTAGAGATTTGTGGTAAATACATATATATGAGTTTTTGGTAATGATGAGACAGGATACAAATGGGGATTTCTCTGGAAGCCTGGCCCCTCCCATGCTGTACATAGCAGTTATCTGTCTCTGTCTGTTGCATTGTTTCACTTTAACTTGCCTCTTATGACCCCTTGATGCCTGTTATACTTTCTACACTCAAGGACCAGTGATGGTTCCTGCTAATTTCTGAGCTGGGAATGGTGGCACACATTTTTTAATCCTAGCAGGCAGATCTCTGTGAGTTCCAGGACACTTTGGTCAGCATAGCAAGCTACACACCAGCCAGGGCTACCCTATCACAAAAACATAAACAAAGCAAAACATATAAAACACAAACTAAAGGAAAAACTAAAAGAATAAAATGTTCAATAATGGCAAGGTATGATCTCATATCTCTCAGGTCAGTACTGTGAGAAATACGAAAGGTGTACTGAAGGTATATTTTAAGAATTAAAAGGAGGTTTAGTTATTAGGGAAAGTAGCACGGAGGATTCTCAAAAAAAAAAAAAAAAAGGCTAAAAATAGGGATGTTGTATGCTTCTTCTAGTTACACAGAAGAAAAGTAAAATAAAATGTCCTCTGGTAATGTCTGTAGTAACATCTGCACACCTATCTTCATGGCAGAATATGATGCAATGACAAGGACAGAAATAGACTGTCCTTAATCTACCAGCAAAAGAATGGGTAGAGAAGACATATGCATACGCATGCATGGGAGCATAACTCAGCATTGAAAGGGGGGTGCCCATGTATTTGAGACAACATGGATAAAGGCAGAGGGCATTATGCCAAGTGAGATAATCCAGATACAAAAAGAAAAGTACTGCACGTTTCACTTCAAGCCATCTTTAATAGATGTTGATTGCATAAAATTCAGTTGGGAACTTGCAGGGATTAGGGTGGGTAAGAGATGGGGAGCCATGAGTCAGATGGTACAGACTGACAAGCTGCTTGGATCAGGTGGTGAAGAGATCCCATATGTAGAGGAGGATTGCAGTTAATCCAACTAGACCACAGGCATACAATTTAGGATTTTAGGAACTTTTACCACAACAGAAGGTAGTGATGCAAGGTGATAGGCGTGTTAAACTATTTACCCATAGTGACTGTCTTACCATAGAGATTTTACACTGTAAAATACTTAGTCTTGGTTCACTAGTTTGTTTCCTCTGGTTCTTTGTGCAACCCTCCTTCACTGTATCAAAAACTCCTTCCTTGGAAACATGTCCTTGAGAAGGGCAGCCAGTGTTAATGTGAGGCAGTCCTAAGTGCCCACTTACTTCTGAATGGTAAGATACTTACTGTTGGTGTTTTGAAAATACTCTCACTGTGTCCCACATCGACTTGAAAAAAAGAATTTAGCATAACCCTTCTGAAAGACATCCATCTGTGTAGCTTATACGTTCTCTAGCAAAAGAGTATTCAGCATGATGGACAACACCTGCAATGGTAAGAAGTTTCAGAGATAGAGATGGTGGACACAAGAGCTCATCATGTTTAATGGTTAAAGGAAAGTAAAAGCCAAATACATGAGATGAAGAAATGGAGTGGTTATCTAAAACACTCGAGTTTTCCTGGTCCCTAAGAAGGTCTGGAGCAGAAAGAGAGTTCCAACCCTTCTTGCTAAGAGTAAGTACCCCACTGGTTGTTACTTGAAATGTGGTCTCAAATCCTGCCCAAAACTATCTATTTGAGTTTCCTAACACCATCCCCTGGTCCATTAGAAATAATGAAGGCCATGCTCTAGCCAGCATGGCATAAACCAGATTATGCTGGGAGAGCCAGAGCAAAGTATAAGTGACTGGATTCTGAGGATGCTTGATAGAAGGTCCTGGCAAAAAATCTCACACTAAGGCAAGTTAAATGATTGGAAAGAGTTGGAGATACAGGATTGAGCCTCAGTATATGACATGGGATAAAATTCTTACCAGAATGCCCCTTAGAAACAGACAAATCAGTGGTTTGTGCTTAGTGATTTAGAAAGTCAATCAGTAGATAAAGAAAAGATGGAGTGACTTAGAAGTGGGCATGGTAGAAAGGGTGCTTCTAGACCCATACAAGGTCAGAGAATCCATCAGATAGACGGTTATGGCCACCAGGAAATTCTATCATAGTCACTGTTTACCAAGCAATGAGGGATGTGTGGAAGTGAGGCACCAGTTTACCAAACACCCTCTGGAATTGTCCTCTACAGACCAGATTGAGTGTGAGTGATGTGACAGAATCAGGTTCACTGAAACCAGGCAGATGACAGAACTCTGCAAAAATAGAGGCCAGATGTCAGAATGTAGAGATCAGAAACCAGGTGGATGCAATTATCATCAAGACTAGGAATGTTGGAGTGGCAGCCAACAGGCCTGACCTTCAGTATTATGAAGATGGGGGAACACAGTTCCCCAGGGAACAACATAGATAGGAGCCTATCAAGCTACTTCTCACCTGCACAGATCATGAAAAGGAATCCAGGATGTATAATCTGGAATCTGAGAGCTATAGTCTCCTTGTGCAGCTTACAGACATGAACCAAGTTTTAGATTCAAGATCTGTTGATGGAGGAAGAGGTCATGTTCTCAAGAAGGACTGAGAAGCACCACAGCAAGGATACATGGCAGTAATTCCCCACACCAAAGGTTAAGTATGTCAGTCATTTCCTTAAGTCAATATACCCAGAAAAAAAGCTGGGATAACCCAACATTACTGGGTTGTTCGACACCACTGAGATTTCTCAATAATTATCTCTCTTCTGTTGAGAGTTGAGGTAAAAGGGGTCAGGCGACACATAGACTACTGGTCAATGGCCAGCTTGCAAAGGCGCTCCTACTGGGTCTGAACACACGCCAAATTATATTTCTTTCAAGCCCTCTAATAATAAATATATGGGAAGACACTAGCCAATGCCCACATCTATGTTGGTATGTGGTGTCAGAAGAAAGAAGAAAATGCAGACCTTAAAACTATGCCTGCCATACCTTGACACCATAGTGCATAAACAGTGTCTCATTCTTGGATATCAGGAATCACCACTGCACTCCAAAAGTTCCTACTTTGTTTTTCAGTCTTTCACCAGGTTAAACAAGCATTAGAGTGTTTGTGGAGTCAGTCACAGAACAGAGTAACCCAACTGCAAGCTCATTGATAAGTACGTCTTTAGTGCTAGAGAGATGGTTGAGTAGTTACAAGCACTGGATGCTCTTGTAGAGGATCCCAGCACCCACATGGCCACAGCTCAAACCATAACTCCATTTCCAGGGGAGCTGATGCACTCTTCTGGTTACCATGTGGGTGCATGGATGTACATGCAAGATAAAACATACATACATAAAATAAAAATTCAGGCAAAATAAAAAGACCTCTGACATCCCTGTGACATCACCTCTATTAGAAGTAGATTATTATTCTGCTTCATCTTGCTATAATAAAACACTTGAGGCAGGTGTTTTGCATTTGCTTGCAGTTAGTTCTGAGTTCACAACTTGGCGATCAGCATTTTTCAGGTGTCAATATGCGGTGAGCAGAATGTCCTGTGAGAGACAAGCTTTCTCATGCCACCCATGAAGATAGCAAACACATTAGTGAATCACCACTCACATATCCTGCCTTTAGAAACTGCCACAGCAATGGTGAAATTTCAGTGTTGTATGTAGAATGACATTTAAACCAGAGCAGTAAGAATGTTTGCAAAGGTGGTGGATAGTAGCAGACCTTTACATTTATCTTGAGCTACATTGTGTTTTCTACCTTCTGTCAGGATAATGATGTGAGGAGATCTGGGTTGTTGACATAATATCAGTTCTCCATGACACTGTTCACTGGGGTAGCATAAGATGCAGTTGTCATCCATCCACACTCCAGAACACAGTAGACACACTCTCTTCAAAGTCAGGGTCTGCTGCACTCAGCAGAGTGCCCTGCTTGGGAAATGCTTGCCCCATACTTGAATATCGCCTCTGCTGTACAGATGGATCGTCTAATCATAGCCGTGCTTCCCATTTTGATTGTGTGAGTCTGTTAAGTATATGGAAATTAACTTTGAGTTCAAATAGCACGTGACAATTTACCGATGCACTGTACATTTCTCGGCTATTATACCCAGAAATATGAAAGGACTCTATCTCTGAGAGAACTCAAAGCAGGAAATGGAACAGTAGAAGCTCTAGGTTGCCATGCACTCAAGACTTGAATCGCCAGCTCCTTCAGAAGATATGGTCAAGAGATTAACCATGAAGCCATGAGCTTGAAGCTCTCATCCTGTGGGCTTCATTGCTGACACCACAGGCAAGTCACAACAAAAGCCTGGAGGTCTGGTGCAAGGCCATTTCTCATGCACTGGAGATTTACCACCTTTGGAATACTAATTTCTGTCTGGCAACTTGTAGAGAAAGTGTATGGAGTCTCATGACCCCAAATGAATACACTTTGCTTCTCATCAGTTTTAAGATATCTCATAAACAGGATGGCCTTTGTGCAGTGGAGCAGTTTCCTCAGAATGACTCCAAGTGTTGCTGTGGAGTACATGAAACTGTGTAAGCAAGTGGCCTTAACTCTCACAATATCTATCACTATTTACAGTCTAACAGAGGAAGAGGAAGAATAAGTCCAAAGTGGTGCATACATGAGGGACTGTGGGAACATGAGGAAATGGATGCAGCAGCTGCATTACAGAATTTCATGTGACTAGCTGTCTGAGGTGATGATGAGCCTGGCCCACTCTAAATGACACTTAGCTTCAGATCATATACCTTGTTTTACATGTTAGTTAACAGAGGACACCTGTGTCCTTGTGGATGGTGAGGATCTACGAAGGGCCTGAACAGAAAAAGATTTGTAAAGATAATGGGGGAAAGGGTAGCTGCCCATGAGGAGATGCGAGAAGTGGTTCAGCTTATGATCTTATTGTGTTACACAATATATACCAAAGGAATATACACCAGAAAGGGTGATCTGAGGAAGAAGCATGGGTCACCATCAGGTAGAAAAAACAGTCATGGTCCATTCTCCACATGGTATAATGGGTAATTAGGGTAGGGTAATGAGATCACAGTGATAGAAAACAGACTACCACACCCAAGAGCAAGAACCTCCACAAACAAAAGATAATCCAGCCAAACATACTTGTCCACTAACCTCCAAACACCGACTCTATACCTCAAGATGGCATCGTTTACTGATATCAGTCAGACACTGGATTGCCATTCAGTTGAATATCTAGGGCTCCTTTTGCTCTGTAAGGATATGTTGCACAGTTGTTTGTATCACTATTACAAATACCCTATATACTAAGTATATAGAGAGCCAAGGTTCACTTTGTCACAGTCAATTGATTCCAATTCACAACCTATTGACCCCATTGCATTGGCATCTATAAAAAGGCATTGTATCATGAAGAGGCATATGCATAGAGCAAAACTGGTCATCTCAATGTCCTACTTGAGTTTACAAATTCTAAAGCTGTGACCTATCCTGTGAATGTCTTCTAGTGCATTTCACTTGATTGGACATACTTGTAAAGGTAAAGCTGTGGATTATGGTGCACACATCTGAGCAATGTAATTGCATAATGATGAACTAGTTTTTGTTTTTCTTTTTTCAAAATTGCCTACATGCTTACCGGCATGGTAAAAGTGCTTTAGTTGGCCTAAATTTTTCTCACTGGAGCATAATGCATGAATATTAAAAGATCCTAACTCTTCAAATAAAAAGCTCTATTTTCTAGCTAAAATGTTATTTTAAAACAGCATTTAGGTTAAAAACAAAAGCTTCCTAATATTCGAATTTAAACCGGAGATGTGATAAATATACTTACAAGGGCTTATCCGCAATATGGCTGTGTTATGCCTTTGTCTTGCTTTCAGATGCCCCTCCCTACACTGTTGCCATGCCTGTTTTCTGGGGCTTCGGGGACTTGGTGAAGGGGCTGCTAACTTTCAAAGCAAGCCTTTCTAACCCTGGCCTTTGAATCAAGGTTCACAGGTATATATATATATATATATATATATATATATATATATATATATATATATATTTTCAGGGTTTTATGAGACCTTATAACTCAAGAGTTCAAAATCCGTGAGAAGAATTTCCAGAGTCTGATTTCTTAAGATTTCTTACAACCTGTCACTGAAACGGCACTCGGCCTTACCTCACTCTTTGATCTTCGTGTTCTGTCATCCGCTCCTGTTGTTTCTCCACATCCTGACTCTCCGGTAAGAGGAAGTGGATTCTGAGCCAATGGAAGTGGTGCACACAGAGTGTACTCTGAACATAAGTCAGACATCATACACACCACACCACACATCTCTACACACTCCACATGCACACCCCATATACACACCACACCCACCCACACAGCTATACATACTCCACACACCACACCCACACAGCTATACATACTTCACACGCACACCCCATACACACCTATCCCACATACATATCCTCTCCCCATACCCCCTACACATATCCCATACACACACACTTCCCACCTCCACAATCATACTCCTCCCCATACACACCCCATGCCTTAGTCACTTTTTTTTTTTTTAAAGGAAACAATTATGATGGTGGAGCAAAGTCATAATGACAGGAACAGCTGAGAGCTCACATCTTGATCCGCAAGTTGGAGGCTGAGAGAGAAAGAGGGAGACTTGGAATGGTGTGAGTCTTCTGAAAACTCAAACCCAGCCCCCAGGGACACAACTCCTTCAATATGACCACACTACCTAGTCCTTTCTGAACAGTTCTAAGAACTATTGACAAAATATTCAAACATAGGAGCCTATAAGGCCATTCTCATTCAAACTACCATCCCACATAAACAACCCATATAACAATCCACATACATCCATGCATAGAGACCACAAGCACACTCAATACACAAACTACCCCCCCCATACACCTCATGTACCCTCCTTAAACATTCCCCATACACATAACCCTATAAACACATACTCATATACACTGCAAACACACATCTTTACATATCCCATTCACATGGGTGCATTCACGCACCAAATCCCCTATCACAAAGAGACACATAATTTAACGGCCTTCTTATGCCCAGGCAGATGCTTCCCTTTTTAAAGAAGAAGGGATTTCCTCTTGATCATTGCCATCTCTGACTGATTAACAGTAGACACAATTTAAACAGTCTGATTGATGTGTTTTGAACTGACTACACCAAAATAAATTTTGGGAAAATTGCTTTTTAAAAATAACACCTTTCATTTAGAAAGGGAAACTAAATTAGGGATCTCCCTTTGTGTTTTTAAATGGTACCTAAGTGAGACTATTTGAAGCAGGCACTATTTCTGAAGCTCATTTTCATAGGACCCAAAATCCCCTAGATGAATGCATTCAGAACTGATAACCTCAGCATAATAGATTATGGTTATTGGGATGAGTATGATAAACTCAAAGACCAAATATCATCAACACAGGACATGTTCTCATACTGTTTAACACTGGTAGTTAATTATTGTGCTATTTTGTGCTTCCTGTAAACACCTCTTGGCAGCAAGGACATCAGGCTTAGTGGCTGAGAATCAGTGACAGACACTTTATGGTCCTGATAATGTATATGGTGCCCTCTCCTTGGGCTCTACTCAATATGAGAAAGTTAGACTGTTCTTATGTACTGTGAGGATGATTTGATGTCATTGTGCCATCATGTTGTGCACATAACAATTGTGTTTACTCAGCACCTGTCACCATTTGGGCACCTTTCCACAGACTGGGTACATCAAAGGATTACTGTGTAGTGAGTGGGCTCAGAGAGTGAGCAAATAAATAGCTGAATTTCATTTGCACTAGCACCTTCTATTTCAAGCACAGAAACAAAAAGGCAAGAAGCTGGAGAGACAGTGCTGCAGGGGCATGCTGCTCGCTGGTCTTCCTGAGTACTGGAGTTCTGTCCTCAGCAACTATGTCAGGAGACTCACAGCTACCTGTAACTCCAGGGGAGCCAATGTGCTCTTCTGGACTCTACAGTGCTTTACCCCCACGCACAATTAAAAACTATCTAAAAGGGAGGAGTTTCTTATATTAAAAAAAAAATGAGACAAGTGTCCATAGGATGTTTGGGGGATATTTAGCTAAGACTAGGGAATTTGAGGGGCCTCTCTGAAGAAGTGGCATTTCCACTAGTGAAACATCCTTTTTATGATGACATGGAAAGGAATTCTGACTTGCTGTGTGGGGAATAGTCCTGGTCAATGCTGTGGCTCATTACAATCAATCCCAAAACATATTTTGAATCATGAGAAATTATAAGAAACAATGATTTAGCTTACACTATAAAGTGTTTGCTTTTGCTTAATATATTAATAGAGAAGACCTCAGTACTATGAGTTATAATCAACAAAATTATAGTAGAGACTTGCTACCAATGTCAACAGTTAATGTAATTTCCCTTCATTAAAATCACCCTGAGAAACTATGAACTAATGCATGCTGGCTTCTGTTTCCTCTATAAATAAATAAATAAATAAATAGTAAGTTCCCACACCCCGCATTTTCTTAAGGGTACATTTTTGGATCATTAAGTTCAAGGAATTTCTTTATGTAGAATATAAAACAATGAATTTGTGAAATATTTGTTTGAATGAAGTTGAGTTGTTCTTTTCTGATTTTTTTTCCTATTAAGGACATTGCAGAACTTCTATAATGCCTGACACTTTGAAAAATTCATTAATACGACATGAATTGAAGAGTTTTCAAGCTTTACCAGTGATAGAAACACTGGCCTTTGTTATGGACATATTTTGGGAAACACTGCTGTGTATTTTCTTTGATTTCTTTCTTTTTGGCTCCTTCTCAAATTCAGGCTAACTTAGAGGCCACACAGCATCAGCAAACTATCCCATACTGACAGAAGCCACTCTGAGCCTTGCTTTCCTTCACATGGAGCTTGCAAAATACACATGCCTTTCTGGCTCAAAGTTCAAAGTACAAACAAGTGGAATGATCAAACAGTATTTGCTGTATTAAAAAAATCTTCTTCAAGATAAAGTTCAGAGTCAGTGAAGGACTCTGATGAAGTGTTTATCCACAGATCCCCAGGCCAGCCAGACACACTCTTACCAGTGGGGCAGATGGACTGAGCACACACACACACACACACACACACACACACACACTTGCCCTCTTATCACGTGTTCATGGTGAACAGAGGGCTACAGACAAGGAGACAGGAAACCACAGGATTCCTAACAGTGGCCGACTGGCGGGAAAGTGAAGAGAAGGGGGGTCAGAGTGGTAGGGTAAGTGGCTTTTACATGACGTCTCAGGAAACGTCACATGAAGATTTAATATCTTGTGAATCTTAGAATGTTGACAATGAGTCCCATGGGCTCTAAGAGCCATACAAACTCACATGTGGCCAAGCCCAAGTGTTATCCTGGTATCCAAACAGGACAAGGGCTGTCAGCACTAAAAAGTGTAACCAAAGGAAAAACAAATGAAGCTCAGACTTAGAATCTAAACAGAGAAATATCAGTTTTCATAATGGCTTTATTGATGATATATTATAACCAAACCAAGAGACTGAGGTGAGACATAAATCTCATGCAAATCAATATCTACCTATCTATTTATCTATCTATCACCTATCTATCACCTACCTATCTACCATCTATCTACCTATCTATCATCGATCTATCTATCTATCTATCATATACCTACCTATCTACTTTTTGAGACAGAGTTTCTCTGTGAATCAGTCCTTGATGTCATGGAACTTACTCTGTAGGCCAGGCTAGTATCAAACTCACAGGGATCCACCTGCCTCTGCCTCCAGAGTGCTGGGATTAAAGGCGTGTGTTGCCATTAACAGGTACAAATAATAATTTTTATGGAAATAATTTTTTAGCTCCAAGGATTTAAAGTACTGGATGGCAAAGGTAAATGACTGACAAAAGCTCTGCTTAAACATTCACTTGACACCATCAGCATCAACTAAATGAGCAGCAGTATCACCATCTTAACTACCAAAAAGACCACAGCCACCATATAAAACAGCAATATCAACAACCAAGCTCATGACCATCAAGACCATCAGCAGCAAGAACAATTTTAAATATCTTCAGCATTGTCAACAATCACCAACCACTGTCATCACCAATGCATCATCTCAACACATCAACCATATAATAATGAATAACATTATCATATCACCATTATTCCTGTGATGACTAATCTCCTTTTTGCATGCTATTGATCATGGTGGATGACTTTTTATATGAGTGTGTAGCTCTGGCTATAATGGAAATTACTATGTAGACTAGGTTGACCTCTAACTCAGAGATCTGCTTGCTTCTTCCTGCCTTGTGCTAGGATTAAAGGCATATACTACCATGCCCAGTATCAGTTTCTCTCTTATGTTGCTCTTCTCGTGTATTTTATCACAGCAACAGGAAAAGAAATCAAGACAATCAACAACACACAACACCACCACCACCAACAGTAGCAACAAACCTCAGCAGAGGCAGCAACATCATCACTGCCAATGTCATCACCACCAATAGCAATCAATCATGACATCATCATAACAAAGCCAGATATCACCAACAGGACCGTCAACATCAACAAAAATAACATCATCAGCCATCATAAAATACCATAGCCAGGAAAATCATCAGTGCCATCATCAGAAAATAATGCAACATGAACTTAGCAAAACAACAAAAAAGTGCATATACACATAACAAGTGTCAGCTTTGTCACTTTCAAAAGTTATATTCAAAACCACTTATTTTCAATTTTGTCAAATTAAGACAATGACCAAACTACATTAAAAACAAATTCTTTTAAATGCAATGATGACATAAAAGTGTGATCCAGGAAAGAACATAAAATAAATTGAGTTTCATTGAAATTAAAACTTCTGCTCTGAAAAAAATGTTAAAAAAATTTTTAAAAATATACGGACTGATAAGTTACATTTGGGGAGTGTCTTCCATTGCTATTCTGGTGCTGTGATAATATGCTTAGGGGTGGAAAAGGTTTGTTTGGCTTACAGGTCACAGTCCATCATCAAAGGAAGCTAGGGCAGCAACTAAAAGCAATAACCTGGAGCCAGAAGCTGAAGTAGAGACAATGGAAGGGAGCTACTTACTGGTTTGCTTCCTATGGCTTGCTCAACTACCTTTCTTATTTAGCCAGGCCCACCTTCCCAGTAGTGTTGGTATCTCCCATCATTAGCTGGCCTTTCCTACATCAATTATCAATCAAGAAAATGCCCCATGGGCAAATCTGATGGAGGCAATTCCTCAGTTGAGGGTTCCTTGTCCTACATCTTTACTTCTTTAAGTATCAAAAACTGACCATCATAGGGAGAAAAATCTGTTTTTTTTTTTAATCTCAGTTCCCACACCCTCCTGTCCTCCCCTGTCCCCCAAACCCCCAGGGAGATAAATCTTGATGGAAATTTATTTGATAATGTACTAGTATCTAAAAATATACAAATGACACAACTCAATAAGAATAAATATGAATCTAATAAAAAAAGTATCCCAAAAGTCTAAACAGACATCTGACTAAAGAAAATGCACAGATGGTGAGTAAATAGACTGCATGTTTTAGAATTTCAGACCGGAGCAGCAGTGAGATGCCTCAGAACACCCATAAGAATGGTTCAGATACAGAATGTTGGCCCAAGCGTGGAACAGCCACAGCTCTCACTTATGCTGGTGGGAATGCACAATGTTAAAAACCACTTTGGATGAGTCAGCATTTTGTCATCGTATTATGTGTGGAATTCCCTCTGCATGATCCAGAAAATATCATCTTCCCTGGCATTTTCCCAAGTGAACTGAAAACTTAGATCCACAAAAAAGTATATCTGTGTTTGTAGCAGCTTCCTCATAGTTGCCAAGCCTTGGCAGCACCCAAGATACCCTACTGTAAGTGAATGGATTGGTAAACAATGGTCAAAGCTGACAATGGTGTGTTATTCGGCGTTAGAGAGAAATGAGCTATTACATCCAAGAACAGGCATGCTATAATTGTATTATATTGTTGGGAGACTAAAAACAACTAAGGAAAAAAAGTGTATATTTCAACTTACAAGCTATAGTCCTTTACTGAGAGAGATCAGAACAGGAACTCAGGCAGGAATTTGAAGCAGAAAATATGGAATAATGCTGCTTGCTGACTCTCTCACAGACCCGTGTTCAACTAGCTTTTTTTTAATGCAGCATAGGATTACCTGCTCCAGGAAATGCTGCTGGTCAGGTGTCAATTAACAATCAAGATAATCTTTCACAGATGTGCCCACAGGCCAATCTAATCTGGGTAATTCTTCCACTGGGAATCCCTTCTCTGGTGACAGTTAAAGCTAAGTAGGACAGGCATGGGAGAACCTTACAAGTATACTGATAAGAGAAAAAAAATCTGAAAGGACAAACTCTATATGACATTCTATAAAACACAAAACTGAGGACAGTAAAAGAACTAGTGGTTGTCAAGGGGAGGTCTCAGGAGAGATGAGTGGATAGGGCATGGTAATATTATAATGGTAGATGTGTGACATATGCCAAAAGTTATAGACATTAAAACACAAAGATTAAGCTCTAATGCAAGCTATGTGCTTAATAATATTTCAATGTTAGTTAGTTTCTCAGCTGGAATAATGCAACACACTAATTCATGTTAATAATGGTGGGAACTATGGGATGGAAAGGGGGGTAAGCGACAACTCCACTTTCTAGTCATTTTTTCTTTAAACCTAAAACTGCTCTAAAAATAAAGTTATTAATTAAAAATAAATAGCACATCCAGGATGTCAAAACGACCCTATTAATTTCCTCACATATCAGAATGCTAGAGTTAGAGACACTGGTTCAAAATCACTCCTCAGCTCTCTAAGCCTCTGATACATTTGCACACAATACAAAAGAAACAAAAGCCAAAGACATTCACTCTCCAAAGGTTCAGTGACTTTATCACGTGTCCGCCTTAGGAGTGAGATTCTACTGACAGTTTCACAGAGAAGGAGATTTTTGTTGTTGACTGTATGAAGAGCAGACACACTACAGGCTTAAATAAAGCCCCCATCCTTTCAGAGGTGATGCATAAAGGGCACCTTATACCTCCATCTTCATAGTGGTCCTCAGGACTGCTATTTCTGGAAGCCTGTGCTGTGCTTCATCCTGCCCTCTCCCATTCCAAGGTGTTGTTGCATGTTTGTGGTCCTAACCTCACACAGCTTACCAAGTTCACGGATTGTTTCCCCCTTCTAGCAGAGAAGGCTGGTTTAAGCATGAACTTTATGTTCTCCTTTGGTGAACACTGATTCTCACCTTGGACTTCTACTAGGCTTCAAGACTTCAGCTTCACATAGAATATGACAGCTGCTTACTTTCCTTACCCTCCCATGATTGTGTTCCTTTTCATTGGGAGAATAACACTCATCTCCCTGAGTGGACTGCCCTTCCCTACCTCCATCCCTCCCAGCTCTATTTTGATTCTCCAGCTCTGTCCCCAGCTCCTTCAGCAGAGGTCCCTCTTAGCACCCTTTACCATCTTGTCCAAGATCATCCTTAATCTACTGTGACATACAACATCCCTGACTTGGAAGCTTGTTTTGTTTAGACTCACAAATACTCATGCAGTTCTAGGCAGTCCTCACTTATGTCTGCCCAGCCAGTAACTTTAGCGGTTTTAGATAGTGTCCACTAAAAACCACACTTCACATTTTGAACTTCAGTGTTTTTCTGGATGGGAAGTACAGCACCACCCTCTCACAGTGGCAGCAATCTGGGGCTCTGCAGGGCTCTAATGCTAAACTGTGACGTTCAGACTGTATACTATTTATGCTGTTGATGTGTTTTTTGTCTTACGTTTTTTCTCAGAGTGTGACCTCATTAGAAACTGAAAAGCACCTATCATTCTTCCTACTCACATCTCCATTCCCATAATAAGTTTCCTAGAAAGGTGCTACCTTTCTTGTTCCCCCCTTTTTAATTGTTGCTGCCTTTTAAGCCACAGAGGTCCGAATCAGCAACTGCAACTCAACCACTATCAGCAGTGGTTAGGCCACAAGAGCTGCAGCCTGAGGGAATTCTGTTCCCTCAGGCACACAGTCTTTCAAAACTACCAAGGGAACTTACCTAAATCTGTCCCTCTAAAGAACTCAAGGTTCAAAGGTTGAGGGGGCATTCGGCTCCTTGGAGAGGCTGAATAGCAAGTAGCTACCTCTCCTCGTGACCATCCCGAAAGCCTCGGGCTGCTCTTCGCCCCTCCTTAAAAATATCTCTCCGCCTGGCTCCTCCCTACCACTTCCGGTCAGCTAGTTGCTGACCCAGCCTCCTGACCGCAGGTGAATTTTATTTAATCAAACACATCTTTGCGTCATTAAACAAATGTTCCAGGGCAAAATCAAAAGTAACATACCTTAAAATAATGTAGTACAGCACTTTCTGCCCCTTGTGATATGTCCTGGTAACTGATAGCACCTGCGGTCTCCTGGATCCACCCATTACTACCTGTGTCGTGGACCCTCAACACTCACACAGATGAACAGGTGTCCACAAGTTTCTACACATCAGCTTTGACCCTTCATCCATGCTCCCCACATCCTACACAGATATCACCCTGTGGGGTTTTACTTTAAAATGATAATTGGCTCCTCTCTACCTTCTAACTTCTTTAGAAATTCTACTACACAGGCTTACCCTTTGCCTGTCCGTGCAACTATCTGGATAGATTTAACTTAAATAGGCAGTACAAACTAAATACAAATCAGACCCTTTAGGGATTGACTGAGGCAGAACAGGAGAAAGCCTCATGAAAAAAGGCCAGAGACTTGTAAATGACCGTAAGGTCCAGTGTTCAGGGACATGTCAGACATTGTGGCATGATAAAGTTACAATGCATACCTACCCTGGACTACTTGCCACAATGGAAGACAAACTTGCCCCCTTTTAGCCATCTAAAGAGAAGGGTTAGCCTTTTTGCTGGCATCTGCTGCATCAGGAAGGAGAAAATGCCAAGGATGGGCACTTGTGGATTTACAGAAGGGGGTTAGCTCTCAGACCAGATGTCCAGAGTACCAAGGAAGACCTGAGGGTTTGTGATAAGCTCGGTGGAAAGCACATGGATAACACCCTCAGAGGGTAGAAAACTGAGGGACCCCAGCCCCCATGAGCCCCCCCTTGAAGGGGGCTGCAACCAAGCAGACAGAGTGCATGGGGTGTATTGCCTGAAGCCTTTTGCTGAAGGAGTCAATAATAGAGATGACAGGGAATGAGTGTCATCCCATCATGGCATCTCACTGAAAGTGGCAGAGAAGAACCATGGTGCTCTGGGGAACAAGACTACGCTCTTAGGCTTGAACCTTCATCTGCTTCCCAACTCTCTGGATACATTTACGTTTAGTGACTTGCTTCCTCCCCTCCCCGACAACTCTGCACCAGCCCTCCATAATCAGAACTCCCTGCCTGGAGAAGTGTGTCTCCCTTTCAGCCTGAGCTGACACATACTGCTGAAAGCTGCCTATTCCCATTCTCTGTGTGTCAGGCAGCTCCCACTTCTGCATGTGGCAGGTACTGGAACCTGGCAGTCGCTGGAACCAGGTGTTGTTTGGCCTGCAAACCTCTTCAGTAGCTTTAGAACTATTATTATTGAACCCTGGCCACCCTTCTCAAACTGATGGCCAGTACTTTCAGTCACTGAGGATTGCATAAGATGTTATGAGGTAGATTTGAAAGCAGGGTTTTCAATCAGAATGTTGGAGTTAGCACCAAGATTCCATATCGACCAAGCACATACGTCACGTTTAATACAAAATTTAACACCAGATTTCCCTTTTGTCCAAGACAGTTGGGAATTTGTAAAAAGGCATAGTTTTGATTTCTTTCTTGGTATCTCCTTGGGTACCAGGCAAGGACAGACCATGATGACAGTGACAAGGCTTCCTGTTGCCTCACACTGTAAGAGAGAACAGTCCACACAAGGCCCCAGATAATCTGCGATGCCTGGATGGTACCACATCTGTTCTATGATGTGGGAGGAAGAAGCATGGTGGTATGGGGCTGGCCAGGGCTTGTGTCAGGTATGGCAAACTCTCCTAAACCCTTGGCTACTCAAGAGGGACACATGAACAAAGGCCTGGAATTTTTGGTTTTCAATTACATTTCCTTTAACATGCACATTCAAAGACTGGAACCACAGGAATATAGGCCAACTTCTATAAAGATCCAACAGAGAAAAGCCCAGCCCCAATGGTGTGGCTCACCATGTGCACCATGCCCAGGCTTTTCCATGTGTCCATCATGCTCATGGACACAGGTTGCCTGTTCTTTCTCATACATCTTTAGAATTGAGAATGGCAGAGATGTGGCAGCCACCCAGATCTGAACACATATGTCAAAGAACCACACAGGGTCAAGAGGTGACCTAACTGAAGGGAGGCCAGCAACAGAAATAAGCAGGCTAGTTTTCATTGACCCAAATGGCCTGGCCACATGTGATAACGTTGCAATTCTTTCTCAGTACAGAGAAACTACTTTCTTGCTTGGGAAGTTTGCCTGTGGCAATTTCAAAATAAAATCTTGTATTTTTCTCATAGAAAACTAATCAAAAAGTAATACCCGTAACTCCTTATTTCCATCTTTGGGGGAGGGGAGGGACTACCGGGGATCCTTGATCCATGCTATAAGAAGGAAATGTAAAAATTTTTGATTGGGTTGGCCACATTTATATGCAAACATTGTGCCAGGTGTGAGAAGTGAGGCCAATGCTCCTGAGTCCTCAGACTGCTGGGATGGAGCCATCGTCAGTGACAGGCTGACCTATGTGTTTTATACGTGTCAGGGTTCAGATTATTTCATTAAGGGAAGCTCAGTCCTTCCAAGTGCTGCTGCAACTCCTACAGCAGGAGGATACACCATCTCTTCTTCACCCTGTCTAGTTTCCTGCCTCAAGTGAGCTCCTCAATCTGCTTCACGTGATTTCTTTCTGGCTTTGAGGACACACTTGGACACAAACACAATAGAATAATACACTCCTTAGGCACACATGAACTCCTGTACTCCCCCAACCCTGCTGCCAAATATGCTTTGTATGATACGTATCGATAACATTTCAGAAAGATAAGCATGAGGGCAGTAAACATTCAAGCACATAGGTGGTCCAGTGTCTGAAGTCTGTTGACTGTTGGCTCATCACCTTGTCCAGTCCCTGATGCTGCAGCTGTCTCTACACTGACCCCCACCCCTTGACAACGCCACAATATCTCTCAGTTCACTACTAAGCATTTCTGACATCTCAACATCTATAAAGATTTAGTTCTGTATTTCTCTTTGATAAAAGATGCACCGAGAACAGTAAAGGTCCAGTCTATTTACTGGGAGCAATGAACATAAGAGTCAGTAAGAGCAGCTATCCCCCACACCCACAGGAAAGACAGAGCAGCTACAAGAAAATAGAGCCAAGCCTCTGAATCAAAGAATCCCATAATGAAAGTAAATTCTGGTTGCTATTTGACATGTGAAAGTTATGTGTGACACAGAAAGAATATAATAGGATTGTTTGCCAAGGAAGGGTTCCTTAAGAGTGTGATGCTGGTGTGTGACAAGGTCTAGAGGGTGTGTAAAAGGAAATCAGGGCTGAGATGACAGGCAGATGGAGCAGTATTTTGAACTTGGTTTTATGGAAGACAAAACTGCCAAAAGCTATGACCAGCTAGCAGAGCCTCTTGCTGAGCCATGAGTTCACTGGTTTATTTAGTCTGGGCACCTTGTTCTGAGGATCCCTGTCTTGCCTTCTAAATATTGGGAGCAACCATTTCACCTGGCTGCAAGATCAGAGAAGGAGGGGTTGTGTTAAACCTGGAGAGAGGACTCAGATTCAAGGATAACGATGTGGTGGGTGTTGTATTTGCATCTACTTACATATTGCTTGTTTCCATCTCTCTGATCATAAAGATGAAACAGTTTTTTATATTTTTTAGTTTTAAAAATAAACCCAAATAACTTTTATACAAATTGTATTGGTTGGTTGATTACAAAAATTACTAATTACTGATGAATAGGGAAAACCTTGTCACAGCTTTGTGTTTAAGTTCAGAAATGAATAATTAAAAGTTAAGTCTGTTAAACTGAGCTCACAGTTAAAAAAAATTTTAAGCCCATTATTCCTAAAATCAAGGGTGGATTTGCTTAATTTACACTTTCTACCCATGTAATAATTTTTGCAACATTTATATTAAGTCTTACACAACTTCAAGATGAATGTTAAAAATTAATTTTTAAGAGTGGAGCAGACCACACTGATTTCTCCTCAATATTCCTGCTAATTGCCATTCTTTCAGCCTGAGCTATTTCCTATCTCATTACTTGCTCCTTGGTTCATAATTCCCTCATTTGCATTAGGTTCTTCTCTTCCCACATTCCCTTTCTCCCTTTTTTCAGCAATTGTTTATAACACACAGAAAATCTTCTGATGCAGCATGTCACACAATTTTTTAAAAGCACACCTCAAGTCCTGCTAACTCTAGATGGCAGGTAGCATTGTAGAAAATGACCGTAATTGACATGATAAATGGCTAACAGAGAAACACAGAATATCACATGGCATGGAAGGGAAAGCCTGCCCAGACTGTTACAGAGCTGGAGGACCCTAGACTCTGCCACAAAGTCACAAACTGTGCTGCTGTGACTCAGGCAGAGCCAACATCACCTGGAGTATCCAAATAAAGACTTCAGTGGCAAGATGTGACACTTTGTGATGGACAAGGAAAGTCCAGAGGCAAAGCCTCCTGGTCTCAAGCTGAAACTCGGTGACTCAAGCCAAGCTATTTGGTTAGCATTATTTTCCCCCATACTTACCATTTCCTTGCATTGCATAGCCACCTGAGCACAGCCCAGACCTCGGGAAAGATAAACACTGGGGCTGGAGACTTGACTCAGCAATTGAAGTGCTTGCCACACATTCTCTGTAAATGTCACATGGATATGGCTGGTACCTGTAATTAGAAGACAGAAAGAGGAATTTCAAGAGCAACCAGACCAGCTCTACAGGCAAGTTCTGGGTTCAAGTGAGAGGCCCTAACTCAATGACTAAGACGTAGAGTGATCTAGGAAGACTCTCAAGTCAGTCTCAGGCCTCTGTTCACATTGACATGCATATGAACCCCCACATACACATATACAGACCCATATGTACACACATACATATGAGATAAAAAGTGAATTCCAGTCTGTCTCTTTCCTATACAACACAACTAAAATTATTCATATTTTGTTTGTTTTTTTTCTATTAAGTAGATTGACTCCTGAAAGTTAATAGCAAACCTTTCATAAAATATACCAGTATTTACAGCAATAGATATTTAGTGTAATAGCAGATATTTTTATGCATATGGCCATGTGTGTTCATGTGAGCATGGGTGCACATATATGTGGGTTATTATGGGGGCATGAGTGATAGCGATCAACTTTAGACATCATTCCTCAGGAACTGTGCTATTTATTTGAGATGGAATCTCTCACTATGAAGTGGGGCTTTCTAATTCCCTAGGAATCTGCCTGTCTCTCTACCTCTCTTACACTGGGATGAAAAATACACATTACCACTCCCAGCCTTTTACGTGAGTACTGTGCATTGAGTTCAGGTCCTTGGGAAGCACACATCTCCCAACTGAGCCATCTTCTTAGACCCTTCTGTAATTCTCAACATACTTGCCCTCATATGGTCACCTCCAAATCAGATGACAGGCAGTAAAGGGAGGCTGGACAGGCTTTCTCACAGATAGACAGAGGCAGAGATATCAGTGACTTCTAGATTTGCGCATAAGAAGGGCTGGCAGAGAGGGATGAGTCTCCTGCCAAAGTGCAGGGTACATTACCCCATCTCCCCAAACCTCTTTTATAGTAGTACAAGCTGGGAAAGATTACTATGTTCATGCTGCATTGGCCAGGTTGCTAACACAGAGTACAGCATTCACCAAGGGGAATTCCTCCTGGACCAGGGACAGGAACTGTAAGAAATTGCAACACACCAGGGCAGCCTCTCCCAGAACAGGGGTCCCTACAAGGCAGAGCATAACGAATAAGTTGAAAGCTGGCCAGTGACAGATGCTCTTTGGCTTGGCCTCAGAGGTTATGGTGCTCTGGGGGTCAGCCCGTGACAGCAGTGTTGCTCTCCATCACCAGCACCTGTGAGCGCACAGAAAGCTCAATTGGTCTCCCTGCCTGTCAGTGATAGGATCTATTGATGTGCAGACAGCCTGTGGGAGGAGGAGATGCTGAAGCTGCAGTTTGAAGACCATTTCCATAACTTTTGAGAGAACTGGCAGGTCGGAAATGAGTCGATAGTTCAGATAGATTGTCAGGTAATAAGGAAAGTCGTTAGAACAGGGGGATGATGGCAGCTGCTTTAAATTGAGCAGGAATCCAGCCAGATGTCACAGTGCAGGGCTGTGCTGCTGGCTGAAGCACAGACCCATCTTCTGAACATTCCGGAAGGAGTCACATGGGCCAGGAGTTCAGACAACAGGCTGGCAGCTGCTGCACCCAAATTGCCTTCATCTCTTATATAGAGTGCCCCCAGTGAAGTCAAGAAAGACAGATGGATTTCCTGTTCAGAGACAGTCACCATCCTGGAAAAAAAAAAAAAAAAAAAAAAAAAAAGACCAGTGGCTGGGGCTGGAGCTCACGAGCTTCAATTATGTATATAAACCTAACTAGAAACATAGACGAGTCAAGAAACCAAGGGCTACAAAATGGCTATACAACGTTCACCCTGTTGCACCAATTATTGTGCCAGTGCACACACTTATTCTCCTAGTTATTTGGTTCCACTCTCATGATCCCTCCAGCTTGGATAGCAAAGGTTCCTAATGGTCTAGAGAACAGAAAGGATCCGATGTCTCTCATCGAACTGGCTATGCACAACCACACTAGGAAGTTTCTGGAGAGATTCCCAGAAATGACACCAGCACCCTGAAAGAGCGGAAGCAGTCTCTCCCCAAGCTGTAGGAGTCACATGACTCTTCTATCATGCACTTAGAGTGGCCATTAAGCACCTACACATAATACAGGCTTACATAATGGCAGATGAGCAGCAGGCCTGCATAAAGCCAAACCAGAGACATTAATGTAGATATCTAAAGCAAATGCTAGGTCGGCTTTCCCAATTTTGCTGTGGCTCTCTCTTTTCCCACAAGGACTAGGTCAGATAGACATTTCTTCCTGTGTACAGTGCTCCCTCTGTCATTCCCCACCCACACCCTATTGATCTGCCTTGCCTTTAATGCCTTTGTTTCATCTTCCATTATGGCTGGCTGCCCATGTGGACTTCACCAAGTGAGTTACAAGCATGCACTAGACGTCATTTTTTTGGTATAGTTTATACACATAATCACTGGCTTAGCCTCTGCTCAGCAGGTAGGTCAACGCTACTTAAAGAATTTAACATCAAGTATGTCACAGATGGGGAGTGGAAAGAATGGAGGTATACATCTGGGGCAAGTCTTCAGACTTCCAAGTGCAACAAGAAGCCATACCCAAACCCCAAGGGTTCCTACGGAGGACTCATAGCTGCTATTGGTGGCAGTGCTGGCAATCGTTCAGGAAGCAAAACCTGGATGAAATGTCTGTTTGAAAGGTTGGTATCAAGGACTAGCACCAACACGAAGCTCTCAATGACTTGAAGTCTTCTTCAGAGGATTTTCTTCTCAGAAACCTCAGCCCCTCTCAGCTTTAAGGATAATTCTGTATTGGTCACTTGAGATACTTCATTGTCTTTTCCTGGAATCCTCAGCACTCATGTCTCATATTACACTAAATTCTCCAGCTGTGTAGCACACACACAAAAGTCAGTGTCAATAGGAACACGGTGTTTCTAGTCCCCCACAAGCCCATCTCCCAAGCTCCACCCACTCATGTCATATTTGTCTCCAGTTCTGTGATTTATTCAGGTCCTCTAGATATGAGTCTTGTAGAGTGTCCCCATTCTTTTTTCCTCTCTATGTCGTTCCTCAGTTAGTATGTGGCAGAGAGACAAGCTCTTTTCTATGCCTCTTTTTTAGATGCAAACCCCTGTGTCTACTGTCCATGCTGGAAAACCAAAGAAGTTTCCATCAGCAGGAGACACACACTCAGGAAGAAGTGAAGGCAACATTGTACTCACTTAGACTTCTTTATATTTGACCCAACCATGAAAAGATGCCTTCCCCTCTCTGATAATGCTCTGAGGGAAAATGATAACAGACATTTTTCCCTCAGTGTAACTCCTTGGTGACTCTCAGTTCCATTAAGTTGGCAAACATGACCAACTACAATACCTTTCATCCTCTCTCTCTCTCTGAAAATTCTGTCTTTGAGACTCAGCTCAGGTTCTATATTTACGAGGAAATATTTCCCCAAAGGATCTTCTCTTCCCAGTTGTAAACTCAGGTCACAGAATCAAAAGGACAGATTTGTGAAGGGTTCTTTTTCATGTGGTGATCACATGTGGCACTTAATTGTCCATTGTCATTAACAGGAAGTCCTCAATCCTCTGTTAGTGTTTATGATTTCCTAGACTGGATTCAGGGCTATGGAAGGTCTGTGGGTTTGTTGACTTCATGTAGGGGGGCCTTGGAGTTTCTGAATTCTCTGTAGCTGTTACAACACTGATGGGGCCCAGGCTTTACCTACATGGGATCCCACTGTTTACATAATTACATGCACATGTGTACATGCACACAGAGAACAGGGAGAAGGAGGGAGGGAACAAAGGGAAAGGGAGAGAGGTGAGGACAAGGAAGGAGTTTCCTTAAAGTGAATAGAAGGTATAATCATAGCTTGAAAGTGTCAGAAGATTTATTCTTATTGCTGAAAAAAATCAATAAACATTTCTGTGATCCCCAAATAACCAAGTATGTGTGGTTTAGGGGTGCTTCCTCCACAGGATTAGACTTTTTTTGGTATAGGATTCTGTAAGCACCCGCCTGATCCGAATGTGTCTGAGCACACACTGCAAGAATCACGTGAGCTCTTCCGGCTGTCAGTGTGCTGTGTATTTTCAGTTACTCATCACCAATCATTGTTCCCCAGATCTGGAGGGAATCCTCGGAAAAGGTGAGCAAGGCTGGCCTGCTTTACAACCTGAATGTCTGAAATGAAAGTCAGCTAAAAACATGAGATTGTTAAAACGAGTATCTCTGGCATTCTAAAGGGAATGTAAGGTTTATAATATTCCAGATCAAAATAATTTCATATTCATTTAACAGCAGGCACACACAGGAAACTCTTGATTTGGGAAGGATGTATGACCTCTACCAGCCCTCTATTTACTCTCTCCACATTGCTAGGAATACATAGCACCCCACAACACACAGACACACAGACACACACACACACACACACACACACACACACAGAGAGAGAGAGAGAGAGAGAGAGAGAGAATCAGTCCTGTCATCTAGACTACCTAGAGGTGGGTCGAGGTTTTGCTTGTGTGCTTGTGATCCCAGAATGTACAATTTGTAAATCTTTTCCTACTATTCATAATTCTTTGTTTATGGAGTATCTTGTGCTCCACATCCATCCAGCAAGGTGAACGCTAGTGTTCTATGGGTTTTTGTTGGAATGGTTGAGACAGAGAAGCTAAGCTTTCACTGTTGGTCCTGCTATGGGCTACCATGATGGCAGATGGATGAGTTTAGCTTGTTCCTGGAGATATGGACCTAGTGAAATGGAAGCCCATTCTATAAGTGTAGGGACTTAAGTCCTTCCAGCTAGTAAATGTTTTTTGTGTCTAATTTGTTGCATAAATGCTATAGATAAAGTAAAATTCACCTATTTGAGTATAGTTTTATGGATTTGCCAAATATATGCAATCATGGGGATATCACTATATCAGAGTTCTAGAATGCATCCACTCTTCATTGGAGTTCCCTTCTCTTTCACCCACACTCCTGGCCATGCTCCACCCCTGCCCATGGCTCAGAAAGATTCTACCACATTCATCTGAGTTTTCTTGAATCTCACATGCATGGAATTGTAGGTCAGGGAACCATGGTGCTTTAAGATTCCTTCACTTACTTGTGTGAATCAACAATCAATTCTTTTCAGCTCTAAATTCAATTTTGTTGTGTAGATACGCTACATGTTATTTATACATTCACAACTTGTAGATGCTTGGCTGTGACTAAAGTCAATATGAATGTTGGCGTGCTATTTTTTGTGAGACATGCTCTCCCTTATACTGGATGGACATCAAGGAGGGAAGTTTATTATAGATGAATACTCAACATGAAGACTTCCTTGCTGGCAGCCATGCAGTTTTTTCCTTGTCACTAGAAGTGCATGTATTCTGATTCTTCACATCTTGGCTCATACCTGGATTTCAGTTTTAAATTCCAGCCATTCGGGTTGTATAACCATACAGTTTGGTCTTCCTAACCAGTTATCTTAACCAATCTCTCCCTGAGCTAGATGATTACCTACATATGTGCTTCAGCCGATGGTCCCATTCCCATTGACAAATGGTCATCACAAATCAGATTCAATGAGTTTTAAGGCAGTTAAGAGGACATGAGGTTGAGAGGAGGAGAGAGGAGGCAGAGCATACTTCCTGAGAAAGAAAAGGGGAGAAGGTAGAGTGATTAAGAGCAAAATATATTGTATCTACATGAATGTCTCAAGGAGTTAATAAAAATATTGTACCACAGAGAATTAGTGCCTCACTTAATCAAATGCTGGCTCTGTATCTGTGGGGATGACTTGATTTTTTCATTGTAGAAATACAGCACCCACATTCACTGATTTTCAAATGGTAACAGTGTCATATACACACAGCCTTTTTTGCACATACTATCCTCTATCCTTTTTACATGTTACTCTGATTTACATGTATTTTGATAAATATATCCACAGATACAATTTGTAGGCACATCAATCTTCAGTCCTCTTAGGATTTATCTTCCTTTTTGTAACTGAGGTAACACTGGCCTACAGATGTATTTCTTTTTTTTTTTTTTCTTACTCTGTTTTCATAAATTATTTCCTTATGTAAGAAAACTCACCGGTTGCCCTGTTTAGACTTAGAGGTGTGTGTGTGTGTGTGTGTGTGTGTGTGTGTGTGTGTGTGTGTGTGTGTGTGAGTGTGAGTGTGTTTGTTTAAATTATAACTTGTATATACTTTCTTAGTAGACATAAGGTTAATGGGATTTTGTACTTTTATAACTCCCTTTGTGTGCATTGGTAATGTGTGTGCATGTGGAGGCTGGAATTCAATATCAGGGGCTCTTCCTCAGGCTCCACTCACCTTTTGTTTAGAGATAGGGTTTCTCAATGGCCTGGAATTTGTCAAGTAGGCTAGCCCAGCTGGTGTCTGAGCCCCAGAGCTGCCTACCTCTGTCTGTGCAGTGACAGATTACTAGTGCTGCCTATTATGCCTATCATACACACACACACACACACACACACACACACACACACACACACACACACAGATTTCACAACCTGAATTGGAATGGGACTCAGGTCCTTACACATGCCAGGTGCCAGGCAAGCTCATCACTTGTAATTTATAATTTTCAAAGAATTTTTAAAATTTGGAGCTATTATTTTCTAATATATTTCTTTATTTTTCTTTTACTGCATAGGACTTATGCTAATGTTTGGTGTAATGTAATTCTTTCTCACTCCCTTTTTTGTTTTTGTTTGTTTGTTTGTTTGTTTTGTTTTTATTTTTTTGTTTTTTTGTTTCTGTGTAGCTCTCACTGTCCTGGAACTCACTCTGTAGACCAGGCTGGCCTCGAACTCACAAAGTTCCACCTGCCTCTGCCTCCCAAGTGCTTGGATTAAAGGCTTAAACCATCATTGCCTGGCATGATTTTCACTTTTAAGATAGTCTAAAAAGTTCTGATTTATACTAGTCAAAGGGCCAGAAAACATGTTTTATATAACTCTTATGCTTCACAGACCATCTACAACTCCAGTTGAACCTCCTTCCTTCATTGTCCTTGTCCAGCATCATTAGTAGCAGCCCCATCCTTCTCATCACCATCATCATCACCCCCTATCACTGTCTCTGTCTTCAGCTTCCTCTTTTAACATTTAAAATATACAAAGCAAACAAACTAAGGTCATATTTGCCCACAGGGCCAAAATCTGGTGACACCTGGTTTAAAGTTATTCTCCACTAGTCTGAAACTGTCATCACATAGCTGAAGAGAGTTCTGATCTGCTACTACTCTTTGCATTGGATTAATCTCATCCTTTCTTGTTCTCGTTACTCAGGTACTGTTTTATTTTGTGTTTATTAAGAATTTTATTGTCATTTAATGTAACATTGAATAACCATGTCTTAGTTAGGGTTTCTATTGCTGTGAAGAGACACCAAGACCACAGCTACTCTTATAAAGGAAAACATTAATTGGGCCTGGCTTATAGTTTCAGGGGTTTAGTCTATTACCATCATGCTAAGACATGGCACTATATAGGCAGACATGGTCCTGGAAAAGGATCTGAGAGTTCTACATCTTGTTCAGCAGGTAGTATAAGGCTGTGTCCCATACTGGGCATAGCTTAAGCTTAGATGAGGTCCCAAGGTCTGCCCCAACAGTGACACACTTCCTTCAACATCCAATAAGATCACTCTTCCTAATAGCTCCACTCCCAATGAGACAAACATTCAACACATGAGTCTAAGGGGGGTGGGGGGGAGAAACCTAGTCAAACCACCACAAACTAGTTACAGTTTTCCTTATGTTTTGATGTGTAATACAATAAATCCAAACTAGTATTGGCATATAATCAATGGACTGTAAAACTTTATATCAGTTGTGAGGCTGAGACAGAAGGATTGTGAGTTTCAGGCTAGCATAGGCTTTAAAGCAAGACTTGATCGCAAAACAAAAATAAGAAACAAAATGCTCAAATAACAAATATCCCCATATCAAAATATCTCCATTTCCTCTTCTTCCTCCTTCATTTCCAATGTACTGATAGACATGACTCACCTTAAATTTGTTAGTCTACTCTCATCATTCACATACTTTTTGATAGCATCAAGATCACCACAGATGTGAAGCAAACAGTAAGGTGATACTTGATTTTACAATAATGGAAATACAATCTCTCATATTCACTACACATTCCCAATTGCTGTATCCTTCACCATTTCCATGGCTATGGGGTTTCTTATGAAATGTTAACATGAATGTCATCTCTTGATATTTTTTTTATGATTCAATTCTGTTAGCAAAGAATTCCATCAGCATTTGTTTATCGAATATTCTTCATCCTGCCTTCTTGTTTACAGGCTAGCTTCAATCACTATAGAAAACATCTTCCAATGCTTTTAACATTTGATTCCACCAAACTTCTATAGATCCCATTGTTCAGGATAAGGAGTCAACTGCACATTGTCTTGCTCCTTTTTGTGTGTGCAACTGCAGTGTTTATGTGGCTGCTTTAGAGACTTTGGGGGGGGGCTATGGCTGAATATTTGATGCGTCTACATGTTACACAGACCCTACTGAGACATTCTAGAACACATAGCTGGAATTATTTATATACTGATGTCAGGCATGATTACTCGATTGGCATTTTCTTTCTCTTTCTGGTTCTTCAATTATAGGTATGTTGGAAAGCTTGGTAATAGTCCACAGTCCTCTGTATCTCTCTTCAGTTGTATTCAGCCTTTTTCTTATACTCTAAATTTATTTCCAATAATCCATCCTTTTAAGAACCAATCTTTTGTTCTTCTATATCAATGCTGCAAATTGAAATTGTGAGTTTTTATTTCAGATATTATGTTTCTTCAGCAACAGAATTTCCAGCTGTTTCTTTTCTTTGTGGTTTTCACATTTCCATTAAGATTTCCTATTGGTTCATTCATTAAGAGTACATTTTCACTGAATTGTTTGATCCTCTTTTAAAATAACTGACTGAACTTTTGTATCATAGCAGCTTTTAAGCAACTGACAAACTAAACTCAAGTTACTCTCCAGAAGTTTTTTTTTTTGTGTGTGTGTGTTTATGGTTATAATTTTTCTTAGTTAGTATTGAAGATAAGTTACATATAAGACTTTAGACTCACAAAGATAGGATAGATGATAGAATATTTTTTTAATTCCTGATAATGTTAATGGACTAAATGTTGTTAATATAGTACTTAATTGGTAACTGTTTTGTTATATATTTTACTATGTTAAAGTTAAAGCCCTTCTTATTTAGCCAGAAAAGAGGAGATGATGGAAGATATTATTCTATAAATATGTTTCTCTTATTGGTTAATGAATAAAGCACTGTTGGCCAATAGGGAAGCAAGATAGGGAGACAAGGAGGATTCTGGGAGATGTAGGAGAGAGGACTCATAATGTGATCTGAGGAGGAGAGGACTCATGAGTCTGGCATTCTTGGTAAGATAAGACCATGTAGAAATTATATATATATATATATATATATATATATATATATATATACACGTATATATATATATATATATATATATATATGTGTGTGTGTGTGTGTGTGTGTGTGTGTGTGTATAATATTTGTTGGGATTGAGGAAGCCAGAAGATAGTGTCATCCCCTTGGGTTGGAGCTTACAGGAGGTTGTAAGCTGGCTTATGTGGAAGCTGGAAACCAAACTCAGGTCCTGGGAAAGTGTGGGACACTCTTCACCACTGAACCATCTCCCCACTTCACAACAATCTTTAATGTTTTGATATAGTAGCCATATTTCACTAATGATGTTTAGAAAAACTTAGCAATAGTTAAGCTTGGTGATATTTTCCTCAGCCTTTGTTTTGTCTATAAAATTTATTAAGCCCTTTCTCAGAGTCCCCATAGAATTTTCTTAATGGTATATTTGTTCAGCACTTGGAGAAGGAAAACAGTCTGGAAATCACCTTGGTGGAAGTACAGAAATTTGAAAGGTGTGTCCAGGGGTCAGGAAATACTCTAAAGCTTATTAGGAGCCAGTGTAGTTGCTCAGTTTAGTAGGCTTCCGCCCAGTTATGAATTAACGTTTTCTTCTGTAAGTGAAATATCTCAAGCAGAAGGAGAGAGACAATTGAGACACCAATGCTGAGAGATAAATGAAGGGGAATTGGCAAAATATCCCTGCAGTTTATTGATACCAAATCTCTATCTTTGCAGCCAGCAAATGTGAGCAAGACTTAGTACAATTACCTCCAAGCATCCGGGGTACTACTTTCTAGTTAGTCCCGGTGCCAAGAAAGACTTTATCTCTGTGCCAATATGGACTTCCTTTCAGATTAGAAATTTCTTGGAAGAATAGCACTGGGAAGTATGACTTGGTTTATAAAAAGCAGTAAGCAGGCAAACAGCAGCTGTGGGTCAAGGCATGCACGTGTGATTGACAAGTCCCAGAATTTCTCAGATGCAACCTGGTTTCAAATGTTCCCATGAATGAAAAGTTTTAAACCTTCTGTCCTTGGTCATGTGCTCATTAGCTTCTAAGGTGTGGCCCTGAAAGTCTAAACCTCAGACTGCTCAAACCAAACAGCTGAAACTGTTGAACTTGATTTCCTTATGTGATCAGATAGGGGGAATTCTACCTTGTTCAGCATTGATGACAACCACTGGAGGCAGAAAAGATGTCCTCCCTGCCCTAGGAATCATGAAGATGTGAATGTAAGCTGCATAGAGACCTGAGTGTTTCTCACGGATACCAGGTTCCTAAACTACAGATGGAAAAATGGTGCAGGTCATACCTGCTGCTCTATGGACCCAGGCACAACAGCAGGAGCCCAAGTAGACTTGGGACAAATAAGCAAATTTTTGTGGTCTTGTTAATTCTTACATGTTTGCACATTTCTTTCTTCTCTTGACTTGTTTTGTGTTTGTTCCTCCTCCTAAAGCCAGAATGTTGCTTTCTTTTTATGCATTGTTTTTCTCAAGCCTGGCTAAGGCTATTCTCTCCTTGGTAAAACATAACCCTCCCCTTCCCTGCAATTTACTGGGCCTTGGTGCCCTGTACCCTTCTACTCTGTGTAAGTCCTGAACTGTGTCACCTAAGCATCTAAAATTTAAGTCCTCTCCCAGGGGCCAGAATCCTACTCTTTGTTCAGCACAATTTAATCTATTGTTCTGCACAATGTACATTTACTGAGCAGCACAAAACATAAATAATCATAGTCAAAGTCCTAAGGCAATGCACAAGCAAGCAGCTTGGTTCCAGTAGCCTGCCACCAGCAGAGGCCTTGACAATGACCTGTCACCTCCTTGTGGAGGACAGTGTTTAACCACCTATATATTCCATTATGTGGAGCCATTTAAGGGGGCTTATTTCTTTTTAATAGCAAAATGAGACAACTGAATATTTATCCTTTTAAATATCTTTTAAAAATCAAAATTACTCTTTAATCCCAATTATGGTTATTAACCAATTAGTTCTTCCTCAGCTCACTTAAATAATTTATTGCAGAACACACTCAAGGACAATTCCCAGACCCAAGTACTGCTTCAAGCTCACATAATCACAGTGCTGGCACCAGAGAAGTGCATATTTCCAGCATGAAAGTCTATCTGTGGCTATGCCTCAAGGCTGTGCATTTTTACCAAGGCACATGTGCTCACCCACATCAGAACAACACATGTGCAGAGAATAGAACAGTAAGGCAGACCATGGACCTTGTCAAGTCAAGCACTAGAAAAGATGACATGGTAAAGTCATTTGTAAAATGACTTGTAGAGAAGTACACATACACATGAGAGCCTGAATGCCCACATGTGCATATTTACATGTGTATGTGTGTATGCCTCTGTGTGTGTGTGTGTGTGCGCACACGCGCACGCTTGGGGTAGGGCAGCATGGTGAGAGTGTGAAGTATGAAGACACAAAAGCTTTTAGAGGATGTGGCTACATACAGTGTCACAATAAAATTGTATGGTAGGATGAGGGAAAGGGACAATGTCTACAGGCTTTCCCTTATTCTTCTGATATATGATAAGAATTAAATATTCATAGATAACAAGGTCATTATGAACCAAGATCATGGAACTCTTTAAAAATGTTGGTGAGAAGAATGTATGTTTTCTTTGAAAATCTGTTTATAAAACAAAACAAAAACAAACAAAAAAAAAAAGGAGATCTTGAGAGGATAATTGTGGAAAGGGGCGGTGGGATGTGACCAGGTACCTCTTGACCATAAGAAAATCACCACTGCCTAAGGACAGGGAAGCTTCCCCAAGGCCAGGTTCTTCAGGCTGGATGCTGCCTGAATTCTATCCCAGTCATCCTTACTGACAGAACAGCAGTCAATCAGTAGAGCTGTCAATCAAGGAAAGCCCCTCCTTCGAGGACAAAGACAAATAGAAACATCATGTGTGTTCTTTGGCCATGTGTGCTGGATAGTTCTATGTCAGCTTGACACAGCCAGAGTCATTTGAGAGGGAGGAGCCTCAGTTAAGAAATGCCTCCATATTATCTGACTGTAGGGCATTTTCTTAATTAGTAATTGGTGCAGGGTGGTGTCATCCCTGGGCTTATGGCCACAGGTTCAATAAGAAAGCAGGCTGAGCTAGTCATGAGGAGCAAGCCCCTCCATGGCTTTGGCATCAGCTCCTGTCTCCAGGTTCCTGCCCTGCTTGAGTTCCTGTGCTGACTTCTTTTAATGATGGACTATGATGTATAAGCTGAATAAATTCTTTCCTCCTCAAGCTGCTTGATCAATATTTTACTATATCAATAGTAACCCTAACTAAGGGCACAGATGCTGCCGCATCCCAACGACCATGGCAGAGGCGGCCCGGAGCTCAAGCAGCATCGCACCCCAGAAAGGCCAGCAGGCGACACCGCAAGGGACCTGGCTCTGTGCTGCTCACACCTCCTGCATGCAGCTGGGGTCATGATATACTGAAAACCATGCAAGATAAGCCTGGGGAGGCAGGGAACCATAAAGTAACGGAGAACATATTCAGGCAGGAAGGATACAGGAAAGAAAGATTTTCAGCTTCACCCTTCACTTGTCTTAGAAAGAACAGCACATTTTAATCAGATTTCCATTAGCTACAGCCATTGGCTAGTGGCATCTTCTACTGGATCCTCAGCCCTGACCCCATCTCTGGGTCCCTGTCTGCGGAGAGACCTCCTATAGAGCTTGGACCACCCAGAGCTACAGATATTGAATCTTTGACCCACATAAGCCCACCAGAGAAGTACCATAGAAGAGGGGGGAGACCCCACCAACACCTACTGGAAGAAGCTGTGGGAAGACGGCAATACAAGAAAACACCTAACAACAGAAAGACAAGCATGACACCACCAGAATCTAGGGAAACTACACCAACTAGAATGGAACACAACAACAAAGCAGAGGAAGCAGAAGGGAATGACTTAAAAATTACCATCATAAAAATGATAGAGGCCCTCAAAGAAGATGTGTCCCTTAAAGAAATGGAGGAAAAAACAAACAAAAAAGTGGAAGAAATGAACAAATTCCTTAAGGAAAGTAAAGAAAGTACAGAAAGCCAAGAAAAAAACAATTAAGCAGGTGAAGGAAACGGTTCAAGACTTGAAAACTAAAATAGAGAAAATAAAGGAAACACAAACCAAAGAAATGCTGGAAATAGAAAAACTGGGCAAAAAATCGGGAACTGCAGATGCAAGCATAACCAACAGAATTCAAGAGATGGAAGAGAGAATCTCAGGTGCAGAAGACAAACTAGAAGAAATAGATTCATCGGCCAAAGAAAATAATAAATCCAACAAATCCTTAACACAAAACATCCAGGAAATGTGGGACACCATGAAAAGGCCAAACCTAAAAATAATAGGCATAGAGGAAGGTGAGGAAGCCCAGCTCAAAGGTGCCGAAAACATATTCAACAAAATCATCGAGGAAAACTTTCCCAATCTGAAGAAGGACATGCCCATGAAAGTACATGAAGCATACCGAACCCCAAATAGGCTGGACCAAAGAAAAAAGACCCCTCGACATATAATAATCAAAACACCTAGCATACAGAATAAAGAAAGAATATTAAGAGCAGTGAAGGAAAAAGGACAGGTAACATATAAAGGCAGACCTATCAAAATTACACCTGACTTCTCCATGGAAATTCTCAAGGCCAGAAGGTCCTGGATAGATGTTCTACAACTATTAAGAGAACATGGATGCCAGCCTAGGCTACTATATCCAGCAAAACTCTCAATCACTATAGATGGAGAAAACAAGATATTTAATGACAAAACCAGATTTTCCCAATACGTATCTACAAATCCAGCCGTACAGAAAGTATTGGAAGGAAAACTCCAACCCAAGGAAGGTAACTACGCCCACAAAAATTTAGGCAACAGATAATCCAACTACACCAGAAACCAAGGGTAAAGCAGAACAAATATATTCACAATACCACTGCCAACAACAAACCTAAATTAAACAAACATCAACAATCAATGGTCCTTACCCTCAACATTAATGGTCTTAACTCACCTATAAAAAGACACAGGCTAACAGAATGGATACGAAGACAGAATCCATCCTTCTGCTGCATACAAGAAACACAGCTAAGCTTCAAAGATAGACATTACATCAGGGTAAAGCATTGGGAAAAGATTTCCAATCAAATGGAAACAAGAAGCAAGCAGGCATGGCTCTCCTAATATGTAACAAGTTATACTTCAAACCAAAATTAATCAAAAGAGATGAAGACTTCATTTCGTATTCATCACAGGAGAAATACATCAACACAAAGTCTCAGTTCTGAACATCTATGCCCCTAGTACAAAGACACTCACATTTGTAAAAGAAACGCTACTAAAACTCAAAGCTCATATAAAACCTCACACACTTATAGTGGGAGACTTCAATACACCACTCTCAACACTAGATAGGACCACAAATCAGAAACTCAACAAAGAAACAAAAGAACTAACAGAAGTTATGTCTCAACTGGGGTTAACAGACATCTATAGAACATCCCATCCAAACACAAAAGAATATACCTTCTTCTCTGCTCCACATGGAACCTACTCTAAAATCGACCACATACTAGGTGGCATAACAAACCTCAACAGATACAAGAGAATAGGAATAGTCCCCTGTATCTTATCAGACCACCATGCTTTAAAATTGGAATTCAACAACAACACAAATAGCAGAAAACCTGCAAACTCATGGAAACTGAACAATGTGCAATTGCACCACTCCTGGGTCAAAGAAGAAATAAATAAAGAAATTAAGGACTTCCTAATATTCAACGAGAATGAGGACACATACCCGAACTTATGGGACACCTTGAAAGCAGTGCTACGAGGGAAGTTCATTGCACTAAGTGCCCATATGAAGAAAACAGAGGATAGCCACATAAGAGAATTAACAGCACAACTGAAAACCTTAGAACAGAGAGAAGCGAACTCACCCAGTAGGCGTAGACGCCAGGAAATATTCAACTTGAGGGCTGGAATCAACAAAATAGAAACCAGGAAGACAATACAAAAAAAAAATCAATGCAACGAAGAGTTGGTTTTTTGAGAAAATCAACAAGATAGACAAACCTTTATCGAAATTAATGAAAAAGCAGAGAGAGAACATGCAAATTAACAAAATCAGAAATGAAAAGGGGAACACAACAACGGACACAGAGGAAATCCAGACAATTTTCAGGTCATACTTTGAAAACCTGCATTCCACAAAAATTGAAAATTCAAAGGAAATGGATAAATTTCTGGATAACTACCGCTTACCAAAAATTAAATCAAGAACAGACAAACAACTTAAATAGACCTATATCCCACAATAAAATAGAAGCAATCATCAAAAACCTTCCAACCACAAAAGTCCAGGGCCAGATGGATTCAGTGCAGAATTCTACCAGACATTCAAGGAAGACCTAATACCACTACTCCTCAAACTGTTCCACAAAATAGAAACAGAAGGTTCATTGCCAAACTCTTTTTATGAGACCACAATAACCTTGGTACCCAAGCCTCACAAAGACACAACGAAGAGAGAAAACTACAGACCAGTATCCCTGATGAACATCGATGCAAAAATACTTAATAAAATACTGGCAAACTGAATTCAAGAATACATCAGAGAAATCATCCACCATGACCAAGTAGGCTTCATCCCTGGAATGCAGGGATGGTTTAACATGCGAAAATCTAGCAACATGATCCACCATACAAGCAAACTGAAAAAAAAAAAAAAAAAAAAAAAAAAATGATTATCTCCCTAGATGCTGAAAAAGCCTTCGACAAAATTCAACACCCTTTCATGATAAAGGTCTTGGAGAGATCAGGGATAACAGGAACATACCTAAACATAATAAGAGCAATATACAGCAAACCAACTGCCAATATCAAACTGAATGGAGAGAAACTTAAGTGAATTCCTCTAAAATCAGGAACAAGACAAGGCTGCCCTCTCTCTCCATATCTCTTCAATATGGTACTGGAAGTTCTAGCTAATGCTATAAGACATCAAGAGGAGATCAAGAGGATCCAAATTGAAAGGAAGAAGTCAAACTGTCTCTATTTGCAGATGATATGATAGTTTACATAAGCGACCCAATAAACTCTACCAGGGAACTCCTACAGCTGATAAACACCTTCAGAAAACTAGCAGGATATAAGATAAACTCAAAAAAATCAGTAGCACTACTTTTTTCAGATGGCAAAGAGACAGAGAAAGAAATCAGAGAAACATCACCCTTTACCATAGCCACAAGCAACATAAAGTATCTTGGTGTAATGTTTACCAAACAAGTAAAAGACCTATATAAAAAGAACTTTGTGGCTCTAAAGAAAGAAATTAAAGAAGATACCAGAAAATGGAAAGATCTCCCATGCTCTTGGATAGGTAGATTAAACATACTAAAAATGGCAATCTTGCCGAAAGCAATCTACAGATTCAATGCAATCCCCATTAAAATACCACCACAATTCTTCACTGACCTTGAAAGGATAATAATCAACTTTAAATGGAAAAACAAAAGACCCAGGATAGCCAAAACAACCCTATACAATAAAAGAACTTCAGGAGGCATCACCATTCCTGACTTTAAGCTCTACTACAGAGCTATAGTTCTGAAAACAGCCTGGTATTGGCATAAAAATAGACAGGTAGACCAATGGAATTGAATTGAAAATCCTGATATTAACCCATACACCTATGAACAGCTGGCACAATTGGATGAGGGTGTGTAGAAGACTGCAGATAGACCCACGTCTGTCGCCATGCACAAAACTCAAGTCCAAATGGATCAAAGACCTCAGAAACACATAGAGACAGCTTACCTGAACAAGGAGGAGCTAAAGGGCCACCAAGACTGATAGCTGGGAAGCCAGCATGGGACTGACTCAGTCTTCCTTGAATACGGGTCTCAGCCAGAAGGACTGAGCAGTCTAAGGGACCTCAGACAGTGGAGCCAGGATGTCTCCCTGGCGTACAAAAGGACCTTGCTCACACATACCCCATAGAGGGATAACTGCCTTAACCTAGAGATAGGAGAGAAGCCCTAGTCCCTACTTCACATGACCTGTTAGATCTACATGACCCCAACTGGATGGCATTCCCCTACATATGGAATTGGGGGAGGGGATGGGAGGGTGGTTAGGGTGCATGTGAGAGGGCAGAGAGGGTAAAAGGGAGGGGGAGGGAAGGAATGAGGGAGGGAGAGAGGGAGGGAGAGAGGGAGGAGGAAGGAACTGGGATTGACATGTAAAATAATAAATTAAATAAAAAGAAAAAAAAAGTAACCCTAACTAAGTATCACATGATAAAAGGAAAGTTTATCTATGTGCGTGGAAAGGTCACAGAGTTAGAAATCACCCTTTATTTTTTTCTACCTCTCTCCAAAATGGCATCAATGACCTTTCTCTTTCTTGATGCCTGTAGCCACCTCTGTACATATGCTCAGAAAAATAAGATTGATAAAATATTTCACATGGAAACATCTACTATTAGAGCATAAGATGTGTCAGATCTTACCAAGACCTTGAAGACAGAGTGTAAAAAAGTTTGGGTAAATGTCTGAAGTTTATATGATGATTCTCTAGGAATCAGATTAATATTGCCAAACTGAATCCACTAATAAGAACAAGGTCAATATGCAAACTCAAGAATTCTGAGCTCTAGCAAACCACAAAATTCAAATTGACAAAGATCTGAAACACTGCGGAGTTCACCAAGGTACATGGCTCTCTATGTAGAGCCTCCTTGATTGAGGAATCTGCTTCTTTCCCACTGTGGTCATTTTTTAAACCCCATAAGTACAAATACAGTATTTTAAAAGCCATTCCTACCCTTCTTAAAATTTCTTATTAATGTGAATGTCACATGCACACTGTGTGATACTCATGTCTTTGTAAGAAGACAACACTGTCAAGTCAATTCTTTCCATCTATCTTTCTTTCTTTGGCTTTTCAACACAAGGTTTCTCCATGTAGCCCTGGCTATCCTGCAACTCACTTTGTAGACCAAGCTAACCTCAGACTTAGAGATCTGCCTGCCTCCGCCAGCCTCTGCCAGCCTCTGCCAGCCTCTGCCTCCCAAGTGCTGGGATTAAGGGTGTGTGCCACCATGCCTTTCCTGGTTCTATCTATATTTGTAAGGGTTCTTTCTGGTGATCAAATTCAGGTCACCAGGCTTGTGAAGCAAGGGTATTTATTCACTGAGTCATCTCATCAGCCCTGTTATTCCATCTGATCTCTCTCTTTAGGAGATTTGCTGCCTATATTCAGGGTCTTCTCTGATTAGCTAATCTTCCAGGGAAATTCCTCCAGAGACCTAGAGGAGCACTTCCCTGCTTTAATCACTTCCTGATTTAATAAAGATGACAAGGTCAACCAAAGAGTCACTATTGAAACACAACCTGTCTCTATACTCATATTCATACATGCCATACATGTACATCTATTTTTGCGTGTGTGTGTGTGTGTGTGTGTGTGTGTGTGTGTGTAGATACACAGTTTCAACAGTTCATCTTTCTTGTGTCATTTTGTAGGTTGCATTCTTTTAAACCTAGACAATTTTGACTTTTTAGTTTTGCAGACAGCCACCACCAAATAAGAACTCTAGAAGTTAGTAAATTGAAAATTACTCATCTAAGGTACTCTGATATAAAAAGTAGGTTTTAAAACAGATTAAGGCATCTCGGTGGGTCCCTGCCTTCTTCTCACCCATCACTTGCTCCTTTGTGGACTTTTCTCTTCTTCTCCAATCATGAAGTAGTAGCATTAGCTTGTTCACATTTAAAGAAGATGTAGTTACCTTGCTAAGAACCTTTGGATCAAATATTTTCTCAAACATTATTTTGTATTTTCTTTTGACCATTTTTAGTTGAGCTTAACATGTGAATCATTCTGCTCATGCAAATGAATTTTCTTCCTCATTGTGTCAAGGACACATCAAATAGGTTTTAGGAATGAACAGTGCATAAAGACTAACCATCCAGTGAGTAAGAGAAATTTTTTGGCTTTCAGACTGGGGCACAGACTTTCAGTCTGTACTGGACTGAGTTTTCCATGTTGCATGTCAGCCCTGAAAGTCATGAGAGCCAATTTTGCACATTATAATGATTACGTATGTCACCCATATTTGTATACACATGCACACACACTCATGCACACCCACACCCACATGCACACACACTGAGGCTCACACACACACACTCGAGTGCACATGCACACACTGTTCCTATGAAGAATCTCCAGATTTATTCCCCAGCATTGCACTCAGTCTTCTCTGATGCAGCCACATCATGCTGGTGCATAGCTTTCTGAAGAGTCTTTGTGGTTTATTTCCTGTGTACCATGGCTTGTGCCCCTGATTGTCCAGAATGAGATTCAGTGTGCTCTGTGTTTTATGAAACTTCAGACCCTGACTCCTCCAAGCCTTGAATATACCTGGCCTGATGCATTGCCACACTCTCTAATTAGTTTTTTTAGTTATTGTTTTCATTGGTCCCACCTAGCATAATGCTCTGCACCTAGTGGGCATTCAGCAGAGAGAACAGGACTTAATCAGAAAAAGCAACTTCTTGCAAGAGTCTTTTCTGATTTATCATCGTATGATTTAATGTTTTATTGGTATGTGCACAGTTCACAAATAATAAAGTAGTGCTATAATCTAGAATGATCTATAACATGTGATAACTGATTTGAAGCATACGTATGACTTTTTTTTTTCTTGAGTTATGACCTGGAGGGAAGTGTGAGCCCCAAGCCTCTGGAACCTCATTCAGTTGGCAGAGTACTAGAACATGATGGGTGCAAATCTATGCTGACTGACCTTGGAGACTCAAAATAAGATTTGCTACAGAATTTTGATTGGTTAGTACAAGGGGCTGATGCTAGCAATCATTCCTAACTTCTTTCAGGCCTGGGAGACTTCTAATCCTTAACACTTAACAATACCAAGTGTTTTTGTCACCTCGAAGAATACCATTGTGTTATAGAATGATTCCTTGCCCTTGCTGAACATGTGAAATAAAATATTCTTTGGGTTCACATAGGAGAAATTGTATTTGATTGATGATTGACAGTTTGGGGTCCATTTTTATTATCTTGGTGTTTTATCTACACAATTTCCTTCATAATTTCCTGAAACTTAAAAATCTGGTATTTTCCTCAACTTCTCAGATGTTGTTAATATTATCATCTGACAGACAGATGAAGGGGAGGTACTGATTCTGATCTGATTAGACTCAGAGCCTGTGAAGGTAATTTAGATTAGAATTCTCTAGCCAGGATGATTTGCTTGGTGGCTTCTAGTAGCAGAGAATGCAGGTGGGACTCATAAGGGCTTTTTAAGAATATTTTATTAATCACACAAGCACCCAGAGTAAACTATACCATAGGTAACCAGAAAAAAATGAAATCATGGGACCCATTGACTCACACTGTACACTTCCAAGTTAGGGGGGAAAAACACTGCTAGCTAAAGAAGATGACTCTTTGGAGGACAGCTTTCTCTAGTTCAGTTACTAAATGAAAACATGCCAAGATAGCTTCTTACACCAGTTCCAGGGAACTAAAATAGACACAGTTCTTATGGCATTCTTTTGTTCTGGGTTGTGCTTAGGTGACTACAAGAACTCCAAAGCCAGATGACTAGCTGCTCTCAAGTCTAAAGGAATCCCCGCAAACCTCATGGGCATCACAACCTGTAGAGTGTATGTCACTGCCCTCCTGAGCTGAGTGCAGTAGGGACACATCTGGGTACAGCTGACTTTCCAGACCTCCTCCTTAGTGAAAAGCTGATTGAAGATTAGATGGGCATAGAACACAGAAAAAAAATTGTCAGTCCATACTATAAGACTCTATCTAATTCTAGGTAGAGATGATGGAGTGTATAGAACATGCCCAAACAATAGTCAGCTCTGAGGCCCATGTGAAGAGACACACTAAACCTTAAAACAAGGGCACTGAAGCCTGGCTCTAATTAGAAGCCCAAACAATTCTTCCCACCACATGACCATGGATATATTAACAAGAGGGCACAATGAAGGATCAAATTCCATCTCTTTCCACATATTCTGCAGCTTCAGATGAGGGAAAGTATTTGACATGCTCTTTGGGATACTAATTATGCAATTCACACCAAACAGCTCATTGTTAAGGTTTAAAGAGGATGAACACAATCTTAACAGTTGCTGGACCATTGATGATGGTTTCGGAACTCTTACAGTCCACTCATTCATTTCTTCATGCAATTAGACAGCATAGACACATTCCTATCATGTCAGACATCATCAAAGGTTCTGGCCACATCAGGTCAGTGAGACATAGTCCTTGTCCTGATAACACCTAGAGACCAAAAGAAAAGAATGGATGTCAGACCAGGCACATGCCACCAAGTGTCATGGGATAAGAGAATACAATGAGGGAGGATGACAGCCCAAGGGGGACCAAGCACCCAGAGAACAGATCTTCAAGTGTTCTTCAGACATTCTGGAGGAGAGATACCCCTGCGTGTAGAGCAGGTAGCAACCTTACACACACAGTATGTTTGTCCAGTACCTGTAGTATGTATGTACTTCCTACAGCCAAAGTGGCCATTCTGGGTTCCCATAGAAAGCACTCAGATTGTAATACTTTATTGATACACATTCTTACAAATTCCAGACAAGTAGATTCCATTTGTTGTTTCTGGGAGAAAAATTCTAGAGTGTTTTCCTGTATTATGACTGTTGGCTATTATTTGTCTTCCAAAATCCCTGGATCTCCCACAAGATAATCTCAAATCAGACAATGTATGAACCATTAAAACTACCTTCCATATTGCAATATGATGCTTGGCTGTGGGTTCTATAGTTAGGTGAGATTTTGAAACTAATGCTGATCCTAATGTCTTTTTTGGTGACTGCGTGCCTGTGCTCTGGACAATGCACCGAGGTTAGGACTGTGACAGGGAGGGCCATGGCCAATAGTCAAGCAGGCCTAGTAGCTGCAGCTTCTTTATCAGTCTATTAACTAGTTTGTTTTTGACTGAGTTCTCTCCCCCTCTGTCTGAGTCAGTGTTTTCAGGATGACATGGACATAAAGCTACATGGAGCCTTATTATCACAGGGATCTGACTGATGTTTATAATAGCCCTGTGATGACCACCAGAACTGTAAAGAATAGTCTGAGCCATGTCCTTCAGTCAGCAATGGCCCCAGCTCTGTGAAGTTCCTCTTCCAGGGGCAATGGAAATTTCCAATAGTGCTTTTTTTCCAGAGAGAAAAATGTGTTACAAATTAAATAGCCACTCTAAGATATGAAGAGTACCTTGAGAATGAGATTTCAGTATTCAAAGAAAATTATAGATTTTTCACTTATAATTTATCTCCATATTTGCTTTATTCTTTGTGCCTATATGACTATGCACTTTCCAAGAGCAGGGTTTGCAAGGGGCTTCACAGTGGCTCAATATGGTTTGAGGTCTTAGTAGACAATGGATATTTGCAATGGAATAATGGAAGTCCCCAAATGTGCATATCCAAGGAGCTTTAGAAAATGTACCCTGTGAGGAGAATGAACAATGTCACTGCACCATGTGGGGTGACTTGGGTGTGATACCTCTAATGGTGATGGCAAGATTCAATCAGAGAGGCCTAGGGCCTGGGAATGTCACCCTTGAACAGGAGCTTCATGCTTCTTCTATTTACAAAGACCAATGGCGATGATGTGTAGAATTCCCCTGCTCTAGTTACAAGCAACACCTGGGTATTGACTCAGCATCATCAACTAGGCCTCCGGCAATAGGCCTAACAGGCCATGTGTAACATCATGAGTTCTGAGCTCTATGGTTGCTGGAGGAAAAAGAGAGTTTGAAATACAGTCCTCAATGAGCAAGTGACTGCTCTCAGGCCTGGTCAAAGATGTCAAGAAGCCTAGAACAACAGTAAGAAAATCTTCCTCCCACAGGTCTGGAGGCAAGAACTCAAGGTCAGTCTATCTGCCATGTTGATTCCTGACCCTGCCCCAGCCTCTTACTTGGCCTTGGGGCCAGGTCCTCATGGCTGGGTCACCATGTCAACTTTGGCTGTCATGTCTCTTGGCTTCTTTGTGCCTCTGTTTCTTCTTCAGTCACACCAGTCATTTGAGAGTTGCAGCTCATTCTAATGACCTCACTTCCTATCAACTGCAACAGCATATACTTGGCAATTAAGGTCTCATTTCTAGGGACGGGGTGAAGACTTGAAATTCCATTGCCAGAGAACAGAACCCAAACCACAGCAGGTGCCTGTGTGCTCCACAGTCTCCCCCGTCTCCAGAACCAAGTCAAGACTTTTGAGTTGCTGAACACATCTATCTAGGTGGCCACCTGTCCTACGTTTGTTTATGTTGCTAAGATAAAATACACGGACAGAAAGCAACTTATGAGAGAAAGGGTTTATTTAAGCCTGGTTACAGCCCATCAGGGGAGAAGTCAAGGCTGAAAAAAATTAAGACAGCTAGTCCCATCACATCCAGAATCAAGAGCAGAGGCATGGACACATGCATGCTCACTGTTGAGTTCACTTTCTCCATTCTCAGAAAGTTCAGCATCCCCTGTTTAGGGATGGAGCCATCCACAATGGAAAGATCTTCTATTTAGTCTAGAAGAAAACTACCACAGACATATCCACAGGCCAGCCTGATCTATAAAGTTTCTCATAGAGATCCTCTTCAACGTGATTCTAATGGTATTGACATGATTAAAACTAATCAGAGCACTATCTCTTAGATGAAACCCAAGGAAAGTTCTTTTATATTCCATATCTTACCTGGCTGTGGGTCCATGGGCACAAACGTAAGTATCACCCAATGAAGGCTCTTATTCCATTTTATGTCAATGATGCCTCTGGTTTTGAAAACGATTCTGGCCAAATGTGGCAGGAACCTGTGTGCCCAGTCTGACATTGAACCTCATCACTCTCTGACTTACGCTGCACTTGTGTTAACATACAGTAATTACCTCTTTGGGTTAATTATGTCCATACATGAGTTAATGGTTTACCAGCAATGTTCTTTTTTTCCTATATATTATTTATACAGTAATTTTATTAACTTCACTTATTCATTATTTTATTCATTATGTGAGTCTATTGTGGCCCAGATATGGCAAATTGCTGCAGAGGGAAAAGTGACTCAGATCTGCTCTCTGTCTTCCAAGCCCTCTGCAGTCACACAATGAACAGATAAGGACACATGCAACATGAGCTCTGTGTCTATATGAGCAGCAGGGATAAAAGGGGCCAGGGGTCATTCCCATGCCAATGACCATAGTGGCTGCAGTGGTAACATTTGCAAATGGATAGCATCATGAAAATTAGAAGTACTTTTATCGTTATTTACTTGATGCATGCATACCATGCCTGTATAAGGAGACCAGAGTCAGCTTTCTTTGAGTCAGCCCACCATGAAGACTCCAGGGATTGAGCCCAGGCTGTCAAACTTAAAGGTAAGCACTTTCAACCACAGAGTCATCTACCCTGTCCCCAAAGTTAAACAATTTTAATGGCAAGTACATAGTAAGGCAGGAAGGTCAAACATACACAGAGGTGATAATGTGACAACAACAGCTATGTACCTGAGTGTATATATGTTATACATATGTACACACAGAGATGCACATCATAGCATGCACACACACACACACACACACACACACACACACTGTGCACATATGTCTTTGCACAGGATCACCCTGCTCCCTGGATCCCAGCTGTAAGAACCTTTCTAACCTGGTCAGTGTTGGGACCTGGCTGTGGTAAGATGGAAAGAACTTGAATAAGAGCTGAGAAAGCTACTGAGCTGCCTCATAACAACACTTCCATAGGGGGCAGGGAGGAACATGGCCCGGGGTCAGGGAATGTCATAAGTGTCAGGGGCAAAGGTAATGGGATCAGCTGTCAGTGACACCTTCAGGGCAGGAGACAATGTGAAGGAGGGGAGTAAAGAACCACTCCTGAGTGATATACCCTAACACAGACTTCTCCATGGCTTCCTCAGAATGTAAGGAGGGAAGATAGGGACTTCTTTGGGACTGTGAGCTGTGTGGCCCACTGGGTGCTGTTTTGTGGAGACCATTCCTCCCCTGGAGAAGAGATTTGGGCCTATTCATGCCATAACATGAAGGGCGCTTCTCTGACCCATGTGTGTTTTGTGAGCCAAGTTCTGCACCAACAGCGTGACAGCGTCTTTACCTTTCTAAACAAGCTCGAGAGACAGGCTGACTGATTCAGCTACATAATGGACCAAGTGGGAGAAGGGGGCTCTTTTGGTGTACACCCTGTTTGCTTGGTGACCAGCCCCTGATGGTAGAGCGCCCATCCCCCATGTTAGATATTTTTCCAAATGTAGTCACACGAACTCTTTAGGATTGCCGTGTAAAACCACACCCAGAGAGCAGTGCCATGATGGCACGTTCTTCTCTACACTTAGCACAGGAATTCTAGAGAATACAGGGTACTGCTTGGCTATATCACCTCCCCACTTTCCGGGCTTCATGGAGAGAAGTGTGTGGCGCCTCCCTAAGTCCCAAATGTGTCATGTTCTCTGATGAATGTTTTCACACACTAGCTCAGGAAGCCTCACAGTAACCAATTCTGAGAGAAAGGCTATCCTCCCCTCTCTATGGTGACAACAAAGCCAATACTCAGTCTCATTTATAGCTGGCTCACCCGCAGGCTCTGCACCCATCAAGGGCCACTGCTGTACTCTTGGGTGTCTACATTTTATCTCTACCTCCTGAGAACAGTTAGAGTGTGTTCTAGGGACTTGTCAAGTTCACCTCCAGGATGTAGATGCTCAAACACCTCTGTAGCAGTAAAAGGACCTCTGCACACCCACCAGAAATCATGTGCACCAAATGACAACAGCCCTGAGAGAAAGACCCTGCTGCCCTGTCACATAGGTAGGCAAGCTGCGTGACCCAGAAGGCTACCATGACCTGTACACAACCTATCTACAGTTAATGCTGAAACCAAGCAGGCATTGCGACCCTCAGAAAAAAAATAATAAGAATAATTTATGCTCAGATTAGTCTCAGCCTCAGTCCTTTCTATTGATTAATGTTAATGTATGAATCCCATTGTGGGAAAACTATCAGGTCTTTCAGAAGGGCCTGTAATACATCTGGAGACTGTGAGTCTGAGATTCCAAATGAGGAATCAAGCTGAAATCCTACAAATTCTGGAAATATTTGCTTGGTCTTCCAGAAATCCTTCCTCCTACTTGCTTAAATCCACATACCAGCTCTTCTCCTGGAGAAGTTAAAAGCAAGGTAAATGGGCAGCACTTGCCACTCTCAAGACTTAAAACCTCTCCCTTCTCAGATCCCAGCAACATGATTTTGGGTCAGAAAGCACATTACCAATATTGGGGGCTTAGCAGGGCCTGGAGTGGGGGTGGAAGTGGCCACAGGGCAGCCTGAGGCAAATCTTCCTGCCATCATAAGGGCTGGGCCAGCTGCACGCTCTTATGTATATTATCTTACTCCTGGTTTGTGTTCTGCACTGTATAGATTCCAGACTTCCCTCTGTCTGTTCTGCTAAGCAGGAATGCTACCATGCCTACCTAGGACATGAAGGGCTTAAACTAAGGAACTGAGGAGATCCTGAGTAGGCTGCAGGGCACCTCACATGGCACTATGTGGGGAAAGAGGCCTCAATTGGGCATATCCCATGGACAAAGGCTAAGTTCTCCAAAGTGCACAACGAAGTGGGTTTCAAATTGCCCAATGTTTAGAGTCCTGAACAATGCCAGGGCTTCTCCAGTTACTGCTGTTGTTGGGCAGCTTCAAGTCTGCAGAGCATCTCGTGAGGCACTCCCTGTAGGGGGCCGCTGCGGTGGTTGCGAGCAGCAGCCCTCCACCTGCATCCAAAACCCAAACCAACTACATCTTAGTCACAACATTTTTGACTCAACAAATTACAAATTACCATCTTCAACGCACATGTGGGGATATGTTGCTATTAAATACAATCTGTGAATATTTACTACTAATTAAGAAGTACAATATGCAAAAATTTTATTATTAAAAAATAATAATAGGAATTGAATTTGAGCTAGAAATAGCCAGGCAGCCACCACCACCACCACAGAGCTGGTTCCTCTGGGCAGATTCTAGGGAACAAAGTGGGACTGCCCCAGGACCTCTCCCAGCTCTCTGTTTCTGTGCTCTAAGACTAAACTGAGAGCTACAGGCTGAGCCAGCTGCTCTGTGAGTGACTATGGATTCAGACCCAGGCCTCCTGGCTCAGATGCCCTTTCTCCTGAGCCCCTGCTTCTGCTCCCAACCTCACATCCAGTTCTGTTTATGACCTCCACGTCTGGTTCTGTCGAGGTTTATGGACACAACTTGAGAAATCGCTGTCTTCACTCTAAGAAGACATAGCCCAAAGAGCCATGCACAGTGCCCAGTCTCTTCATCCTGCTCACTAGCCAGTGTTTCCAAAGAAGAAAGACCTGCGGAGGTGTGGCGGCTCTCCAGGTCAGGAGAAGTAGGGGCAGGATGGATGGTCACTAGAACCCTGACACCAAGGAGTGCTGCACATGCAATACTGAAGCCCAAACAGTGTTTCAGAGAAGGATGAAGGGAGCTGAGAGCTCACATCCCTGAATTCTGTGGAGCACAGGCTACACACTCAGTGCAGCGGGGTTTTGCAAGGAGCCCTGGAATTGTGTCTGAATGTTCCTTATGTGGGAGCTGGGAGGATGCCCATTCTCATGCTTGTGTATAATCTCATCTTTACAATGAATGCTTATCTATGGCCCAGCTGGTATGCACTGCTAACAATGGCCCCCTGAAGACCACCCTCAATTCTGGGAAGTTTTCTCTTGTGTGTCCCTACAGGTCTTTGAGACTCGAGACCAAGGCCTACATATAAGATTTGAAACCAGCTCCTAAAAGATCAAGAGATCCTGCATAGCTCCTGGGATCTGTATCCCACAGGCCACTGGGGACAGGGTGTGCAGAGAAAGGCAGAGCTGCACCTCTCTGTCAGTCCAGCTCCATCAAACATGTTCCAATATGGGGAAAGAAGGGGGCATGATATGGGTGCAGACCCTCTACTGCACCCCCAGGTTTCACAAAACATGGGTGATGCTGTGTGGAGACCTCTTGAGCTCCCCAACCAGCTCAGTGACCTCAGACCCATTGTGCAATGAGCAGCAGAGGAAGCTTGCAGCCTTCCACAAACCAAGTCTAGACACCTGGTCTCCAGATGCACTGACTGCTACCTCCGGTCTCCTCCCAGCACTGGCTTCCTTGCACTCGTCTCTGAGCTGTGGGTAGGAAGCCTGGATCTTTTCTTTATGTTGCTGAGACCCTGCTCTCCTCCCTTCCTGGTGAGGGGAGAGAACAAGGAGGAAGAGGTAAGGGGTCTTCCCCACACCCATGGGACTACTGCCCATTTGCTGCATGGATGTCTGACAGCCCAGAAAGAGATCAGACAGCTGAATGCCCTTGCTGTCCTGGAAGAGGCGGGGAAGCCTCTGCATTGCTGTTCCAGGAATCCGCTCTGGAAAAAAGAAAAAAAAAAGCTGCAAGCCTCTGCCAGCTCTGAGTTCATTAAATGGCTTCTGCCGTATTAATCTTTTGTTTCTGCTTAATGGAGGTTACAGTGAATGGGAGGAGGTGAGTTCCCAGGGCATGGGGCTCAGTGTGGAATCACCATGGGAACAGCAGCTTGATCTCCATTGGGTGACGAGTTCCCGAGGCCCACTCAACATCCTCTTTAAGGGCTCAGAGTGCAGGCTGTACCCTGTTCATCAGTCTGAGGGCCAGAGGGAAAGGAAGTAAACAGCTCCACAGGTCACCAGCTACCACGCTGCATTGGCCTGTTGGTGCCCTTCTTGTCCCTGGGGGCTCTGCTAGTATCACAGGGAAAATGCTGAGTCAGAAGCTTTCCGGTGAGCACTGAGCTTGTCCATGGCCTTGCTTCCCCAACAGACATTTTCAGAGCAAAGAGGACGAATTCAGCTGGCAGAGGAACATGGCCGAACCAGGGTCACGGGACTGGAGAAGTAGCAGTAACAGCACTAGTGGCCCCTGAGAAATAGAAGCCAGCAGCCAAAAGCATCCTGGGAGCCACAGGCTGTGGAGGGTGGATGCAGCTGCTGCTGGTTTTAACAGGTCCTTCAGGGATAATGGGTGCTTGTGTCCTGTTTTCTCCTCCCAGGGAGGCAGAGTTCTTGTGAGAGCCAGGAAAGCTGAATCAACAGAACCAGAACCGATGGCGGAGCAGGCAGGGCCAAGGCCTGGGGTAGGGGCATGGAACTGAGGGAGACAATTGGCTATTCCATTTATTAGGACACATCTGTCTAGAAGAACGTTTTAGCCTGCTTGCCTAAATGCAAGCACCTCCCCATGCCCTGTGGGCAGGGGTTTTTATGTAAGAATTTACAGTGAACACAGTCCAGCCTGGTACATCTAAGACCCTTCATCCTCTACTTCCCAGACTGGAAAGCTCAGGGCCCTGTTCTGCGTTCTCCTATCCACCAAAATCACCTTTGCTGGCTTTGGCCTGCTGCTTGATTTCATGGCCTCATATTCCAGGGCATAATGGGTATACAAATGTCCCAGAACAGCAGAAACTCTGTTATTAACACGGCAGTGAGCATCTGTACCCCCAAAAATATAAATCTGTTTTTTTTATTCTGTGTTATGATCTCAGTGAATCCAGTTACATATTCATCCACCCACCCACCTATCCATCCGAAAATATTTATCGAGTGCTCTGTCTGAACCGTCTTTACATTCACAGAGCTCACAGTGAAATCAGAATGTTAGGGTTTAATGAAACAATTTCATGAACCAGTGGAAAATATCATGTATAGCAAACACTAGAATTTAAGAGAAGTCTGCAGATTAAGAGTGTGTGCCAAGAAGTATGGCCAGGTCATAGTAGAAGGAGACATTGCCAAGAGGAAGTGACATCTGAGAGCAAGAAGAGATGAGGATAGTGACTAGGGCACGGAGGGGAGGGAGTGGTATGGATTCTGCTGGCAGAATGTACACAGGTGTGGGACAAGGAGAGGTTACAAATGAAAAGGGACTTCCTGAGCAGAGGGGACTGTAAAAGACACTGAGTGCTGCTTTATAATAAAGTGTTTAAATTAGAGGCAAATGACAAAGATTTCCATCTTGAACACTTTTATAAAAAGTGTCTCCAAGAGGGCACAAATAAGATCATGTTTTTAGTGTGAACCACCCAGTTCCTGTAACAGCTCTACTGGCTTGGATCAAAGTAGTAGGCTGAGTGGATGGGGAGATGATTTAAATTTCAGATGTGTGGGGAATAAATATACAAATTGGTTGTAACTCCACAGTGGCTGTTCTATGGTTTATGGCTTGCCTGCTGGAAGGTAGTGATAACCTGAGCCAGAGAACTCTAGGTAAGCCTGGACAAAAGATCAGTGTGCACCTGACATACCCCGGAAGAAATGGCAAGGCAGGCGAGTGCCAAGGAACAGAGTCTAGGTCTACAGAAGAGATGTTACCTGCAGAGCTCATTCTGGAAAGCAACAAGGATTGGGCCCAAAAAACACAGGATTTGAAGGGTCCCAAGCACAGGATGATAAGCCACAGAGACAGTGACAACACAGCTGTGTCACAGGGGTTATGGATAACTCCAAAAAAGTGACTGATGCTATCTTTCATCAGGGGACTAGAAGGAAGCTCTCTGCTGTGGTTGACTCGTAGGTTTCGTGACCTAGGAAGAGCAGTTGCTGAGTGTATTAATTGCTATAATGTTGCTGTGATTAAACATCATGACTATGGCAACATATAGAAGGAAGGGTTTATTTGGGTTTATAGATCCAGGGGAATTAAAGTCCATCACATGTGGTAGCAGCAGAGGCAACAAGCTGAGCGCTCACATCTGGATCCAATGGCAGGAAGCAAAAAGGATACAACCAGATGTACTGGGCATCTTTAAACTCTATTCCCAAGTAAAGCTACATCTCCTAACCCTCCCCCAAAGAACACCAGACCTATAGGAAACACCTCCTCATCCAAACCACTGCAATGAGTCATGGCAGGGACTAGCTATAATAAAAAAGGAAGAAACAGCAAACACAAGACTTCCTTCAAGACATGGAGCTTTGAAGTAGCATCAAGAAGGCAATGGCAACAGAATGTGGGTGTGGGGCCAAATGAGAAGTTTTCTACCACTCTATGTGGAGGGCATGCCCACATTTCTACACCATTAAAGGTTCACAGTACCATCATCCAACATAGCTGGCACTTTCTCACACATATCCACCTTTTTTTCTTTTTTCTTTTTTTTTTTTTTTTTGAATGTACCTTAGTACATTAGTAGGAGTTGAAAATCTAGCTTTGGCCTTGTTATCCCTACCTTACAGAGCATCTAGCATGATGGACTGTGTCTTAGGTTGGCCTGCCTCACAGGTCCTTACCCATCATTGATGACTGGCCTTTGAAGGATGACATCTCTGGGAAGCATGTCCTGGTGGGAGGAATGCCTGTTGCCTCAGACCTAAGAAACCTCCCAAGGGGACCACATTCGGGGTGCTGAAGTGCCAGGAGAACCTGGAGTGTGGAAATACACTCTAGGAAACACTTAGAATGATTGGTAAAAAGACAATACCCCAATCAAAACATAGGATAAAGGGGGTCACTCCTGAGCCAACCTCACACTTTCAGGCAAGAAGGAGCACACAGATCTAGAGATCAGGCTCCCACATACCTTTGGGAGAAATTCAGGAGGACAGCACCATGGCCTCTCCTCAAATCCTCTAGATCAGCAGTCTTAACCATAAGGTCCCTGGTGACCAGTATTGATTTTAATGCCCTCACCTAAGGCCCCTTACAGGGAGGGTAAGTTCCCCCGTACTCTTAATGGCAGGAGACATAGACAAGGACAAAGTCTAAAGCAGACAGAGACAGATTCCAGCAAACACAACAAGTGTAGTAGATGTTCCTACCTAATTTACCAGTGATAGACACAAAGGAAAACACAGAGAAAAAGGAGGGTCCAGCGCTCACCTTTGTGAGGAACAAGGGCATGAAACACTCAGGGGCCAAATCACTGAGCACAGCAAGCATGAAGAGGAGTCCAAAAGGAGGCTGATGGTGAAAGTGAAAGTGTATCAACACCAATGTAGTCTCCATCTGCTAATGCACTGCCAGCAACAAAAGGTAAAGATCAGGGCCCCCAAAACAGCTGCTGCAATGGACAAAAGAATACACCCTGATTCAAGTAGGCTCAAAGCTCATGCCAGTATGCGATCCATGCCTAGGTGCCAGATGTTGTAGGTTACCCTGATTGGACACCCCTTGGGGGAGGGGGTGAGAAGAGGCAGCACCAGTGACTCAGACGCCGAGAGTCAGTGAGTAGCAGAGCGCACTGCAGACTCGTTTATTAAGGAAGGTAGAGCTGCCTTTGTACCCCCTCCTAAGGTCCCATTGGCTCAGATGCTGACTCTGCTGCGTGTCGTTTCCTCCTTACTGTCTGCGGTCAGGTGTCTCCTTGTCAGCAGTCTCTGTGCATAGAGGCAGGCTTGGCTCATGCAGACGGGTCTGGGCACCTGCTCCTACACTTGTGGCTAAAGGTTATCTTGAGACTTCCTCCAGGCATTTTCCTGGGCTTCAGAGCAATGCTGTGGCCCATCTTACACTCCCAGAAGATGAAGCCTACTCATGAGTGACTGCTCACTTCAGAGACCCGAAGGCCTAGCCTTCTCACTTTAACAAGGAGCACCCTGAGGACCCTGGGAGCACTGCAAGGATCTGGTTCATCCTGGAGCAGCTATCCTTCTGACTTCACTTCTCATGGATAACAGCTTCCTAAACACTCCTCATCCTGGAAGAAGTTCTGAGCAACAGATAAAACTATGCCCTCCCAACCTTTGTATTGTAACAACTGCCATTGTTACAGAGGGCCATGAGACCACTTTCCCTGAAAAGTTACTTCCCTGTTGACCAGTATTAAGACCCATCATAACTGTCTTTTGACCCTGAAATACTCCCTTCATCTCAAAGTCCCTTTCCCAGATAACCCATTGTCTTGTGAAGGTAGATTAGGACTCTCCTAGGTCAGGACCACTCTGCTCTCCTTGTTTCCTGTGGTCTCTGCAGGCTGAGCTTGGAGCTTTCTCAGCTCCTATCTTCAGCATCACAATGACAATCCCTCCCTCCTTGCAATCTCAGAGCTTCGCTCGTGATCACAGAGTTGCAGAGCATTTAAAACACAAATTGTGGCTGAAATGTGTGCCATCCTGGTACCCGCGCACATTTTCTCCACGCTGTCAATTATGACTCAAATTGATATCCTCCTGTAGCCGCATTCTGTCTCCACTCCTCTCATTTATTTTGCATTAGCACAAGCGGTTTTGATCCATAATGGCTGAAAAAAATGATTTTCTGGAATGTGCCAAAATGAAATGAAGGAAGATTATTAACCCGCATGATAAAATTCAAGCTTTGTAACTAAAGGTGCCTTCAAGGAAGTACTCTGAGAGCTTATGATAGAGTCATCGGTCATGAACCAAGAATTGGTGAGAGTCCCCAAATAAGGAGAAGCACGTTACAAACACCTCTCAGCCTCAGAGTATTGAGAAATAATTATAAATATTAATACTACCTGGATAAAACTACAGCTTAAGAATGTCTGAATTATTGGAGATTCAAAGTCACTGCTGTCATTAGAGAGGGCCATGAAAATTAACTAACTGCTTTGTTAAGTAGAGTCTGGGTGTGTTGTATCTACCTTTTAGTGTCTTCCTATCCAGTGACTGCAGAAAGCCAGGATGTTCAAGATGCAGCTTGGATATACAGGTGTCCTAGAGAGGAATATACATGTTCTAATTTTCCTTCTGTTGCTGTGATAAAACACTCTGACCAAAAGTAATTTATGGAAGCAAGGATTTATTTGGCTTACATGTCCAGGTCCCAGCCTATCATTGAGTGTAGTCAAGATAGATACTCAAGCAAGAGCTTGAAGCAGAGACCATGGAGGAACACAGTTTGCTGGATTGCTCATAGGCTCATGTTCATCTGGCTTTCTTAAATAGCCCAGGACCACCTCCCTACAAGGGGATGGTGCTGAGGATGTGCTCCACATGTACCAGTTAAAAGTCAAGACAATCCCTCACAAACATGTCCACAAAACAACCTGGGAAATCCCTCAATTGAGACTCCCATCTTAGATGACTCTAGGCTATGTCAAGTTGACAGTTAAAGATAACCAGAGCCTATAATTCACACCACCAGAGAAACTAGGATACAAGGAGGAACCTAAGAGATTCATACAAGGTCCCTCACAGAAGGGAAAAGGGACAAGATCTCAGGAGCATATTGGGAGTGGGGGGAGGGGCTCAGAGAATGGAGAGGGAGCTAGGAGAAAGAGAAGAGGAGGAAAGCACATGGGACTAGGAAGATTGAGTCAGGGGAGGAATAGATGAGAGAAAAGAGAGAGAGAGATACCATAAAAGTGGAACCATTATAGATTTGAAGAGAAAACTGACTCTAGAGAAATGTCCAGAGACCTACAAAGATGACCCCAACTAACAATTTGAGCAACAGTGGAAAGGCTATCACAAAAGTCCTTTCCTGATAATGAGATTGATGACTAACTTATCCACCATTGTAGAGCCCTTATCTAGGAGCTGATGGAAACAGAAGCAGACACCCACAGCTAAACACTGAGCCAAACTGGAATCCAGATGCAGAGAGGGAGGACAAGACCAGGGTACAGAAACCCACAGAGACAGCTGACCTGAACAAGTAGGAGCTAATGGGCCCCCAGACTAATAGCTGGGAAGCCAGCATTGGACAAACCCAGACCCCTTGAACATGGGTCTTAGTTAGAAGGCCTGGGCAGTCTAAGGGACCTCAGACAGTGGAACCAGGATGTATCCCTGGTGCACAAACGGACTTTGGGAGCACATTCCCCATGGAAGGTTACTCCTTTAACCTAGAGGAGAAGGGAGGGCCTAGTCCCTACTCCAAATGACATGACAGATTTTGTTGACCCCTCCTGGAAGGCACCACCCTCCCTGTGGAGTGGAGGGCGGAATGGGATGGGAGGGTGGGGGGGCATGGAAGGAAGGGGGAGAGAGAAAAGGAGGGAGGGAGAGGGAACTGGGTTTGATATAAGGATAAATAAATAAATAAATAAATAAATAAAAGATAACCAGAACAACTTGTATGTTTATGACCTCTTAAATTTTGAAGAGTGACTAGTGAGACAAGCTATCAATGTCTGTCCATGCTTCCAAACCATGATTATCCCTTAAAGCTTCCAAAACTGATTATCCACTTGGGGGTTGGGGATGTGGGACACATAGAACCTCGATGAGAAGAATTATAAGGCCCCTATTATATTCTAACATCTCAGCTAATTGCAGAGGTATACCTCAGATGTTCTCCCACCAGAGACCAACCCAGTGAGGTAACTGCTGATGGATTTCTTTGTTCATTCAATCAACAAACCACTACTATGTTTCAAAACCTAGGGTCTGCCTTGATGAAAATGTAGCCATGCCTGAAAGAACTCCATCTTTACCAGCCCCACTACTAGAGAGCTTCTTTTTGTCACCACCTCTCTCCATCCCTCTCTCTCTCTCTTCCCCCCTCTCCTTCCTTTATCTCCTCTCTCTCTTTTCCTGTTTCCTTCCCTCTATCTCCTCTCCTTCTCTCTTCTCTCCCTCTATCTTCTCTTTCCTCTCTCTCCTCTCTTTCCCTTTCCCTCCCTCTCCTCTCTCTCCTCTCCCTCTTTCCTCTTTCTTCTCTTTCCTCTCTCTCTCCTCTCCCTCTGTCTTCTCTTTCCTCTCTCTCCTCTCTTTCCCTTTCCCTCCCTCTCCTCTCTCTCCTCTCCCTCTTTCCACTTTCTTCTCTTTCCTCTCTCTCTCCTCTCTCTTTCCCCTTCTCTCCTTCCCTCTCCTCTCTCACCTCTCACCTCTCTCCTTTCTCTCTTTCCCTTTCCCTCTCTGTCTTCTCTTCCTCTCTCTCTCCTTTCCCTCTCTCCTCTTTCCATCTTCCCTCCTCTCTCTCTTACCTCTCTGTTCTCTTTTCCTCCCCCTCTGTCCTCTCCCTCCCTCTCATCTCTTTCCCTCCCTCTTCTCTCTCTCTCTCTCTCTCTCTCTCTCTCTCTCTCTCTCTCTCTCTCTCACCTCTGTCTTCTCTTCCTCTCTCTCCTCTCCCCCTCTCTCACACACACTCTTTAGGAACATGATTACTCTCTTTTAGGTAATCTCTATGTGACCTGCATTTGCTATGTCACAGATATGTCCTTACTTTACTGACACATTATTTTAAAAATCTATTTTCTATAGCTATTTTGCTAAATGTGCAATAAATGTGAACACTTCCTCTAAGTATGTGGGGATGTATACTTGTCTTTATGCATCAGGTATGAAAACTGCAGTGTGTACAGTCACTCAGCAGTTGATAGACACTGGCAGACAAGAAGGGAATCTGAACCCATGCTTCTTTGATACTGTGGCTGGAGCTGAAGAGCCTTCTATCTCTTTACCACTGGTGAGGTGAAACAGAAGCCAATTCACTAGCCAGGTTGTTTTTGTTTGTTTGTTTTGTTTTGTTTTTGTTTGTTTTAGTTTTTTTGCTAAATTGAACTAAATCAAAGCTATCAAAGGCAAAGTCTTATTGTGTTTGACCAAGATTTGGAACTCAGTGGCACACATGACCAAACACCCAGAAGAACAGTCAAGTGATCACACTGTTCTTCCCGTGGGTGTGGTACAGGCCTTTACCAATGACCTATTCACACCTCCCAAGCTGGTTTCCTTTCTGAAACACACTTGTTTGTATTTGTATATCATCTTCCTACCCCATAATCCTTTTCTACACAATCATAAGGGACTCTGTGACAGAAAGGGTAGAATTCCTATTCCCTTTATCACACTTGGATTCAAAGCTACCTTTAGAGGTTATACCCTGGATGAGACGTCCTGGGTGTGAGAGGACACAGGAATTTGTACTACAGGAATCTGCTTGTGCAGTCATAGACACCTCTTATGACCTTAATTTCATCAACTATCAAAAGGAGATGTAAACACCCACCTGGTGAGGTGTTGTAACCATGTCATAGAGCCATAATATCAATTGCTTACTGGATTTCAGATATAAGATCTAGCATGTTGTTGTGAGTTTTGCTAGTTTATAATTTTTTACACATCCTCATAGAAAGCGTAAAGTTTGCTAAGTATAGATGGGGACACCCAGAGATAAAGAGGATGTAAGGAACACTACAGTCTAGCAAGCTTGTCTTGATGCATCTCTTTAAATGAGGCTGTCTGGCCATAGACAGCTGTGTCTGTCCTCTCAGTGTCACACCTGCTGTCCTTCTCTGGGCTACCTACCACTCCAGACTGCATGGGTGGCTCTGATTTGGTTCATAGCACAGATCCCTCAGTCACCTCTTGTCCTAAGTTGCCCCCAATCTAGATCCTCCCCAAATTAGGTCAGAGTCCTCTATCAGACTGGCGGGCATTTGGTCCATTGCCACCCCCGGCCGTGCTGACCTGATTTGCTCACCTCCATGTGTCCCTCAGGGTTCCTTCCTACACATCAAAATAGGTCATGCCTTGGGTTGGCTTATATTCCTCTTCTGCAAGCTTGGATGCTCTGCTTCTGTCTATCAGCCTCCGGTCTCTGAAAACTAACATGATCAGTACACACTAACTTAGTAGCCATGTTAACCAATTGTATTTAAAGGAGTTCTTAATTGTGCACACATACAACATATCCCTCGGATTGTAGGTGAGTACTCACCAAGCCCCCATCTACCTGAGGATGAAGCTGTGACATCTTCAGGTCTGAGTTGTGTGAGCTTTAGGTCAGATGTGTAAGCTTCAGGTCTGGGTTGATCTTGCACATATTCACAGATACTTCTGATCCAGGCAGGGTAAAAATATCAAATGCTGCTAACAGCAGGATCCCTGTTCCATGAGGATATGCTCCAATGTGTGACTATGCAGCATATTATCCAGGTCTAGGAGGATAGTGTTGTAATTTAAGAAAGATGCCATGCAACAAGGTTCAAGCAGAAGTGTTGTTTTGTTTTGTTTTTAATTAGGCAGAAAGGATCATAAAAAGGTGAAAGGGAAGGGGGGAGACTTGCCTCCAGGGACAGGAGGAGCAGGAGAAAGGAAAAGGGGCAGAGAGGGAGAGGGAGAGGAAGAGAGAGAGACAGGTGGATGTGAGGTGGGTGGGGCCCTTTTAAAAGGGAACACAGTGAATATGTTCAGGTGATGCTTTTAGTGGCTGTAGCTGAGGGTGTAGCCTGTCAAAACCCCACAGACAGGCCAGTACAGATGCTTGAATACTAACAGAGGGCCGGCCAAGAGAGGCAGGAAAGAGCCTTGTTGTCTTACTTTGCTTTCTGTTGATGTGATAAAACTCTGACCAAAAGCAACTTGGGGGATAAAATGGTTAACCTCGTCAAACAGCATGCCATTCATCACTGAGAGAAGTCAGGGAAGGAACCCAAGGCAGGAACTTGGAGGCAAGGCCTGAAGCAGGAACCACAGAAGAATATTGTTCACTAGTCAGCTCACTTTGTTATTCTGTCTAGGACCATGGGCTCAAGAGAGGCATCACCCACAGTAAGCTGGGCACTTCCATATTGGTCATCAATCAAGAAAATGTTCTACAGATTTACTCACAGGACAGTCTGATGACCTCCTCCCAGATTACTCTAGCTTGTGTCAAGTTGACAGACAATGACCCAGCATGCCCATCGATCACCTGGCACTCCCCTCCCCCAGCTGTAAAATGAAGGCTCCACGCTAAATTGGTCTGGTGACTTTTAGGTTCTGACCTATGCTGACCTCAGATGGTCTCGCTGAGTACCCGCTTCTCTCTCCCCACCCCCAACCTCAGAAGTAACATCCCTTATCCCATAAGATGCCAATCTAAAACACACATCAACCCAAGCACAACACTTTATATTTTTATAAATTATGTTCTTCCCCTCCATATATCTCTTATATACTATAAATTGTATATACTATAGCAGTGGTTCATGACCCTTCAGGGTTTACCAGCCCTTTCACAGTGGTCACCTATGACCATCAGAAAACACAGATATTTACATTATGATTCACAACAGTAGCAGAACTACAATTATGAAGTAGCAACAAAAATAATTTGTGTTTGGGGGAGGTACCACAACATGAGGATCTGTATTAAAGGATCACAGCATTAGGAAAGTTGAGAACCACTGCTCTAGAGAAAAAAAATATCCCCATTATATTAATTAAGAAGCTGAGGCCCAGAGTTTGAATGGTTTACACGAGTCTAGGCATACAAAAAGTCTGAAGTCCAGGCTTGCTGGCTGTCAGTTACTCAATTAAGCGATCCATTTTTCAAATGTATTACTTTTCCATGTTTCACCCTTTTCCTGACTCACTTAGGAGAATGTCAATGAGGTCGGAGGGAGCCTGAGTCACATGGTGACTTCCCTGGCCCATTTGGGTGGCTCTCTTCTCCTGCTCACCTGCCTGCCTTCCCTGAAGAACTAGCAACATCTGCTATTGGGAGTAGCCAGGGTTCCAAGCGGATAAATGCCTGATTGCCATGATTGCTCCAAGTCTTTAATTAAACCCATTCACTTGGCCTTGGCTCATGCTCGAGAGGCTCCTGGAGAGGGGGCTCCCCTGAGTTAGGGTCCCCCAAACCTCTTACTTAGTTCAGACTTACCATTGTTACCCAGTGACTTTTCTTCTAGTGACTGTTGCTCCCTCTTCCTGTACTAGGCATCAGTTTGTATGATCCCTACTTCCAAAATAATGTGTCTGTCCTGGGTGTTTTGGGGGTGTCTTACCTTCTTTGATTGGTGCCCACCAAGCTGAGACCCTTGGAAATCACAGCGTCTACAGAGGCGAGATTTCAACCCAAGCTGATAAAATGTTCATTTCTGGTTAATTGTATGACTGTGTGCCCTGTATTTCATAAGGAAAAATCTACCTCTCGTCGGGGTTTAGGGTTGGTATCTCTAAAATGAGAAAGGAGTTTTGTATCTTTAGTGCCACAGTGTCTCTGAAGATCTAGCTATCACAGCCATGTCTGTATAACAGATAGGGAAATAAGAATAGAAAAGGTAGACTTTGGATCAGAACCAGAGCCTGCCTTCCCCTCAGGAGTCATTGACATGGTTTCTGTGAGACCAGAAAATTAGTTCCCTAGATGGGAGCCCTGTTGTTAGTAGGGCTTAGGCTGGACACTGGGCCCAGACAAGACATGGACATGCAGAGGCTGCTCACTATCTGTCACCTCCGGCAGTTAGCATTTGCACTAATCATGCACTAATATGTTCCTGAATTTTTATACAGAAATGAGGGTAATAGTAGCCTGCCTATGCCTACAGAGGTGAAATGAACTTTGTGTGTCATTATGTGTGAAGATCCACCTTTGACCTGGAGTTTATGGATATCGTCATGCCCATTAGAAGCCCCTGATTTTCTAATTTGAACTGAAATCATGTGTAGCTGCGGCCATTCTCTGCATGCCCCGTAGAGGTGAGGCAGGAAGCCAGCAGAGCAGGGGCAGGCCAACAGACCCCTAACTCAAGAGCTCTATTTTACCACAGCTACCTTGTCTCTGGCAACATGCCCCCTCATTCTATAACCATATCCAAGGACCCAAGGAAAGAGTTCATCTGAACTGTGAATAGCCACTTACATATAACATGGGCACAGGCCAAGCAAGGGACCAGCACCCAAGCCTCAGGTGCCCCAACCATGCCAGCTTAGCACTTGGCTTCAGGCTGCCATGCAGTCATATCTGAGTCCCTCCACGAGTAAATGTTACCTGATAAATGCCAACCCAGGACCTCAGAGAGGGACAGCCTATAGAGGTCACAAGGCACTGGGATCACATCCTGAAGATGTGTACTTCACTAGGAACTAATATTTTCTTCTCTCTCCTCTTTCAAGATCCCCAAACATAAATATTTCAGGAAGGAACTAAACAATGGCAACACACTTCCTTTATTGATGAACTGCAGCGCCCATGGGATTCCTAGGAACTCACACTGTAACAGCTCCTATCAAACCAGCTCTGGGCAACATCTCCCAGAAACCTATTGGAAAAACATTTAGAAGCTCTATGTGTCTGGGCTAAAGCCACAGTGTCCTTACCCTGTGGAGTCGTGACCCTGCACCCTGGCTGGCCCAGTGATCTGCCCAAAGTCTTCATTCACTCTGAGACTTAGAGCGCTTATTCCAAATGGACTGTCTGGAGAAGAGACAGCATTCAAGACTATCTCCAGTAACCAACTCCACAGGAATAGACACAAAGCAGGACCTGCCCCTACTGTGCTAGTGCTTGGAGGACTGTTCTCTAAAAGAGGTGAGGGTCTGCACAAGGAGCTCGTCCCAGGAGTTCCCATGCTATGGTGCTTCCCCTGAGAAAAATCCCTTTCCTTGGATGTACATATAAGCTCGAGCTGTCAGAGCAGTGTCCAGTCAGTACTGCCCAACTGGGCTATCACTCAGAGAAGACAGCTCCCTCCCTGAGGGTCTGTAGGACAGCTGACCACAGCTGTGCAGAGGAACTGCCCTGGAGAAAGGTGATTCCTTTGTGACCCATTATGGCTCAAGGGACAAACATCAGGGCTTCTCAAACACTTAGAGAAATGCAGAACTCCAGCCTCCCTCCCGACCCCAGTAGGATAGAGGATCATAGTCTATCATAGCAGGGTCTCAGAATCCTTGAGCTTTGCAGTTTAGGAGAGCCTTGTACCTGCTGCCTTCTCCTGGGAAAAGGTAGATTCCTGCAGGTCTGTTTGCCTTTTGGTTTCTGGGTTCCTTTGTCCAGCGTTTAGAAAGATTGATACCATTTTTTTAATCTCTTTTTAAATCAATGTCACCTTGATGGGAAGTTCACCCTTTACTACCCTAGATTCTGAGGGTGGTGGGGGAGGAGCCATCAGTGCTCTCCACCACTCAGGTATTTCTAGTACCTCAGCTCTCTGAAATAGCTGAACTCCCTCTGTGCAAATTGCAGGTACTGAGCAACAAGCCTGGTGCTGGGAAGACTTTCCTTCCCAGTCTTCAGCCTACAGAGGGAGGAGGCTATTGGTGGAGAGAAGAGGAGCTGCTCTTTGTCCTTGGAGGAGGAGGGTGGGTCTGAGCTGCTGCCCCCTGTCAGCCTCACTCTCTCCTGCTGTCTAGTTCACCAACTGGGACAGGGCACTGTGAAGATAATGAATGAGTAGCCTGAGGCCATTTGGGGCTAAGCAGGAGGAGAACTGTGCCCAGACCAACAAGGACAGCCTTTCTTCTTAGAAGGGCCTGAGGCTTTTCTGTAGCTGACTTCATAGGCTTTGCTTTATCAGCCCCACAAGCAGACAGACTCAATCTCAAAGCTGCTATCCTGAAGGAACAATGTTCTCCAAAACCCAGCTCCATTGACCCTGTTAGAGGCAGTAAACTTGAGCACACCCTGGCTGCTAGTGTCTTCCTCTACAGAGGAAGTGGCCACAAAGCCAGCTAACATGACTTTGGGAGTCTCAGAGTCCTGGGACTCTCATATGTTATTCAGTCTCTCAAGTATATGTCTTTGGGTTTTGTCTTCTGTTTGTTTTTATTTGCTTTGTCTCACTTATTTTACTTGATTAAATAAAAGGTAAGTGAAAGCCAAGCATGAGGGTTAGGGAGATGCCTCAATGTGTGAAACACTTGCCAAATCTCCAGATTTCAGGTAAGGCTGGCTGTGATAACACAGGATAGCAACCCCAGCATTTGAATCATGAGATGAGAGGCAAAGAAAAGAGGATCTCAGGCAGCTCCTGTAATAGAAATGAGCACCAAGAAATCTTTTCTCAGAGTAAAAGATGATGACTGTGACTGGGACCTGAAGCTGACCTCTACAACATGCTGTGAACATGTGATCACATATATACACACATGTGTGCACACACATGCACACATGTGACCACACACGTACACATGAACACACACAAGCACACACACATGAACACATGTGACCATCCACACATGCATACACAAGAACACAAACACACATGCCCTCACACACACACACACACGTACATACACACACGTACATACACATACACACACGATTACAAATGATTTTTAAAAAGTCAGGTGTTATGCCAAATACTCTGAATCAAAGCACTTCAAATGTGGAGGCAAGAAGGTCTGGAGTTCAAAGCCATCCTCAGATACACAGGTGATTAAAGCTACTGCAAGATACACAACACACAAGATCCCACCTTAAAAACAAGAAGAGGTAAACAATTGCCTTTTGTACTGGGTGAGGATGAATGATCAATAGTACTGAGTGAGGATGAACTGTGACAACTATAAAAATCAGCACAGGCTTCTCTAATGTGGTGACAGACAGCTGCTGCCAATGTCTTTTTTGCCCTCACTATTTCTACTTCTGTTGGTCCCTCTCCAGAAATCTGCTATTAGGAGAGTAGTTCTTGGGTCTCACACTGTCCTAGCTTACCAACAAGTATCTGGATTCTCTCCTTGGAATCTTGGAACCAAATTACCCCCTAAAACACTTTCTATTTGTATGCAATTTGAGCCAAATCCAAGCATTCATGTTTATCTGTCTCTTAATTTACACATATGTACATGCGCTCTTGAATGCATCCATTCATCTCTGAATGCATGCATCTATCAATGCATGTATGCATACATAATACATATATAATACATACATCAGTCCATCCATCTATTCACCTATTCATAGTCCTATCCATACATTCACTTTCCCATCTATCCATTCATCTTCTAATTTTTGCATCCACTCAGTCATTTGCTCCTCCTATAAAGAACTATCCTCAGTTCCATGTCAGGAATGATGAAGAGCTAAGAATTGACTGGGACTAGTCATGAAGAGTTTAAGCCTTTGGTACTTCACTGTAAAAATAAAATCATGGGAATTGCCTAAGCCTGTGCTCTATGTGGCATTTTACCATTGTAATCAGAAATGTCCATGAACGACCTAGCAGTTTGGGGAGCTGTACCCCATCCAGGAGGGCATTCCACACATCTGCAAGGAAGTTTAAACTGGAAGCAGAGTTTTAGACATTTCAGGCATAAGGTTAAAATTATTTATCAACCATAGGACTGAGGAGTCATACTGGATCGAGTCCTGAACTTCTTGAGCAGTGACATCAATGAAGTCCCACTGTGTTCTGCTGTCACATATTCAGCTTTTGCCCCAACCATCCTCTCATTACCTTGTCAGAAAGACATCTTATTTTCTGTGATTTGCAGATGAGGAAACTAAAAACTAAGTCAAAGAAAATGCCAGAGCTTGAGGACAAGAATTCAGCACCCAGATCTGTGAACAGTCTTTCTCATGCATTCTCTCTCTCTCTCTCTCTCTCTCTCTCTCTCTCTCTCTCTCTCTCTCTCTCTCTCTCTCTCTCTCACACACACACACACACACACACACACACTTTCTTTCATTCACACACACTCCTACATCCCTTCGCTGGCCTCCATAACTATACTACAATCCTATGGTTCTTAATCTAGTGTACTTCATGTCTTCTTGGCCAAGACAAATGTAAATTAGAGAAGATAGACCATGGGAGCATCTTTTTGTGATGCTAATACTCCACTTTTTATTCCACTGAGAATAAGGAAACCAAAATATTGATATTTTAATGATCTGCTTGGACTTCCAAAGAACAAATAAACAAAATTAGCAATCAATCTTCAGGAACACCCCCTGAGTTTTCACAGCCCAAAGATACCTGACACCCCCCCCCAGTGACGCTACTTCACAGCAAGGGAAACTGTCCAAGGCCAATCCCTTTCATAGTCCTTCACTAGGTCTCTATGTTAAAATTGTGTGTTCTGGACACTAGCAATTCCTCAGTTGCCCATCACCCCATTAGACTGAAAATTGATTGAGTACTAAATATGCATTCTTAACACGCCCTTCTCAAGTGCACACACATTCATATACACCAACAAACAAACTCATTCATAGCACCGGCTTAGTACATGCAAGCCAAATAGACATTCTTTGGAGCTTTTATTGGCAACTCCACAGAACCTAGAGCCACCTGAAGGAAGAGCTTCAATTTAGGAATTCCCTGGATAAAATTGACCTGTGAGCCATGACTATGAGGGATTTTGTCTTCATTATTAATTGACAGGTGAGGACCAAGTCCGCTGTGAGTGGCATCATTCCCTGGACAGGTGGTCCTGGGTTGGATAAGAAAGCTAACTGAACCTGAGCCTGCAAGCAAGCTAGCAAGAAATGTTCCTCCATGATTACTGCTTCAAGCTCCTGCTCGGATCTTCCCTGACCTCCCTCCGTGAGGGACTGTGACCTGGAATAATAAATCCTTTCCTACCCTAAGTTGCTTTTGGTCACGGTGTTTGTCACAGCAACAGAGTGCAACTAGAACAATAGCAGATAGGCTTTGACCCCCCACATAAGCAAGTTGTCATCTGAAAAATTACTATTTCTAGCATGAGCAGGAGAGGAGGGAGCTGTTGGGGGTGACCCACGAACTCAGACTGTGACAGGGACAGGGAAGGTGAAGAAGAGTGAAAGACGAGGCAGGGGAGAGGGGAGACGTACTAAGAGCTGTAGGCATGGCAGGGAGACAGCGTGTCATAAAAATCTTGATTTATGGCAAAACGCAATTTTAAGAGATAAATGCACAGGCTGAAACCTGCCATTTCAGGTGCTATAAGAAAGAAATGAACACCTCCATCCTCTGTTGGCTAAGTCTGCACCCACCTGACCATCCCTCTCTCTGCTTCCTAGAGGTGCTTTACTCCCTTCCCTCCCTGCCTCCCTCCCCCTTCTCTCCTCCCAATGCCAGTCCCCCTTTCTGCCCTCCCTCCCTTAGCCCTGGCTTTCCACTGATGCACGGAGACGATTGATGGCCATAGTGAGCCCCCTTCTGCTTCCCAGTCACCAGACCATCCTGCTCGCAGCTTCTTTATGTGGGGCTGTTGGCTCTGCTCTGCTGACTTGGGAGGGCACATATTTTTAATCTCTCTTATTTTAATGCCATACTTCATCCCTGGGCTTCTGGCTGCAACCACATTGCGACCTCAGAATACCAACATCAGGGAAGCCACTGCCACTTGTCACCCCACGCAGATCGCCTGGGGCTCTGAAATTAAAAAGCAGAGCGTGGGAGGGAACACATTTGAAACTCTCACTCTCAGCCTGGGTGCAGTCTACTGCAGGGAAGGCTGGCCTGTGAATGATCAGTGCCCCTTGCAGCAGCAATATGCCCTTTAAGGAGGAGAGAGTGGGAGGGATGGAGGGAGGGAAGGAGAGGAGAGAGAGAGACAGAGACAGAGGAAGAGAGACAGCCAGACACATACCTGAGGCCTGAGATAGAGTAGCCCCACATGGACAAGGTCAGTGTGTGCTTAAGCTGCTCTTATCCAAGGGGAGAGCATCCGTGGAGAGGGAAGAGACAGCTGAGCCCTTTGGGAAGGTACCAGTAATGGTTGTGTGACCTGTACCCGCTGTGCAGTGGACCAAAGAGGGCTGCGGTCAGCAACTCCTTGGGACTATAAAAACGCCTTGCCTTTGTCTCCAGGCCTCACAACCAGTCCCTTCTCTGATCCCCTTGGGACTCATTTCCTGTCGCCTCTAACTTGTCATTAGCTTGAAGAGTCAGAGAGAAGAATGAACTGTGTTTAAAGGCTCTAAGCTTACACTAGGTATGGCTCCACACATGGCTGTGCCACGCTAACACCATGGCATACGCTGACATGTTCATGCTCACCACCCGAGCCTCACTGGTATTGTGTGAGCCAGATTTCTAGGAACTTGCTTGCCCCATTTTGTAGATAAAGACAAGGACCCAGGGCAGCTGAGAGATGTGTCTTCCACATGCAGACCAGCATCATGTGGCATCTCATTCTTACTCCAGCCCCTCCCTGCTCCTTCAGTACCAGCCCCGGTAAGAGGCTCAATGGGAACACCTGGACGCACAAACTCAGCAATACTTTGCAGAGGACTGGGTTCTCTCTTCTCCAAATGCACAAAAATGGAGGGACAATTGTTTGGTACTATGACACAGTGGTCATACTCCAGGTTCTGCATTCTCATGACATGCAGGAAGAGAGATGCTGGCCAGGGCTGCTCTGGGTATGAGGGACAGAGCTTGTCCTAGGAGCAACAGGAACTGGAGAATTCAAGCAGAGCTCTGCTTTCTGCCCAAACTTCCTTCGGTTTCACTGAGTGAAATGATTTTTTCATCCATCTATTACAGGCCTTTAAAAGGTGGGGCCTTCTGGGGATGAGGAAATTGAAGAAGTAGCTAAACCTGGACCATATAATCTGAGAGTCAGAGGAGGGCTTCCAACAAAGGCATCCAGAAACACAACAAACCCTGCTCTACAGACAAAATAACTTTCTCACATGGAAGCTTGACCTGAGTCACAAGCCCCAATCCCCAAGCCCCAATTCTCAAGCCCCGAGCCCTGCTCTCCTGAATTCCTTATACTGTGCTGAAGTTGTTTGCTAGTGTTTGTTAGGCTTCTTTTAGCCCATGACAACATCTATGGGATGTCTCTGGGTCAGATATTTCCAGAAAGCGGGTTGCTATGTGCAATTTCACTGCAGGGCTCTGCCTGCTGGTGATTGCTAAACTGATAACAGAAACCTACAGGCAGATGTAGTGCAGGACTTTCCAATGAATCACTGAAGCCTTCTCAGATTGCTCCAGTCTGCTGGCATCTGAACCTGAATGGATAGATTCTTCCACATCTCCCAGCAAGGGTCTGTTAACAGTGGCTTGCTCTTAATTTTTCTAAGTTAACATTACAAATACACAAATAGAATGACAAAGGAAGGATGGAAGAAAGAAAGCTTTCAAAATGTCCATATTTAAGTCATAGTTGATCATTTTGTGAGTGTATTTCAATAGTGAGTTCTGGGGTGCAGATCAGTGTACCCCCATCGTAAGTTCTCATTGCTCCATCTAAGACCATGTTTATGGTGCCGTTTCTTGACACGTGGTGTTTAGCCTTATGAGTCTTCCTTGTCTTGTCTCTCTCTCTCTCTCTCTCTCTCTCTGTGTGTGTGTGTGTGTGTGTGTGTGTGTGTGTGTGTTGCTAAGGACCCTAGACTTCACATAAGTTGGGTCAGCATTCTACCACTGGTCTGTGCCCCAAGCTCTGTCTTACATGTTTCATTGTATCTTTGTTCCCTGATGGCCATTTGCTGAATCTAGTCATCCACTCAAGGGCAAAGCATCTTCACTGCATGAATGCTCCTCCCTCAGGCCTCTGTGGTTTGTCTCTTCCTCTGAGTTCATTTCTTGGCAGCCTCTTCTTTCCATTCCTATCCTGCCCAGTACAGAGCCCACCCTAAATGAAACACCAAAGTCAGTCTCCAACCTCCCTAACCTCTCCAAACTTCCTGTTCTTTTGTTAAAAAAAAAAAAAAAAAAAAAAAACCCACCCAGCTAGTCCAATGTATATATACTGTGAATATAACAAATCTAGGTCCGCTATCCACTGGAGCATTGCTGTCCTAACATGAGACACCCTTAAAAAGCCATTCTTTATCAATAGCACTTTTGTCAGGGGTGGAAGCCCGTGATCTCCTCTCCTCTCCCATGTTAAAATGTTAGCTGGCTCAGTCTTCTATGGGTCTTGTGCAGGCAGCCACTATAGATGAAAGTTTCTGTTCCGCCTGTTACTCCTTCCTCCACTACATGGCATCCTTTGGCAGCTCCTCTCTGCCTTCCTCTTCTCAGCCTTTTCCTGGTCTGGTAGTGAAAGACCCGCGGAAGGCTTGGACCCTCACACCCCGACTCAGGAAAGGTGGCCTCCCCAAATCACTCACGAGAAGCGATCTTGATACAAAAGCATGAGGTCTTTTATATTCCAGTGCACTCCACGTGGGGTAGAGGACTGGGAACCCTGGGTACAGGGTTCAGACAGCTTTTATAGTGTTACAACAAAGCCTGTGCATCACAAACCAATCATCTCATAGCATCCAGTGTGGACCAATCAATTTGAACTATCCAAGCCCACGCTTTGCCCAGGACGTCTGCTTTCACTAGGGCTTCTGGGTAGTGTGGCATGGCTCATTTCCTGTTCTCATTCACTCACAGGTGCTGTTGGTAAACTGCCCTGTTGTAAACAGTCAAGAATGACCTTTTGCCTACTCACTGCTAGGGGGCAGAGTCTAGGGAAAATTAGGCTAAATTTTTCCATCCTTTCAGTAGTCCCACTATGCTTTCAGCCTGGCAACTGGCCTGTCAGTGTTTTATTCATCAACCAATAAGAGAAACATATATACAGAAGGACATTCCCTCATCACAACCACATTTGTTATGAGTTCATAAATCCAACAGTCATGCCATATCCAGAAGACATTGTTTTAGTTACTCCTCCCTGAATTCTTGCTCTTGTATCTTTTCATTTCCTCCTCCAAGATAGCCTCTGAGCTTTAGGAGGGGTGTGATACAGATAGGTATGCTTTGTGACTGATCACTACCCTGACAAATAAATATTCTCTGCACTGGGATTAGTTGTGAGTTTCTGTGATAACCACCATCCACTGCACAAATAAATTTAGGTTTGAGAGCTATACCAACATGCAAACATAAAGGGGGGCCATTTTATGTTGTATCATCTTAGCAGAAAAGTAGTAATAGATTTTTGCCCTGAGACTTGCGAATTCTTGAATCATGTATTCTTGCTCAGCTTTGCAGTGAGAATCATGAGCTTCCTGTTGTGGTCCATGATGAGGGTCTTGTTGCCTTTGGCTTTCCCATAGAGCAGTGGGACCCAGAATTGCTTCATAACCTATATGGTGTATGCCTATGCATGAGTCTGTACCAGACCTTCTTTTTATGACATGGACAATAGAAAGTGGCCATGTTTTCCTCTCCTTCATTTATCTTTTTATGTAATATTGTTAAAGTATAGGATCAAATCCAGAGATGGGTGAGATGTCATTCATCAGAGTGCCTGGTCTACCAGAGTGTGGAGAAAAGAGTTGGAGTCCCTGGAGATAAGATGAGACAGAAAAAGAGATAAGGCAGGAGGCATTTCTTGGTTGTGAATTAGGACAGGAACTTTTGCTTGGGCCAGTTCAGCTTGAGGAAGTGAAGCTACAGTACACCTTGTCATGTCCACTCTCTGACTTCACTGTGTGTTCCTCCCAAGTCTTCTTTCCCTGGATGTCTTGATGAGGGCATATCTCCCTCCTTGCTGTCATTAAGGATGGACCCTGGGAGGAAGGAGAGTTAGGATGCCAGCTCTGCCCCAGGAGGCTAATGACACCAGCTGCACATTTTCTTGAAGTCGTCTTGCAGAGGAATAATGCTCACTCCTGCCGTCTGGCTGCTTGCAGAAGGGGTCAGCCTGGCTCCTGTCCCAGCCTGCCCAAGCAGAAAAGATAAACTAGCTAACATGATCAGGCCATCCGCAGGCCTTGCAGCTTCCCAGAGAAGGTCAAGATGGAGTGAAAAGCCATTTCTACTCGGCCCTATGTGGTGCAGCCAGGTAATGCTTCTTTCCATGGGCACCTGGCCATATAGGGCCTACATAGTGAACCCTGAGAGCTTACACACATGCATGAATATGCAGGTGTGTGCAAGTGTGTGCATATGTGCACATGTGTATATGGTGTGCATGAGTCTGACAGTGCCATCTGGAAAAGGCATGAATGCAAGGAGAATATGAGGTCACTGCAGGAAAGTGTCCTTGGAGTCACATTATCCAGGACCCATTTTGCAACCTGCTCAAGCCTGGCACTGACACAAATAGCCACATGGCAGACGCAGCTGCTGAAGAAGGGAGCTGCTGGCTTACTAGTGTGAGCTGGCTACCCATTCCTCATCTCAGAAGTGCTTGGCTACCTCTTCTGGCCACTGATCCAACTTGGGAGGGACCTGGATGTCTTAGGAGCAGACTAACCACCTAATTCATTTTGCATATGTTCCTTTTGGCTGGTACTGCCACCAACTGGTCCTAAATCAACCTGGTTTGATGTGGAGGTGGAATATACCAAGGTCGCCTGCACATGCTAGCAGTTTGCTGCTTGGCTGACCTGGCTTGCTCTTCATCTAGAGAGACAATGGACTTCATTGAATTCAGACATTGCTTTCCCCCACGTGGGACAAGTGGCTGGATCTTCAGGTATAATAGTTGCTTCCTTTCAGTGGCTTCAGCTTGTCAAACAGTGGAGGAGAAAGTAGGTGGAAATCACAGTAATTGGTGCAGCAACTCCAGCACCCCTTAGCTCCCCTAGAGCTTGTTACTTTCTTTTAATTAGGGTACTAGAAACAAGGGCTGATTTTATTCATAAGAAACCAACAGCTGGCCTTTCAGTGACTATGGAAGGACAGTTGATATCAGGCAGCAGACAGAAATGCAACTGTGTGGCCAAGGCAAGAGGATAGTTAGTATGAGGCCACAGTGACTCTCTGTCTCAAAACAATAGGTAGGAGAAAAGGAAAAAAAAAACAGAAGAGGAAGGTCAGAGGAGGAAGGGGTGAGAAGAGGGTAAGGGGGAAAAAAAGATGTGAATGAGGAACAGGAGGAGGAAGAGACTGGGAAGTAAGTCAATGGTTCTGGGCTAAACCAAGAAAAATGACTTTAGCTTGTGACACAGCAGATCTGCCTGAAGACAGACAGGGCAGCTATGGGACTTCAACACATCACTAGGCTGGTTCTCTTGTCATCTCTGCTGGTCTCTGGTGGTCTTTGAAAGTATACTTAACTTCTGCTCCAGCCACAGTTAATCCACAGAGCAGAAAACATCAACAAAAATATCCCTACAGAATTGTACTATAGCTACAGAGAGCTGCCTCAAGAGCCCTGATAGACATTCCCAAGGAAAGACCAGCTCTGTTCACTCACTGCACTCTGAGTGGGTGGACCTGCTTGGGTGGGCCAGAGGGCACCTCCAAGTCATTGGGGGGAGGGACAAAGGTAGCAAGGGAGACTTCTAGCTCCCAGGATGCCAGGCAGCAGTCAGGCAGGCTTTCTTCCTAAAAATGGAAACCCACACACTCAGGAAGAAAGTGTGCACTCAGAAGTCTGTGCAAGTACTTGCAGAATGAAAGGGACTGGGTGTGTTGTAGTTTGTTCCAAGGTGAATTTGGTAAGGGCCACTGTTGGCTGCATGTGGAGGTGCAGGTGTGGAGTCAAAGCACTCTGGAACATGACTTTTAGAAAACAAACACCAAACATCTCTTTAAATGAAGATATAGTTTGGCCTAGAAGCGCCCTTATTGGAATGTATTTCACAGATGTGTGCATTCTCCCAATACAGAAAAGGGTATATAACCATGCTATTGGGTGTTTGCCACCAGATCGTTGTCGACATCAGGAAAAATCTAAAATCTAGTCTATATGTGTCTTGATTACCTAACTCTGCTCTGCTCACATAGATTTCAACTCAGGGAGCCTGCTGGGGAAGAGGAGACAAAATCAAGAATCTGGGGCCATGCTAGCTATAGACAGAGACCCTATATCCAGAAAAAGAGAAACAAAGAGAAAAACACACAAAGACAAAGACTGAATAGTTTAGACATTAGAAAAATTCCTTTGTGTTGTACTGTTGCCTTTATATTTTTTACTATTTTAAATAACAATTTGGATATTTTTTGAGAACATACATGAGGTTTATCTTGGGCAGGTCTGACCATACAGATTCTGAGCTGAACCAAGGGTTATACTCTTTGCCTGTTTACTGTAGATGAGCTCAACTGCTTAACACTGATGTCAAGGGTATATGAGAACACTGTGGTTTTTCCCTCCTCAAAATACTGAATACTATAACTCCAAAATCAATGTAAAACTATACCTGGGGGGCTAGGACTGCAGCTCAGTTGGTAGAGTGATTGCCAGAAACATGACCACAGGGAGGATCAGAAGCTCAAGATCATTCTTGGAAACACAGTGAGCTTTGAAGGCAGCCTGGGCTACCTGAGACTATGACTTTTAAAAAGAAAGAAAGAAAGAAAGAAAGAAAAGCTTTTAATTACTCAGATGGCATCCTGAAACGGACCTTATCCAACTTCATGGCTGATCTTTTGTTGTTGTTGTTGTTGGTGGTGGTGTGTGTGTGTGTGTGTGTGTGTGTGTGTGTGTGTTGTGTGTGTGTGTGTGTTTTCGTTTTTTGGGGGGGTTATTTTTCTCATTTCTGTCACACAGTGTGCTCAAAGGTGACACGCCATGTAACAGCACTTACTTGTTTCCAGATCTCTTCACTATTGCAGGTAGCATTGTTGTGGACATGTGTGCACAGTCTCTGAATGCATATACCCTTATATAAGCATCTTCTTATCTCCTGGGGGAAACACCATTGCCTAGGATGGACAGATTACAAATGTGGTGTTAAGAAACGGCCAAGCTGCTTTTCAAAGTGGCTGCACAACTTTACATTCTCGGAGCTGTGGATGATGCTTGGCCCCAAAGCAAGGATGGTGTGGCAGCCTTTTTGAGTGTACAGGGGTCTTTTCAAAGTTCAGAGCTCCCAGCATACTGAATATTCTGCTGAAGTCATGCAAACCTCTACTACTTTCCCCCCTTGTCAGAGACCTTGACAGTGCTGTGGACAGAACCTGAAGTGTGCCATGCCTGTGCTTCCCAGAGTGTTCTGTTCACTCATTTTAGATAATATTTCAAATATTGTGCCCTATCTAGGCAGTGTTACTAGATGCCACTTCAAAAAAATTGGCAAGGAATAGCTATTGCAACATTTATATTTAAACTTTATTAAAATGTACAGAATTTATATTTAACCTTCATTAACATGGAAGCTGGAAGCTGGTACATGCACAAAGATGGCAGGCTGTGACTTGAGGTCCCTTCTCTCAAGGAACTTGCAGTGTGCTGAGAATTCGAAGAAGCTGCATAGTCCAGGTACTTGGCACTTTATGTTGGAGGTCTCTAAAACAATAGAACGAGTCTCTGTTGTGCCTATAACCAGGCATTAGCACACACAGGTTGAATTTAACAGGGAGGGGGCTGTCCCCTAAGCAGATGCAGCAGTGGGGGGGCAGTGTATAATGCCCAGAAGCACACACACTCCATCTCTGCTTGATGATAACCCTATGACTTTCTAACAGAAGTGTATCTTCTGTTGCCTGGAAGGAATCTGAGAATTAGGTCAAACCTTTCCACCTCCTATAGATGCTGGATCCACATAATGGTCACCTTAAAGGCAAGGAACTGAAGATAGAGGTTTCTGTGCCCCCTGGTCCCACAGCCTCTGCCCAAAATAAAAACACAGATGCTATATTAATTATAAAACTGTTGGCTAGTGGCTTTGGCTTCTTATTGGCTATCTCTGTCTTAATTATTAGCCCATAACTACTAATCTATGTAGTTCTCCATGCCCTTATCTTACCAGAGAATGCCTGGCATGTCCTATCTTCCTGGTCTCTATATGGTGTCTCCTGTGGCCTCTCTCTGTTTTTCTCTCTCCAGCCTTCTCCTGGTCTGGTAGCCCCACCTATCCTTCCTGCCTGGCTATTGGCCAGTCAGTGGCCAATAAGAGAAACACATTTACAGAAGGACATCCCCCATGAAAGGACTATATGTGGTGCTCACACCATCTGCCAAAGCCTGGGGTAAACACTCAGTGATGGGACAATGCTAGAAGATGGGTGTTGGGTTCTAGTTTTCCTCTAATCCCGGTATCATGGTAAAGGATTGTATCCCTATCAAGTCTTCACCTTTGCCTGAATGGAAACCTCCTCGATGAGACTTGATTTCATGCATCCTGGGGAATCTCACAATATAAACAGATTTCTGTTTGGTTCCCTCAAATGAGAGAAGAAGTCTATCTCAGGGACAAAGACTCAGAACAACAAATGGCAATGTGAGGATATAAGCTGCTCAGCTGTACCATCTCACCCTCATTGGTTAGACAGCTGAGGTCAAAGGGCATCCAACACTGTGATGGACTCCATGTCTGTGATGAGGGTCTAAAGTTCAGATGTCCCAGCATACAGCAAGAAACTTAAGGCCAAAAAATGTATCCATTAGAGATGTTTTGACAGGTCCAAACTAGATGCCCAAGGAAGAGATCAATGGGTGGGTAAAGTGCTTGTTCTGCAAGCATGAGGGTTATAATTTGGATCCACAGAAACCACATAAATGCTGGATGTTTGTGGCAGTCTGCTTGTAATCCCAGTGCTTGGGAGGTTAGCTAGATCACCCTTAGCAGTAACCTTTAAGTTCATGTGAGAGATCCTGTGTTGATATTTAATATAGAGAGGCATCAAAGGATAAAGAAAGACACCAAGATCAACCTTTGGTCTTCACACGCTTACATACACCCACAACACACGTGCTCACACATGAGAACATGCACACACACCACACCATGTACATACATGAAAAAAAGAACTCTAAACTAGACACAGTGATTCACAGAGACCAGCATCATCCCGAGGATGAATGAGGCTGCCTCACACAAGTTGCAGTTTGTGCTGTGCCCCTGGGGGAAGTACTCGGAAGGAGTTTCTGGTAGTTCTGAAAATTAATGGATGAATTTTTAGCCCACAGGGAAACACAGAGGCAGCATCTCCCAGCATCTACTTAGCATTTACTTTTCCAAGTGACAGCCTTTCTCCGTATTTCCTTCTTGCAATTGTTCAGAAGACACAAAGCAGAGAGCCCCACACTCTCAGTGCTGTAAACAGCCTGGTGCAATGGGAAGTGAGCCACCCTGGCCACTGATCCATACACAGCTGTTTTCTGAATGGGAATTCTCCTTGCATCTGCATCCTGCTTGATGGTGTATGGCGGTTTTTATATCCAGAATTGCCCTTGAAATGCTGTCACCCCCACTAAGTTAGCCGTACAGAAAGCATCAAGGGCCCTCAGGCTGAGACGGGTGTTCAGGGCCATGAGTTGAGCATTCTCTGCTTCTCCCACATAGAAACCATCTTTGTACATTTGTTAATGTAACTCGAGTTGGCCTGCTGCCATCCCAGGAATAAAGCTTGTTTCAGGGATAAGACACGTGGGTCTCCCAACTTCTTGGGCTAGAGTTATCCTTGGCACCAAGTACAACATATGTTTCTCTCCCCAGTGCAGCCCCCAGATCAAGGACCCATGGTCTAGGGACAGCCCCACAGAGATAACAGAAATATGTCCTCCCTGTTCTTAGCAAACAGGTATTAGAACAGCCTGGAATGGAACAATCATCTAGACAGAAGTGGTTGGGCTGGCGGTAAGATCAGGTATGGGAGAAGGCAAGTTGAAAGCTTTATCCCTTGCCAAATTTAAGGTAACCCATCTCTTCTGGTCAGCTAGGGACAGTACCCATAGCAGGAGCCTGATTCTTATCCCACACTGGATTCCTCTGTCTTTCCCAGCCTGGCCTCTCATTCACCTTCCATGTCAGTCTCCCTCTGGTGCTGATAGCACAGGGAATCCTGTGCTTTCTCTTCCATGTGCCAGTCAAGCAAGCACATCAGAGCTGCCTTGAAAGCTGTCTTTGCCTTTCCTGCTTCCCACTCTTCTGAAGTCTCTATGCCTTCTGGGTATTTGCAGAAAGCCCCCTGATTCCTGGAATGAGCATGCTGTGTTCTTTGTCCATTGGCTAATTTATGACTTGATCAGTAAAAGAGAGGGATGAAGGCTCACTGCAGGGAGGAAGAAGTCCTGTGACTATCCTTCCTGTTTCCTGCACTCTGCTATGCTCCCCTCCCATCCCACACTGGTACACTAGCATATGACCATTCTTCCTCCTTCCTTCTGTCTTTTCCTGTCTTAGAATCCCTCAAAAAGCCTTGCACACCTGTGTGTCTGTGTGTGTGAGAGAGAGGGAGAGAGAGAGAGAGAGAGTATAGAAGAAACCATGCTCTGCAGTTTGGATCTGCAATATCTCTGACTTGCCATGTGTAAATCTTTGCTGCAGAGCTACTGGCATTCTTAGAATTTTGGGGACAGAAAGAAGGAAGAAGGCCTGGTAGGGAGAAATTAGGTCACTGCAGACATCCTTGAAGAGGATGCCAAAGCCCCCAACTTCTTTCTCCTTGCTACACAGATATATACTGAGGTGAGCAGCTGTGTTCTGACATGCTCCTCACCCTGGCGCCTCTCCACAGGCCCACAGTAATAGGGCCCAAGAACTTTGGATTGTGCTCTCTGAAACCATGAGCCCAAACAACAAACAAATAAAACTTTCCTTCTTTACTTTCCTCTTTTAATTTTCTTGGGCATCGTGTCACAGTGGCAGAAATCTAAGTAACACAGTGGCCCCTTTCATCTGGTCAAAACAGCTCAAGCACCCACTTCCTGACATTATCTAACAGTCACAGGACAGAGCAGTAGCTGAAGTCTGGGGGAAATGATTGCTGTTGGCAGAATAGAAGTAGGCTCACTGAGTGGGGACTGCAGCCTGGAGACTCAAGCCGCCTTTTTTGTGAGGAACCCTAGAGGTTGGGGGAACTGAGTCTTGCCTGCTTGATCCCAGTATGAAATGGCTGCTGTCTTCAGGAATGCACTTCTTGGGTGGAGGAACCTATTGGTCCTGGGTCTTCACCACCCTGAATCAGAGAGATCATGTGTATTAGTTACTTTCTTACTTCTGTACAAAAATACCCAGTGTTGTGCAACAGTTTCCTCCAAGATTGAAACATTCCATCCTGCCAAGAAGCTCCTTAAGCAGAAAGGTAAGCTTTACAAAATCAAAATAGTTTCAGAGAGTCCCCGAAACCCACAAGATTCAATAGGCCCCTCCCTGCTAGAGTAAACTATATAAGCACAGAGCTACAAAAGCCTGGAAAAGCTGAGCTGCAAAAGACCCTCAGATAAGCCAACGTACAAAGAATATTCTGAGACCCAAACAGCTGCCTGGGAGAAGCAGAAACCAGCTGAGCCACCTGGAAAAGGTTTGGACCAAGTGAGGCACCTGGAAAGGACACTCTTCAACCTGTTGAGCTGCCTGTAGGCTGCACAATGTGAGTCAGATTTCCAACTTTTGTGAGTTGTCACTCATGCAGGGATGGACTCTTGCGATGCAGCTGTGTTTGAATCATTTTTGTTCTTGTAATAACCCCTCACCCATATTCCTGTAAGTAACCCCAATAAAACACACTAGTTCACCAAGTTGAACTTTGATGGTATCCATAGGCTAGTTTGCTGTGGATTCCCTAACTGGATGAGTAGATAGATGTGTGTGTTGTGTCTGTCCAGGAATAGTTGTCACTCAACACTGAACAAAAGTGATTTAAATGAGAATTGGTTTGTGTTGGTTTACAGTTTTAGAAAGATACAATACCTCATAGTCAGGATGACATGGCAGGGAAGGAGCAGGAGGCTGACATGGCATCCACTCCCAGGGTGAAGAGAGCAAACAGGAAATGGAGCCATCCCTAAAACCTCAAGACAGGGTTCCCCTTTCTCTAGTGTGGCACCTCACCACTGAAGTTTCCAAAACCTTCCCCAGCCACCAGCTGGGGACCAAATATTCAAACATAGGAGTTTTTGGAGAATATTTGAGATTGAAAACGCAATAATGGGGAACCCTACAGCTGGAGCAGGGTGTTCTTAGGCTGGTGGTAATCTAGGCATAAGAGCATGGGCCAGGGATTCAAAATGGTGGAATTCATTCCAATCAGATTGATAGGTCAAGAAGAATCTTAGTGTAACATGATTTCCCTCTTGCCTGTCCAAGATTTTATCTACAACAAATACCAAGTGTGGAAGTGTGTAGGTGAAATCCTAGAACTCAGGCGACTGGGGTAGTAAGATTAGCAAAAGTTAATGTCAGTCTGAACTATATAGTGAGAGCCCATGTTACCACTCTCCCTGCAAAAAACAAACAAGAACAAAAACAAACAAAATCATCAGAGCTGGTGAGATGTCTCAGCAAGTAAAGGCACTTGCCATTAAACCCAACAACTTAAGTTCATTTCCTGGAACAAATGGAGTAGGAGGAAAGAATCAATTCCTACACATTGTCTCTGACCTTCAAATGTGTGCTATGACATGTATATATGCCCACATGCATGCACACACACAATAAACAATAACAACAAAACTAAACCCAAAGAAACAATAGCCTGACCCAAAACCCATGCCTGCTAGACCAAACCAAATAGAGACACGGGAGTCTGTGTCCCAAAGCTACACATACCAATACCTTTCTCTTTATCCTTCTGAGCTGCTACAATCCTTACCTCATCTCATCCACGAGCCTTGGCAGCCTTCTCTGTCTCCTCTGTGAGCACACTCTATCTCTTTCTGAAGGTTCATGTTTATTGTGGGAGCCTTTGTTTCTGTGCAGAAAGCTATGCTGACAGTTTTACTCTCTTCCCTTCTCCCCATTCCCCACGGTGTATATTTTAATGTCAAGTTTCTAACTCCCCACAAGCCCTTGGTGAAACCCTTCACAGTTAATAGACACATCAAGTTACAGTGAAAGGGTTCTAGGCAGAATCTATTGCCCTTCTTTGGCTCCTGAAGGACTTTTCTCAAGATTTAGGTGCAGAAACAATGGGACACACATCATGATGTCTATGAAACTGGACATAAAGAAGCCAGAGTCTCTTTGGAGTCCAAACAGTCTCACAGAAAACATACAGGTGTTGGTTGTGCACACCTTTAATCCCAGCACTCGGGAGGCAGAGGCGGATGGATCTCTGTGAGTTCGAGGCCATCCTGGTCTACAGAGCTAGTTCAAGGACAGGCTCTAAAACAATTGTTTGTCTGGAAAACCAAAACAAAGAAGGAGGGGGAGGAGAAGGAGAAGTAGGAGAAGGAGACGAAGGAGGAGGAGGAAGAAGAAAAAGAAGAAAAGAAAACAGAGAGGCACTGGTTTATGTCCTAGAGAGAATAACAGGCTACACTCAGAGCACTAGCACATTTCAACCTTCCATGGAGTGGGCTCTACTGAACCAAGGTCTTATGGGATCACTCCAACATGCTAGACCTCCACAAGGGGGGCATTGGAGAGCAGGTGCCCTTGGATGGTCCTGTGCCTCCCAATTGGATAGTATTTATTCAAACAACAGATATGGCCTAGAGAGGGTCGAGTAGTGAAGAGTGCTCGATCCTCTTCTAGAAGACCCGAGTTTGCCTCCCATCACCTACATGGTGTGGCTTACACCTGCCAGCTCTAGGAAATCTGACACCTTTTATGGCGTACACAGATACCTGTATATACATGGCATATGCCCACACAGAAACATACTCAAATACATAAATAAAATATTATTAAAGATTTTTGTGCCTACCAGTGGACAACAAGGGACACATGCAGCTCTTTCCTGGCCAAGTTCATGCCATGTGCAGAGGCTGCTAGCTATCCACAAGAATCTGTTGAGATGCAGGAATGAAGTTACCTGGAGATCACCCACTGGAAAGATGCTTTGGACTGAAGTGAACTGGCTGGACCCACCCATGATTTTGGTGCCCAGGTGCCCCCCAGAAGACCAACTGGGGTGCCTACAAAGCCTGGGGACCTGGGGCAGCAGCTGAGTCTCCCACCTGCACCAGATGCCCTCCTTCTTTTCTTTTCACTATCACTGAGTGGCCTTAACTTCCATTCTTCTCTCTCTCTCTCTCTCTCTCTCTCTCTCTCTCTCTCTCTCTCTCTCTCTTCTCTCTTTCTCTAGTCCAAGCCAAGCCAGTTTTAGAATCTTCTGTATGATCCCTTCAGAAAAGTCACACTCCTTGCTTGGGAGGATGAAGCAGGATGGTCATGAATTCTAGGCCATCCTGAATGCAAAGTATATGGGGGGCTAGTCTGGACTACATAGCAAGATCTTGTTATGAAAATGAAAGGAAATACCACCACCCTATCAGTCTACTAGAATCTCTGATGAAATGCTAAGAAATTCCTTGTAACTGCCGAGCCCATCAAGGACCTGGAGAGGAAAGATCAGTGGGAGACAGAGGAATGAAAAGGGACAGTATGCCAGGAACAGGAGGAGGGAAAAGAAATATGACCTTCCACTCATCAACTGCTCATCATGAATGGGCTTGTTCCTGGGAGCTTACCAGTGCCACCTAATTAAAACATAGGGACATCTTTCTGATAGGTATGGTCATATACCTCCACAGGTAAGGGGACTTAAGTCTATAGGTTTAAATAGCTGGTACTGATGGGGGATGTCCTTATGTATGCTGTGAATATATGTTTTTCTTATTGGATGGTGAATAAATGAGAATTTGCCAGTAGCCAGGCAGGAAGTACAGGCGGGGCTACCAGAATAGGAGAATGCTAGGAAAAGAAAGGCAAAAAGAAGCTGCCAGGAAGATGCTGTGTAGCCACTGAAGGAATAACATGCCAGATCATTACAGGTAAGCCATAGCCTCATGGCCATACATAGTTAAATAGAAATGGGTTAATAAGAGAGAGCTAGCCAATAAGAAGCCTGAGCCATTGGCCAAACAGCTTATAATTAATAGAAGCCTCTGTGTGCTTATTTGGGGCTCAACAGCAGCGAGACCAAGCTGGAAAGAAATTCCATCTACATGGTACTTACGGTGGTAATACTGAGTGGGCAGCCACTATCCTGAAGAATACTTGAGTATGTAAATGCTGTCCCAAGCCTAACACCTGTGTTGACACATGCTTCAGAGACTCTCTGGGTATGCATCAGTGTCACAGAAAACTCAAGGCACACAGCATCATGGGAAAGCACCAAATGGATGAGGATGTCTGAGTGGCTAGGAGCCTTTGCACACATTCATTTCCACAGTACAGAAAACTGCCACAGCACCCAGACAGTTTGAGTAGCAATAGCTCTTTCAGAAGTCTGATTAGGTTTAGGTCTAATTATGAACAGAAAATGTGGTCAGCAAATGCATTTTCAAGCAACTAACTACAAAGCCAACCCCACCGTCCTCCATGCTCCACCAACACCTCTGGCCTGATTTCTCATATCATAAACTGATGCCCTTGAGTCAATTTGCCTAATGCAAATATCCCTGGCCTGTGGTTCTTGCTGACATTCTGACTCAGCTAGAGACACTCTGGTGTTATTTCCCGGACATGACTTACTAAGATGAGTCAAGCAAGTGTACATACTGAAAGAGAGGGAAAAGGAGGCAGATGTTTTAAGACAAGTGGCACATGGGCAGGCTGGTGCACTCATGGGGACACTTCATATCAGAGGTCATGTGAAGGCAGAGCAACACAGAGACTGGGGAGGGAAACCAATGAGGCTCCTTGCTTGAAGGTCATTTAGTCTCATCAACTCCAGGAGAGGAAAGTTGAGGCAGGCAACAGGGGATAACTTGACATCCTTCTAGGCGCCACTCTTCTATCACCTCTTAGAACCCTGTCAGAGGCTGTTTGCTTTGGGAAGGGTTAGCATGAGCAGCCTTAGGGTTCTCTCTAGGGTTCCCGAGTCTATGGAGCTCATGGTCAAGGGTCCAGGATCCCACTAGGAGCTGGGAGCCCATCTCAAGGGGTGCACACTTCATCCAGAGTCTCACAAGGGCCTTGACCCTTCAGTTGTGCTTCACAGGTAAATCAACTCCTAGCTGGGCAACTACACAGAGACAGATGTTGCCCCCGCAAAAGGGAGGAGAAGTCAAGCCTTCCCTTCTGTCCACCTGGCGCCATGGGAACAAGCAGCAACCTGAAGCCACCTGACAGCCCACGCAAATCCCAGAGGACAGGATGAAGGTGCAAAGGAAGAGCATTGACTTGCAGAATGGGGTTGCAGATTTGTGAGCTGGAAGGAGATCACAGGTTTTCCATGATGTGAAGGAAAATCTGAAGATTTCAGAAGGGCGTTCCAGGTGTGATCCAGACCCCTAGTACGCCCCTGAGGATCTTACAGCATAGCGTTGACACGCCCAATTGTAGAAATAATAAATAGCTGCCTCTTAAGAGTTGTCTAGGAATCCTTTTCCTTTCCTAAGCTCCTTGTGTAGAATATGCCCAGATATGCTAGGAGTCGGAGCCTGGGCAGCAGCAGGCTTTGGCCAGGGCACCCCCCCCCACTCCCCCCCCACCCCACCCCACCCCCCCACCCCCCCCACCCCCCCACCCCCCCGCCACACACACACAGCCTATTCAGCAGCCTCTGGAAATGCCCTCCTGCTGCTCAGGAAGATGGCAGCTGGCTCTGCAGGTCCTGCCTGCCCTTATCCTACATTCAATCACAGCTGCAGCCCTTTACCCATGTGAGTGCTTGCTGCTTTTTTTTTTTTTTTTTTTTTTTTTTTAATTCAGAAAAAGAACACTGTTGCCACCCATAGCAAATTAAAATTAAGTGCAAAGTTATTTCCGGGTCAGCTAAGCACAGCAGGTCACCAGATTTCCATTGCTCTCCGAGAACAGAGGAGGCATCTCTCAGTCTGTATATTCTTGGATCCTGTGACTTGGTCACAGAAAGACAAAATGTGTGCCTTTGTGGTTTGTAAAGTGCTTTGTACCATAGCTCAGACTACAGATAACAGCAAGGGAGACAATAAATGTTTCAACAAAATCAGCCTAACAATCAAAACTGGAAGCAGCAGCCCTACTTAGGTCACATGGGTTACAAGTCATTTTGCTTCCCAGACTTTATGCACAGGGCTATCTATCCTGAGAATGGTATTAAAACCCAAGTTCTGACTCAAGAGGTATAAGATTGGGCCCATGATGCTGCCTGTCTAACCTCCTGGCTCAAGACTCCACATGCCACTGGAGTATCTAAATATAACCCTCAGCTCTTGGTAAACAGCAATCTAGGAGCAAGTCCATGTCTTTAAAGTTTGTAAACAAAAGAGAAGCCACACAGCTTGGCCCTCATGTAACTCACACAGGATCCATTCCTTATAGTATGGTCATTCCTGAGGACAATCCTGTGACTTCGAATCCAATATTCATCATCAGAGGGCCACATCTGAAGGGGTGGAATGTTGGCAACCTGTTCTAGGCTCCATTCTCCCTCACTAGAAAGTCAAGCACATGTCAAGCCAATAAAAAAGATTAAGTTTTTGGAATAACTGAACAGTCACAGTAAAGATACACATGTGCCTGGGAGTGGGAGAGTACATGCATTCATGTGTATAGGTACACACACACACACACACACACAGCATGTATACATTTTGGTCCATGCTCTTTCTCCAACAAATTACCCTCATCAAAGGGAATGACTTCTCTAAGCTGAATATATTGAGTTGGACTGCACAGGTGATATTTGTTTAGAAATATCAGTACCAAATATACATCACACAGAGAGAGATAGAGAAAGATAGACAGAGGAAGAGAGAGGACAAATATGAGCCACCAAAGAAAAACACTAGGTTGATATAGATACTTGCAAAAATTGATGGCAGAGTTAATAGTACAGAGAGATAGAGAGATCAAAGCCAAAACCTGGATGAGTGAGAAAACAATTTTGTTCAAGGAGAGACTCCACATCTAAAAGTTGATGTCTTAGTGGGATGTGTCCTTCTCAGAGAGACCCAAGTGGCTATTCGTGGTGAACTGGTATGTGTTGCCTTATAGTCAGGGACCTCGCCCTGTGATGAGAGGAGCTTTGTTTCTGTAACTAATTCCATTCCAACCTAATGTCATCACTTGTGAGACAGACACCAATCAGGGTGAGGTTCAGGGCCTGACCTATCAGCAGGGTTAGAAGAAGGGAGGAGGTTAGTAAAGAGACTGATTGATGCTGCTGTTGGCAGGTGCCCTGGGCCTCTCCTGGAGTCACAGAAGAGTAGAGAGAGGTTATCAGATATTATGTGTCTGGCAACTCCAAGTTCAAAAAAATAAGAGTTCCTGCAGTGGATGGACAGATTTGCACTGGTGTGTATCCTTCATTTTAACCCCAATACTTCCCAAGGTATCAGTGTCTCTATAAGGCATAGAGAGAAGCCATGTGGCCAAATCTGACACAGAACTGCATGCGGGTCAGAGCAAGGAGATGGTGTGCATCTCCATGGAGGGTCACACCCTCTAAGGCACAACCTGGTACTGACATTTCTAACAGGTGTCAGCACTACAGTCTGACCCTGATATACTCAGCCCAGGGCAGATTTTCTCCTCCTCCATGAGGGTAGTTTGTGGGGAAGAGGGCTCTTGGGCCAGTTGTGACTCCTAATCAATTTGGTTAGAGATCTAAGAAAGGTGCAATAGAAAAGATGCACATGACCCTCTTCTCTCAAACTGATCCACATGGGTGGATGGAGGAATGAGCTTCCCAGTGATGAAGGCAACTTGACCAGGGAAAGCTTATGTCAGCAGTCCTCCCCTTCCCCACCAACCTGTCTCAGGAGACTCCACAACCTGGAATATAAGAGTTGAATCAAGGATGCCAAGAGAGTGGGCTATTGTCAAATCTTGACATGGGTTAGAAGTCACCTCCATCTTGATGCACAGGCAGCAGCTGCTGACACCTGCAGTCCTGAGTGGTCTCCAATCCCAATGCAGCCTCACCTCCCATAATCACAGTTTTCTCTGATCCTGTCTAAGACCTCTGATGAGCTACTTCCTTGGTGCCATCATGGGGTGGGTGGGCGCTAGATACGACTGCCTTCTGGCTCCCTTAGAGACGGTGTGGTAGTCCAAGGGCTTGGTTTTGATCCATTTCCCCAAACCACCCTTCCTGGTCATTGCTCACACTCAGGCATTGTGTTGAATGAATGTAGAGTGAGTTTTCTGCCCCATCTGATCCTGCCTCTGCTTCATCCCCAAATAAACACACAGACACTATATTAATTATAAAACTGTTGGCCAGTGGCTTGGGCTTCTTATTGACTAGCTCAGTCAGAGTTAGTCAAATTGGGGGCATGACTGTAGGGTTATCACAAGAAGCCTCCGATCACTCTCACTTAGCATGACTTTTATTCAGCCACTTCTTTCTCCTTGCATATGTTCTGTGTTCCTCCCCTTCGCACCTCAGAACCTCTTTCTCCCAGGGAGTAGGGAAAACATCGTACAGCTCCACAGGGCACTTACTGATTCCTGAGCTCTACCATCTCTTCACTGCCCAGAATGAGGAAAGAGCAAAGAGCAGGCGTAGATTACTGCATGTGGCAGTCCAAACACAGGCACTGCTGAGGCCCAATTTTAGAGATGATTGCACTTTTGCTAGCTGTTAAGCTGCAGCCACACCTGGGTGGTAATCAGATCGTGGGCGTGCACTTAGGGAGCTCCACTCAGTGATTGGCGCTGATTGCTGCCTGGACTGTGCCCTTCCCAGGGGTATCTCTTCACCTCCTCTTCCACAGCCCTGGAGCTAGGGTGAAAATATGTTGAGTACTTACACGCCTGATAAGATGTGTTCCTGTCTCTGTGTATGTGTGTGGTGGCAGATTTGTTTTGTTTTTTGTTTTTGTTTTTTAAAGCAAACAGGAGTACCACATACATACATAGAGACAGGAATGCACATGGATAAACAAAGACCAACACATAGAAACACAAATATTGGCATTTACAGGACAGACATTCACGTACTCAGAAGTGATCTGTGAAGCCAGACGGGGTGCTGTGGATCGAACTATGCCCCTCAGATCCACACTCTAAACTGCTCACCCCTGATGTGGGTGGAGATGGAGGTTAAATGCAGCCCCGGGGTAACCCTGATCCAGTCAAAGCAGCTCTTCACAGAGTAAGGCCCATGAGGAGGCATGGAAGACACCAGGTAGAAATGACATCTGGGACACACAGGGAAGCCTCTGGGGAACTGACAGCACATGGGACTTGGATTTCTATCCCCCAGGTTATAAGGGAATTCACCTAGTCTGCTGTGGTGTGAGCAACCCAGCTTGCTGGATATGTTGGGAGCCTGACATCACAAAGAGGAGGTCTGCTACCCCAGCTGGGATGTAGACAGCACAGGATGCAGTGTCCAGCTGATGGACAAGAGGGCAGCTGATTGGAGGAAGCCATGCCTCCACATAAAGAAGGGTCACATTTTGTTCCATGCAGAAGCCTCTATCATCCCTGGGAAAGCGGTGAGCTCAGATGGATAAGGCCTGAGCAGGGACCAGTTATTGTCAATGGGACAGGGTCTGGGAGATAAACAATTAGGCACATCTATAAGGGAATTTCTAGATGGGTTATTTGATGCAGAAAGATCTACCCTAAATGTAAGCGACAACAACCTCACAGACTGGAGTCCCAGACCAAATGGACCGAAGAAAGTGAACTGAGCACAAACATCCGTCACTCTCCGCTTCATGACTAGATGCGATGTAATCGGCGGCTCCTGACTTCCCCCATCATGATGGACTATATAACCTTGAGCTGAAGCCAGAACAAATCCTTCCTTCTTCAAGCTGTTCCTGCCAGGTATTTTTTCCACAATAGTAAGAAAACAAGCTAATACATCCAGACAATAAGCAAGGTCTCAGGGAGAGCTGGTGGACAGCAAGTGTAGCTTTACTGAGGATGATGGGCGTCACTGATATCCTCTCACTTATCCCAGAGGTCACTTGAAGGTAAGGGGCCTGGAGCAGAGTCGAGTTGTGAACAGCATTTGGGGGTACCCTCTGCCTGGCTGGAGTAAGGGAGTCTCCTCTGAAACACTCACAGCAATGCTGGGTCACAGGCAACCCCATTCTGAAGAAGGGCACCTACTCACGGGGCAATATTAATAGAGAGCTTTTACGTCTTTATAAGGAGTTAAGAAAAAGATGAGTTACTACAAAAAAAAAGTAATAAAAATGTCCTTTTTGTAAAGACCCAACTATGTTTTATTCAAATTAGTTTTAAAGTTTTCAGTCATTAATTCAGCATTCAGGTTATTTTTAATAACTTTTTGAACCCCTGCTATTTTATCAAAGGCAATATGGGGGAAGGGATGGGTGAGCAGTTTTGTTTATCCGCAGATGAAAATTAGGAGCGTGTATTGGGCTAAATGTTCCTGCCAATTTTCAGCTTATTTATAAGTAAGTTGGCATGGTTATTTTGTATGAGGCTTCCTATTTGTCATCTATAATGTTCCATAATTCATAACGAACTCTCAGTGTGTGGGGACTGTGGAGTAGTGGAGAGGGGAAAACGAGGCGGGCTAAGACTAAGGAATGTGGGGTGCCCCTGCAGCCACAAGAGTGACATGGGAAGGACCCTAAAGTTGTAGTCTCCTGAGCTCCCCTGGACTTCTTCACAATGCAGAGTTGGGAATCTGGCCAAGATGGGTGCAGGATGCTCAGTGATATTTAGTCACTCTGCAGGTAAAGGAATCAAAGCAGGTACACTGTACACTGACCCCAGGGTCACAGAAGAGTAGAAAGGCTGAACTTTTCTGGCAGAAGCAGACCCTCATTACATGAACCTGACACTGAACCCTGTCATTATCCATGTACTGCTCTTGGTCGGTTCATAAAAGCACATTCCAGTCCAAACAAGATCATTCAAGTCTGTGTTCTCAGGTGTAGGGGAGTCATGAGTGTTGTAGACGAAAGCTGAATTATAAGCTGGGGCTTACATGGTGCACCAGCCATGTTAGCACCGATTCAGTAATCAAGGGAATGTCACCAGGGGTCCCTGGGCCAGGTATCTCAAGGTTCTTGACATCTTGGTCAAAGAATGAACAATAACACAAAATAGCAAAGTGGCCAGGGATTGTGTTCACCAACAATGTAAAATGGAGTGGGCCACACTGCAAAGGAGCAACAGGCCCTGAGCAAACACTCATCTTTGAAACTGGTGACTGCCCAGGTGGGTCCAAGAGGCAGAGGAAATAGTGGCAGGGTTGGAGTGTAGGTGGTTTTCTGTTTTGATTGACAGTTTTGAGTTATGTAAGCCTTTGTTCACTGTCGATGTCCTTTCCCATTATGCTTCTGTTTTTTTTTTTTTTTAATCATATGCATGCCCAATCATGCATGCAAAAGATGGATGGCAAACAGGATTTTTTTTTTTTCCACCTTAGAAGTTCATATAGAAGACACAATTTACCAGTCCAGCCTGGATCATCCCATTTCCCTTAGTGGTGAGATGTGTTTAAACACACACACACAAAAAAGTTACTAAGGGTTGCTAGGAGGTTCTGGTCAGAGATATCAATTGCTTTGTTTAGAGTCAAGTATGCATGCAGTCTGATGCAAATCTGAGGCTTGGCTGGTGAATGCTAAACTGGGAGAGGTATGTATTTGTGTGGCTTAAGCCAAGGAGGGTCCTTGTTGCTAAGTCAGCCCTCATCTTGCCGGCCTCAAGAACAAACAGAACTCTTCAGGGTCCAGTTTTTCTAAATAGTCACTGAGAAGCCCAGTCCAGAAGAGCTTGGAGACTAGGAGTCTGGGTGGTGGTCTCACTTTGCAGTGGCTTCTGAGAACTGTCTGAGCTGCTCTTGTGGGCACACTAATGTTTTCTGTGTTTTATTGTGCTCTTATTAAAACACATTGTGGGAAAATATGGTCAGCTGTTGTAGTTTTCCTTTAAGTCGTATGTGGTTTTTGCTTTCTGAACCTAACTCATGCCTTCACTGGTTTACGGTGAGCTTGCTGCTTTTCATCTCATTCCTTCTTATTGATAAAGCTTGTTCTAGTCAAACACTTTGCAAAAGCAGACAATGCTATTTAGGTAAGTGTGGGGTACCCACGGGAGTTAGCCAGCCGACAGTCCCTTCATCTCTGTTCTGGCACTTGCTTGAATGTGCCTCTTAAGAAGTCAGTGCTTTTCAGCCAAGCACTGTACAATCTCACTCTGCCTGAGTGACAGTGCGATTTTAACCCATTGACATAGGGCACTGTCTCTGCCTGCTTCTCACTGGGACCTGTGGAATGACCGGGATCGTAGTGGCAATTTTCAGGAGCTGGTAGTGAAGGAAGTAGCCAAGGGCCACCAGGGGAGAACATAAAAGGATGTAACTCCACATCTGTGTTAAGATGAGAGGGAATCAGTCTGTCCAGGTCTTGCCCTTGCACCTGCCTAGTTCCCTGCTGCGACTTCGCTGCTTGGTCAGTCTTTCTAGCATCTCTGGGAGCCATGTGGGTGGAGTCGATTCTAGCTGATTGTAACCTAGGCATCTCAGCCCTTCTGACTTCAGGGGTCCCACACAGGCCTGAAATGTCTGCCATGCACTGCTATGTGAATGCATTAGCAGCCCAGTGTCAGACAATTGGCTCCACATGGCTTACTAATGGGACAGAGTCAAGATAAAGAACAAAGATGAGGTCCAGTAAGTGTGGGCATATACTTTGTTTAAATGTAGACGTGGTTCCTTCCTTCTAGAGCCAGACAGCCTTGAATGAAATCTGTGAGAGCTCTGAGGACACAGCTTGAGCTTTTGTGAGCTCGGTGGCCAGGCTGATGGCTTTATGGCTGGGGACAAGTGACAAACGGACAAATTATGAGATTAGATAGGTGGGAGAGCAGGTAGTGCAGAGCCCTCAGCAGCTATCCAGGTGAGTAGAGGTGAGGCTTGTGCAGAAGGTAGTGGTGAGGAAGTGGCGAGCTTCTAAGGCATATTTCTGTCAGGGAATCAAGTGGACTTTGTGATGGTGTATTGTCTCCAGTTCTTTCCCCCATACTGAACTTGGGCTCCCCCATACTGAACTGTTTGTTTCTCTGACCATCAGAGGAAGGAAGGAGACTGGTTAACTTTTCCTAAAGGCTAAGCTCTGGCCCAGGGAATGGAAATGTTCAGAAAGGAGGCAGGCATGGAGAAGTTAAATGAATGAGCCTAAGATGTTAGTATCTAATGGATGGCTTGGGCACCTCCAGGTCCAGAACAGGTAGTGACCTAGGAAACACTATAGAATGCTGGGCAGGAGGAAGAGGAAGAAGAGAAAAACAACGAGGAAGAAAACAAAGAGAAGGAGACTGAGGAGGAGGAAAGGAGAAGAGGATGATGATGAAGAGGAGGCAGCAGTGGTGGCCTATCTCATCACAGCCAACTTCAGGGTATACAGGGATGCACCCCAGGGCCCTGGAGGTGCAACAGTAACATTAGTGTGGATGTCATGATAGAATGACACTTCACCATGTAGCCCACATGTCCACTTATGACACTTGCTCTGGAGACTTGCAGTTTAGGAGGACAATGTCAGCCAGGGACTTGCACTGATAGTCTGAGATGAGCTCTCTGGGGTGCCTGCACCACCAGCTAAACTGCAAGATGAGTGAGTGTGTCCAAAGACCTCATGGGAAGTCCCTGAGGGAACTAGAAGGAAAACAGCTCGGGAGCTTGAGAGAAACCTGGGTGGTGGCTACAGCTGCCCTGTGCTGGGGACATGGTGCTGTCCTTGATCAGCATTTGATTGATATTTGAATTAAAAGGTTATGGCTGCCAGTGCATATCAAATCCTCAATTCTAGAATGAGCTCTGTACTTAGAATCTCAGCTGTGGTGTGACAGGTTTGGAAGGGGACACTGGGACATTACAATCTGTAAGGTTCAGCAACTTTCAATGTGAGATCAGAGGGAAAATAGCCAAGTTGCTACCAACCGATAGAGCCTTCTAGGTTATTCCACAGTCTGAGATAGAGCAATTAGAGAGAGCATTCAGGAAGGTCTAGGGGGCATAGCAGAGCATAACCTCACCCTAACCAATATACACACACTAGTGGTTGTCTTCCTGGGAGGAAGAATATAGCTGGAGGTATAGAGGGCCAAGGTCAATCCTGCTTCAAAACCCTATAGCTCTTTTTTTGTTATTGGAGGAGAGGTCTCAAGAGGTAGAGTGGCTACTCAGGGCTGGCTTCCTCCAGAAGCCACAGGGACTGGCTAGTCTAGCTTTGCAAATATGGATCAGAGACATGATTTAAAGAGGAGGAGGGCTCAAAACTGTGGTCGTCACATTACCACCAGAATGTTCTGGGGACCCATAGATGGAGAAGTGATAACAATTAAGAGAATTTTTACAGGAAATAGCATTAGGGATAGATGTGGTCTCAAAACCCCAATTGCCATTGTCTCCATGGCAGGATGGCTGACAACAGGCAAATGGGCTTCCAGTAACAGGCACAGTTGCTGGGATTTGCATGTTGAGACGATGCTAACCACACACCAGGAGACAGGAGGAGGAATCAGATGACTTTGGCAGCAGGCCACAGTGAAGGGCTAGTACAAAAAGCAAGGCTCATCAGGGCGCCTGTCAACAAACAACACTTCCCAGGTGAGGCGCTGCTGGAAGGACTTCCTTCCGGGGAGTGGAGTGACACTGAGTTCTGCAGGTGGTACAGTTTATGCTGGAATTGAAAGGCAAGAATGCATCACTGGCTCTTCTTAGAGAAGTAGAAATGTGTAAGAGCCAGGCCAGGGAGCAGCGGGTAGGCTTGGAGAGCAGAGATGAGCCAGACACAATTGCAGTTCCTTGGTGAAGTGTCCAGAAGCAAGACATCAGCAAGCTGGAGCTGCTGCTTGGCATCTAATCACATGACTCTTCTGAGAAGCTGCCAGTCACAGGGTTCACCTGAATCTCAGTATGGACACTTCATCCTCAGCCAAAATTTCTGTTGTCACCTGGAAACCCCTGTGACCAACCTCATTAATGCAGTGTCTGTTTTATGTAGGACATATTAAGAGACAGACTCACACCTGTCAGGTGCAATTGGAGGGAACACTGTGGGGGCAGGGACTGCTGTCTTGAAGACTCTGACTAGCTTCCCTTATTATTGTAGCTTAGAGATCTATCCCTCAAGAGGCCAGATATGGGAAACTTGTTGTCCAATGCAGAGGGATCTTTAAGAAGTAGAAACCAGCAGGATATCCACGGTCCTAGAGTGAAGCATTAATTAATTAATCTTTATCAATAAAAAATTTGGTAGTTAGATATTTGGGTAAGAACCTGAAAGATCAGAGAAGCAGCTACCAGTGACTTCCTACCTCTTCCTTTCCTTTCTCCAAAAAAGCCTAGATCCTCTCACAGCCCTGCCTGACTGTCCCCTATCTGTTTTCAGTCCTCCAAACCTCTATGGCTAATTTTGGTCAGCTAGTGGCTAGCTTCACCCTCTGACTCTAAGCTTTATTTGTCAGAATACAATCAAAATATCACACAATACTAGAGGGATTCAATAGCTCTTGATGAACACTTAGTAGCTATTATGAATGAGCTGTTGTAAAAGGAGACACTGCCTCTTTGCTCACACTGGCTTTCTGTGATAATCCATCATTCCCACACATGCCCTCCATGTTGGAACCCAGCAGTCTGTTGACCCCTCCCCCTGACAATAGGTGGGACGCTCATGGCCATGTTGTCACTATGTCACGCATTACCTGGCTGCTCACACCTTACTGGGCTGTGCAGGGGACTCAGTTATGCATGCCCAAGTTTCCCTTTTAAATCAAGCAAGCCAAGTGTGCCCCCCCTCTTGCTCCCCTCTCTTCTCTTGCTCTCTCTTCCCCTTCTCCCCATCTCTCCTCCATACCAATAAACTCCATGTGGGCGCCAAGTCTTGTGTTTATGTTTCTTAGGTTAAACTAACTTATAACAAAAGAACAACACTCAATGTTGTGATAACATTCCCAACATCACCAGAACTGAGCAGAAGCTGGTACCATGTCCTTAGACCTCTAGAGAAAGGTGAATGCCTCAGATCTCATTTCTTCATAAAGTTATGCCACCTTGGCATTATGGTATAGAGATAGAAAATAAACTGACATACTTTTGTGGGTACAGTGTTTAAAAGAATGAGCCTAGGCCAGGTGCCAGAGACTGATTCACACTACAATATTTGTAAATATGAGCCAGACATAGGGTATATGCCTATAAATTCAGCACTAGAGGTTGAGGAAGAGAGACCACAAGTTAAAAATTCAGCTTTTGACTAGTGTGAACATGGGCTACATGTCTCAAAAATATTGTATAATTCATCACATAAACAGGTCAAACAATAAAAATCATCATGTGGGGGCTGAACACTTGCTTCTGTTACAAAACACCTTGACTCAGTTTCCAGCTCCCATATGGTGACCCACCCTTCCAAAAAAGGGATCTAATGCCCTCTTCTGGACTCTGCATATACTGCATGCACATGGCCTACATACATGCAGCCAAACATCCATACACTTAAGATAAATCATATGATATTATGAATAGACACAGAAAAAAAACACTTGACAATATCAAGCCCATTTGAATTATTCAAAACTGAAAATACTAGGAAAAGAGGGGAACTTCCTCTTGTTGAAAGAAAACTTACTAAAATACTTTACATCAAGCATCTTAGTTCCTGTGAGGAACTGGGATTCTTTTACACTGTGGCCAGGGTCATGACACAAAATTCCCCCTCATTATTTCTAGTCAACATACTGAAAGTTGTAGCCAATACAATAAAGACAAAGTGTTCAGATTTGAAACAAAGAAATCTGTTTGCAGATGTCACGATCATCTATAAATAAAATTCAGAGTAACTAAAAGACACCAGCAACAAATAGTTTTGGTAATATTACAGGATACAAGCTTAAAACCAGGAAGCCTGTCACTGCTTTTATAGTATCAAGGAGAAACAGGGTCCGCAGCTAAGCACATGGTACCATTTACGATTATACAACCCAAGTGAAACTCCCTGAACCTGTCTAATACAATAGATATAGTTTAAGAACAAAATTCTTGCAAATGAAATAGAAGAACTGAATGGGAGAAGGGATGTTATGTAGTCATAGGTGGGATGATTCAATGTTGTTAAAAGGATAGTTTTGTGGATTCAACATCATTCCAAGGAAAGTCTCAGTCCCTAATAGCTGTGATGGTGACAGAGTGACTCAAGTATGTGGAAAGGCAAAAGACCCAGATTACTCAATCCAATACTGAAACACATAGTGTTTTCAGGAACACAGTGATATTATTTTCACTGACTTCAAGATATACAATGATGCTATAGTGTTGAAGACATTGGTATTAGTAAAAGAAGAGATAAATTATATATATATATATAGAGAGAGAGAGAGAGAGAGATTAGATAGATGGGTAGATGATGATGGTGAAGATAGATGATGGATAGATAAACAGATGATAGGTTGGTAGCTAGGTAGATGATTAATTTAGATAGATAGATGATAGATTATAGATAGATAAGATAAAAATACATGGATGATAGATAATTATAGATGATAGATAATGATAATGATAGAAATAGATGACAGATAATGAGGGTATATAACTAGATGATTGATAAACATAGATAAATGATATATAGATATCATATGATAAATAGAAAGCTGACAGATGATAGATAGATAGATAGATAGATAGATAGATAGATAGATAGATAGATAGATGGAAAAAGAACAGAGGACCCTTATAGACAATCAAGGCCACCCAGTGAAGCAAAGTTAGTGTTTTAACACATGGCCCTAGAATAACTGACAAAATAAGCAACCATAAATAAAAAAAAAAGTGGAGACATGGAGCGTGCACCTCTTACAAAAGCTAACTCAAAATGAATCACAGACTGCAATGTAAAATGCATAACCACAACATTCCTGGAGGGTAACAGAGGAGAAAGGTCCCAATGGCCTTGGTTGTGAAAAAGACACCTTACCTGTAGAAGCAAAGGCATGGGCCCTAAAAAAGCAATAAGCTGTATTTGCATTAAAAAAAATTCTCTTTCTCTATGAAAGAAGATGACAGTAAGAGAATAATAAGACAAGCTGCATACTAGCTTGAACTATTTCCAAAAGACTTACAAGGTGAAGACCTGATATCTGAACTATGGAAAGAGCTCTTCAACGAAGAAATGAAGGGATTAAAGTACTTGGGAAGACCTCAACAGTTCACCAAGACAGATGAAAAGCTAGCATGTTGAGAGAGTGCTGTTTTAGCACCCCTCATCAAGGACGTGCACATTGAAAAATAGATATCTCTCTATCCTCACCAAGATGGCAGGATCAGAGAGCACCATGAAACATGAGGAGTAATAGGGACTCCCATTTGATATGGCAAGAAATGCAGAATATATGGCTCACTTACTCAAGTGCTTATCTGCCAGGCATGATCACCTGATTTCAATTCCCAGAACCCACATGCAAAAATTCCGGTGTGGTGGTGCAGTTTTGCAGTACCAATGCTAACAAAGAGAAGAAAGGCAGATCCCTGAACTCTTGGGACAGCAGTTTAACCTACACGTTCCTGGACAATGAGACTTTGAGACTTCTGTCTCAAAAAAGAGATGAAACACTACCTAAGAAGCAGTGCCTGAAGTTGACACCTGGCCTTGACATGCATGTGCACACACATGCATGCACACCCTTGTGTATGTGTGAATACACAAGTTCATTCACACACATACACATACAAGTTGCAGGATGATGCAGCCACTTTTGATTGACAGCCTGGTAGTTTCATATATATATATATATATATATACATATATATATATGTGTGTGTGTGTGTGTGTGTGTGTGTGTGTGTGTTCCATAGAATCTAGCAGTTAAAGCCCTTAACATTTTCCCAAAAGAAGCAACAACTGTTATTGACACTAAACCCTGAACATGGATATTTATGGTAGCTTTTTTTTTTTTTTTGGTTTCTAAACCTTGCAAATAATGTCTTCAGTGGGGGAGTTGCTGAAGGGGGTGTATTTGTGCTACAAGACAGCATTTTGCACAAAAAGAACGGTGCCCCAGAGACAATAAAACATGAGGGAAACTTAAATGTCTGTTCATAAGTAGATGGTACAGAAGTGCTACTATTGTGAGAGTCCACTGTGATGAGGTTCAGGTAAGGGTCAAGGGCCAAGATATGATACAGAGATGGGGAATGCCAGGGACTGAGGGTGAGAGGGATGGAATGGCAGAGCATAGAAGGGTTTCAGGCATTGGTGATACTTTATCATATAGATTTCATATGATCCACAATGGTGGATCGTGTCACTGCATTCATACATATGCAGTATGGATCTAAATGTGAACTGTGAACTCTGGGTGATGATTGTTCATCAGTTGTTATTCACTGACCAGGACAGATGTACATTCACCCTGATGGGGATGATGGCAACAATGGATACATGTGTAGACAGGAGATGTATAAGAAATCTCTTGGCCTTTGATCTTTAAATTGGAAAGAAAAGGAAGGAAGCCAACAAAGATGGGCAGGACCCCATGAGAAGCAACCATTTCCTGGTTAGATGCTAGCTGCAGAGTGGGATTGGAATGGACCACTGGAAGTGGCCAAGCCTCCATGCCAGGGCCACCTGACAATGCAGCCTCTGGACTGTTGGGACTCAGGATATTAGAGATGCTGAGGTCCAGGCAAGGCAGGCCAGGGAGAGAACTATGAATGTCTCAGTGAACATCAGAGTGCTGTCATGTTCAACTGTGTACTTCCCCTACGTAGCTGGTCCAAAAGCTCTGCACAAGTGCATGCCCTCCAAGCTGTTATAACCTGAACCTATGCCTATACCTGACTCATCCTGAAGCCTGGGGTATATTGGATTTCTGTATGTGTATGCCTCCTCCACACTCTCAATTTTATCCTACAGCTCTTCCTGTACTACCATGTCATCACCTATCCAGGGAGCTCATGACAGCCACCATCCTCTGTCCACTGTGTATTGACTTTCTTGATGTTGTACTCTCCACCACAAGACAGGTCCAGGGATCAGCTGCCTTGCCTATGGTCTATGCAATAGTATTTCACACAGTGTGGAGTAGGGTAGGCTAGCTGTTTGCCTCACAGCTATGCTAAATTTCAGCCAGTGTGTTCCTAGTAAAGCACCATCTCTATTTGGCATCCCCTGAATGCTTTTGGTCTTCATGTCTCTCATTAGCTTTTCTAAGCAATCCATCCAGGGTAACAGGCTGCTTTCCCTTCCAAAAAGCCTTTGTTCCCATCCTACATCTTTGTTCCTCCCCTTTCTGCCCAGGAGGGTCATGGTCCTCACATTTTCCAAGTGTTCCAGCTCCCTGCCCTCAGAGCAATGATCTTCCATACCCATCTGCCCCCTAGTCTTGCCATGCCCACACCTTGACTTCTCTACTAATTTCACAAACTGTGTTCTATTCCAACCCTGTGCAGTCAGCCACTCTGTATTCCTAGCTGTCCCATGGGGATAATAAAGCATGAATGCCCTGCCCAGGCTGTGTGGTGCCATAGACACCAGAGTCAGACTGGAGCCTGCTCCACCCAAGGCCATCTCTACCCTGGTGCTTTCTCTGGCTCCTCTGAGTCAATTGACTCCCTCCTGTGCTGGTTCCTGGTTCACCCACTAATGCCTTGAAACACTATTAACATCCTTAGCCTGGAAACAGAGTAGCTCTACTGGACATCTGGCATCCTTGACTGGGATCCTGGAGCCCCACGCATACAAAACCAGACAAGAAGTTTCGGTAGCTCTCTGTTGAACAAGACAGGTATAGGACCAGAAAGGTCTACTTACTTCTCATGTGTTGGCACATGGGGGTGTCTTGGCCCCCACTTACACAGCTCAGAATTTTTTTGCAGAAGATTTTCTTGGCCAGACATCATTGGCTCTGTGGTACCTAGTGCCCCAGAGATCCAAGAGTATGTCATGGTGACACTTCATCTTTACTCTCCCTTCCCAGGTTCAGACCTGTGCTGTCTGACCCATGTGAGTGAGGGAATGGCCTGCTGTTTTCTGTGAAAAGCAAGATGAGAAAGATGTACTAATACATGGGATGTTATTTGTTCCAGTAAGAAGCACTCCCAGATCTATATTTGCCCCATCTTACTCTTCACAGACTGACATTTGGGGTAAGCCATGACAGTCACACCCTTCCTGGACATCTGCGACCTACAATGTGAGCCTGACTGCAGGCTATCTACTCTGGCAGCTCCTCTTCCAGGGCTTCTATCCCAGGGGGTAGAGGGACAGGAGTTTTCAATGCATACTGAATGTTGACAGCAAATGAGATTAACACCATTAGCGAGAGTGTGTGGGTTTTATTTCTGATTTGCCTCGCCCTCCCTCTGAAAGATTCAGTGATGGCCTCAAAGACATTAAATGGCTCATTTTTATAAGAGAGGCAAAGTCAATTTGAAAAGTCTTCTAAGTAATTTGATTGTCAGGCTTTTCCCATCAATGGAGAAAATAAAATACTCAGAGAGACAGCACACCCCCAATACACAAAGATGCCACACACTGCACAAGAAAGAGAGCACCCAAATACACAGAGACAGCACCCCCAAAACAGACACAGAACATCCCAATACACACAGACATCACACACTGCACAAGAGACAGAGTACCCCTAATACACAGATACAGCACACTCTTAATACACAGAGATGGCATACCACTCACACACAGACAGCACACCTCTAATATACACAGACATCACACACTGCACCCAGAGATTGTGTACCCCTAATACACAGCAACAGCATACCCTTACACGGAGACAGCACAACCCGCACACAAAGAGACAACAAAACCCTAATACACACAGACAGCACACCTTTCACACAGGGACAGCACATCCTTACATAGAGACTGCATGTCCCCCACACAGACAGATGTCACAGCCCTCACACAGAGACTTCACACCACCCCTTCAATACACAGAGACGGGGATAACACACACCTCATACAAAGAGACACCACCATCACATATAAGCAGACAGACACTAAACATGCAAATGTGCTATGCACTCCTATCCCTCCTCACCCATCCCCACACAAATAAGAAACATTCAATCGAACATACTCTAATACTCCATAACACTAGAAAGTTCCTTCAAGAAAGAAAAAAATAATGTTGAAATAGTTAACATAAAAACAAAACAAAAACAAAAGCAAACAAACAATAAAACCACAACTAGGCGCTGAGCTTGTCATCTTGTCATTCAGCACCAAGGACAGTGTTTCCCCCAGATGCATGCATAACCTCAGGGTTAAAGAGGTGTGAATTAAGGACAATCTCCCTTGCCTGTCACACTGAAGGCTGTTCCCAGGTAGGTCATGGGCGTTCCATAGCATTCTTCTGAAAAGTGCTCCAACTAGTGGATGGGAAATGAAGGCTGGACATAATAGATGCAGGTCCTGAGTTCCATGAAGATTGTCACCTACACAGAGCTGGCTGGGCACAGGGGTCAGTTGCCTTGAACCTGGGATCTGCTAGGTGGCCTGGGCTACAGATGGACGGTTTGTCTAGCCCTAGCAGACCACTGAGTAGTAGGGCTGGATTACACTTCCCAAACATGTTATCCTGTTCCAATCTAAGCTGGCTGCTACCTAGTCTATTATGGTATGAAAAGACACAGCAGGTTTTCGTTAAGGAGCCTTGTAGAGATCCTTGCTGCCACAGGGCCTGCAGCTACCTAAGCCCTCCTTGGCTCTGCAGGCATCCCACTACCCCCTGAACAAGAATAGCATGGAGCCTGTGTTTCTACCCTGGCCTGAGTCTTTGCTGGGCCAGTCTTCTCCTTCTATCTTCCCTCCCAACACTGGTTCTGTTTTCTCCCCACCAGGCCTGTGTTGCCTAGGACATCACTCATCCTGAGTCTTCAGAGTATACCCAAGGGTGCTGACAGTTTGTTCTCTAGAGACATTCATTCTTGGCAAGGAAAATCCCCACAGACCTTTAGAGCCTGGGAGGTTGAGCTCATATGTGATATAACTACAGCTGCTGTGATGTGCAGGCCAGAGAACTCCAACAGTACCAAGGAGTATGAGATACAGACTCTACAGGTGAGGTGCCTACAAGCTAGCAGAACAACTTGGGCTAAGCCAGACCTAAATTCCATCCATATGTGCACATTGATTTCCATCTTCATGCACCAAAGAGCTGAGCTCCTGTCTTGTACTGGTTGGTGAATGCCAATGGCTCAGTTGTTAGTAGTTTTGTGAAGTGAATGATAGATAGCAAACTGGTGGTCTGAAATCAGCCATAATGGCAGTATTTACACCACAAATGAGAGCAAATGCAGCATTTTTTTAACTACTGATTAATTGCTTTATTTAATGGCAATTGCCTATTAAGTAGCAGGTATGTGCTGGGAACTCACCTAAAATAAAATACATGCAACATAATTAGGAAATAAATCTTTTCCCCCTAAGCATCTCACTCTATAGTTTTAAAAAGCTGAAAGCTGGCATATGTGATAGATGCATGAGACAGAAGTACCAAGAGTGTGACACACAATTCCTTTTATAGAATAAAGGAGGATAGTGCTCCCCAGGGAGCTGGCTCTCACTTCCCCAGCTGCCTCACACTGACCATGCTTTAAGGGTCCCCTTCCAACATCTTGAGAGGCCCATAACCAAGGCCTTAAGCTTTGGCAGCCCACGTGCTTTTCTCAGTCTTCCAACACCAGAGTGAAGGAAACATGACACAAAGGACCTTAACTGCAGGTGACAAGAGATACAGTGACACATAGAAAGTCATCATCTCAGAAATGGTATCCACTGATATAGTCAACGGCTCAGCAACTTCACTGTCTCAAACTCCGGCATCTAGGATGCTCAGCCATGGATCAGCAGTGCCTGCTGCATGAAGTACCGATTGTTGTTAGACTGACTCTTTCCTGGCAGGCCTGGGATACCATCAGGACACTTGGCTTTGTCTCCCTGGAACTCGACAGAGTTGAAAAGAGTAGAGGATTGGCTATCTTTTGTTACATAAATGAATAAGTAAAATGAAGACCAAGTTTTGGGACTGGCCAAATACTCAACAGATAAAGCCACTTACCACTAACCTAATAACTTGAGTTTTGTCCCTGGGACCCACATAGAAGTAAAGAACTGACTTCCACAAGTTGTCCTCTGACAGCCACACATACACCATGGCACATGTGTAAAAGTAACTAGCAAAGTTAGGATAAGGGACACTTTCCAAGTGATCACAAATATGTGGCAACATGTGTATACTCACATCCATACATATACACCTCACATCCATACATATACACCTATGTTTATAAGTACATGTGTGTATGTGCCTATTAATGCTGTTTTGATGTGAGCTGTTGGATGGCCTGAGACCCCATATGTTCATCTTTGATGCTAGAGCCTTCATGACCCTGAAACCATAATCTCCAGACTCCTTACTCAAACATTGGCTGGAGAGGTTGCAGCCTTTTGAAGAAAGAAGACAAAATCTTTGTGACCAGAAATTGTTTCTTAGACATAGCCAAGAATTTTTGCAAACCACAAACTCAACAAAAGTTCTGTATCCAGAGTATATAATGAATTCTCAAGCTGGTAGTAAAACTAAGGTGTCCAACTACTAATGGACCAAGGCCTGCCATACCCTTTCCCAAAAGAAGACCAGAATCCCACAAATTCGTTTGGCCTCATTGACCACTGGGCAAAACTGATTTGCTGGATGTGCTTAAGATGACAGGATTTCCCTGAGGGAGTGCAGGTCACTGGTGTATTCAGGGTTCGGCAGTAGGCAGAGGCTGTGATCATGGTGACACTGCTGGGGGAAGGGAAGCCCTCTAAATTGTGTAATGAAATCTCAGAGAATGGACCATACCTCTGCTCTTCCCAGACAGGGAAAACCTACAAAGGCTGGCAAGTGCAAACAAGCCCACACTTGACAATATTTCAGGACATCAGTTTTTCCACTATTGATGCGTGCTCCCTGTTAGATCATAGGTCATCATTTCTGGGAACTGGAAAGGAATATTCTGAGACTCCTTACTCTTTCTGGAAGCTCTGGGTGATGCTACAATCATCCTGGAATAAAGGTTCTTTAGAGTTCTTACTAGTTTGCTACTTTGACAAAAACATATTAGGAACTTCAGACTCTATGACAGGGTATACAACTGCCCTTCTCCATTCTCCTCCTCTGATCTCCAGTATCTCTGGTATCCACGGGTCAGATGGTCCCTTTTCTCTAGGTTTGTAAACTTGCTGATGCCTATAACCTACTAGGTCTATGGAAGGAAGACCTCAACACCTGCTTTGTTCCCAGTTTAGTTATACCAAGCCCCTCTGCTGCTTCTATCTACTGTCCACGACACTTCTCACCAAGTTTTCTCAGAGCTTATGCATTAGTCCATGCTCAGGGGTAGACCTCTATCTCTGCCACAGCTGAAGTGGGGTGAACTTTCTTCAACATAGACTATACACATCACATACAAAGCTGGATTGAATTCCAGCAACACCAAACAGCACAGTGATGCTGGTGCCGACAGGACATGGTGATGTCACTGTCACATCTAAGAGCAATGGGTTCTGCTTATGGCCTGGTCCTATAGTATAGATGTAGATCTGAACATGCTGCCCTAAAAGGGCATATGGAGGGCCTGTCTCTGATGCCAGAACATGTCTCCCTCCTCTTCCTTCTATTAAAATGTTTCCAAAATTGTTTTGAGGGAGTGCCCCTTGCCTAGCTTCACTAAAGCACATAAGCACACAAGTAAATCATGGTCCAGCAAACACACTGAAGCACAAACCATCCACAAAGAATAGTGGACTCTCTGTCCCAGGAGACAAGGAAGGGCACTGTTTAAATCAGTGTGGCTTCTAATAGCTGATAGAGACATGTATATTTGTTTGATGTTGAGCCTTTTTTGTTGTTCTTTTGGTGTTTAGTTTTTTGCTTCATTGTGCTGTCTTCACCTGTTTATTCAAGTTATGCAAATGTGTAACTATATAGGACATTTTGATTATAAATCCACTTACAATAAGATTATTTACAGAAGACTGGTGTAGATGCAATACTAAATGCACTCATGGAACATATTTGGAAAGCTCCCACATTTAAATGACTGAAAATTTTAAAGTGAAAAGGAGACTGTCACCCATGAGAAATGCAGCTAGGAATCTGGCTGCAGAAAGAAGTTGGAGCAATATCAGAGGCTTCTGGGATGGACCCTGCATACCCTGTGCTCACAATAAGCCCTGGGAATATGCAGGTGTCTTATTTCCTTACTGCCATTAGCTTTGGCTGTGTATTTCACACTGAACCACTTCCAGCTGGGATTCATGGGTCTTTGCCACTCAGTCCCTTACACTGTTAGACCAAACTCTAGACATTTTACTTCTGAGCCTGACTCTTCTGGAAGAGAGGTGGGAAAGGCAGGTTCTGAAGCCCTATGTCCACAGAGATGAGGCATAAGTAGGTGCAACCAAACTTGCTTCTAGCAAAATGTTTCAGACTCACCCAGAGTAACTCCCTTATGCCTAAAAGATGAAGCTGACTACACAAACCAGAGCCATGAAGCTGTTACACACTGATGTCCCCACATTCAAGGGTTGCCACTCTTTACTAGACTATCTAGAAACCTCAATTTCTCTTCTTAGTCTCCTCTCGTTCTTGATGAGGAATCCCACTCTCTTCAAAGGATTCTTTGCCTAAACCCTGGATGGTAGAGGGAACCCCCAGCCCTTATTACTACTTCTCTGACAATGTGGCATTTGTGTGGCTTTAAACTGTTCCTCCCAGAACAAACCCTACACATAGCCCTTCTAAGTCTTTGTGATATATTAGATGCAACCCTAGGAGATGGTGACATTCACCTGTTTCTACATTTTCTAATTTAGCTGGGCAGGAATACACCCTGAATGCTTGTGTTTGTGGAATTCTCTCAGTTGGGGGAAAGCCCAAGCCAGCTGAGATGCAACAGGAACACGGTAGCATAGTGCCTCAAAGAGTGATCAACGTGCAACCCATCTGTGCCCCAGGACGCATGACCAGAGCTCCTAGAAATCTTGCAGTAAACACTGAGTTCTAGGGTTTGTTCACTGAAGCCAAAGATGACTGATCTGCACCGCATCACTCTAAGCCAACATTTGGAAGCTTTACCAAATGTGATCCTCATGAGAATCCCCCATGTTGTGATGAAGACACTGTTTCTTCATCTTATAGACAAAGATTCTGAGGCCTTAGATGAGCAGGCATCAGTGTTTAAGAGGCAATCTCGAAGTACATGGCTATCAAGTGTCAAAAATCAGATAGCCCCATATTGTATCCTTCCTTGGTTAAGAACTGTTCTACTTGACAGCATGCTCTAGCTTTCTGTTTTCCCTCTATGTCACTATACACAATGAGGAAATCTTAGGCTGCTGGGGAAATGGAGTGCACCTTCACCAGAGTGAGCCTATATGACCTTGTAAATCTGCTTGCCTCCTCACTGCTCATCCTTCTTTGCACAGGGTTCAGACCACACTGTGGTATGTGGGAGCTCAGCGTCTCCTGTCCCAGTTCCTCTTTAGCATTTTTAATATTTGCAATCTGGAGGAAGTTCCAATGAGTCTCATAGAAGTATCTGATAGCTTACCCAGCTAAACCCATCTCCATGGCTTCTGACTCCTAATGAAGGTATCACTAGCCTTACATTTCTGTGTAGCATGAAAAGTAAATGACCCAGAGATTGGTATTGTGGTTCAAACTTCAAGCTGAGGATCAGAAAAGCAAACCAGCTGGCCACTAGCTCTCATCCTGCCTCAGACTAAAATGCAACCCTGGCTCCACCAAACCTCAGACTACAACCTCTCCTCAGCATAACTGGAGAATCCTGAGACTTCAATGAATGCCTGATACTCACTACTGAAGACCCTGCTCCTAACTTTTATACCCTTCTAGTGCTGGGATTAAAGGTGTGTGATCCAAGCTTTTTTCTCTTTAGGACTGGATCAATCTTGTGTAGATCTGGATGGCCTTGGACTCATAGAAGTCCAGCTACCTCTTAATACTGAGTGAGTCCTAGGATTAAAGGTGCGTACCACCACCTCCTAGCTTCTGGCTGCTGGAATTAAAGGTGTGTATCACCACTGCCTGACCCCTGTAGCTCGAGGCTGACTTTGCTTTCTGAATTGCCAGGAAAGCTTTAACAGATCATAAATATTACATCACAGCATTCCTGTGTCCCTTTGTAGTTTTCAGAGTGCTCTTACAGGTAACCACATCATGATTAGTTGCAGGGATGTCACACTTGTCCTTCTCACAGAGGAGAGTCTTCCTAGTTTGTGGCATAGCTGGTGAGAGGGAAGTATGAGCTGTAAATCTAAGCCTCAGACTTCACTCAGTCACTGAAAAGGCTGTATACTTGCCAAGGACAATAAGGCAGAGCTGGAGGGACACAAGCACCTGGGAGGTGGAGCTCAGTGCCTCACCCCAGCTACATTGCCTTGGCTGAGTCACACAATCTCTACCCAGTTTCTTCAGCTGCAGAAAGGGTGAAACCTGCTTAGCAGAGCTCAGTGAGGTCTGAGGATAATGCGCTGAGCAACCAGGTTTCCCATGACATCTGGCTTCCTGGGCTGCCTCTTCTCAGCTCTAATTTTACCTGGCTACTTAAATCATAATAGCCCGATTTTATTCCATTGTATTTTCGGCATGTGAGAGAAGATACATTTAGAATGCAGATGCTCTACTCAATTCTTTCTTCTGAGCTGCAAGCTGTCCATAAAATCCCTGCTTGATCTTTGGACTGTATGTGGCAGAAGCTTAACACCAGATGATTATAATCCAACAAGGGTAAGAAAGGTACAGCTGAAAGAGCATAATACAGTAACTGGTCTTGGTGGGAAAATGCATAATCATGTGGTGGTGGTGTGTGTGTGTGTGTGTGTGTGTGTGTGTGTGTGTGTGTGTGTAAGAAAGCATGAGCTTCATCGAGCTTGCCAACAATGAGGCGAGATCCTTGTAGACAGGGCTGACAAAAGTGCATTTTTCTGATCCTCTATTTAGAAAATCACTCAAGGAGCATATGTCTGGCCCAGGAAACCCCTCTATGTACTGTAACTCCTAAAACTTCAAGTGCACCAGGAAATAGGTCCTCTGCAAAAGCTAATCGGAAAGCATTGCTGTTGGAATTCTGTCTTTGGATCAATTTAGATCCAAGTACTCTGGGCAAGGCTCTGTGGGTCAGGGCTGGTCCTACCTGGATCCAGGCAAGAACATGTTTGATCCTCAAGTTCCACCTTATTTGACTCCACAGAGAGGAGGCAGCTAGCCTATTGCTTAGCAAGACACCCGGGCTGGTTAATTATTTGTCCATTTACCACAAGATAGGGTAATCTGGGAAGAAGGAACCTCAAGGGAAAAAAAAAATGCCTCCATCAGATTGGCATACACCAAGTCTATGATGCATTTTCTTGATTGCTTCATGTGGGAGAGCTCAGCCCACTGTAAATGTCACCCTCCTGGTCAGGAGGCCCTGAACTGTACAGAAAAGCAAGTCAGAAAGCAGCTCCTCCCCACAGTCTCTGCTTCAGTTCCTGCCTCCGGGTTCTGGCCCTAACTTCCCTCCATGATGGACTACACACTGGAATATAAATAGACCCTTTTCTCCCCAAGTGCTGTCAGTCAGTGTTTTATCACAGCGGGAGAAAAACAAAATGGGGCAGTGTCATTGCAGGAAGTGGAACCCAGGTTTTCTTATCATCCTGAGAATCTAGGAATTGGGATTTCAGTCCAGTTTGGTGTCTAACTGTGGTTGACAAACCTGCAATTGTCAGCTTGTGAGGTGTTCTCAGGAAGGATTAACCAGGAGTGAAGACCCTCACCCACCTCCCAGCAGAAGGCAGCTGTCGCCATTGCTGCCGTCCTTTGTAGGATACTAGAACCTAGTGTCTTCAGCCTCCCCATGTAGACTGAAAACTAATGGTTCTCCATGGATCTTCTAGGCCTTCAGCACCAGATGGGGATACTGAGACATCCAGACTCATGGACTGGGCAGCCATTGGGCTTCCAGCATTTCTGGAGTATGGTGACAACTGTTAGACTACTCAGTGTGTTGTATGAGCCAAGCTAGTGAAACAGTAGGTACACATTCTACTGGATCAGTTCTTCTAGAGAACCCTGCTTGATACAAAGAGCTGTGATCTTGCATCTACCAAGATAGGGACTCAATACAAAGTTACAAGTACAACCATAGCCTTGGTGATGAGCATGCCACAGGTGAGTGCCATGGCTAAGAGAACCCTTAGCTCCTGTTGTAATTCTGGGAATAAAATTTAGGCTAGCAAGTGTCACCCTGATAGTCACTGTATCATGGGGGTCCATCTGCTGTGTTCTTGGGTGTGCTCATGTTGTGTGAGACTTTTCTGGGGAGATGAAAACAACTATCTACTCATACCAGTTAGGGAAATGGTGACAGACCAAACCAACCATTGCATCAAGGTCCAATCTGGCAATCCAATAATTTTCCCAGGGTGAAAGAGCATGGATAACCCAAAGGCACCACACATCACTGAAAAGTTTACCCTAACCTGGTTATCAGCTGTGGGAGTTGTATCCCAAGACCACTCTGCATGACTCAGGAAGACAGATTGAACAGTTAACTGCAGGCAGCTCATCTGGTCAGAGAGCCTCCTTGTCAAATAGTTGTTTATTGCTTCCATAACCTGGGTGAAGAGTCTTGACATATGGTTGGTTTCAGGGACTTTCTGAATCTAGTGAGCCTCCCTCCTCCCACCTTCAGGAGGAAGTGCTTCAATTTGGAGGAAATTGCTTGAGTTGCCTTATCTCCTAAGTCAACCTGGAGTCCCCCAATCATAGAGGCTCACTGTGGGGGTCAAGGGCATCACTGATGCTTCCCCTCCATATCCAGTGCATTAAATTGGAGAATGTTTGGTGAGTCCACCTTCTCTGGTACAGTTCTGTCTTCTTGCTTTTGCACAAATGAATTTTCACCCCCAATAGCATTGTGTGATTCTTCGTTTTCATAATTTGGTTCCAAGATGATTTATAGCTAGCACGTTAATTATGAATACATGCATTACCATTTTTACAGCGTTCTCAGATATGGATCAGTGGCAAACCAACCATTACCCCATTGTTTCTGTTTATCAAGGAGTGGGGGCCCATGCGATTATAAACCAATAGCTGGAATCCAGACCCCAGGGGCCAGTCCGCTGCTTCTTAGGTACCTCAGACTGCACCAAATAACACCAAATGCACATTGTCAAGAGCTGTTGGCTAGCTGGGTGGTAGTGACACATGCCCTTGATCCCAGCTATTGGGAGGCAGAGACAGACAGATCTCTGTGAGTTCGAGACCAACCTGGTCTACAAGAGTTAGTTGCAGGACAGCCTCCAAAGCCACACAGAGAAACCTTGCCTCAAAAAACCAAAAAGAGAGAAGGCAGAGAGAGAGAGAGAGAGAGAGAGAGAGAGAGAGAGAGAGAGAGAGAGAGACAGACAGACAGACTTGTCTGCCAGAAGACCTTGACAGAGCCTTTCCCACTTTTCCTCCAAAATGTTACAGAAACACAGAGGAATCCAGTGCATCATGTGGATGCTGGAAAATGAAGCCTTCAAAACCCTCCTTTCTCCTTCCAGAGGCTGAGAGGGAATCAACCCTGAATGACTGAAAGGGCAGAGTTATAAGGAGGAAATTTGGAGGAAGGAAACATAAAGCCCTCACTTCAAATGCTAGCAACACCCAGAAGTTAACAGTATTCAGGCTTGACCTCAGTCCTGATTCTAGTCCTACCCTGTAATCTCACTTTAAATGCTAACAGTACTCAGGGTCATCCTGGGCCCTCGACACCGAGGACTCCATCAAAGTGACACCTGAAGTCCATTATCCACAGTGCAGTCTGGACCTCCTCTATACTCCTGGATCTTGCTCCTTAGACATAATAGATTCGTGGCCCAGAAAGATAAACAGAATGTTCCTTTTCCTTTGTTCTGAGGATCCAAAAGTTCTGCTACTGAAGGTATCCCAGTCCTCATGGCATGGCATGAGGCTTCACCTTCACCCTCAGCATTAGTTATTTATCTGGAGAAAGGGGACGTGGCCCCCATCATTCAATTAAAGGCAAATATGTACAGAATGAACTCAGTGTCTGGACTATGAGCTCAAGGGAATTAGTCACAGAAATTCTGTTAAGAAACAGATTGTAGCATGTGCAGCCTATCCCAGCTGCCATGGGGCTCTTGAGCCCTGTTGGTACTATGTGGGGTGGAATACTTCTTGAAATGCCAAGATTTGCCCTGAAAGAAGAAGCATCTGGGAGGGCAGATGGGAGATGTAGAAAGATGAGCTGCCTTAGAAATACCCAGGGATGAGCATCTGGGGATTATGGAGGGAGAAAAGAAGGGAAGAGACTTGGAGATCCACTTTGTTCTGAACTGCTTGGTCCTGTCTCTGACTGAGCATCCCCTGTGTTGTCATCACACTGACTTTGGTCTATTCTGCCAGATGCAAGTTTTCCAAGAAGACTCCTGGGTATAAGGTGGAGGGTATCAGAGAGAACTACAGGAAATGAGTTGCTGGTGAGACCCATGAGTTAGCTCTGCACTCTGCACAGGTGAGAGAGAGGCTGTAGCAAGGGCTTAAACCCTGGGGCCTGGTCTGTTCCCTCCAGCTCAGCAGCTTGTGCTCTCTCTCCTCCTCTCTCTCTCTCTCTCTCTCTCTCTCTCTCTCTCTCTCACACACACACACACACACACACACACACACACACACACACACACACACACACACACAGTTTGCCTCTCTTGACTACAATCAAAGCAACTGTGTCCTTACATCGGCAAGAAGCAGCATGACCAAGTGAAAGAGTCCACTGGACAGCTGTTCTATTTTCTATTTTTTTATTACTATTAAATAGGTTAGGCTGAGAATGGCCAATTTGGTGATGGGCTGGACATAGGGATTATCTACTTTTGATACATCTTCCTGAAATGCACAGTCTGTTTTGCAGAGCCTGATGTTTTTGTGGTTCCCGGTGATCCTGTCCTGAATCCCACTCCTCCAGCCTGTGAGAACATCAGCATGTGACAAACATATTTATAAGTCATGTGTCACTGTCATGAAAGACTCCAGCTTTGGGCTGGGTGGAGGGGTGGTTCAGTCAGTAGAGTTCTCATCTTACAAGCATGAGGACCTGAGTTTGATCCCCAGAGTCTACTTTTCCAGTTGTACATGGCAGCACATATTGCAATCCCAGTGCTGGGAAGTCAGAGCTCAGTGGACCTCTGTGTCTCACTTGACAGCCAGACTATCCCTTGTAGTGATTTCTGGATACACGTGAGACACTCTGTCACAAACAATGGAGAGGAGAAGAAGGAAGAGGGAGAAGAGACCATGGGGATGGATGCTGTTTGGGTGCTTGGGGAATAACATCCCAGGTTGTCCTCTGGCCTCCATATGCCCATATACTCTCACATACATGTACACCTTCACACAAACATGTACACACACACACGCACACACACACACACATATACACACACCATATTAACTCCTCCCTCTCTCTCTTCCCCTCTCCCTGACTTTTCTTTCCCCAGAGATACAAGATATACCATCCAAATACATACAGTGACCTACTTATTCCAACTGAGTGTCACCTCCTATTTTCACCCCCCCCCCTGTAATGACATTACATGATGAAGTTATGCATGGATGAATCTACTAATGGTGTCAGGGCCCTCACAATCCATCACTGCATAGGGGCCCTTTCCTTCAAAACACGAGATTTCCAGGGGCCATTTCATACCCAAACCACAAGAGTCCCTGAAGCCGTGAAGTTGCCCTGTCACCCACTCTGACTTTCTAAGCTGACTCTTAGCTGCCCCTCCCCACCCCAGATGAATCAAAAAGAGACTTTCTGGCAGAAGCCTGTACTGGTTCATATTAGTGTTCATTATAATGTTGTGTTTTGATAGATGTGACATTGTACTTAGACCTATCAAAACTGACAATAAAACCTTACTGATTCTGAATGAGTGAAAATGTTTTTCTAATGAAGTTAAAAGCTGTGGCTCCGCCTCTGAGGTGTGTGTGAGCTGTGATTATGCTCTTGTGCCACAACCTTTCCGCAAATCTTCACGGTTTATCTATGACCCCACAGAGACTTTTTAATAATTTTTTTCCTTAAGGGAAATTTGAGGACAGACATCACTATTTCACTCTATTTTAGGTCACAGGCAATGTCATAATCACTTAAGCCATAGGCTCAGCTCAGAAACTGGAATGTGGACAGCAGACAAGGAAGTTCTGAGCTTGGTGTCACGTCAGAAATGGCAGGGGTTTGGGTGTTTCAGTTTTTCCCCAAGATTTGCTCCTTCTCAGACATCCATCTATGTCCCTCTGCTTTCCATATGATACAGCATGCTGTACTCTAGTTTCCATTAACTCTGGGAACTACGAGCCCTTCTCAACACAGCACCCTGTTGGTTCACATAACAGTAGCAGGGACATACAGGACACTCTGTGAGCTGCCTCTTGCCATGGTTAGAGACATGGAACTACACTCACAGGCTCTATTATATCCTGCCTCTGCCTCTTCCCTGAGCCTATCATTTTACATTGCTAGTGAGTGAAGACATTTGAGAAGTGGCTCTAAACAACCTCCATTGCTGAGTCTTGGTGTAGGGCTGTCCCCTTTCCTTCATGCCTGCAGAAGGGACTCCACTCAGATCAACAGGTCATAGGGATGAGCTAGGAGACTGTGGGTGTGTTTCTAACAAGCTTCTAGCTGCTGGGCTGAGGGTTCCACCTTGGGAACAGCACCATTACCCTAGCTCACTTTCCCTGGACACACTTCCGTCTCTTTTCCTTTCCTTAGGACCCACGAGTGGTTATACTCAGTCTTGTGTAATCGGGGCCTGGCATTGTCACATCTAGGCACACCTGGTTGGGTGTTTTGTTTTACTAGGCTGGGAGGATTCAGGGATGAATAGGAACATGTGGATCTCAAGAGCCTTGTGGTGTCACAGCCAGCTGACCACAGCTAATTGATTCTGCAATGAAGAAAACCCAGGGAGGTCTTTCTTAGGGGGTGTCAGTACATTGCACATGGCTAAAATGGTCATGATAGACATATGTTTACAGTCACACCAACACAAGTTCCTTTGAACAAGTGTTTACCTTAAGGAAGACACACTCAGCACCAAACATTTTTACCAGGTTTGCAAGCCAAAGTTGATAATACAATTTCCTTTGATTTTAATGCTACACTTTAGCAGACCTTAAAATATATCCAGAAAACTCATGTTGCATGCTTTTGCCCATTGATGGGTATATTCAAGGAGCCATATAAATATGTCGGGAAAAATGAAAATAAATAAATAAATAAGTAATTTAATATTGAAAACCGAGTATTCATTTGGAATAAACCAATTTATAACGCTGGAAGTGACAGGCTAGAATTAAATGCACTTTTCCTTTCATCGCTGTTTTTCTAACCCTTCATCAGCCAATTACGCTCTCAAATCATTTAGCACAAGGATCATCTTTACTTGCTTTTAAAGGAGATAAATTCATCTTAAAAATCCATTTTAATATCTAGTTGACAGCTAATTTACATTTGTATTTATCATTTTCCTGAGTCTTCTCTGTGTGAAGAAGGTTCCCATTCAGAATCTATGATCTGGACCTAGGCAGGTATCCCAGCACAAGGGCACCTGAGTACAGAAAATTATTAAGAGACTGTGTAACGCGTCTCCAGACAGCCCTGAAATCCACTATGGAGTAGGCAATGTCTTCCACACTCAGGAATACTTTCAGTGCATTTAGTTATTCATTTATGGCTGCAACAAAATAATTAACAAAAGCAACATAAGGATGAAAGAACATATTCTGGATCACAGTTTAGGGTACAGCCTATTTTGGTGAGGAAGTCATGGCAGCAGCAACATGAGGCAGCTGGTCGCATGACATCCAATGTCAGGAAGCACAGAGAGAGAAATGCTGGTGCTCACCTCGATGTGTGCTTTGTAATCAGTCTAAAACACAAGCCCATGAGGTGGTGGTGTTTGAAGTTAGTGTGCATTTCTTTCTACCTCGGCTAATCTAGATAATCCCCCACAGACACTTGTGTCAAGGTGATTCTAGGTGTTGTCAAATTAGCAATCCACACAAGCCATCTCAACAAGCACATTTGCTATATGCTTTGTCTTTGCAGACACATAAACACACTCACACACATGCAACATGACTGAAGTCAACATAAGAACAAAATTCATCTCTCGTTCTGGGTAATGGCCATTTAAAAACAAAATGTGGTTCGTAGTGTGGTAAGGAAAGCTTCTATTCCCTATTATCTCAAAATGACCTAATTTAATTTTTAATGTAAATTTTACTTGTGTTAAATGCATGTCACACATCTGTAGGTTTGATTTACATTGGGATATTTAAGGAAGAAGTAAAAAAAGAGCATCATCTATGGTCAGGGGTCCCTTTTCTTCTAGCTGCTTGGTGACTGGAGGAGAAAACACTTCCTCCAGCTACATATGTGCACACTGGTCTTCAGCTGACTTCACACGTGAACTCTACTCTGCCTCTGAGTCTTCCACTATTGGGGATGGTAAACTCAATCGTGAACAACTGTTAAGAGCAATGGAAATTATGCATTACTAGGGAACAGAATCAGCAGCAATGCTTTACTGCAAACCCAATCTTCATATCTACCTCATCTTTCCTTCCCTCATACCCCAACAAAACTTACCTTCCAAAGTTCCCGCATTCACATCTCATTTTCTTGCTCCCAACATGCCTGTCAACTTTGTAGTTAATATTAACAAGCCAGTGTGCAATCCCTCTCAAGACCTTTCCTATTGAAATAGCATTTGCTCAGAGAATGGCTTGCCTTGTTGAGGCAGATGTCCCTCTTGGCCACGGTGATCTACAGCTGGAGACCAGAGGACTCTCCACTCTCACCACAGGCTCTCCACTTGCAGAGATGTGTTAAGTGGCTTTCTCATTGCTATGGCAGAACTCCTGACAGCATTAAGGAAAGACAAACATATTTGGGTGCATAGATCAAAGCATATCCTTGTCACCAGAGGGGAAGGCATAGTAGCTAGAAAGGCTTCCTCTGTAGCCGTGGGATCCTTTAGCTGCTGGTCACATGGTGGTGGTAGACAGGAATCAAGTATCACCATGGAGAACCTCATCCTCAAAGCACCTTTCCTACTGTCTATGTGCCAATCGTGCTGTTTCTCTTTAATTGCTTTAATAATAGGCACTTTAACAAATTAAGCTGTTTTGCCCTCCACCTTCACATCTTTAAGTGTTGTCCTCCTGTTTCCACTGCCAAGCTGTGAATTTGTCACATCTTTCTGCCCTGCTGTCTGATCTGCATCCTCACTTTAAATCTGGCTAAAAGCAGCAATCATCATCTGAACACTGTACCGTCTTTAAATTTCCCCTGCCAAAAGAATTATTTCATTACTTTTGAATCTGGACTGACTAGATTTCCCGGAAACACGAACACAGCTATATCCTTTGACAGACTGTCACACAAATTGCCCCTAATCCAGACAGGTCCCATCTGAGCTTACAGGTGTAATCTCTCCTGACAACATTAATACTGGATTTCTTTCTTCTGAATTCTGTCCAACATTACCCTCTGAACTCTGCCTGTGTAATTCTCAAGCTTTTTTCACTCATGGCTCCAAATTTTCCCCCATTTCTTCCCACAAAGCCAGCTGTAAAAGGATGCAAACCACACAGCCATGTTTCTCACAAAACCACCACCACTTCTCAGCACCAGTTTGCTGTGTTACTTTCCTTTTTACAGTGGCAGAAACCCCCACAGGACAATTTAAAGGGAGGAAGGTTAATCTCAGATCACAGTTTCAGAAGAGATAAGAGACGGAGTACTCTTTAGCCAAGGTCCCAGGAGCACAAATGGGAAAGCAACATTCTCTGCTGGTAAAAAGTGCCCAGACAACATGCAGAAAAACTAAATTAGACCTCTATAATACACACAAGCCCCACAAAGTGGGTTGAAGACTTAAACATGAGATGTAAAGTTATAAAACTGGAAAACAAAATGGGTACTTAGTAGTTGCTCTGAGAACAGCTAATGCAGATATGAATACCAACAAACAACCAGGGCAATACATACACAAGTGGGATGGTGACCCCCAACCATAACATTATTTTCGTTGCTACTTCACAGCTGTAATTTTGCTACAGTTAGGAATTATAAATGCAAATATCTGTGTTTTCTGATGCTCTCAGGAAACCCCTGTGAAAGGGTCATTCAACCCTCAAAGGAGTCACAACCCACAGGTTGAGAACTGCGGGGCTCTCACCAAAAAGATAAAACACAGCCAATACTACCAAGGACGTAGATTTAAAAGAACCCTGAAGCAAACAGCTAACAGGAATATAAATCAGCACAGCTTACTCGTTAGCTTTGGGGTGTTGTGATAAAACACTAACCAAAAAAATAATTTGAGGAAGAAGGGGTTTGTTTCAACTTACAGATTATAGTCTACCATTGAGGGAAGCCAAGGCAGGAACCGAAGCCAAGACCACACGGAGGAAGAAGGAACAGGACAGGACCACCACTGCATGGGGCGCATGCAGCTTGCTTTTTTTAAACAACCCAGGACCACGTGCACAGGGATGGCACTGCCCACATTGAGTAGGCCCTCCTAAATTAATCAGCAATCAAGAAAACGCCCCTCACAGGGCAACCTAATGAAGATGATTACTCATCTCAGACTCACTCTTCCTAGGTGTGTCAAGTTAACAAGATAGCCACCACAACAGCCATTATGGAAATGAGTATGGAGGTTCCCCAAAAGGTTAAAACTACTGTCTGACCCAAAATTCATCCTACCATGTATATATCTGAAAGTATATGTGTATGGTGGACTCTGACCCATAAATCAGTGCCTCAAAATCATAAACATGAGCCCATGTTTGTTACATCATTGCTATTAGTCATAATTACATTATTTGCTGCATCTGATGCTATTTTGCTCTTTCTATTGAATTGCCCTGTGATTGTTCTCTCCTCCAACTCCCCACATCTATTCCTGGCTATTGAAACCACTATTCTATTCTTTATTCCTTTGGATTATTCTTTTCTTGACCCCTCATATTGGCAAGCCTGTGGAATACTTGTCTTCCTGTGTCTGGCTCATCTCACTTAGACACAGTGTCCTTAAGAATCATGTATGTTGTTGCTAGTTACAGAATTTCCTCTTTTCCTGGGTAATAATTCAGTATGTATATATGTCACACTTGGCATCCACTCATCTGTTGATATTTAGGTTAATTCCAAATCGCCTCAAAAAGTATGTGATAGTGGATGCTAATTTCTTCACCAAGGCATTTCCTAATGTATGCATATATCAAAACACCATGTTGTATACTATAAATATGCACACAAAACATAGTATTTAAAGTTAAAATTACAGGATTGGGACTAGCTCGGTGGTAAAGTGCTTGTCTTGTATGTGTCCAAGGACATGATTTGTTCCTAAGAACTGAAAAATGTGAATTAAATTTTAATTAAGAAAACAGAAATTAAGACTGGGGATAGAGTTTAGTCAGGGAGTACATAGCTACACACACACTCACACACACATACAAAATTAAATTTTAAAAGATGAATGTTCAAATTTTCTGTTTCAAGATTAGCAATAATTCTCAAATGACTGGGGCTCCTTGGAGATTTGACCTTGCCAGCTCTTCTTTGTTCAGCTGTGTCTTAATTATCTTCACGTTTTTTTTATTCTTACTATTACTTGTAAATTTCTTATATTGGTTAATTTTTTCCTCAGGCTGACCTCATTTTCTCAGCGTTATGCTAGACAGCTTTGTGGCAAGACCGGATGTTTTGTTTGTTTTGTCTTGTTGACAGGTTCCCAGGTCTTCAGCCAGAACTCAAGATCCTGTGCAGGTTGAGGGTGCCAGGGAGGAGGTCACAAACACTCCAAGCCAGACTACATCCGGGCTTCTAACCTCCAGATTATGGAACTACATTTCCCAGCAAGCACTGCAGCCGGCTAGTTCCATGATGAAAGGTGTGGTCTCAGGCCAGTGTGCAGTGAACAGGGACCATGCGGCTTCTACTAGGGGAATTATGGAGTGCATTTCCCAGCAAGCACTGCTCCGGGGCGTTGCCAGTCTGAAACGGTGCACTGTAGACTACAATTACCTCTATGCATTGCACCGGAGCCACTGGCAGGCGGTAAAGAGCAGGGGACTGCAGTGCCCAGCCTGCTGCACGCTGCCCCGTCATGCCCTGCAGCCTAGGAGTGCTAAATTGGAGCTGTGGAGGAGCACTGGGCGGTACAGAGAGGACTATGGCTCCTTGCATTATGTGTGTGAGGTTGACTGCTGTGGCATGTAGAGCTGCCTGATTGTTTAAATAAAGAATCAGAGTGTGTATGTTAACACGGCTTGGTCAGCACAGTTCAACAAGAATTCTCATGTAGTAACCATGCGTGACAGAAAGTCCCGGTTGGGGGCTCAATAACAGTTGGATGACTGTAATTTCAAACCGATCGCCTTTGATTTTGGATAGGTGCCTGTGCACCTGCCATTCTGTGCATCTGTATGCAATGTGTGAGTGTAGCCATCGAGGATGTGTGTGGCTTGAGTAGTTCTTTTCTCAGAAAGAATTCCTTATTGTTTGCAGCAAAATTTTCTAGATTAGTGGATTGTACAAGCTGCATCCACTCCCAGGCTTGTCTAGCACGACAAGCTCGATAAGCCTGGCTGGTGCCTGATTTAGATTTCTAGTCAGTTTCCTGTGAGCCCTGCAGAAGTGCCATGATGGTGGCCACTCCGTGAAGTACTCGTCCTCCCTAGTAACCCGAGCATCAGGTCCTGATGTGCCTAACCTGAGGTGGTTTGCCTGTAGCTTCTGCTGGTTTTAGCTGGAGAAGCTCCATTTGCTAAAACAAAAGAGAGCTAGGGCCAGATTGTCCCATTCTCATCCCTGGGATTCTGCAGGATCCAGGCTGGGTTTGCTGAACTGTGTGCCTTCAGGCTCTAGCTGGGAAAGTGTGTGTGTGTGTGTGTGTGTGTGTGTGTGTGTGTGTGTGTGTGTGTGTGTGATTCTAGTTTGGATGGATGCAAAGACAGAAGTCTAAAAACACAAGTATGAAACAAAATCTCATGTGAGCCTCTAAGTTGGGCCTGGCATGTGAGAAGAGAGATGTGCAATTGCCAATTCTGCCCAGTGACAGAGCATCCTGGTTTTCATGGTTGGAACCAATTGTGAGGCCCCCTGGTAGACACTAAAGATGAGTTTCTGGACTAGGGTGAACTTGAGCTCCAAAAGCCTAGCTCTCATCATGACGCTGTTACTACCTGCAAATAGAGGGCTGCACAGTTTTTTTTTGTTTTTTTTTTTTTTTTTTTGTACAAATCCTGTAGCTTATCAGGAAGTGGGAGTCTTCCCAGGGCCTCGGAAAGACAGGGAAACTGGTGGGAAAAGCTTCCAAAGATACAAAGGTATTTTAGCTATAAAACCCTTTTGCAAAGAAAAGGTTATGTGGATTTCAGGCTTAGTTCCTGGGATAGGCTGATCTCCTGGTTCTTTCTTTCCTTCACTTTTTCGTATTCTTACTATAGAGAAGGTGTCTGGAGGAAGAGTCAGCTGGTAAACCTGAAGCCTCCCTGACTACTTTAGGCAAGCATTCTGTTTCCCCGTGGGTGTAAGTAAAGATGATTCCAACATTTCCAACACATTCTGGTACAAGAGTCCTCTTGGCCTCTGTGACAGTTTCCTTATCTATGGATGAGGGTGATGAAGTTCTCAGCAGAAACAAACAAACAAACAAAAACCCACCTATATTAAAAGATTCCACAAAATTAACTAGAACTTTGTGGTTGTAAAGAGTTGAATGTTACAGATCTGTGATCAAATTTTCTTGTGATTGCCTGACAACTCTCCATTATCTGTCTTTATGTCTGACTTAGTGTTTCCTTAGAAGTTATTAACAGAACATGACCTTGCACCAGCTCTAAAGCTAAGACTCTCATCTGAGAACCTCTGAAATCTATAAGAGATTCTTAAGCTTTACTGTAAAAGACTGTTCTTCACTTTCTGTTGCTGTGATAAAACATGCTGACCAAAAGCACCTTAGGGGTGGGAGTGATTTTAACTTACATTTCCAGGTCAGTCTGTTGAGGAGGAATGGGGATTACCAGCTTGTTCTCTGGCTTGTTCTCAGGCTCATGCTTATCTAGCTCCCAGCATAGGACCACCTATGTAGGGATAATGCTGCCCACAGTGGGATGGGTACTCCCTTATCAATTATCAATCAAGACAGTTCCTTGAAGACATGGCCACACATCAGTCTGATCCAGGAAATTCTTCAGTTGAGACTTTCTTTCCCCTGTTACTCTAGATTGTGTCAAATTGAAAAGAACTAGCCAATACACTCAAATACCTTATATTTCCATCAATGGATTTGAAAAGTGTTTAGATTGGTAATTTTCTTTTGTTGTCTAACTATAAAAATTTCATCAAACCATTTCTGTGTTAGCACATGATATTTGTAGTCATCCAAATCATGACTATTTGGCTTCAGAATATATTATTTCCTAATCCCTTTAGATGAAAGTTATGGTTGGTACTGACACCCTACCCTTCCTGAGGGTCACTAATGAAAACTGTAGTAGGTATCTAGGGAACACTTAACATGAGCATAAGGCTAGTTTTTTCACAGAAATTTTTGTTGATAGACATCAGTTCAGATGTGCGCATACACATGTGTCTGCACACACACAGCGTGCTGCCATGAATGCCTGTGGAAACTTTCTGGCTGAATGCAAGAAAGGAAATCTGGTCAAGGAGAAAGGACACTAGGCAAAGCTGGGCTGGGGAGGAGGAGGCAATGAAAAATTCCAAGTACCATGCCAAATAAAATATGTACACGCAGACTGACAATTACTTCAAGGTTCCACTCACATGTTTGGTTTACAGAGTAACAATCCCCATGCAGTGAAGATCTTAGGACTAACGGGACCAGGCTGGTTTGCGAAGGGGGGAGGTTCTGGAAATGGATGGCCACAGTCATTCACAGCAACCTGTGCACTTAAGGAGGGAGAAAATGACAAGGTTAAAAGCATGTTTGTTTTACTGTAGCAAAGCCTGAAGGGAAGCATGGCAAAGTGGGACTCCTGGAGTTGAAAACAAAGTCAGATTAAAACTTCAAGTCACAAACTCAGGATTAACAGTAGAAAGGACCTGCAGAAGGGAAGGACAGTGGAATTATGATATAGCTTTGAGAGACATCCAAGGATGGAAGAAAATTAAAACTAAGGCAAAGTAGAAGAGGGTGCACAAAGATTACTAGAAAAACAGTGTCCAGGGTTTTAGTATTGGAGCAGTGCAGAAGTGAACTAAAGAGCAACGCTACTAAGTTACTGACAACTAATGGTAAACTGGAAATCTTAAGAAGTGACATAGGAAAGCATACCACAGCACTTTCCACAGGATTGATCACACACACACACACACACACACACACACACACACACACACACACACACGACACAGCATGTTTCTCAAACACGGAAGACACTTGGACACCATCAATAATGCACCTTAGAATCTTGTAGCAAGTATGTAGTAGGTTCTTACTAAGCTAAATTATGAAGGGGGTGTCTCACTTGTGAGGAGGGAGATGGACTGAGATTAGAAAAACTGGACTGACAGATACAAAGTGCATAAGAAAGAAGTCAGCAATGAGCAGAAGAGAAGCCACATTAAGGGAATTACTAAACTTAAATAAATGAACGGGTGGCTCTTTGGAATGGGACTCTGTGCTCTGTGACAGGAGTAGAGTAGGGTGGAAATGCTATTACTTTGCATATTAAGGTATCAACATAAACATCTTTAGTGAAAAATTACAATTGGGTAGAAACATTAAAAATATTTCTAAATTTCACTACAGAATAAATAATTTAACTGAAAATTTAATAGGGAATATTCCTCCTAACTGTTTCAAAAATATATGAAGATACGATAATTAAGAGGGTTTTTTTTCCCCACCCCATAGCTAAAAAAGGTGGCCTGGTAATAGAAAAGAACAGAAAGCTTGTGAGGTCAGAACTAATTTATAGAGCAAGTGAATGTATGATGACAGTAGCCCTAACCTTAAAGTGTGGGGAGAGGGACTTAATATGCTGGAAATAACACATAGTCTCACTTAAAAGCTGTCCTAAAACTTCCAGAAGACAATTATACAGCAGAATTCAAAAGCCTTAAATCACCTGGCTTTGCCCCAGAAATGCTACTTCTAGAAATTTACCTAAGTACAAATGTCAAATGAGAGCCTCCATGTGCCCTGTAAAAGCTGTGACATTCAGGTTCACAACTGTGAAACAAGAGACAACTTCCATTTCCTGTAGTGGGAGTGGTAGATGAATTATGGAAGCAAAATGATTGGGTACCTGGTTTTTGTTTGTTTGTTTTGTTTTTAATTTATCATTAACTGACATAACTTCATATAATCAAGCAAACCTCTACAATAGATTTTTTTCGGTGTGTGTGTGTGTGTGTGTGTGTGTGTGTGTGTGTGTGCACATGCACGTTTGCATGTATGTCCATGTGGGAGCATGCATGCCGGTGCATGTGTGCACATGTATGTGAAGGCTTGATATTTATGTCCATAATTATTCTTTATGATTCTTACACAGGTTTTGGGATATCCTGCTAGGATATTTCAAGGCTAGGATTACAGGTGGACAACCATGCCCACCCAGCATTTACGTGTGTCCTGGGGAATCCAAATTTGGTCCTCAATTTGGTCACTGACCCATCTCCCTGGTCCTTACAACATCTTTTAAATGTTTGTTATCTGGTGTGTTTAAAAAGAAAAAAAAAAAATCAGCTGCCCCAAGCATCAACCCAGGGCTGGAAATACTAATGGAAGGCTAGACCTGGAGAAGGCATACAGCACTAGGGCTGATCCATCGGAAGGCACAGCAGGCATGTCACAGGAGAGCCATTCTGTGGACAGGACAAGATGGTCACTTAGATTGCTACCCACAACACAGAAAGATTCTCTGAGCATTGATGGCCACAGTCCTGGTGCACCATTTTCTGCTGACCCTCAATGCTCCCCAAAGCAGAGTATCTGCCTAAGTGAGGATCTGGGGGTAAAGTCTGGTTAGAGTGAGACCAAAAGGAGGACATTGTCTCCTCCCATGAAGCTGGTGGTTATGTTTTGTTAAGGTTTGGATACAAAGTGCTCTCTCAAAGACATGTGTGCCTATAGCACACAAATGGTGATGGGATCACAGGGTTGCTGTGGGTCAATCCTGTCACAGCTAGATGGGCGGCAGGAGGTGGAGTCTGGTTGGTGAAGTAGGTCATTGAGGGTACCTATGAAGGGTGAAGGGTGGATTGTGCCTCTGATCCCCTCTTCCCCTACCCCTTGTCTACCATTAAATGAGTAGTACAATCATAGATAGAGATGACTGCCAAGCAAAGTGACACAGCTGTTGTTGGAATTCAGTAGCTTTCTTTTTAACAACATCATGATTTTCTTGCCTAGATCGAGACTGACTTGATGTGTTGGAATGGTTCATGTCTTTCCTCCTCTGCTTAAGAAATGTGAAGAATAAAGCTCATGTCTGGAAAGGAGGGTCAGGAAGACTACAAATATTTGGAAAGTGACACTGTTTGAGCACTCAGAAGAGAAGTGCTACACAAGTGATTGTTTTTAAAGTACCACGTGTAGGAAATGCAATCCAGCTTTTTTAGAGAAGTGTTTTGGAGTTTCATCCCAATTTCCTGATGAATGGCAACTAATGAAATGTTTGTCTGGGACTCTGAAGAGGCAATTCAATTGGCTGTATGTAGATAGATAACACCAGTCGCTTTGATCTTGCGGACCAAAGCATCTTATATGATGATAAATTATACCAGGTTTCAAAATCCTCTAAATGATGTTATCTGCAACACCCTGCCTTCTTACTATCTCCCATTTTTATTTTCCCTCAGTGAAAGAAATAATAGTTTGTAAAGGCTTATAAATTCCAACCCTTATCTTTTAAAGTGGTTGTTCTTTTCCCTCATCTTAACATGCAAATAGACTGCCTTTCTGTAGCCTTTGATAAAGAGCTAGAGGAGAAGTTCACAAGGGTTTGATAAACCATCCTGAGGAACCCGGCCAACAACAAAGACATACAAGGCATTTATTATCTGTAGTGCCATTGTGTACAGACCCTCACTTGACATCCTCAAGGATGCAGAGCGCCATGGTAAAGGATGCTCAGAAAAGGAGGGGATGGGGCTGGAGAGATGGCTCAGCCTTTAAAGTTGAGGCTTCCCACCAAAACATCAGAAAAGGGGGGAGTTGGTAAATAAGCGGAGATGTAGTACAGAGTGTGATTCTTCTGTCCGCAGAAGTACATCTTTATTTGTCTACCCAGGGCTGTGAGCATGGCTCAGGACCAGGAGGCTGTCCTAGGCAGCTCATGCAATGTGATATTGCAGGATTCCATTGACCTTCAAGTCTACAGGTGCCTCCACTCAGCCACAAATTGCTATATTACCTTGAGAAGACCCTTAGATGGTTAGTATCTTTCTTTGTGAAATGAGGGGCAGGCCTGACCTGGGCTGGCCACAGCCATGCTCCCTGCTTCCTCTGTCCACATATTTGCATATCCAGTCAAAGGGACTATGGAGGAGAGCCCAGCTCACTCCATCTACCCATATTCAGGCCCCATATGATAACTTAAACTTGACAAATCTCCCCCTCCCTTTGTTTATCTCCCTATTTCTCTACTAATTTTTATCATGTTATTCATGTTTGTAAACATTACCATGCTGTGACATGGATAGCCTTGTATTTTATTCATAAGGAACTCCATTTTAGTCTTTAAAATAATTTGACAAAGATTGTGCATGTTCAAAGTATGCAGTGTGATGATTTGACACATGCACTGATTGCTTAGCATACCACTCACACATATGGTACCTTAGCTCCACAACCATGCTTACCCACCTTAGGGTAAATGCTGGTGTCTTCTCCCAACACCCTTCAGTGTGTGGCATGCTCAGGTGAGTACATAGTGTAAGGTGTACCTACAGGTAAGATGATGAGGGCATGTGCACAAGTACACATGCACAAACACGCACACAAACCCACACACCTATATACCTATACACCTACACACCTACAAACACACTGTTAGTAATGGCCATACCCTTGCAGAAATGTTCTCCATTTTTGGTCAAACTGGGACAGTTGATTTCCATCGGTAAGGTACCATGCTTTTTTAGACTTTCATCTTCCCCACCTCATATCTGACTCATAAAGTCTGGTGCAAGCACATACTATGCATTACTCATCCAATCATGGGGCACAGAACATCATCCTTCCTCTGAAACCTCCAAGAAGGGATTTCTACTCTGCCATGGAGACTTGGCTTTCCTCAGAGTCCCAGCCATGTTGTCTAACTGTCCTTCCATGGCATTAATAACTCTCTTAATAGATCTGCTACCCAAAAGAACAGTCTGTCCCTCTTAAGCCTCAAACACGGAACCATCTATACCCCACACTTGCATTGTCCATTTATCCCCTGCTGGGCACTTGGGTTATTATGTTAGCATTGTTGAGTTATACCACACCCAGAGGAACCTTCCTCTGATACTATAGTGGTTCTTTCCAAAACCACTTTCCTTCCTCTCTTATCAGCAACTTCTCTTAGCTTTACCATCTCACATATCTAGGGTGAGTCCTTGACCAACACTTATCTGAAGGCAGAAGTAATCACCTGGTGTGGAATAAATATGCAAATTAACACATTATAAATTGTCAGTTGGGGTGGAGGCAGCAAAAGAAATAAAATAGCCAAGGAGGGGGTTCTGATCACCAAACAATGAGACTATCTGTGTACACTATGCGCCCTCTTTGTGTAGCCCAGTAATCATCAGAGTATATAAGAACTTACAGGTTTAGTTAACCTCACTGCTGGCATCAAGGACAGAAAGAAGAGTTGGGCCTATGCTGGATCTGCTACTCCCCTGGAAGGCAAGGAAGAGACAGACAGAAAAGAGAGCCCCCACATGCCTACCCTGCCTTGAAATTCAACTTCAAAGCCTCAGACTCAGCCCCTCGGTGAATCCTGCTCACATCACACCTGTCTGCCATATGTGAATACAGAGGCAGTTTTCCTGAGGAACTCTCAAGTCCAGAGCCAGCAGAGGTCATGATGTACCCTGGATACACCCTCACTTCTTGATATCCCTGAAGGACCTATGTACCTGCTCCTGGGATGTCATGACAACGTGCAGCTTTTGGCTAGCAGCCACAGGGTTGGGCCATCCCTTAGGCCTATCATACAACAGGGTCTTAAACAGCCTTTTCACACAGAATGTGGAGCATGGGTAGTGCTCCCAATGTAAGCAGAGTCACAATGACCTCACTAGGACTTTGTCACTATGATGAGGCCAGCTGCTGGCCTAGCCTGGAAACAGCAGTACACTGCCCACTGACATTGGAGCACTCTGTCTTATTAACTGACCTTCTTCCTGCTCTCAGGAAACCTTGCTGAAACTCCTCAGAAACTAGATAGAAGGCTCCTGGAGAACCAGTCCCTTGGAGTCCCCATTGCAAGTGCCACTCCCTATTCTAGTTGCTGGGCCACAAACACCAGTCTCTCTGGCCTCTCTGGGAGGAACACTGAGCCACCATGGGATCCTTAGACCAAGCCCATGAAGCTCAGGACTCCTGGCCACAGAAGCAGCCAGAGAAGAGTCAGAAGCTGCTCCCCAGATGCTCGTCACGATCCTAAACAGAGGAACTGCAGGGATCCATGTGTTTTGTCACAGAGTGGCATCCCCACGAACAGCAGTGATCAGGCAAGGCTGCTCATCCTATCACATAGTGTAGAGTCAATGAGTAACAATAAAAACAAAAGTGGCCAACCAGCATCCAGTCTTCTCCTTGGCTTAGATACTTAAGCTTCTGAAGAAGGAATAGGGAAATATGCAAGGGTACGGTCCTGATTCTGAACATACATGCCAGGCTTCAGTGTAGTTCTGTCTCATGATCCTGGCTGTGGGTAAAGTTCGCCATCTGCCGATGAAGGCATTTGTCCAGATGGCCTCTGAGGTTCTGTGTGGTTCTAAAGATCTCAAGGTCTCAGGTACCTGTTTTACATAGTATTTTTCTCCATTTTGGTTTTATTTTATCTTATTGGAGACAGGGTCTCATGTAGCCCAGACTAGCCTCAAATTCTGTATGCAACCAAAGATAACCTTGAACTTCTGATTTTTTTCCAACTCCCATGTGCTGGGATCATAGGTGTATACCACAATGCCCAGTAAATACAGTGCTGGGAATTGAACCCTAGGCTTTCTGCATACTGGCTAGGTACTCTACCAATTGAGCCACAGATGCTTTTCTTTATTCAGATGAAACCCACTCTTTCAAGGTGAATAATTTGGTAGCATTTACATTCACAAAATTATCCAACCAGATTTTTTTTTAATGGACAGGAAATAGAGAAAACAAAGGCCCTGAGAAATTAAAGGATGAGGTTTGGGTTGTCACTCTGGTCCCCCCACCCAGGGGAATATCACCATCCCTGCAGTGACAGGACTATGATTTGGGGGACCACAAGCTGGCAGAAACTCAGCAAGAGCCCAACTCCATGTCAGCCTTTGACTGGCACCCCAGACTCCACCTGACACCTACGGTGGCTGTGCTGGCCCATGGGGACTGCAGGTGTTCAGCTCACAGCCCTCTTTCCTCTCACCTTGGGGTCTGCATCCCCACAGATGTCCTTGTCACCAGCTGACAGCCAGGGGCACAAGAGAGCCCAGGGAAGTGTCACATCCAGGCTCCAAGGAAGGAGATAAAATGCAAGCAGTCAGGCCCACTGGATGGGGGATGCCCTGGAGAGCCCCAGTCATGCCTGCTGTGCGCTGAGGTGCAGTGCAGGGGCTGCCACAGACCCAGGCACCTGGGGATTTATCCAGCTCCTGCCCAGCATGTTGGCTGGGTTGGGCGGGGGAGTTGCTGTTCCGCATAGCAGCCAAGCATTTGTGGGATAAAAGGACAGTGGCAAGGCAGTGAAGAGGGGGAAGCAGCCACACCACATGTGCCACATTCTCACAGCTAAAAATAAAGTCTGAAGTCAGCCCTGGCCTCGGGTTCTCATCATGTCTCTAATGTCTGAAAACGGACGTTGAAGCTTTCTTCTTTGCCTGCATCCCTCCTCTTTGCTATGTGTGAGTGGTGTGCATTAGTGTCAGTGCTTTCTGGAAGAAGAAGGGGGGAAAATCTGTGCATCCGTATTTGTTGTAGTTTTTAAATACATCGAGACGACAGCTTTGTGAAGATGGAGATAAATATTCATACAGTGAATCTGTGCCTCCAATGTCCTGGGTCCCTAGTCAGGAAGACAGGCATCCATGACCCTGCAGAGCCAATGCCAGAGGCAGCAGATCAGTTGCAGCTCAGATTAGAGGGTGGGGGTTGGGCTCCTGTGCACAAGCCAGGCTGCTAGACATCTGCAGTCAGCATTCATTTCACAGAGAGAAAGCTGAAGCTCCAGAGGTCATCCAGGAAGTGACAGGTGGAGATGTCCCCAGTGTAGGCTCTGGAGGGCCCTTGAGTCCTGACTGCCTCAGCCCCTCCTCAGTCCTAACTTCCCTGGGTGAAATCTCTGATATGACCCCTAGCTGGAGCAATAGAAAGGTAATTTTCCCCTGGAGCACTGGGAAGGTGGTTTATGGCTGCTGCAGAGAGCACTCTCCTAGAGACTCTAAATTACCCAGCTCCCTGAAACACGCTTGCATGAATAATAGATCCAGCCCAGATGCAGAGCGCCTCTTGTGCAATTTCTCTAGGCGCCTCGAGATTCTCTCAAGGGTGCTTGCCGAGGTCACAGCCTACTTGAGCTATTCCGGGCTGGGAGAAGCAGAAATCTGCAGGTGGGAAGACACCATTCCTTAGCAGTGTGGCCTCTTGCTTTTGTGAGGGAGGCAGGCTCTGCTGGGGCCATGTCTGTAGGAAGAGGAAGGCTGCTGTCAGCCCCTGCTCTGAAAAGGAGTGCTGCTACAGGCTCTGTGATCACTGCTCCATTTAATCCTCCCCAATTAGCAAGGTGGGCACGTCCCCGTGTCACAGCATGGAGATGGCTAGAAACACAGAGCTCTTCCCGGGCCCATGAGTACGTGTCACAGCAGGTAAAAGGAGCTTTAAAATCTAAGAGCAAAATGCACGCCTTTCATGAGAGCTGCCCCCCAGGAAGGTGGGGGCTTTCCTCCCAGGCTCACACTGGGCTCAGCGACCTTGAGCATGTCACTGTCACCACCATGTTCCTGGATCACAGCGACCTTGATGTCACAGTGTGCAGGAGGTACCTACAGTGCTTCCCTGCTACATTCTTCTGATCTTGAAGAGGGGAAGCTGTGCTCCCTCAACAGCATGTGACAGCCATTGTTCTGTTTCTGAGAAATTCGCAATAGCTCAGGGAGAGAGAACAGCAGGCTGCACAAACAGGCACCTCACTTCATGAATTTGGGGTGACAAGGAAATCCCACCTGTATTCATCTCTGGAGCAGACTAATGGCTCCCAGTGATGTCCAACCCTATAACCCTATATAAGCTATGAAGGTGTCTGTCAGTGACAAAGGCTATTTTGCAGGTGTGGTTGCATTACAGATCCAGAGATGGCAAGAGGAACTGAGGTGGACCATGACATTCACAGGCCTAAAAGGAAGAAGAGAGAGGGTCAGAATCGGAAGAAAGGTGATTCTGAGAACAATTTGAAGAATGTGACTCACCTGCCAAGGAAACCATCAGTAACCAGGAGCCCTTCCATCCTAAAGGAAGCCTTTCATGTCCCAGCTGTACTGTGCTGTTTCCCAGCATGCTATTTTCATAGGTGTGATAATTGCAAGCACTGGATCACCATATTCCCTGCCCCAAGAAGCAGCATTCTTGGTCCTGACTACACATGCAGCCTTCTCTGCTCACCCCAAGGAGGCAAGCATTGAGGCCTTGTTGCCAGCCCCAGTCTGGCTTGCTCTTGGGCATTGGGTGTGCTCACCCAGGAATGGCTGATCAGGGAAGTATATACTCCAGCAGTCTCCTTCCTGCTATGTTCCTATGAAATCAGAAAGTGAAGACACAAAGCAGTAGAGGGGTTCCATTGAAGCCATCTGGGATCAAGTTTATTTTGGGGTATCAGGGAGTAAGCCATGGTCCCTGGTCTCAGCAGTCAGTCCCCATACAGGCTGATAAATTCTCCCCATCTATCACTTCTGAGTTTTCTAGGACTCACAAGCCCTGTGCATGCCCTTCCAAATTCAGGGTGTAGAAGACACCCCTCTGTCCATATGTACCCAGCATGCACTCGGGAAAATTCTGGGACCTAGTGAATTTAACACTAAGAGACAGACACAGGAGTGGCTAGTTTTATGTCAACTTGACAAGAGGAAACCTCGATTAAGAAAATGTCCCATAAGCTCATAGTGCATTTTCTTGATTGATGTTTGATGATTGTGCCCATTGGTGGTGTCAACCTTGGACAGATGGTCATTGGTAGCATAAGAAAGCACGGTGAGCAAGTTATAAGTGAATTAGCCAGTAATCAGCACCCTTCCATGGTTTCTGCATCAGTTCCTGCCTTGAGTTCCTGCCCTGATTCCCTAGATGATGGACTACAAGCTGTAAGAGAAAATAAGCTCTTTCCACCCCATATTGCTTTTGCTCGTGGTCAGCAGCAGAAACTATAATTAAGACCAAGACACACTGGGGGCCTGAGGCTTGCCATACATGGGTGTTTGCCAAGGTAGGAGTTGTTTCTGGAAGGAAGCAGGAGGGGACATCATGTAGGAGTTCCTGGTCATTACATGAGTCAGGGGAGTAGCACCTACCTCACTGTGGACTTGGCCTCATTATACATAGGCATGATCCCAGAAATGGCTTGCCACTTTCTTGGTATGATGTTGCAAGGAGGCAGCTTTGTCAGAATCAGGGTTCAGGATTATGTACACTATATACTCACAGGGGACTCAGGGTGGTATGCCAGGGTTCTGGGTAGTATATACTCACAGGGGACCCAGGACAGCATGTTAGGGTCCTATGAAGTGTCTGCCCACAGGGAACCCAGAACTGTACATTAGGGTTCTGTACAGTATGGTGTGTGCTCATAGGAGATCTGGGCTAGCTCATTATGACTCAGGGTTAAGCATCATCCTTAGCTTTTCCACTCAGCTGCAATCCACACTCTATAGAAATCCTCTTTATGTCTCCCAAGACCACAATAAATGTCACATGACTTCAGTTCTTGGAGCCAATGTCACATGAGGGTTAAATCACAGCTTATGTCCTAAAGTCAAAGAGAAGGATTATCTAGAAAAATCTGGAAAATCATACATGGAAATATTATGTGTATGTGTGTTGTTCAGTATATGCATGTTGCCAAATTGAGCACAACATACATGGGAATTTTGAGATGTTGAGAAATTACAAAAAAAAAAAAGAAAGAAAAAATGATGATATGTTCATTTCCGAGATAATGCCTTAAAAGCAAGATTTAACTATGGAATTTTTTTAATTAAAATGTTTTCTGTACAGTTACAGAGAATAAAACTTTCAACTTATTATGCTACATTTATCCTCATTTCAGTGTCTTAATTTATATGCAATTTCAACCCAGCCAGTAATAATGGTGGGAACATTACCTCCTAAGACACCCTTTGTACAAATGGTTTCACATAAACCTAAGAAGTTTTCAGTAATGCTTTCTCTTTGGCTTACAAATTGTATTGGGAGAATATTTACATAAAAAGCAAGGGGCAAAGGGGCCAAGCACTGTGCAAATACAAATAGATAATTTGATGCTTACCTACCCTTGGGTGAGCTGCCTTGCACTGTGGGTGTGCCCAGTGAACACAGAGTCTAATACCACAGGTGTCTCTGGTCCAACAACTTGGAAACAGTTGTTGGGCTTTGGGGAAGCCCAGTAAACAGGAAGTCAGAGATGCAGCCTGGTGTGCTACAGCAAGTGCCAAGATAACGGGTAGGTGATTCTGATCCTCATCCTGGGGAACCCGCCAGGGGCCACTCAGTAACTATGTGGAGTCAGCCTGAGGCAGAAGCTGAGACTCACTCCTAGTGGGAAAAACTTGGGGTTCACAAAGGAAGTCCCCATACCCCCACATCAGCACAGCATCAGGATTCATGTTCAAGCAGGAATGTCTGGTCTTCTTGCTCTGTAGGACCCTCAACCATAGCTGTTTCTCCTCATCTGGTTCAAAGAGGATCTCCCAGGAGCATACTGCACCAAGGTCTGCACTGTGGTCATTTGTCTCTATTTCTGCCTCTGCCCCGGGTACTCTGAGGCTGAACTGTCTCAATGGCATCCCTAGTTACCTTTTTCACTCTGATATCTGACAGTGAGAGAGCACAGGACACCCTCATGACCACAGAAATGACCAGGTCTAGCTGACACTACATTTCTCTCTAGTCTATAGCAGCTCTCTAGCTTGACCCAGGTACACTCTTCTCCTCCTTCACCTTCCAGAGAGATCCCTGATGACTTGCTCAGGCCAGGACTTTGTGAAATGGAGTCAAGAGAAAACATGAGGAAGCACAAGCAAAGAGACTCTGGGCTTGATCCTGCATAGAGCAGGGAGGGGATAGGGCACACTCAAAATAGCTGAGGCTTGAGAGAAGACTGCAATGCTGGGGCTGAGTCACATGCCAAGTTCTAGTCTACATTATACACCACCTGCAGTGGTACCCCAGGTCTGTCTGCATGCTGTCTGTCTTTCTGGGTCTCCCAAGAGGCCTGGTCTGAGCAGTGACTCAATCCATTCTGCCCACATGTAAAGGGACACCATTAAATAGATTAGGGACATCTGCACAATGCACACTGTAGCATTTGGAAACCCCTGGTCTCCTTCATTCCCCTCTATCCTCATGAGGAAGGGCAAATACCAGGTGGTTCATCCATTCCTTCGGGACTTGTAAGGGAAGGTATGTTCTATATGGCCTCCTTCATGCCTGTTGACCCCCATGAAAGGAAGAGCAAAGACAGACAACCTCTGTGGTTTCATATGACCTCAGGAGAAAGGGCATGCCATAGACAATCCTCCTGATTCTACATATACTCATGAAAACTAGCAAGCATAGCGCAGCCTCCATTACCCCACATCTGGAAGATGTGGTCCAGATGCAACAGGCTCAAGGCTCGACTTTCCTCTACATACGGCTGACTCATTTTCAATCATCTTGAAATATATGAGCCCTGCTCAGTTAGAAGTGCTTCTTCCAGGCTCAGATATCCTGGATACCTCTCTCTTCTCTTGATGATGGTTGCCTGCAGAGGCTCTGGAAGCCCACAACATGGAGAGACCTGGATTCTAAATGATAGCCTGTATCAGAGCTCCGCTGGCCTGTATCCTCCTCTGAAGCAAAGGACAGAAAAGATTGGGTGTGGAAGACACCTCCATGGACAAATCAATCAGGTGTTCCTCCATGACTATTGATGCAACCTAGGGTCTCAGCTCTGCACCTGGCACTTGTCCGAGTCTTTATGGTCCTGGTCCAGTGAGAAAGAAATATCAATAGTGCTAAGGCCTTGAAACGGGGGTGGAGAGTAGGGTGGTAGATTAACCTGTCCTGATAAATATGGGTAAATTAATATTTTCTGCCTTCAAAAAGAGAAACCTATATTTTAAAGTTTTATATTTTTCCCCTAAGCTTGGAAGCTGAAAAACAAAGCAGAAGCTCCATGGGGCACCAGGTGCCAGGCAGGGTAGATTGGGTTACCTTATGAATAACTCTACACAAGTCTCTCACGGAGCCCCACACATCATGAATTTCTCAAGAAATTGTTGAGTGGTTAATCCCTGGGTTAATGTAAGATGCAGGCTTTCTACAAATTAAGTTTATCAAATTAAATGTTAGTTTGGCTAATTATTGTTTACTTTGGGGAAAAAACTGTTGGATTTCTATTGTCAATGAGCTATGAATGACCCTTGAGTTTAAAAGTTAGGGGAAAATTAACATGCACAGCTTTAATTAAGGCATGGAAGAAGGACATGACATAAAGCTTAGAGCCTGTCACACCTACTCACATCCTCAGGAGCTTGTGGGGGCGGTTGCTGGGTGGTTTCAAAAGCAGAGTTGAATTTGAACCCCTTGTTGCAGCATGAAGGCTGTGAAACTTCTCCAACACTCACTTTCCTTTTCTATAAAATCATGTTCATAAAGTTCTGTTTCTTCAGTTGCTTATAAAAATACCACTTTACCATGTGCTGAGATCCTTGTAGGAATGCATCCTGCCTCCCTGTATCCTCATGCCACCTGCCTCATCACACTGCTTGCATTGTCACACCACCCTGCATCTTTACACCACACCACCCTACATTATCACACCACCCTGCATCATCACACCACCCTGCATCATCACACCACCCTGCATCATTCCATCACATTGCATCATCTCAACCTACTGCATCATCTTATCACCCTGCATCATCACACCATCTTATCATCATCACACCAACTCACATCACATTAGCTGCATCATCATATCACCCTGCATTATCATAACACCTTGCATCATCACATTACATGCATCATGCCACACTGCATCACATCACCCTGCATCCCCACACCACCCTGTGTCATCAAACCACCAGCACTACATATACCATCTGTATCATCACACCACCTGCATCATAGCACCTGTACCACCATGCTGCCTGCAACTGCCACCCTGCATTGTGCCACTGTGGTTACAATAAGCATAGAGCTAATATAGGTGCTGCTACCCCAATGCCATATCTAACCTGTTACTGAAGATCTATCAGGACACAAGGTGAGTTACTTTTGAAGAGGACCACTAGAAAATATGAGATGAAGGGTTGTCTAAGGGGTATCCACTGCCATCATAATTTCCCCCTCCTTCATCCTTTCTCCTCTGAGACTGTCTTCCTCCCTCAGCCAATCCTCTATCCTCCAAAAGTGCCCTCCTTCCTTGATCATCCTTCATCCTCCCTTATTCCATCCTCTTCCAAATAGCCCCTCTCCCTCAGCTCACCACCCACTGTCCCCAGAGTACCCTCCTCTCTCATTACATCTTCCCTACTCTGAGTATTTTCCTTCCAGGGTCACTTCTTCTGGTCCACTCTCCCTCTACACACAATGCTCCCTTCCCACAGTCTGTGCTCCATTATCTCACCTGCTCAGTCTGACAAAGAAATATGTGATGAGGTTGTCCTTCTGTATATGTTAATGTTATTGTTTTATGAATAAAACACTGTTGGCCAACAGGGCAGCAAGATTGGTGGGACTAGGAGATGAGAATTCTGGGAAGTATAAGCAGAGGAAGAGTCATGATGTGAGCCCAAGAAGAGAGGAGGTGAGTCAGTGTTTTCCGGTAAGACAAGACCACATACAAATACACAGATTATTAGTTATGGATAAGTAATTAGACAGAACTAGCTAATAAAAAGTCCAAGCCAATGGCCAACCATTTTATAATTAATATAGCATCCTTGTGTTCATTTGGGGCAAGGTGGCTGTGGGACCAGGCTGTTGGAAAAGAACCTCTGTAACAGATATGAACAATGAGGTGCTCATTTCTTTCATGTGTCTCTCTTTTTCAATTGAGATGTAGGGACATTTCAGGAGAGACATAATCACAGAACATTATGAGGATCTAAAACTCCAGGTGGAGAGTGTCTTGCATCTGTGTATAAAGATTCCATTTCTAGAGCATCAGATAGCTGGGACATGGCACCAGGCATCAAGGAAAGTTGCTCTGAAGAGCTGGGGCTCAGAGAAGAGCAGCATTGCAAAGAATTCATGTGGATGCTGCTGAATTCTGCTGTCAGCCTGTGATGTATGCTGGGGCACTTGGACCCTGATTCCAGCAATATATGAATGGGTGCCTGTGAGACTGGACCTGAAAAACATTAACCTAGCTATCCCTATGCTATGTGCAAGGCACCTCGAAAGCTCATCAGCCACTATCATTTAAAGGAAATTTCCCAAATGGGCTTGCATTTTATAGCATGGAACTTCATGTAGGTGTTCAAGCCTCACCCTAAAGCTACCATTCCTATTGGCCCAGTGAAAATCTATGGTTTTTCTTTAATGATACTAATGCCCTTACCAATTTCAGCCACTACTTTCTACAATTTTAAGTGTCCTACCTGCCTTTCTTTGCCAAAGTGCACATTTGTTGTTGTTGTTGTTGCATATTTCTGCTCTGTTTGGGATCTGCAGCCTTGATATAATTCTGGCTAAACACAATAAGCAGTAACCATGCCACAGCCTAACTACTATGCTGACTAGAAATTCCTTCCACCAAAAAAGTTAGTGTATTAATTTTGAACTGAGATTTATTCAAGATTTCAGGACAAAACCAGAACACAGTCAAATCCTTTGCTAGGATGTAATGTGAGTGGCCTCTAGGCTACCTCCCAACAGAGTCCTTGTTTTTGTCTGAAACTTCACTGGCACAATTTTCTATTGCATCCTAGTCTTCCACATTCCCAGAATAACCTGTAATGCATTAATCGGAGCATTCTGTGCATCTCTTGCTCACTTTTTCAACACTATATCAAGCTAGTTCCACAGGTCTAAATACCACATAGTGTTATTACAACAACAATAACCACATTTGGATACCAATTTTCTGTCTTCAACTTTTGTCACCACTGAGACAAAAAAAAAAAAAAAAAAAAAAAAAAAAAGCAAAAACAAAACATGACAGCAATAACAGAGAAAGGGTCGAAAGGGTCTGCTCTGTTCAGCCCATGGTCCAGGAGAACAGCCCATGATGGTGTAAAAGACACCATGCCAGGGGCAGCCCAGACTATATTAGTTAGGACACACAGTACAGCCTCTCACAACTCAGCAAACCAAGACACAGAAAGCAATTCCAGGCTACAATCCTAGAATGCTCTCCTCCATGGTCACATCCATTTCTGTCACTCACCTCCCTTGCCTCAGTGGCTCTGCAGCTTTCCACAGGGATGCCATGAGCGGGGGATCCAAGTGTTTCAACATGTAAGTGCATGGGAGGCATTTTGTACTCAAACTGTGACATGTAGTGATTTGCTTTTATTTCTTTCTACCATTTCCACATGGAGAGCCCCTCTGCTGTGTGACACATAGAGCATTGAAAACACCTGGGTGAAATATGAAACAATGTGCAATTGACTCAAAAATAAGGTAAATTCAGAAACTAGATGGCTAATTCTACACTACTGGCTCCACACATATCAGAGATTCTGCTCTCTCTCTCTCTCTCTCTCTCTCTCTCTCTCTCTCTCTCTCTTTCTCTTTCTCTCTCAGCACACTATTGTCCCCCATGTGTGACTTAGGGCTACAACTCACATACACTGACCAACAGGAAAGAGGACGTGAGGAAGTGACCTGAAACCTAAGTATTGTCACCACTAAAACTGTACTGCCTGGAATTTAGACTTGAACCTTTTGCTTAAGCCTCTTGGACCAGTGCCCTTCTCCCTAGGCACTCTTAGATACAAAGAAAGTAACAAAATAGATCCTTATTTTAGAGGACCAGATGCTCAACTAAGAATTTACAGTTACAGAAGGAAGACAAAATGAATATTGGGTAAAGATATGACTGTCTGCAGCAGGAACAATAAAAATCCATGAAGAAAGACCCTGAGACTCGTTGGTCATCAACTCACATCTAGCACCATGCAGAGTCAACATCTAACAGTGGCAAGGAAATGAATATAAATAAAATAACACCTCTCCTAAGGACTATTTCAGTGAGTCTTCAGAGAGGAGGCAGTAGCTACAATCTTGAAAACCTCCCCTTTCCTGTGTATTATTAAACACAGAATTAGCAAATCACTAGGCTAAAAACAGGAAAAGATGATTCTAGTAAATGATCTCTCTCTCTTCTCAAGTGCACAGAGAGTGATTGATTGGATTTCCCCATCCCAATTCCAGAACAAAGACCTACTCTTTGTGTCGGGTTTAATCAGCCCAGCACATCTTCATGTCTCCCACCTGCATCCTCTCCATTTATTCCCTTCTCTCAGTTATTAAGAAGGTTGGCATCATGCCCTAGGTTCTGCTAGTGTAGCAGTCAGGATTAAAACCAGCGCACTCTCTGACCTTGACTCTGTCTCTCGCTTGAGGTCAGCCTGGTTTTTCACAGCCTAGTCATGGGTGGCTAGTGGCCTCACCCTCAATTGTTTAGGGAAAGATTAGATTTTGGAGAAGAACTGTAGTTTGGGAATAGGATTAATTGGAAGGCACAGCCTTGGTCAAAGGGGTCAAGAAAGGTGCTTTTGCTACTGTTCTGTGATTCCTACCTCCATACCTGCCTTTCCCTGAGGTCTAGTCTCATGCCTTAGAGAAATAACAGCCATAGGGGAGACAGGACAAAAGTCATGGCTGGACCAAATTCAAGGGCTTTGGTAGCCACTGGAGAAAAAGAGGGTATGAAAGGATAAGACTAGGAGGAAGGTGTTGCTGGTATTTGTGGAGGAAGATGAGGAGCTAAGAGCTAAGAGGCTGGGTTGATCAGTGGGAATAACAGAGTAGATACAAGTTTTTTTGCAGTGTGTGTATGTGTGTGTGTGTGTGTGTGTGTGTGTGTTTATCTACAGAAAACACATGCACACACATGGACCCACAGGAGCACATACAGGCTCCTTGCTTTTGAATGGCCACTGCCAGACCATTCCAGATTTATTCAACTCTGAGGCCTGACTATGCAACGCATAGGTGCTGCCCTAAGATAGGGCTCCTTGATTAAATCCCTGAAGGACTTAGTGGAACACAATGTCCCTGTCCTCCACAGTTCCTTTGTACCTCAGGTGGTCTTCTCCTTGCTTCCTGGTGCTTCTGGTGGCCATTTGACTTCCTAGGTTACTGACACTTGGTAGCCTGGCTGCAGAGCAAGCCTGGTCCCATTGCTTGCTTGTACTTGAGCCATAGGTAAGTGGCACTAACTAATCAGCAGAGGATCCTCTGAAACAGGTTCCTGGAGGAGATGGTGGCATGAACAGAGCCATGGGCAATTTGGCTATGTAGACTATCCTCTGGGGTTAGAAACCAAAGGGGTCTTGGCAAGCACTCAGCTCTACTCTGTTGCAAAATGAGAACTGTGGCCACTCCAGGGAAAGAAGGGAAGGGAGAAGGAAAGGGAATCAAATTCTTCCTGCTCCCATATGATCCAGGCACTGTATCTCTGATATCTCAGATATTGAGCCATAGTACAGGAGGCCACCTCACTGTCCCACTATGTACCCAGCTATGAGCATCTGGGCAAGGTCATCAACATCTCATGAGACAATCAAAGCTTGAACATCCCCAAGGCAGGACTTCTGAGGCCCCATCTGTCCCCTCCACTTCTCTGTGCCTCCCTATTCAGTGCAGAGGATCTTTCTGTAGTCTTGCTTGGGGATGCTGAAAGATGAGCAACGTGGATTGGGACAGTGTTGCTTGGTTGGGACAGAGTCTTTGAGGCCATTTCAACCCAGAGGGACTTATCCTATGTCAGCTTTGTTTAGAATAGAAGCCACTCATGTCCTCCATGGGGCCCAGAGACAAGTAATGCTAGGATTGTGTTATATGAATTCACTCCCAAGAGTTTATATGATGGCATCTTTATCACCAGTGTAGTAACATGGAGTAGACATGTAAGTTGCATGCACTGCCCTTGGAAGGGGGGAAGGTGATTCTTTTTGGAAACTGGCTTAATGCTTACAAGAAAGTTGCCATAGAAAAGGCAAGGCTGCCTCTTTTCCAGACACTCTATGGCTGGCCTCTCATCCAGGGATGTCACCTCCCTTCTCTGATATGTTCTTACCATGATGCCATCCACCAAAGCTTGGTGAGCCAGAACCATTCTGTTTGCACTTTGGAGCTCCAAAATACCCTAGATGTATTCTCTTTCCCTAATAAACTACCCATGTTTGCTATTTCCTTACAGTGTAGGAAAATACACTGAGCAGAAGACTTGAAAACTGTTGAAGAGCTTTCTTTTAGATCACTCCAGGCCATAAGGTCTGACTTCATAGTCTCTAAACAACCCAGTGTTCAACCTCTTCTGCAGAGCAGCCCACATGACTCCAAACTGTGTCCCATGACTAGGAAAATATTAAGTCATCATCTAATAAGTGTGATGACATCCGTGCCTCACTGACCATTGCTCATGATATAATTGCCCATAGAACTAATTCTGGGAAGAGTTTGGAATACTAAACAGACAAAGAATTCAGTGATAGGTCTTGATTCTAGAATCATTTCTGGATTCCTGTGGTGTATTTCCCAGTGTCCCAGACAATGTTTAGCTCTTTGATCGAATGTTAGAAACTCAGCTGTATGTGTTAAAAACAGAAGACATATCAGCAAGGCCCTGCTGCCAAGAAGCCTGCAAGCAAACACATCTTGAATCATCCTTACCAATAGGCCTCTTCCTCTGACCACTTCTTGGACTTTTCTGGATTCAGAAGAAGACCCAAGACATCCATGTCTGTGAGCAGCAAATACCAAATAAATTTGTAGCATATGATTTATAATTTCCCTCACAGTAAGGAGCTCAACTGATCACACATAAGGGCCCCATAGATGTCCATGGAGCTTATGAACAAGGGGTAGGACTAGAATTTCAGTTCTTATTCAAGACCTTCTGCGACCCTTCTGGTTTTTCTGGTCTCTACAGAAGTTCTCAAGTCCAGGCTTTTGAAAACAAGCATAGTCTTATGGAGTGAGACTTGACTAAAATATAAATTTGGCAAGGATGTGGTCCATTGGAAGACAACTCTTTTTATTTCACCCACGTAAAATAATGAGGTCTTTAAAAATTGCTCTAATTTTCTTGAAAAATAATAGCATTTGCGGCAGTATCAGTGGAGGGATTAATAAGGACAATAAAGCATACTCTGTAGACCAAGGAAAGGGAATGGAATAGGGAACCCTGGTGGAGGCTTAAAGTAATGTCTGCACATGAAGTCAATGAACATATGGAATAAATGAAGAGTCGAGCAAATGTAGCAAGAAATTAATTCAAGCCCCTGACTTATTTCAGGGAGGGAGGCCTATTGACAGATGGTAAAACATCAGGAATGTGGGATTAAGATAAATTCTTAGAGGACAGGTGTGCTGTATGGAGAGGTCTTTCCCTCCCTCCATTATATTCAAACCACAGCTTTAACCCCACCATAGGATGCCTACCTAATGCTGACATAACTGGATGCTGACATGTAGAAGACCACAAGAAGATCCATATCTATCACCACATACAAAACTCAAGTCCAAATAGATCAAAGACCTCAACATAAATCCAGCCACATTGAACCTTTTAGAAGAGAAAGTGGAAGGTACCCTTGAACAAATTGGTACAGGAGAAAGCTTCCTAAACATAACTCCAGTAGCACAGACACTGAGATTGACAATTAATAAATGGGACCTCCTCAAACTGAGAAGCTTCTGTAAGGCAAAGGACATAGTCAAGAAAACAAAACAACAGCCCAGAGACTAGGAAAAGATATTCACCAATCCTACATCTGACAGAGGGATGATTTCCAAAATGTACAAAGAACTCAAGAAGCTAGTCATCAAAACACCAAGTAATCCAATTAAAAAGTGGGGTACAGAGCTAAATGGAGAATTCTCAATAGAGGAATCTAAAATGTCTGAAAGACACTTAAGAAAGTGCTCAGCATCCTTAGCCATCAGGGAAATGCAAATCAAAACAACTCTGAGATATCATCTTACTCCTGTCAGAATGGCTAAAATAAAAAACATCAATGACAGTTTGTGCTGGAAAGGATGTGGAGAAAGGGGAACACTCCTCCACTGCTGATGGGGGTGCAAACTTGTACAGCCACTTTGGAAATCAGTATGGCAGTTCCTTAGGAAAATTGGAATCAGTCTACCTCAAGATTCAGCAATTCTACTCTTAGGCAGATTCCCAAAAGATCCACATTCATATAACAAGGATATCTGTTCAGTTATGTTCATAGCCAGAACCTGGAAACAATCCAGATGCCCCTCAACTGAAGAATGGATAAATAAAATGTGGTATATTTACACAATGGAGTACTACTCAGCAGAAAAAAAAATTAAAAAAAAATAACAACAATGGAATCTTGGAATTCACAGGCAAATAGATGTCACTGTCACTTAGAAGAAACAATCCTGAGGGAGGTAACCCAGTCACAAAAAGACAAACATGGTATGTAGGTATGTACTAACTCATAAATGAATATTAGACATGGAGCAAAGGATTATCACCCTACAATCCATACTGCCAGAAAAGCTTGGCAATAAGGAAGACCCTAAGAGAGACATACATACTTTGATGATCCCACATGGAAGGCCTCACTATCCTTGGGGAGGTTGGTGGGGGTCATAAGAGGATGGGAAGGAGAGGAAATGAGGGGCCAATGATATGTAAAATAAGATTGTTTCTAAATAAAAAAGTAAAAAACACCCCCCCCAACAACAACATAAATCCCTACCAAAATCTGTCTTGCAAATGGTCTTAAGTCTCATCTTTGCTGCAGGGCTGGAAAAGGGGGGGTCCTCTTCTCTGCAGTGGGGGGAAATCAGGATCCCTCAATAAAGAGGTGCTCCTCAGTCATGAACCCTTGTTGTCCATAGTTCGGAGTTAGGGATAAGTCAATCCAATGTTCTTCAGTAAAATGTCATATATCATAGAGAGGTGGGTGCGTTTCGCTACAGGACAATGTAAAAGTTTGTACAAATCATTGTGGCGAAATTCAATGACAAGTGCAAATGAATATTTGCTATGTGTAACAGAGCAGTATTCTTTAGGCTCAGAGAAATTTCACAAAGAAATAAGGGGAAAATCGCTGGTAATGAAAAGGAATAGCCCACTGAAAATATAAATTGTTAATAAATATGCAAAATTTTCTCATCCACTAGAGTTATAGCTCAAATTAAAAGTTACATATCATTGTGCCTATGGAATTGATAGACAGGAAAATAAATGCAAGTGAGTGTTTTGGAAGAAGGAAAATAAATAGTTATTTTATATGTTGGTCATAAGAACACAAGTTGGTGCCATTTCTAGTTTAACATTTGGCAAATTTATCAAGGTTCATATAAATATACACAGTTTCTGATCACCAACATTTTGCTGCAAGATTTTCCTCCAATTAACAACAAACTATACACCTAAAGATTCGCATGCAATGTATCTCACTGCAGCAACATTTAAAACATCTACAAGAGAAGACAGCAAAGTCCATTCATCATCCACAAATATTTGTTTTTTATGAGCTACTGTGAATGATGCTGTGTTCTCTGTGTGAATTACTGATAATAGAATAGCTGGGAAACTCCGGGCACTGAAACTCTACTTTAGATGAAGGCCCAGAAACAACCAAACACACAGGGCAGTCTTGCATGTTCTATTGGAAATGTAAAGAACCAATACTGGAAAAGTAAGAAAATGCCTTTTAGCCAAAATATGAATTAGCCACCAGAATAATGCTACAAATAATCCTTGGTGGATGACATGAAAAGAGTAAGATATTTAAAACACCAGAGGACTTGATGAAGCAGCAACACAGCACACTATCACAGAAACACTCATAGAAACTGCTATGGTTGACTCTGAGACTACATAGAATCATGTTGAATATACACTCCCACCTACTGATGGTATCCTGGGAGGAGCGGAAACTTTTGGATGTGGGGTCTAACTGCAGGAGGTCACTGTGGGACTGCCCCCCACTTCCTGTCTGTTTCTTATTCGCCACAAAATAAACAGCTCATACCACCATGATGTTATGACCAAGAATACAACGTACTGACCCCTCTGAAGCCATGAGCCATTTTATTTCTTCCTTTTAAAGAAAGCTTAATGATTATTATCATCATATCTGTGTGAATATGATGGGGAAGGGGGCATATGCCACAGCACACATTTGGAAGTGGAATGATGACTTTGTGGAGTTGATTCTGTCCTTTTAATTTGTTCAATCAGTTATTTTGTGACAGCAACCAAAAATCAAAAGTCACTAAATGGAAAATTATATCATTAAAGTGCAACTGCTTCTGAGATTAAATCTCATTGTGTGATTCTTAAGCCCTTATAACTTGTTTGTAGGAGGAACTTAGAAGATCTTAGAGATAGCAATTAGAGAAAACATAGGATATTATAAGAAGAACATAAAGGGTGAGCCTTGTATAATCTCAGAAAGCCAGAATGGCGATCAGAAGTCAGGTAGAGAAAAACCTTACTTGCAAGGCTTTAGATGGGCATAGAAATTCCATTGGGAATTGGATTCAGGCTGTGGCACAGCTGATGCTAGCTGGTTTTAGCCAGGTTTTCACCATGGTTATAAGCAAAAGGAAGAATGTAAAGATTGAAAAACTTACAAATTGGCCAGAAAACAAGCATGTAAAGGTTTGAACGTTGAAGAGCTTAGTTACTCCATGAAGAAGGCACATGGTTTTCAAAGGGGCAGCAGGAAAGATGCCCAAGGGAATCTCTGGAATTAGCTGACCTCTACCTAAGTTCAAGGATATTAAAGAGTAAAGTCTTCTAAAAGACTTCCTTGTAAAGAAAATGGGGTATGCTTCTTGCAGAGTACCTGGGAATTATTTCTCCATGAATCACCCAGGTATTCCGTGATGTCACAGCTTTAGTCCAAGGATATGAGAGCAGCCACCACTTGAGCTGGTGGCAGACTTTGTATTACCTATATTAATCTGGCTTTGCAAGATTTTAATTTCATGTTATTTCTGCCCAGACTACAATGAACTCCTTGAAGGTAAGATGATACATAATAGGATTGGAGTCTCTGCAAACAGTGCTACATGATGCATAGATAGTGAATTCACTGTGGAGAGTCCAGGAAAGTTGGAGATACCAGGAGTATAGAATGTCTGCAGAGAAAACCTATAGGGAACAAATGGAGTCGGCACAAGAAAAGATTAGTTATGAATGATAAAGCCATAAGAGTGAGGTTCCCTGGGATGTTGGAACTCAGACCATGACATCATGTGCCCCGGATGGAAACATAGGATTCAGTGTTTGTGCTGCTAGGCTTCAGTGTTGCTGTAATTCAATCCTTTTATTCTCCTGTTCCTTCCTTTCATAATGAGGTTATCTACTCTGCATTACTGTGTGTAAGAAACTTGTAAATTATGTTTTACAGGGGTCACACCTAAGAGATTCCCTTGAGTCTCGGTAGAGATTCTGGAATTAAACTTTTGAATGGTGATGGAATGATTGAGATTGAACTCTTGAGATCAAGTTGTAACTGAACTGGAAACTCTCCCTGTTGCCTAGCATTCATAGTGCTGTAAGGAACTGTGAGGGCTGCTGGGGGAGAAAACTCATCAATAGTCTCATCCAGCTATAGACCATGTATGCCGCTGACCTATCAAGCAAAACATGCTCACTGATGTAATAGTAGCATGACTGTTTTAAGGTAACCAATCACTCTGTGATTGGCTCAGAGGCTTGCTCCATGGGAGGGAATCCATATCTGGTACTATAAGCCTAATCAAAAGCCTATGCCTGGAATAGACCACTGTTAGTTCCCTAAATGAACATGTTGTCAAACTCCCTTCTAAATGATTGTTTCTTAGGCTAGTTCTGCTCTCTGCCTCTACAGAGAGTGATAACTAACACAAAGACTCATATCTAGTCAAGGTGCTGAAAACAAGTGAGCGTTGAGCACATATACCTAAACAGGGCATCTATCTCACCTGTCCAAGCCCAGGGAACATCAAGGAAGATGGGAGAAAATAATTAGGAACTGGAAGAGTGCCATGAAATGCTACTAACCAGATTATGACAAAGCTGTTGCAATCACGAACATGCAGCAGCAATGGATACCTGCCTATGGCTGGACATTTGACATACCATCATGCAGAGGTGCCCATATGCCTCATAGGACTGAGCATTCAATATTCTATGATGAGTCGAGAAATTACCTCTGAGGCCCCACTCTTCCTGAGGAGCTATTGACTACTAATGGTTGCTGGGGAGGAATGGGGGATCAAGAGTGGTGGTAGGGGTGTTGTCATTTTCTTCAATAGTATAGTTACTACAGGGCCAGAGGTTGTGCAGAAGAGGTTCAAAAGGAAAGGAGGGAGTTAATAGAAGGTAAAGAAAGCGAATATAGTCAGAGTGCACTGTGTATATGTATGAGACTGCCAAAAAGTAAAGAATTAAAATATAAAAAAAAAAAAAAAAAAAGATTTGGACTCCTGGGAAGAGACTAAAGGCATCTGGCAGTATGGAAGCAGTCATTAGACTTTAGGGACCAAAGACAAAATGTTATAGTGTGAAAATGAAAGTCCTTCATACATTCATGCATTGAACACTCAGTCCCAACTGGTGGTGATATCTGGGGGGCTCTGAAGACTTTAGATATGGGACCTCACTGATGGAAACAGGTGGAAGAGTAGGTGTGCCTTGAACCAGACTCTCCTCTCTGTCTATGGTCCCTGTCCTCTGTGTGGTAAAGGGACTTCCTTATCACATGCTCCTCCCAATGTGAAGCTCTGCTCAAGGGAACAAAGCCACGCACCTATGGGCTGAACCTTCCAAAAGCATGGCACAAAATGAGCCCTTTGTTTGTTTTCTCTGTACAGACAAAAGAACAACTAATAGCACATATGAAGACAGAACTCTTGGAACAAGTGCTTAGAGTGACCTCATCTCTCCAGGATGAGATGACACACGGTGCTTTGTGTTGTTTTTAAAACTGTCCTGTGTGTTCAAAATGTTGACCTGACTGGGTGGGTGCTTAACGGGGGGGGGGGGTATGGAATAAATACTAAATAAACATATGAAAGAGCTTTGAATTCTCTGGACTAAGCAACGTGTAAGTATGCTTGATGGGACCTGATAAACACCTAGCAGGGAAGCCAGACATGGCCAGAGCTGGGGTGCAAACAGATCTTTACTGCTGTGCAAAATGGTTGCTGTGGAGATCTCCAGGTGTTGTTCAAGAAAACTGACTCAAATCTAGAAGTCCCTGCTGTGTGGGACTCAATGGTCACAAGTGGGACTTAAAGATCCCCGGTCCCCCTACTATTTTATCCCCATGCTAATGTCTGTGCCTCAGCTCAGGCCCATAAACTCCAAAAATCACCCACTACCTGGTTATTGAGAGCACACCATTTGACTCAAATGAAAGGAAAAAACCAAACTATGAAAAATGTGTTCACAGAGAGGACTGGTTTCAAAACACAAGCAAACACACAGGAGCAGCCTAGCTGTTAGAGAAGACATTAGACTCCAAACAGGCAGCATGTATATTACCTTGATTGCCCAGATTGCTTCCATTTATAAAATGCATACAGCACTCAAATCACATCTGCCTTACACACATCTCCGAGTGGAGTGGGGGTAGCTCTTATCTGCCCTTGACAGGAGTGGAAAGTGACCCACAGAGCAGCTGCTGCCCACCAGGGGCCCTGACTTTTGTGTCTTCCAGGTGGCAAGGTGATAAACCCAAAGTCCTTGCTCCCTGTGGCTGCCCGTACTGGGTTAACAGCTAACAGATAAGGGAAGCCTTGGTGTGTTCCTCCCAACACCAGACCAGAGAGCAGTTCATCTTGTGCTCTCCATCCCCCAGGATTGGATTTGGCATTTTTAAACCCTCAGATTATAGCCTTTCACGGCTGAGTCTGGGCTTTATGAGAAAATGGATCTGAAGCCAGCAGCCTGTGCATGGGAGAAACCTCTCTAGAAAGGCCAACCTTTTCCTCTGTGTCTCCATCGACCGGGGTTGCAAATGTCTCCCCTGGTGGGGCCAGCCAGCTTGCTTGCCTGCCTGCGGCCTCAGTGCCTTGGAAGTCTGCCAGGCTCCTCTGCTGTTTAACACTTTGCAGGAGGCAGTGCCTAACACTGGCTCAGACATTTTGGAAGAAAGAAAAGGATCGATGAGTCTGTAAAGCAAGGAGGGGAAATGTGAAACGCATTTGGAGTCAGCAGCAAGGAAAGGTGTGTTTCCAAGACAGGCATGATACTCTGTGGATATGAGAAATTAAAATCCAGAGACCTGGAGAGAGGCTTAAGAACCCTTGCAAGTGAGTGTGCTAGTCTATGCCTCTGGCCAGCCAATTCCACAAGGTTCTATCCCACAGATGCCCCAGTACTGCTCTCTGGTCCTCAGATGGTCCTCAGAACTGCTCTCTAATCCTTCCCCTTTGGGTTCTGATCCTCCCTCTTTGGATTTTCCTATTCAGATCTGCTTTATCTTCCAGGACTCTGATTCTTCATGTTTTGTTTCTGCGCCTAACACTAGGGTGAGCTCGAGGCTCCTAAAGTTAGCAGAAAGTGCATGCACTGACTCTTGTCCACAGATAGTTCATGGAGACTCTGCAGACATCTTGGGATGCCTACATCTGCAGTTGATGCAAACTCTGCCCATCTGGAGCTGGATTGTTGCCTTTTTTCACCAAATCTGCCTCTCTTCATAATGTCTGGCACTGCTGGACTCCACATTACTCAGAGTCCCATCCAGCCATGTCCTCCTGAGCGATGGCCAAGTGCTAGATGCTGTTTTTAAATCTCGATGGATGACAAAGAAAGTGAAGCTCATGGGTGACACACTACCCAAGGGAAGAGCACATAGCCCACTGTTGCTGTGCTCTACTTTTCTGTGTGCCTTGCCCGGCCCCTCTCAGCCTCGGTCTCCCATACCCTCCACACTAATGTCAGCTTCTCCGGAGAGGCACTGCTCTTCCTTCTGTAAAACTAATACAGCCTCAGCCTCCTTCCCCCATTGCTTTGAGGCTGGGCATGGCCCTGGAGCTATGCTTCACCCCATCACCCTCCTCAGGATTTAAATGATTTCTTCTGGTGTTTTCTGTCTGAGAAGCCCCATGTGCTTCCAGTATGGCCAGTACATGTGAAGATAAAGAGCATAGCAATTTGAGGACAGACAGGCCTGACTCCCAACTAGACATGCTGACATCCAACAAGCCACTCTATCTTCCATGTCACAAAGGGAAAAGGTCATAAACTACTTCAAAGTGTCTTTAGAGTAGACTGTTATCCTGCACCAGAAAACACATGTGGTGGTTGTCATGGTGACAGCCATTGGCACAATAAACATGTTTCCAGGCTACTTGCCCTCTAGGTCTCTTTCACATCCCTGATTGACCTTCTGCATGAACCCCTGGTCCCTTGCAACTGATGTGTGACCACTCAGACTCCCCTTTCCTAAAATCCCTTATACCATGCCCATTTGAGAGGTCCCTAACAAATTCACCATGCTGATAGCTGTGGGGCAGGGTGTGGGGAGGTGACTTCACTGGCACTGCAGCTTAGAGAAGGTCTGCACCAAGGAAATGTCACCTTGTCCAAAGCACTGGCTGCACAACATGGAGTAAGAATTCAGCCACCTGTGGAACTGTGAGGGTTGTGGGGTTAACATGTTTGCTAGGAAGGGAAGTAGCAGTCATGGTAAATGGCTTGGAAGTCCATGAGGTTATAGGTGAAGAGAGAAGAGAAAAGGTTGATGTCTGGCATTGTTAGCAGAGTGAATCCAAACAGTCATTTCTAAACAAATAGAGCCAATAATCTTAGAGAATATATGCTTGAACCAAAAAAAATTCAAAAATTCAAACTCTAAAGTACAAAGATGGTGATGGTAATGACATCATTGATGGTAACTGACTTCTATAATGCTTCAGAGGTAGGAAGCAGTCACACTGAGCTAGGTCAGGAGGCAGAATCAGGTGCTCCCGGATGGGGACCTGTGTATGTCTGTTTGTCCTTCCCCATTGCTGTGATAAAACATCTGACAAATGTAACTTAAGTGAGAAGGGGGCTTATTTAGCTCACAGTTCAAGATGCATTTGGTCCTGTTGGGAATGCCAAGTCAGCAAGCACATCTGATCACACTATATCCACAGCCTTGGATCATCTGACCAAGAGAATGGGCCTGCCCACAATAAGGACGATCTTCCCATATCCATTGATATAATCAAGATAATACCTCACAGGCATGTTGAGAGGTACATCTCCCATGTGAGTCTGGATCCTGTCAAGTCAACAATCAACACTAACCATCACAAGGCAGGAAGCAAAGCTGACGTGCCCATGTGAGACTCATACCCTGGTGATACTAGCCTGCACTGGGGCTAGTGGCCCAAAGGTACACTATGTTGGAACAACACAGAGAAAAAAGAAAACAAAACCAGTTCCTCCTAACAAAGATGGGCTCATTGCTAGGGTTGATAAACCAACATACCAGAGACGGATGTGATGGTCTGTTGTAGTTACATTTCGAAACCACAGTAAAGGTGTTGCATAGCAGTTTTCTCCAAGTTAAAACTTTCCATTCTGAAAAACTCAGAATGTAAAGAACTCATAAGTCTGAGTAAGTCCCTAAAACTTGGGAGATCCACAAAGCTCTTCCATTTCCAACTGTCTTAGTTAGTCCTACTATTGCTGTGATGAAACAGCATTACCTAAAGCAACTTTGGAGGAAAGGGTTTATTTCAGCTTATACTTCCATATCACAGTCCACCAGTGAGGCAAGTCAGGGCAGAAATTTAAACAAGATAAGAACCTGGAGGTAGAAACTGATTCAGAGGCAATGGAGGAATGCTACTTACTGTCTTGCTCTTTAAGGCTTGGGCAGCCTTCTTTCTTACAGAATTCTAGGAAGAGTATCACACAACAGAAGAACGGAAGATGCTGTAGTCATCGGGAGAGAACAGCACAAGGCACAATACACCTGCTTATCTGTTGTCGGTTTACATCACATGCACTATTGTTGTTTGTGTGTGATGGCTCCAATTAGATGGTCCATCCTGGTTACTGCCCAGATTCCCTTACCAGGCTAATTAATCTTCACCATTAAACCCCAGCTATGCTATACAGTGACCATGTCTCCAAAGAGCCTGTCCAGTCAAAATCCCCAGATCCCTGGATACTTCCTTGTCTGAAGAACCTTTGTATATGTGATCAACTTGAGGGTCTCATAGCCCTGCACCCAAGTGTTTAAAGACAGTCTCAGAGGCATGCCTAGAGGGAAGGCAGCCATGGGACAGTAGAAGCAGAGGTTGAGGAGATGAGGCCACAAACCAAGGACACTTGGGCCCCCAGAAGCTGGAATAAATAAGGGTCACCCCTGTGTTCATTAGATTAGTACTGTAGCTAAATACCCGAAGAACACTAAAGGAAGGAATGTTTATGTGGTCCAGCTTCAGAGATTTCACTCTCTTACAGCAGGAGGGCCTGGCACAGAAACCCAGGAGTAGAGTGCGGCTCTAATGTATGGGGCCAGACTGTCAAGGACACATCTGACCAGTGTGCGTATTCCTTCAAATAAGCCCCATCTTCCACTCCCCCGCCACCCGAGTCCTGTTAGTCCTCTCTCATTTGGTTCTATCAGATGGATTGAACCGTTCATCACGTCTGAGCCAGCAAGATCTGCCTCATCTCTGATACACCCTCGTAGACAGACAACACCCAAAAGCACTTCACTAATCTGCACTCTCTCAGCCCAATCAAATTGACAGTAGGATTCACCATCTCGTTCTCAGAGGCTTCAGGGGGATCACTGTATTGCCAACACCTGGCTCTGGGATTTCCAGCCAGATCTTCGAACTAGTCAGTCTCTGCTGCTGTAAGCCTCTGCATGCTAATATGCGTAGCGGCTATGCAAGTGCTCTCACTCTGGGGACCTCAGCTAGGTCCCTGGTCCCACTCAAGGGCCAATCTCCAATTCCACTCTGCAGACTCTTACGCCACACTTGAAATCTTCCTTGCATGTCACTTAGAGCCCCAGTAGTCAGAGCTAGACACGAGGCCTTGGGATCAGGCTGGGCCTGGTTCTGCCACAGCAGCTTTCTGGAGAGGTCAAGATGACATTGCATCTGCCAGGACCCACTTCCTGAGCACTCCTATGGCCCACCCAGATTCAGCACTCCATTTTGTCCCTGGAAGCTTCTATAGTAACTGTGATGGTTGAATAGGATGAACAATAGACAGGATCAAGCACTCTCACAGTGAGCTCTCAAACAGCAAATTTCTTTTCCATTCTCCATCATTCTAACAAATACATTCCTTAAAGCTTATTTGTTTCCAAGGGTCTCCCTCCCTGCCCCAAGTTATTTCAGCATTGTAGGCACAGTTTCAATGCACACAAAACCTTCAAAATGGGACAGAAGTGAGCAAAAGACGGATGTGCTTTGTCTTGGCAAATCTATTTGTGTCTCTGACCCTCGCTTTGCCTTGGAGTCCTTGAGGACAAGCCCAAGCTTCCTGCAAGATCTCAGTAGCTGGGACTGAAACTGGTTCCTCCAAGGGCAATGCTGAGTTTCTAGGAGTTGGGGGAGCACACCCAGACTGCAGCAAATCCAGGCATCCACCATTCCTTCCGGCAGGGGGAGGGGGGCAGGGAGGACAATTCTACATGATTCTCAGATGTTGGTAGGCCTCTGGACATCCAAGGCTTTGTATCACTGTCCACTGGCATACCCAGGAAAGACCCTCTGAACCCCTGTGGCCCCAAACACCGGCTCTTTCACATACTGGGCACATTATTCACATGCCTGGCTCTCCCTGAACAACAAACATAGCCTGCCTTCTCCAGGAAGTTCCTATCTCTGGTTCCCTTGCTGGGCTAAAGATGACAGCTTCCCTGGAGAATTTATTCTCAACAGAGAACTGACTGCTACAGAGCTTTGGGGTACCTACCTGTGAAGAGAAGGGGCTGTCTTTAATCTGCTCTGACTGGGTCAGAACTTTTCCACTAAAGCCCTCACTTCACACTGAAAGCCCCATCTTCCCACCTCAGAGTACACATACAGTGCCTTCCCCACAGCCTGCCTGATGGGCTCTGCACTATGGCAACCTAATTCCCCGGTGTCTCACTAGCATTGTGCCCAACGCATGGGAAATAGACAATAAATATTGGTTATTTGTAAAGTACAATACAAAGCTTTCTTTCACTGGAAATAAAAGGAACACCTCCTCTCTGTGGAGCAATAAGATGGAGTATAACTCAAATTCACGCCTGTGACATTTTTAGGAGGGAGAAACCTCCTAAACCTTATGGTAATGTTCCTCCTGCAAAAACCCCTTCTAAGTGTCTGCTTGAGCTTTTGTGAACATCAGTCATAGATGCTAAGTTTTGCTCTCCAGTAAAACCTGGATAAAGATGCTGGGAAAATAAGGACTGTCTCTCCCCTTTAAGAAAGCTCTATGTGAAACCCTGGAGCTTCCCTGAATTTGCTGGCTGCCCTGGAGACCAGGCTAAGGACACCCATAAGAGGACATGTTCAAGACCCCAACTTGCACAGAGAAGCTGCTCCTGGATACTTAGCACAGTCAAGCTCTGCATGGAGAGGACCAGACCTTCCTGAGCCCGAGTCTTTCCAGATTTTTATACTCATTCTGCATGGAGGTAGAGGTAGATAGCTCTAGGTACCTAACAGGAGGAAGTATATGCACAGGCCCTGATCTCGGTGCTTCTTCTTAATGCCTTACACTAGAAACTGATGCAAAACTTTCAGGACCATCCAGGAGTCACACACCTTCTGTATGGCATCTCAGTGTTTGAACCAGCACCCAGTTCCAGGCCATCTTTACGATGTGTCATAGCTTTCAGCATGGACAGGAACCACTTGACCAAGGAGGCCAAAGAGCAGCTGAAGGCTGCTTGCAGTCCCTGCCCATGTAGGTTCAGGTATGGATGTCTTCTCATAGAGAAGTGGCCCCTAGGTGGCTGGATACCTTGACACCACCGCTTTCTGGATGGTGTGACCTGCCTTGATATTCACATTGTAGGTAAGGTTAGGAGAAGAGGAACCCTGAGCCCTCCTCCCAGTACCCCTCGATGGATGGGGTATAGATCTGCATTCTTCTGTCTATCCAAAAGTCCACAGTCAATTGCAAAGGAGAATCAGCTATGGGTATGTCATCTAATGGGCTGGGGAGTCACTGGACTATGAAGACAACACTCTCCACACCACAGATCAGATATGTCACAGAGCTGCAGACAAGTGAAACAGCCCTTCCAGAACATCACCTCCTGGCATGCTGTGACTGTTCAGTAAATACCAGCTCCAGCTTCTTGCCACTTGCAGTCAGTGCTTAGAAAGATACTGTTCGATGTAAGCATCAGATCTGAAGTCAAAAGGACTTGGGCCTGAAGTATGGTGGGTATCTCCTGGGTTTCAGAACCTAGTCTCTCTCTGAACCTCAGTGAAGTGGAGTACCTTGCATGGTCATCATTAAGTTTAACCACACATGACTTCCTTCCTTGAATGCTGACACAGTCAGAGGGTCCATCCTACAGCTATGCTGACACAGTCAGGGGTCTATCCTACAGCTATGCTGACACAGTCAGGGGTCTATCCTACAGCTAGTGGTCCTTCAGTCTCAGAGCTTGGACACTTTTTAGTCCATACATGAGAAACATTCTTCCCTCTTCCCTTACTTGGCCAGCACTGGGCCCAGCCAGGCAAGATCTTATGATGGGGAAGAAAGTGGACATGCACTGACTCTAGAGAGAGTGTAGGCTCCAAGGCAGCCCATAATTTACAGATCTGGGAAATTACAGGTGCAAGACCTTTAAGAATAATACTTGTATGACTTGGAAACCATTCTGCTGGCCCTATAGCATGATTCTATAGATGTACCCAGGGACTGGAAGGGCCCACCCTGAGGGCCACCTGTCTCTTAGGCCATCTCAGTGTTTGGATAAGCACCCAGACACTAAACCATCTTTGCAATGTGCCATGAGCACCCAGATTATTATCTGCTCCCGATGAAAATTACCACCTGGAGAGAAGCCACAAGACTGATAAAGACGGAGAGAAGCTCAGGGCTGGCTGGAGTCAGGTCACTGGCCATACAGGTTCAGGCAAAGAATACAATTCCTGCAGTGAAGTAGCCCCTAAGTTGTGACTGAAAACTGTGACAGAGTTATGAGATTCCTGTGATTTGTTTTAAAGGACAGCATTCTTGCCACTGTGGCCACATGAAACTTTCCTTAGATCAATGCCCAATGATCCCAAACAGCCTCAACAGAAATTGGTCAGCCTCTCAGTCTTCAGTGACCAGTGTCTGTTCATGCCCTTGACATCTGATCACAAGTCTGCATTAATGGTCAGGGCTTGCAATAATCAGCGTGTCCTACTTCTGCACACTCTTCCCACACATTCCTGATCATTCATGCCTGTAGATTCTGGTTGTAAAATGCCAAGCATCCCTCCTCCTTTACCCAGTGGGAGAGCCCACTGTTCTAAACACTCACCAGTATTCACAGCTGGTGAGATGTGAGCATGCAATGTAAGAATGTCTAGGACACATGGAGTACACAGCTTACCTTTCATGCCTCATCACCTATCCTACCCATTTCAAACAAAAGCTTTAACCAGTTCCCAATTCAGAGTATAACAAAGTAGCAGAGCCAACTAGAGGACAGTGGAACTGGAGGTCAGTAAACATGGGCTTGAATCTACTGCAGAAGAGCACCAGTCCCTTCCCTTGACCAGTGAGATGTGGCACTCTGTCCACCAGAAAAAGAGGCTCCCTAAGGAGTAGCTTGCCCTTACCTCCCTGGTGTTTCTGCTCAGTGGAACAGGCTTTGTGAGTAGGAAGCATGAGACATCGTCTCAATTATGTCCATAGACCCTGGAGAAGAAGGAAATCCTCCATATCCTTCAGAGCTGGAGGGTGGAATGATAATTCTTCCCAGACCCTTAGTTCCAGACCTTAGAAAAGAGCTGGGTAAAGGCATCATTCCTTGGAAACTTGCTGTCTGCATCCATCATGCAATCAGTGCCTCAAGGCTAAAGCTGGTTCCAGCTATTCTAACAGCCCATTGGCCAACCTTGGACAGTTACCTACTTAACCTGAACCTTACCACCCCTAATCATTGAACCTGTGTCCATTGTCACCTGGCAGCCACATGAACTGGGGTAATTCTCTAGTCAGATTCCTTTCCTGGTCACCAGGATCCCAGCAATTCCAGAGGAACTTTCTGGGTGTCTAAGCCAAGGAAAAAAAGACAAACTAGGCCTGGAGAAAGGAGGGCATATTTGATGGAGAAATGAGAGAATGATACAGAACAAAGAGGAAAAGAAGATGAAGCCCTGAATCCAGGGAAGAGAGACCAAGACTTTGGGTGCAGTCACCTTGCCCTCCACACTTCTGACCTCATGCCTCAGACATGAGGATGGTTGGTTGCACCTCCTATCTTAGACCCCAGGCAGCTCTGGTGTTCCCCACAATGCCTGACTTTGTCACCAAAGTCAATGTATACCTGCATTACATGATCTAAGGCAATCACTGGCTATCCAAGGGAAAACTTTCCTCCATGCATGTCATATGTAGAAGATTCATATCAAACCTAGGCTCCCTTATTATTTGACTTAACTTTAATATGTGGATTTTTAAAAACCCAAACTAAACCCCATAAGTACATTGCAAGAGCAATGGCCAAAGAGGAAGATGGTGAACTCTGAGGCACTGGACAGCCCAGGGTACAATTTATGCCAAAGCCATGCCAGACTCCTGATCACTGTGTTTTCTGTGCCAGGCCATGGGACAGGTGCCTAAAACAATGCTTTGCCAGGCCATCCTTAACACAGCTCTACCTCCCTACTCTTCCCCACCTTGACTTGGTCCAGCCTATTAGCTCCTACCCCTTAATCTCTGCAGCCAGCAACACTCTCCAAGCTGCAAACCCAGCCATGCCATTTCCCCCTTCTCTGTCCTGTGGACTCCCGATAACCAGTCCTCATCTACAATTGTATTCTCCAAGACTATTAACTACAATCTAACTCCTATCTGTTCATACCCCACCCACCACCCCTAACTCCAGCTTCACAATCCAGCCCTGGTTTCCTTCCAAGCCCTATTTTGCTGACATTTGGGTACTGGAGGGGAAAGGCAATGAACAATTAACCAAATGAAATCGATAGCCACAGAGTTTGCTAATATTTATGTGTTGTTTGGAATGTGGGGCAAAGTGACCTGCAAAACCCCATTGGGGAATCCTCTGGCCGCCACTGAGAAGTGACATTTGAGGAAAGCTTGGAGGGGGTAGAGAGAACTGTAGAGTGCAGAGCACCCCTCTGGAGAGAAAGGAGCAGTCAAGGAAGAATTCGGGCAGGCTTGTACCTAATACACGCGGGTGAGAGAAACAAGGAACTGGTGGGTCACGTGCTGGGCAGACACAAGACGTCACAGGAGCTGGTGCTGGACAGGTGACAGGAGGCTAACACAAGGACTTGGCCACTACAATGAATGTGGCTTTTCTTCAGAGAGGAGTTAGGACCATCTGAGGATTCTGAGCAATGGAGTAACAACTGTCTAAGTAGAGAGTTCTGGCCACTGTGGAAACAGGCCATACAAGGAAAGAGTTGTAGCCACACACTACTTGAGCTGTTACAGTAACCCAGCTGAGAGAGGATGGCCCTGGGGGTAGTGAGAAAGGGCGGGACTGTGGTTGAGCACTGATGATAGATCTCTACCAGTGGTTCAACATGTGAGACCAAGAAGACGATGTGGTATTTCTTTGTTCCCTTCCTCTGGGTTGTACACCTGGGAAAGATTCTTCACTGGTATTCCCTCACTGCTCACTAGGCCAAAGCCACTCCTAAAATTCCCATCACTCCTGCCTGGGAGAACTGCATGCTCATGCACCCCATACAAACACCATACTTACTTACCTCTCCCTCCCACGTTTGATTCTTCTTCTTCAAACTGTTGGTACTGAGAACCATCTTTGGGCTCAGGTCAGAAATAGGTTGGGGGAATAATTATATGATGTTATGGTTTGCAAGGATCCCAGCTACTGAGTAGCTACACCCCTGTGCCCTTGCAGAGAAGAATAGTATGCCAGGCAGCGGAGGCACTCTAGGGAGTCAACAGCCTGCTTTGAACTCAATATCTAACATACTGTCTATTGCTTTCAGGATACCCTGCCCATGTCCAACATGCAGGAGGCCTGAAGGCGGCACCCATTTCAACACTCTTGCGTTTTGCCAAGGGCCCTTGTTCAGGTGGGACAGAAATTTCCTGCTTCAACTCACCCTGGCACACTTTCCCATGCCCACCCTGTCATGAAAATGGAAAAACATAGGATGGTGGATTTCTTCATATGTTGCAAACACAAACTTTTTTAAAAAGCATTTTCCATTCCGCATCTGTTTTGTCTATTTCTCTGGTCTTCTCGGCAGAGTGCCAGGGCCTCCTTGTTCATTTTTAACTTACCAGAGCATCTCCCCTCCTCCTCCCCACACTGCTGCTGGGGAGGCCATTATCTTTTGAGCAATCAATGTTTGGCAAAGGCCCAGGCAGAGGATGGCTGGGTCTGCAGGCTGTTCCTTAGTAGAGAACCCGGAATGCTATTCTAAATAAATGTGCAGGCTTACAAAAAGGACAAATATCAAGTAAATCTTGCTCATAATGTCCCATCAAGTAATATTCGTGAAGATTAGCTGCAAGAACCTATGAATTTGGGGACATATAAATAACCCTGCTTTTGACAAGCCACACATATACTTTTTTTTTAAGAGCGAAATGTCAGGAAATTCATTTCTGGAGGTCCACGGAGACGTGCACATCAACAGGCTGCTACCTTGGTAATAAACTTGGGGATATAAAATATGGCTTTGCGTCTTTGAATTCTCACACCCTCATCAGCAGCCTCAAAGAACGGATGCTGAGGGAGTCCTGACTTAAATCAGAGGCTGTGACTTTCTCTAGAAGCAATCTCCACCCTGATACATCTCTCTGAGACCAGACTGTAAGGGGAGAGGGCAGGGAACAGAATACAGCCCCAGACTTCTCAGGATGAGCACAAGAGTGGAGGCAGCGGCGGTTTGGCATTGATTGCAGACAGCACTATCAATAGATCCATCAATGCATTCCCACTGGGAGACGCACCTGGGCTCCCTGAAAGGCTTGTGTGGACATTTTTTAATCTATCTTGTCATCAAGTGCATGCAAGGTGACTGTCCTCGGAGCATTTAAAGTGTGAGTCATTTCACCCAGTACCGTTTTAATTTGCAAGTCCAGATCTGAATCTAAATCCATGAGGATAAAAATATTTCTCAACCTAAGAATTTGGATAATTTCTAATTCTTTTAATTTTAAGGCCTTACAGATCTCTAACATCTACCATTAAAAGCCTTGACCCGAAATCTCCTCCGGGGCAGTAGAAAGGATGAAGGAGTCTACAGCAAGGCTTTGGGAGGCCTTCTAATGAGTTAATGCATAAATGCTTTTACTTCCAGTGCTTTTGGTAGTCTGTGGCTTCAGTCAGATAGTAAAAGGAAGTTCAATTGATCGCCTGATTGGCCTGCTCCCTTTTGGGTTTCTTGTTTTGCTTATTTGATTTCATCCATCCCAAGGAATGTCTTTATCCACCCCTGCTTCCCTGCATCTGAGATTTGCATAGCAGACACAGCCCCCAGTGAATCTGCATGCACTAGTTCACTGCTGCATGAGATCCAGCAAGTGGGTGTTGTTTCTGTATGGAATACACTCAGCTGAGGGGCAGACAGGGGCATTATTACTTCCTGGGCTGAGGAGGGTAGAGAACCTCATTATGAAGCTCTAGTGGTCCTGCGGATGAATAGCCCTGCACTGCACCACCCTTGGATGCTCACACAGATGGCAATGCTAGGATTCAAGATCAATGTGATAAGTGACACAAATGCAGCCTGCTAAAAAGGTCAGGGAGATTCAGGGGTGAGAGCGGCATTTTCTGCCAGTGTCAAGGGAGATGTTCTAGGAGGCAAGCAAAGCTGTGGGCAGGGGAGGAGAGCTCAGGGACAGTTACAGATTTTCCATGACAGGGCTATCACCACCTCAAACAGAGACGCATGTGCACTTGAAGTTATACATTAGCATACTCACGAGCAACTCAATCGTCTAATTGTGTGAAAACATGTATATAAGCCACAGCAGATTCATGGAGAGAGATTGTCACATTACTGTGGAAGCCCCTATGGAGGGGAGGGTGTGAAGCTGTGAAAAAAAAATTTAGAGAGTAGAAGAGATAAGAAAACCAGAAGAATTAGAGAGAGGGTGGCAGAAAAAAAGGACATTCCAAGGTCACCTGTGTGGAGTGCAGTGAAGATTCAAGCAAGGTGAGGATAGGGGTGTACCCATTATATTCAGGAAACGGCATCAAAAAACTTATCGGAATTTGGGATTGGAGCAATGGCACAGGAGGAGGGCAAAGTAGACGAGGAATCTGTGGGCAGGGAGGAGAAAGATTAGGAGGAGAGATGGCTCTCTGGGCTATGAATGCAAGACATGAGCTGCCACTAGGGTGGTTAGACCAATGGCATCCTTCTCATCAACCTTTTGTTCATCGTGAGATGAGGTCACATAGTATGTCCACAGGTAGGACTCCCCTGAGGAGTGTGGAGGGAAATGCAGGGAGTCAGGCAGCACCTCATCTTGAAGAAGACGGGAGATGAAAATAAGTCATGAGCAAGGCCAGGTCTCTGAGGGACAGGATGCATGGTGTTAGGAATGCAGTGCAAAGTGGGACTGCAGGGAATCCAATGGCAGGCATCAAAGACACCATCAGGCTGAAATTGCATGGAAAGGAGGCTTTATTGGGAGTGGGGGAAGAGAGAGAGAGGAGGGAGAGAGAAGACAGAAAGAAACAGAGAAAAAAGAAAGAGATAAACAGAAATCTGTTTGCCTCCTCATAGAGAGATAGCAGAAATAGAGAGGTGAGGGGAGTTTTCCTCTTAAAGAAAAATTTGCACCTTCATGCAGACTTCATAGTGACACAGCAGCCATAGGGCCCTGGGCTGGCCAGAGTACTGCCTGAGTGCGTTCTGCCAGGTGACAGGGGGCAAGCCAGCACGATGCCTGAGTCCTAATACCTGGCTTGTCTAGCTGGGTACCTCTGATCTCGCCTCAATGTCTGCGGACTTCATCAGCACAGATTCTAAACTTTCCATGCACGTGTACCTGTGCCATAGACCTATTTCCCTTCTCTGCCTGCCTACAAGAGGACCTTAGAGATGAACAGGGCTTTGGTGTACAAAGCTCACAGCTCCTCAAGACCCTAGGTCAGTGTTACACTCAGTTAACTTTCTCCTGCTAGGGCTCATCTCTGAAAGGTTCTGCCACCTGTTAATATCACCATCCTAGGGACCAAACCACTACCACATGGATCTTTTGCTGGCCCACCTCCTGATCCTCACACCCTCATGGAATCACCTTCCATTCTAACAAATGGAATCTTCCAGAGGTGTGACTATCATTTCACACCTGTGCTTGTTCTCTGCTGCCTGAATATATTCTCTCTCCGGGCTTCCCTCTGATTCTCCTGTTCCCTCTTCCTCCTCCTTCCCTCCTCCTCCCACTCCCTCTTCCCTTTCCCCCTACCTCTGCTTGCCTTAATGGAATAACTGGGGAAGTCTAATGGTAAAGCCTATATGGCAATGAATAGAAGGTGACCTTGAGGAACTACCACTGACTTTTAGTAGTAAAGGATGACATTCAAGAGCTTAGGCCTCCAGGAGGTAACTGGCTATATAATCAAAAAGAAATAGATTGTGCCTACAGCATGAGCAAGGTTGGGAGTGGACTACACATGGTTCATCATCCAGATGAGATGCAGACACATCATAGCAGTGGCTTCATTTGAGCCTGAGCCAGGCCCTAGCTAGCCAAGGCATGCTGCAAGGATTGGGTAATGGATGTGGGTTCCTGGAAGCCATGAAGATGGTGGTGATGGCTGCTGGCAGCAGGCTGTCTTGCACAAGCAAGAACAGCCTGACATTAGCTCCCCCATGCCTGTTCCTCCTTGTGTGGAGTTCTCGCTGGGCACATCTGGAGTGTAAAGTCTGGTCTATCTGCAGCTACCTGCCTACATTGTGAACAGGGGGTGCTGCCTAGTAAAGATGCCAGTTCTGATTGGTCACACGGACCTCCCTTGTTTTGCTTGGGGTTTGACATCCTGCATTCTCACCCCAAGACCTAGACATATCACAGGACTATCTGATGAGCCATAGCACAGTGCTTGTCACTATTCCTTATAATTTCCATATGCTCTCCACCCTTGGGGAAGCTTGGGCTTCATGACTAAAGTGCCTCTTCTTGATAACCCTGTCCACATTTCAGAACTTCTGCTTTCCAATGAAGACTGTTGGAGCAAATGTATAACTTCATTAAGTCTCTGAATACTATTAACTGTCTCTGATGGCTAACTGAAACATGGTGTCCCAGTCAAAACGATGAAGGAAATGCAGACAGCAAGGGAGCATCCCTTGCAGAATGATTTCCCAGTTCCCCACCCAGGCTGAATCCTCTGCTGCTCGCTGGCTGTGTACCTTGCCATTAAGTCAGAGGTAGGAGAGGCATTCGATCATCAAGATGGCTTCTTCTCAGGGCAGAATTGATCCCTGGGGGATATTAAGTCTTTGCCTCATCTGGCCTTCCACATCTCAGGAAGCTCCACAGCTCCTCCGGGGACACCTTCCCTCTGAGCAATAGCATTCGCCACCTGCTCTTCCTGATTTCCCAACTTTTCCTCTCCCAACTCACCCTATTACTTGTGTCTTACCTCACATATCACATATAATGATTCTGCTCACGGCCTCCTGTGAACTAGGGCTGCCAGTTCATATGACCCCTTCCCTTGTCGCCAAATTGTCATTTAATATGACTTATTGTTGTTGCTTCCCTTGAAACCCCTGGTGGCTGTGCCAGTCCAGATTCTGTGCACTTGAATGGTCCACTGCCCATACTATCTTACAAAATACCCCTTCTGTGGGCAGGGCATGCTATCCAGCTGTGTTCTCTCTCTGCAGTGATAGTCTGGAGTAGATTCAAGTCCTCTGTACACAGGAACATTATCCAAATTTCTATGAATAGTGAGCAAAGATCTTACTAGGAATTCACGCCCTATCACAGCAGCGACACACTGTTACATGGAAACCCTGCAAGACTGACAAGGACAGGGCAATTCCATCAAGTTTCTGACCCAGGGCTAGGACTATGGGGGAAGAAGTGATGGAGACCTTAGCATGGCATGTTCAGATTTGTATTTATCAACTATTCCAAGTTGCTAGGCTTGGGGAGGAGCCTCTGTGCCATGTCTGTGACCAGGACACAGTTCACATAAGGGGCAAGGGCTTCTTGCCAGACAGCTAGGCTCTAAGGACAAGCATAGACCGCTAAGGACCTAAGCCTGCTAAGCTGCTGACACCTGACATGTCTCAAGGAACATTTCCAAAGCTATACATGACTTCTCAGGTCTCAAGCTGGCCTTCCCATGCTCGGCTCCAGCCCTACAGTTAAGTGGTTAGGAAAGAAAAACTGACAGGTAAGGTTCTGGGGTCCCATAGTGATCTCATCTAGAAAACTAGAAAACTGACTGTGCTAATACATCTTCTTCTGGAAGAGAGAGGCTCAGATCTATTTCTTTACCACAGGATATGGTGCCATACATATCACACACACACACACACACACACACACACACACACACACACACACACTCACAGCCACACAGTCAATCCAGGACATGCAGTCCTCCAGGGAACACTGGCTGCACAGATTAAAGTCTAAGAGAGGAGACTGTAGGTCAGGCCTACATTCCTCGGGTATTGTGGTTATCAGACCCCTGAGTACGGTAGCACACAGGTTCACACTCACAGTTTTCTCAGTCTCAGATAGGAAAGACCATGTGAACAGAGAAGGAAAACATGCCACAGCTTGCTATTGTATCACACAACCTTGTGAGGACCATAGAGAGGGGGGTAATGCCACCAGAAGCAAAGGGCTGAGGCAAGCTTCTTAAAAATCATAACCTTTGAGTAACTGGGTGAAATGGAGGGGTGGGGGAACTGACGTGCTGAGCCCACATGAGGACACTTGTGAAAGCCAGCAGGTAGGACCCTGGGTCTGGAACTGCTTAGTGATGGACGGCTGCAGGGGCAGAGCTTAATGAAGATGAGCAAGTGCAAGGCCTAAGTATACCAGGTACCAAGAACCCATGCACACTGTGAGGAGTTAATGTCCCACCTTAGGGCAATAGACTCCCTGGATATCCCCTGCAGGGATACTTCGGGCTTCTGTGATGGACTTGAGGAGCCAACAGCAGCTGTCCCTACAGCCAGGCCTTCAGCTAAAGACCATGTCCTAAGCTAGTTGAAGACTATAGATGGAAAGGGAACAGGGAGGAGTAATACCACTTTGCACCAAATCATTGTCCTTGAGGTTCTGGGAAGAAATAAAGTGGGGGTTGCGGTCATGATGAAAAGTAGGACAGGAAGTCTTGGGTAGCACGGGAAGAAGAACTGGTTAGACAGATATGGCTATGCATCAGTGTGATAATACTCTTTCATTCCAAGAGATTGGAACTTTTGCTAGACTTCCCAGCCACAGTTAATAATGCAGCCTTATAAACTGAATATTCTGTATAAATGTTCAAGACAATCTATGGATATTGTTTGAGAGCATTTCTTTTTTTATCTTAGTTCAGTAGTAGTCAATGACATAATCCCCTGAAAAACCTTGCTAAAGATTTCTATAAAGTATTCCTCCTTCCTTCCTGATATGATGTATTCTGTGTTTTTCAATAAAGAGAGAGCAAAGCAGGAGGGATGTAGTAGAGACTGACAGAGGGATGCAGACAGAGTCACAAGACAGCATTCAGACAGGTACAGCTTCAGACTCACATAGCAGAAAGAAAATTACAAACAACACACAGAGAAAGAAGTAGAGAATTCAAGTCTGGGCTCATTCTTGGTTAAACTGCACCAAGGGGAATTGCTTCTTAACTTCTTTTCCTGAATGAAACACCCACCCATTACTGGTGACTCTGAGTTTATCACTAATGGAAGCAAACTGATTCACTAACAGGGAAGATGGCTACTCCAGAATTGGTGACCATAGACTTCAGCAGAGTACGGGTCATTGTGAGGTGCTGACCTCATTCCCCCATATAGAACTCTCCTGAAGCCCCTCTGCACCAAAAACATGCACAGCCATGTTGATGCTGATGCTCGTCCTCCTCTTCCCTTGAATGCAGAATTGAGGAAAACATGTTATGTCCTCTTTTAGTAGTTATATTATTACTTATATTATACAACCAAAGAGCTTACCTATCAGGTAAGAGGAGAAACAGAATGTATCAGAGAAGGGATGTTGAGTCTGCCAGTGTCGGGGTGACTCCCAACAGCCTTTATTGCTTCTGCAGGCCAGTTGGTCATGAGAAGCTGCCAAGAGCCAGGGGCCAGGGCTGGAGGAAAGCAAGACACATCCTGAGATGGCCTCTCAGCTGCTGTGGCACAAAGCCCTGTGAATGTGAAATCTCTGGCTGGCATCAGAGATGGCAGTCTAGCAGGAGCAGTGGGCAAGCTGTAAAGCTGCAAATGATGCTGCAATTATCAGGGAGCACACGTTTCCACCCCACAGTTGACAGGGAACTCATGTATCTGGGCCACATGGGGCCTTATCTTGTACAGAGTAAACAGCACTGGGTGTCTCACTAGCTGCTTTGACACAAGAGAGGCCCGTTCACATTTAGGTCCCTGCTCTTCCTTGTTGGAGATGCACACTTCCTGTTCACACAGGGAGGGGGACTGCGATCCCTGTGTCCTGTGAACAAACACACACGTGTCACAGAAAGGAGTACCGCTAATATCTGAGGGCATGGCCGGATTTCAACCCTGAGATCCTGGAGCACAAAGGAGGACAGCTCCCTGTGGATCCCAGACCCCTTTTTTCAGTCTTAAAGCCCATCCTCTTTCTGTCCTTAGAAATGCAGAAAGGACGGTTAATAATTAATAGGCAAAGGCCTCTGCATTATTAAATGCCAGGATGCTAGGCCAGCCCAGCCCGGAGCTGGAGACAGTATGGATGGTACAGCAGTCCAGGCAGCCATCTGGAGTTCTACTGATCACCTGTCCTAGGAAGCAAGGGCAAGCCCAGGTGCCACGTAGTATACTCTGGCCAGGAGAAGGCAGAAACTGGTGTGTAGGTTTGCACAGAGGGAACCATCGTGACTGAGAAGCCCGGGCACATGCTGGATGGGGAGACAAGGGTTGGAGCAGCAAGATGCAGGAGTCTTTAAGAGAAAGCAACTCAGCCAGTTTATCAAACAAATATGTATCATATAACACACTGGGGTACAGGCATTTGGAGGCTCATGACCAAGCCCATTTAACAGATGTATAAATGGAGATTCAGCAGAGTTTGCGCAGAGGACATCTATTTATCCAAGAGAATGATCGTGTCACTCTGACACACACACACCTGTTTTCCACATGCAAACATGAAGGGCTAGAATGTAAGATTCAGGGAGCACAGTGTAAACAAATATCTTGTGAATAGCAGACGTTCCTAGGAACAGCCCAACAACAATCTTGCCAATGGCCTCTGCACCTCTGGTGACCTCTCCCATTCATACCTTTCCCCCACAAGATACAAAGAAAGGAGAGGCACTAGCATATCAACCAAAGACCAGAGGACACCATAGGTCTTCTTTGCAGCTGACTGTGCAGCCTCAGGTCTAAGCCTCAGGCCTGTGCATCTCTTTGAAGGGCAAATAGCAAGTCAGCTCCATGAAGTGAGTCCCAGACTCAGGCTCTTTGCAGCAGTGGGCTGTGACCCTGTTGTGCTGTTGTGGCCTGGAAAGAGCTCTCCCTTGTGACCTGGAGGCTCGTCCCACATCCCCAAGGTCTTGATTATTCTCAGGCACCAAGTGAGGCTGGCAAAATCCTTCTACAGGCAGGTGCAGAATTGAGAAAGGTCACGTGCAGCACAGTGGAAATCTGCAAGAGGCCCTCAGAGTGGTGCAGGGTCATTGCTTTCAGTCTCTAGAGTATGGGCAAGGCAAATGTGGTGGTGGAGGTGGCCTAGGGCTGACAGGCTGTCCATTTACCCAGCCTGGGTTTCTGCCTGCTACCTCAGACTCCATCCTGCCTGGCAGCTAAAGTGGCGGCTGGCTCCCTTCACGGTTCTCAGCCTGAGCTATTATCGATCCACAGACACTTTGAATGAGGCCAGGGAGGCAGGAGGGACGAAAACAGCAGCCAACCAGAAATAATTAGGAGGAAGGAAAGACTCCCCAAATCCATCTCCTCTCCGTAGCTCCTGGGCAGGGCTCTCCACCACCCGAGGCCAGCTGTCTTTTGTCTTTCAAACACACACACACACACACACACACACACACACACACAGAGAGAGAGTGTGTGTACATACATACATACACAAACAGATAAGCAAAACACAAACAAATATATATATATATACATGGAAACATCACAAATGTACAAACATCCCACATATGAAAAATACAGACAAATACACAAATATCACAAACATACACAATGTACCCATAAACGTGCATACACATACACCCCCCACACACAGAGTACATACACGCACATACAAACAGATAAACACAACACATACAAATACATACATATGGAAACACCATACACACATACAAATGCACAAACATTCCACACATTAAAAAACACACACCTATCTGAATACACAAATATCACAAACACACAGCCTGTACCCATAAATATACATACACAAATACACACTTATGAACACAAATATATACAAACACATATGCATACCCATTAGCATATATACAAACCCGTGCACACAGACACTAACAGCACAAACATGCTAAGACACAAAACACATCATAAACTCAAACACCATACATAAAAACATACACCTATAAACACACACACACACACACACCTCATAAAGAAGTGCTAAAAATCCAGGTTAGATGATGCACTAGACACCAGCTGCTCTGGCAACTGTCCAGCAGTATGACAGGGGCAGCAGCTGGTACAGCCAACAGTGGTCATTTTTCCCTTGCTCTAACCATCCCACCCCCATGAATGATGTTCTGTGCACATGCACATAGCCCTGTGTCACTGAACCAGGACAGCAGCAACAAAACAATGTGTAGAGAAGAGACCTCATGAAGACACTATCTTAAGCACCTTTTCCAAGCTACCTTCAAAGCTGGGTTTGAATGGTCCCATTTTACAGTGAAGGACTGAAGGACTTGTAGGACTTGACACTGAAGGAAGGAAGGACTTGTAGAGGTTGACTGTTGGTGGGCAAAGAACCCATTCCAGCCTTTCTCGCCTCAGGATCTCCCTGAGGCCTCTCCACACCTGGGCCTTCTCACTGCTTCTGTGAGCATCTGAGAGTTAGGAGAAATATACAGCCTGGGTTCATGGAGCAGAAGACACAGCACCAAATCCTCATGTCCAATCTTTGGCACTACAACTACATTTGTCCCCTGCAGAGTTTGCCATCAAGGATTATGTGATGAAGTTGCAAAAAAAAAAAAAATCACAAAGTCTCATGATATTTCAGGTAAGTTTATAATTTTGCACCAGGCCTCATTCATACCTCTCCTTGGCCACATGCAGCCCATGGGCAGTGGGCTAATCTGAACAAACAGGCCTGGAGTGGGTCCTGGGGGGGGTGTGGTCAAGGACAGGTCTGCCACCTCTGAATGTCACTGGCCATCAAGGTCTTCATGTTGAAACTCTCCCTCCCTGTCTCCTTTTCAGTAGGGGTGTCCTCTTTCTGCCTTAGTGTCACTAAAACCTTAGCAGGCTCCCCAATTCTCTGAGGTCAGAGGGTAGCCCAGGAGGACAAGGCCATGCCCTGAGGAGGGAAGGAGGGAAGAGATCGCCATGAAGACCCCCCCAATTAACCCGCCAACCAGAGGTTCCTCCCTGTGCCACCTCATTGGCAGGTGGGGTGCTTCAGGCTCTGCTTCATGTACTCTCAGTTTACAGAAAGACAACCAAGTACACAGACACCATGGCAAGAAATGAACATGTAATCAATAGATAATTTCAGCAAAACAGTGAGAGCCAAAAGGGAAGGGAGGGACAGAGACAGCCTTGCCTGAGCACCTGCATTTAGCATCTGCCTCAGCACCAGGATGGCCGCAAGTGTAGGAGACATGGCCAAGGAATCCATGTTCTGCTTCCCAGGCCTCTTATTGTGCTCTCTCTCTCTCTCTCTCTCTCTCTCTCTCTCTCACACACACACACACACACACACACACACACACACACACGCACACGCACACACACGCACACACACCATACACAGGTGATTTGGGCACACACATCCCTAGCCTGATGCCCTATCTATATTTTCATACCCCCCATCCTTTCTATGGCTGGCAGCCCTATCAATTACTTATGATCACAGGCCTGATCTCAACAAACTCACCCTGTATTTGTCCTGTGGAGAGAATGACTTAGGGACCACAGCCTCCCCCACCCCCACCCCCACCCCAGGCAGCTCTGCTGGAGGCAGGGATGCTTTTAGACAATCTCATTTGCATGAGTAGAGTGCTGTGTCTCTGGAAAGATGAAAGGCTACCCCTTTCTTCTCTTGCTTCCCTGATCAGGCAGCGGCCAGGCACTGACTCTTATCAAGAGAGGGGGCATAGCAGCACACTCTCACCTTCTCTCTCTTGCCCAAAGAGTCTCTGGCTGCATAATTGAAACCGAGGAAACGAAAATGCACAAAAGCGGACAGCACAGATGTTTTCATCCCAGGTACCTCCAATAACTCCAAAGGCCCTCGTGAGCAGAGCCTGTGCATATATTTCATGCCTGGCTCGCTGAGAATTAGCGTTAGAAATCATCATTGCGAATGCAGGGAGCTGGATGGATTTCAATCCGGTGCAGAAAGCGGCCACTTACGTTGTCGGGTGTCACAGTCACATCAAGGCAGATATCTATGCAAGACCAGCAGAAGCCAATGTGTCACTTTTGACACAGCATCTTGTCCCTTTTCCCTGCTCAACTGACAGCATGCCCGGTGCCTGCCTGTTGCTCTGCACTGAACAGACCCAGGTGCCCAGGCTGAATCTCTAGGGCTCTCTGGGAGATGTCAGCTTAACTCTGTGTCTTGGATGGCAGAGCTGCTGGACCAATTGATTTGCCTGCCAGCCACACTGGCATCCAGGAGAGGAGATGGCAGGAACAGCCACAGAAAGCTGAAGCCTCCTTCAAAGGAAGTCACATTGATTTGAGAGAGAAAGAGAGAGAGAGAGAGAGAGAGAGAGAGAGAGAGAGGTGAGGGGATGGGCTCATTGTTTTTCTCTACTCTATGTAGGGTAGCAGACAAGTGATCAACTTGGAACCAGGTCCCCATGGCTGTGACTCCTAAGAAATGTTTTCTCCATTCTGCATACTTCAATTTATTTGCCATTTTTTTTTTTTAGTTTCATGGAGGAAACCTCAGCACAGAGAGGAAGAAAATCCTTCAAGAAATGTACAATTATCCCTTCCTGGGCAGCCATTTGTGGGAGGGGAAACTCTCTTCTTTTCCTAGGGTAAGCTCTAGATAGAATACCACCTTTGTCCTGGTGCATTGCAGCAAGTGTATGCAAGATGTCTTTGGGGCAGGGAGCAGGACAGGGACATGCACCTGCAGGCTCTGTGTGCATAAAGTTGAGATGTGTCCACCTATGCATTCCACCAAGAAGACACATCCCAAAAGTATGTACACAGGGTTATTTATACAATTTGGAATCAGAAAGATGTCTATGTTCTCCTGGGGATGTGTTCTGTGGCCTGAGGCTATTCACCCAGCTTCTATGGGCTGTAGATCTTTTCAACAATTGAGACAATGACCCTTCTATCTCTGCCCCTAACACAGATGCACATGGACATTAAAATTGTCCTTTAGACCCTGAGAGCTGGGGTATGTCCCAACCCCTTCCCTATCACCCTTATCTTTACTCTCAAGATCACCAGTTTCCCTCGTTCCAATCTCTGGGAAAGTGAGGCTGAGGTAGCAAGTCAGAGAAGTGGAATAGTAGCCTCGTATAAAGCTCTGTGTACATCTTTTCACCAAGCTTCATGGGAGCCCACAAAGTCTGAGGTTCAGTTTCTACCTGCCAATGCAAAGTATGACACTTAGGGAAAAGAAGTAAGTTGTTTAGACTCAAGTGGTGACAGCAGCAGCCAGAGTCATCCCAGCTTGCTCTGCTGGTGGCCATGGAAGTCCTAAAGCAGTGATTGCTGAACTAGATATGGACTCCCAAGGTAATTGACCTGTCCATCTGGCCCAGCCCCAGGGCTGACTATGGGATGAAGTTCAGTGTACTTGGACTCTTCTGGTTAGCTTTGTTGGACTGAGCCACCCAAGGGCCCCAGAAGGATAGTATGTAGATGAAGAATGAGGAGAGGGCACTTTGAGACAGGCAGATGTACAGGAAAGGGGGTTTTCTGAGAGTACCCTGTGCTGCTGGAAGCAACTCGTCTCCAGATGAGTTGTTAAATATGTTGTGGGAACAAGAAATGGGATGCTATCAGAGTGGGTTCCTGGATGTTCAATACTGAGCAGAGCTCTGACAGTCCAAAGGAGGAAGGAATCCAGCAGGGCTCACCTCTCTCCCAAGAGTTCAGCCTTTTTCAAGGCTGCCTTCCTCACCAGCCCTTAAGAGCGGTTGTACATCTTTCAGATCTGTTACTTGCTCCTGGTGAGGTAAAGAGAGCAAAGTCCTTTTGGAAAAAAGATACTGCAAACATGGAGTGTGCATAGCCTTCCTCAATGGCATGTGTCTCAGATGGGGGACAGGAAAAGGCTCTCTGACTGCAACAGGATATCTAAGTGCCTTTCCTATGGGCTGAGCCACCCTTATAGCTCAGTGGCATCCTCACTCATTTTTCACTCTGGATATGTACTTGGGACAGCTGTCCTAGCCACAAACCTTTGTCCCATTCTCTATGGAAACATATAGACCAGAAGTAACCACCTTCATGGGGGGACATTGTCATTCCTAGCAGCCATTTATCCTCTTTCAATTCTGGAATTCCAAGGCCACCCCTGCTACCCCTCAAGTTGTAAGATATTCCAAGTCCTACAGCCATCCAACCAGATGTGCTGGGGAGTGTGACTCCTACTTTATGTAGTCCTTTTTGCATTCTGTGAGTCCTCTGGGTAATAGGACAACACTGACAAGACCCAATGTTAGTTACTTTTCTGGTTATTGCAACAAAATGTTGGGCAGAAACAACTTAATGAAGTGTTGACTTTGAATGTGGTGAATCATGGCAAGGACAACACAGTAGCAGAAGCACAAGTCAACTGGTCACATTGTATCCACAATCAGGAAACGGAGAGTGATGTCCAGGGGCTTGTCTCCTATTCTGGATCCTGTCAAGTTGATGTTATTAACCATCCTGGTAGTGTTTACAGATTCCTGATTCCTTGGCCTTCTAAAGTTTCCAGGTGAGTGGAAAGGTCAGGCAGCAGTGGAGAACTGTTGGAGGGAAGGTAAAAAGGTAGACATAGTGTGGCATGGCAGTCAAGACTAAGATGCTTGAGACTGCCCTCAAGATATGGAGGGACTGGTGGATTAGGAATGGAGCTACAATGGCATGTGTGTATGCTTGGTTGTACTCAAGTATTGTTAGAATTTCTCTGGAAAAACCAAACGCAGACTCTGAGTGACAAGCAATGACTTGTAGATGCTTACTTTGAGAACCCATGTTCTTTAGGCTGGGGAAACAATGAACCCTGATTTGTAGGAGTCACAGATGACATGGTCCTCTCCTTCTGTGTCTCCCTCCTCCACATAGCCTTTCAAGGTTCCTGAAGCTGTCTCCTCATGCTGAGTCATTGTTCTTCAATCGTCCATCTCAGCCCAGTCCTCTGCCACCACATACCACTTCCCCTTTGGGCTTTAACCACAGTTTAGCCAGCCTCCTGCGGCCCTGGTCACACCAGAAAGTTACCACCAATTTGTGCTCTTTCCTGCTTCATACTTCCCGCAGCTGATCTATTACTGTTAGTTACCACCCCCAATTCTTCCATCCAATCTGTGTGTGTGTGTGTGTGTGTGTGTGTGTGTGTGTGTGTGTGTGTGAGAGAGAGAGAGAGAGAACACTATCTTTTATCATGGCTATTTCTGTTTTATTAGTTGATTCGTATCAGAAGGAGAGAGTCCGAATGTCTTTCCTTTCTTCCATTTATATTTTTTATTTTTATTTTGTTTTGAGATAAGATCTATATTTTTTAATTTTTGGGTTTTTTTTTTGAGGATAGGGCCCATATGTTGCCTCTTGCTTGTTTGAATGTGCTTTGGTTTGGGTTTGAGGGAGAGGGTCCACATGCCTCCCCTTTTTTTTGTGATTTACTTATTTTAGTTTGCTTTTTGATGACAAATCTATTTTTCTCCTTCAACCACTGCATTCACATGACCAACTACCTTTTTTTATTTCTCCTTGGTGCCCTGCTCCTAGCCACCTTCCTGTGTATATAGTCTTTCTGGTACTGAAGTTCAATCTGCTAGACTGAACCAGGCCAGAAGCATTCTGGGGCCTGTGATCTGAATGGCAACCTTTCCCCCTTCCCCTGAGATGCAGGTGAAATGGTGTAGACCCTCAGGTCCTCCGGATCTGCCATACTTCCCTAGGATGCTTGAGAACTCCCATGTAGGGCACATCATACCATCCCTTCTCTACTCAGAACAGGCTGTACTGATTCCTGGCTGTCTTTCTTCTCAGTTGTGGTTCTAGCTCCCTACTTTCTAGGAGGCCTCCCCTGAATGTCATTAAGGACCAGTTTCTCATTTCAAGAGCACAGTGAATTCTCAAAACCCTTGGAAAACTGTTGCCAGGACCACAAGCCCTCATCTCCTCTCACCACACACTCTGGTCCACTCCAAACCAGGAAACAATAATTCCTTGAATGTATGTTAGCCCATCCCTCTGCTAGCACTTATTTTCCACTGCAAAAAGGCATAAACTACATTTTGTTCACTTAAGCAGTTAGAGACATAGAAAGAAGAAAATAAATTACCCATAAACCTTCTTTGAAAACCTGCCAGCTGCTGCTTATGACAACACAAAAGAGATGGATATCCATGAAGAGTTAAGCCACTCCATGTTGATATCACACAGAACTCAGATGGGGTCATACTATAGACACGGACACACAGGAAGATGCCAGAGGAGCCCCACACTGACAGAAGCAGACATGCACTGCACTGCATCCTTAGGGAGTCCAAGAATCTTCAAGTTTGTATGAAAAACATATCTGGTTTCCAGAAGGAAGTGAGAACAAAGTCAAGAATACAACAGGGCAAAGATTAGCCACAGTAGTAGCAGCTACTATGTGGTTCAAGACAGCTGGAGCTCAGGGAATGTCTTCCCAACAGGAAATAGCATGAACACAATTGCCTTAGCCAGGAAACCTGTCCCAACCAGGAGAAAGCAAAGAACACTTGCCCCTTCCATTCTACCTTTGAGTCTCTGGTGGTGTGGTTCACTGAGGTAGTCTAACCAGCTGTGACAGGACCATGGGGACTATGCCTGGGGAGCTTGCACTGGGAATACATTCTGTAGGGAACTGCAGCTATCAGAAACACAGAGTAGAGGAAAGGCAGGACTGATGCTTCAGTGGTGTGGTCCAACGGGAACGCTGGCCTTGAACTTGCCACATAACTAAGCATGACCTTGAATTCTTTTATTTTCTTGTGTCAACCTCCCAAGCATTGGGATTGCAGGTATACACCATGATACCTGGCTTGTTTAGTACTGGGGATCAAAACCAGGGCTTTGTACATGCTAAACAGACACTCTACTGACTGAGCTGCAGCTCCAGCCTAGAGTGATCTCATGTGGCATCTTCTCGCATTCGCACACTGGCATCAGTATAAGAGCCTCATTGTGATGCCCCTTTAGCTCATCATCTGACTCCTAATTCAAAACTAGCAGTGACTGCAGTCTTCCACATGTTCGTATTCATTCACCAAAAGCCCATGTGTTTACTGACCAGTAGAAACATCCTAGGAACTGTACTGAAAATCATACAGGACATGGCGGTGAATAGGCCAGGCAGTCTGCTCTCAAAATGCTCCTCATGAGACAATATAGCAACTGTCAAACAGGACAAACACAGCAACCACTGAACACAGTGGAAAGAATGGCGTGCTGGGGGATCCTCAGCTTAGAAGAAAACGTTTGCCTCAGTGCTAAAGGACAAAGGTGGGGCTTGCTGGGAAGCTTCCTCAGAGTTGGAACTAAATATTACCCCTACTTTCCCAACAGAAACAGACAGACCTAACTAACACATACCACACACATCACACAGAAACATACCACATACACCACACATCCCACATACTCCATACACACAATTATACACATGCTACACACACATACACACACAACATACACACATATACACATCTCACATACACACACACAATTACACAGACATATCACACATACACACCACACACACACTATGTACATATACCATATATATACATTGACTACAATACCATTTGTACTAAGTATGTGCAAGCACATGCATCACACACATATGCCACACACACCATACACATGCATACACACCACCCAACACTGCACATTCACACACCACGGTACACTACACATGTCCTGTGATTTCCATAAGGCCAAAGCTAGAGCAGTGTGCCATCACTCTCTACCATAGGCCCTGACATCACTGGAACAATAATTACATCTCCACCTAATCACTGCTTTTATGGATCCGTGGTTCCCTCTTCATCACTGGGACCCTATGATTAGTGTGCACGGGGTATTGCAGAGAGTCCTGCACACAGCTTGCGCCTTCAGTTCCTGTGGAGGGTTGGCCTAAAATACTCGGGCTTTGTGGGAAATGATACAGCACCACACAGAGATATCAAGGACAAACTCTCTTTCTCTGGAAGAACTTCAGAACTTTTGTGGCTCTGTACCTTAAACATTGCACACAGTCGCTTGACATTCCTGTTCTGACAATCCCATCCCTTGCCTTCTGTCCCCACCTCTGGACAGTGACATTCCCACTGTGCTCACAGAACTCTGTGTCTTCCACCATGGAGTGAGCTCTTTGTGAGCCCGTTCTCACCAAGCCCCTGGTTGATTCTTCCTCCCTCACACCTGGACAACCTCCATGTGATCCTAGCAGGGCCTCTGCTGCTTCCCATTCACATACCAAAGCCTCACCTCTCAAAATTCCTCAATTAATCCGGCTCACCTTGACTTGAAGACCCAGGCTTCAGGATGGATTCCAGGGCCTCCCCTCTGTCTCCACCTTCCCATTGCTCCTCCCCTCTTCTCCCCTTTCCTCCCTCCACCCGCTCCAGCCATTCCCCTAGCAGGCCTCCTGATACATGACCACTGACCCATCCAGCCCATCCTCCTCCTTTGCTGAAGGACTCCTTCACCAGTTTTTTCAACAGCCAACAGCACCTTTCTATAAGTAGCACAGAAGCCTGTACTCCCAGGAACTCTCCACCCTCATGCTTGACTCCCTTGCACTCAACTCTCTGTGCTCTGTAACTGAAGCATCACCCTAGACTTCTTGTCTACCTTCCTGAATGCCTTGCATTCTCCAACTATCTATTATGTGGCCTGAAGTACTCAGGGAGAGTCTTTCAGAAGCCAAATAAATGCTTCCCACCTATGTGGATAGCTCAGGTAATGGGTCTTGTAGCCAAGGCTTTACAGTTTTGCTTTCCCATGGGAAGCCTCAATTGCCATTGCTCTAGTATCAGGACTAGCACCCCAAAAAAGTTAGAAGCCCATCATGACAGCACTATTGGGAGGTGTTTGCAGACTGGACATTTCTCTCAGGCAGGGGAGAAACACTTTGGGCTGTCATTTGAGAGGTAGAAGACTCACATTTGGTTGAGTCAAATTATGGGTAGCCAAGGAACATGGACAGTGATGTGGAAATTAAGAAGCTGTGCGGTGACATAAGGGGCCTTATAAGGATTCCACTAGCAAATGTGACATGCTGAGAACTGAAGATAGGAAGCTCTGATGGGAATCTGTGTGTCCAAGGGACAGAAAGCTGAGAAGGAAGGGCAGCTAGAGAAGAGTCACTACCCCAAGGGACAAGAGCTAATGATTAGATTTGCCTGGGAAAGGGAAGAAAAAGGCAGGGGACCCTGAAGACCAGAGTGACAGGTGGGCCATCTATCTAGAAAGGTACATGGGGACAGTCCCCTATGGCTGTACGAAGGCATAGCCCCTGTCCCACCATACTAGGACAGTGTGGAGAACAGAGAAGGCTATTTCCAGAGAGTCAGCAGGAGCCATCCAGGCTGGCAGAAGAAACCACAGCACTGGAGGAGAAGTTCACTATTTTTAACCTATAATCTTTCCCTTCCGATTTCCTCTTAGAATTTATAAAGGATTTTTCAAAAGTCACCCTGTCACCTCAGAGATAAGAAGAACCAAGAAAATGGGATTTTAGAAGAGCAGAGGGACCTCCTGGAGTGTCCTGGTGGGGGAGGCACTGGGCCAAGGCAGGGAGCTCCCTGGGGAGGGAGACACACAGCCACGCTGCTGGGGAAAATGTCATCTCTTCTCACCTGGAGTTTTCTCTTACCTACTGGGGTCTCTTGTGAACCTCAGCTTGGGGCCTTCTGTTTGGCTGCTCATTAAGGTCACAGGTCCTTTCTCAAAGGTTGTGCTGCCCTCTGACCTTGCGCTTGTGCCCTGCTCCAGTGAAGAACCCTCAGCCCTGCTCCATCTTTGGAGTGTGGAACGCCAGCCCTGACTTAGGAGCATATCAAGCATGAGATCAGCTTTTAAGGCAAGAACATAATAAATGCATGGGACACAAATCTCTAAGTTATAAATCCATTGCTTTGGGTCACCGGAGACACTTTCCTTTATCCAAGCTAAGACACATTTCTATCTTTGAACCTGAGACCCTCTCGTCTCTGCCTCCCAAGTTAAAAAGATGAGAGGCATGTGACACCATGCCTGACAACTTTCTGTTCACTAATTGCATAAAAACGTACGATTTGGGAAGTCAGCTTGAATGAGCTAGGTTTCTCAGCTTACTATGACTGCTCACAATGGTACCCCATGACTTAAATAAGTATTTGAGTTAAGAGTACTATGGCTTAGATGTAGCTTTCATATGTCCTAGAGTATCGTGCTGGAAATAGATTCCCCAGCACTGACACAGGAGGGCCAGAATGCACTCACTGTTCTGGTCTCACAGGTCCTGACATGGGGAGGCTCTGTACAACTTTTGGGATCCACCAGCAAGAAGGATGCAGCCCTCCAACTGGTTCAGGAAGCGTGAGTCAAAATAACTTTCTTCTATAACTTTCCCATTCATGTCATTGTATGGTTAGCAGTCAACAATGGCCAAAGACTGAAGATAACGACCATTAACTCTCTGCAATGAATGCATTGCTGGTCTGAGAAGTTCCAATACCTCATCAAGAAATCTCACCAGCTAGGTCCAACCTGACTCTACACAGGGAACTAATAGCACTGGCTATAATCCTGAAGGAGGCAGGTGAGTCATAACCAGGTTACATGGCCACTAAGTGACAAAGCCAAGGTTGGAATAATAATAATCAAAGTGTAAAACCCACCCAGATACAATGCCATACTTCCCACTACACCATACCACCACAAGGAACCACCCTATATTCCCCATCTGTTAACACTTTCACATTCTTTAACATTTAAGGCTTCACCTGGGGAGCACTAGGGAAGAGGGGATGGAAAGAATATAAGAGCCAGAGGATGGGAGGAGTGCTGTGAAATGCTAACCTCTCAACCTGGCATGGCTGCCCCATGATGAACACTCTGCAGTGGTAATTCCATACACAAGTACTGCACAAGTCCAAGCCAGCTACAAGCTCCACCTAGGGTACCCATCCGTAGGATGTGACAGCTTCTATCGGTGACATTGGTGAACAATTAAAGATGTCTGACAAAGTTTACATAAGGACATTGGGTAGCCCACCTTAGATACACTTCACCTAGGAGTCAGCTTGTGTATCTATGCTTTACGGCTCAAGTTGGTGAATGTTAGATGTCTGGGAAAGGCTTCTGTGTACGGCATCCCATCGTTCCACAGTGTTGAGCAGATGAGGCACTGGTAGAGATAACAATAAATAAAACTTATTTAGACTCTAGTGAAGTGTCAGTTGCATGGCTTTTTAGAGTTTTCATGAAGCTGATTGGGGGCAGTCTTTAAAATAAGACCACTAGGATCAGCTGTGGTATGTACGTATGGTCATGGTGCTGAAAGGTAGCATGCATCAAGCCACAGTGAGTTTCTCTGAATGGCCAGGACTCTTGTGGGGCACTGGTTGGACTTGCCACTTTATTAATGATTTAGAGGATTATAGATACCATTAATTTAAAAATTCAGGATTCAAAATTGTCCAAGAGACCAGCATATGAGAGCAATGTGTCCTTGCTTTTGTAGAAGGCCATGATGCTCCAAACACATTCAGTCCCACATTGTACCTCAATGTGGTGGGAGAAGTAGTGCTGGTCTTGTTATCCACCCCACCAGGAACTTCTGATGAGGGCTTACAGGGGGCTGGAAACATGGCTCAGACCCCACCCCACCAGGAACTTCTGATGAGGGCTTACAGGAGGCTGGAAACATATCTCAGACCTCTGACATGTAACTGTGAACTAATGTCATGCCACAGAGAAAGAAACAACACAAAGACAGGAGAACTCTGACTCTTGGAAAGGAGTGAGGATTGCACCTAATATCTGATGGACAGATGGTCATGGATGCTGCACAGTACACAAATGCAACTTTATAGTAACTCAATGACTTCAGTGTTGTAATCCTACTCTAAAGATGAGGAAATTTTAAAGTGTTTTATTATTCAAGTTATTGCTTAACAAACTCATTCTCTTCTTCTAAGGCATTGGTAGTTCTATCTTATAAAATCTGGCAGCAGCTTCTCAGGAGAGAAGATAAAGAAGCCTTCTGAACACTCAATAGTCACTGGGTGTCTAGGTCATTTGGTGGAGAGAGAAAAGCTGACAGCATTCCACAGCCACCTAGAGTATCCAGTGGCAGGACACAACAGCTGATATTTGTAACATTGGCAATATATATTATATATCATAACCAATGAATTTATTAATTCTATTAAGATCTTCCATCATCCTACTAGGGTTTGTGCACTGTGCTAGGCACTGTCGAAGGACTGCCCCACCCGATCATCTGATTGCTGCCTTCATGGATGGAGTTATAAACAGGCAATTAAAATGCAAAGTCAGGGAGAACACCATTGCAGGCAGAGTAAACAGCGTGAGCAATGATCTGGAGGTGAGAGGCAAGATGGCTCATTTAATGAACTGAGAGTAATTGGTTGTGGCTTCAACAGAGGATAAATGGGAGCAGGGAGTTGAGATGTGGCTGGGAAGAAATCCCTCAGGCCAAGGAGGGCATTTGTTCTCAGTCCCATGAGAGGTTAGACACTTGGTTCTCACAGAATTGGTTGATACTAAGCCAGGGAGTGACTATAGAGGGTTCCAATTGCCTTAGGGTGCACAGTGGTAAAATGAGATCAGAAACAGAAGAACTTGGGTTAGAAGCTACTGTAACAATTTGGGCAAAGAGCACATTGTTGAAGTAAGTTATTGTGGAGAAGAGACTTAAAAGACACTCTAGGTGGGCCTCACTGTCTTTAAGTACCTAGTACCCAGTACCCAGCCAGGACTGAACGTGGCGAAGGAAGGTGCTCAGTGGGTATCCATCAGAGACAGAAGAGAGTCAATCATTGGACTGTTGTGGATAGCTTAACGCCCATCTTTTCTTCAGTAGTCACAGTGAGACCATGAAAGTTATGGGGAACTTTAATCTGGAAGTTTAGCTCTGCAGTTGCACCAAGGAGCACATTCAGCCTGCAGGGAAATGGCTACCAATGGCCAGGATGATAAACTATCAAATTCTGGGACAGTGTGACATGCTCTGAGAAAACTTTGTACATGTGAGTAGGTAGGATGGGGAGTAGAGGATTGTCCATAGCAGAAAACTTTGAAAGGCTGAGTCCCTTCCCAGCGGCTCACAGACACCCTACAAGCATGGGCAGATGGCCATTGGTGGGGCTGATATCAGAGAACAAACTGCCTTCTGCTTGTCTTTATTCCAGGTCCACATGAACTCACAGCACATATGTGGCCATGCCACAGGGCCAGCTTCCCCCTTCCCTGGTGCAGGTTCTCAGTGTTCTGTCAACCGTAGAATCCTACAGATACAGTAAAATTGGCTGAGCCTGAGTCTCAACTTAAGACTTTGGGTTGATTGTCTTAGTTCAACCTGTGCACCAGGATGTTTAATGATTGCCTAGGTTATCTTAACACTGTGGGAACTATCACCATGGGTTCGACAAAGTATCTGCTCAAGCAGGGTCTTTACTCAGCTTTCCTGGGATCTGGGTCACACTGTTTGCTCTCTTAGGTCTAGATGGTCTTATATTCAGGGCCCTAGCTCATTACTCTGTCCCATCTCATCTTCTGAGAGACTGAGTTCAGGTTGTTGGTCATCAAAGCCCTTCAGAGTAGAGAGTCTGTCTGAGGCCCCATCCTCAAGGCCATCTCACTTTCCTACTTTGGCTTAAGTCACATATGGATGTGGTTTTCTACACCCTTTACCCTTTACAGCATCCAAGAATCCAGCTACAAAAACATGTAGCAGGCACAGAGAACAAAGTAGATTCTAAAGATACACCACTGTTAGCAGAAGGTAGATATGACATTACCAAGATCCTTTGCCAGCCCCGCTGTGGCCCTGCAGGTGTCTTCACAACTGTATGTTCATGAACCATGACCTGGAACCCATCATTCTAGAATGTGCTATCAAAGAGATGCTAATTCAGGTCTGGAACAGCCCTCCTGGTGGATGTGAAGAGCTCTAAGGTTCTTTATTAATATTCTAGATGCATTTCACATCATGCATCTTGATCCCACTCATTCCCCATCCCTTTGCATATGTTCTCTGCCCCTACAACCTTGCCCCCTTCCACCACCAAACAAAACAAAATGCAAGAGAAAAAAAAAGGAATAAAATAAAATGAAAAAATAAAATTAGGGGGAAAATCTTGTTATGGAAGCTGCAGTGTGACCCAACAAGTTGCACCATATACACCTTTGTCCGTTCAGCTCTACTGGCGTGTGTTCATTGCCAAGAGTCATTGGTCTGGTTTAAGGTTCCTGGTCTCCACTACATGTTTAATACTGGTGCTCACTAGGACTCACCACTACCCTGTGATGTGGAGATCCTGCAGCTTTGGGTCTGTGGGTCAGGTCCCTTCACATGCTCCTGCAGATCATAGATGGGGTGGATACTGGGGTAGGCCAAGTCATAAACCTGGATCTGGGTCTGAGCAGCTCTAGGGTTGGTCTCCAGTTGGGAAATGAGAACAATTTCAGGGTTGGCTCACCCACACCTCATCTTACAGGGTTGGTTCTATTGTGCTGCTCTGATGAAGTGCTCTCCTGAGTGTTGCAGGTGGGGGTGAGGGCCAACTTTCCCACATGCCCTGGGCATTGATGGAGAGGGGACAGGATATCTCTCCCCAGCCCATGTAGCTATGTGGCGGATGAGGGGTGGAGCGAGGTCTCCCATAGTCATGTCCTCAGGGTTGGCTAGCTTGTGCTCTCATCAATAGTCATCTGTGCTGTGCTATCCAGACAAAGTGCAGGGCTCACAAAAGGGGTCAGCTCCCTCACCATCTCAGCCTGCTCCTTTCCTCTCTCATCTCTTCAGATATGGCTCTGTCCACAGAACCTTGAACATTCTGTCCGTTTGTCCATCCATTTGTCTGTCTTTCTGTCTGTCCATCCATCTGTCTGTCTCACATAAACCATCATACCATTACTCTGCTCACTCTAATAGTGCCCATCTGGCTGGTGCTGCAAGGTACTGGGCAGCCTCTTGTTTTCTCCTTAGAGTCCAGGGTGGGCAGCCCCAGGCCTGTATGTGAGTGTCTCTGTTTCACTGAGGTCATGGTGATGCTGGTCTGGGTCACACTTTCTCATCACAAGGAGGTCATTGCAGTACCCAATCACTTAGCCCCTGGTTGGTGCCTTTGGTTGTGTTTTGTATGGAGTGGGCACTTGGCTGGAGATCTGCTGCTGGCCAGGGTTAGATTCCATGTCCCTGCTCCATTACCTATTCTGGCCCAGGTTGGGCCAGCAGTTCCTGCTTGATTATTGAGCTCCAAGATTCTTAAAGACGGACTTCAAATTCCAGAATCACTTAACCTCCAAGATACACATCTTCTCCACTAAAGAAGGAAAGCGAATTCATATCACTTCATTTAGCCTTTGCCATTACCCTTCATGTGTGTCCTGTATCAGTCTGCACAGGTGATGAAGGAGCTGAGTTTTGTGGAGATGTGTGTTAAATCGGATCGGCATTCCCTACAGCTTGTCAGTTTCAGTGTCTTGTTTCTAAAAGCCTATCCTCTGACCCCTACACGCTTCCAGCTCATTTACTCTAGAACATTGGTCCTCAGTCTTCTAAATGCTGTGTTCCTTTAATACAGCACCTTGTGTTGTGACCCCCAACCAGACATGCTCCCTTGAGCCAAGTCTCAACCAATGAGTTTAATTTTTTGAAACAGATTTAATTCAGCTTATTTTTCTTATATAAAAATGCTTATGTGGTAGTCACAGCTGGTGTCCTCTGAACAGAGACTGTGGGATGAGTTTTTCTCACGATGGTCAGTGAATTCCTGATAAGGAAATCTGGTGAACAGAGTCTCTTTCAGGGGGTCAGATAGGCCTTAGAGATGGCATCAAAGGTGGCCTTGGAAAAGTTGTCGGGGGTTGGGGGATGGATAGTGCAGCCATTGCTGATATGTAGCAGTCATTAATACTGGCCATCAGCAACAGCTTTTTGGACACAGGCTCAGAGACTGAGGCACCAGTGCCTCTGGGGGCAGGGATGATATGCACCAACACAGAGCCACATTGGCCTGTTACTTTGCATGGAACAGTGTGGGGCTTGCCAATTTTGTTTCCCCAGTAGTCTCTCTGCACAGGGACAATGGATAGCTTGGCTAAGATGACAACCCCTCAGATGGCAGTGGCTACCTCTTTGGAGCACTTAACACCAAGACCAACATGACCATAGTAGTCCCCAACAGTGGCAAAAGCCTTGAATGTGGCCCTCTCACCAGCCCCAGTCTGCCAGCTTCTGCACTGGTGTGATCTTTCCAGCAATGCATGACATATTTGGACACTGTCGCATGATAGCATCCCCTTATGGATGTTGGTTCTCCAGGCCCTCCTTACCCCTAGCCTCAGGCATGGCCTCCACGCTCTCCTCTGTTACTCCGAAGGTGGCTCCTTCTAAACCATAACCTTGAGTCTTGCCTGTGTGCTGCTGACTTAAGTCAGCAATTTTTCTGGCATAGTCTGATATTACCTGACCCATAACAGGACTTCTGTTTATTGGATAACAGACATTGCCAGCTAAGCTTCAAAAGCAGAGTCCTATTTTATATATTATCACTTGAGTAACAAAACTTCCACGGCCTTCTGTAGACCTGAAATGGAAGATCCCTCCATCCAGTACCAGTAACCTCTGCCCCCATGGCCTCTCCTCTCATCAGATCAGTGTTGATCATGCCAGTCCCAGTGCTGAAGCCAAACACAGCTGCTAACCCCAGTTCCAGGCCACCAGACTCCCACCCCACTGACCTCGGATCACCACACCAAGAGGGTTTTCCTGCAGCCCGAGCACAACAATCTCATCACTATCCCTGCTGCTCCCACCCTCTCGTTTCCTTGAAGTGAGTATGTCAAAGCTCCCATGACACAGCACGCATTTCTCTTGTCTAGTTTATGTATGTTTACTGGGATAGAGTTACGTGCACTTTCAGATTTGCTTTGAGGTTTTTAACTCAATCTTTTCTGGCACTCCAGCACCTAGCAAATTTTCTAGCATACACATACATGTAAACCCCACAGAGAAATCACAGACACCAGAGAAATGCAAGTTAAAACTATATTGAGATGCCATCTCACCGATCAGAAGGACTCCCACTGAGAAGAGTGACAAATGCTGGTGAGGATGTGGAGAAAGGACACTTACGCGCTGCTGGTGAGAGCATAAACTGCTGCAGACACTTGGAAATCGGCATGCAGTTTCCTCTGCAAATTACAAAAACAGACCTACCATGTCATCCAACTGCATGCCTCCTGGGTGTAGACCCAAGGACTCAAAGTCAATACCCCATGGAGATATCTGTACATATATTGCTGCACAAGTCCCATGAGCCAAGTTGTAGAACCAGCCTCAATGCCTACCACCAGATGGATGAAAGTCTAGTATACATACACAATGGGGTTCTAGCTGCCCATAAGGAGGAATGAAATTATGCCACTTGCAGGAAAACAGGTAGATCTGAAGATTACAATATTAGACAAAATAAACCAGACTCAGAAACCCAGAAAAACAAATATTGTGCAATATTGGGTGTCTTCTCTCACATGCAGAATATAAATTATGTAGGCTTGTATGTGTATACATCTATACAAATGAAGGGAGGGAAAGGGAGTGGAGGGGAGGCAGTAAAGGAAACTGAGGATCCTAGGAAGCTCCCGGACAGAGGCAAAGTAAGGCCCAAGGTCCCAGAACATCCTAGGATGTCTGTCTCATCCTGGTGACTTAGATGGTGAGTCCTGGCTGTGATCATGCTGCCTGTCTGCCTGGCAGTGTGTGATTATCCTGAACATGTGGCATCTCCATGTTAAAGTAAGTTCTTAATGATTCACCTAAAGGAAAAGCAGAGAACAGCCTTAAATGAGGTTGGAGCTAAGAACGGGTCTGTGTCTGCACTGCTGGGCTTATAACACATACCTAGTACTGCAGCAGACACCTGAAACTGGAATCACGGCCCTCCTATCCACTGTGTCATCTACACAGCCCCTGAACTTGCTGAACTCTACATGTGTGGAAGGAAGATGGGCTTTATCCAGTGCCTGGGACTTTGTGAGGAGCAAGTGTAGCTGCACCAGCAACATCAAGTCAACACACCAGCGTGACACAGCACCATCCTGTTTGATGGCTTCTCTCCATGTTGCCCACTTACCTGGAGAGTATCCCTCCATCACAGTGAACCTGCTGAGCTTTGGATGGATGGACATACAGATGAATGGACAAGTAGCTAGACATGAACTTCCTTAATCTGCTTTCACATGCCCACTTATCCTGCACCATTCCACCATCCAGCCTTACCCTCCTGCCTCTTGCAACTTTCTTCCTCACATTGTGCCCTTACATGCTTTCTGAGGATTGATGGGATGCCCTTCCCCATCTGAGCCTCTTCAGCTGAGCTCATCCTCACATGCACCTTCTCCCTGTGCTGGGAGACCAGGGGCCTGCACCCTGCTGCTTGTCAAGATGTTGTCATCTTCTGAGGCTTTTGGTGGTCTGTAACTACTATTGGCGATAGCATTAGGGGCTGGTGGATTTTGAGGATAGAGGGAAATCTGGGCATTTTATTAGGAGTGTGCTGTCTGGTGCAAGAACACCTAATATCTCGACTTTTAATAGCTGCTTCATAGGTGGCAGTACCCTGGGGACAAAAGTCACCAGTGTCCCATCGTACCTATCATGAGGGTGCATGTATATGTACATAGTGCTGATGTACATGTGTACACACAATACACACTATCTTCAGAAACACAGGTCATACCACACCTAGCTATGTTTTTGCTCTGTCTCTTGACCCTCCTCAATTCTGCCCTGATCCTAGTTTACATTTACTTTGGTTAAATCTTGTTTATATGTGCCAAGCCAAGTCTAGTACACATGGGCCCACCTTAGATCCAGAGGCCTTTGATGGTTGTAACTCTGTGGTTTCCTCAAGCAACCTATGAAGCTGTTGGATCCAGGCAAAGTCATTTGCAGAACATCAGAGAGAACAGAGACCTGGGATGGGAGAGGTCAGGGCAGAAGCTTATCTGATAATGGGTAACAGATGAAAGACCAGCTCAGGCAATGCTGTGACCAGTGAATCCCAAACCTATGAGAGATGGCTACAGACCAAGGCATGGCTTCATGGTGCAAAGGGAGAGTTCTGGTACTATCCTGCACGAGCCAAGCATTCCTATGTTCCCTAAGTTGAGCTTTGGGAATTCTCACTGGCACCTTGTCTACAACCTCCACCATGGTGTGGCAAGGGTGAAATGGGGCAGTATTAGGATCATTTGACAGGAAGCGACAGACACTACAGGTACCCCATGAGATGCCACAAACAAAATGGGAGTCCTACAACAGACAACAGGTAACACAGGCACCTCATAGAAGGCAATAGACAGCACAAGCACCCCCAAATAGGCAACAGGTCCCACAGGAGCCCCACAGAGGACAACAGGCAACAGTGGCACCTCAAGGTAGGCAGCACAGATGCCTCAGAGCAGATGACAGAAAATACCACAATCTCATAGAGGACAACAGGAAATATGGGTATCCCACAGCAGGAAATGAGAAATACAGTGTCTCACTGTATACAAGACGAAACATGGGTGCCTTTGAGAGCAGTAGAAATGGTGACTACCAGGCTTGACTTCAGAGAACCTTGCATAGTAAAAATACTCCTTGTGGGAATTTGACAGATCATCTAACAAACTCATTCAGAAGCAGAAGGAACGCATCTTGGAGCAGAGAGCAGGGAGAGAAATTAAATCAGTAAGTGGAATGGACAACTGTCCTCTGTTGGCTAGTTGGTATGACAACTTGATACAAGTCAGATACAGTCACTTTAGAAGAGGCAACCTCAGTTAAGAACATGTTCCTACCAGATTAGCCTTCAGGCAAGTCTGTCATATATTTTCTTAATGATTGGTATAGGAGGACCCAGATCACTGTAGGTGGTGGTCCTGGGTACTATGAGAAAACAGGGTGAGCAAGCCAAGAGGAGCAAGCCAGTAAGCAGCACTCCTTCATGGTATCTGCTTCAGTTCCTGTTTCCAGGTTCTTTAAGTCCTCTCCTGGCTCCCCTGGATGATGGACTACAAAGTGTAAAATGAAATAAAGCCTTTCTTCCCCAAATTGCTTTTTGCCATGGTATTTCCAAACAGGAATTGAAACCCTTACTCACATGTTTGTTGCAGCACAGTTCACAAAGGCAAAGAAACAGAAGCAGCCTTGTTACCAGTGGGTACATGAATAATTAATATATGTAAGTATATAAACACATACATATGGATATGTGTGTGCATCTTTCTCAGCTCTAACTACACAAAGGGGATTCTACTGAGACCTGCTAACATCCAAGAAGGAAAAGTTGACCCCCCTCTTCCCTGTCTCTACCAACCACTCACTGTGGACGCCCTTACCCTGCAGATGACTTGGGTCTGCCAGTAGGTGCTCTCTGGCTCTGTGCATACCTGGGTCAAGACAGATGCCATGTCTTACCCCTCCCTCTACAGCCCAGTGAAAGGATTGAACCCCAGATCCTCCCCAAAGAGGAAAAGTCTGGATTCAGCACCATCCCTATTTAGAACTTCTGGGAAGAGAATTATTGCTTTCTATCTTACACCTCCCAACAGGACACAGAATGAGATCTGTCCACAACCACGAACCAGCTACAAAGTGTTAGTAGCTGATGGAAACCAAGAATCATACTTTGTAAGTCCCATTATCAAGGAACATGTCATCTGCTTCACTCCTTCCAATATACCTAGGAGAGCTGCTTCTCCCTGTGTGCTGTGTCTGCCTTTATGAAACAAATGTCTCACTGGAGACCCAGTGAGAACTAAGGAAGTGATTGATGCACACAATAGGCAGCTATGAGAACTAAGGAAGTGATGCACACAATAGGGAGCCATATAGGACTCCATCACTTGATGAGCAGCTACTTCTGCCTTCAGATCATGGCACTGTGGTGGCAGGAACACAGTACTTGTCCGATATTCCATGTTCAGTGATTCAGCTCTGGGGGACACAGCTGAGACACAGGACATAAGCAGTCAAAAGAGGACTGAAGCCATGCAGAGGTTTTCAGGGCACTTTAAATCCCCATGAATATTACGTCCCCTTAATTGTCACACTGATGGCAGCTGCTCCTTGAACATATGGTAGAAGGTCAACACATAGGGCTGCGTACCACAGTGCACATAATGGCAGATGACAGCAGGAAAGGTAGAAAAACAATACACTGGAGAAACAAAGCTGGGAGTGCAGAAGGTGAGAGTCTGCGTCCTGAGAGACGCGGGAGTGTTCCTGAGCAGGGTAGGTAACCAACACCGGAAACACCCCAGTGTCACACGGTGATGGGGACTCCTAATGGTGACCTTGCTAGCATCCCCTGAGATGACAGAGATACAAGTAACAGATTTGGCCGTCACTTAAGGAGGTGAATATCCTAAGAGCTTTAGTGTGTGTGATGGAGAGCAGCCCCACATGTGTGGGCTGTGGGCTGGATAGCACCTCAATGTCTGAATTAAGAAGAGCAGGTGGGGCATTTTTGGTGCTGTCTGTAGTAAGTCTTCTGTGGCACACGACCAGCCACCTGGCTGTAGTAGAAAGAGACTGATGGCTGTTTTAAGACTCGATCTTCCTAAGCCTTGGTTTCCTCATTTATTTAAAAAAAATATCACAGGAATTATCCCTTTGCCTACTAATTGCTAAGTTTACTGGTGAACTAATAAGATAGTATCCGCGAATATATTTTGAGTAGTATAAGCTGCATTGCAAAGTAAGGGTTTTTTTCCATAATTGTACAAATAAATGTACACACATGCCTACTCGGGCAGCAGATGACAACTATGTAGTAATAAGTACGGGGTGGGGGGGGTGAAGGAGCTGACTCCACATCTTCTCTCCCTCAACTCCCCCACCTACCACCCCACACCATGATTCTATTAAATGCATGCACAATTAACCTGGTATTCAACAGCCCGTTTCCTCACTGAAATACAGGGGCATTATCATGATATATTGTGAGATTCTGCTGATTTGAGGTTGCAAAGTATGCAATTAGCTCGTGTCACTCTACATAGTTACCTGAGAGTAAATGGCACCATTCATTATGGTGTACAATGAAACATGAAAACGATAAAGGAAAACACCCCCAATTCCTTCATTACCAAGTTCAGGGACAATAAGAAGCTAATTGCAAAATTTCATTTATTTTGCAGAGTTGGTCGAACAAAAAGAAAAAAAAAATCTGAGAGTTGGGAGTATGGTTTGAGACCAATCTTCAGTGCAAGAGGCTGTGTTTCTCCCACATCATAAGGAAGTTCAGTGTGATGGAAAGAGACAAAGGCTTGGAGAACACCAGTCAGAGAGTCTGTACATGTTGAGTTCTGGTGCATGTTTCCCCTTCTTTACATGAGCTAGCTTGACCTATGTACTGCTAGCTCCATACCACAGTGACAATCTTGAACTCATAGGAGGCAAGTTCTCACTAGAGGGTAATGCCAGAGCTGGCTCAAGGCTGTGGACCTTCCACTAGATGTCTTTTCTAATGCACCCAGAACAAAGAGCAGCACACGCTCTGAGCTACCCTCTCCCATGTGGTCCTCAAGCTGTCCCTCACAGAGGAGGGAACTGACACCGAGTCTCCCAGACATCCATGACAAACTCTGGTTCCTGCCAAGTTCATATCTGTAAAACGATGGCTTGGTCTAGAAAATTGCTTCCATATGATCATCCATTAATGATGAGGCTATATATAGAAGGACGTGGCCAATTACAGGTGGCAGAGTCCTACTCACAGTGTGAGGTATGTGAGTGGGCTTCTCCCATATAGTGTCTGTTCCATGGCCTTTGCTGCACCCAAGAAGGACATCTGAGAGACTCATCAAGCCCAAACCCGCCCCAAAGGAAGACCAGGTTAGACTTCCTGACAGGGACACTGACACTCAAAGGGCAGGGAGACAAACGGTGACAATTAGCTGCCATGTCCCCCAGCAACAGTCAATCTACACAGCATTGCTCACTTCTGCAATGAATATTTAACAAAAAGAGATGTCATCAGGACAAGCCCCCACAGCAAGGGAGTTAATATTAATGAGGCAGAAGCAGAGTGTCCTTTGAACTCTTGGCAGGGACAGCCGGGCATTGATGGTGGACCTGACCCTCAGCTGGAAAACACTCTGCAGGAACCTCAGAAGCATTAAATATTCATTGTGGTTCTTCCCCCAGCCCAAATCTGGGGCTTAGGCATTCCTCCTGAAGCATTTCCAGGCTGATCTGCTAAAAGTCTGACAGGTTAGGAGGAGGGTCAAGAATGGCTCTGGAAAACAGCAGGGTGCCCATAAGGCCAGCACTGTCCCAGAGCCCCACTTCAGATTAGGAGCAGATGGAGCTGGAGGCTGCTGCAGGGAGGGACCTGATGTGATGCAAACATTGCTTCCCACAGTTCTGTCCTTTCTCATGCAGAAGATAATGAGATAGAAAAATATATAATGGGTGGACTTTTTCTCAACAACATCAACAAGAAAAAAAATAAGCATGAAAGGCAGATAAAAATAAGTGTGATAAAATTTAGAAAGGGTGTTGATGGAAGTCTCACTAAGATGCTGAAACTAAGCAAAAGATAAGAAAGAAACCAGAGAGAAAGAGGATGTAGGGGCTGATGGAGAGTCACCTGGTGAAGGGGAAGGAAGCTCATTGAAGGTCACCTGGGTGGAGGAGTCTGTGATAATGGAGGGTCATCTAAGAAAGAGGGAAAGGCCAATGGAAAGTCTCCTTGAAGGGAAGAATGTGAATGATTGAGGGTCACCTGTGAGAGAAGGGCAGGACTGTGGAGAGTCACCTGAGGAAGGAAAGAGACTGTTAGAAGGTCATCTGGGGGAAGAGGGAGGGGCTGATGGGAGGAGGAGGAACGGGATGGCCACATAATTGAAACAAAGAGAATAGTATGTGTAAAGATTCTGAATCAGAAGCCAGTCAGTCTTCTTAAGAGAAAGATACACAGGGGAGCTGTATACACATGGGTAAGACAGATGATGAAACAGGTGATGGTAGTGTCCACACCTTTAGTCTCAGCACTCAGGAGGCAGAGGCAGATGGATCTCTGTGAGTTCAAGGCCAGCCTGGTCTATAGAGTGATAGAGTGGAGTTCCAGGACAGCCAGAGCTGTTACACAGAGAAACCCTGTCTCAAAAACAAAAAACAAACAAACCAAAAAAAAAAAAAAGGAGAGAATGAAAGCCACTGCAGATATTTTTTTTTCTCCTAATCCCAAAGATTTCTTTATTGATGATAAGAGTAGCCAAGCCTTACTTGTGTTTTATGGAAACACATTGGTTCCATGCTAGGAACTCACTGAGGTTCAAGGCAGCATTGAGAGGTTGTCCTGGGGACAGGGAGCATGTATCTTTTCAGTGTAGAGAACCTGGCTTGAAGATGCAATGTGGTGAATGGTGCAGTTTGCTGTCTACAGGTATGGCCTGTGGGATTTGGCGAGGAGTGGTGCTTTAAGAAAATAAGAAGGGAGGGTGCTTTGGCATTTGGTTGAGAAACTCAATGGATAGGAGTTGGGCATGGGATATTTAGGAAGTATCAAATGAATGGTGTGATGAATAGGTCTCAAGTTCATTAGGAGGACGAGGTTGGTGTTTCTGACAGGACTCATCAACATATGGACTAAATCTATAACTATCTAGACCTGAATGGAATCAATAAAGCATGACAGAGTAGAATTCAGATGCCTAAGGACTCAGTCCTAAAGCCTGGACTTTTAAGATTTTGGAGATGTGGGAAGGAGGTACAATAGAGAAGGAGTCACCGAAAAGGTAGAAGGAAAACTAGCAGGGTGTAGTCCAAGAGCCAAGTAAAGAAAGATTGTCAAGGAGGAAAGAGAAATCTATTGTTGCTGTGGCTAATGTCAGGCCCAAAGAAATATGGGACAGTACTGTTTTTGAGTTCAATATGGTAGATGGAGGTCATGCGTGACTTTAATGAGCAGTTTTTAGAGGTGTGCATTCAGGAGAGTATGGAAGAGAAGAAGTGGAGAACAATGGACACGGGCTGCTCTTTCAGTGGCTACTGTTCCCAAGCAAACGCAATAAACAGGATGATATCTCAAAGATAAGGAGATGCCAAGGGAAGTTCTTTAAGACATAAAAGAAAAGTTTATCTCATTTTCCGCCATTGAAAATACGACAGTAGGGTCAGAAATTTTGTGATGCAGGATATGGAGCAAAGAACAACATTCTTCAGGAGTGTAATGTAAGATCTAAAGAACAATGGAGGATGGCATTTAGCTAGAGGGCACCTCATCAAGAGGAACCCTGGGTGGCTGGTGGGTGAGTGGTGGGTGGGTGAATGGATAGATGATGGCTAGTTGAATGGATGATGGACAGATGGATGGATGAGTGGATGAATAAGTGGGCAGATGGAGAATGGACGGAGGGTGAATGAATGGATATATGGATAAATGTGTCTGTGAATATGTCACAAAACAGAGAATATGTAAAAGAAGCATGCACTATCTGATGGCACCAGGCCATAACTGATAGTTGTAATCTCTTTTGCAGAGCACCCTAAATTATCAAGGACCTAAACCCCAGCGCAGTTGATAAGATGTAGTTAATGTGCACCATAGCCCTGACAGAGACAAAGAGGTCACACACTGCTTTGCTGTGGTTTGAGCCTTCCCTCCTGGCATGCTGTGGTGCTCCAGGCCCATCTCTATCCCCTGCTTTTGTCGTCAGTAGTTGTTTCTCTAAGGTTTTCACCTGTTGAAGGTGAATCCGTAGGATTTCTGAAGAACTAACATTGAAAGTATACAAAAGAATGACAGTCCAAGGAGGAAGCCCTCCTTCATCAGCCAGATGGCTTTCCTCAGGGAACAGCTCAGCTGAATTCTTTCCAAGCTGACCTACCTGTCTCCCCCTGTCTCCTGGCCACAGGTCTCCCCAACCCCATTTCCACAGAGATAATGAAGGCAGCGGGTTTTCCTCTGAAGGAAAGCACCAGGATTACAACCTATTGGCAAAAGTGCATACTTTTTCTCTGGTACATAGCACTGATATCCTGGGGGGGGGGAGAATTCCATGAATAGTTAAACTACCTGGGAATAACCTACAGTATATCCTACAGTATATATATATATATATATATATATATATATATATATTTTTTTTTTTTTTTTTTTTTTTTTGTAAAACAAATCTTGTTTCAAGTGGTGGCCGCCTCAGTATGCCTGCACCAGTTGGAAGGCTTGGCCCATCATCCCCAGCCACAGCCTCTAAAAATAGGGATGGGTGTACTGTACCAAGGGGCCATGAAGAATATACGAGAATGTACCCAGATACCTAGGGAGGTTTCAGCACAATGTACAATCAGTAAACACCAGCCATTTCCCTGTAAGCCGCACTGAAAACAAGTATTGATTCATCCCCCCTCCCTTTATAGTCCTAAACAAGGAATTGGGGGTTCTAACCAAAGAATTGGAATTTCTAACCAGCCCTGGGCTTACCAGTGAACCCAGCTGACCTCAGGAGGGAAATCCACCAGAAACTAGTCAGATTTAATTGCTCACAGATAAAAGATGAAGCAATAAGTAAACCAACTTCTGCAGTGACTACTGGACCTGGGTTTAGGGTGACCAGGGAAATGACCAGGCCAATAGAGGGAAAGGAAACCCACAGCTAGAGCACCCCCTCCATTCCTCCCTCTTTCTCTGTCTTCCTCTCTCTCTCTCCTCTCTCCCCTTCCCATGCCTCCATTCCCTCTGTTAAAATTAGAGGCAGAGTATAGACTGGGGTAGGGGTTTGCCTTTGTTTCTACAGAAGAAGAAAAGCTCTGGATGCCATCAAAGTTGATCAAGATCTGATTTGAACAGGACAAACCTCTTGACAAAGAGAAATGATAGGTCATCCACCAAGGTATATCCCACAAGTTGTATGGAGACTTCACAAAGGTAGGAGGAGCGTCTTGTTCTTGTCGAAAGAATACAGAAAAACCCATCTCCCAAAAAGCAAAAAGACACTGAACGTGTAGATATCTAAAGAAGAGAGGATAGCTATCCAGAAAGGACCATCACACAAAGAAGAGTCTAACGTGTGGTAAAATACTAAACTCATACCCTCTTATCTAATAGCACAATTGTAGTCCCTATTCACATAAAAGTCATATGTGACTTTAGAGTTGGACTTGGCCCTCCTCCAAATTCAAACATGTTGTTTAAATAAAATTCAGAATTTTGGTCTCATATCAAAAGACCGTTGGTGTAAGACAGAAGAAAACAAAATCTAGGACTACTATTGTCTTCACTCTATTTTCTCTAAGATCCTAATTTTGTTCATTCTTAATTTCATCCTTATTGTTACCTTTCCCTGTATGTTTACCTATGGAAGTTAAACTTTCTGTGCTGATATTAATTCTTAAGTCGTCCACAGTGAACAAAAAAAAAAATCCTATTTTGAACTCTCTGGAAAGAAGATGGGGTCCCACTTCATCGATTCCACTTGATTCAACTTGATGCCTCTGAACTAACAAACATCACCCTAAAATTGTTTTTGGGATTATAATGCTTGAGACAACTCCAGACTAGCTAGCTGAAATGGGGCACCTTCTTATTACACCCTGACCAGAGCTTCAGATAAGAACTTCAGTCAAGCATCTCCCACCACACAGACTAGCTACAAATATTGCAGCTGTTCCTCTCAAGACTCTTGTTACTCAAGATTTTTTTCCTATAGGACCTCACGAAGTCATCCTCATCCCATTTCAACAGGAAATAATCCTAAGGAAACAATGCCCCCTTTCCCTACTGTTAGTTTTAAGGGATAATATCCACCTACATAGGATTGGCTTTTCGTTGTTTAGGGTTGGGTAGAGAAGGTGAGTATCTCTTTTAGATAAGTTTAGGGTGTGGATGGGAAAGGTATGGCTAGGATGGGATATAGGTAGATTTACATAATTTCTAGTGAACAAACTTTAACAACTGTTAGCTATAGAGAACTTAAATTGCTAGATCCTTGATAACTTAAATTCTTAAATTCTTGTATGTTGACTGTTTAGAGTCTTCTTTCTGTTTATGATGTTTTGCACACAAATATAAAACTATCTTGATGTATATACATTTTGTATATTGAAATAACAGGATATTTTATTATATTGCACTTTACAGTTCTATCCCTCATCAAGACATTTCAGTTCTATCTCTATTAGTGAGATATATGATATATATGTGTGTGTGTGTATATACATACATACATACATACATACATACATACATACATACATATGTCTTTGTCCTTGCTAAATTATTTTGGGAAGCTTCAGCCATTGTACAACTAGGTTCCCGAGAATTACAGATATTTTCACCCACATTTCTTATACCTATGAGATTAGTCAGACATAGATTTTGACCTTAAAACACTTCATGAACCCACAGAATATGGCATTTAAATGTTTTAATATTAGTACTCCCGTGATATGAGACACAATTACTCCTGACAGCACCAAGCTATTCCCAAGAAAATGTTGGGCACCAATGTCACTCCTTCTGGCATCCATTTTTCTCCTCAGCTAATGGCCTCTTGGGCAAATAACTGCCCCCACCTCAACTGCTGACTTTGGACATGCTGTCCTACTGTGCTTACAGGTCAGTCAGATACTCTAGGCCTTAGCCAAAGCTGTTTGCCCCTACACTGCTGTGAGACTTTGGGTGACTGTCCAGGTAACCTGCTGTTTCTGCCTTTGCTACACCTTTTGGAAGTTGCTTGCCTACACTTCCTGCCTAGTATTGTTATCTTCCTTTTCTGGTCTTTGATGAGGTTGAAGATTAGACTGTCACAATTATTGTTCTCTCTTCCTAGATAGAAATTTTAATTACAAGACTTAAACTTTCCAGCTTAGGACAACTCTATAGCAATCTGTAATAACTTTACCCTAAGACTAGATATGTACTTCTTGCCATTTGCTCTTGTTACTTCACTGGCATTATGTCTTAACTGGGTATGTTCTTACATTTCCTGCTCCTAGAGAATACTTGGTATGTGCTGTCTTTGTATTTAGTTTTGTATCAAGCCTAAATCTTTTCTTTAGACTAAAAAGGGAATTGTAGTAAAATATCCACCCTGCCAACACCTGTTGCACTGGGCATGGTCACAGGTGCAGAAGGCTAGGACTGGGGTCCTGGACCCCAACTTTCTCTCTCTCTTGGTTCTGGTCAGGTCAAAGAGAGCAGCCTGGGTGTGGGTCCTTGGAGTGGGAACTTTGGATCATCAGTTTCTTATGTAAGTGACTCCTCATTTAACCTCATCTCATGTATCTTAATCTATAGCCATCCTTATTTAGAATGAGAATTTTTATCTTTGCTTTCCTGGAGTCCCATGCCACTGAGGCTCAGTCCCCATCCACCATGACTTTTTCCACCATCTCCATCACCACCATCTACCATAACATGTAAGGAGATTGCCAGTTAATAAGCTGACATTTTGCCAGAGCCAGGGCCTACATGTGTTTCTGCCTTGAGATTATCAGCTAAAACCAGTGGCCAAGAACAATTATCTGGAGCCATGCCCAGCAAGTGTGAACAAAGCTTGCTACACACATCCTACCCTGGCTCAGGCTGGAGTGGGGAGCTACATTCTGAAAAGTAGACAGAATCCAGAGGCAGCTGTGAAAAGGGGGGTCCCACTAGGGTGTAGCCCAGAGTCTGTTAGGGAAATTGAGAAAGACTAAACCCAGAAGATGCCTGTCAAGTATGAGAACTACATGGGTACACTATGAGCTCTCAGAGTTGGGGCACACCCAGGATAAGCAGGGAACAACCACCTGGCTAGAAGTGAGGATTCAGCCTACAAACCCTATTATAGTCATGGGCTCCAGTGGCCACAGTTACCAGAGGTTATGCCAAAACAAGAGGGTACCTAGTGTGAACTGTGGACACTGATGGGATGCAGGCAACGGAAGAGCTGTGCTAAGGGTAGGCGCTAACTAATAGGCTGACGATTAGGAACAGCGCTGCATACTGATCTCCATCTCCCTATATATTTAAAATGTAACCCTCCATGAAAATGAATCAGCTTCCTTAGAAAATGGCCTGAAGCAGGAGATAACCTTCACTGACAAATTAGAGCACTCTTCAAGACAGGCATCCTGCCCTGGCAGAGGTCCACAATCAAGGACACACTTGTTGGGAAGAGCAAGTTCTTGGCCATTCAGTGTCTTCCTCCTTCTCCTCCCTGATCAGCTGAACTGAACTGCCAGAGTCAGCACCTTTCCCATGTGATGCCCGTCAGTCCTCAGGTGCAAATGTTAACTGTGTCCTCAGCAAAGCCAAGAATATATATATATATATATATATATATATATATATATATATGTAAATATATAATTTTTAATTTAAATTAGAAACAAGCTTGTTTTACATATCAAACCCAGTTCCTGCACCCTCCTGTCCTCCCCTGTTCCCCCCACCAACACCCAACCCATCCTCTTCCTGCTCCCCAGGTGCAGGTGAGGCCTTCCATGAGGAGTCTTCAAAGTCTGTCATATCATTTGGAGCAGGGCCCAGGCCCTCCCCCATGTGTCTAGGCTGAGAGAGTAACCCTCTAAGACTTTCATTTGTTTTCCTTGAGGTTTGTATTTACCAGAGAGGAGGCTGGCCCAGAGCATGTGGCAAAATAAAAGGAGGAATCAAAGGTCAGTCAGGCCCCAGGACCCAAAGTCCCTGTCTGGTCCTCCCAGAACCTTATACTCCACCAAGTAAACTAGGGTCATGTGTGTGGCACCCTCATCTTCAATAGCAACTCTACATTCAGAACAATGGGCTCTCTGGTGACCATTTTAAACACAACAGCATCTGAATTCCCTTCTAAAGTGATTTCTCCACTGCTCAAGTTGGCTCTTGACACCCACCCTCAGTCATGGAACTACAGTGTGGCCTCTGGACACCTTTCTGCCCTGCCTGGCTTTCCTGACTCTTTTCTCTTACTATGCTCTTTGCTGCAAAGTTCTCATTCAGTGAATAACTCTGGGCTGTATATTAATATCCCCTGCAATGCCGCAGCCTGCAGCCCCTTGCAGATCTCTAGACTTGTATCTGTTCCTTTTATCACCCATTCCTGTCACAGCCACTGTGACCATGACCAAGCCAGATGCTCCTAGTGACAGAGATGGATGAAATTTGCCCTAGAGTGGAGGCATTAGCAGGTCCTGGAATGCCAGGTAACCTGTGGCAGTGGTGGCCAGCCTCTGACCAGTGTTGCTTGGCTGACTAGTGAATTCCTCCAGTTACCTATCACTGCCTAACAAATGACTCCACACCTCAAAGGTTTTAAAAAGCAATCATTTGCCACATCGCAGGAATTGTAGGAAATTGGGCAAGGCTCAGAAGGCCACGGCAGCCATGCAATCATTCAGGAGTCCATCAGAGTCACTGTGTCTGGCACAGTGGAAAAGTAAAGACAGACACCAGGCTGTCTCCAGACCATAATACCTCAACCTCCAAGAGCCCTTCCCAGCAGGGAGCAGATGTTTTTTTTCGCTGGGCTTGGAGATTCTATGTGCAAGCTTCAGGGAAGACCGGGTAGGCGTTCCAGATTAGTCTGAACTAGCTTCAAATCTCCTGTGGTTGGGACACAATTTAAGTGCAGTTCAGAGAAGAGGGTGGAAGGAATGACTTTGAGTGGCTGGAGGGTCAGTCACAGCACAGCTCTGAGAAGAGCCAAGAGCTAAGAACTCTGAGATTCCCAACAAGATAGGACAGAAGGAGTTGGTGGGGGGAGGCTGCTAACATATGGTGAGCATTTCCCCACCACACAGTGTGGGGCTGGCAGAGCCTTCTCTTTGTGTTCTGAAGCCATATTGAGGAGATGATACAATATATCCTTTCCTCAGTAGACTGGAACATCCCATGTTAGCTGGGAATCAGAATGGAGCCTGTGCACTGAGCACTCCCCACAAAAAGAAAAAAGACCTGGGACTCAGCAGCTGTCCCGAAGTTCCACAGATCTCACAGAGGAGAGAGAAAGAGAGAGAACTGACTTACAAAAGTTGTTCTCTGCCCTCCACACATGTGCTATGGTACACACATGCTGAATACATACATACATACATGTACACATACACAAACACACACACACACACGCATGGACATGCCCACACTCACTCCCACACAAACGAGAAATACAGTTTTGAATTATATTTGTAAGAGAACTTTTACATCCTTAACATAAATGGAGCATCGATGGCCTTTGAGCTTTGTAAGTGTAAATATAAGGTGAAAGTGGTATGGTGATGCTGCCTGAATAGACCTGCTGTTCAGGAAGTGGGGAGAAGGGAGGAGGAGAGATATAGAGGGTGAAAGAGAAAATGAGAGGTAGAAGGGGAGGAGGGAGAGGAGAGGAGAAAGGGGAGCGTGGGGATGGGGTTAACACTGGGCCTCCTGCTGAAACAATCCCTACTGAAATCATATTAAAGGTGGTGGTGGCGCATGCCTTTTGTCCCAGCACTTGTGAGGCAGAGACAGGTGGAACTCTGTGAATTCAAGGCCAGCTTGGTCTACAAAGCAAAGTTTCAGGACAGCCAGGGCTACACAGAGAAACCCTTTCTTTGGCAGAGGACAGGGCCAGGGGGAGTATCTCAGCTTTAAGCCCTGAAGTCTGAACTATAAGGGCCTCACTTTCTACCTGAGTACCTAGAACTTCTACCTAAGTGACCAAGAGGCCATAGGAATCAGACCATCTATCCGGTGCACACCTGCACTCTGAGAAAGCTTGCTTTGGCAAAAACAAAGGTAAATACCCCACAGGAAGCCAACCAAAGTCTATGCCTGAGTCATGACCCCCTCCCAGACTAGCCAATGCTTCTCATGACTGGAAAGCAATTCACCTCCTTTCGTGAGATCATCAAGGACCAATGGAAGACACAAGATCTCTCTCCTGCATTTCTACAATATATGGTGAATCTCAAACTTTCCTCACAGTAAAGAGCTATAAAGCTCATTGCCTCATTGCAAGGCTACTGCATGCTACCTGGGAGCAGAGGGCGAGCTTGGTCCAGCCTCTGATTGCTGTGGAGCAGAGGCCAGAGCAGACCACAAGCCACTGAAGAGCCTCTTGGACCCCTGCATTTGGGTAGGTGTGAGAGCACAAAGACTGTGATCAGAGCCATTCCCACACTGATCTTGGATGTGGATAATCCCACCCTTGTCTTCTCGTGGTGGAGGTTGTGGGAAGGCTCCAGGAAAAGGAAGCCAGCCCTTCTTCAGCTGCGGCTTTCCTTTGTTAAACTCTAGCTAGTGCCCCATCCCCATTCTGCCTCCACCTACCCAAGAGCTCCATCATCCTCTCCTCCCACTTAGAGGGTGGGACCTCACACACCTGCTCCAGATAATCAAAGGCATATTTCTCTAGAGAGGAAGGAGTAGCAAGTTTCTCTCATAAAATATATGCTTTGAGGGTCATATCCCAACCAAGGAGGTATCAATCATAGTCCTCAGGGGCTCTGTTAGGATGTGGCTCTGTCTTGCAAGGGCATGTGAATCCTGATTGCTGCTAACACTTTTGTGACACTGGGTACATTACTGAGCCTCAATATTAACTTCTCTGGGGGGGAGCAATGATGCTCCCCCATATGAGGTTTGTTATGAATACCTTTACATGATGACCATCAGAGTGAGGCACTAGAGGAAAGTGGAATTTGTTGATTTCTGTAGCCTGGAAGCTACACAGGCTGATGGCACTGCAGGCCTTGGGGTCTATCACCTGCCTGTGGGCACACTGCAGTTCACTGCTGCCTGACTTCATCTCTCGGGTGCATGCCACAACAGCTCACACTGAGAGATCTGAGAGGGGCAGGGCCCTCTTGGTCTCCCTCTGACAATCCATGGAAGTCTTCTGGCCAACTCATCAATGTCTTACATCCCCCACACACTGGTACCATGTAGGCTTAGTGAAATTAGCTCAGGACTTGGACACTAGCATGGGCTGCTTGCCCAGGAGGAGAGGCCAGTGCTGAACCGGGAACAGGGGGTGGTGGTATATGGACAGGAATGTACAACAAGGCCAGGTACAGGGGTCACAGCAAGTGTATGGTATGGTATCGGGTGACAGCAGGGTTGACCCCCCTGATGGAACAGCAGAAGGCACAGCCCTGCCCAGACTGCATCAGAGGACTAGGGGATAGGTGGAGTACCAGGCACCTCCCTGTGATCTGTTAGACCTGTCATCCTCCATCCTAGATCACCTAGAACTGCTCAGTCATGGGGCTGGACACAAACAGAAAGTCTTTGGAGATGACCCGAGCCTACCCACATCTGCACTGCAAGTGCTATGACAAGGCTATAAGCACAGCAAACAGAGCTTCGGAGAGGCAGGAGGAAAGCAGAAAATGGACTATCATTTTCCAAATTAGCATACGTTGAGATAAACATACTCTGTCTTTTCTCTACTGTGAGGAAAGTGTGGTCCAAGCCCAGGTCTTGACTAATCACCTCTGGCGATGGAAGCGCTTCTCCTGAGTGGCAATATTTATGGAGTGTTTATGCACAAACTTCCCATCAGTCACGACAACGTGCTGCACTTCCTCCAACATATGACGCTATGCTACTTCGACATCAAACGTCAGATCACCTCCACCAGTATGATTCTTGACACACAACTCAAAATCATCTTTGTGCCATGTCCACAGGCATATTGGCCACAAAGTAAAGTCTACCCAGTTTCATCGTGTTGAATGTAGATGGCCAATTGGACAAGAACAGGGAAATACTGACATTTCATGTTCTATAACTAAACCCCTGCTTGCATTCCCTAAGAAGAAGTTTATATCCTCCAGTGTAAAGCGTATTGTCCCCAAACACATCACTGATAGCCACTTGCCACAGGCTAAACCATGTAATATCATACTTCCTTCACTGGTGCTATATGATGGTGTTGCTGCTCCCTGAGTAGCCTTATTCAACACCAGCTCTGTGATTCCCCCAAAAGGAGGAACCATGGTGAAGATCTCAGGAGAGGAGTCAGGGACAACTATTACTGGAGAGGGGAAGGGGAGCCATAGTGTAGGGTCTGTGGACCTCGGGAAGTTGCTTTCTGCCTTTATGGTATGTGAGATGGAGCTCTCAGAAGATAACTAGTTGAGGAAGGGGAAGCTTCTCACTTCCCTGGGACCTTCTGCGCATCTATGTACAGAGACAGAGCAGGAGGGCCAGCCTGGACATGGTGGCAACATGCCATCCTGGAAAGAATGGGCATACCCACCACTGAGTTCTAAATTCTTAGACCTAGTCAGGGTCCTAGACAAGGTCCTCTGTCATGGGCCCTCACTGAAAGCTGCCTGGTCACTGCCTTCTATGGTGACTTCCCAGGCCCCATGTGCATAGCACCATCTCACTTCTAAGCAATCCCTTCTACGGAGCAACTCTGCTTCCTGCTCCTCAATATCTCTTGTCCAGCAGGTCTATCTAGGCCAGAAGCTGTGTGTGGGTCCCCTGCCTCAGGCCCTAACAGATAAGCAGCATGACCCTTCTCTGGAGTAAATGTATCCCTTGCATGTCAGGAAAGAAAGCACCCTCCGTTTGCTGCCCCCAGGCCTGTTGTCCACAAGACATGACTCTGTGACTTCCAATGTCTCCCTTGATCCTGGTGCCAGAGCAGCATGTGATTTAAAACAGATGGGCTAATGGGGTGAAGTGAGGGGTATAGCCACTAGACAGGTCACCCAGCTGCAGGTGAGCTGGCTACAGCAGGAAGCCAAATAAAGGGGAGGAGTTTTTGGCTCTGACCCAAGGAGCCTCCATCCACTGGATGCCCAGGCTGAACTGACTGATGGAGGCAGTTGTGGGAAGCCAGCGCCACCCACAGGTTGAAAGCAAGATGAGGCTTCACAGACTTCTGGGGTGTGGGAGTTTGTGGTACCAAGTGAATGGACCTGCAGACAGAACAGTTGCTCAGGCAGGCACAGATGCAGACAGACCCTGCCAATGCTACAAGGCTGGAGGGACTTGAGTTCCTAGGCTCTAGTAAGAGCTGGAAGCAGGGTGAGCTCGGGGGCACTTGGCTCTTCTGAGAGCCCTAGGAGCAACAGAGACTCTCAAAACTTCACTCTCTCTCTGTGGGATCCTCTCCGTTTGAGTGTCATGGTGTTCCACTGGCCAATGCTGTGGGGTCTGCTTTGTGCTGATGACAGCAGCTGTGAAGCACTCCATGGGCTTTGCTCTGCAACACAGTTCAACCTAGTCTCCCAGGAAAACAACCCCAAAGACTATAAAAGCAGACCCTGGTGCTGTCAGAACCTCACACATTGCCACATGGATCCCAAGGAGTCACAGCTAAAGTAGCAGCCACAAATGGATGTCCATGGCCTCTCTGACCTCACCTAAGGCCTTCTGGGGAAGATGTGCGGACTGTATGCCCACACCACCACCCCCATCCACAAACAATGATGGAGGCTGCCATCCTCTAATACTTGGGGAGTGTCCTCCTGAAAAGTGAAGCTGGAGCCCATGCTGTCAGACCTCTGCTCTGCCTCCTCTGTGAGGGAGAAAGCCAGTACCAGGTAAGATGACACATGGATCCATTTCTCATTGTGGCACAGCCATCCATCAGTGCCTCTTCCCCGTTCACACAGGGCATCTGGATGCCAGGCACATAGTGCTCCCCCTTGAAAGCCAAGAACAGTGGGGTGGCTGGTTCAGGCCAACTCTGTATGTGAACAAACCTCCTCCATGTTAGGGTGGACCCACACCTGTGCCCTCTGCCTCCTGAGAACTCTCCATCTTAGAGAAGGCTTCTGGCCTATACTTCTCCTCCTGAGCCAATACCCAGCTGTGGTCTTTGTTTCATGCAAAATGGAGTAAAATCCTAGGGGAAGACACCAGGCACTCAGTGGGGTCCCAGTAGAGAGTTCTATTGTGTTTCAAGAATCCTTCCCTTAAGTAAAAGTAATCAGGGTTAACAGGGCTAGCTCAGTGGTAGAGCACTAGCCTAATGTGCTCTTGACCTGGCTCCTATCCCAGCACTGCAAGGCACTAAGATCAAACTAGCCTGAGTTTGTGGTACCTGCACAGTCCCAAGTGATGGCACTTGGGAGGCTTTGTGACCATGCAGAGTCAGGCCATGGTGAGAAATAAAGGCAAGGGATGCAGGCCCAGCTCTGCAGGATTGGAGTTCTGTGCTGGGTACTGTTGGTCAACTTGACCCAAGCTGGAGTTTCACCTGGGAAGAGGGAACTTCGATTCAGGAACTGCCTCCATCAGACTGGCTTGTGGGCATGCCTGGAGGGCACTTTCTTGATTAATGGCTAGCACCATGGATGATGCTAGCCCTCAGCAGGTGGTCCTGGTTAAGAAAACAAGCTGAGCAAGTCACAAGGTTGAAACCATTAAGCAGAAGCACACTCCTCTTCCATGTCCCTGCCTTGAGTTCTTACCCTAACTTCTGAAGTAAATCCCTTCCTCCTTGGTTATGGTGTTTATCACAGTGATACAAAGCAAACAGGGCAGATGGTAAAGCCTACATCATCTCCTCACTGATGCCCTAAGGAGCTCTGGGGCCTTGGGACTCACAGTCACCTCTGCAGAGGGTCAATTCTGTGACAGCTTTCAGCAACAAACTAGAACAGCTGCCTGCTGGGAAGCCAAGCTTGCCTCTAATAGGATGGGAGTGCCAATCCCTAGAGACACCCAGGTGTCTGTGACCACCTACTTCTGTCCCCAGTATAACCCCATCCCACTTTCTCCTCCAACTGGGGAGACACAGTAGTGTTTCAATTGTCCCTGTCATGAGGAGAAGGCAGGAGTCCCAGGCACCAGGGAAGCTGAAGCTCCAGGCTTTACCAGAACCTTAGCACTCACAGCATGAGCATCTGGGATCTCCAGTGTCCCAGCTGAGGGGTTTGTCTCACACTGTCGGAGAATCTATGATTATCTAATAATAAAAATCTAGTAGAGTGAAGGTCCCACTACAGTGTCCTTCACCCCAAAAGCCTGACCCCAGAGCAACACTGCAAGGTATTCATAGGGGGGTGAGGACTGAGGTTATGGCTCCCCAACACGTACCAGCAAAGGTTAATGTTAAACAAAGGCCAGGAGCAAGCACCCCTGTGCTTCTTCCAGACTGCTCTACCCCTCACCTCACACCCCACCCCACCTCTGCACAGCAGTGGTCTCAACAGGGACTTGGGTAGGAAGGTGGCTCTACCCAAAGACAGGTGAAGGCTTTCAAATGGGGACACAGATGCCACAATCCACAGGCCGTGTCAGCTGGGCTCACTTTCCTCACCCTATGGGCATCTATGCCAGTGAGATTGGAGGAGAAGAAATGGAGACATCCAGGCCCCCACACCATGCCCCCATACTGGCATTACAGACGAGACAAGCATGGCCACACTGCAGAGATTTCTCAGTCAGCACAGCCAGTCATGGGGCTGGAGACCCTCCTGTCTGGAGGCCCTCAAAGAGCAGGGAGTGTCTATGCCTTCCTGTGATTGCCAGAGTCTCACTTGTCTCTGACCCCAGCCAGACAAAAACAAGAAGCAGGGTCTGGGCCTGTGCTGAAAGAGTCTCACATGAAAGAGCTCAAAGTGATCTTTGGAGCTCATATCCTCTCTAAAAATAAGGCCAGACAGTAGGGCAGGCTGAGGAAGAACCTGGGAGGGAGGGGGAAAGGGAGGGCTGAAGGGGAAATGTGGGGATAAAGGAGGGGAAAGAAAGAGAAGGGGAGAGGAAGAAGGAAAAAGAAGAGAGGAGAGACAGGGAAGGGAAAGAGAAGAAATGGAGGGTGGGGAAGATGGGGCCCTCTTCTATTCTGTCATTGAACACATTTAGGGCATTAAGTTCTGGCAACAGTCTTCCCACCAGCTTCAGAGGCTAGCTGTGGTCAATCAGTGAGGGTCTTGCTGAGGCTTTTTCCCCCAGGCATCTGGTAGATTGTGTGTTGATGCCTGCTGGTTTTTTCGGTAGATTCTGTGTATCTGCAGGGTGTTGTGGGGCATAGAAGCAAACAAAGAGAAGGTAGAGGTACCATGGTGGCACTACTTCAGTGCTCCACAATGTCCTTTCCCACCAACACCCAGGATATCACTATGTGTCTCTGGTACCATTAGGACAACTCTGAGCTCCAAGACAGTGGATATGGGACCATAATACAGCAGCTCCCCAAGTCTGAAAGGCAGTCTCTGCTGCCAGTGTGCTGAGAGTCCACAGATCTAGATTCAGGACATCATCACCATGGGCTGGCCCACCTAGCAGAGCCTCTTCCCAGGCCTTTACCACTTGGCCTGCTCTTGGCAAGGCCATTCTGTGCTTCATGTAGCCTGGCCTCACTCTGGGAAGGCTCTCTGCCAACTCCTGCCCAAGCCCATGATAAGTGGAAGTTATGGATGAGTGAACGAGGAGAAAGTTGTAGTATCAGTGGAAATTTCCTGTCTTCAAAAGAGGTGGCATTTTAATATTTTGGGCCTCTTAAAATCACCAAGTAGGAGCCAGCTTTGAAGACAATAGAGAAGACAGCTTCTGGAGTGACCCTGCATCCATATATGGCCATCCGGTCCAGGCAAGATTGACCTTTGACTGCACTGCACATCCTTAGAAGACCTCGCCAGGTTACCCCACAGATACCTGACCCAGTGAATCTGATACCTTGGATTGGAGACAGCCTGGACAGTGTCTGGCTGTGGGGAGAGTCTCACCTGCAGCCACGGTTGAGCTACTACTCCAGATAACCCATCCAGGGTCCTCAAAAGCTATGATGTTGAGCCTGTGGATTTTGGTTCCCTGGGACCTGTTCCTTTGAGTCTCCTCCCCTATGCCTCCTCTACCAGGACTCCTCCCCCTTAGGTCTTCCAGGTCCCTCCTTTCTCCAGTTTCCCTCCATATAATGTTTTCCCCCTTTAAGATCCACCCTCCGAAAACTCAATAACCCTCCTCCCCACTAGGTCTTTCCCCTCCCTTCAGGCTCCAGTCCCCCTCAGGTTACCCTTCCACTGAGGCTCTCGTTCCCCACTCTATCCCATCCTTGCACCTCCCTTCCTTCGCATCCTTCCTGCCACCATCTCTGTCTTTTTCCTCTACATTTCTCCTCACCTTCTCTGGCTTTCAAAGTCCTTTCCAGTTTGCTATGAAGCTGTGTATCATGGGGCATCTTCACAGACATAGGTAGGAAGTAGAAACAGTAGTCAGAGAGGATGTGCCATGTCAAGCAGGAAAGTAGGTGGGGGACAAGGGATGGCATGGTCAGACTAAGGGGAAGGTGGCTCCCACCTCCAGCCAACCTCTCCTATCCATATAGCTTCTTTGGTCAGCTCCAAGAGGGTGGATTCTGTCTTACAAGATTGGCTTCCAGCCACGTCTGTAGCTGGGAAGAGTGCTTTAATTAACAACCCTCATTAATCAGGGCTCAAACTGGGCAGAACTAGAGATGGGGGTGTTGAGGGGGCATCACTACATTGCACTGACAAAGCCATTGGCACCACAAGAGCCCGAGTGAAGGTGCTTGAAGTCGGGTCTAAGATCTAGCCAGAGGGAAACAGAGGTTCAGCCTGGACCTGAAGAAGACAAAGGGAGGCTATGCTAGGGGAATGGCCACTTTAGAGCATGCCTGTTTTCTCTTAGCTTCCTTGTGGAAACGTCTTAGTCATTCTCCCTTAGCCTGCAAAAACTTCAGGTCCCCAGAGGAACACAGACTACAGAGATGCAGTCCAAGGCTAGGTCTGTCTAGCTCACAGCCATACTCTCATGACTAAAGGGGTCCTACATTCTCTCCTCACTGTGGGCACCACACAATAGACCCATGGGGGGACAAATCTGAGTGAGGTGAGCCCCACACAGGACAACTGGGTCATTCAGGGCAGCCCACTCTGCCTGCTCCTTCACAGAGCTCAGTAGCTGTCTGAACATACGTCACTTGCCTTCCCTCCACTCAGGTTGGATGTGGGTCTTGAGCTTCCCTGTATCTCTTGGCTCATTGTGTGTGTGTTTGTGTGTGTGTTTGAGAGTTAGTCTCTGTTTCACTAACCCAAGCTAGTTTTAAACTCATAATCTCAAGCAACCATCCTGTCTAAGTCTCCTGAGGAGCTGGACCACAGACACATGACCTGACCACACCTCAGCTATGTCACTTAGAATTCAACTTCAGACCTAAACGCTTGGAGGCCCTGCCTCCTTCACCCACATCTGAGCTTGTTCCTGTGACCTCTGCCATGAGTCTATGTATGATGACCCTGAGCTCATTCTGGGTTTCATCTTGAGGGCCAATCTACCTTGTAACTCTGGAAGAAGGACACTTGCTTGTGGAGAAATTGCATCACCTCACATTTACTGTCATTCGAACAATACTTCCCCACATTTTATCTGCCTTGAAGGCAAGATTTGTTTCACTGTGCCCCTCCCCCCCAAAACTAAAGCAGATGCAAGCAAACATGTGTCACAAAAGTTCTATCAGAAAAGAGTTTGCCTTTAGAACCAAATTCCCCTATGCTTTGTCTCATTTTCAGATAATAAAGGGAAGGTGGAACTTGCTTATCTTTAAATCTGATGACTTTTAAATAAGTTCAAAGCAGGGAAATTTTATAGGTAACCACAGGTGAGCCCAAATTAGCATTTTGGCTTTATTAACAAAAATAAAAATCTGTCTTACAAAAGCCTGTAATTGTTCTGAGCCAATGCAGCTGTGTCTCTGTTAGCAGCTTGACCAAAGTGGATTTAGACCCCCTACTTGTGCTCCAGTAACTGCTTCCTGTAACATGCACAGTGGGGTTTACCTAACACTAGAAAGTTATTTGGGATTCAATATAACTTCATGCACACATATAGTATGTCTCCATCTCCTATAAGTGGAGACCATGCTAAGTACAAGTTGGCTGAAACAGCTCCTTGCTTCTGGACCATGGGAGATTCCTATCTTCCTCTCCTGCTGAGTGTTTATGCATCTAGATCAGTTGGCTTCAATGGAGCCCTAGGAAACACCAAGTCACATAGCTCTTCAGAGAATTGCTTTAGCTGTGGAGCCATGAGGGAGCACCCTGTGACTCCAGCCCTCAGCTGAGACATAGCTTTACTGTTATCAGGAGCTCTCAATCCTTGTCTTCTTGGAGGAAAATATTTAGTGAAGCAGCTGGTACAGTTCAAACAGAAGTCTATTTAGTAAAAAAAAACCACTCCAAAGAGATTAGGTGGACTTCCCCACTCAGGAAGCAGTGAGTTAGGTTTTCAATTGTGGATTTTAAAGTTGTTAGAAATATTTCTGAGGTGGGCAGCATGTTCATGTAAGATAACCCCTTTTCTGCTCCCAAATTATTGGTAGACCAGCTCCCCCTTTTAAGACATTTATTTTCATTGATTCCCACAAAAGAAAGGATGTCAAAATCACAAAGCATGATAATGACATCAGACCTTCGAGGATGCAGACCCTTTGTGGGTGCACATGTGGGGAAACCTTGGTTTCTAATATAGTGAGAACCATCTAGCAACAACCTCAGGAGTGTTTAACCACAAAGGCGCTGACCATCAAGAGACACAGCTACCAAGATGCAGATTTAGTGTTCCTCAACTTCTTCATGTATAACTCCTTGCCTAGCCAGTATCATGACACTTCATTCACTAGACTTTGGAGGAGGCAGAGACACCAAGGTTTCCTTAGCAATAAACAAGGCAACTCTCACAAATCCCACCCATCACACAGTGGACTTCTTCTCTTCCATTCCTTTCCTATAGGAACTTTCCAGAACCAGCTGCAGGTAAGAAGGAAGAGTCGGGAATCTCAAATCCTCAAGTGAAGCAGGGTCCCAGGAAAAATGGAACCTGGGAGCATTTGGAGGGCAATCATTCTTGAGAGAGGTAGTTAATTGTATGTACATATTTGTGTGTACTGGTTTACATGTATGGACACACACACACAGACACACACACACACACTTGCCTGAGATGTAGCATTGAGAACTCAACTACACCTCTTTTTATTTTTAGACAACTCTAGGAATCAAGAGGTTCTTGTGCCTTGCTTCAGGGTAAGCACTTTACTGATAGCAAGTAGGCTGCCTGCTGAGCTCAGCAACTTCTTTGGGCACAAAGATCAACTCAGAACCAGAGAAATGAAGACCTGGAAAGACCAGGCAGACATTGCATTCTGGACATTGCATTCACATACTCTGTTCCTCAAATGTTTAGAGAAAGCTTGTTGCAATGGTGCATTGCAGCTGCCTGGGTATGCACTTGTCATCATTCTCCAATCTCCTGGGAGGTGTTTGAGCGGCCTCTCCTTGATGCCCATCTTCATTCTAATCCAGGAAAATTGGCTCATGGCTATCCTCACATCAAAATGAAAAAGAATCATAAGCCATTGATCCTCCCGTGGTGAGGGCTAAGCTTTGAGATGACCATTTCTTGATTGTGCAAAACAGACATCGAGCTTTTTTATCCTCAGTGGTGATTTTAATCCCCTGTCAGTTGGCTCAGGTATTTTCTGAACTTTATTTGCTGCCTCCAGCCAAATACATAATTTGGCCAAGGTTCTGAGTCAGAAATTGGGTCAACGGTCTCTGTTTCCTTTAACCTTGCCATCCCATGATATAATAAAAGCAGGTCTGTGCTTTCTCTCTCTCTCTCTCTTTCTCTCTCTCTTGCATGCATGCACATGCACACACACACACACACACACACACACACACACACCCACAGCTCCCATGTCCTTGGAATTTTAGGGTAATGGGAGTAACCTTCATTATGTATTGTGAGCCCTTCTTTAAGACATGTATTTATGCTAATGAGATGACAGTGTGGAGAAAAACTAGGGATGGGCTTCAGGTAGGGGACCGGCAGATGGGAGAAACTAGTGTATGATCAGAGGTGCAGAGTTTCAGCCGTGCTCCTCTATTCCCCACCCCCACCCCCTTAGAGAAGACTAGAATCCATTGGCAATGGCCAGTGATATTTTCTGTACCTTCTCCATGAAGCAGAGCCAATGATTAACTGGTCATGCCTGAGCAATGCAACCTCATATAAGAGGCCTGTGGCAGTGACACCTGGGGAGCTTCTAGGTGGAGAACGCATTCAAGAACTGGGAGGGAGGTGTGGCCAGAAACAGTGCGAAGCTCTGTTCTCGTAGACCCTGCCTGGTGTGTCTCTTTGTTTGGCTGTTATGTATATCCTTCGTGATGTAGGAGAATCAGAAGCCCAATATTTTAATAACTTTTTGAGTTGTTCTAGCAAATTATCAGACCCAAAGCCAAACTTAGAACCAGTTGGCTTTGTGGCAGATGTCTGAAACAAGGGCTCTATCATGAGTCTGGGTCTTTATTTTATGAGTTATACTAACTTCAAGTAGCTCATCCCAGTGCTGACTAATTTCTGAACACTCACTTAGTATCCAGTAGGGATCAATGACAAGTTTGCTTCCACATGTGTGTGGCTCAGATCCAAGCCCTACCTTCCCAGTTTCAAGTAGCCCAGATTGCCTGCCTTGTCCATATCAAGCCTTTATCTGTTGTCTCCAGCCGATTATCAAGAGAGTATCACAACACACACTATCCCATCAAACTCAGCCCACCTTCCTCAACTCAAAGCAGTTCACAGCAACCTCACAACCCTAAGATTAATAATAAACCTCAACCCAAACAGATTTCTTGTCCTTGGTCACCAGGTGTGTCTCAGAGCTCTCCCGCAGCAGATCATAAGCTGAGCCCTTCATTAGCCAGGCTGAGTGGGTCCAGATGGCTACATGGTACCCAGGCAATAAGGAACCTCTTTCTTCCATTCCCAGACACACAGCCACACCATGGAAAACCTTTCCCCAAAGCCCAAGTCACTACATGCAAAATGATTTCCAGGGATGGAGTTCCAATCACGTAAATGTCATTTGTGTGCTAGGGGAGATGGATGCAAAGGATTGTAGGGTGTGCCTTCCGCCTAATGACATGGCCTAGTGAACTCTGGGGATGCATCTGGAGAATAAAGGACTGTGACTTGTTCCTCTCTTGCTAGATTTCTGTTCTTCAGTGTCCTTGTAGCAAAATAGACTTCTCAAAGAGAGAGGCATGTCCCCATACAGTTTCCATCTGGACTTAAAATAACACACTTGCCTCTAGTCCTATTATGACCTTGGAATATGTTGCAGCATCACGAGCTATAGAAAAGACATCCCAGGGCACTCTCTGGATGGGTTGGGAGAAGTGGAGGCAGACAGGATAGGCAAAGTGGAAGTGATCAAAATTGAGAAGGTGGATGTTAGCAGCTAATTCTATTTATATTAGCTCTTTTCTCATTGCTATAACAAAAGCAAATTAAAGAGAAAAGGGTTAAGGGTACAGCCTACCACATAAGGAAGGCTCAGTGCCAGGGCAGTGGAAACAGCCAGGTCTGAAGTCAGGGATTGGAAGAGGGTGGGGCTGGGCAGGGGTGACAATGATGCTTCACTTGTTTTCTCCTTTTTATCCATTCTGGGACCCCAAATCATGGGATGGGGCTACCAGTCACATTAAAAGTAGACTTTCCACTCAGTTAAGAACTCCCTCAGACATTCCCAGGGATGTGTTTTCCATGGTGATACTAAATAGTCAAGTTGACAAGATGAACCACCAGGCTGTCCAATACTCCTCACGATGGGTCCTGACCCTCCAACTCCCTGTTGAGCCCAGGTGGGGAGTCACACAAGATGGTTTCCCTGTCTATCCAGGTAGAACTCACCCAGATCTCTGCACCCATGCTCTTCCTGGTGGGGCAAGGAATGGTGTTTATCACAATTGAGCCTCTGCTTTTCCTTACTGGCTGCAGCTTTTTGAGGGCAGAAACCACATATACGCATGCTGATAACAATGCCTGAAAAGCTGTTCTCTTCTAAGCCCTGCCTCCAAGCTTCTAGTTTGTATTCTTTCTGAAATCTCATCACTGCCATCATTCTATAGATGAAGCATCTGAGGCAGAGATAAGTGGACAGAGGGGGGAAAGGTAAAGAAGGGAAGAGAGAGTGGAAGAGGAAAGAGGAGAAAGAGAGAGAGAAAAGAAGGTAGGATCAAGAGGGAGAGAGTCAGAGCAGGGAGGGAGAGAGAAAGAGATGGAGAGAGATTGGGGGATGGTAAGAGACAGAGATGGCAGAGAGAAGGAGGGAGGGGAGAGAAGGGGGAAGATAAAGAGAGTGAAGGAAGGAAGGAGAGAGAGGGAGGTAGAGGAAGGGAGGGAGTGAAGGAGTGAAAGAAAGAGGGAGGAACTGCCATGGGACTTTCAGAAAGGAAACCACTCAACCGGAGTTTGAACCTAAGCAGAACCCTGAGTGAAGGCAGAGGCAAGTGAAACTCCCATCCTCGACCCTGGGTACCACTGAAGCAGTTATGACAAAGCACTAATGATATCAGCATTCCATCATCAGGACTAATGTCTGAGAAGAGGGATCACTCTGGTGGCTATTTCACTTAAATGATGCCATTTATCATAGTCTCAAATGGGACTTGAAGCAGGTTGACAAGTGTCTTTATTGTGATGACTAAGGAAGGTCCAGTCCCCAAGGTCTGTGTAAATGCAGAGAAAGAGATCTTGCTTAGGGGCAGTTTCCCCAATGGCATGTGGAAGAGGAAGAGAGACCATGAGGTTTGGATTCAGGCAGGCAAAATCTGTGGTATCCAGGACAAAAATGGCTGCATAGAGAGTAGAAAAGCTATTCTCAACGGAGCTAAGTCACCAAGCTTTTCTCAGCATTCTCTCTCTCTCTCTTCCTCTCTCTCTCTCTCTCTCTCTCTCACACACACACACACAGAGAGAGAGAGAGAGAGAGAGAGACAGAGGAGATGAGAAAGAGAGTTGAGGCAAAGAATGAGTGCCTATTATATAAAAAGATATCTTTTCTCTGAGATTATTTTCATATGTAACTGAAACCACCAGCTTTGGATAAAGTAGAAATGTGTGGAATGAATGCAGAAATCTTGTTGCACAGAAATCAAAATGAATGGCTGTCATGGTGCATGAGAGTTGTGGCAGACAGAGTCATAATGAATGGAAATACTGATGCATGGAAGACATGATGTTCACAAGTCTTGAAGCACAGAAGTTGTGCTGTTCAGAAGTCATGGTGTTAGTGGTCATGGTGCATAGCACAGAAATCATAACACTCCTAAGACATCATGAAGAACAGTCATGATAAACAGAAACCACAATGGCTCAAAGTCATAAGCCATGAAAATAGCCATATATAGAACCTATAGTATACAATACACATAAGTCACAATGAACATGATTCATGGACCTAGTGATGCATGGAGTCAGGATGTACAGAAACTGTGGTGTATGGAAGTCATGTTGCACATAAATTATAGTGCATGCAAGCATGAAGTCATGGTACACAGAACCCACAAAGCACACAGAACCCACAAAGCATGAACACCATGAAGTAAAAACATAGGGAAGCCATTGTACATGGACACCATGGAAGTCATGATTGATGCACACATGTCGGTTTTCATAGAAGTCACAGCACATGGAAACCACAGGAGTTAATAGAAGTCAGAAGTCAGATGTGTGCACATCTTGATTCACAAAAGCCACAATGCTTGGAAGTTCTGATGTACAACTGTCATGTTATACAGGAGTCAAGGAAGTCCTGGGGAGCTCGTGATCCATGATCATGATTTACCTATCTCTTCCCAGTTGCCAGCCTCTGAGTCCTGATCTTAACCATACCAAATGCTTAGCACTTCTCAAATACATGCCTGGAACCCTTCAATGTCATACTCTGGGCCTTCCTTTCTCTACTGCAAAGTCCTTGGCATTCCTCTTCCACTCTGACTCTGTCTGCTTTCAAGGTGAAGCCCTTTCCTGATACCTTGTCCTTCAGAAGAACCATGAACCTCACCATGCTGCACCTAAAAAACAAGTAACAGCGACACTACTCTCCCTCTGTTCTATCATCCCAAAGGACTATCCAAAGGCTTGAAGACAAGACAGGGACTTCAAACCTCTGACAATGCATGAATGCATCTGCCATGAAGGATAGATACACAAATGCATCAGATAAAATAAGTACAGGATGGGACAAGTACAATTTACCTACCAGTTTGGCTTGGGAGACAGGGCCAGGCAGTGTGCCTAGTGCTGAGTTTTTTGTAGCATCCCCCTTTTTCCCTTGATAATCACCATTCGCTTTGACTACAAAAGCTTTCTGGCAGTGGGCAGACACACCCTTTCTGGAGTCTCCAGGTTTTGTTCTAGGAAACATTGCAGGAAAACAAAGACACTTGAAAGACAGGAGATCGGAAGGCTTTGGAGACCAGAACTGCAAGATCAAAGAACTTTATAAAGCAGTTGAGGTGAGAGGTATAAATGGAAACTAATTAATCTGAAGGAGGAGTTTGCTGTGATATTTGAGTCGGCATGAATACCATCTGCCGGGTACTCACAGAGGAGGTCCCATAAACAGAGAAGCCCAAGAAAACATCTTGGAAATAGACATTTGCCTGTGACTGCTATACTCAGGGACACTTACAATGCAGCATGTGTGGCTTCTGATAATCTTAGCTCTATCTTTGCTTTTGCCTGGGAGACAAACTCCTAGGAAGGACGATGGGATGGGTAAAGCACTAGATGCAATTCAGAAAGCTGGGTTCAAGTCCCAGGTGGGCATTTGCTTTCAGGTAGCCTGGAATGGGCTACTTAGACTCTGTAACTCAGTCTCCCTCCATCCACAGAGGGCCACTGTGGGATGATGTGACCGAAGTGACAGTTCAGTTAAGAGTTCAAAGGCTCTGTTAAATGTCATCTGCTACTATGTGGATTGAGTTGCCTTAGTCATTCAGAAAATACTGCTAAAAACAAAATCATCTACACCTTTGTGTTTGAACATGGACACTTTGCTACCCAGCCTTCGCTGAACGCCGTGGAGTCCTAACAGTGCAGTTTGACATGCAGCATCAACCACATAGGAAAGGACACAGGGAGCAATGTAGAGGACAAGGGTTCGGAGGAGTTTCCCAGCCTGGAAGAATCTCACCTTGAGCAGCATGTGCAATATGCTGAACACATTGTCTGACATAGGTTGACACTGGAAATACAAGTAAATCCCTCCATGACATAGTGACACTGAAGACATACATGTTCCCATATCATCAATGATACTGGAAACACTGGACCTCCATTTTCTGGTCTGATTGGACCCTGGTGACATCAGGACCCAGAGCCACTGGGGTCTGTGTATCCACTTTACACTGCTGGCCCTCCCTATAATGTTTTACTGGCTCAATGCGTTTTCATGGCAGGTATCTCCCTATCCACCTTTGGTGGTTAGTCTTGACAGTCAACTTGATGGGATCTGAAATCAACTAAGATACCAGTGTCTCTGGGCCTGTGAGGCATTCCCAGGAATAATTAACTGGTTAGGCATAAACTTTCTCCTAAGGCAGTGGTTCTCAACCTGTGAACCATGACCCCTTTGAGGTCAAATAACCCTTTCATATAGGGCATATACCAGATATCCTGCATGTGGTGGTTTGGAAGAAAAGTGGCCCCTGAAGGGAGTGGCATTATTAGGAGGTGTAGCCTTGTTGGAAGAAGTTTGTCACTATGGGGGCAACCTTTGAGGTCTCTTCTCAAGTTTCACTCAGTATGACAGTCAGTAGGCTTCCTGCTGCCTTCTGGTCAAGATGTTGCCAGCACCATGTCTTCCTGTAGGCTGCTGTGCCTCCTGCCATGATGATAACAAACTGAACCTCTGGAAGTGCAAGCCATTGCCTCAATTAAATGTTTTCTTTGGAAGAGTTGTCATGGTCATAGTGTCTCTTCACAGAAATAAAGAGCCCCAAGACACTGCATATCAGATATTAAAGGTTATGGTTCATAACAGTAGCAAAATTACAGTTAAGAAGTAGCACTGAAAATAATTTTATGGTTGGGGGGTCTCCACAACGTGAGGAACTGTATTAAAGCGTCATAGCATTAGGACGGTTGAAAACTGTCCTAGAGAGAGAGTGAACCCTCCTGATAACTGGCCCAGATACAGAGAAGTCTTGAGAAGGTAGTCATGCTGCTTGCTTGTATGCCTTCATTAATTGCTTATGAGTACATCTACTTGCCTGCTGTCCTTTCTTTATTGCCATCCAAATCCATCTCACATACACACGACCATCATTGGACTATTTCTTTTATAATATGTATTCATTCTGTGTGTTCCGATTCTCTATAGAACACTGACTAATACACTGCCCAGGTTGCATCACAATCTGTAGTGAGGTGTGTGTGTGTGTGTGTGTGTAAGACGAACAATAATAAACTTAAATTTTTCTGTGGATGGGAATGGAACTCAAGGCCTCATAAATGATATGCAGAGGCTTTATCTGAAAGTTGTAAAGAATTTCTGGACATATTTGTGATCCAAATCATGCCTGCTAGGGGAGGCAACTAGGCTTTACCAAACTCAGCAACATAGACTCTGGAAGCTTTTGGGAGAGAGCATATGGGAGGTGGGAGGTGCTTAACAGACCTCCACTTCTGGTAGGACTTAGGTTGCAGGGCACCAGGGTGTCTGGGTGGAAGGATCGCCTGACCAGGGCGCTTGGGGGTACAACTGAAGCTTGCAGTAGTGGCAAGGTTGAACTCATCTGCCCTGAACCATACCTACTACGTTTGTCTCCTCACTTATCAGCCCTACTATTCCTCACTACTGTGTTCTCTCCTTGAGTACATATGAAGCTCCTACTGGGTTGATAGCTCAGTCCTGCGGATGAGCACTGGAGTGTCCAGCAACATTGAGGACCAGTTTATTGTCCATCAGCCAGGTCTGTCTGAAAGTCCATTGTACACTGAGTTAGTGTTCCCGAACCAAATTAATCAGCCCATTTTTCTCATGCTCTGGTCGCCAAGGCTGAAACCTGCTACCAACCCACACTGCTCCCATGGGTCTCTCCTCTGTCACCAACATGATTGACCCACATTATCTAGCCAGGCTACTTTCTAAATGTACTTCCTTCCACTCTGGCTTTGTACACATACTGCTGCCTGCTTCAGAAGCCCTTTGCTCTGAAACCTCCCTGCCTGTACCCGGTCCCGCTTACCATCTCAGCTAGACCATCTGCCTACTCTGGAATCTCTCCCCTCTGCAGCTTTCAGAAGACCCAAGTCCCACTCCATGAAACTACTTTACATGGCTTACAGAACCATCCATAGAAGATTTTCCTTCCCCCTCACTCCAGACCACATCTATCTTGGTGGTACCCATAGGTCCCTCAGTCACTCCTAGCAAACACACTCACCCCTTGAGCATCATCCCTTAGCCTCTTCTCGTCTCCCTCACTGACCACCTTTCCCTTGACTTCATCCTTTGCAGAGTTACCACCCCCAGGAAGCACCTCAAGTCTACTGAAGACTCATCAGACTTCAGTGAGAAGTGAGGGTCAGACCCCCATTGGGGCGCATATCCCACATCTAAACATGAGAGCAAACTGCAAGCATCTGGTGAGGTTGACTGAGATAGGGACAAACAAGAACTCAAAGACAGGCAAGAATGGGAGCCATCAGTCAAACCCAGAAGCCTGTGGTCTGCCCTGAGAGAGGACTGAGAAACAGCTCTGCAGAGCCTGCACCTGCCACTGTGGTGCTCTAACGAAACCATGCCAGGCCCCAGCAGCTGTTACTCATGTCTGTCCCCTCTGGGCTATCTGCTCCTAAAGCCTGCTTTCTGTCTCTGGCTCTTTTAGTGGAGTTGCTCATATGAATGCAGTGAGCAGTCAAACAACTACGCCAATTGCTCAAAGCCCCACTTCCCCTTTCATGGAGACGAAGGAGACCTGATTCATTCATCATCTGTCAGCCACATCTGACTTGGGGGCTGCCCCCAGTCCATTAACGGACTCTGCATTCCCACCACCTCCCCCTGAGGTTATGGGATCTTGGGATCTGCAGCACCTTCAGCCCACCCTGTCTCCCATGAAGCCGGCAGGTGTCCTGCTCATCGCTCAAGAGTGACAATCATGGTGACATGGAGGCCTGATTACAGCTTTCCCTACATTCCACCCATGATTACATAATTAATATTAGAACACAGTTCACCCACCGATGAGCCTTGTGCTACAGTCCAAGATGTGGCCACTTATGCCTCAATCTGTAGTACTCATTACTAGTGCTCATAGAATCTGCTCAATTTTCAGCTGTGCTGTCCTATGAGACTGAGGGGGAGGGGCGGTGGAGGGATCATCTGTAACAATTACACAGCTCACCCGCTCAGTGGAAAATTTGTTACTTCTCTTGCTCAAAACTGTTTCACCTCCAGAGACAGCTTTGAAGGTTGCAGCCCTCTCACAGGGACTCACAAGACTTCCACAGTCTGAGCTGTGGAGTGGCCCAACCCAGCACCTTACCACACCTGACCTTCCTCCTCTGCTGTGAGCTTTGAAGGGACACTGCTTACAAAGCCTCACTTCAGAGAACATGAAACATGTTACATAACTAAAGGGCTAAGGACCAATTTGGGGTAGAATCAATTAATAGATGAATAGGCATATATGGCTGAGTGTGTGAGCATGTGAGTGTGTGGGCATGTGTGTGTGTTGTGTGTGTGACTGTGTGTACCAGAATGCACATGTGTGTTACAATGCAATACTTATAAAATCTTTAGTATGATGTTTCAGAATTCAGCATTCTAAAAGGGGGGGGGGGGGGGGGGGGGGGGGGGGGGGGGGGGGCGGGAAAAAGGATCCCAGAACCTCGATCAGTTGCCTGGGGTGGCGGTGTGTGAGTGTGTGTGTGTGTGTGTGTGTGTGTGTGTGTACCTGCATACACATGTGTTTTATGATATAATACGAACCAAAACCTTCATATGAAGTTTCAGTATTCAGCATTCTGAAAGGAGATTGGCCTGGTGTGTGTGTGTGTGTGTGTGTGTGTGTGTGTGTGTGTGTTGTGGCACAATACAAACTAGAAGGGGACTGACCTGCCTTTAGGAGTCTCTTTTCCACACATGTAGGACGGCATGTGGGTCTGTGAGTGTCCCGGTATTCAGGGAACAGAGTAGACAGCAGTGACCTAGCTTCTTCTCAACAAAAATGTCATCCATCTATTCATGTAAGCATGCATGCATGTACTCACACTACATTGCCTCTATGGCTCAGTGTGATAATGGGATTTTTCTGGAAACTGCCCTGAGGAAAGGCTTGTAGGCAAATGATGTTCTAGAGACCCAGCATAGGAGTAGTGATAGAAGACAAGGAGTGAGGAAGACCAAACACAGCTGGGCAGCCAGAAGGTTCTGTGGGGTGAGGAACACTGTGGTTCCCCCAAAGCAGAGGCATAGAATTTCCATGCCCCCCCCCACCAATGAATGACTCCCAAAGGAATCTGTAGGGTTTAGGAGGCTAAACATTGATGGCATTTAGTTTGCAGCAGGACATAAACAGCAGACTCCTGGAGCCCTGTGGGGTGCTCTAGGAAAAGCTGCAGCCAGAACTAGCATTGGGAGAAAAAGATGCGGGAACTCTAGGTGCAGAGAGGCTCCTGGGAGCTCAGGAACTATATTCCACTGAGTTCCAGAAGCCCTGATTACCTTTGTTCCTCGTCTCCTTTGTATTGCCTTCAGGTGGCAGTGCATGGAGATCTCTCTGGGATTCAGGGTCCAACCTCCCTTTCCTGGAAGATAGAACCAGAGACATGACCTCTATGTGTGCTTCCCTCCAACTGAGCAGGTGTTAAGTGTGCCAGATGAATGCGAGACTTAAAAGAGAGACCTGGTCCCCAAGTTATTGTTGTCAGCATCTTCCTCAATCCTCACCTATTTAGACAAACAACAAAGCAAGCAAGCCGAGAAGCCAGGACAACATTGAAGGCTTCTGGTGACAACCTTCTTGGTTCCTACCTCATCTACATGCAGCCTACCTCCTACCTTCAAGTCATGAGTTTTCTGCTCTGATTTTGAGTGACAGACATTGGGGTCTGTGTACAGCATCCTCTAAACACCCTTTCTAATTCCCATTTGCCTGCTCCTCTTTGGATGTTGCATAGCTTGCTCTGACCCTCTGCTGTGTCCCAAATACATGTTAAAACAGAAATCGCAGTGTTATTCTTTCTTTGGGTTTTCTACACCTTTTAACAGGGGCCCTACACATTAAAAAAAATGGGGTAGGGGGCAGAGGAGCAATGATTGGAAATAGTATACTGTAGGGAGATGACAGTGTGTAGTGGGGTTTTCCTAATGAGCTTGATGAACTTTCTTTGTGGGAGGCACCTGAGGAGAAACCCCATGCTGGCTAAATCTCCTGCTGATAATTTCCCAGTTGGTGAGACCTCAGGCCCCAGAGTAAATACAGTTATATACACTAACTCAATTTGGAGACCCCAAAGTTGCCAGAAACCAAGATGAGTTCACCTACTTTCGCTGTCATTTCAAGGACCTGGCTGGACATGCCTGAGCTGGACTGCCCAGTTATGGGGATGAGGCAGCTTTCTCAAAGCCTTGTAGTTTCAAAGTTTGCAGACACGGCCCTCAACATTTCAGCTCCAGGTCATAGAGAACTGCCAGTCAAAGTCTGTCCTAGGAGGACACATCCACAAAGTGCTCTGGAGCGATTTCCTAGCCACATGGAAACCACCAGGGAGCTCCCTGACATCATCCATTATCACAGGGACAGGGAGGTGTCAGGGAAGGGGGGGGGGATTCTCAGTTCCTGGCCCACCAAACAAGCCTTTCTGGCTCGCAGGTTCTAGGATACACTTGTATGGAGCACCTGGAGCAGATGGACTTCAGGGAAACAGGCAAGCCCAGTCAAGGAATACAAATGAGCACAAAGACTTCCACATGGGTCCTAATGCTTCCCTGGAGGAGGGTACAAATCCATCAAAAACTGATACAATATATCTTTCTTAGGGTTTCTAATACCATGATCAAAAGGTAAGTTGGGAGCGTTTATTGGGCTTACACTTCCACATGTAAGTCCATCACTGGAGGAAGTCAGGACAGGAACTCAAGCAGGACAGGAACCTGGAGGCAGGAGCTGCTGCAGAGGCCAGGGAGGGATGCTGATTACCAGCTTGGCCACCATGGCTTGTTCAGCCTGATGTGTTTGTTTGTTTTTGTTTTTTGTTTTTTGTTTTCTGTTTTTTTTTTTTTTCTTTCTTTCTATAGAACCCAAGAGCACCAACCCAGGAAAAGTGCCACCCACCATGGCCTGGGCCTTCCCCCCATTTACCACTAATTGAGAAAATACCCTACAGCTGGATCTCAGAGGCATTTCCTCAACCGAGGCACCTTCCCCTCTGATGATTCTAGCTTGTGTACGTTGACACACAAAACCAGCCAGTGCAACATGTCTTTTATATGTCAGGCTGGCCGCTAACTCACTATGTGGAGAGGTTGATGTTGATCTAATCCTCCAATCTTTTCCTCCTAAGTGCTTGGCAGACATGCACCACCACACCTGGTTTATACGGTGCTAGGGTTGAAACCCAGGATCTCAGAAATGCTGAGATCCAGGCTCCATCCTGGTCTTCCACGAACACGGGATGTCCCTGGGTGTCTTTCAGTCAGGTCATAGAACTGATAGGAGCCGAGGCTAGTGAAGGACTCCTACTCCCCTGCTCTGTGACTGGTAGGCAACAAGGAGAGAAGTTTCCATGACAACACGGCAGGTAGGAATACAGGTCTCCTCTGTAACAGAGAAGGAACCCTAGACTAAATTAGGTAACCCACACAGAGTCAGAACCTAGTTCATGGCAGAGCCAAGGTTTGAGATGTGACACTGGCCTAGCATTGTGTGGAATCCTCTTTGGATAGACACACTTACCTCTCTGAGTCTCGAAATAATGCTGTGGGCAGTGTTAAGCAGCCAGCCAGGTGGTTCCAGCACACAGCCTGAACTACAGAAGATGCCCAAGAAAACTCTGTGCTGACCTTTGAAGGGTGAAAAGCAGGTGTGGGACTTGAGTACGGCAGGAAGCCTAGGATGGGGTGGCCCAGAGAAGGCTTCCTCCTTAAAAGAATAATTCTTTTAGAGGAAGTTCTACATAGGAAAGCCCACATAAATACCAGTACCACCAAAAGTGGTTCTGCTGCAGAGTAGCACTATGTTCCCAAGAGGAACAACTTGACTCTGGTGGCCTAGGTAAAATCCTGCTGGTGGACTAGGTGAAGTCCTACCTGTCTCCATCATAGATGCATAACTTCTAGGAGAAAAAGCAAGGATTGTGACTAAGATGGTTGTCCCTGGATACCTAGACCCTGAACACAGAATCAAGGGCCTATGTGCTAGTCTACTTATTTGTCAGGGCTAGAGGGAATGCACAGCCCTCAAGTCCTGTACCAGAAGCGCTTAGGACCATGCAGTTGGAGCAGGTCCCAGTGGCTCCATTGCTGCTCTTCTGACCCTGAACTTAGAGAGAGGAGGCTCAGCATTTTAAGGAAAGGAATTACCGTTAACCTTCAGACCTACCGAAGAGCTGTCAAAGCCAGAGTCCTCTCCCTAAGATAGAATACAACTCCACTCCCAGGAGCAGAGTAGAGGGGGAAGCCCCAGGGAGGCAGCTGAACAGGCTCCTGCCTCTGCCCCAGACAATGACCCAGGCAGTTAATCTGTTTTCCAAACTCCATTTGTGGGAGTTCCAGTGAGCAATTGTGTTTCTATCGAGGTGACTCATCAGCCTCCTGCCCAGCGATAGTGCCCCCGTTCCCATGTGCCTCACTCTGCAGACCAGCACTGCCCATGCAATCTCCCCTGCAGGATTGACCTTATTTAGGAGATAGAATCTTGTAACCTAAGTAACGGGAGGGTGGCCTATCTGAACGTGACAGATAACGTATTTTCTGCTAGCTACACCATGAACCAGTTTCCCATCTCATTTTTTTTTTTTTATCAAAAATAAATGAGGAAATGGAAAGCCTCAGGAGACTTTGCTTTAAGTGGTGACTGGGTTCCCCTGGGTGGTGGCAAAGTGCTCTGTTAGGTGCCTTGAACGTGAGAGGGGCTCTTAAGCAGCACCTAGTAGACCCTTAGACACTGATCCAGTTCTAGAGAATTTGATTCTTTCTAAGAGCATACCCCTCTACTGCCAGTGAGGGCAGGCCCTTGGGTTTGTAGCCATCTGAGGAAAATAAAGCCCTCTTTGGAGCAACAAGAAGTAGCCTGTGGTCTGAACTCAATCTTCCAGAACCTGACCTTGAGCCTGGTGTCAACTGAGACTGTGAGTGAGTCTGCCCAGCCTTCAGGAAAAGGAAGTGTGCAGGACATGGGGGCAATGGCTGCTTTACAGAAGGCACATTGGCTCCTTGTTCCCAGCCAAGAGAGGGAGAGTTTGTCCTGTGGCATGTGTGCTCACCAGGTGGGAGGAAAACGGAGCATCCCCCCCAGAACATTGCTGACAGGAGCTTCAGTCCCTCAGCTTGGCACCCAGATGCTCTTCCTGAAGTAGCCACCTTCTCACACCAGCCAGATCCCTCCAGATATTTAAGCCAGACCCCACCTCTACCATGCAGAACATGCAGCGTCCAACTGGGTCTCCATGAGCTTCTATCTTGGCTCTCCATCCCTTTTCTCACTTGGAACAAATGTGGCACATTCTGATATTTCTAGCCAGACCCACAGCAATGTGAAGACTTCACCCACAAAACAAGACTGAGTGTGGTGGGATTTCCTTACCTTAACCCTTGAAACACTCAACTCAAGCCTCTTTGGCTGCACCTGCTACTGCAGTTACCTGAGCCCCCTGAGCCTCACTACATTTGTATCTCTTCTAACCCTCCTGATGCCTTCTAATCCCTGTACTTTTAGCCAACAGAGCAGGACACTCTGTTCCCCCTGCTCGCTGTTTTCTTCTCAGCAAACAGTGTTGTTGGCTTAGCCTTAAGATTCAGCCTGAACCTTTCTGATAAGGTTGCATCTCTTTTCATGTAGGACATCACCTGGTGCCCCCTGGATCCTTCATTTGACTCCTTCACATGGTTGCCTATCACGTGACTCTGTTTTACCATGCCATGTGCTTCTGAAGGTGCTCCTGAAACACAAGGGAGTCCTCTGCTCCAGTACCTGCTTTGTAGCCAGGCATGCACCCAGCACACAGCAGCTGCTGGGTATATGGCAAGGATCATTGCAGACCATAGAGGCACCGTATTGGGAAATCTGACTCGAGAACCCAACAGTCATCACACCCTTCTATTAGAAGCACTGTGTGTGGCAGAGCGGCAGTTGGAAACCCGGAAAGAGACGTCTGAGGTTCATTTCAGGATTCATGAGCTGGAAGGTCGACGCAGAGACCTGACAGCAGAGACACATGCTCATTCCCTGCAGGGCTTCCTACAGGAAATGCACAAGCCATGAGCTGTACTGGGACCCAGCAAGGCATCTGACTTTCAGAGGCTGAGGCTCCATGCCAGCCTGGCTCCATCTCTAAAGCCTCCTGCTTGCAGTCAGTTTAATTGGGCCTGTGAGTAGCTATTTATCAACATCAGCAATGGGCTGAGCCCTGCTCTTGACTCCAGGAAATGGAGCAGAGAAAAGCACCTCCCTCCATCCCCCATAAGGGTCTGTGAGCACAAGGCTTTCTGATAAATCAGGATGGCTCCAGGCAAGGTGTGCTCTGTGTGAAAATGCACTTGCCAGGAAGCCATCCTGAGGACAAGAGCTCCCTCACCATTCCCCAGAGGGAGTAAACCCAGTATTCTTCAAGTCTGTGTCCCTGACATTCTTAACAAGATTTCTCGAAGAAGGTTGGATTTTAAGACATCAGCAAGCTTTGTCAAAGAGGCCTGACTTTAAGAACATGGCTGGCTGTCAACTGTGTAGAGGGAGCGGGAGTTTAGGTAATGTGCAAGATGCAATCCAAAAGGGAGTTGCTCTTCCTTAAAGCAGCCACTACCACTGTGGGGGAGCTTGGCAGTGCTACTGGCCATTAGTCATCCCTTTGTGTAAATCTTATCTATGGGTCTGTATAATGACTGGGGGAGTGCCTGCTTTGTCCTATTTTGTACATAGTGGATCCATACCATCTTAGACAGACCTGTCATTTCCTCAAGGTCACACAACTAGGCTGAAGGACCCTGAGCTCTCCTAGGAGGCTTCAGTTCTGCTAGGTTCTTTCTGTTGCACTCTGGTGAGAATGTGCTTGACTCCTCTCTCTCTCCCTCTCCCTCTCCCCTGTCTCAGAATTGCCAAGCCCAGACTTGTGAGGGATCCTTTGTGTTGGTGAGGAACACAGGGGTGCAAGGTAAGCAGCAGCCAACTAGCATCTACTGGTCCTCTTGAAGCCGCAGAAGCCACCCTGCGTATGGTGCTGAGAGGTCTGTCTTCTCATTCCCCACTGAGTGGCCTGCAGGTCAAAAGGCCCCTGCAGAGCCACACTTGGGGACAGAGTGCACTGCCAACAGCAGCATTGGCTGGTCCTGGCAACAGAACACATGCTGTGTCCTCATAGGGAACCAGTGGAAATGCCAGAACTCCAGGGCAGCAAGGCTGTGTGACTGTTGAAATCACTGGACAGCACTTGATAATCACAGGACTCCAAACACGTAAGGTTGTGGCTCTTCAACCATCAAGATGGCTACCCCCACATTAGGCAAAGCAAGGACAATGGCTGCACAGTGGTCAGGGGACCTGGAGCCAGCAAGTCACAGTATACTCCTCGATCTTCTGCCCTCTGCCCTGCTAGACAAGGACACCAGGCATTATGATCCATGTCAGGCAACAGGGCCTGCTAAGTATTACCAAGAGGTGACTCCTTTCTCATCTGTCCTACAGCATCCATTAAAAACCCAGTCTTCCATTGTTTTAATATTTGCTTTTATTAAATGCTTTTAAGAAGCATTTATTTATTTTGAAACAAGATCTCACTCTATGGCACAGGCTGGCCTTGAACTCATAGTATTCCTCCTGTTTCAACTTCCCAGATGGAAGGATTATAGGCACACCAGCATACCTATCTACCAGTGTTAATTTTAAAACAGTTAGAATAAATTATAAGCATGTGACTGTTGTCTTTGGAGTTGCCGCCAGTGAAACACTCACTACTCATCCAGCCTGAGTTCTTTCTTCAAACTTGGAGACAAAACCCTAATATCCCCTCTGTGGCCATGGACACCATTTATTTAAAATCTCTGACATGTCCTATCAAAACCAGAACTTCAGAGGGAGAAGGAGGAAGAGGACCACCCAATACTCGTCTTCCTCTACACAGGAAAAGGGTCTGACTTGTTATCCCTTCCTAAGTTTGGCTGTGATTTTCCATGGTGTGACTTGAGCAAACACATCTAGATGTCCTCAGGCTTAAGATTAAGTCTGAACTTGTCACTCACTGACTCCCGTGATGACGTCTGACTTCCTGAAAGCACAACCATGAACACCTGCTGGGGACAGGCCATATGATAGCTGGAATAAATACTCAGTTCTTATGCGTTGATTGATAGAAGTACCTGGAAACAGGGAAAAGGCTGCCTTCATCTGAGAGCCATGCCTAGTCCTACCTATCAAACCAGTCAGACCTGTCAACTGATGGGAGATGTCCTTTTGTATTTATGTTTCTCTTATTGGCTGTTGAAATAAATACTATTTGGCCCCTGGCCAATGAGCCAAGAAGATATGCGGGACTAAGAGATTAGGAGAATTCTGGGAAAGGTAGGTGGGAGAGCCTGCCAGAAGCAATTGCCATTTAGACCACAAAGGAGTAGTAGATCTTGGCATTCTCTGGTAAGCCAAGACCACGTGGGAATACACAGATTAATAGAAATTGGTTAATAATTAGGACAGAGCTAGCCAATAAAAAGCCCTAGTCATTGGGTAACAGTTTAATAATTAATATAAGTCTTTGTGTGCCTATTTGGGGGTTCAAAGGCAGCAGGACCTGGTGGGACAAGAATCTCCATAACAGGCACCTGCCAGACTTTTCTCACAAAGGGAAACTGTAAACAGATACACAGATACACATTTGCTTAGCAGTCACCTCACCCTTACTCACTTCTGACTGTTAATCTAATCCACCTCAACAAACCCCTCAGCTCATGGCCTTGCATTCTACCCACCAAGGCTAAGGCTCCTGGGCCTGGCTACTAGGAATCAAACTTTCTCATGTTCATCCCCCAGGTCCACTGCTGGGGAGATCTGCTACCCCACAGTGTCCAAGACCCCATAGTAAGTGAGTAATCCATAGGGAGCCAGCTACATGCAGACAGAGCACTGACATAGACTTGGGGATCACGGAGGAGCAGTAAGAAGAGCGAAACACAGGATGCAGGGTTGCTGAGGGCGAGGGGCTGGGACAGGAGCATGACATTCAGTTCAGAGCAAAATCAGCTCCTGGGGGAATCAATGTGCAGAGTGTGATAGCGTATGTTGACAGTGAAGCCTCCTATAAGACCATGGTCCACATGCCAATGCTGAGTACACAGAATGTGTGATGTTAAACTGTTTATTTCTAATGAGAGTATGCTTAAGCAGCTCGTTCAGGTTTATCTGGAGCAAGCATCTGTTCAGAGATACCTGCTGATGGCTCCAATCCCATGTGCATGTCATGTCTTCTGGGAGCTTCTCCATGGTCTGCTTCAGAGTGAACATTAAGGTTATCAGTTCTAAGTAGGACGATGTACAAAAGGGAGTGGTTTCTGGTCCTTATGGGGACATTTGTCTGTCGCTTCCCTCCTTCTTACTCACTCCTTAAGGTCACAGTGTGATATAGACAACATTCTCCATGCCCCTTTTGCTGGAGTCAACCTGGCTCCTCACTGATGCTTTTCCTCTTATAGATCTAGGTTGTAAAGCTGTCCTTGTACTGTGGCTCTTCTAACTGGGCTCCAGGCTTCTGCCTACCAAATGTCAGTGCCATTACCAGCTCCTGAAAACCAAGTATGTCTAGAATTTGCCATGTTCTGTGAAGGGACCACCCTGGCTAGAAGCACTGGACAGCCAGGGCTTGTGTGATGTTGGTGCGTATCAGCAGGAGGATATTGGGCAGGAAATGTCTATATTTTCAGTAATAAAAAACAAAAAGCAGTTTTAGAATCCCAGGGACTAGTTGTTAGTTATATAGTTTCTTAGACTTTAAGCAAGAAATCTGCTGACCTCTGCAGATGTCAGAGAATCTACACACACACACACACACACACACACACACACACACACACACACACAACACAAACAGGCCTATGGGCTGGAGAGATGGCACAGAAATTAAGAGTGGTTACTATTCTTCTAGAGGACCCATATTTGGTTCCCAGCAGCCACACAATGGCTAACAACCATCTGTAACTCCAGTCCCAGAGAATCTGATGATGCCTCTTCTGGTGTGTGCATGTGCTGTGCATATACTCATGCAGGCGTACACACATGAACCCATGAAAGTAGATTGCTAGGTAAATAGACAGACAGATGATAGATAGTGATAGATAGGTATATAGATAGATGATAATGATAGATAGATAGATAGATAGATAGATAGATAGCATCACCCACCAGTGGGGTGGGATTGTGATAGATTATGTGTCAGTCCAGACCTAGAAATCAGGTGGCAGGACAGAGAGGTTCTTCCATATGTAGCTATGGAACAGGTGGGGCTGTTTTGGGAGGGGATAGCCCAATCCCAGGATTAAGCACAGAGCAACTCAACAAAGTTCTAAAGGGCACTGGCCTTTTCTGCATCCCTGGCTCCTGATCTGCCCTCATGTGCTACCCCACTACTACCACCTCCTGGAGTAGCAAAGCCACACAGTGTATCCATGGCATCACTAGCATAAAGACAAGTGGATGTCTGTCTTCTCTGGTCTTCAGGAAGACTGCCTCATATATCCCCCGAACCAAATCAAGCTAACTCCTCTTAGCCGAACCATGCTACAAATGCTTGTGAGGGACACTCCTGGCAGAAGGGAAGGCGTTGCCATACCTGACCTAAAAAAACAATGATTCTCTAGAGTCCAGCTTCCACAGAGGAGGATTTGACTCCACACCTGAGCTTATTATGGTGCCCTGAGCAAAGGCTGGTCAGACTTGGCTTTCTATCTCAGAAGGGAAAGCCTTCCAGCACTGAGGTCCAGTGCTTTTACCTTCCCAGACTACACAGGGAGCTCTGTTCCCAGTGGGAGCGTACCTCCACACACTCTAGTTCACTCCCCTGGGATGCTCAGAGCCTTCACTGAGGATGCACACTGGCTGTGATGGGTGTAGACAAGGGCCAACATGCTCTGAGCCTCTACTGAGGCTGCACATGTGCTGTGGTGGGTGTGGTACAAGAAACCAGCATGCTGAGAGGCTCAGGCAAACTCTGCAGGGACCAAGTGCCCTTCTCTGTTGGTGAGCAGCAGTTTGCCTAACAGCCCAAGCATCAGGAATGTGTGGCTGTGTCACGTGCTGATTGTACTGCAAATAATGGCTGATTTTGGATGAAAACAATCTCACTTTTTAAGAAGAAGAAATACTATTCATTTGGATAATGAGTCTTAGATCAGAATTCTTGGTAAATATTTAGATTGAGTACCTGGGGTAAGAAAGAGGCCAAATTGGTTATAATTAATCATGCATAACTCATTACATAGTAGCGTGCATCTCACTAGAGAGCCACTGGGTGAAGGACCCTACAAGACCCCAGACTCTAAGCCAAGCTCACTGGAAGAAGGCAGTGTCCCCTCTTGTCCTGACAATGACAAATACAAGTTCACTGTAGGTACTCTCTCAGAAGCCCTACCTCCCTTGTCATAGGGGCCAGTTACAGTCAGGGGTGGGCTACAATTCATTGTAAGACTCAGTGCAGCTCAAAGCTTAGAGGAGGTCAAAGGGTCAGCACTGTAGTCACCGGAAAGTCTCCCACAGTCCTTGAGTCCTTGGGAGGGCCACTCCAATGCAGGACCTAAGAATCACTTCCTCTGCAGGAGGAAACATCACCAATTGGCATCGTGGCAGGGCACTGCCATCCTTCAGAGAGAAGGGTCTAATTTACTGAAGTGTGTGAGTGATGGTTCTGAAAGGAACCAGTGACAAACGGGAAGGATGCTGCACAGTAACCCACATGCATAGGAAAAAGCACAGGAAACCTCAAGCAGTGAGCCCTCAGGAGAAAGGAACACAGCCCTATCTCCATAGGGAGGATTAGAGCTAGAAGTTCCCACACAAGGGTGGCTGCTGCCTTGGGAGATGGTGGCAGGGTAGTTTTGGGAACTGTAATCCTGGGCCTGAAGGATACTCACGTACACTCCCTCCACGCAGCCTTGGCTTGTTCCTTATGCCCTTTACTACCTCTGAGTCCGCTCCTACTCTGTCACACATACCCCCGCAGCCTCCCTTAGGTTATCTCCATGCTCCAGCATCTTGAAACACATGAACCTCTGGGGACACTGCAAAATCAAACCCTAGGAAGGGCTGGGCGATCCCACAGGGAGTAAAGTGCCTGCTATATAAATGTGAGAACTAGAAGTTCAGATTCCAAAAACCTATGTAAATGTCAGGAGGGGTGGCTCACCTATAATGTCAGCATTTGGAAAGCAGAGGCAGGGGATCCCCATAGAAAGCCAGCTAGCTAAGACTAGTCAAATTGGCCAGCTCTGAGTTCAGCCGAGCGATGTAAGGCAGAGTGATGGAAGAAGACCTGATGTCAACATGTAGTCTCTACATGCACGCACACATGCATGCATGCATGCACGCATGCACACACACACACACACACACACACACACACACACACACACACACGTGAACATGGATATGGACATACAGACATACCACATACATATATACCAAAGCAAAATGAAACAAAACAATAAAACCCACAACATCACCCAAAACACCCACCTCACAGAAACATCCAGAATAGTGTCTGACAAAAAAATTCAGCAGAATGACTCCACCAGCTGAGGCATACTTACACAAAACTCCCTGTCTCAAATTGGCACCAATCCTCTGTGTTTCCATCTACAGCCAATACGTGGTTTAAGTTTGACATGGTCCTCCATCAACGGGTCCCTTACGAGATACATCTTAGTCAACTACTGGCACAGAACCCTGGGGTTATGGGGTTGCTAAGTCTCCTGGGCTTTCAACCCCCAGTGGCTCTTACTTTTTCCAACGAAACCCTACCTCCTAAGATATCCTCAACCTTCCAAGACATCACTACCAGCCAAAGTGGGGAAGAGGGTCACTGGGGGCTGAATTTGGAGTCTACGGGCCAGTTGTGTTCCCTGACCACCCTGATTCATGTACCTCCAAGATGTGAGGAGGTGAGAACTCCCTTGTATACATCTCTGCCAAGATGAAACCAGGTGTCAGCATCTCTCTCTCTGTCTCTGTCTCTCTCTCTTTCTGATAGACTATATCCCCTTAAATTGTGAGCCAACATAAGGGGATAAGGGCATCCTCTAAGTTGCTCCTGATCAGATAACCCAGCAACTAGAAGAGTGACTGTTGCAGATGGGTTTAACATTAACTCAGTGAATAGCTAGCTAGCAAAGGGGGTTACCCTCCCCAAAGTGGGTGATCTCCAGATAGTTCATTTATGCTCTTAGTGACAACAATACCACAGACTAGGTAGCCCTATAAAGAAAAGAGGTTCGACTCATGGTTCTAGTGGTAAAGGGTCAAGTGCCACATCTGGTCACAGCTTCTTTTGGGCAAAATCTCAAGGTGTCATGGATTGTGAGGAGCTGGGAGCTTATGTGTACTTCCTTATATCTCTGCCTTTTTCTATAAAGTAACTAGGACTCAATCACAGGCTCCAATCTGATGACATAGTCCTAATCACACCCGAGGCTGCTGTGTAGACACTACAATAAAGTGAATTTCCACTTTGCATACCTTGCAGTAGAGAGTAAACTCCAGCACAAATTTCATATGCAAATCATGGCACAGTTGAAGGGCTACCCAGAACAAAGTCACAAGTCCTTGGAGTATGAGGGATTCCACAACAGATGACCTCTGATCCAGCCTGCAGCCTTGGCCCTTCTGGCAGGCCACTCAATACTGTGGACTTGCCCATCTGCACGCCTGCACAACCCAGTTAATAGAATAAGTCACTTTCCAGATATGAAATTTCTCAACCCAATCAGGCTTTGTTAGGTTGAAAATATCATAAACTAAAAAGGTGTGGTATACATCTGACCATTGTATCTTAGCCTCTCCTGCCCTAATAAAAACCCTTACCTCAGCCCACAGTTGAGAAAAATCAGAAGCTGACAGTGTAAGAAGAGGTTGCCAGTTCAGGAAGTGTGAAGAGAAGAAAAGGAAGGTCCAGGGAGCTGTATATGCATGCTCTCACACCATCTCAAGTCCAAAAGCCTGTCAAGTTGAACTTCCCAAATCAAGGATAAAGTACACATCTATGCACACATCCTACCCTTTCTATTTCTCTGGAATACCCCCCCCAAGAAACTCCCCATGATTCCCCAAGTAGTGACAGTTCAGTGACCATGACAAAGCACGTTTATAGTTTGTAGAATAATGAGAATGAGATTCCATGGTCTGCCTGCCTTGGGATCCACCATCTTCCTGGCCATTGCTGCATCTGTTTGGCCTCCCAGCCTCTTTCTTTTTGCCCCAACATGTCCTCGATTCTATTTTAATACTGGTGCAAATATGATATGTAAGTGCATAAGGCTTTCCTCCTCACCTTTGGTGCAGATGGCAATCAAGTTCTGGTTTGGGGACACAAGGGACTTTAGAGCGGAGGTTCTCTAACTTCCGAATGCTACAACCCTTTAATACAGGTCCTCATGTTGTGGTGATCCCTAAACTTAAAACTTTTTCATTGTTACTTCATAACTAATTTTGCTACTGTTACAAATCATAATGTATCTGATATGCAGAATATCTGGTTTGCATCCCCCTGTGAAAGTGGTGTTCATCCCCAAAGGGTTGAGAACTGCTGCTCTAGATAAAACCCAACATGAGAAGGATCAGAAAGGAGCACCCCAGGAGAGAAGGTTACAGTGCCCAGCTGGGACCTCAAAACTGCTGTGCCCATGAGGACCTTGACCATCGGTAGGCTCTCCTACAACTGTGTCTCCGTCTCTTCCCACAACTGGGAACATCTTCACTCAGTGTCCTCACCTTGAGAGCTTAGTGGATCCCTTAACACAGACACTTGCTGGTGTGGAGAACCCAGGCAGTGTGGTGGACACGTCAGTGTGTCAGCTTGCAGTACCTCTGAGGAATGAGATTCCAAAGGGATGTGGTACCTAGTTCTGTGCCCAAAGACATTTAAAGCCTGTGCATTTGGGCTCACATAAGCAAGCACAGAGGAACACTGGTGAGAGACCAGGGAGGATAGCACCTGGGTACATCATGTGATGCTTGTCTTGGACATCTGCTGTTTCTCCTCCTTACCGGAGAGCTGGTGGAGGGAACTGGCACTCCATGCTGCTCCAGAGAGGGTGCCTGGAGAGCTGTGAATACCTGCCGCCAAGTGAGAGAACAGGGAGGTGCGAACATCTAGGAACAGATTTGGCTCAACAGCACAACCATGATGAAGCTCATAGTGTTTCAGCTGTTCCCAGTGCCAATGCCTGCAGTCCTAGTGGGTATCCTCCAGGGAGATGGGAGGGGGGGGCAAGGAGACAGTCGGGACCGAGAACCACAGAAGACTGTATTACCATGTTCTTAGCTTCCTCCTGATTTCCTATGGAAAGGTTCAAGTCATCCCTCTCTTCTTGGAAACTGTCAGCTCTGACTCTGAACCTCATAGGCAATGTCTGTCCCCAGGCCACACAGCTCCAGAAGTCTGGAAGCACACTGCTGGGAGAACCATAGTCACGGTGGGGGAGGATGGTGCGGACAGACACATGACTTGAATATTACCGAGACTCAGGGCAAGAATAAGCCACCTACTCTTCTCAAGGATTGTCCAGCCTCCAGAGAGCCACCCGCTGGGCTGATGAGTGTAACCTGACTCAGCCATGCTCACCCTGCTGAGACCTCATTTGCACAATATACAGAGCAAAGCCACCATGAAGTCTACCCAGGGACCCAATTCAACTTCCTAACTCAGTCCAGGCATCTAGTACTATCTTTATTTACACAGAAGATATTTTATGGAAACCAAATCTGACCATGTAAAAAGTTAACAACAGCAGCAAAATTCTCTGTCCAGACACATAGGCTCAAATTCTGAACCTAAATTCAATCTGGGATATAGGAAGTGAGATGAGCCAGTCCACTCACCCAGACCCCAGTTTCCCTATCTGTGAAATAGTGATAGGGGATTTGCTGCAAGGTGAAATGAAGCCATGTATTGAACCATGAGGCACAGTACAGACGTGTATGCCTTGATAGTGCCAGGACACTCTTCCTACATCACCTGCCTGCAGGGACCAACCCTAGAATCCCTGCTTGTACCCTGGGATGGGGTCACTCATGGTATCTGGCCATGCACTGAGCCTTCTTTTCAGCCATTTTGGCCATTTTTTTTCCTACTCCATCCATTTTGTCAGAAGTCAGGATACAGGGACAGCCACATTTTTGCACTGATTAGCTTAGCTATTCTCGCCTTATCAAAATAACTGTTGTATTAAGAGGGCTTTTATCATCCTACATTTTGGCACTTGGAAAAGTTACCATTTCAGCATGCATGTGTTGTGTGTACCACTGTGTTTGTGTGTGCATGCATGTGCTCATGTATTCTTGTGTGTACATGTATATGCGCATTTGTGTATATGTGTGCATATGTGTGCATGCATGTGCGTGTGTGTACATGTATCTATACATGTATGTGTGCATGTGTGTGTGTAAGTGTGTGCACGTGGGTTAAGACTTGCTTTCCAGGTGATTTAGGTTGTATCAAGTTAACATAACTGTGGCTGAGCCAAGGCCAACTGCAAGACAGTAACTCTTAGTGTATCAGGCACATTCACACTCATGATCTGAGTAACAAGAGCACTAGTGTGAGACAAAGCCTCTCAGTGTGTCAGACACTTGTCCCCACAGGTGACCCCAGTAACAAGAACACCAGCCCTCAAAACCCTCCCATCTTTCAGTCTTTGCAATGAGTAACTGAAGCTCTGGTCCTTTGGCATTCCTAATTAGTAAGCTTAATTATCACATTAACACTTACCACTGGGATTTTTTTCCACTTTTAGTCATCTTTTGTGCTGTTATTCCAATTAATTGTGTTGGAAGACCATGAGCCTGAGCTTCAAAGAACAATGTGCAGATTTTTGAAGTATAGTATTTGATCACAGGATCGTCTCAGACAGTTCAGCATCTGGAAGGGGAGTTGGAATATTATGTCACCCTTTATGTTTATAAAAACTGGCAATAGAGACCTATCATAAGTAAATGTGTGTGTGCATATACATATATACATATATATATATATACATACATACATGATGCATGCATAATACACATATGAAAGCAGGGTTGTAACAAGCTCACCAGACCCAAGACAAATGATAAATGGGTGTTTTATTGGGGAACAACTTACACAGAAAATAGTCAAGAGCCGCCACAGCCTTTCTCTGCCCTTCCCACCTGATCATAGACCCAAGAGAGAGAGGGCATAAGCCTCGCCTCACACTTACCTTTTTCTAGTTCCTTCCATGCCCAAAGAGGTGTGGCCACTAACACAAATACACTGGCAAGGATGGATGCTTCTACATCCTCCTCTGTGTCCAGAACCTCCTACTGTTTTCCACCATAGGACATAACCCAGGCATTCATCTCCCTCCCTCAGAACCTGGCTTATTTGGGGACAACGGGATATTGCAGAAACTATACACATGACCTGTACTGTAAAAACTGAGGTGATGTTCACATCAACACACAGCTGAGAACTCTCCAAATATGGAAATGAGAGAAGAAAGGTGAAGGAACAAGAGGAGGTGAGTAACGTGGATACATAAGTTCATATGAAGCAATAAGTTGCCAAGATTTGACCTTTTCAAGTCTATCAGCATGTTTTCACATGACTCAATCTAATTGTCTATCCTTTTGTGAACCAAAGTTCCCAGACGTCCCCTATGGGGGCAGGGGACAAACACCTCTAGAGGTGACACAGGCTCTAAGGGTGACATTGGCTGTAGGATGACACCACCTCTGGGGATGTCAGGGGCTCTGTCACTTGGGGGTGGTATTAGCTGTGGTCAGACATCACTTCTAGGGTTGATTGGCTCTGAAATGCTCACACTGGCCTAAGGCCAGCGGTGAGGAAGGCTCTGGTGCTAAGAAGAGATGGGATGTCACCTGTGTTACAGGGAGAAGAAAAATGGATGTGGGGACAGCATCAGCCAGGCTGGTCTTGGTGGATTAAGCACAGAGAGCATGGTGTAGAGAATAGCTGGATGATAATATCTTCAGGTAGTAGAGCAATGGGGTTTGTGGATGGGTTGGGTCAGAGGCAAGGGTGAAGGATTCCAAGGAACCCATACATCTCCAGTTTCTATTTCAGGAACGGGGAGTCAGTGACATGTTGGCTAGATGTGCTGGGCAGTGTAACTTTAGACTCTATCTGTTCATGTCACAGCATGTGCTATCCTGCAAGTTTGATAGCTTCTTAATCACTCTGAATCTCATCTCCCTAAGGATAAAATCATAAGCTCTGCTGTGAGAACGAGGTTGAGATGGCAAACAGAAAAAGTGACAAGCAGTTCCTGCCATGCAGCAGGTGCCTGAGAAAAGTTGTCTACTTTTGGTTCTAGTGTAACCTGCAGCTTGCAGGAGGTCTAGCCCACACCTGGGTGCAGCATGCTGCCTGCTGCGGCAGTCAGGGTTGCTTGATGTGAGGCCAGGAGAGATCCCCGAGAGACAGACACACCCAGACACAGTTGGCAAAGATGCCAAATGGGCCTGCCTACTCCTGTTTTCTTGAGGGGTTGAATTCTCCCCAGAGAGCCCTTGCAAAAAGAGAGGGGGTTATGTGACACTGGTGCTTAAAGATGGCTCCAGGGACAGAATCTCACACACCAAAATGTCAAAATACACGTCCTGTGTCAGTGAAACGCTCAGAAAAAAATAAAACAAAGGCAAAACAAAGTAAACACCTAAAAATTAGTCCGTAAATTCTAGGTGAGAAGACCCAGCCTCCACTCTGTCACCAGATATTTTCCTGCCAGGCTCCTGAGTATCCATACAGCTTCAGCATGTGCACACAGCACCTGTACAGCAGAGATGATGGACCTAGGCCAGGATCAACTTATAGCATCCAGCTGTCCCACAGGTCCAGCAGAATCCAGGTGCTGGGGGAAGGTTGAGCCCAAAGGCACAGAATAAAAAATCATCCAGAGTAAGTGGGAGGTGTTCTGTGAAGGCTGGGGCAATCACAGCAGTGTGGGGTGCGGAAACAAAGGCCAACCATGCTTGCTTCCTTGGGGACCTGTTAGTGCAGGGAAGCTGCTCCTCAGAAATCCTCAGGGATACCCTGCTGGGAGGAGAGTTCCCCACCTGCCCTGAGGCCCCAGACAACAGCTGCCAGTGATCAGATTTCACCCCAGCCCCGGAACCCCACAAACCCTCCTCAGGGGACACTGTGTCACCTCTGCTGCCTGAGTTCCAAAGGTAGGTTTCCCCAACTTCGTGGGAAGACCAGATGCTTTTGTTCCCATTGAAATATTTCACATTGAATCCCTCGAACAAAACAATAAATACATCCTAGCAACTCTGTTCAGCCAACTCCTACAAACGACTCTCTTGAGAAAGTTCCCACACAGAGGTTTTCAAAAGATCTTTTACAACAAAGGAGCTATTTGTGTGTGGCTGTGTGTGCACATGTACATGTGTGTGCATGTAAGTGGGTACACATGTTCATGCATGTGTGCACACATGGGTGACATGCACATGTGTGCATCTACATGTACATACACACATGTATGAAGGTACACATGTGTGTAAAGGGTGCATACATGCAGGTGTATGCATGTATGTGGTGCACATGTTATGGGGTACACATGTATATGTGTGTGCATTATGTGGCACACATGTAGGTGTTCATGGTGCACATGTGTGTGCATGTGTGGAGTACACATGTACATAAATGTGCATATGTGTGTGTATGGATGCACATTGTGTTTGTGTATGGGGTGCACATATAGGTATGTGGGGGTACATATACATGTGTGTAATGTATGTAGATGCACATGTACATGTGGGGAGTATATGTACATGTGTATGTGAAGGGCAGAGGGAGAAGGCACATGCACATCTTGGGAAGCATATGCATATATGGGAGGGTTACATGTATATGTGGAGGGTTAGGGGAGAACCTCAAATGCTTTTCTTCTGGTGCCATTCAACCTTGCCAAGTAGGTTAACATTTCTGGTCAGTGAGCAGGGTCTCCCACCTCCATCTCTTTGGGTCTAGGATTACAAGTATACACCACCAGACCCAAAGAACTCATTTTAGTAGAGACAGAATACGTAGGCCAAGGCTGTAGTTGTACAAGTGGCTGCAGACTCAGTATTTAGCCATGCCATAATTCTGAGAGCTATTTTCTCTGTCCAGAGACACAGGCTCAGTTACCAGGTGCTTTAGCCCATGGTTCTGGGAGTGGTAGAGACTCTCAGGGCCACTTTAGATTTTCTGACCAGTGTGGAAGTCCTTATGCTACAGAAATCTGGGCCCAGGGATCAGCTTTCCCCAGCTGTACACACAGCAACATAGAGCCCTGCAGGGACAGGCAACCAAGCAGACTCAAATCAGCAAGAGGGGGAGACAGAACAGCTTGAAGGCCATCTGTCCAGGAGTGTCCTGCGGTTCACTCCACTCCCCAGCTCTGGCCAGCCTGTACTTGCTACCACTTGGGACTCCATTCATGCTCAGGTGGACACAAGCCATCTTTTTTCAAGGCTTTTCCCAGCCAGGAAGGAGCTAGCTAGCACATGAGTGACAGAGTTAGCAATAGACCAAGAACCACCATAAAGTCAGCTCTGAGCACCACATGCAGCAGGCCAGTGAATTACACAATCCTATGACCTTCTGTTTTCATCCGCACTCTCCACACTGAGTCTTTCTCACTGCAATGATTGCACCTGCTCAGGTCAGAATCCAGGTTCAAATCCAGATGAGCTTGTCCTCAGGGCCAAGCTCTCAGCTGTCAATGGCAGGTAGGAGGTCCAGCTGCAAAGCTTGATCCTAAACACTTTCCTTCTCCTTAGAGGTGAAGTAGGTAGGTTGCAGGCTACCTGCAGCAAGCTCTCTGTGACTCTCCACTGAGTATCAATTGTCATAGTTATTCAACATTCATGTAGTTAAAGCTTGTATTAGCTACGGTTCTATAGAGGAATAGAACTGATAGAATGATAAACACACACACACACACACACACACACACACACACACACACACACACGGTTTACTAGTGTGCCTCACAGGCTGTGGCCTAGCTAGTCCAGCAATGGTTGTCTACCAACGGAAAGTCTGAGAATCCAGTAGTTGTTCAGTCCACGAGGCTGGATGTCTCAGCTGCTTCTCAGTATATTCTGGAATCCCAAAGAAGTCTCAGGCTCTAATGCCGGTGAAGGAATGGACTTGCCAGCTAAAGCAAGGGCAAGCAGGCAAAAGGCAAACTCGTCCTTCTTCCTCAACCTCCATTTAGGCTACCAGCAGACTGTGTGGCCCAGAGTAAAGATGGATCTTCCTGCCTAAAAGATTTGGATTAGAAGTGGGTCTTCCCACTTCAAGTAGCTTAAGAAAACCCCACAGGTGTACACAACCTCTTTGGTTATAATTAACTTTGGGTGTAGTCAAGCTGACAACCAAGAATAGCCATCACAGAGCTAAGTGATCCAGCCCTTACCAGTGGGGTGCAGGATGCCCAGAGCAAGTTTGCACCCCTGGTAAAGCTGGAAGGAGCCTGCAGATGGTCTGAGGCTAAAGGGATCTCTTCAGAATCCCCCACCTCAAGCCCATGGTCAAGGGAATATCTGAGTGCCCCCTTCATTTTCAACTTTGGCCAAGCCACCCCTCCACCCCATGTAAGGTGATACTGCCGGTTCCATCAGCACCCAGAGGGATCCACTGGAGGTGCTTTTACCATCTGCTGACAAAGGTCCCATTGTCTGCCCTTAATATCCATGCCCACACCTTCCATCTGCCAAACCATGCCATCATCAGCCAGGACGAGGCTTCCCATTCCCACAGTGACATTCCCAGAAAGTCGTAGAAGTGATCTCTTAGGCAGGTTCCTCCATCATGTCAATATTTTCAATAAACAGCCCTTTGCTTGAGTGCTCTCGGGAATGTGATTAACATAATTCCCTTCCCTTCCTCAAAATTTGATGTTGACAAGGCTATTCTGGTGAGAGCAGAATGTAGGCTGACTGGGGCGGAGTTGAACTCACACTCCTATTTGCTTGTAATATTAATACAGCTGGTGTAGGAGCTGCAGAATCCGAGACACGTAGCCTTACTTCATCACTTCTCGGGAGTATTTTGTTGGTAAATGCAGATATTTTTTGGGGGGGTGGAAAAGGAGCCTATAAACTCTGGGGAACCTGCAAGCTAACCCAGAGTCTACAACAGGGGCAGGTTATTTACTTTTCAAACATTCATTCATATTTCAACTCTTCCGAGAAGCCCTCCCTGCTCCTCTTTTTATTCTTTGCCAGCAGAGCTGAGTCCTTCTCTGGACTTCCACTAGAAACCTTAGCTATTATCATGCTCATGGTATTTGTTTCTATCATTGCAAACAAACACTATGACCAAAAAGCCAGTTTGGGAGGAAATGGTTTATTTGGCTTATACTTCCAGATCATAGTTCATTATTGGAGGAAGTCAGGACCGGAACTCAAAGCAGGACAGGAACCTGGAGGCAGGAACTGGTGCAGAGGCCGTGGAGGTGAATCTACTTACTGGTTTGTGTCACATGGCTTGCCCAGCCTGCTTCCTGACAGAACTCAGGACTACCAGCTCAGGATGCTACCAGCCACAATGGACTGGGTCTTCCCCCCCACTTAATCACTAATGAGAAAATGACTAGCATTTCTCAACTGAGACTCCTTCTTCTCTGATGATTCTCGTTTGTGTCAAGTTGACATAAACCCAGCTGGTACAATACTGTACTGATATAAATGGACGGCTGGGAAGACAGCTCAGTCAGTGAAGTGACTTCCTTGTGTGGTGATTTGAATATGATATCCTGTCCCCATAGTCTCATGTGTTTGAACACTTGAGCATCCCAGTGATGCTGTTTGTGGAGCTGTGAAACCTTTAGGAGGTGGAGCCTTGCTGGAGGGAGTATGTCACTGGAGGCGGGGTTTCAGGGGTTTTTTTTTTTTTTTGACTGAACTCACTTCCCGTGACCTTTTTCCATTTCCTGTATGCAGATGAGATGTGATCGGCCTGACTGCAATGTCAGCCTCATGCTACCACTGCTATGCCTCCTTTCTAGAACTATAAGCCAAAATAAGCCCTTTCCTTCTAAATCTGCTGTACTGGTTGAAATGATAATGGTCTTTATAGGCTCATTTGAATGCTTGATCCCAAGTTGGTGGAATTGTTTGGGAAGGATTAGGAGGTGTGCCATATTGGAAGAGACATGCCAGTGTCCTCTCTCTGCCTCCCCCTTGTGGATCAGGATGTGAGTGCTCCGCCATTCCTGCTGCCATGCCTTGGATCCACCATGATGGACTCAAACCATCTGAAACCATGAATCCTAGTAAATGCTTTCTTTATAAATTGCCTTGGTCATGGTGTTTACCACAGCAACGGAAAAGTCACTAAGATACCAGGCAAGCACCAGGGTCCAAGGTTAAATCTCCAGCTGTGGGTGTGGTGGTTCACATTTGTCATTCCAGCACAGGGAAGTGTGGCCAGGAGGGTCCCTGGAGCTCACTGGTCAGCCAGCCTAGCCTACTGAAAGAGTTCCAGGCCAGAGAGAGAAAGTTTGCAAGAAAAAACAGTGCATCCAATCTAAAGATTAACACCATAGGTTGTTCTCTGGCCCCCCCACACATGTGCACATACAAGTATATACATACTTAGAAATGTGCTAGCACACACATTAACATGCACATATACACACTAAGTAAATGTGCTAATCTATCTGCTTCTGATACTCATTGATTATCCAGGGGCCAAAAACAGGTTATTGCAACAGCAACTACCAGCTTGTGGTTCCTCTCATCATCATGTTTTTGGTCACTCTCCACAGTTCTAGTGTCAGCTTCCACCATGTTCCCCTGGTCTTGTGCATGGATTGGCTTCTCTAACACAGAACACATCAATAGTTAGTGAATTCCGTAGCTGGGGGTCTGGTCTTTCTCATCCATATTGTGTCCCTCAAAACCCTCCAGGGGGAAGTTGTCATCATCTTAAGTGCAGCCTTGAGATAGTCACAGAATAGAGATCAGGGTGCCACCAGCTGCCAGTCAGCATTTAAGGTTCCAGAGGCTCAAAAGGCTGTTCTATCACATGCTGACCCAGAGGATCCAGCTGAGAAACCCTTGAGTCCCTGGGCGGCAGATGGCCCGTTGGCTCTGTCTCTTTGTGTGACATCACATCTTCTGGTGGAAACTAGATGTAACATTTGAGACTTTTCACTTGACAGGATAACCTTGTGTGTGTTACATATGCTCCTCTCTTATGGTACAAGACGGTGTTCCCATCCAGCTCTTGGGAAATAAGCAAGACCCTGAAGTAGCCAGGATTTTTGTAGGCTACATGTGCTGAGTGCATCTTGAGTTTAGAATATTTTCTATTGTGATGCATCTACCAAGATGTAACCCTATTGGGGTTGAGGAAGTGCCAACCTAAATGCATTTATGTGGCTAAACTCTGGAGTAATTTGTTCCACAGCTGTACTCTCTAAATACAAGTGCTTGTGGCTTCTCTGAACTGATCTAAACTACTCTCCCAAGCTACATAGGCTGTAGAGGCAAAATACACTGGTATTTTTTGAAACCCAAACAAAATCATTTAAAAAAGAAGAAGAAGAAGAAGAAGAAGATATCTGCTTCTAATTACTTTCAGGCCATACAATATAGTAACTCTGAGACTAATCTGGGATGAATATCCTTAGGTTTGAGCCCAGGTCTGTCATATGTGGACCCCCGTGAATCCCAGAAAATATGTAATCAACTTCTCCAGGTCTTAAGGACAACTGTTGAACCTCAAATCATAGCTTACGGTGAGAATTTCTCCAAGCTATTTTTAGTAAATGTCTGCTAAGCCAGGCATGGTGGCACAGGCATGTAATTCCATATCTTGGGGGGCAGAAACAGGGTTGCTAAGAGTTCATGGCAATCAGAGGTACATAGCTAGACCCTGTCTCAGAGGAAAATAAAGCAGTATTCACTAATAACATGGAATTGCAGAACCCCTCTGGAACTTCAGGAATATAAAGAACAGATCACCTCTTTCCTTGTGTTATCTAGGTGTGCAGTCATAAGATTTGTATAACTCTATGTGCTCTGTAAGCCCCTATATCTATATTCCCTCCTTGACACACAGCCCTCATAAGAAATTGAATAAGATAAATAAAAGCAAAATGTCCTTCTGTTTTCAGTGACTTTGGGATGAAACCTAGGTGATGCCATTAATATTCAGCCCTGTGATGGAGAGCTGAAGAAGGGACCCCACTATGACAGAAATGCTGTGTGTGCCCAGGGTAGAGCAGGTTTTAAGAGTGAGATATTTGTCCAAGACTCTGGAAAGCCACTTATGGTGATGCAGGCCTATAATCCCAGCAGCTTAGAGACAGAGACAGGAAGATCATGGGTTCTGGGTCAGCATAAGCTACAGAGCTCTAGTCCAGCCAGGATGACACTTGGAAATGATGTTTCAAAACAAAGAAAGATATTTTTACTGGAATACGCAATGCCCACAACGCACTGAAGAGTCACAATAGTCTGCATTGCCACAAAGAACAACTGAAGTCCAATCTGTGGTTCAACAAACTGGGAGACATGGATGCTGCAGCTGTCCTAGAACAATGGGCATCACCTGTCCCAAGTTTTTACAAACATTCTTGTTCCCTTTGATTCTACGAGTCTGTTAAATTGTTACACCTAAGAAGTCTCACCGTTTCATCTAAGATAAGGAGATTAACCTTGGCAAAATGTTCTTGTCTGCTATATCCAAATGAGAAATAGGAGCCCCTTCTACCCACATCCGAACCAAATAAGCAAAGCCCAGGGTCCTAAATGGATTAGTGCTTTTCCATGAGGTAGGAAAGTGATTATCCATCATAAAGGGCCTGACTTGCCCTGCACATTAGCAGAGTGGCTTATCTGCCTTCTCACTAGCTGTCAGTGAAGTTCCTTCAATAGGAAGTTCTAGTGTAACTGGAAACCCAAGGCCAAGAGAGGAGAGGTATATGAGCTCTGGACAGGTCAGCTGCAGAGGCAGCTACAAACATCTGGCTGGCCTTACCTTACTGCTACTTTTGAACCATCTTGGTAACCTTGAGAACAAAAATCCTGGCTCCTTCTGTGAGGAGCCATAGCTCAGCTAGGAGAACATTAAGTGGAGAGGCTTCAGACTTCTCCCATAAGGTAAGCCCCAACTGCATGAAGGAGCAACGAGTTGGGGAGAGAGCAGGAGACACCTCAATGCTCTAAAGGGAGCAGATTAACGAGGAAATACTGAGACTGTTCAACAGCCACAGGGCTGTGGGGGCACAGCAGAGGTTCCCACAGCATTTCTGGAGAACCAGGGTAGTAAGCGCACTGAAGTTTCTAAAGTCAACTCTGGGACTAATATTCACTCTTAGTGATTCTCTTGATCCTACTCTTTACAGTCCATGGAGAATTGGAATGATAACACTTCGGTATTTTGAAGGCAGGCCCAACTCAGTTTTCAACCTCATGAGCTAATAAATGGGGGAACTTACATAGAAATAGAAATATGAAAAGATCCTGAGTGTGTGTTCTGTGTTCTGTGGGCTGTGGGCTGCTGGCTCACCTCTGGCCAGGGCACCCCAACTCTCTACACAAGTGCCAAGTGTAAGACTTTGTCTGGGAAAAAAATAAGTGTTCAAGCCTGCAAAGAACAAAAGAGTCTAGAAAACAATCAACCCCTGAGAGATAAGGGTGGTCAGGGACTAGCCCGGGACTGCATACTGGCAATGCCATCCTTCTCAGGCCGCAAAACTTGAGGGTATTCACTTTCTGCTTCAGAACTTCTACCTCTATCTCATAAAACAAGTTTATGAGGGTCCCAGCTTGACAAGAAAAGACATGTGTGTTTATACCCCTGATCTCTCAAATCCCTAATGAAACCACAAGGGAAGGTTTAAGGAGTAGAAAGAAGAAATCTGTATGGCAAAAGACAGGGAGGGAGAGAGTAATACCTGTGGGGGAGACCCTTCAGAGAGTTCCCAGAAGACACCAGCCAGATAGAGAGATGCAGTGAGCCAGGAAGACATGGTGCTGAATCCTTGGGTCACCAGCTTCAAGGACAACAGGAAGGAAGCAGAGGCATTCCTCTGGAATCCATCCATGTCTTCATCTGGGCTGGTGATACCATGAACTTCCAAAAGTCCCTATCATCCTCTAGGTTGGAAAAGTAGATAATAAGAAAGCAAGTGCTTATTCATAAAACAAAAACATCATCACCATATAATAATTATTATATAGAGAGAGCACTATGCACTGAGAGGTCACAAAGAGCTAGGAGTAAGAACTGGAGGTTCTAAAATCTAGCAACCAAGGTCAGCTAGAGCAGGGATAGGACTTCAGCTTCAGAGAGAGCATTATGGTGTGCATGTTGTATCATTGCTCAAGAAAGCCTCTCTGAGAATGTGATGTTTAGGCTAGGACAAGCAGGAAAGAAGATGAAGCCAGCTTGGAAAAAGGAAGTCAAGGAGAAACAAGAGGGTCACATTTGTGGACCCAGCAGAGACTTTGAACACTTTCGTTAAACAAAGTTAGCATAACTATAAGTGCTAATAGTATGATTGGAGCATGTAGGGCTGTAAGTCCAGATAAGTGGTTGGAATTCTGAGCCAAAGAAGAGAGTTGACAGTGAAGATGAGGGTCATACCACAGTTCTTGGCTTTGGCTACTGTCTGGCAAGGGTGTGTAAGGGTGAGAGTGCAAACAGGAATAGGAGGGCCAAGCAGCCCAGAGCTCCTCTTTCTCAACCAGGCTCCAGCTCCTCAAGTGTACACCACCCACCCCCAAATGGTGTCACTGGGTGAAGACCAAGTTTTCAGCACAGGAGTGTGGTACCATGCATTCAAACCAAACCCCTTGATTCCATTTCCTCAGTGCATGCATCTCCTGCTGCATCTTCCTCTGCTGATAATGTTACTGGCTTATCACCCTGTGTCTCCATCGAACCTTACTATATATAACCTTAAAAGCCCTGTCTCAAAATACAGCCACATTATGAATTAGAGGTTCAATATGCAAATTTGGGGAAGGACACAATTTAGTTCATAGCAATGACCAGCTCTGGAGTGAGGCATGTGTATTTGCATATGTATGCAAGCAAGCATGTGAGTGTGTACAGTGTGTGTATGTGTATATTTTGAGTATGCATCTAGCCATACACATTTACACACATATGAATGTTTGCCTTTCTGTGAATATTTTGTATTTTGTGTGCATTTGCATATGTATGTAGCTTATATGTTCTCATATGTTCATAAATATATGCACATTTATGTTTTCTGTGCATTTAAGTATACATGAGTATACATGTGTATCAGAATGTACTTGCAAAGATATGTGTGGTTATGTGCACATGGATGTGTATAAATGTGCTAATGAGCATGAACTACAAGTACAGTCATGGCATGTATGTGTTTGCTAGTGGTATGTATGCTTGTAATCGTGTTTGCATCTATATGTGCACGTGCATGTGTACATGTGTGAGTTTTCAAGTGTGTATGCATGCATGGAGGCATGTGTGTGACTATGTTTGTGCATGTACACACGTGTGTGTGTGCAGTGGTGTGTGTGTACATGTGCATGCATATATGAATACATATGCATAGATTAGGATTATGCACAAGCATCTGTGTATTTGCTCGTGTGTGTACACTGGCACATGTATGTTTCTATGTGCATAGGTGTGTGTATATTTCATGTGAATCTGAACATGTGTGTGCTAACATGCACATGCTTGTGCATGTGTGCATATGTGAGTTACAACTATATATTGTGCACCTTCATGTGTCTGTGAGCTATGTATATGATCATGTCCATGTGTGTTCTATAGGTGTGGTGTACACATGCACTTTTCTCGGTCTGAGAGTGAAAGTGGTAATGTCTAAGACACAGGGCCCACTCCTGGCAAACTGATATGCAGCCTGCTATACTTGATACTATTGGGATTGGTGGGAGCTGAAGGACAATACAGCTCTTTCCTGGCAGTTTTGCATCAACTGAGGACTAGACAGACACAGGTAGTTAGAGCTTAGGCTGAGTGCCAGGTCCCAACAAGTGTGGCTCCTGAGCCAGATAGAACCACAGGAAATCCCAGCTTCCCACGCTGACCTGCTCAGTTAGATGAAGGGTACAGGGAAGCCACACAAGGCAAGTGCTTTCTTGAGCCTCATTTGAGGCGAAGTCCCCTTGAGGGAGGAGCAAGTAGGGATGGTGAGAGCTCTGGATGTACCAAGAGTGGGGATTACTGTGTACATCTGGGCTCACACACACACACACACACACACACACACACACACACACACACAGAGTCAGTTCCAGGAGTGGGGACTATAGCTTCCTCTGATGTGTACAGCTGGGCTGCCCTCCCCCACATAGTTCTAGGAGTGGGGATGATAGCTGTACAGCTGCCACACATACACAGTTAGTGCCAGGAGTGGGGAACTACTGCTTCCCCTGATATACACCACCTCATTTTATGAACAGTCCGCCTGTATCATTTGCTCAAAGCAACCATCATCTTGAGAGCAGCTACAATCAGAAGTTGGTCTGTATGGCATCCTGAGTCACTTCCACCTATGGCCTCCTCCAAGTGACTGGGGCACCAGGTAGACAGGTGAACCCAGAGTCTGCAGCAAGACTCTGTGCGGTAATGATGGGAAGCAGCTGGGTGTGTGTGGCATGTGTGGCCCTTGTTCTAACCTCATCTTTCATGAGAGAAACCTCATAAATTCAGCACAGGTCAGGATAGCCTCTGCCATGGAGTGGGTGAAGTTCAGAATTCAGGACCAGTGAGCTTTGTCCCCACCTACTTCCTGGGAGTGCTGATGGACTGTAAAGAGCCCTAAGATCACATCTTGCTATTGTGGCTTATGACCAACAGACCCAATCCTGATAATCTCCCTCAGCTGCAATGACTTCCTCACGTAGACACCCTTAGAGCACTGAAAACCAAGATTAATGAGCAATTAGTGTGAAGATCTTGAAGAAATAAGCACCAATTAAAGAGCAGATGGAGTTTTAAGGAAATCCTACCCAGGCTTCAGGCTTCAGATGATTACAAACTCAGATTCATCCCTTGATTTGGGGACAGTCTGAAACGTAGAAGCTTATTTATTTATTTTGTTCTGGTGTGGTGGTGGTGGTGGTGGTGGTGGTGGTGGTGTGTGTGTGTGTGTGTGTGTGTGTGTGTGTGTATGTATGTATGTACATGTGTGTGTATGTGTGTGTGTATGTATTGTGTGTGTGGATGTATTGTGTGTGTGGATGTGTGTGTGTGTGTGTGGATGTATTGTGTGTGTGGATGTGTGTGTGTGTGTGTGGATGTATTGTGTGTGTGGATGTGTGTGTGTGTGTGTGTGGATGGTATGTATGTGTATGTAAGCATGGGTTAATGATGTGAATCATCCCCAATAGCTCCTGCTCTGCCTCTATTTATTTATTTGAAACAGTGCTGCTCACTGAACTTGAAACCTGCTGACTCAGCTAAACTAGTCAGCCAGAAAGCCTCAAGAATCCTTCTCCATTCCTTCCCAAACTAAATACATGCACAGCTGGAATTATGATACACACTGTCACATCCAGCTGTTTTTGTTTTCGACCATGGATTCTGAGGGGCTGAACTCAGGTCCTTATGCTTGGACAGCAGGCTCTGTACTGAGCCATCACCCTCACCTAGGGATCTCCTTAAACAGTAAGGAAAACACATAGGCCCTGCCTAGCACATAGTGGGTCTTCTGGACTGACTCTTGCAATAGAAAACTACCTCCCTGCAGATCCCACATACTCATCCTTACCTGGACTCCGAGGTCTAGTAGATGGGTCTAGTATCTAATTCATTTGGCTTCCTACCACTCAAGTCTGACCCAGATCATCTCACTCATAAGCTGTGAGACAGATGGATTTTGCTGTGTAACATAACTCTGAAAATAAAGCTGGTGATGCTCACCTCTGATCTCTCAGGAGGCAGATGCAGGGGACCGTGAGCCCAAAGTCATCCTAGGCTACATAAGAAACTCTGTCTCAAAAACAATTAAAAAAAACAACAACCATAACAACAACAACAAAAACCCAACACAAAAAGTATCCACCCGTGAAAGTGTCAGCTAACTGGCTGCTAGGCTTTGAAGACATTTCAGGGAAAGTGGAGAGGCCTTTTCAGAAAGCCAGCAGGACAAGTATGCTGGGTGAGGCAGAGTAGGCCTGTCTTTTCCCCCACGGTGACATGACCATGAGAGCCTCAGACCCTTCTCCTGACAGAACTCACCCAGAGTCCTTGCTTTCTCTCAACTCTCCAAGACAAGCCCTAGTCTGGGGTCCTGAATCTGTTCTGACCATGATTGTCAAGTTTCTGGCTTATCTTGTCCTCAAAGGCTAAGTAGGACAACCCCAAACCCAACCATTGGCAGCCTTGTTACTGGCCACTATCAACACAGGGAGGGTACCACCATGATGTCACCACTTTGCATGCTTTGTTGAGTCCTGGCTCCCAGGGTCTGTCAAGAGGAATCTCCAAACATTAGGGGATTTTTATTCATTTTTTTTTCATTTATTTTACATCTCTACCACAGCTTCCCCTCCCTCCCCTCCTCCTGCCCCCCATCTCCCCCTATTACTCCCCCATCCACTCCTCCTCTGTTTCTGTTCAGAAAGGGGCAGGCCTCCGCATGGGTATCAACAAAACATGGCATTATCAAGATGAAGTAGTAATAAACTCCTCCTTCTTGCATTAAGACTGGGTAAAACAACCCAGTATGAGGAATAGGTTCCCAAAAGCCAGCTCAAGCATCAGGGGACAGGCCCTGATCCCACTGCTAGGAGTCCCACAAATAGACCAAGCTACACAAGTGTCATGCATATGCAGATGGTCTAGGTCAGTCCCATGCAGGCTCCCTAGCTGTTGGTCCAGAGTCTGTGAGCGCCTATAAGCCCAGGTCAGTTGTTTCTGTGGGTTCCCCTGCAATGAACTTGACCCCCTGGCTTGTAGAATCCTTCCTCCCTCTCTACACGATGATTGGCTTCCTCTTGTGGCTTCAACAAGGGCTCTTTGGTAAATTCTACCCAGAGATGTAAACTCTCCCCACCCAAGCCAATGGAGTGCCCTACAAACAGTCCATCTCATCAGAAGCTCCCGTTGTCAGTCCCCACATCTCCGGGTAAGTGGCTCTGAAGCTTGGGGTGCAGACTTCGCCTCTCTCAGTTTCCTTTTCTGCTATGCAGAACAGATCTGGCAACAGGGTGTGTGGTGTTTCAGGATCTCCAGGGTGATAGTGACAGGCTGAGGAGCACTGAGCTGGAAGCCAGGCTGTTGTTCTTTAGTTTTTCTCCTGTAGACACCCGCCCTGCCCACGTCTTTGCAGATTGCCATCCTGGCCCCTTCACCAGTTGCCATGGGAAGATGAGTGCAGAAAGCTAAGCTCTGTAGGCAGGCATGTTGCAGCATCTTGTTGAGGTTCCAATCCCCACAGACACTCAGCAGGCTGGAGGTTAGCTCATTAGCACAGAGCCCCTGGCCAGACCTACTTGCATCTGTCTGTACATGCCTGGCCCTCAGGTTCCATCTCCTTCCTCACTCAGGTGTGACACCTGGGCAAACTTAAGACAGTTATAATTCATACTTCTACTTTTTCATTGTTTTTAAGTGTGTGTGTGTGTGTGTGTGTTGCATATACATTAGTGTACAAAGACTAGAAACGGATGACATATGTCCCTCTCTATCACTCTCAACCTTATTTCCTCAAGACAGGCTCTCTCACTGAATGAGAAACTTATCATTTTGGCATAGTGACTGGTCAGCAAATGCCAAGAATATTCCTGCCTCTGTCCCTGAATTCAGGGCTTTCAGGCATTCGTAATCGTACACAGCTTTTTATGGGATGCTGGGGAGTTAAACCAAAGTCCTCATGTTTACACAGAAAATGCTTTTACTCACTGAGCCATTGCCCTACCTCCCATTTCCTAATTCAACAAAATATCTGAGGCTGGGTTTCAGGCCCATGTCAGATATGAAAGTGAGGAAAATGGCAAAGGCAAGCCCTGCGCAGCCAAGGATAGAAGCAGAAGCATCCTTTCCCCAGGGTAGCCTCTGTCAGGCTACCAAACTACTTACGTGCATGGCCTCAACAAACCAGATGGTGATCCTTGGAATATGGGCAGGATACCCATGTTATGGAGGAACAAACTGAGGCCCCCATAAGTAAGAAATGGGCTTCTGGCAGGGTATCTGGGACCATTCTCCAGCCTAGTTCCCCCGAGTAGACACAACTCACAGATTGTGGTCTTGCCCTAAGCTTAGTTATCTATTTTGAAGGCCCATCCCTATTCTCTCCCAAAGCTTCCTTTATGTCATGGCTCTCAAAAACTGAAGGTCTAGGTCCCCGGAAAGCAAGCGAAGGGGCCTCTTCAGACGTGATGGGGATGGCTACTCTAGACTGGCAGATGGGCCCTGACTGACAGGCAGAGGGAGAATGACAAGGACAGGAAAAGGTTGTATGACCAACTGAGAGAAATTGAGGGGGTTCAACCACAAACCAGGTGTACTGGCAGTCACCAGACAATACAAGAGGCAGGGAGTTCTAGTTCCAGCCTCCAGAACTAACAGAGAGTAAATTGTTCCTATTTGTTAGGTTGTTTGTGGTCATTTTTGAGAGCGGCCCCCAAACAAAGGCACCAACTGACCAAACCCAAGCTCAGCTGAGTACAGCAACAGTGTCAGTGGTCTCTCCCCAGGGTGCGGCATAGGTCAGGCACTGTACCGAACTGCTTACAAGCATGCCTTCTTTAAACCAGGAGGTTTTCTGTCCTTGGCTGACCTTGCTATCACACACCTATATTTTCTCCTTGCAGATTTGCAGGATGAGTAAGACGGAAGAGGGAGTAGTGGATATACACTCCAAACGTCCACTGCTACGTGCCTGGTCCACCTCCACCCACTCCTTCCAACAAAGGCCACAGTAGCTGGAAACAGAAGGGAAGCCCAGGAATTACCCACTTCAGCTGATTCCATGGCACCTGGTAAGAATGACCTGACTGAGTATTCTGTTCCTGCCAGATGCTCACAGAGAAGCAAGAACGACAGCCTCTCCAGGTCAACGCTCTTCCCAAGAAGCACCGTGCCTTAGTCTGCCTCTTCCTGATTCTTTCACTTCCTAGACACATGGACAGCGCCTTCCCCATGGTCCCCACCTCCACATCTGTAGAGCAGAAGTGGGATTCCCATGGCTGTGGCTCAGGGAGACACAGACTCAATTATGCTTTCTTTGCCCAGTCCCTTGGCTTTATCAGGCTCAGTTCTGTGTTTCCCAAGTCTCCAAAGCTCTCCCTGCCATGAAATGATGAACAACGAGCCAGCAGTCAGCCTGGGACACTTCTTGGGCTGCAAGAACCAAGCCCCACACTTCCAGAATGCAGACTGCCTCCAACAGACATAAAAGCAGCCTGGGTTTCTTTTTTTAATCTGTGAGAGCTCCGCAGATTCACATTCTGCCCACATCTAAGAGGAGGAGCTGGGCAGCTGCTCTCCACAGCGTGAGACTGGCAGAGCCTACAAGCAGACGTGTGCAGCCCCAGGCGTATGCCCGACTGTCCACAGAGCTCAAGTCCATAGAGGCAGGGATGCTGCTCCTAGCAGTCAAGCCTCCACCCAGCTTCTGTGCATGAGGGATGCCACTCCTGTGGAGGCTCACTATCTCTCCCTCATAGCACCTGCCACACAGGGTGTGACTAATGTCCCCTGGCTTGTCTAAGCAGTACAGAAACATAAAATCCCCATTATCTGATGGAATCCATGGTTGTTCGCCAAAACATCAGAGATTATTCACAAAGCGTTTAGCTCAGAACTCTGCACCTGTCTGCTGAACTTAGATACTAACCTGGGGAGTTAGCTGGTTTCCCTCTTGAACACCATCAGCTCTAAGAGATGGTGGCAGATGTGCTAGCTGTCCACATCTGTGGTATTGTCATGGTGTTTGGCCTCCATAACAATAGAGCCTCATTTCTGTTTTAGACAGTGCCCCATTAATGTCTATTAGAGACTTGAAGCCTTTGTTGTTTAGAGTCAAGAAAAATGGGCCATTCCACTCCATGTGGAAAAAAGTGGCTGATGGTGTCCTGAAGGGCACAAGGCCATGGAGGGGCTCCAGGGTCACAGCAGGTAAGAACATTTAGAGGTCATTGGGCAAAACCTGACTCTTCCAGAGAGCAAACTTGGTAGGAGACTCTGGGTCTCCAGTGTCTGATGGAGATGAGAGAGAGGGGGGGGGGAAAGGGAGGGAGGAAGAGGGAGAGAAGGAGGGAGGAAGGGAAGGATGAATTGGGAAAGAGGGAGGGGAGAATAATGAAGGAGGGATGGAGAGAGGGGGAAGGAGAGAAAGGTAAGGAGGGGAAGAATGGGAAGGAAGGATGAATGGGAGAATAGGAGGAGGGAGGGGGTTGGGGTGAATAGGGAAGGAAGGAGGGAGAGGAAGAAAAGGAGGGAGGAAGGGGAGGGAGACAGCTCAGCACGGCCTTGATGCTGGGATCCTGAAGCAAGAGCAGCAAGGCTGACTCAGACTGTACCTGTAATGAGGTGGGCGATGTATAAAGGAGAAAAACACTAATGAGTCTGCGCACACCGCACAGCAGACTGAATTGACCTGAGACAATTGACCAGGAAGCAGAAGTCGTAATCCAAAAGCCAGCATCCTAACTGGACTCCAAGTTAAGGAATATTAGGGAATGATCCTCCTCAGGCCCAGGCCCCTATGTTTATCCGCACGGCAGTCCCTTCCTCCCCCCTCCTTCCTCTCCTTTCCTACTTCTTTACATACAGACAGATCTTGACTTGCTCTACCCCCCTGCTGCCTCAGTGGCCAGTGGCTCCTGTGCCCTGGGATACTCTCTGTGACAGTAAGGCTGATGTCAGCTCTTTGCTAACTGCTGTACATTGGACCTGGAGGTTTCAGTTCAACTTGATTGGCTCTGGGACCTGGGTGTGACCTCCAGGCCTGGAAGGACTATGAACCTCCAGCATCTGGGATGGGGGTGAGGGGCGTACAGTGTGTGTGTATGTGTGTGTGTCTGGGTGTCTGTGTGTGTCTTTGTCTCTGTGTGTGTGTGTGTGTGTGTGTCTGGGTGTCTGGGTGTCTGGGTGTGTCTTTGTCTGTGTGTGTGTGTGTGTGTGTGCACATACACACGTACACACACACACAGTCTCACCATCATCCAAAGATTCCTTCAAGCTGTTTATTCACCTACATCATTGTACCTGCAGCACTGACAGGACCCAAGCTTTCTGCCCTTGCTGCATGGACACTCCACAAATGAGTGAGGCAATAAGGACTGGAAAGAAATGCATAAGCTTTAACATCAAGGACTGTCACTTTGAGAAAGAGAGATAATTTGTGATGTCTCAGACATAAAAAGGAAGTTCAGTAGTCAGAGACAGCTAAAGATAAGAGGTCAATTTTGTGGCCAGCCAGCCTTGAGCCTGAGTTAAATGAGGGGCAGGACCAAGTGTGGCCTGTGTGAACAACATGGAAGGGTGGCAGTATGCAGCATGCTTTTATGACCACAATACAAATGCCTTGTGGATAATCCCCAAAATCATAGAAAGTGGGTAACATAAGACAATTTTGATCCCAAAAATGTCAAGGAGGGAGCCCATCCATAGCGTGCAAGACTAGAGTAGGATGAAGGGCTGAGGCTGAGTTCGAGGTGCAGTGGTAGCCTGGCAAGACAGAATGTGGATCCTGTGATGCTCATTTGGACCACATAGGAGGAGACAGAGTGCTATGAAGGAAGCAGGTAGGCGTCGTGGAGGAAAGACCCTGGGAGGCCCTGGAATTGAGTGTTTACTGAGGTTATGGAGCACTGGGCATGAGCTTTGAGCATCAGGTGGAAGGATTCTAACTTTACAGTAAGAAAGAGTCCCTACCTGGAACAGCTTGGAGAAGGGAAGAAATCTGGTTCCTAAAGAGTTAAAGATGAGTAAAACCTCAACTCCGGGTCCTGATTGTAGACCTGAAGATGGGTTGTAGGTGGCCACGGGCAGTGGTCAAAGCTTGATTATATTCTAGTTTAGGTTGGCAGAGGGGAGTTTGAATACAGATGCAGGTACAGTTGGGGACAAAGTCAGAACCAGCCCAGGCTATAGGGTTTGGGGGTTTTCTTTATTTGTTTTATTTTATTTTTTTGGTTTGGGATTGGGAGTGGTTCAAGACAGAATTATCCTGTGTAACAGCCCTGCCTGTCCTGGAACTCATTCTGTTGGGTAGCTGAACTCAAATCACAGAGCTCCACCTGCCTCTGCCTTCTGAGTGGTGGGATTAAAGACTTGCACCACCACAGCTAAGCCCAAGATGCAGGTTTTGAGTGTTCTGGAAGCCTCCATCAGTGCACAGCACAGGGGCCTTGGGAAGTGGTGGGTGCAGTGTGATACCTCTGGGAAGAAAGCAGAGCTCCAGGCAAAGATAGGATGTCTACCAGGGAGAGGCTAAAACCACCCAGGGATTGGCACTTGCTAGAAAGGTCATGAACAGATTCTGTGGATTGGAGCCATCAATGGGGTAAGGTGAGCTGCTAAGAGTGGTACCACAGGGACCAGGAAACTGGCCCTCTCTCACCTAATCCCCTGAAAGCCGTCTAGGAGGAAGCTCCATGGGTTTACTGTGAGTGACCTGGAACATTCTTTAGCTTTGCACCATGGCAAGAAAACCTCTTCTCAGTGTCCCATCTCCTAGAGGTGTGGGCATGGAGAACACCTGAGAACCTGGAATGAATGAACCTGGAACGCATGTTGCCTTCAGCCAGCTGCTGGGAGCACCTCACCAGCTACAGTAGCTGGCCTCAGCTTAGGCTGTTCAGGCTCCAATGTAGCCAGTACATCTGGCTGGAGCAGAACAAACAGCCAAGCACGGAGCAGACTGTGCACACTAGTGCCAGAGCAGGGCACAAGTGAGATACCTTCTAGGACTTCAGACACACAGGGCATGCCCAGTGTCACCTGCCACTCTCCCTCCAGAACACCAGGAATATACACACATGTGCACACCTACACATGTGATCCTTCACGTATGCTAAAGTATGCATACCATGTACACACCCACACGTGTACAATTACATAAGGGCACATATGTGTGCACATGTATACACACAGACATACTCTACAGTCCATCGACTCCCTCAGGAACAAAGTGTCCCTCTTGCCCTTACCTCCTTTGCAGCTTGGAGAACCTTCTGGCTC